>NW_028277094.1:8175000-9616250 GCF_059951505.1 Python bivittatus
TATGCGTATCAGAAATTGTACTTTTTTTTTTTTTTTTGCAGCACCAACCCTGATGCTTCCGACCAACATTTATGGCCTGATTGCCAAAACTAACAGCATGGTTGCCTTCCACACTGAGGTGGAAAACATAAAAAAAGCTGTACTCTGGACCTTAAGGGCAAAATACATTTTGGAGAAAGAAATATATAATTTTTTTCAGTTAAGAATAATTATCCATGCATTTTATATTAGTGCTTCTATATTTTCTTTGAAGTAACACTTAGTGATTTGGGTGGAGTTAATTTTTTAAAAACCATTGCGTTCTGGATTGCAGCTTTCTTTTGATTTTCTGGCTTACAATTTGATTAGAACAGGAGCGAGCTCCTTGGTGTTTTCATTGCTTAAGGGAAGAAGCCTTTCCTTCATGGAGTCCAACACTAGGGATGAATGGGGGTGTTTACTCCACTTGACCTCTCTAATGGTCAGTCCCACAAGTAGACCAGGCCAGGAAATCAATTCTACAGAAAGACTAAAACTACCTGGATTGAGAGGTAGTTTTATTGGCTCTAATAACAGAATCATGCAAGTCTGTGCTGGACCTCCTCCCCCTCCTTATTCTCCAGTGAACTAGGGAGATGTCTGTCTGAGCTGCTTCTGAATGTTATCTCGTTGTTCTAGACTTACTCTGTCAAGGTCATCTTCCTTACTCTCTACATTAATTCTGCCTTTGCCAAGGGAGCCCAAATAAATTGTGTTAGGGACAGAACTGGCCAGTTGCTCTGTCCCTTTTCTAAAGACTGTGGAATGTAGTTCAAGGAAGTTTCTTTCAGCTTCCACTGTTTCTACCTCTTGAAGATGAGGTTCTCATTCACCAGGCTTTTAATTACTGATGTTAAAATTAAATTACAGAGTTTTTTAAACTTTTCATTTGATCATTTAATTTTTGTTAATTTTTCCCATTCTTCTTTTGTCTCTTTTCCTTCTAGCTTTAGTCACGAACAGACCACCTCAGCCTTTGTATCCTGTAGAGAATCAGACAAGTCTTATAGAAGTCCAGTTGGGTAAGTTCCTTTCTGAGACTAACAGACTGGTGTGACTGGAATGAAGCAAGAGTTGAGTATTGCTGATGTTGTTATATGTAAATCAATTTGTTACTTTCTCATTTGCAATAGTGGAGAGGGTTATTTCAACAACAGTTTAAAGGAGGAAATTTGCATAGCATTGGAGAATGGGGCTATTTGGCTGTTCAGTGTGGAAAGGCTGCAGTTCATCATAGGAGATGATGGCTGGATCAAGGGATCAGTGGATAAACTCTTGAAATGCTGCATGAAACAACCGGTTATCACTGTACATGGAAGAAAGGTGTTGATAAATTCAGTGTAATAGGGTGGGGTGGGGATTAGAATTGGTATTTATGAAATTATGCATGGTATATAGGAAACAGAAATCTCTCTCCCCCTTTCTATAATAGAAACTGAGTCATTCCATGACACTGTTTGGAGGGAATTTGTGTTTCTTTACATACCCCTTAAGGAATGCATTGCTGCAAGATGTGATGATGATAACCTCCTAAAGATTTTATTTTTCAGTTTCTCAGTTTTGCAAATGCCATATATAGTTCATCAGACTGCACATTGCTCCAGAAGATAACACTTCTTTGTTTTCAGTTTGGCTTACATGTCATTTTTGTAAAGTAGCACTAAGAACACATTTTTATTATTGTTTTCATGAATCTACCCATTTGCATTCAGGTTTTTCTCTAATACACTTTTTCAAAAATTGGCAGACTGAATTTTTGTTTTAAAGTGTGAATTCCAAATGATAACAAATGTTCAGTTCATGTAGCACAGATACCTGAAACTAGATAAGAACAATTGCCTCTCCAATCCCTGATAGACCCTTAATTAAATGGTTTAAGAGTAGATTAAACAAATTAATATAGGAGAGTGTTCTATCATTACTTCTTAACCATGAGACCAAGCGGAGCCTTCTCGTTTAGGGATCACTAAGAATTACGACTCTTATGTCCTACTTGAATATTTTCTGGAGGCGTTTAGATAGGAGAAGGTTCTGCAGCTCTTCACCAATACTTTCAACTTGTGTTTATTTCAAGAAATAAGTCCCATCTTGCTGTGAAAAAAGCCAGCGTCTATAGATCACAATCGAATTGCATAGTGATATACATTTAGAATAAATATACAACTGAACACTTCTGTAAATCCAACCACATATATGACCAAATTTCAGGGTTCAAGCTTGGATGATACCTTAAGAAGCACTCTCTCCTTTTCTTTTACAAGATGACAAGGGTCCAAACAATCCTATCAGACAAAGACAGGAGGTTAAAAACTGAGCGTATTTTTCCCCTTGTTTTTGCTTTCGGTTGTTTTGCAGGGGTAGAATTTGTGAATGAGATTGCAGGAGGCAGATCGACTAAATGATACCAATTTCCTAGTGCCATAACAAGATTGAAAATAACATAGACCTGAGAAGATAAACAGTAACAAACAGGTTTCAGCCCCACACAAACCTAGTGTGCAATCTGGATTGGCAGATTGAATCTTTGTCGAATCCAGGACTTAACCTATGATGTACTGCTGCTGAAAAGTATGTTTTTCTCTCCTGGTAGTTTGGCATTTGCGGTTTCAAGTACTGTCTGGATTTGTGATTCTATGAAAATCTCAGCCCCTGTCTGTGATTATAAGCAAGACAATATGTCTATGCCTCTGGGAGCTATCAGTGACTGTTGACAGTTAATCTAATTATGGTGGGTGTGGAAGAAAAAAAGGAGGGTGAAAAAGTTTCTCCCTGAACAGCGTAACAGATTTTCCATTACCGAATGCATCTGAACACTTAGCGATTCAGTCTTCATAACACAAAATAGGAGATGATATTAGTTGGGAAGCCTTTTCATGCTTTAGGTTATATTTTGAGAAGTTGCCAGTTCTGAATTTTGATAGGATTTATTTGATACATGGCTGGAAAAACAGCTTTGCATTTATGTACCAGAGGGAGAAACCGAAATTAAAAGCGGGGTAAATTGGCAATCCTTTCTCACCCTTCGTTTGAAGGAAAAAAAAATAAAAATAAAAATAAAATCAAGCTTTTGAAATGGATTCACAGTGTGACTTTTATGTTCTGATCGCTAGGCTTGTCGCGCGAATGAGTTATTAGAATATGAACAGCTCATAGAAGCTGTAAATTACAGGATAGTAATATTCTGCTATTTTGACCTTTTCAACATTCTGCAATTTGCTAGACAATGCCATTCAGTTTCCTTCTCACCACTCTTGTTTACAGCTTTGCTAAATGGGCGAGAATGGCAGAATGGGCAGCCAATCCAAATAGACGGGATTGGTAAAGGTCAGAGTCGTGCATCATTCTTCTTTTTCCCCACAGTTGACTATCAAAGATGAGAGCATCCAGATTAGGATAATAGGCCTTTTTTTTTTCTTAATGAGAAGAGGAGGAGGGGGGGAAAAGCATTCTGCCAATGGGAAGACCGAGGATCCCATCAAAGCAGTGTTTCTCAGCCTTGGCAACTTTAAGCTGTGTGGACTTCAGCTCCCAGAATTCCCCAGCCAGTACTAACTCTATCTTTATTGTAAGGTTGCATTAACAGAATCTTGCAAGTCTGAAAGTACGTCTCTCCCTGCTCGCCTTTACAGGCCAAGAAACTAGGGAGGTCCCCTTCTGAACCGTTTGCCGCTTCCCCATTCCTTCTGTGGGCTCAGCTGCCACTTACCTAATGGTTGCCTAGTCCGGCTCTTCCTCCTGTCTCCCAAGGTCATTCCCACATACCATTACAATTATGAAGTAATGGCTTGGGAGACAAACATTAAATACAATGGAATAATGAAATACAATGATGAAGAGGATGTCTGATTTGAGATGTACCCATGCATACTGCTAGGGCAGCAGTTCTTAAACTAATTGACCCAATTACCTCTTCTCCCGGTCTCAAATAATGTCATTGCCCCCACGAAAAAGAAAAACAGAGTCTGTTATTTTACAGAAGCATCTCAACAGCAGCAGTCCCAAACTGGATTCTCAACTCACAAACAAGCAATTACAAACTGCTCCATTACTCCCAGGATATGCCCAAATTTCCCCTTGGGTGTAATTATCCCCAGTTTAAATACCACTGAACTAGGAGGTCACTTAAAATAATGCCACGTAGGGAGGGCCTGTGCAGAATTCTTTCCAAACCCTTTTGCCAGCAGCGACCATAGGAAGAATCTGTTTTTTCTTCGGCGTAATGAAATACCGTGTGTGTGTATGGATGGATATTTCTGCTACCACCTTATGTGTCAGGCTTCGTAATCACATGCCCAGGTCGGAAAGGCTTAAGCAAGCAAGGTTTGTTCTCAGCATCAAAATTAGGTGGGATGGCCATTTTCTTATACACTCCTTTTTTTCTTTCTCTCTTTCTTAATTTTTCTCTCTCTTTCTCATTCCCTCTTTCACCACCTCTCTCTCCATTCTCTTGGAAGAAGTACCAAAATTAGACTGAGGGCCACATGTGGGCTAGAGTTATCTACCCCCTGTGCTATTTATGTACAGATTAAGGACAATGAGAATTGCCCATCCCAAATTAGCATCTGCCAGGGGATTCAGCCAACAGGCTCCCTGTGTTTCAAATGATCGTGCTTTGCTGTGAATGTACAGCTCTGAATGTATACACAATCATTTGCAGTTTATTTCCAAATCTATATCTTCTTTTTGTGCATGTGATACATTTCCTCTCCTTTGTTGTAAGTGGTTTTGTGGTTCACCCTCTCGGGGATCTCAAGAAAACATGGGCCCCCATGTGCTGCCCCCTCCCATTGTAATAACTGGCATTCTGATGGGTGGTGTGCAAATAAATATCAATTTAACTTTCGTGGCACTCCAAGCTAATAGTTTACTGCAAGGGACTCCAATTATGTCGTTCACAAATCGCACTGCATGCTTTACTGCTCAAGCTTCCTGTGATTCTCCGCTAATTCAAAGCATTTTCCATCCTTCATTGCCCAAGCTGAATAGTTTATGGTTACAGAATTTACATATATTATAGCCATCCATGATTAAGCTACAAATTATAGTTCAGTGATCCAGAGACAACGACTGGAGCTGGGTGAATAATTAATTAACAACAGGTAATTTATTCAATGAATTTCAACCTCCCTTCTCTTCGCAAATTGGACATGTACAGAGAGAACGGTGGTTTTCTCGGATGCGTCTCAGTGATTTTGGTAAATAACACTTCATCTATCTCACTCGCGGCTTGAATACCTATTTCTTTTGGACTGATATTTAATCCAGAAAGTAGATGTTTCGATAGGACCTTTCAGCCTTACATAAAGGCCTGCTTCTCTTTTGTGACGGATGAGATCAGCTTTTCTTACAGTTAATTTTAAACATTAATGGCCTGCACTATGCCAAGGTAATTGTTCTGATCCTTTAGCTTCACTGTGCTAGTTAATGTTTTTGTTTCTGCTGTTGTTTAGAACGTCTTCACATTTTAAAGATGCCCTCAAATCAGACTCAGATCCTGGTATTACATGAACACACCCATATAGATTTCCAAGATAGACATTTTACTTCCCAGTACTAATCACGGCTGGCTGTGCTTAGCTTTTGATCCCAAAGAAGACACACAGTTTAAGTTTATCTGTTTATGCAGATAAAAAGTTTTATGAAAGCTGATAGCCTTTTTGGAGAAAGGGAAACTATTCTAATCTCTGACTGGGGGATTTATATGATTAAGGTGGGCAAGATTCCTTCCATGTTTGCAGAACATTTCTGTGCCGTGCTGGAGGGTTGAGTCAGGGCTACATTAAACTCTCAACTTTTCTCTTTCTGCCTCTCACTCTCTCACACGCACGTATACTTCAATCACTATTCAGGAGTGCTAATTCCAAGCTGGTAGAACCAGTGGAGATCCTTGTATGACGGTGCATGTGCCAGATTCTCTGGGCTGTGGGAAAAAATAAGTGAGCCTTCCAGGGTTTCTAGAGCCATATGGAAAGTAGCCAAAGCTGCAGATGTCCTACAGGTTGTAGAACATCTGTCCTAGGTTTGATACAAATAGGACTGGAAGGTTCCCTATCTATCAACCCTTTGAGGTAATCCAGATAAGAAATCAATAGCATGAGTACTAGCATTACCTTTATTGTAAGGTTACAGTAACAGAATCTTGCAAGTCTGAAAGCACATCTCTCCCCTCTTGCCTTTACCTTCCAGGGAGCACCTTCTGAGATACTTTCCAGACCCCCATTCCTTCTGTGGGCTGAGATGTCTCTTATCTGACTGTTGCCCTGTCTATGGATCTTCCTCCTCCTGTTCCCACAGACCCTTACACCGTCTTCCCCATAGAACGCTACTGGCAGTTGGCACAGATAAATGGAATGGACCTCGCATCTGACTCTGTGGCTGTGTTCACCCATGTTTAATCTGGTTATTAAATTATTCCATTTTCTGAGCGCACATAATAAATTGAACCATAAGCAAACAGATTGGTTAAGTTGACCCAACATACTAAACCCTCCCCCGCGACCACAATAACCAAGATTAGCATGGTGCGCAGTTGCAGCCACTAGATTTTTAACTGATCTCATTAAACTTGTTAGGTGAATAAGGCTACTATATATTAACTTCCTCACAGCCTGTCTTTCCACCCATGATACAGTTTAAAGTTAGGTTAAAGTTTCCATCCTTTAATTGGTTAGCTGTTTGGGGGTTTAAGAGGCCTCCAGTTTTCATGCAATGACCGTGTTTGCTCAGCGGAAGGTAGAAAAGAGATGTGTTGATTTGTCTCCTGAACTGAAAATGTTCAGGTGACATGATGAGACTCTCAAGAAGTGCTGGCAATCCCTCAGATAGAAATCAACACTTATCCCTTGCTACACAGCCTGGCTTTTGTTGTTGCGTAATTACTTGGAGTGATAAAGAGGAAAAGATGTCTGATCGTTGATCAAATGGCAGCATCGCTTGTCCAGGATTATCAAATGAAAACAGTGTGGGGTCTTCCGATAACCTTTACGTGTGTGACACTTCACCTGGACTAATATGTGAACTAGACTGCTCAACCGTCAGATGTCAGAGACACAGTCTGACAAGGTACTTTCCTTGCAATGCTGGAAAAGCCCTTCATAACTCAAAAAAGCAAAAACAAAAAAACCCAGCTAATGCACACTCACGTCCTACGTATAGTAGTCCCAAGGTTCAAATCCTGTCTCTCTTTCTGCCTTCATGGGCAGAGCGCTATGACAATATTTCAGTCCCGATGCCTGTGATAAAGGGAGCTGCTGTTGACAACAGCTGATGCCTTTTAATAAAATTGGTTAGATGGAAAAAGGGCTACCAGAAGGCTCCTGATGTGTTGCCACTGTAGACTAACACGGCTCTTCTTCTCTTACAACATCATTTCTCAGAGCGAGAACTGATTGGCAACTGTGTGTTTTCTTGTGACGGATTCGCCCAGCCTTCGGCCTTGACGTCTTTTGCCCTCACAAAACTCCAGCCAGTCTGTTTTATCCTGTTATTCTATTTTATGTCTTATATTACAATATTGTGTTTTATTGTTTTGTTATGGAATAGAAGTGCTCTATAAACAAAACAATATGAGTAACAGGAATATGAATATTAGAGACAAAGACATCTGCCCATTTGGGTTTTTCTCAGTGTCTCTTATTTCCTCATCTTGGATTCACTTTGTCCTATTTCCATATCGATTGAAAAACCACAAAAGATCTGCATAAGAATTGTATGCAGCATTTGAACATAATTTCCCTAACATATAAAAATGTTGCACATGTTTCCTCAGTGTAATTTTCTCTCTCTCTCTCTCTCTCTCTCTCTCTTTCCTACCGTATGCAATTTTATATGCACATTTTCATAATACATGTAAATGTCAGTATTTTTTGTTTGTTTGTTTGGCTAACTACTTTGCAAAATTCTGAAAAATCCAAGTCATCTATTTGTTTGGAAAAGGCAGATGAACAAAGCTTTCAGTGAAGCTTAAATTCTCTTTGATCTTAATCCTGTCCACTTTGGGGAATTTAACCCCCAGTCTATCACTCAAAGGGCCAGCTATTTTATCTACTGCCGAGAAGACTTCAACTGGCAATGATGATGTTTGGAATATAAGAAATCCTATTTTTGCCTCAGAAAAAATGCACCTTGCCTATGCTATTTGAAGCCACGTGAGTGAATTCCTTTATTCCTAAGTTGTCAACAAGTGGTGTTGTGAAATCCTGATCTAGACACCTTATCCTCGTTGCATGATTTTGTTTAAAACAGGTTGAGTTTGCATGACCCTCACAAATCACATTTTAACCTAGTTTGTTGTTGTGATGCTCTAACTGGATTATGTGGTTATTGTATGGTTCAGTAAGCCACATGAATAGAAAGCCAGTTCGGCAAAGTGGTGAAGGCACCAGGCTAGAAAGCAAGAGACAATGAGTTCTAGTCCTGCCTTAGGAATGAAGCCAGCTGGGTGACCTTGGGCCAGTCACTCTCCCTTAGCCTTAGGAAGGAGGCAATGGCAAACCACTTCTGAAATCTTGCCAAGAAAGCTGCAGGGACTTGCCAGGCAGTCGCCAGGAGTCAACACTGACTCGAAGGCACCACCACCACCACCAAAAAAGGCCATATGAACTTGGAAAATTGGGTTAATTGAATAAACCACGGTTCATTTAGCTGGAGGTAAGCATGCCATGCAAATGCAGCTATTTTGAAAAGCTTATTTTTAAAAAAAATAAATGAAAGCATCTGACATTTTAGCAGACAATAATGGAAGATGATGAGATTAAAGATGAAGAAAAGAAACAGCTGACTCTGCCTTTCTTTCTTTTATTTCTTTCCACCACTAGCTTGATTGAAATCACTAGTTTTGCCCCACTCATGTTGATTGTGTGGAACCTAATTTAGATCCTGACTCAAACCAGAATGTGACCCAAGGACAGCTGGAAATGGATGCCCCCTTCCATTCAAGCAGCTGAGCTGAAAGACATCTCTCTGCAGTCACAAACACGATTCACACAACTGAGCTGTTTGGAGAGTGTGTGACTTTCACTGCTTAATTAGAATGTTCTAGTCCTGATTCTCCAACAAAACGCCTTTTCACCTATTGCATTTATTTTTCCCTGATAGGAAACTAAAGCTAATTTCACACCTGTGCATTCCTAGTAGAGGTGTGTGTGTGTATGGGTGTGTGTTTTAAGTACAGATTCTGCTGGGAGTGAATTCCATGATCTTGCTCCAGCAGATTCAAGTAGCCCCTATCTTGAATGAAGTGCAGCTAATATTTGTGGGTGTGTATGTGTGTCTTCAAATCAGTCTTGACTCCTACCTGGATTAGTCCCTACAGTTTTCTTGCCAAGATTTTTGGAAGTGGTTTGCCCCTGCCTCCTTCCTAGGGCTGAGAGAGAGGGGCTGGCCCAAGGTCACCCAGCTGGCTTTGTGCCTAAGGTGGGACTAGAATCACGGACTCCCAGTTTCTAGCTTGGTGCCTTAACCACTACACCAAATTGGCTCTCTAATGTTCGTGCCTCCCCTGAAATATCCATAAAGTGGCTGGAAGGGGTTTGCACATACTTCCTGAACTTTAAAAGTCAGCTGAGCCTCTCTTCATTTTTCTTCTGCTTCTTAGTAACATAGTGCAGTGTGGAGACTTGGAGACATCTTCTGAGATTGGGCATCTGATCATGCAGAGTATAGTGTTACTTCCAACTGGCTCTGGGTCCCAACTTTGTAATTAATGAAATAAGTATTTGCTGGGTCAGAAATCTGTGTTCCCACTCAGATTTACATGGAGCAGGCATAGTAAGTCCACTAATGCTTAATTCCTCCGTTCCTCCCTCAGTGTAAATATTTGAGGACTCTTAACCATATGGACAAATAATCTACACTGGAAAATTAGGGTCACCGTGGAGTGACCTAGAGGTTTCTGCTTCTGGTGTTGAATCTTGTAGGAGAGCTCTGAGGTGTATCTTAATATTTAGCAGTTATGCATTAATGTATAGAGTGTATAGAATATTTGATATTGATAAAGAAACATATAGAAATATCCAAAAGCTGTGATGGCTATTTAGACATGCATGTTTTAACCTGACCCATGATCCTGATTAGAGATGATCTGAAAGCACATTCATTAAAAAAAAAAAAAAAAAGACCAGGGTAGTCCAGTGGAAGCTCTGACTGCTTTTTATATGTGACTACCATCTTGACTTTTTTGACCAGACACCCCTGACACCTTCCTAGGCTACAATTTGAGTTTTGTTTTGCTAAAGCATGGAGTAGGTCAGGCCACAAATACAGTGAATAGTGGAGAAGGCATACAGATAGACATTTGTTCAGACATTTCAGAGGGGGAAGGCAAGCATTAGAATGTTCCATTTTTATTTTTGAAACATTGGAGCGGGTTTTTTTCCTCCTCTCCCCGGGATACATCTCACACCAAGACACATATCAAGTGTCTAGATAATAAGTGACATAGCACAGAAGGGATTTGCCGAGCACTGTTTCGACTCTGTGCACACTGAGCAAGGATTTTTCATTTCATCCATCATTCACAGCTCACTGCAGCGCTTCCAAAAGTCACTTAAACTCATCCTGTCTAGCAAACGATGGGATGGAAAAAGGCCAAAAAATCAGTACCATGTCCCGTCTTATTGTGACACCTCTATGCTTGAATGATACAAGTCAGCAAGGAGTCATGATTGTTAGCAAGACTGAGATATATATTGGAGGACATCTCTTGGGTTCCAAGTCCAGGGCATTCTTTTGCCTGATTCTGCAATAGCTCGCGTGTCTGTTTTGCCTCTCCAGTTGTTAGCCCAGCATCTTCTGAAAAGGTCCTCCTGAAATACAGACAAGGCAATCAATCCTTTGCCCATTGCAGCATCCTCCACCTTTGCTCCCCTGAATCAGAAGGGCTAGTTGGCCAAGGACCACTGGCTCCCTCCCCTTTCCCTTTTATGCTGCAAAATAGGTGCTGTAAACAAGGATGGCCTTGGGAGAACTTTGGGAGAGTTGCTTTTTTAAACGGTGATACGTTTAATTTTGGACTTCGGCTGGAGATTTCATTCCGTTCCCACCTTAAAATGGCAGGCAAAACAGCCATTCTTGGGAATGGCTTCTGGAGGTCTTAGAGTGATGGGCTATGTTATTTGTAGCTTTTATTGAGTGAGAACCTGCCTAAAGTCTGGTGACTGAGGATGGGGTAGAAATATAAATAAATAGGCTCATTCTTTTCCTACAGTCATGGGCAAAGGGAGCTTGGAGAGCTGCAAGAAAGGGATGTGGGAGGCGCTGGCATCCCAGAATTAGATAGAAAAATAAAGCACTTGATTGAATGGAGGGGGGAGGGCAACTGTTTTGAAAATGGAAGGTGCATTTCCCCCCTCTTTTTAACATTTTTAGAGCAAAGAAGTGTTGCAGAAGGAGGGGGCAAGTAATATAATGACATTACTGGAGGAGAAGGATTCAGGACTTTGAAACTTTTCTCATTTTAGATACTCAGTGTTAAATTATAATAAATGTGTGAAGCCTATAGAAGCTTAGCATACTGATTTTCCTTAGTTTCCTCTCCAGATAGGCAGGAGAGCATGTATACTGCAATTTCCTGCCCAATTTTGACAGCATAATCTCAGGAGACGGAGAGCCCCAGGGATTTCTGAAACTCAGCATGGCACCCAGAGATCCAATGTCACCAACTCTTGGAATCAATTTAGGAAATCTCAGATCGTCCTGTTACCCAGCTAAGGTAACTTAGCTATCCATGTGAGCAGATAGGAGACACAAAGCTCTCAAAGAGACACAAAGGCCATCGGTAGGACACGAACAATGGAGCAAGAGATTGTGGCCTTCAATTTTGGGTAGCAAAACCCACCCAGAATGACTGATGGTAGCTTACTCCCAAATAAATGAGCAGAGTTGAGCGTGGAGGGTAGAGGGGGATGAATGAGAGAGAGTCTCAGGATGCATAGCTCATATTTTGTATTAGTCCCTATCAGCCAGGCTCAGCAGGACACATCTTTAACCTGGGCCTCAGGTGTGGATTATATAAATATAAACACTTTTCACAGGAGCAAATAAATAACCCAAGATAGTTCCCCTCTGAAATGTTTCTTGGTGATTATACCTTGCTCAGGAAATCCACCTGTCTTCCTTGGCATGCTTTGGTCCTCATCTCTGCCATCTAAAGAAGATTCTGAACTGTTTTGGACCTTCTTCATAGTCCACA
The DNA here is from genome assembly GCF_059951505.1 of Python bivittatus. Classification (NCBI taxonomy): domain Eukaryota; kingdom Metazoa; phylum Chordata; class Lepidosauria; order Squamata; family Pythonidae; genus Python; species Python bivittatus. Next base: position 8,187,209 of record NW_028277094.1, read on the forward strand.
TGAACTTGATTCTTGTCCTTTCCTCAGAGGCTTTGCCTTAGAAATTCTGGGGTTCTCTGGGAAAGCTTCCTAACTATCTATATTAAAAAAAGGGGTGCAAATTTGCATGTTACTATAGAAACTGAAGAGGGGTATTGTCATTTCAGTCACAAGATTCTGCATTACTCTTTCCCCTCTGCATAAACTGCTTCTCCCTTGCCTTTGAGTTCTTCAACAGGGGTGAATTCCATTATTTCGTTTGAATCTCTGGATGCATCTAACATCTGCTCTCAAGTTTCAATAGTTTACTCCAGGAGTAAAATATTCATCCTGAGTGCTAGCTGTAGGTCAGCCTCTCTTATCAAGAGCATCCAGGGCAACCAGCACTGGACCCCAGGGAATAAACTACAATGCATGCGAGCCTAATATCTTCATAGAGTGGCATTCTTCAACATGGTTACATGGTTAGTTGGGGTATAACTACTAGAATCAGTCCCAAAACTTCGCAGTTTGGGGGGGGGGGTGACAGCAGGATGCTAGCTTGGGATCTGCTCAGGATGGTCCAAGGTTTCCAAGCTCCATGGCAGAGGATGAATGTCAACCACAACTCCATGGCTTAGAAGTGGAACTGGTTCAATCCCATCTTCCACCTCTAAGATGGAGATTTCAGCAATCTGAAACCCAGACCGTCAGATGGAACCCCTAGGAAGTAACAGGAATAAAACTCAGCATCTCCCAGTGATGAATGTTAGACCAGTATCAGAAAAAAGGGATTAAGGCTTTTCCAGGGACCATGGGGTTCCTGCCTTTTGTGGATTCAGAATCCATGAGTTCTTTCCAACATAACCTTAGAAAGAAAATCTAAGTAGACAGTGAATGATCAGTTCCACACTGGGTGATTTTAGCAGTCAGTCTTTGGACAAGAATCACATTATAGTCCTGTGACAGCTGAGAGAGTAGCTTTATCAGTTGATGGAGAGGGTTTATTCCCTCATCCCATCGCAGAGAGTGATGCAACTTTGTACTGTTTCAAAGGCAAAACCAGTTGCCTTTGATAGGCTAGATAAATGCTTCAATAGTTACTTTTTAATTGCTTTATTGCCAGAAGTTTTCAATGAAGCCATAAAAATAGCGAAGGGGAGGGAGAGCAGTCTAATTGCCTCAAGATGGATATGTAACGCATAAATTTCTTGTTTAATGGAACTGGTAATAGACCACCTGTTTCAGTTGCCTTTTTCCATTCAGTGCATGAATTAATAGTTTTCTCATATATGCACTGAGTGAAATCACAATTGCACACTTGAACATTCAATGGACTCCCCCCCCCACTTTTTTTTTTTTTTTTAATACTTCATCTAGGGACATTCAATCTTATTTTGCGGATGATTCCGAACTCATTATATTTGCTGTAGGGAGAAAAAAATCAATTCATGCATGGTGCTTATACTATTTCCATAGTCAGCCAGCTTGCATTCTCTTGGCTTTGTTTTTAGACTTGGACGAAATTATGGACATGGGTGGTAGATAATTGGCACTGTGAATTAGCAGACAAATAGTTGCAAGGATAAACACTGGTTGTTTCTGTCGATAGATATCCATTGACTTTGGAGAGAAGGGGAGAATTGGAGTTAATGCTCCAAGCTCAAGGAGCTTTCTTCCAAATGCCTCATCCACAGGCTGAGGAGCTTCTGAAGTTGTACAACGTGAGGAAGGAACATGGGGAGGGTGATGGAAGAGATTAGACATGTTCAGTCATCTTACAGCTGAATGAAAAGGCCTCACTTTTCACTCTCTAATTTACAGGCTGTCATAATGGAGGCTGTTTTCAGAAATTTCACAGTTGGTGGAGACCTGAATCTCTCCATTGTTCCTCCTATTTTTCTCCTGGCTGTTGGAGGCCATTTTACTTTCCCAGAAGGACCCTTGGAATTGACAGTGGCCCCGTTTGCACAATACAAAGAATTCAGATCTTCCTTCTCCCGTTAATGGACTTCTCGTGTGCAGGCTGGCCAGCTGACAGCACATAGTGCAGGAGGGCTGGGTCAGCCATGCGGTAGCCATTTTGTTAGTCCTTCTGATGCAATAAAAGGAGATTGGTTTTGAGAACTGGTCTCCCTGGAGCAAAATCTAACCCACTGCGCGGTAATTGGCTCAGTGAATGGATGCCGTTTAGGAGTTCACACAATACACTTAACACTTTCCCCAAGGCCCAGTGAAGATTATCAGTCTTTTTAGGTGAGAAAAAGAGATACCAAGGCTTTGATATTGTTGTAGTTATTGTGATCTCAGGTTAGATGTGAGAGAGCTGTGTTCTGATAGCCCAGCAATTTACAGGTCCTTTCCTTCTGTGTGCCAGACACAGATGTGCTGGGATGACTGATGGAGACAGTTTGTTTGGCCTCCCAGACATAGAGGATTTGACTTCCTTTCTCGATTCTTATTTCCATCTCCCTCCTGGACTTATAAAAAAAGAGGGGGGGGGGGGTAAAAAAAATCTATCAGGCCAGCAGTTGTTTGGGATGAAACCTGATCCCTCCGGGTTCATTAGCTGAGTTATTTGATTCAGTTTTATGTTCACACAACACACTAAACTCCAACAGAAGAGAGTATCTGTAGCTCAGGGTTGGACTGTGGAACCCTTGATGCTCTCTGAGCCTGGTTTGCTTGCAGACATTTCATTACCCAACTAGGTAACATCATCAGTGCAGCACCGATGATGTTACCTAGTTGGGTAATGAAACATCTGCAAGCAAACAACCGAGCTCAGAGAGCACCAAGGACTCCATACTAAACTCCCACAGGCCATGACTTGGGTATATGGGTCTTGGAAACAAGATTAGAGCATGCATATAAAAACACATAGTCCCCTTGATAGAATATACTGCCTTTTCTGAAGCTTCATTTGCAAATATCCAATAAACACAAGGCCAAAAGGATTGTTCCACTGGGTTGGATCTCTTGGCCATGTTCTGCAGGGGTACACATAAAAACAGGCAGAGTTTCGATCATACCATTGCCATTCCATCTTGACTTTTTTTTACCATACCCTGCAGACACCCAGATACTGTGCCTTCATGTGCACAAAAAACTGAATTGTGGATCTCTCTAGTAATAATGTAGTAGAAATTGTACAAATGGGTATACGTTGCTTGAAATGACTCAATATCCATCTGCAGTCCATGTCTGTATAAGGAATGTGCATATGCTTCTACATAGAAATACAGGCACCCCCTAAATGATACAATAAAATCCTTGGCCTGGTTTGGTTTTGTTATATTTTTTGCATTAGTTTATATGATTATTACATTTTCTAACAATTGCCAATAATCTCCTGATCTTTCATCTTTGCCAGGTGCAATCTTATAACTGATTTTCATCTGCAAAGTTGAGCATATGGTCCTAAAAGAGTTCTAAATGGGTTATTTTTTTGTATTTTTGGTTTTTATGATGATCTATTTGATACTTAGAAGCCAGAAGTATATGGTTCTTCATTCTCCTTCACAGTCCCTTGTGTGCAGTATTAAAACAATTCAAAGCAATGCATATTTCCGCAGTCCCTTAAGGATGAATTTATTGTTGGGAGACTCCTCACAGGGAGAAGGAGATTTTCAATCAGCTTTCTGCACCGAATGGGTTGCTCCATCTGTAAGTTGGAATTTTGAAATGACGTGTGTGTTTAGGTGGTTAAGATGATGAGAGCTTTAGCTATAACTCAGACACCATTTGCTCAGTCCCAAAATGCATCTTCAATTATGAGATCAGTAACAATTTAGTGGAGAGCTATTTTGGTGTAGCGGTGAAGGCACCAGGCTAGAAACCAGGAGACTGTGAGTTCTAGTCCTGCCTTAGACATAAAGCCAGCTGGGTGACCTTGGACCAGCCACTTTCTCTCAGCCCTAGGAAGAAGAAGGCAATGGCAAACTACTTCTGAAATCTTGCCAGGAAAACTCCAGGGACTTCTCCAGGCAGCCACCAGGAGTCAATGCTGACTTGAAGACACCCCCCCACCAAAAAAAAACCCAATTTAGTATTGGGGGGGTAAGTTCCTGGGAAAGAGTGGATCTGATGGGCTGGGTGGAATACTCAATATCCATCCATCCATCCATCCCATTTGTCTCTTGCAATCTTGCAAGGATGGAGAATACACGCCAACTTTTAATGGATTTTTAGAGTCATAAATGGCTGCAGAAGCAGGGAGGGGAGGAATCAGGACCTTTTCAAGAAGGGGCAGTTATCCCAGGCTGCAGGGGGAGTGACATCCACAGGGAGAGCGGTATCCAATTTTTGAAATGATCAGATGCCATGACCCTTTTCCTCCAAAATGAATCAGTGCAAGTAAGATCCCCAGAATTATTTCAGCATGGTGGGTTTGTCCATATGCTCACTATATTGAGCCATTGACATAAAGGGAGGGGGGGAAGTGTAGGATTGTAGTTGCCTTGGTTCAGGCAGAGGAACAGCAAGAGACTGAATGTGTGAGCTGAATATGTATTATGGACATTGCCCAGAATCCTTAACAACTCACAGTGGTCTCTGTGGCCTTCAGTCGGAGAGGTCCTTGATTAAAATGGATCAATTTGGAAACAGATCACTGAAGCTTCAGGGTCTGAAAACTTCAGTGGAAGGATGGGAAATAACATTTAAAGACCTCTCTCAACTCTTTTGCCAATTCATCCATAATGAGTTTATGACAACTCAATTAAGCAGAAAGCTTTGTTCCCTTCGGCATCACTTTTGCTAAAAGAAGAAAAAAAAAGAAGAAGACGAAAGAAAACCATTTTGCACAAAACTGATAGATAACTCACAGCATTCAGGTCTCCTTGGAGATCTGGATTTCAAGACGCAAGAGCTGCAGAAGGGTTTGGCATTAATCTAGATTTGTTTTGAACAGTTTGTGACACAGGTATAAATAGTTGTCAGATTTTTCAAAGAAAATTGCTGCTCTCTATTTCATGATGTACTGAATTTCTAATATGCAACACCATCTCTCTATATCCAAATACATATCTACTGTATGGCTATATCTATGAAAGCCAGTGTGGTATGGTGGTTAGTATGTCAGACCAGGAGTGGGGAGACCTGGGTTCTGGTCCTCCTTTAGGCATGAAAACTCTCTTAGAAACTTTGGCCTAGTCCCTCTCTTTCAGCCATAGACTAGGAAGTCAAAAGAAAAAAAAAATTATCTACCAGCCCACATTGGACCAGCGTGGTAGATTTCAGTCCATAACCTTAAACGAAGAGGCCTTCATCCTGCAGTGGATGAACCATCTTGAGGAAGGACACAGCATGTCATATCTCCAGCATTCTTCTTTGCTACTGGATGTGATTTTGAAATCAAGCTGATTCTTACTACTCAGGAAATATTACACTTAAATCTTCTTATATCTCTTGCTGTAAGGTAAGGTTTGTTTCGAGTTGAGATTGGTTTTAAGTTACTTTATGGACCCCATGCTTTTCTTGGTTATGTAGTTTTCATGGAAGTAGTATAGAAATGATTTGCCCTTGCATTTTTCCAGGATGTTTCTTCAATGGCACTGGGGTTTATGAATGGTCTCCCATCCAAGTATTAACCAGGTCCAATCTTGCTTAGCTCAGCCCCAGCTAGACTGTTCCTTTGGTTTCAGTTGGACTTACTTTTGAGTCAATATGTACAGAAATGTGCTGAAGTACTGAGTAGAGCTTGCAGTGGCAGAATGAATCGAATGACTCATTAAAGCAGCTGCATCTATTTCCATAGGCCCTGCATTTGTGTTCCAAAGTATCTCTTCAAACTGAATCCAAGGTTTTGCCTGCCCTGGTACTGAGGAATTCCATGAGAGAGAATTCCTAAGGCAGGGATCAGCCGCTTTATCAAGTACTATCACCCAATCTCATGTGATAGTTTCTTTTTTTTAATGGTTCTTTTTTAAAAAAAAAATAAACAAAACATCATTGTATTTCATCAATCTCACCCCCTTGGATCTTACAAGATCTTGACAATCCTGCGACAGGTCCAGCCATTAATTATTGCTTTAACATAATGTTTATTTAATTGGGGGTTCTGTGGATGACACCAGGGGGATTCGGTGACAGTTTAGTATCTGGAGACACTGAGTTGCTAACCCCTGTTCTGAAGTAACCCGAATCCAACCTCTCCCATTGGCATCACAATTCTCAGCGAGGCTTATGCACAGGTAAGTAAGCATAAGAGAGCAGCATGAGGTCAATATCTGGAGGACTGTCCTATTCCATTAAAGGAGGTTAACATTAACAAGATGGATATAAGATTATTTCAATCAATACTTGGGAGCTTAAGCAAGGAAAGACATTTTAAAAAGCAAGAGAAAAAAGTTACCAGGAATACTTAATCAACACAAGTAGCCTTACTGGAAAACTCTGCATGACATTTTAAGATGCCTTCAAGCCCTAAAATACTATGATTGAATTCATTATCTCTCTGAAACACGCTTATACCATTTTTTTTCTAATTCTTTTTATTAACGGGAGCCCAACATAAAATATTCTACCATTCTGAAATATAGTATTATGAGAAAGGTTCAGTTATTTTTTACTAATGAACAGTATTCTACTGCACTCTTAATGATATGCAGATGAATTAATCAAACACAGTCAAGCAAGAGTTAACTTCAGGTTCTTTCTTCTTTTCTCCAGACTGGTCATTAGCTTGCCAAAAAAAAATATTCTGCAAAACTGGATGGTCAAATGCACTTTGATAAATCCTGCAAAAAGCCATCCTCATACAGAATATCTTTAAGATTCTTTCTGTGCATAGTTTTTAGTGATTGCTTTATTTCAGTGTTTCATCAATGCATACATATATATAGTGCATTTTGAAGCAGAGAAGTATATTAAAATAGTTCCCATATCCACATATGCCAGGAAAACACCCATAGCTGCATACTGATAACAACATACTGTGGGAATTTAAGTATAAGTATATATTTACTACAGCATTTCTATAGCACCTAACTTCTCATGACTCAAGGCAGTTGACATCAAAAAATAAACCAAATACATACAGTGAAATTACTGATGCAACCCAGGTTCTCTGTCTGCACCAATGAAAGAAGCAAGATGATTTTCACTGCTTTGCAAAAGGAAAGTAACGTGGGAATTCCCTTTCTCTGGGAACAGGCATTTCCATAGCATGCCAGCAGCCACAACTGAGAGGTTATATCTCTGGCTTCTCAGCCCCTTAACCTCATTCAGGGTGGGGACTCAGAGGAGCCTCTCTCAGGATGAATTCCCAACATAGGTTCATTTCTGTTGAGGGACACAATTCCCCAAGTACATAGATGCCAAGTGATGTAGGGCTTTAAAGATCGAAACTAGCACTCTGAATTGGAAGCCCATCAGTGACTAATGCAGAGATTCCACACTGCTGAATCTTCCTCCTCCTATCAGTGGTTGCATGTTGCAGTTTGATCCACTTGCAGCTTCGGAGTCACTCCCACGTAAGTCATGTTGTACTTTAACTGCAAGGTGATGAAGGTGCTAGTCACTGTTGTAAGTGTCTTGTTCCAAGAAGGCCTGCAACTGGTACATCAGCTGAAGATGGACTGAGGCCCTCCTTTCATGGCATCCTGCTGCTCAAGAATAACTCTACTGTAGGTCCTGGATGGTCCCCAAGTCACAGACCTGCTCTGTGGGGGAGAGCATGAGGTTAAAGACCCAACACCTTTAGGAATCAGATTACTAGTCCTCAAGGGTTTAGCCAAACAAAGGGTAGTCTGTTGAGAAATGAGTCATAGGTCACTGCATTACATGCTGAAAAGCTCCCAGGCCCTCAAATCTCCAGTTAACAGAATCACAGTTATGCTAGCCTAGGTTGACCCTTGGCATTTGTCTCTCAGAATCTCACTTTACAACAGTCCAAAGTTCTAGCACTAAGAAAATCCATTCACAGTCAAGGCATCAGGCAGGTAAGTTTGTCATCGATATTCCAGGACTAGCTAGTTGTCTTGTTGTTGTTGTGGTCCCTTGAGTCAATCTTGACTCCTGGTGACTAGTTTTCTTGGCAACATTTTTGGAAATAGTTTGCCAGTGCCCTCTTCCTGGAGCTGAGGGAGAGGGACTGGCCCAAAGTCACCCAGTTGCCTTCATGAGTTTGGAAGGGAAGACTAAAACTTAGGAGAAGACCCGAATTTAGGTTCCCCTGCTCCTAATCCAGTGTCTTTTACCACTGCACCAAACTAGCTCTCAGCTAGTCTTATAAGGAGAAACTTCCATTCACAAAGTTGTCATAGTGAATCAACTTTGATCTATCAAGGTGAAAGAGCAAAGCTATTGTGTGGAACAGTCAGCTCAGAAGTACAACACCCTTCCCATGGAGCCATGTCATGTCAGCCATGCCATCTCCATCTCTCTGCCTTTTGTGGCTCTGCCTAATGGTGCCATGATGCCTCCCATAATTATTTCCAAATCCAATCTGTGGGTGAAGAAAATACATTCCAACACAGGTCCACTGCTCCCTTGGCTTGAAGGAGGCTATAAGTGTGTCCTAGGATGAGGATTCGTCCAGACAAGCCTTGATAAGCAATTAATAGATGGGAAAGACCTTTCTCTGCCTGAGGCCCTGAGAATTGATGCCATTTGCAATAGACAGTCCTGAACTGGATGGGCAGCAAAAGTGACCTAGAATCAAAGTTTCCTATACTAATGTTTCATCCTTCCCCAAGGGCTTATTATTTAAGGGCTCACCTGGTCTAAAGTCACTTTTCTACATTCTATTCTCCATTTCACAAGCATTGTTGTAGTCAGTTTCTAATGGTCCCAGTTATTAACATTTAATAACATTTTCCAGGCTCATCTGCTAGACAATGACAGCTTCATTGGAGCTTTCCTTTTATCATCTTAATCAATTAAAGAATGAAATTTAATTAACTGAATCATAAGAACTCTTATCTTAGTGGATTGCATGCCCTAAAGGCTGGGACTTGGGTGGCATCTCAGAATCTTAACTTCCTCAAGAGGTCCTTGAGCTGGAGGTCAAATAGAGTCGGGCTACCAGATCTGACCTACAAAATTCTGGATGAACACTTGATTGTAGCAAAAGGGTTGCATCTTTAGTATCTCTTTGCTGCAATTTTGTGGTCCTTGGGAAGTTATAGCCTAAAGAAAGGGTTCCCATGAGCTTCAAGCATTTTTTTCACTAATGCATTCATTGTATGAGATGAGGTTCAAGTGATGAGTGCCAGAGGACTTTATCCAAAATAGCAAGGATACACAAAACTCAACAATCTAGTGATGGAGTATTCTGGGGAAGCCCAGAACAGTCCATTTGTCTTCTAGAACATGCCAATTTATTCCAGACATAGTTCCTCAGTATTTTGGAGGGAAATCTTCTAGAACAGAAGTGATTCACAGTGTTCGGGAAAACAAAGCCACTGATGACCTGAGGGAGGTATTAGCATGCTTAGTCAAAACCAGAAGCTTTTAGAAGTACAGTTCCCTTTTAAGATGCTCTGGGTTGAACCTGGAACTTTCTGAATGCCAACAAGGTGCATTATCACAGGCCTCTAGATAGGGCTACCACATCTGAGCTGCAAAAAATACAGATGGCACACTGCCTGGAGATCACAGGCCCAATACATCGGGAGGCTACTAGGCAGGGCAGGGTAGATGGGGCGCCGGCTTCAGCCCCCTAAACCTGCAGAAGCGTTTTTGTACAACTCCATGAGTGTCTTCTCTATTTCTGCTGTTGCAATGTTCAGTAGTCCCTGTGAGCTGGCCAGCACTCCCACCAGCTCACTAGCCGGAGAGAGCAAAAACCACATTCCATCCAGCACCACAACCTTCCTGCTGCCTCCCTGCATCTGTTCTTGCCACAAAGCATCGAAGGCCATTTGATTTTTAAAAAACACAAGAAGAAGGTGGCAAAACTCTGCACCCTTCAGGAATGCGGGTAGCGGAGGAGGTGGGACTAGGCAAGAACTCTGGCCAAGGGGAGGTCACGTCTCTCACAATTCTAGGGCAAACACCACTGTACTGTTCTTGCAGCGCATCCTCCACAGCAAAGCCAGAAGTTAATCAGTTCAGCTCAAAAGAGCTATAAAGCTAGGAAGCACGGCCGCCTAGTGCTGGTCCCGATCAGTGCAAATGTCACATGGGAGGGCCCCCCAGTGTCTCAGCTGGATACAATAGGATACCCTTCTCTGATTAGTGTGAGCAAAAGTGCTGACGATGATGGTGATGATGATATCTCACCTCCGCTACTACAATATCCAGGAAAAAGGCAGGTGAATTTGTGACCTGTAGTCGAACAGCCATTCTTCACAACATGAAACCGAGTCTTTGAAAAATGAAATATACCCTGATTTAATTTTTTCCCTCACTTCCCTCCCCCCTCTATCTTGTGTGTGCGTGCGTGCGTGCATGCGTGCGTGTAGAAACCTTTATCAACAGCAGCAGTAGCAGGAAATAGTATTTGTTGTTTAATTTCCTGCTTTACAGAGTTGTCTGCATTTCTGATAACGTGCATTGAGGAGAAGATAGGGATGAAGAATAAAACAGCTATTAATCCGTCTGGATTGTGAATTTCATCTGCACGCAGATAAGAACTGGGGGCCCTTTCGTACAGTAATGGCTCTTTTCCCTCCCCATTTTTTTTTGGGGGGGGCACCAAAAATGAATGACTCACTCTCCCAGTAATGGAAATGCTATAGACTTGAAAATTCAGAGTCCAAAGCAACAACAAAAGCTTATTTTTAATATGAGATTTTATATTTTGGTCTAATATGCAGTGATGCTCATATGCTCCAAGGGATCCTTGGAGAGATCTCTTTCCCCTTTCCTTCCATCCTCTTCCCATTTTTAAACTAATTTACCTTTCAATCCAAGCAGACGCATACATAGGATCAGAAGTTTCGTCAAAACAAAAGAGGGATTGCACCATCACAGTGCAGGCTCCGCCCCTTTTGTACATACATGTGACATCATGATGCACACACAGAACTGGCAGAGTTTGCATCATGATGGCGCAACATTGCTTATCTCTCCTGAATGCCTCTCTTTGAAACTATCCATTAAGGGAAGCTAACTAGGAATTAGGAAAGGTTGTGGATGGTAGTTTCAGCTACTTTAAAAACCGCCAGGTTGTGGGGAAACACTTTTGTCTAAATAGCTGCAGATTTGGGAGAATATGGCACTTCTGTTTTAAGGTAGAACTGCACTGCTAAGGTTGGTCAAAAATGTTTAACATCCTGATTAATCATGGAAACTGCTTCACCATTAGCATCACAGGATTATGTAAAAGAAGAGTGAAAAGTAAGTGTGCAGAAGAAAAGGATTATCAATATGTTAGAGATGCCATCTCCAGAAGAGGTTGCCATATCTGATCTCAAGCACCATAACTCCATTAAGTTAATCTCTGCCTTATAAAAGCAGAAAGGTGAATTGTTTGGCTCAGTGGTGATTTTGCTTGTGTGCTACTTAGCCACCCATGTTCAAGGGAGGATAGGAAAGACTGTAAACACGGCTGCACTAATGTTTGTTAGGTCTTTAGCTCCTATAGCTCTGAACTTATTTTGTAAATCTGTCCTGCCTCAAAACACCTACAAAGTAAAGTTGTGTGATGGCAATTTCAAGCTCCTTGAATTTGAATAGAAGAGAATCTCTGTAGCTCAGGATTCAACTGCACAGACCTTGGTGTTCTCTGAGCTTGGTCATTTGCTTGCAGACGTTTCATTACCCAACTAGGTAACATCATCAGTTTATAAACAGGGAGCAAACCTCATACTCACTAGCACTGATGATGTTACCTAGTCAGGTAATGAAATGTCTGCAAGCAAACGACCAAGCTCAGGGAGCACCAAGGACTCCACAGTCCTTGAATTTTGCTTGCTTTCCTGGCTTCATTAAGGAAGACAGTATCAGGTCATTCACAGATGGCTCTGTTTCCTACCTCTCCAACTCTTTACAAGGGCCAATTTCTGTTGCTATTGTTAAGCAGACATAACACACTGGCTGTTTCAGAAATAACTAACTGCTTATACCTAAAATACTTGACCAAAAAAACCTGGATTGCTTGACTTTGGCAGGTGTTAAATCAGGGCTGGCTTGTATACTGAGACACCCATCAGGAACCAGTCAATATCAGTGGGCAGGGCTCTCCCTGTTGCCCAAGCCCCCATCTCCCCAAATCCTGACTCTGAGGATCAGTTATCTAATGATGAAAGGGTCTGGGTCAGATCTTCCACCACTGAATTGCCTTCTGCTCCTTGGTGCGTAAGATCAGAATAGTGCAGCCAGTGGTGTTCCCAGTGATGCTCTATGGAAGTGAAAGTTGGACTTTGAAGAAGCAGGATAGGAACAGCATTGATGTTGGAACAGGAACTTTGGTGTTGGAGAAAATTCCTGGTGTTATCATGGACAACCAAAAAAACAAACAAATGGGTCATCAAACAAATTAACCTAGAGTTCTCACTCAAGGCACAAATGACATGGCTCAAATTATCCAACTTTGGACACATTATGTGAAGACCTTGCTCTCTGGAGAAGGATCTAATGCTGGGAAAGGTGAAAGGAAGGAGAAGAAGAGGATGATCAGCAGCAAAGTGGGTGGAGTAAGCTACAGTGGTAATAGGTGCACCTGAAGGAGCAGGTTGGGGACAGATTGACATGGAGGAAATCTATTTATGAGATCACTAAGAGTTGACACCAGCTTGATGGAAAATAATGAATCAATCAATCTCTGGGTGTAAAGAAATGGGGGGAAAGAGCTGAGCTCAAGGACAGAACCTGAAATCTTATGCATGCCATGTGATTAATACTTCCCAACATAAAAAGAGCCAACGTAATGAGAATGCCAACACAGGGAAGATTTCAAAAGGGGGAGTCTGTATGCTTACCGCTCTTATTCTCTGGGGCACACCAGGGCATCCAAAGCTCTGACCTGATCACAGATGATGCCAGATACTGTGAGGAGGAGCAAATGCTGGGGAAAGAATTTGAAGTGTTTTTGTTTTTTTTAAAATGAGTTGAATGGAATCAACGAAGCCTTTCATTGTGTAGCTGATCCGAGGGATGTTAAAACCTCTGCCCTCTTCCCAGAAAATAGCTTGTTTACCTGCAGTCCTGGTAAATCTGTGTTTGAGACTTCCTAGAGGACAAAATAACAGATCAAAGAATAACAGATCTTAAAGTTATCTGGCAACACTTCTGCAGCTTGAGTGGCATCTAGGCAACTTTGGGAGACACTTTGTTGTCAGCATATAAGAAAATAAAGAAATTGGTAAATACCTGTATTGGGGGGGGGGGAGATGTCAATGAGACGCTGGATGACTTGAATATGCTAATTTTACTCACCTGTTTGTTTGCTTGGATATTTATTATATTTCTTATCTGCCCAGAATATTATGTGTGATGTCTGTGTGTATTTGAAAAGCCATTAAAATAGAGATGCAGGGGGGAAAACCCAGTTCAATAGATGTGTAGGAATCGGAGGTGCTTATGTGCAGTGCGTGGAAGGTTAAGTGGTTGCCTGCCTGCAATGGCAGACAGGGGTTAGTGTGTGTGTGTGTGTGTGTGAAAGAGGAAGAGAGAGATGTTTTAAAAGTCAGTAAGATAGATATGCCAAACAAAAAACCCAAACAACTAAACAGATTTGTAGAAATCTCAGGTATGATGTGTCATGGATGAAAGTGCATCTGCTTACAGTGGCAGAAAAGAGGTGAGCACTTCCTGTTCAGCCAAACCCAGGCCAGCCATATGACGGTTGAGTGTGTGTTGTCTTCCTGCAGCCTTATCGGATGACCAGTTCAATGGAAGCAGCGACCGTGTCAGCGTGGTTCACCGGGGCTTCCTTCCTGGAACCTTTTCTTCCCTAGAACTTCTCATGCGGAGTCTGCTGGATACATGCCTGTATGAACCCATTTCCAGTATAGTAAATTCAGAGTTTGCATTGTACTCGCTTGTAATCTGCTTTAGAGCATTTGGTTATTAAATAGCAATGTGTAGAGGGAATAGGGAATGACCTTGAAGGACAGGAGGAAGAGACACTACCAAGGCAGAGGTCAGGCCTGAGCCCAGCCCAAGAAAACAACTTGAGAAAATGTCTAGACAAGACCCTCCCCAGTTCACATGGAGATAAAGGGAAGGAGGGGGAAGCACATGAAAGATTCTGTTACTGTAGTTGTTACAATAAAAGTAGTCCTGACGTATATGGTATTAGTTTCTTAGTCTGGCCTATCTTGTGGAGCTGACTTAATGAGACCTGCAACAAAATACAGTGGTACCTCGGGTTACGAACGCCTCTGTTAACGAACTTTTCGGGTTACGACCAGCTCCGGCCGCAAAAATTTACCTCGGTTTGCGAACTCTGCCTCAGGGTATGAACAGGATAAGCGGCCATTTTCTGCCCCTGACACATGGTCCGTGGCCATTTTCCGCCCCTGACACGTGGTCCGCGGCCATTTTTCCACCCCTGACACGTGGTCCGCGGCCATTTTTCCGCCCCTGACACGTGGTCCATGGCCATTTTCCGCCCCTGACACGTGGTCCGCGGCCATTTTCTGCCCCTGACACGTGGTCCGCGGCCATTTTTCCGCCCCTGACACGTGGTCCGTGGCCATTTTCCCGCCCCTGACACGTGGTCCGTGGCCATTTTTCCTCCCCTGACACGTGGTCTGCGGCCATTTTTCCGCCCCTGACACGTGGTCCGTGGCCATTTTTCCGCCCCTGATACGTGGTCGTAGGGAGGGGGACTCTGCCTCCAAGCAATAGCCACCTCCCTGTCCTCCATGCCAGAACGGATTAACGGTAATTACATTGAACCTTATGGGGAAATTTGCTTCGGGTTGCGACCAATTCGGGGTGCGACCAGAGTCACGGAACGAATTAAGTTCGTAACATGAGGTTCCACTGTATATTCTCCAGATTCTTTGTATATTCTCCAGACTTTGGGGAGGGGGGTGCTTTTATCCCTTAGCTTTTTTTTTACCCTTAAAGGTATTTTGGATTTCTGAAAACTTTGGGCTTCCTTCAGACACAGCTATGCCTCCTTCCTTTTTCTTGGTGACCTAATTTGGGGCAGCAGTATAAACAATTGAGCTTCTTGTTAGAGGATGTACTAATCCCTTCATTCAGGCATGTCTTCAGGGTAGCCGAAAATGGAATTCTTAATACAATCTTGGGTTTCAAGTTCCTGGTGGCAGAGAAGGATTGTTTTTGTGTTGTGTTTGCAGTTTGCATAAGTTAATTTTTGAAATAATATGGTAGCTCCGGCAGATCTCCGAGGAGAATCTGCGCTTCCTCCTTCTTCGAACAGAGCTACTAGGTTATCTGCCAATTTCAGCTTCACATCATGACTGGCAGCAGTTTCCTCAACTCCAAGTCTTGCCAAGGACTGCCAGCTGCGTGGCACTACAGCCATTTGCACTCGCAGACAGATGGAGCTGTGTCTGGGGGCCAGGAAGTCACCATTGATGTGTGCCAGGACTAAGGCAGTTGCGACCAAATATCAGAAGGAGCATGGCCGAGCCAAAAAGTGGGTAAATAATGTGTGTGAGTGTGCAGGGGCGGGGGATAAAAAGGATACTGAATACCCATGGATGTTTATTACCTTTCTGAACCAAAGAGCTGTAAAATTATTCCCCATTACTGAGGGGCACATCATGTTGCCAACCTTGTTTTATGATGTCCTTCAGGAACTCTGTAAGTCCCAGGGATGGACAGAAAAATTCTCTCACATTTTTCTCTTCACATTCTCACATTCTCCCCCCGCCACTTCTCCTTCTGTTTGATGAAAGGGAATTGACTTCTGAAATGTCCTTGGAAAAAAGAAAAGAATCTTGGTGCAATTCTCCTGGGGAGACATGTACGGTGCTCTGCTATTTGTTTGGTACAATGGTAAGCAACATGGAGCATGTCAGAAGCGTCACATTGGCCTCCTAGCTTTCCAGAGATCTGCAGGAGCCCTTCTGGGGTCATCATGATATTATTGGAAAGGAAGATCTTTTTTTTTCCAGTTTGTTTATTTGTTGTTGGGGAGATATTTTATGAATGAGAGTGGGAGGCCTCTGACAGGCAAGCAGCTTTCATCTCCACCCTTAAACTCCTCACCACCTTAATATGGCCCAGAAGCCTGCTGTCGAATTCCAACCCAGTGATCATTTCTAGGGATGATGCTTATAAGCCTCAAGTTGTAGGTTGCCCAACCCAGATTTATTAAAAGGGTATATGTTAGAGACTGTATTTTAATTGCTAACTGTCCTCTCTCTAGCATCCTCGCTGGCTCTCCAGAATTCCAGTAAAACTCAAAGTAAGACCTCAGAAATGAATTTCTCCTTGGGGTTTCTTAGACTGAGGAGTAAAGGCAGCCAGATTCAGGACGACAGAAAGAGGGGGAACCGAGAACAATTCCACCCCCTCCAGTAATACAATCAGCTCTGAAATGCCTTCAAGATAAATGCAAAAGAAACTCTCAAGCACCCCAAAATAACATAGAACAACGAACCCTGTTTTGCAGGGGAAGAAACTTTTGAGAAATTGCAAGGCTGGATTGAATAAACGTGCAGTGTTGATCTTTGCACGGTCTTCCGTGAGCTGGAAAACGTCCTTGGCTACAGAAACAAAGCAAAAAAGAAATTCAGTCTAGCCTTTCCTCAACTTAGTTCTTTTCTCATGTAAAGGAATGGTTGATGTTAGAGGTTTTTCCCCCTCCTTCAAGGAGGTGTTTATATATGAAACCTCTCTTGACTCTTCATTATGGTGACCTAAAATAGTTGGATCCAGGAAAATGATTACCACTTTTGCTTCTGGTGATATGATCTCCTTACTTTTAATTTCCAAGTCAAAATCAGAGATTTTGGTTCTGTAATGTATTGATCTTCTGTTGGTTTTCTACATTGCTCAGAGTGATACTCCTTATTCCCTAAAGAATCCTTTGCAGTGAGGTGGGCCTAAGGCAGAGTGTAGAAATAGAGAATCCAAGGGGTTTCTGGGCTATGTCCTCTGAAGATCCTCTCAAAATTACTGCCTAATTGTAAATTGTAATGTGATTGAAGTTGTTAATGTTTAATGCCACCGAAATGAAATTGTTAAATATGTAGCAAGTATGCCTACTAACTAAATTAATTTAATTTAATTTTAACTAAGCTTACATTTTAATTTAAATTAATCATCTTTAGTTTTGTTCCTGTCTTGCACCAGCTTATTGAAGAACAGCTGTTTCTTTGTCCCTTATTCACAAAACATGACCTTTGACATTCAAATTAGGGAGGGCTTTTGGATGGACAACGACAGCCATTCCTTTTCCAACTCTCTGTTCATGAGGAAGATCTTTTTGCAGGATGACACAATCAAAGGGATAGGATATTTCAGGGGGGATAACTAACCCACACTACTCACAAGGGGACTTCATGCAATGTGTGGGGTCTAGTATCATGTTTACCTGAACAAGGAGATAACCTTGAATTTAAAGTGCCTACCAAAGGATACCAATTATACAATTGTCTCTTTCTGTTGTGGTATTCTTAATGAATCACAGGCTTCCAATTTTAAGCATTAGCTATTGGGAGAAATAAATAGTCATCTATTGAGTAAATATAATATTTGAAAAGATTAGATGGATTGATAACTTTTAATCAGAGCAGTTAAACTGAACCCGTATAACATGTTCCTGGATGTTAATTTTGGCTTCCTCACACATTTCCATTGATTTCAATGGATGAAAAACAATGGCAGAAAGAATTACAATGACAGGATGCAGTGAACTAACATGAATTAAATATACATAAATAAATAAAACAAAAGTGTGAGGCTCAGATGGACATTAGAGGGTGCATCCTTGTTTCTGGACTTCATGGCTATTGCTGATTCGAACCCAGGGTTCTGTAGCCATGCACAAATTCTCCTACATCAGGAAGTTCAAATAGAAAGGAATTGTGATGGAATGGAATTATGAAGGCCAGGCTCAGGGAGATAAGCGTTTTCTTAGTTCACCGAAAGAGCGTGGGAACTACAAGAGGATGAGGCTGGCACCTCCCTGAGGAATTCACGGTGTTGTGGCTGGCTGGCTTGGGAGCTGGGGTTTCAGTCTGGGAAGATTCTTGCTAGAGGTTGTAGCTAATAAACACAGCTGAACTGAATTTGCATTGTCTCTTGGAGTTCCTTGGGCTAAACCTGACAGGAATACACCATTGGACAGTGAGAGCTTTTCAGCAAGGCTGGCTTTACATCTGGTCTAGGAGCCTGGGAGCTAATTAAGGACAAGCATTTGTAGCTATAACGAAGTCACAGGGACCGTGTCCCCCATATTCAGCATCTTGATGGAACTCAGGAACTTCTCTAAGAGAGAAGACATCCACGAAGACTGGTGCCCTCACATTATCTCCATCCTTGCATTAAAAGGGGCTCTGTGGAAGCGCCTCTTAGTAACTCCGGAAAGAGCGGGATTGTCCATTGAACTGACTTTGAAAAAAAAATCGCTTGCACTAGAACCCGGAGTTCAAGAACGTAACAAGCCAAATTAGAAATACATAGTGCTGGGCTAACTTCCCCGCTGTTGTCCAGTGGTGAATTGTTCCCCTTTGATGTGTGTAATTTAGAAGTCTTGTGTGTTGCACTGAGGCAGCTATTGCTAGAAATGACTGCCTTTTAATCATACAATTTTCTCAGTTGTTTTTCAGAGCTTGCTCATAATTCACTGCAATTTGTGCTTGGCACTGTGCTCTGGAACTGTGTTCCTAAATTGGAAAGAGCTTTAAACTCACCCTCAGCCTATTTGTCTATTTGATTTACATCATTAGATTTGTTTGTGTTAACATTTGTGCTAAATTCTCCCCTCTGATCAATGCGTGCTTGTCTCAGACGTTTTCAGCTGCCGTGTGTGTGTGTGTGTGTGTATCAACACTCTGAAAGTTTTGGGAGACACCATTGTTAAAACCCCACAGGAATGACACAGAGATTTTCATACACACTGTTCACAAGCCATAGCAGACTTTTAAAGAGAAAGGGATATTTTTTTTTATAGACAGTTTTGAATTCTTTCTGAGAAGGGGCTGCTTTGTTGCCTCTTGAAGTCTGGTGGAATAACCACTTCAGATGATACACTTTCCAGGTGATGTTCCCCAAAAACATGTAGAGGAAAGCCACCAGGAACAAGTAGCTCAGCGGTTATTTCTGGTTTGTATAAATCTGTCCTGTTCTTCATTTAACGATCACAGCAGCCAATGGCGCCATACATAATGTAAAAGACAACTCAGATGCTTTGGATTCTGAGTTGTCCTTCTCACTTTATTTTAAACTCCCTTTCAGAGGTGAGGACTTTCATGCTCTGAAAGAGGTTTTGAAGATGGCAAAGAGGCAGGAGCTCTTTCTCCAATTGTGGAGCAGAAAAGCAAGGAATCCTGTGACACCTGGAATGCTCTCCTGTAGATCAGAGGATGGGATTCTTGGCTAATAGGGGCAGCAAACTTTCTTCCAAATATAGGAGATGGGAAATGTAGTCCACCTTTGATATTGGGTAGACTGAAGCCAAGGAATGTACTGTACAACTCTTGGTTTGGGTAACATCTTTTGCTCAGCTGGGAGATGGGCAGTGTTTCCTATCTCAGATTTGTATTCATCTGTAAAGGGGGTTGCCCTTAATAACGATTTCCCTATATAGTTTGGAAACTAGATTGTTTCCATGACCTTGTTATAATTAACTTGTTAATGAGCTATTTCCAGCTAATCCATATAATTCTTCTGACAGGTTGACAACGCTAGAGATTAACACAGTTTGACCAATATCTCAAATTCACTGGCATAACTCTTTTTTTCCTTTCTTCTGACAGTAGTGTAAAGATACCCATCTTTGATTAATGTACTCTATTCTGCCTGTGAGCTCAGAGGTAGCTCTGAAATACAGTCCTATCGTTCACAATAGTTTTAGAACAGGAGAATTAACTGCTAGCTTTGGCTATGGTTTTGTACTGGTAGTTTCAGCCTACAATCCAAAATCACAAATATTTATTCCTAACTATTGCTGGAAGTTCCCTTGAGTAAGCTCAGATACATCCATTACAGAGTTGGAATAATGTATGGAGGTCGGCTTGTCCAACCGGCTGGTTAAATGTAGAATATGCAGGGCAGTATCCCTGGGAGATGACCTCTGTGGAAATACATCCAGGCTCTGCGTCAGTCCATTGCACTGTCAAACAACTGTTATCATGAGGAAGTGTGTGCACCAGCCATTATGGTTCTGGATATTTGAGTCCCAGCTCATTTGAAGGGTGCTACACTGGGGGAGATGCATCACTAAGATGAATTTAAAATGAGTTTGCAGAAGGGCATAAGGAACCAAACTGCCTCTTGCATCTCTAAGAGGCAGTTTGATTCCTTATGCCCTTCTGCAAACTCTGCCTTGCTTCAGGGATTCAGAAGATGGAATCAGGCCATTGACAGTTCATCAGCTCCTTTGCCTACCTGATCTTCACAGGAGAGGGTGCTGTCCCCCTGGGGTGGTACAACCAAGACCTTCTGGGATACATAGAGTTGATTTGCACATTATGCTTAACTCGGTCAAGGGAGAGGCTCAGTTAATATATGGACTGAGCCAGTCACGCAGGGGTAAATTAACTCTGCCTAATCAGTTGTGATATTGGATCACCTAAATCTAAGTTGGCTCATTTTACCCTTTTTTTGGGGGGGGGGGTTGCCTTTGACTCAATGCTGACTTCGGGCGACTTCCTGGACAAGTCCCTGCAGTTTTCTTGGCAAGATTGCAGAAGTGGTTTTCCATTGCCTGCTTCCTAGGGCTGAGAGAGAGTGGCTACCCCAAGGACACCCAGCTGGCTTTTGTCCCTAAGGCAGGACTAGAACTCATGGTCTCCCGGTTTCTAGCCTGATGCCTTCACCACTACACCAAACTGGGGGGGGGGGGCTGATAATCAAGGCTGTTCATTCTAGATCCCACTGACCACCCCAAACATCTCTCCAGAGCACTGACTGGCTAAAATGGCCAAGCCCCACCCATTGCTGTCTGTCTGGCCCATAAGGAAGAGGTTGATAATGTTACGAAATCTTGCTAGTACTTTCCTGGGGCTGGGGCTGGTGGAAGTTCAGGCACTTTCTGGAGAAAGTGGGTGGGGATTTTGTCATTCCAAATGGTCAATTTCAATCCTGTAAATTCTGATTGGGTGTTGCCAGAATAGCTGGTAAGTAGATTTGCCTGATGGGTGAAGCCTGTCCTTGGAATAGGGCTCTTGGCTGAAAAGGAGGCTTGACCTCAAAGGAGGTGGAATGTTATGCTTGGGCAACCTCTCACTCAGTTTGGGAATCTTACGTTGAATGCTGCATGAAACCACTTGCAGTTGGCTGTCTGTGCCTCGTAAAAATTCAGGAGTCTGGTAGCACCTTTTCTGACGGATGAATTTTATTAAAAGGCAGAAGCTCTCATCAGCTGCAGTTCCCTTCATCAGATGCGGCTCATGAGAGCTTCTGCCTTTTAATGAAATTCATTAGTCAGAAAAGGTGCTACCAGTCTCCTGATACCTTTGCACCATAGACCCACACGGCTCTCCTCCTCCACATGCCTTGTGAAGCATCCTTAAAGAAGGGTAAGGCAGTAAAGGCCTTCTCCGTTGGGCCCTCAAATACGGCAGAGAAACCCCTTGGAGAAGTTGGACCACATAGCTGCTGTCAGATGCAGAGAGAGAGAAGGAAGATGATGTGTCTTTTCTGAAAGCAGTTTGTCTTCACCTTTTCAGATGTTGACTATTTGAAATGACATGCAGATTTCTTTGAATGCTAAGGAAGGCCTTCTGGGGCTGGAGAAAGGCAAGGGCAACAAAGTCAAATTCTCTAATAGCATCCAGTAGGTAAAGACCATTTTCCTAATGCAATTACACTATCATACTCTGGCATGGGATAAATGGACTTCTCTCTCCGTGGCGGGGACAGCTTGATAAATGAAAGGTCCACAGCAGATGGCCGCTGGAATCCAAAGTGCACTTCTTGGATAAATATGCCATTAATCTTACTGCAAACAACTTCCCGGCTGGAAATATCAGTAACAGAGAAGCTACAAAACTCAGAATCAAGAGAAACTCAGGAGATGACATGCTGAAGTTAGGCTAGCTTCTCTCACTTTCTCTTTTTGGCAAAGTCCCACACCCGGAACTGGATCTGATAAAAAGCTAGCAGCATGGCTAACCTCGGTTAAGCTTTTTGGTAGTCAAGCATGTTGTGTAGCCAAAGTTGGTTTGGTTAGATTATAGCTTAATTTATCACACAGCTTCAAGCCAGTGAAAGTCACCCAATCTGATGCAGTACGATGGGCATGTCAGATATAATTGCTGATTTTTATTTTCATGGAACATTACTCAGTGATTAGCTGAAAGTAGCAGTAGGGATTTTTTTTTTTGTTTAATTTTTAAAATATCCCCAACTACTTTTAAACTTGGTTGCCTTCAGCTGCACTGCTAATGCTTTAGAATCATTCAACTTGAAAAGTAGGAAATTTTAAGGGTTGTTTTTTTTTTTTTAAATGTGATTTCTCAAGGGTTGAGCTGTTCAGATGTGGCTTCCTAGCTTGGGAAGATACATACTAGAAAGCGCATTTCGCCAAAAATCTTGTCGTGGAAATGAAAAAAAACTTTTAAAAGGCATTGGTACGTTGGAATCTGGTTGGTGGTGTATTTCGGGCTTGTTAAAGGCCGGGGACATCTGCAGAGGGGTCATAAAAAGCAAGATGGAAGCCACAGAGGTGTCAGCCCAGAGACACACACACGCACCGTTTATGTGCATCGCAGATGGTGCTGTTGAAGGCATTCTCTTCATCAGGAATAACTGCCAATGCCTTGTGCACTGATAGTTCCCATCATCCTTTCCTGAATTGGGGAACTGTACATGATCACACAGTTGTAGGTAATACAAGGAAAGCTAGATGATTCCTTTTTATTTGTGTCCTTCCTTATGAAGATGAAAAGTTTGATGCTGTTTTTATTACCACCAATTGCTTTTTGTAATAGGCAACCACTGTCATTAAATATAAAATATTCATTGCTTTTCATTATTTATAGCTTAGGTTCACACATTGCTCTAGGCCAATGTGTGACTTTTTTGGTTTTGACAATGTATGCTGTGTGAATCCAGCCAGCTGGAGTTTATTCAGCTAAACTGCATTGCACCTAGTTTGATTGTCATTTAGTAAATTGTAAACAAAAGTAATTATTGTTTCTGTAACATGCTTAACTCAGTCAGCTACTAACCCAATCAAATCTCCTTTCCAATGGTTCAGGTTCATACACAATCACACTAACTGGGCCAAAAATTACCCATTTAGGAATACAAAGTCCTCACCCACTTATTCTGAGAAGCACCTAATATCCCAAGAGCTGTTTTATTGGGACATCTTCATGACACTCTCTCTCCCAGGGATCAAAAAGGCAGCATTAGGTATGAGAGATCATGCAGAGGCTGGAAAAGGAACTGAAGGAAGAGTAGACACGGACAGTCAAGAGAGAAAAGGGGAGTCCGCTGGCAGCTTTGCTCATAAACAGCAACTTAGCCAAGGTGGCAAGAAGCCTAGGTAGAAACGTTTCAGAGAAACACCACCTTAATGAACTCACCATTAATGAGGGTAGAAATCTCACTCTTTCCAAGATTCTTGATTTATCCAGACTAGTATTAAAGATACCTTACTGACATCTGTGTAGGTCTTGCTTCCTTGAACTTGCTCAGTTGCGTGGAGTTCGGATATTGCCCTAATCAGCATTTGGGAAGTCTGTTTGGTGCGGCTGGCCTTGGCAGTAAGTTCTGTAATGGGGGAGATGCTCTTTTGGCTACACTTTTATGGAGGAATAGCCATGAAGTATGGCTACTTGGCTAAACACAGGTGTTCCCATGGCATGGCTAATTGAGTGGATGTAATAGTACTGACTAGGTCTGTCTCAAGCTCCCAGGAATTAGTGGGTTGGGTCTGTAAATCCCACTGTGGTGTTCCCACAACACACTAACCCTCCATTGACCCAGTTAAAATGTGTGATGGGAACAGGGCCAAGGAGTAAAGAAAGGATTTGTTTTGGAGCAGCTTCCTCTCCTGTGGAGCGCAGCAAGTACTTTGCCATGTAAACCACCAGCTTTTGGATTGTCTCCTCTGGTCTGGGCAGAAAAATCTGCCTGAAGAAGAGCAATTTTGAAGGATGAGCTTGCCAAGAGTAACTCATTTCCCCCACCTGCTGTCTGTGGCTTGGCACCAAAAGAAATCTGCACGCAACTTTCTGAAATGTAATCACTGTGTCACATCATTGAGTGCTTAATCTCTGGGAAAGTTAACTTTCCCCACGCAGGCTGGAGCACATCAGCAGGATTCTTCCCCAGCACATCCCCCAGGTGCTCATTATACCTTCTGTTCCTATTGCAAACAGGACCAAAGAGGTGGGGGAAGTGCCACTCTACTGGGAATCCTTCTGATGCTGTGTGATGTTGCTTTTTCCAAGCTGATCGGAAGTGGAAAGGCACAGTTTGCTCAGCACTGCTGAACAAAATCACTGGTGGGCTTCAGTCAAAGGACGTTCCAGTATAAACAGCGGAATGCATGGATTCTTTTATCAGAACTTTTTGGTTTTAGAAAACTGAGTATGAAGCAGAGAATTTCAGAGACATTCTCACAGGTCACATGTGCTGTTCTTGCACTTATTTAGTGATGGAGTGGCCAAGAGGAGGGCGTGAACATGCTATTTTTCCTTGTACCATCCTCTCTCCAGCTGTCTGTATCTTCTTGTTTCCCCACCCTTCCACTAAATTCAAGGGAAGGCCTCCAGAAGAAAGTCTGACTTTAAGGCTTTTTAGCTAATGGTGCTACTGTTCTTTGGACACTGTTGGAAAATTTTTCCCGCTGGGGAAATTCAAAGAAATCATTCACCACATTTCTCTGGCCACAAATTGAGTAGGGAGTATCAAAACACCATTTATATCCTGGTTTAGATGAATTCTTCAATGTGAAAAAATGGCAAGAATCACTCTTTAGTGCAACCCTTGCCTTTTATTGATTATTAATTTATGAAGGAAGTATCTTGTGGCACCGTAAAGACTAATCTGTTTAGAGTATCATATAACCTTTTGTGGAGCTCAATTCATCATATATGTCATATGAAATGGCTCACCATCTACCAAAATGTATGCAATAATAAAGATACTATGAAATGTTTTATTATTTGTATCGCAACAACAATCAATTCTACTTGGCAAACTTAGCGGTTTATGTTGGTGTTTGCACACTGAAGGGCTCACCTATCTTTTCAAAATATGAAGAAAATGTAGCAGGAAAAAATGAACTGTAAGGATATAATAATTCAGAAAGGAGCACAGAGAATTAGAGAATGCTTTCTTCAGTGTCAACCTGACCCATTGTTAAGAGATTCTACTGGGTTTCTGTTTGGTCTACAAGTTTGCTGAGGGTTAACTGTGTTAGTTAAAGAAACTTATGGCTCCTGGTACTTTGTTTATGATTTTTTTTTATTGAGAATCCCCTCAGGATATGAATGAAAAGAACATATCTTTTTAAAAAGTAGTATAAAAACAAAGTTTAAATCGTGCCTAAAGGTAAAAGTCTTCACCTATGTCTCACAAAAGCAGACAGTGTCTGCCTCATACAGGTCCCCATCAGAGAAAAAAAGAAAAAAAAATCTAGAGAGTTTGTCTTGCATATGGAGAAGATTCTTGCCCAGGTATCAGCTCCAAATTCTACTGCATGAGAGAGAGGAAGGAAGGAAGGAAGGAAGGAAGGAAGGAAGGAAGGAAGGAAGGAAGGAAGGAAGGAAGGAAGGAAGGAAGGAAGGAAGGAAGGAAGGAAGGAAGATGAAACCTCATGGAAGACCACCAAATTCTCATGAGATCTTCTATGGCCCTTTCATGCTTGAGATTTTAGGGTAAGCTCTTTAGAGATATTGGTGATTGGGAGGGGAAAGAATGACCACCCATATGTCCTGCTCAGCCTGATTTGTGTTGATTTGAGGCACCACACCAGAAATTTAAACCACTAAGGTTTTGAAACTTTGAAAACCCAATAGAAGCGAATGCGTGTAAACCCTTTCAGTGGGGGTTAATTTAAGCCCTGTAGCTCCACTATCTAAGGTGTCCTAATTCAGCTGCAGATTCTAACTATAAATGATACTTGGCAGAAAAGGTGGGGCTCATTCCTATAAAGATCTGCTACTTTCAGGACTCAGGCAGATGGAGGGGAGTTGTAAGTGGCAGTAAGACTGTCTACTGCTTGAAGCTCCAAGTCACATCTTACCAAGAGCCACTGGACTGTATGGAGAATACTCTGCCTGTACCTTCAGTGCAAACCTTTTCAAGGACTTCTCTATCCCAGTGTTATTTATTGCAAGGTATCTAGAATAAGAAGTCCTTGCTTATATTCTACATACCTTGATTCCTCCTCACCTTCTCTTCTTTTAGTTCTCATTCCTCTTGTGAAGATTCACTTGTGTTTGTGTTCACTCTTTGGAAGTTGATCTGGTGAATGTCATACTACTACTTTTTTTTTTTAACAAGTCCTCTTCCTGGAGTTTAAAAGGACAAATGCAGAATAAACCCAGCCTATAGACTTCACTTGTTTTTGTTGTTTGCTACCAAAGGTGTAACTCTTAATAACAAGTTCTGCTACTTCTCCTGATCAAGAAAGGGCAGTACCATGCTGTCACTATGACATCTGAGATAGATAGGACGCAGAGCCCGTCATCCAAAGGGTGAATATTATGGGAGATTTTTTCTCAATAAAGAAGCCTGATAATATGGATCAGAATGGACCTGGCACCAAAAATCAACCATGACTGAAGATCTACTTTGGTGAAGGTGTTCACAGAGTAGTCTTTTCTACTGAATCACTTTTTTTTTTTCCAAACCTAGCTGAGATTCAAACTGTGAGGTCCTTCCCAACGTTAAAGGTCATTCATTCTTTGAGGTAGAGCACCAGCCAATGCTCTACTCGACATAGCTTTATTTATTTATTTTATTAAATGTGTGTATACATTTACATATTATGGAAGCAACTGAGGGATTTCTTGATGTCAGCCAACAGCAGTTTTTTGGAACAGGGAGAGGTAGAGATTTTTCTTAAATCCTGCTTGTTTGTGCTGACCACTGTGTGAAATGAAACGTGAAAACATTGCTTGCTGGAAAGTTACACACTGAGTGGGCATTTCATCTCTGTACATCTGACACCAAAAACCACTGATGTGTGATGTTGATGGACGGGTGCCTTCCGCTCAATCTTGATCATTATTTTTATGGTGCCAGAACAACAGAGTTGCTTGTCCAAGTTCCTTAAACTCCTTTCCAACTGTTTCATTCCTGGCACTGAGACCTTGATCAAATACAGAGTTTCAAGCTGCCAGCTGTTCAGACAAAGAGGAGAAAACATCTAAAAGAGCTGTGGTCTCTCTTGATGGGGAGAATGATCACCGTATGGAACACCTGGTACATTGACTCAAATAAGCAATTCTACTGTGTCCTGTCGCTGTTGCCTCCAAGACAACTGCCTATTTTTTCCGAAGGAGAACAGGGAAGCCCGCTTGTCATTTGTGAATAAACAAAAGCATAGAAGTGTTCTTGCAATGGAAGAAATTGTATATTACCTACAATTTCTGGGAGACTTTCCAAAAGGCTTTTGTTAGCATGCAGATGTCTCTGTGCACTCTCTACTGTGGCTGCTACTGTTTCTGACTCAGAAAGTAATAGATATAAGCAGGGCAAGAGAAAGGCTTCTGCAATCTGGTATTAACCTTAAGCCAGGGAAGGAACTGCAGATGTTGCTAGCTCTACAGGGTTGGCCATTAGTACAGTAATATCTGAAATTACCTGGCATTTTCCAACTGGGAGCTGCCAACAAATGCATGGGGAAACCTGGATGATGATTAGTCCGTAAGAGAGTCGTGCTTGCTCTTCTAGAGAGATTTAGTGACAGAAAGACTAAGGTCAGCTCCATCAAGCGGGGACAACCTCCCCTCCACCATCCCATTTTGCAGTTTTAATCATGCACATTTGCGAGACTACAAATCTCCCCCACCAAAATAGGATGCATCATCCTGGCCCTGTCTTTAAAAATATGTGGCGTGTATGTTCAGTTAACAGGAAAGGAGATTTATTTGTTTTTTAAAGAAGCTCTCAGTAAAAGCAGCTACTAGAGCTGAGTGTGGTCAGCTGCGGCATCCCAAATTCATAACCCTAACGATGAAGACAAATACGGAGATAATATTGATAATATTGAATTAGAAAAGAAACATCCTCGAAGAGTGTCTACAATGCAATTCATCACCCTGAGCCAAAGGAGGCTAATAAAGTTCAAAACAATCCTTTATATGAGGCCAATCATTTTTTGTTTTGTTTCATGTAATATGTTAATTTAATTATTTTTGCCATGTCTCATACTTTCCAGAGCCATTCATCCATCAAGAAAGTCAATGAACTTCACCACTGTCAGGCAATAATTAATTTTTGCTGTAAGAATTAAATTCATCAGTAGTATCGTGTAGCAATAAGGACTCCACAGTTAGAATACATGGGGTTAGTTATAATATTATCTATAAATACAGATAATGCTTCCAATTCTGTTCCTGGGATCCTGGAGAACCATTATTAGCTAGACTAAAAAACATTGGTTTAGGGAGTAAGAAAGCTATAATCTCCTAGCTGCTTCTTTGAAGCCCTGAAGCCCTTCAGAATTGGACTACCAACATTTACTGAATTGCCAAACTGTAGCAGCACAACTTGCCATTTATTTTCATTATTTTATAATGAAATAATAAAAGGTGGTGTGAGCTTCCCATAAGCTTAAAGTCCAAAGGTGGCTTGCTCTTTGGCCTAGGTGGTGTGTGTGCTTGTGTGTTTGAGTCGCTGTTGACTCCTGGAGACTGCCTGGACTTGTCCCTGCAGTTTTCTTGGAAAGATGTTCAGAAGAGGTTTGCCACTGCCTCCTTCTGAGGGCTGAGAGAGAATGACTGGCCCAAGGTCACCCAGCTGGCTTCGTGCCCAAGGCAGGACTAGAACTCATGGTCTTCTGGTTTCTAGCGTGGTGCCTTTAACCACTACACCAGCTGGCTCTAGGTCTAGGTGGATTGGTGGTTTAAAGAAACTGTAATAGCTAAATGGCTGATCAGTTGCTTGCATGTATAAATTCCCAAGTTCAATCCTGAACAACTGCAGATTGGCACGAGAAAGCCCTAACTAAAATTGCGGAGAGCTGTTGCCTGAGAATGTTACGTTTTGCGAGATGCACACTCCTTTTATGTTCCTACAGCATTAAGTAGAGCTGGATCATGTGAAAGAAGGCAATTCATTATAATCAGATCCCTTTACAGAGGCAGCAGTTTTCAAGGAGAAAAGGCTGATAATATGGTATCAGGGCTGAAAAGTTTCTTTGAGCATCTGAGCTTTCTAAAAAAAAAAAAGCAATTTTTTTAATCCTGAGGCTAATGACAAAACAATTCAAAGGTAGGGTAACCTTATTCCTCAGTTTTACCAAGGCCATCTGGCTCCCTTTGTCCAGACTCAGTTATCTTGAATTGGCTCTCTCTTTCAAAAAATGCAAGCTTCTAACCGTTATAAAACCAGAGTTACAGCAGAAGCAAAAACGTATGTTGATATTTTCTGCCTTGTTTGGGGAGAAAAAGCCTCCCTTCCCTTCTCTTTCTCCTCCTCCCTCCCTCTCTCCTTCCCTCTCTCCTTTTGTGGGTTTTAAGCCATCCATTTTACAGGAAAGTGATTATAAAAGTGTATCTTAGCTTTTGGACAAGAGCAAAGTAGGGTGGCGTCTTCATACATTTAAATAATTCCCAGACTGGGGGTGTACATCCCAAAATGTATCCATGCAATGCAAAAACAAAACTCTATCTATTTACCAATAAAATAAGGAGATGACATGACGGATTGAAGACGGTCAGAAGATGACAGATGAAGATGTACATCTTGCTGATGAACCTTTGATGCGTTTCCAAAACAGCTCTTGTCTCTGAGCATTAAAAGGAGCAAGAAGTAGCATTCAAAACAAGAGGAGAAAATGGGCTTAACAGCAGTGAAAATGACTCAATTTTCCATTTGAATCATATTGACCGACGGGGGGGCTATATCCTGTGGTGTAGTTACCTGCAGCTTTATGCATTTCTAAGACCTCTTGTTCCAAATTGGCTTTCAGATTGACTCCAGCATGCATTTAATCCTTTTTCTGCAGTATCCCATTTTGATAACCCTAGCCCAAATATGAGCAAGGGAAGAGCCCGTTTCTGCCATGGCATTCACATGAAAGTTGGGGCCCGTCACTCTTTTTTATCAGCCAGCAGTGTCCAGTGTAACTTCTCTGGAACGTAGAAATCAAACATCCTCCACATTTGCCACTATGGAAAATAGATGTAAGTATAAATTGGATAGTCTTCCTGCAGAAAAACACAACAGTCCAAACAAGGTGAATTCCGTTTTGCAGGTTGACTTTAAAATGGGTGTATTTATATGCAATATAGCCATCTGATTTTAAACCTGTTAAGAAAATACCTTCCAATGTTTTCCCCATCTCTGGGTCTTCCGCAGATCAATAGGAAGCTTAAGGTAGAGAAATTTGTTTTTCTTCCATCTCTCATTTCTCCTGTCCCAGTTAGTTCCCCCCAGTTAACCACATAATGGGAATACCTTAAATTTGCACACCTAATCTTCCTTTCCACCAATAAGGAGATGTGACTGGATCGGGAACTGATTGGTTGAAGAAGAGGGCCACAGTACTGTCCAGGATCCCTCTTTCATCCTCAGGAATGTGAATCTAAGTTAAGATGAAAAGCCCGTAAAGTAGCCTAGGAGCACAGTTGCACAATGCTCCCTTCCAGGCTGTTGAAGCTATTTTATTTTTGCAGTGAAAAAACAAGAGCGACTTCAACACAGGTACAAACTATACAGAAACCCTGCAGAGAAGGGACAGAAAACTTTATAGAGTTATGTTCCTGATTGCCCCAATTTAGCCCTTACGAACTCCTTCACAATATTTGGATTAGGTTTATGCTTATTTTACCTCCATTTATGTATTTCCCCTTCCCTTACTAATTATCTTTGAATCAAAATCATGCTTTGTGATCAAACCTTATATTTAATCATTTGTATCCTTCGGTAATTTTTTGGTTAACCCATGTAAGATTTAGGGAGATTTAGGGAGCTCGGATTTTGCAAAGAGACGTTGATGGAGAAGTGGAGGGGGCTCATCCCCAATGAAGAAAACTCAGTCCTATGTGATCTGTGTTGAAGAATACCTGCATGAATGTAGGATAATGATATTGTATTTACAGGCACGCTGACCAAGAGCATATTAATGCATTTTGGGTTTTTTTTTTTTTTAAGTCACTGTGCCATTATGGTTTTTGCAGAAGCTGGGAGAATATTTCCCCATGTTTTCTAGAGGATCCTTAACCCTGTCTGCTCTCTGAGCAGAAATGAGCGTTTCCATCACTCTCTCTTTTTTTTTAACATTGTCACATTGCTCAAGCTTAAGAGTACAAAAGGTACAAAATGGAATGAAAAATAGAGGTACAAAAGGCAGAATGAAAGGTAGAACATCAATGAAAGCAGGGTGAAGGAGAATTTGGTGGCACGTGTTCCCCTTCCCAACCACTCACCCCTAGTAGCATTTCCTTCTCTCTCTTTTTTTTATAATAACTTTATTAAATTTAAAAAACCAGAAAGATAAAAACCAACAAGAGCTAATAATTAAGAAAGAGAATAAAGAGAAAGAATAAAGAGAAAGAAAGTAAGCAAAAGTGCAGAAAAAGGAACAAGCAGAAATACCAAAAAAATGACTTCCAACTTCTTTTACAGCAGATATAAGTAAAACGTGCATTAAACACTAAGATTTCAACTTAACATCCATTTTTTCTATAATCTATTAATTTTACTAATCATCAAATCCATATATCATAACTTCATTTTTTTCTGTTTTCCACAAAAAGTCTAAAAGGGGCTTCCAATTAGCATTAAAATTATCCAGTGTCTTTTCTCTAATCAAAGCTGTCAATTTCACTATCTCAGCCAGCTCCATCAACTTTACCACCCATTTTCCATTGTAGGTAATATTGAATCTTTCCACCGTTGAGCATATAAAAGTCCCGCCGCAGTTATCATGTAGAAAAACAAAGGTCCGTGAGATTTCTCCAGTTGTTTATCCATCAGCCCCAAAAAGCTGCATTTGCTTCTTGAGCGAGGGTCGGATTTCAGAAAGCAAAGTTTTTCTTTTCCTGCACATCTTTCAAGGAGATAAATCATCCAGATTTTTTTTTCTTTTTAAAACTAGGAAGGCCGAAGCCTTGTAATTCCTGTGGAGGCCAAAAGATTTTCTTCCTTTCTCCTCTCTGATGATAGAAAGAGAGCTCTGACTGTGGAGAGGAAAACTAGGAGTTGGAAATGTAGCAATCAGGCATATCCTTTGTACGTGGATAACTGTGGTTTCAACACATCCTCCACCCCCAAGATCTCTAGCTAGGGCTGGGGGCAAAAAATTCTTGCCTTATACAAAGTCAAGTCATACTGAAGTGCTTGATTAACAATTGGACTCTTGATACCAATTGACACTGGGTTTTTTTTTTATCTTACATTCTTATCAAATGTCATTCATCGTAGTGGAGATCCGAGAGCTCTACTTTGCTTTGTTTGTCCACCAAGATAAGTCAGCACCAGTTCTGTTTGTGATGTTTCATAACATAGAGAGGCTTTGTGTGTCTATCCCCCTACTTTATGTTGACTGTTGATATAAATTGCCCAAGAACTTTAGTGTTTCAATGCAAACCATGCTACTTTCAATTATTTGGCATGTATGTTTCAGTGATGGAGAGCTTTTCCAGGCATATTTCCCCAGTTCAAGCTCTGCTTTCAAATGGAGCTACCATTGTTTGCATAGAACGTTTAGCAGCGTACCTTTTTTACAGGTACTGTTTTTGCATTTTTAATCAGGGGTAGACGAATACCGATCTAGCAGGCACCTATATTCCTTTCATTACGTAGCCTAATGGAATGGAATGCCCAAATGTGCTCAGGGGGGATTTTTTAAAAAATAAAAATCCCTAGAGCACATACTTGGCATGCAGAAAATTTTAATATCCAAAATCTCCTAGTAAGGCTGAAAAAGTCCCAGCGCCAGCCAGTGTAAAAATACTTAATGAATAATGACTTGTGGTTTTTCCCCCCTCTGCTCTTGTTTGCACTGTCTCCTTCAGTGTATTTGTTTTTTTTGGGGGGGGGAGTTTTGTTCTTGCTTTCATCCCCTAATACTTCCATATAATATCTGCAGCCGAAGCAAATATTTCACACCAGCCAGAAAGCCACCAGTGCAAATCGGTCCCTCTTAGATGTGACGTACGTATGAATGCTACGCCTTGTGCAAAGTATGTTTTATCTGTTCTTTTCCTTTAGAAAG
The DNA here is from genome assembly GCF_059951505.1 of Python bivittatus. Taxonomy (NCBI): domain Eukaryota; kingdom Metazoa; phylum Chordata; class Lepidosauria; order Squamata; family Pythonidae; genus Python; species Python bivittatus. The sequence continues at coordinate 8,220,555 of NW_028277094.1, forward strand.
AATCTATTCTTTGCAATTGGCATTCAGTATACCCACACACAGGCACACACCTCTCATTAATATACGATAGCAAGTATTCTGTGTTTGCGAGACATGGACCCATTGCCTTAGTCAGAGTCATCCAGTGGTGACTATAAAAGAGGCGAGATGGGTTTCAGAAATGGAGGCAAGAGTTCTTCTAAAGTTCCCTGCAACAGGCAGTAAAAAATATAATTTGTTTATGCTTTACTTTGTGGTCCTTGGTTTCTTTCTTACTCTTACCTCTTTTCAGCTGAAAGGAGAGCTTCAGGCATTGAAGACCAAGCTTTGGAAAATTTAAATATACAAGTCAAGTTGACCTAACCTTTGTCAGCAAGCTTTTGAAACACAGTGAGGGGATGATGTGGGATAAGGTTTGGAAAAAGAAAGCCATTACTGAATAAGTAGGGTATGTATCCAGCCGTTTAGGAGAAGATACAGTTGTGCTCAGTCCAACACGGAAAGGTCTCCTTCCAAACCAGGATTCAGTCATAGAAATGCTCTGACATTTTCTCCATTTAAGGCAGCAAAACGAATCCATTAAAGCTAGGGTACGCCATCTCTTGAGGGAACAAGGCATGTTTAGAATTGGATGGGCACGCTTGCAAAATGGCTATTAGGGGACACTCACCTGTTCACAAAATGCCTAGCACAGAAGGCATTTTTGCCATTTACCTGAAGATAAGAATTCTACGCCCCCAGATGGTCTCACCATGGCCTGTGTTCTTTGTGAGGCTGAAGGACACTATTGCGAATAACCAGGAATTTGCTTTGCCTTGTACCAGACCAGCTGTTTTTTTTCCAGTTCCGATAGGACAGGCAGCCTGGTGGGTAACAAAGGAGGTGTTTGGGTGTGTATGAAAATGCGCATTAAAATACTTCCCCAAGAGTTACTCCATCATTCCCATACCCGCACAGAAAGAGAGAGATTTCTTGGGCCATTGGCTTCCATGCCGAATGCAGGATGCAGTGAAAAGAAAGATTTATCCCTCTGGGAAGCAACCGTACAGCTCTCAGAGCAAGTGCAGATGACGGTGAAGTATAAGCTGCAGCTTGGAGGCACTTTGCCCCTTCTGCTTTGGGCTTCTTTGCAAGGAGAAGCAGAACAGGAATACCTGAAAGGAATTCCAGACAGGGATCTTTCCCAGGAGATGAAATTGGGGCCCTCAGCAAGCAAAGTGAGGGGACTGAGCTCAGCGTGGTGACTAGGCATGGAAGCAATTCGGCAATGGTTGCTGAGGCTTGACACTGATTTCTTCCTTCCTTCTTTCCTTCCCCCTCCCCACCCCCCCAAATTACCCGCTGTGACTCTGCTGCAATGGATGCTCCTGCACTGATTATCCTCACTTTCAGCCAATTCAAGTGTGGATTCATCTCTGCTGTGACCTCCTGAGTCTGCTGTGATACTGGGCCATCTTGACAACTTAATTAAAGTGAAAGGCTGCTTGAAATACAACTTTTTATTCATGTGTTTTGGGGCCTGGGGTGTGCTTGAAATGATTCCCTCTCAAATGAGAGGCATCTTTTGGGAATCTAAGGCCAGAGAGAAAGGAAGATTGGCATTTATGAAGCTAGGCAGCTTACAACAAATAATTTCCCAGTCAAGTTTCCAGGATTCCATGCTATCTCAGAAGCCTCTGTCAAAAGCAAAAACCCCATTGACTCAGTCCAGACACTGGCATGCAAGTCTCTATAAAGGCTGTCAGCTGTGGGGCAGCAAATGTCGACATTAGGTAAGCTGTATTATTATTGCTTCTGCTCAGACAGATCAAAGCTTGAAGGAAAATGCTTTCCTTTCTCACCATTGTGCTGAGAAGTTGGTTATTGCTTATAAAGTTAACAGATCCTTCCGCACTTCAAGAAGTTCTCATAAATATTTCCCGTTTGATCTGGGTGTTGGTGTTTGTCAAGCCAAACAGATTGATCAGAGGGGATTTTTCTAAGAAAATTTCTGAGAACTTTTTTTTCACCCACCTCCTTGAAAGTGAGGGCAGTAAACACATACAACTTCTGAAAATAGTGGTTTCCCACTATTGGGAATGTTTACAGCAACAATGAGGAAGGAAGGAAGGAAGGAAGGAAGGAAGGAAGGAAGGAAGGAAGGAAGGAAGGAAGGAAGGAAGGAAGGAAGGAAGGAAGGAAGGAAGGAAGGAAGGAAGGAAGGAAGGAAGGAAATGCTTTTCTGGACAATTTCTCCTACTTCAATGAAGATTGTTTGGTTGTTTGTTGATTTTCTCAATCATCTTATTATCACAATTTTTAGGGAAGCATAAAGGTAGTCCTTTGCAAATTGATTTTCAGCAAAGTTGTGTTCCAGGCCACCTCCAATATAAACAGTGAAGTCAGTTGACATAACTTGATTCCCAGAAAAAATTAAAACAAAATACAAGCAGAGGGCAGAAAAATTAAAAATGACACTTTAATTATTCATTGCTGCTGGCAAAAAACCACATTAGGGGTGGCTGGCTGTAGCCAGTCTGCTTTTGGCTGGCGATTACAATTACTGGCAGAAAACGAGTCCCCTGCCTGGCCTGTTTTTTGCCAGCAAGCAAAGAACAAGATGCGCTTTTATGGTATCTCGGCATGTGCAGTAGTCACCACACATCTCCCTACCTGCAGTGGTGTCGTGACACTGGCACACAGAGGATGGGCTTGTGCATTGACTTCATTGTAGGGTGGAGCTTCCCATAACATTCCCTGCTTTGCTGCAGACCACTTGTTTTAAGCAAACAGGAAAGAAAATGCAGAAAGCTCCTTATGAGCTCTGTCGGGAAAATGTGAATGTGTTACCAGATGGTACAGGTTAAAAGAGGACGAGCTCATCCTAGTTATTCTGCATTTACTTTCTCTTGCCGAATGCTTCTGCATTCCTTTTCTTACCATTACAAAAATAACTGCTTTGTAGGGAATGAGAAGAATATGCAAGCAAACGTGCAGCTTTGTAAATTAATCCCCTTTATATACTGACAGGTTTGCCTTTGTCATTCTAGCAGCCGAAAGCTCAGTTTGCAGCATGCTAGCTCATTTGATGTTTGAAATGCAAACTCATTTTTAGTGGCTACTTTGCAACAATAGTGTGCCTGAGCTTAAGGGAGAAATAAGAGCCGTTGAGTAGAAATATTCTGAAGTGCAGTTAAACTGATTTAATAAGGCCGGAAGGCAGAGGGATAAGTCCCTTTCGTATTAAGCTGGCTTTATTAGCACAGTCGGTATAGCTGTGTGAATCTGGCCTCTTTGTTTCATTAATTTGCATTTTGAAATACAGTATTTTCAGTTGAATATTCCGTGGCAGAGAATATTTCTTGGAGCAGAGAAAAGCTAGATCATACCTGTCCCTCATTAACATCGAACTCCATTATGTGGTTTCTGATAAGACATCAGGCATATTCTGGATTTCTTTTTTAACAGGTGCAAATTCTGCACACAAGAAGAAGGGGGGTGGGCAAGGATTCTACCTCATTGTCTTCATCAACTTGCATGTGTAGAGGATGACTCTGAGCAGCAGAGCGCTGCTTTCTCCTATGGAGGTTTTCCCCTGATTTTCCAAGGGTTCTATCCCATGGAGGTAGACTTCATGAATAAAATGGATTCTGGATGTAGAAGTGGATTCTGGATGCAGGAAATGAAGGCAGCAATCTCAGAGCAAGAAGCAAACACCTAGAATCCAGACTAAAAAAAGGGGGAGGTGGGTCCCATCCCTCCTTCCCAAAAAAGAGGGGCCTCAAGCCCATTGCATTACACAGGCAGGAAAAAAAGGTGCACTGATTTTCTTATAAATAGGGCTTGCATTTGAGACCTAGCAGTTGCTAGAATTCTTTCATAATGGCTTCCTTGCAATAAATCCTCTGCAGAGATTCGCATCTTTGAAGTCCTGTTTGCTCTTGCTTCTAGTTTTAGTGGTATTGAGAGAAGTGTGACAGCAATACTACCATGTTTGTCTCACTCTTTTTCCTCATGTGTGAAGGGTACACACATTAAGAATGTCTGACTTTAGCTGAGGCCTCTTTTGGCCTCATCTCCACCCCGCTCTGGATCTGCTTTCTGAGAAAGTCGGGGAAGCATTGTGAAACCTTCAGATAGAGCCTGGAAGGATCAGAACCTTGCAGTATTATTTTGTTCTACCTTTTGCTTACATGGAATATACTCTGGATTATTTACACCCAGATTGCTGGCACCTCTCCAGAATTTCAGAATATTCCCAGCCATACAAGTGAACTAGAGACCTTCTATACCCCAGACGTGTGTCTTATTCTCCAGACTACAATAATCAGAGCTACAACATTTGGCTGATTGATCGGTTAGTTTAATCAATGGGGGGGGGGAACGTTTGCTTGATTAACAGGTGCCATCCAATTAATTGGGTGGCAAGTTAAACAGATTATTTTTGTCGCAGCTATTAAAACATGGAAGCTGCTGGCGCTATCTCAGAAGATATTTTGCTTTTAGCAGTGGGTATTACATAAGCCATCTGCAGTCATTCTTTCGATGTGAACCTCATCGATGGGAACCAGAAGCAAATTGCAAGCCCAACCCCACCTGCCACTCCACGGCAGTGTTCGCATGATATCCCAACCCATGGGTGCTTAAACTGTCGTTGGCTGATTGACATGACACAGTGTCTCAAGCAAACCAGTATCTGCCTTAATGTGTCATGTGAACGTGGTCAACGTGCAGATTGTGGTCAGCCACCTCCATAGACAGACCCAGGAGGCTCACCAACCCCACCTGCCCCTTTCTGCCCCCCACCCCATGTAATTTCACTGAGGAAGAAAACTACTGAGAAGATGGAGACAGGAATTCCTAGAGATGCCAGTCTTAGGAACGAGGAGAGTCAGCTGACTCACCAGTGGCCCCATTCTGCCAGCCCTTCAAGGTAGGCCAGGTCAAAAAAACTGCCATGGCAGAGATTTCAGGAATGCTGTTTATTGTAGCAAGAATAACTTGCTAGAATAATAGAATCTTGAAAGCCTCTCAAAGTTTCTTTCTGCCCCATCTTATGACAAAACAAAATCAAGGAAGGGTTCCTTTGAGATTGTTTCTCAATGTCCCTCTTTCTTAGGACTTATAATCTCTTGTTAAGTCCCCCTTAGCAGCTTGCTCATTCCTCCCTTATCCCCAAGTTTGGGTCTACATTCCTTTATACATTCACACACATGTTTAATAAGGCTATTTAAAAGCTCTAGGAGCTATATTCGTACAACACACTAAGTTTGGCTAATGTTAATGTTGCCTAATCTGTGGTGGCCTCATGAGTAGGGTGATTTATATATAAATCACATTTATAAGCTGCCCGACTCAGAACAACTTTGGGAGCCGTACGGTTAAGTTGTGGTGAACTTACCCTGTTTCTCAGCATTGTACAAATCTAGAAGACGGATCCGAGAATATGTGAACTCAGCCAATAAACAGACACAGGGTGGAAGTGGGGTCAGTTGACCGGGGCAGTTGCTTCAATTCCAGATAAGACTGGGCTAAATAAGTGGGTTGTTTGTGTAGATTTGAGAATTTGCATAGCGTGCTTCCCCCCAACACACACAAAACGACCACCATGTCTCAGTCTCTAATTAACAGTTAACTCTGGCATTCAGCTCTGAAGTCACTGAGTAAAGATGCAATCCATAGGAATAGACTTTGGCTCAGCACTTTGGACTAAAAAAATCGAAGTCCACTTTGTTCTCAGATTGCAAGGGCACCCTCTGGTGTTAAATATCTGCCCCTGCTTTATAAATTGAGAGGATCCTGTTTAGCAGAGGACTTGTTTAACCATAGGCCTCTGATGCTTAATTAGACAAACCAGGAGAGGGACAAGAGATTGAAAGAAAAGTAATTAAAAACTAGAGTGCTGGAAGATTTTTCTCTAATACAAAATGCAATTAAGCTGCATCAGAAACCTTGGACGGCTTGACATCCCAAAAGCCTGGATGGAGAACCTTTGGAGAAGCAGCGTTTTCAGTTTTCAAACTGTCCCTGATGGAACCCACTTTGAAACAACGGTGTGTCATGTATGTGTTTGACTTTTTCTTCCTCTTGGCTGGATACTAAATAAAATTACTCTTCTAGGAAGTCCTCTTCCTTCCATGCTTGAGTAGCCAGAAGCATATCCGCCCCCTCTCATCCTAACGCTAAGGCATTCTGCAACGGATGGGAATGTCATTGACATCCACGTCGTCCGTCTGAAGTATTGGAATGGATGACAGGGATGGCCGTGATATTCCCATCTGTTGCAGAAATAGACATGGCAATGAGAGGTAGCTGGTAACATTGGGGTTTCCTGCTTTAGAACCTGTTTTCTCTGTCACATCATTATCTGTCGGAGTAACCCTACGGGAATGAGTTTCAGCAGGTAGCAAGCAGCCTTGACTGGATTCAGAAGCTAAACAGGATTGAATCTGTTAGTACTTGGATGGCAGATCACCAGAAAATTCCAGGTGAGGAGGGGAAGTTGAAAAAACATCGTGAAAAAGGCAGTTCCAGACCACTGTGGCACTCCTGCCCAGATGCATGGGTCTGTCCATGCAGTCAATGGGTGTCAAGCTTGACTTGGGAGTGTCTTTACCCTACAGGAGCAAGCTTACTTTTTCGTACAAACAACGAGAAGTCCACTTCCTTTTTGCACACTGCTGCATGGAAATTTGGGACAGATGTGATGTGGCTCCCCAGCTTTGGTCTGGCCGAGGAAAATTAATTACCAAGCATGTCAAAATATTGAAAATAGTAACTAAGAATCTGCAGTTGATGAACTGACCTTGTTTAGAGACTTTGAGAATCAGGAGCTCTCTTAGAATATAGTGCCATTTTCATTTTCAGTCCTTTAATTTGTCCTTTAATAAATGCACTTCTTCAGTTTTGGTTGTCCCTTCAAATTTGCACTTTCAGAGACTTGGAAAGATTATTCAGTTTCTGCAGTAGGAATAGGATTTATTCAAAGACCAGTCGCTCCTGGCTACCAAAGCATGTTTTCTCCAAAGCATGGGGGTAGAGAAATATTGGGGGTACGATCATGGATGTTTTCTGGCTGGTCACATCCACTGTGGCTGTCATTCTGGGAATGGACAAATTGTCCCATTATGGTGGGCATTTCATCAGGGTTTCAACATTCCAAATATATCATTGGCCCAAAAAGAAAAGTGACCTTGAATCCAAGCTTCTTCCTCCTCCCGTACCAACCCCAACTCCAAAATTATGCCTTACACAAGCATCATCAATCAGGAGATGGCATGTTTTCAGCCAGGTTTGCTCAGAAGTAAGCTCATTTAAAATCAGCAGTGCTTACCAATGAATAAGTATGGATAGGATGAGATCACTTTCCTCTTAAATTCAGCTTCTAATAACAGTTTAAGGAAGGGAATTTGAGCTCCATGGTGCAAGTTTATCTTCCTAATGTACAGACAGAAGTATGCCCACAGTGCTTTGGTTTTTCACTTTGTTATTTTATTGATACTATATCTCTGTATCTCTCTGTTTGTTATTTCTTCTAACCATGTGAATCTCTTCAGGAAATTTGCTTAGCATTTATAGAAATTAGATGTCTCTCTGGAGTATTTTTCATTTCCTCTCATTTATTTCTGTAGTTTCAAAAAGAAATCTTGCTGGGTCACTGAATAGAAAACATGTAGCCCCAGCTGTTCAACCAGTACTTACAGCGCAGCAGGGCGGGCCACGTAAAGGGCAGATGCTGTTAGTTCTGATTGACCAAAACTCTTTAAATAAGTTTTAAAAACTCTTTCTCACATTGTGGTAAGTGCCTTTTCCCATTAAAGTCAGACGAATTGCTGTATGTTTAGGTGTGTGCACAGATCTTTATAGAAACATGGAATGTTCGATTCCATAAGGTAAATTTATTCCCATGGAAGTAGCCAAAGGATTGCAATTTTCAAAAAAGTCTTCCTAAAATAGCCTTTTCCCACATATATCTTGTATTAGAGTTTTGCAACAGTATTTGGCTTTTAATGATGTGCTGGAGACTGCACCAGGAGTGTGATGCATTGCAGGCTTATTAAAAAGGGGCAAGGCTTTGATCCTACAGTCACAACTACCATCTTGACTTAATGAAGCTCCCATTCTATCACATTAAAAATCATAATCCTGCAGTAACTTTTAGTAAGGATTTGGAACTACCCCGCAAAGATTTGAGCAATTCTTGCAGCTTTGGGAGTTTCAGCTTTGCCTAGAAAGATCCTGAGCGACATTGTGCTATAGTATTTATGGAATTGCATGCAAGAGTTTGATCCTTTAAAAAAAGGAGAGCAAAAATTAAAATCCTCAGATGAACATTATTCCTTGATGGAAACCTGGAGAATTAGGTTTGATCCACCTCTCTTTCACAGCTTCTTGCCAGTGCCTTCTTACACCCCCCTGGAAATAGAAGTTCAGAATCACAGTTGTGATCATTCTTGGCATCAGAAGAAGCATGAAAGTGAAAGAGATCCATACTGGTCGCAAGCATAGGTGTGCATAGGTCTATATGGATTCCCACGTGCAGATTAATTCTGGGCACCCAGATCAGGGCTGGGAGAAGCTTCTAGCCAAAGCCTTGAAGATTTCTTATTAGTCAAGGCTTGCCCAGTTGCACTTCAAGAGACCAAAACCTATTCAATTGGGATGTGTGTCCCAATATTTTCACATAACAAATTCATTTGCAGCGAGTCACTCTGGTTATTCCCAATCCACTCAAGACAGTCCTTCAGGGCTATCTCTTAGTGAAAAATAAATCCAAACTATAAATTTTAAGAAGCAAACTGTCTGCTGTTATGTTCTCTTGCCACAAACCATCACTGTCATTTTCCTCTCGTGTTGCTTTCCAGGTCAGCCACTCAACGTTGCCTGCAAAGCATTTTTTGGCTTCAGCGGTGAATCAGGCCCCATGATCTACTGGACACGAGGAGAGAAATTTATTGAAGAACTCGAAAATCATATTAAAGAAGGTGAAATCAGGTACATAACTATATTGCTTGTATTTTCACCCCTCCCTTGTAATGTAGAAAACAAAGGAAAAAAATCCATTCTATTTCCAGAAGGTGAACTTTGCAGGCCCGTTATTCTGAGATGCAAATTATTTCCTTGTTTGGAAGCTGGTTTGCTTCCAGTGTCCATTTGAACTGTTCATCCTTGTAGTTTTTGCAAAACATGTACATAGGCAGAACCTATTTGTGTTTCCAAATTATATTTATTTAACTAAAAGAGGAAGATATTTATTTACCATCCAAAGAGGAAAGTTTGGTTTTTAAAAAAATCCTTGTCAGTCTCTATATTCTCAGTGAACTCAATGCAACCCTTTTATTTTAGAATTTAATTATTTGGGGGGAAATCTAGCTTTTCCAATTAATAGGAAGAGTCACTTTGCTGCTGCCAATCTCTGTCTGTCTTCTCACTTAAAGATTTTAAGGACTTGTTTAGCATTTAGACCAAAACTAAATTCAAAGTACCCAAATCTGATGCAATTCTTGGGTAACAGTCTTGAATTTTGGCTATCCTTGTCCAAAATATGGATTGCTTCCTGGGAGAGAAATGAAACATCTATGACCTCTGAACTCTCGGGCATCATCTTCTTTAGCAATGGTGTCCCCAGGACAAGAAGACAAATTCTATCAGGGGTGCTATTTAGAGGGTACCTGAGAATGCTCAATGGTTTAATGGTATGTGGGAATGACCTTGGGAGACAGGAGGAAGAGCCGCAGCTTAGGCAACTGTCACATAAAAGGTATCTCAGCCCACAGAAGGAAAGGGGGTGTGGGAAGCCTCTCAGAAGGGACCCTCCTTAGTTTTCTGGAAAGTAAAAGTAAAGGAGGGGAGAAGTGCTTTCAGGCTTGCAAGGTTCTGTCACTGTAACCTTACAATTAAGGGTGTGTTAGCACTCATGGTTGGTGTTTCCTGTCTGGGCTACTTCAAAGGGCTGACAACAATCTTTCAAGTCTCAAAGTACTTCTCTCAAAGTACTGTTATCCCATACCATTACAGTGGGTGATGAATGTCTTTCATTTGATAAGAATCGTTGTGAGCTCTTTACTGCCATGGCCTGAGCGGTTGTAGAACTCACCTGATGTGGGCAGTGGGAGCGACAGAGGGAACTAACGGTGGCTGTAGAAGATGGCCATTTCCTTCAGGATGCACCAGCATTCCATGTATATAGATTTATTTTCGATTTTGAACATCTTAAACAATGTTCTAAAATGAGCCTGGAGGGCTTGCTGAGTGCAACCTCTTAGAAATTCGGTTTCCAGGATTAAAGTTACCTCTAAGCGGTGCCTTCTTTTTTCATGCATACATGGAAAGCTTTTGGGTGGTGGTTGTTAAAGAGTGGAGGTTTAACAGAGGGTCCTTTTGATGTGGTCTCCCCATCATGGTTAGGACTCTGGATGATCTGCTAAATTAAACATTCTTTCCAGGTGGGTTTTTAAGATTGGCAATGAAAACATGGTATAGATTGATTTGACTTTCTTAAACACACACAGATAATAAAGAGTCTTTCGTTCTGGCCGGAGGGTTATGAATTGTGTCTGCACTCTACTGGCGAAAAGAATCTGCAATGTATTGTAATGCTGTAACTTGAGGTTCTTGTTTGGAGTCTACCCTGCCTAAATCACTCTCTCATCTGCAAATTTTTCCTGCCAAGTTTATAAAACAGTGTACAAATCTATCCAAAGGGCTGCCCGTTCTATTAAGATTGCCATGCCCACTGCACAAATATACACACACTCCACTTTTCTACAGACCCTGCTGTCTATTTATTATTTTTAAGATAGAAACTTGATTTGGATTAGGTGTGTTAAGGGTGAAAGTGGAGGCAGTTTAAATTAAACCTATTGTTTTCGCCAGTTTGACCTCTTACTACTCTAACTCACCCAAGTTAATTAGAGGTCCTTGAAGTCTCCAAAGGGTGTGAGGAATTACAGGAAGAAGTACCCAAAAAAACAAACAAACACTCGTCACTTATGTTAGCTGACGTGTTAGAAACAGTGAGGCTTATGGTTAAAAGCCAAACAAGGTATACAAAAATCTCTGCCTGACTTAGAGAGGGAGAGGTTGACCTAACAGTTGAAAGTTTAAAGTAGATTCTAACCTAATGCACTGTTGTTGCTAATTACATCTGAATCCAGATCTCATTATCTGTGTTTTGCTGTATGGGTATCAGCCCTTCAAGATAGACCAGACTAGGAAACCAGAGTTATCAGTGCTAATACTTCTTTTATTGTAAGGTTACAGTAACAGAATCTTGCAAGTCTGAATATGCTTCTCCTTCCCACCATTTATCTTCATGAGCACTAGGGAGGGTCAAATTTCTCAAATTACATTTCTGCCCTGGACTCAAATTTCTTTTATCTGACCGTTGTCTTGGTTGCGGCTCTTCCTCCTGTTCCTCAAGGTTATTCCCTCTGTCCATTACAATGGGTGGGAACCAAAGAAAGGGGTTTAATGGCTGTGTTTCTCTCTTACACATGTCATACATATTAGGTGGGTTCATATCTTCTGCTAAGCCATTATATGGTTGATTAGGTCTTGGTAGAAACAGACCTTGTGTTTAATAAACTATGATTTTTGACTTCATATGTTGCTGAACAGAGACTCTTCTGTCTGTAAAGCAGATGTCTTATCACTGAGTTATAGTCCACTTAAGCTCCTACTTTACTTCTCCCACTAAAAGCTAATAAAAAGAAATGTTTTTGCAATTGTCTCCTAATTGATGGGGTCAGAGGATAAAAACACCACACTGCTGGGGTGACACAAGTTCCACTCCTTTCATACATGCCCTGGGATGTCACACCTCCCCCATAAAAGGGGCGGAGCTTACAACTCAGCTGCTCTCACCATTTTGATGGAAGTGTTGGATCCTATGGACTCCTTTGTTTGTAATGCAACCTTTTCCCAATTTGATATCTGCTAAATGGGATGACTGGAGCATCAGGTTGTGGAAAGTTGTTAGAATGAAATCCCCAGAGGCTACTGAGTCTTTGGGAAGGGATCCCATCTATCTTTGGACTCCTTACGCCTGACAAACCACCCAATATTTTTCTTTTTCCTTTTAGGCTCCTCAAAGAGCACCTTGGAGAAAAAATTGTGGAGTTAACATTAATCTTTGACATTGTGAAAGAAGCAGACCTAGCCAATTACACATGCCACGTTGAAAACAGAAATGGGAAGAAACAGGCGAGCATCATTCTGCGGAAGCGAGGTATTCTTTTTTTTCATTCTCATCTATGTCAGCGCAGCTGTGCATTCAGAAGAAATGAAGGGGGTTATTTTTCCCATCCTGCAAATATATGTATTATATTCCTTCCAGAATTGAATGGGCTAAGAAATGATATGTAGTGAAGTCCCTGGGGTTTAGTTATTCTTCCTGGTGTTCTCCACCCAGTTTTCAAGAATTTGGGACTACAGTTCCTATCATCACTGTTCATTTGCAAAGGTGGTTGAGGGTAATGTAAGAAATCTTTAAGCAAGGCATGAAAATGGTGACTAAGATTCTTCTGGAAACCCATGAAGGGGTAAAGGCAAAAATGTGGACTCCTGTTTTTTTCTATTTTTGGGATTGGGCGGTGGGAAATGAAAGGGCAAAGTGGGTGCCTGAAGTCTTACATATACCTAAGGCACTCCTTGGTTAACTCCTTAAAATACCGAAATCCTCCACCTATTTCCACAAGCCATATACATTCTGGTGCCAGGGGTCAAGCCAATAGAAGTTGCGCACCCCTACAACACCCAGGAATATAGGCTCACCTTAAATCTCCTCTTTCATGATTTTCAACTCCAATATCCTCCACAAGCAGAATTTCCACATATTTCAATTAATAGAATCTAACGACAAAGGCTGGGTCTCTGCGAGACACATCATGCTTTTCCTCTCAGTGGAATAGGCTCAGACTAAAAGCCAGTACACTGGATCGTATGGCTGTTGCTGAGCTTCTGAAAATACTTATTTTGAGCAACAACCTGGTTTTGCTGATGCTTAAAAATGCTGATGTGGCTGGTCCGGGTTGCACTGTGTATCTTGAAAGCTACCCTATGCATCTGTTTTGAAACGGCCCACCCATCCACGCATGCATTTTGAAAAGATTGGGAGCTCTTCGGTGGCATTACTCAGTAAGATTGATCAGTGCTGACTAGCTGAACCAAACAGTTGCTTCCTTGCTATCAGAAGGCTTACTCAGAACAGGAGCATTTTCATCCTTCTTTGCTATGCTAGTTCTGAGTTCACACATTACCCTAACCCATAAGGTAGTTTGTTTGTTTGTTTTGGCATAATGGTTGGATGACTTAGCCTGTTGTTTGCCCTCAACCAATTAGGGTTTATTTTGCAAGCGACAGTTAAACAATGACAAACCGGATCGTTGAAGAACCATGGAGATGGTCCCCTTGCTTCCAAATTCTTCCTTTATATTAAACCAAATGGTTGGATATGTCCTTCCCACCATAGATTTTCTTCTTAGTATCTTTCACAGGCTTTTTTGAGGTTTTTGTTTTTGTTTTTGTTTTTACTGGCCTGGTCAATTTATAAAAATGATTTCTCCTCTACTTCCATGCTGTCCGAACATGCTTTCTTTCACAGAGAACACGCTGAGTGCAAAATCACAGTGTTGTTAGCATCTTCGTTTTTCTTCAATCCATACAAGGAAATTGGGTTGACTGTCGGTAGATAAGAAAGAAAAAAGAGTGCTTGGAATTAAGTGCATGTTAGCATGCAAACACATGTCCTGGACTGAGCCCAGGAGTTGCATGAAAAGCAATTTATGAGGGGAAAATTTACAATGGAGAAGCTATGGTAGGGTGCAAAGGGATATTTAACTCTTTCCCTCGTAAACCCTTCTCCAATCTGCATTCTTTTTGCTTTTTTGCACAGTTCCAACTCACATGTGATGTATAGCTAGCCTCTTAAGGACACCTTTCCTCTAATGCAGAAAGGAGAGAAAGTAAAAAAAAAGACAGTGTAACTAAAATCAACAGAGGATTAATAAAAAGAACATCTTAGAAGAAGAATTGTTTGTTGTTCGGTTCAAGAACAGAGCCGGCTTTATGCTTTGTGCTCCTGACCAACTAGATCTTGAGGCTTGAAAGGAAAGATGACATGAGGGACCCCTTAACACTTATGGTGGAGAATTTGTGTTTGCTTCATGGAAGACAGGTGGTGTGGGGGAGAGTGGAACTACCTCATGCATCCTAAACATTAGATGCTCAACACAGTGCCTATTCTGTATTCTAAAATATTGAAAGTATTGGTGGCTTACAAATCTTAGTTGCCTACCCCTGCTATAGAAGCAGAGACACCAGTCAGCTTCTAGGCTACCATTGGAGAGAACCAATGGGTTGGACAAAGAGACACGCATTCTGTATAAGTGGTCAGTTTGTAACTAAAGATGTCTGATACACCTTCAAAGAGCAGGAGGTGACAGTTATATCTGCTGGCAACAAGTTCCTATAGGTTAACCATGACTTGTCTGATATCATCCAGGGATCTCAAGAAGCTTTAGGTCAGACAATAGGCACTGGGTTGAATCTTTGACTGTTCTTCCAAACATCACTTTTATTGACCTGAATGTACACCTTATTCCATGACATTTGGAAGGAAAGAAGCAAATGATTTCCAGCCATAAATTGCAGGAACCAAAAGGCTTTCAAGAAGAAAAGTTGACCCGTGAACTTCAACAGCTGCCTGCCTTTGTAAAGTTCAAAGTGATGTTGATGATATATAAACTCATCATGTCATCCAAGTTTGGGGAAGCATTATATTTCCCCTTTTTATTCTTGATAGTGCCTGAGTTTTATGCCTCTCACATTGCTTATTTATCATGGCAATAAATATCTGTGCTGAGATAGAGTATAAATTAATACATCTTCTCGATGTCTCATAGTATTAGATTGGCTTCTTGTGGTTTTTAATGGGTGGATGAACTGGAAAGCAAGGTTAAGAGTCCCTGGTTATGATGCTGGGTCTCAAATGATATGTCAGTCTGTTAATGAGTGTCTCCCATTGGCACTGAGTTATGGTTATCATGAATCATACTGACTTTCAGCAGTTGGGTGCTGGAAACAAGAAGTGAGCTAAATTGGGGGGATGGTGTTGAGAACATTTCCATAATCCCCCTTTCTGCTGAACTGGGGAGTTTTGAAAAACATTTTATGACAGTTCCCTGTGGTCCATCTACTACTTGTGATTCTTCAAAGGAACTCAAAAGAGTGTGAAAATGATCAAGGGGTGGGGTGGGGTGGAGGGAGAGACTGCAGCTCCTTTGCTTCTGCAACTGGACTGACACTGTGTTTTGCTGCCCTGCATTGCGACAACGAGACCATACTGCAGCAGGGGGAAGCTGATGGAATGCAATATGGCAGATAACGTAAGGAAGATACTATGCAAATTGAGATTGTCTGCGGAATTTAGGGTCAACTGGGTGAGTCTTGTGGATTGCACATTCCAGCATCCAACCTATGGCTTTCCATGGATCTTTCAGTGCAAGTGGTGTGTCCATCCAAGATTACCCTTGCATGTTCCCCACAGGGCCAGTGAAGTTGGACTAATTAACTCCAGAGGTTCATCATCTCAGCTTTCAAGCAGACAAAATAGTATAAGAAGAATTGCATGGAATTTCTGCTGTAGCTGCAGAACAAGACAGTCTCCCCTGAACTTCTGCCTTGTTTGGCCCCCCAACTCTGGGATCCCTACTCCCCATCCAGAAGTAAAGGCACAGCAGTATCTTGGCTTCTTCCCATCATCCTGCACCACCCAAAAGGAGAGCCACTTTGCTCCTCCACCACTCACACACCGACCATCAGATTTCTTTTTTTCTTTCTGTCTTTGCCACAAAAAGGAAATGTGGTAAAGTGAAGAGTGAGGAAGGGGGGCATGGAGAGGCAAGGGATATCACATGCATCATCACATCATTATGGAATTTGTGTCATTTATTTATTTGTTAGATTCTCCCACCATGGATTTGCCAAAGTTCAAACTTCAGCACTTTTCAGAAAAAGTGCTTTCTGGCTGGTATTTGAAGTCAAAGCTAAATCAGGAAGAAATTCTGATTGAATATTATGTGATTATACTTCCTTCTGATGGAGGACTTTGGGCCAGGAATCTATAAGTCAAATAAAACAAGACCCTCTGAGTTTCCAGGTAAACCTTCCTTTGAGTCAAGGTTGATTCTTGGTAACTTTGTGGATATATCCATGGACTTCATGCTGGAGTAGTTGGCCATTGTCTTCTTCTAGGATTTTATTTTCAGTTTCCCAGCCTGGCCTACAATCTTGGAATCCCCTAGTACTCTCATCCAAATATCAACTATGCCTGATCCTAAGTTCTGAGCCCAGACCAGATCCACTGAGTAATGATCTGCTACATTACATTTTCTAACTTATTCTTGTCTTACTCTAGATCTGATCTCCAGAATCGAACTTGCTGGAGGTTTGGGAGCTATATTTCTCTTACTGGTTATACTTGTAACTATCTATAAGTGCTACAATATAGAGCTGATGCTATGCTACAGACAGATGTTTGGAGGCGATGAAGCAATGGATGGTGAGTAGATTTCTAAATAGCTAGTATAAATGTTGCTGCAATCAAATGTCCACGATATCCATGACAGCCACTGAAAGCATAATCTGAAATAAGGGAAACTGATGTAAACGGTATTAAGACAGAGCTGGAGAAAACCTGTCACTCTTCAGATCTTGCTGGAATGCTGTAGCTGAGCAATATTTGAAGGACCATAGTTTTTCTTCCCCATACAAGCTTTGGAGAACCGTAATCCAAAACTGTCTACTGAACTTTAGGAGTCTTACTGAAATAAAGGGGATCTGGGCAAAAAAGAAAAGGAATTAATAACAGCATTTTTTTAGGATGATATGCTTTTGGAAAAAGTATTTCCTTGCATTTCTTTCCTCATTACCATCTCTTACTATGGCCAGAGCAGCCCAACCCAGTAAAAGGAAGATGGGAGATGAAGATGAAGGACTTTTGAAGATCAATTGGTAAACTGAGACTTGGATAGGTCAGAGATAAGCAAAAAGTTTTTGGAGGGGGGGGCTTAGATTCCCTCCCCAGGGCAAAACAAAAAAAAGTGTCAGCTATCTTACAAGAACTCCCAAAGCTGCAAGTCTGGTGATTCTACCTTGAAATGTAGTAAGAAGGAAGATTTTCACAAGCTTTTGATAGTCTCACAAGATTGCAGCCATTTAAAAACTATTATTTATTATTGGATCTTTTTAAATTTCATTTGGGGGTGCCAGAAATTGCTCAGGCACCTACAGACATGAATTGATTGACTGACTAATTCTTAAATGTATATGCTCTCCATTTCATTTCAACACAGTGTGTTGTCAATATCTAGAGGAGTCAGTAAAAATGAGGTTTTATGGGAGGGTTGGAGGGTTTCTTGGCTTAAGCAAATACCAGAGTTGGAGAAGAATCATAAAGCCTACCAGATTTTGACATCTCTGGTAAAATGCAGGAATTCAGGACTTCCATTGCCTTATTTCCACAGAATGAAAAGCAGCAGGGCTGGGATTGGCACCATTCAGTGCAGAAGGTCCCCCCTGCCAAATACGTTTTGCTTTGATTTGGAATTTTTTTCATCTAGCTGCGGCCTGTTGTCCATTGTCAGGCAGGAAGGTGAAAGACTTGGATGTTTTCTGGGGCTTAAAAAACCAAATTTCTTCTGCTAACTAAACTGTGAGGAACTCTGCCTTACCCCATTCATCACACACCTTTGTCCTCATATTGATGTCCTAGAACCAGTAAGCTCTTATATGTGCAACTTTGGTCTTCAGAAGTGGAAAAAAGTCAGTTCTCCCAATGAGAAAATAAATGTCTGCACCTTCCCCAGATCTCATCATTCGCAGCCAGATGTCCTTCGTGAAAATTAAGGAAATTGCCATAATTTGAAGAGCGTGAAAGAACAAACCTGATTCCGATTGGCTATTTAGCCTTTCTTGAGTCGAAAAACAAGTGATTGTTTGAATTCATTTTCAGTGGTTTCTTACATGCACACAGTGTTTGCTGTCTGTCAAAAATTGAGGCTTTATAAGCAGGCTGTACTTTTGTCTTCACTACATTAGCAGTTTGATTTTTCATTTTCTGGAAGTCACAGGAGATTGAAAAATAATTCTGAAAGCCTTCAGTCATGACCTCTTCTTCCCCCAATAGACTGACAGTTCTAGGAAATGATATAAAAGTTGATGTCTGTGTATTAAAATGGGCCGTGATAAATTAATACCTGAAAGGTACACGTTAAGCATTCAGACTGAATATACCAGGTTATCCATACCATTAATAGGGATAATGAAGTGTTTTAGGAATATTGTTTTGCTTGTTATGTTTGTAATGAAAACCCAGTTATAAGGGCTACTCAACCCTTTGTTGACATCGTAGGAGGAGAGCTGTGTTAATCTATTGTAGCAAAACACTGGGAGGGATCTGGTAGCACCTTTTCCAACGGACACAGTTCACTTCTTCAGATGTGTCTTCAGAGCTGCTCCATGCATCTGATGAAGTGACCTGCAGCACATGAAAGCTGATGCTGTTTAATAAAATGCGTCTGTCAGAAAAGGTGGTTTCAGTTCCCTCCTGATTTTTCAACTCTGTGTTGTCACTTTGATCCTCCAAAACAAAGCAACAAAATTGGGAAGGGCTTTTTAATGTTCTTGTGAACTTTTGGCAGGTAAAATTCTATTTTATCATTCCTTAATTTTATTTATATCCACATTTCTTCCATGATTAAGTTCAAGGATAGTGGATATTGGGATTCTTCAGTAGATTGCCAGCCAATTACTAGAATCCCAACCCTTTCTTCAGCCAGGCGGTTGAATTATATACCAAGACTACTCAGGTGTATCACTGGTTCTGCATCCCAGATACTTCTATATATCAGTGCTTACGAAACACTGCTTGACCCAGCATATTGAACTACCAATTACAGTAGCTGGACAATGTAGCCATTCAGGCACACGCACATGTGCAAACTGCTTTAATCACTGGGGAGATCTTTTCTTCCTTCTCCTCATGAGATTTGTGGTTTTATTTACAGACAACAAGGAATATGATGCCTATCTGTCTTACACAAAAGTTGATCCCGACACATTAGACTGTGACAACAGGGAGGAAGAACAATTTGCCCTTGAAATCTTGCCAGATGTTCTGGAGAAACAGTATGGATATAAGCTCTTCATTCCAGACCGGGACCTGATCCCTACTGGGAGTAAGTACTGATCCACTTGGGGTTTGAGACAACAGCTTCCTGATGCTGCTAAGAAAGTGCATCTGTCTTAAGGGTTTTTTCCCCCCATTTATAGCAAGGTGCTTCACAAAACCAATAAAGAACTGGGAACACTGAGGCAAAGCTATATCTAAACTCAGGGTCCGAGAAGAGCCACTTTGTAAAGAAGGATATTCAGGAAAAGATAGTGATTGGGTTCATACAGCATCCTGAACACTATTTGTTTAGAGTTAGTTGGAACTCACCACAGGATGTCAATCATAATTTATGTCTCCTTTGGCCATTGAGCCAGTCGCTGTCTCTCAGCCCAACCAACATCATGGGGTTGTTGTTCTGGGCAAAATAGGAGGCCTTGAGTAGTCCAAAATAAAGGTGGGATATAAATCAAATAACTTAGTAAATAAGAGCTGCTGTTTGTTATTTTTTCATTTACATATTTTTTAGTATTCATTCCGTAACCATGTTGCAGGAATGGGCAGAATTCTCCTTCTCAAGGCTTCCAGTAAGCTGACACATGAAAGTCACTTTCTCTAAGTCTTGAAAAGTACACACAGGATACTACTTTTGTTTGTTGTTGTTTTTCTTTTTTTTACTTCTGCAAAAATCATATTATTGGTTCATCTCTCCTAGGAATGGTCATCCTGCCTGCAGATATTCAGATGCTCCAACAAAGTTATATAAGGAAATGTTGAGAATATGGGTAGTAGAATATCTCTGTTGCAAAGCATGGCCTTTTGGTTTTTCCATTGCAAAAAAAAAGGGGGGGGGTTCAAATGACCTTGACTTCAGTGAAGTTTCCTCCTAGCATCTTGATGATGCAAGCACATGACTTTAACAATAGCATAACTAGGTTTATGGTTTGCTTAAAGATGATTTATTAATTGGCTGGATTCACACATTGAACCAACCCATAGACCAGATTTACAAAACCTAGTAGGTAAAAATACTATGCCAAACCCAACAAACCATATTATGGCTAGCCCAATGTATGAAACACATTGTTTGATTGCAGACATGCAGGGCAAGATTCATCTGTTAATATTTTCACTCAGAGTAGCTCTGTAGTTCCACGTAGTCATCAACAAATCAAAATTAAAGCAAATAATCAGGTATAACTGTACAGCATATACAGCTGTTAGGAGCTGTGTGGGGTTTTTTTAATTTTATGCACAGCTGGTATTGCTCCAAGCTTGGTTTTAAAAGAAGAGAGCAGAATCAAAGACTTTTAAGTCAATACAGGGAAAGAGAAGAGAACAAATGCTTTAGATGAATCAGCTTCCTCACAGGTGCCTCAAAAGTCAGGATTGCATTTTCTTTTCTGTCCATCTGTCACTCAGACGCTCCAGCAAATCTTCATCATCATAATTTCAGAGAGTCATTAAGCATCATCAAAAATAATATGCAATGCTACCTGGCACATTGGCTTTTTTTTTTATCACAGCATAGGATATGCCATCCCCTTCCTTTCCGTCCTTGCAAACTGAAATGATTCATATATTTTGAACAGATTTGATTCTTTCATGCAGAAGATTAAGGAATGCTTAATCACCCACTAATGATGATGGTGCAGAATATGAATTGGAACTCAGACTGGTTCCATTCAAAGCCATCTTGGGGATTGCAGTCTGCAGAACCCCATGGATCTGGTACAGAAACCAATCTTGGAATGCTTCTGAAATGCTCACTCAGTTGTTCACCTTAAAGGCATCCTTGATAGGCTTTAACCCGAAGCAATTAAAGAAGTCCTTATTCTCAGAGGAAATTCATCTCTTCAAGCCAGAGAATGAGGACAAATCATGGGACTGAGCTATCACCTTTTTGTTATGCTTCAGGAAGTATAGTCTGACCCAGCTGGATTATTCTTGATGTTAATGGCCCCAGGGCTGTTTTTGGCTCACAGACTTAAGGCAAAAAATTCAAAGATTAAAGGGTAGACTATAGAATTTTTTATTTCTTGAGATATCCTGGATGGCAGGTTTCTTGGAGGTTTCAGAGCCAGTCAACACACTGTATGTCAGAACAACAAAGGAAGAACCAGGGAAGACTGTGGTTGGGTGCCCATATGAGGCTAATTTATGGTTTATTCATAACTGCATGTTGAATTTGCACATTGCACCTAGCCACAAGACATACTTACAAATGACAGTGTCTAATTCACCCATTCTGCTAAACCCCATTATGACATTATGTACAGTACAAACCCAGCCAACAATTTCTTGGCCCAGATAAGAAACTTAGACTAGCTCTTCCTATCAAGGAGATGCAATGGCCAGCTAGACAAGACAAACCACTTGAGTATCTGCTTGGGTACTTTATTGCCCAGAGACACACTCCATCTTACATGGAAGCAAAACCGTCCAGTTGTGTAATAGCTGCTCCTGGCATTCATCCACAAGATTTACGGATGGTGTAAAATTTGCTGGAGTAGATTTTGGTTGCATGGTAAGAATGTTGGCTGTGTCCTCATTTAGAGAGGTAGGGAAATGTAAGCTGTTTTCATCTATTGATGATACTGCCTCCAGAATGGCATACAACTAGATTCTCTTAGCACAAGTTGGACATGCATTTATCAGGGACGTTTGAATTTGAATTCCTGTGCTGACCAGGGGATTGATCTCAGTGACCTAAATGGCCCTTTCCCATTTTACAAGTCTATGGTGCCCACGCTAACATTCAGCAGACCTCAAAGGCAAGATAGCCTATCTGGTACAATTTCAGTGTTTTGGATGACAACTCCTACAACACCCTGCCATTGAATGTGCTAGTTGAAGCTGATGGGAGTTACCATCAAAAACATCTAGAGGGCACCAAATTGATTCAGAGAGTTGTTACACTCTCTTTAAAAAATGATACCACAAAATTACACAAAGAAGTAAAAGAGAATGATGCTATCTGCCAGCTAGCTTATGCAGAGAACACCACTTATAAAAGGCAGTGGCCTTTAGTTGACAACTGTCTCTTGATTTCTTTGCTCAGAGAGGAAAGATTTGGTCTGACAGCTTCTGGTCATTAGGAAATTCCAAAGGGTTGTACTGTTGGGAAAAAGCATGAATGCTCAGGTTGATGCCATACCTGGCAATGTATTTCTAGTTTCATAGATGGATAGTAGAGACTGCAGTCTGAGGATGCAGCAAGCATAATCTTAAGAAGCACATCTGTAGAGGACTCGCTTTCTAGTGGTCTGAGTGATGTTGCAGAATCCATTTTTGTCATGATAAAAAAAGCAGAAGAGAACTAATTGTAAGAAAAGGCTTGCTAGATGAGACCACATTTCCCTTATGTCCAGCATCCTGTTCCCAGTGATGGCCAACCAGATGATCTGGGAAGTTGGTAAAGGGCAAGAAGGAAATAGGGCAGCGTCTCCAATTTATTGATTCCAGACATCAGTGATTTACCATCTTGTCATAGGGAGGTGGCTTTTAACTGTCAGAGAATATAAGCCATGATGGAGCAACATGGATTTGCCTAATACAGCCTTTCCCAACCTTACATCCTCGAACTATACTATAGATGATGAGATTACAGTTCCCAGTTGTCTATGCTGATTAGTAATGATATCAGCAGTTGTAGTTCAGTGGCATCTCAACTGCTAAGACTGAGGAAGCTTGGTGTAATCCTTTCTTTAAAAACAAACAAACATAAGCCTGTGGACATTTCCAGATCTTGTAGCAGTGAACTATGAAGGAGTGAAAAAATATGTTCTTCTAATTTTCCTGAACATTTCTTTTTTTTACTACTAAAGGCTGATAAAATACTAAAAAAGGCCTAAGATCTTCAGAAATTTAGAAGGTCTTTGCAAGCAAGCACATTAGATGTTTATACTGCAAGTGATTGTAAAATGCCAACTGTGAAGTTGTGTAGGCTGGTCCTTGAGATTCAAAATCACATTCACTGTTCTTACAAGGAGTTACTCCTAGCACAAATCTGTAGTTCCATGTTCATATCTTCATCTGTGACATATTTCTGCCTCCATTTTTTATGCTCAATGCTTTATTCAGAAACATTGGAGGTATCATCCTTTCTAATCCACCCAAGATTGTTCCCAGCACAAGAGAGCTTCCATTTGGGCTCACTTGCACTTGCCAAGTAGATGCAATTGTCTCGAATATCACTATACTATGATTTTTTATGAATGAAACTACCATTTGCTCATTGTTAAGATTCATGTATTTGTCACAGAATGCCAGTACAAATGGACTTCTGTGTTCACTTTGAGGGAGAAGCCAAATCCATTGAAATTAACCACCAATCTTGTCACATGGTTGAACACTTTAAGCATCACTTATAGTTCAGAATGCCACTACCCTTTCCATTCTTTAATGTTTTGGCCAACAAGTTGCGTAAGCTTGTATGGGCATAGAAAAGTCAGTTTTCTTAATATTTATGGGCCTAGGGCATGGAAAATAGAACTGGATAGCTGGGGCTGTAGCCAGCTGTCTAATGAAATTTTCAATAGCTGGAATTCAAGTCTGCAATCCTATATGCAGTCATTTGGAAATTTCTCTCTGAATCCACGGGGAGACATGTGTAAAGTTTCTCTGAGACTTACCAGTACTAGGGGTTATCCATACACAAAGCCAAACCACACATTGGTACAAGGTCCCAACATCCCACCTTTGTGATCTATTCCAGTTTCCCACCTCCTTATTCAGCTTATGCTGTTTGTCTGCTCTGTTGGGAAACAGGTATGGGGATCAGTAACAACACATCCATACAATGTCTGCATTTGATCTCGTGTCACAGAGGACGCCATAAGGGCAGCAAACTTCCAGGCCATGTTGGTTCTCTTGAGAGGAATGCAAGGCAATGCTTATCAACAGAAAGAGAAGATCAGCTCAGCATTTTGCATGCAGTAATGTTTCTGCCCATTTTATTCGAACTGGAATGCAAAAGAGACAGAAGGATTAATTCATGCATGCCAGTGCCAAATGTTAAGACTGCTTGCATAGCAAGCCCAGATTTGCTCCAGATTCAATGGAATGGCTCTGACCTTGATGAGAACTTCACTGTTTTCCTTTCCTATCCTTCTTCCAATCACTTATATTTTATATACATTTGACCCTAGGGAACAAGATGTCTGTACACCAGTTAGGAGTCTTCTACATCTGTAATCTGCAAAACAGTACTGTGTGTCTTCTCTGTGTGTATGTGTGTGTCTATGTGTATGTCTGTTTATCAAAGTTGCTAGTTCTGGTCCATGAACTTTTTTTTTTTTTTTGGCCAACCCACACAACCAAGATGTACATGGGATGAGTTCCATCTGGAACAACCCCTACAATGTGCTCTTTCTTCTGCAGGCTCTTCTTCCAACTGGTGCCCCTATCTTCCAATGGAAGGAGAGTTGAAAGAAGTAAGTAGAGTAGGACTTTGGCTAGGTTGTCCGACCTGGCATTCCAAAGCACTCAGTTGTTGAGCAAAATCTGTGCCTCAAAATCATGTTGATGTATGACTAAGGTGATGTGTATTCTTGGGATGAAAAGACAATCAAATCAAAACTCTGCAATAAAAAAAAAAATACTAGAAACCAGGATGCATCTGCCATATATGTGGGGAGAGATAGTAATTTGGCAATATGTAGATCCCTAAACTAGGCCTTCCCCAAGTTGGTGGACCTCAAGATACATTGGACTGCAATTTTCAGCAGCTTCCATCAGATGATAACACGGTTCACACAACACACTGAGCCAAAATCCACAATATGACTGAGAATGGCATGTGAAGTTAAGTCAAGGTCTTCTATAGAGGGGGAGAATGTATGAATTTTTGGAGGGAATCCATTAGGAAGGGGGAATATAACCAAGGGACAGTAGAGGTGTCCAGACCTGAGGTGGAAATATTTAGAGTCCTACCAGGTCAAGGAAGACCAATCTGCTGCCTAGGCAGATGGCATCACTTATGGATTCCAACTCTTAGCAACTCATATCAAGAAGAAATTGATCCAGAGTTCTCCACTTATAGGCTTGATGGCTCCTGAAATTAGAATTAGCTGTGAGAGCTCAGTTGAAGGAGTTATCAAGCATAGTAAAAACAAGGGAGCTAGAGTCATCTTGACCAGGATGTGGAGAAATACCCCAAATTGTTTTTAAATACTGTTGGTGAAACTGGTCAAAAAGGATTAACCCATTCCCCTCCCTGCCCCCATTTTGATTGCAAAGTTTTATTTTTTTCTGCATGTACTTCTCTGTTTTACTGTCTATCTTATGATTTGCAGCATATCTAGAAGATCTTGCAAGATGTATAGAACAAAGCCGCAGGCTCCTTATTGTCCTCACACCGGATTATGTAATCAGACGAGGGTGGAGTATTTTTGAGATGGAAAACAGACTCCATAACATGCTCATCAGTGGAGAAATCAAAGTGATTTTCATCGAATGCCCCGAATTAAAAGGTAAAGTCAATTACCAAGAAGTGGAATCTTTAAAGCACAGCATTAAACTGTTCTCAGTCATCAAGTGGAATGGATCAAAAAGTAGCAAGCTGAATTCTAAGTTTTGGAAACATTTGCTCTATGAGATGCCGGTAAAGAAAAAAGAAGTTGTAACGCGACGCCAAGTTCTGGATTCTGCTGAACAGGGTCTTTTTGGTGATCTCCAAACAGTGCCTTCCATCGCCGTGACAGATACCTCTGCCACTTTAGTTTCATCTCAGGCAGATTTGGGAGATTATCAGCCAGCCAATACGGCCCAGATGAGACATTACTGCAGAGGATATGAATACAACATGCAGTCTGCGACATTGCCGCTAGCTGCCATAAGCAGTAATCACCACACTTACTGTAACATACCCCTGACGCTTCTCAATGGACAGTTACCTCTTAACAGCAGCATGAAAGATGTTCAAGAATTTCATAGGAACACTCCTTTACTCCCCTTGTCAACAAGGGAGCTCAGTTTCACCAGCGATATATGGTAGCAAAGATCTAAACTTTCTTAGACTGGCTTAACAATGAGCCAGAATTTCTTGAAAAACTTTGAACCCATGTCATCAGGTGCCAAAATATTTTGCCAAGTCACAAGTAACTCACTTTTATACTTGAACCTCTCTTTGTTTACATTTACAAAATTACTAACAAGGGGGAAGCCTACTTTTTTAGCTGACTTCTAAGTTTCCTGTCTTTTAATGTACAGTTTTATTTGTTCTTTATTGAGAGAGAGAGAGAGAGAGAGAGAATATGAGATTGAATAGTATTTTGAAGTAGGGTTTAAAGTTTGACAATGAATTGACTTGCAATGCTATATACAATAGAGTAAGACTCCATATTTATATATTAGTACTTCAGAAATTTAAATGGATTTTTTTAAAATAGAAGGAACTTAGGAATCATACACTTCATACATGTGAAACACAAGCAGTAACAAAAATATGTCTTGTCATTCCAAATTGTGCTAAAGGACCATTCCCATCAAGGATGCACTGTAGATGTTTCCTACAAGATTAACGCTATGTTGACTTGGAAGATGGACCAGATGAAGTCTAGGTGGTAACCTCTGGTATTCATTCTGCAATTCGTATGGCTGGAAAATGTATTATCCATGCAACATTATTTGTTGTTTTGTTCTTAAACTAATTCTTAATTGTTCGTGATGATTGCCATTGTGTTTTCTTAAATTCTTAGGAAGTTGACAGCCCTTTAATTTTCTGTAAATTTTTAAAACATGAATTTATTCTGGCTTTTCAGGTTTCTTAAAACGTTCTTCCTGTTACATTTGACATACTGAGGATCATGTCTGCAGATCTGAACATTTCTTAAACTTCTCAACCTTGTAAGATTGGTATTACTAATAGTCATATAGAATCTGCACAGGGTTATTATTATTTTGTTTCATTTTTCCAGGTTTAAAGGTGTTACAGTTTACAAGATTGACATTTGATAGAGAATGTCAGCATAGAAAAGAGAAAAATGAAAAAAAAAAAACACAGCAATACTCACAAACGAAAGTGATGAATTGTTTTGATTACCAGTCATAATGACATTTGCATTGATAATCATCTAAAACAGCAGTAAGCATTTACACTAATAAAAGGTTACTCATGAGTATCTCCTAATGTGTTGTTTACAATTGAACAGCTTCATTCAGTTCTTACATTCCTGGAAGACATAACTGCTCTTCCATTATGATTCTAATCCATAATGCTTTTATTGTGTTAGAAGCAGGACCTTGAAAAACCACCTGGTTGTACTCAACATCTGTATTATTTCTGTAGTGTTAGAAATTAGAGCAGTGTTTTTCAAACTTGGCAACTTTAAGATGCGTAGACTTCAACAGGACCTTGAAAAACCACCTGGTTGTACTCAACATCTGTATTATTTCTGTAGTGTTAGAAATTAGAGCAGTGTTTTTCAAACTTGGCAACTTTAAGATGCGTAGACTTCAACAGGACCTTGAAAAACCACCTGGTTGTACTCAACATCTGCATTACTTCTGTAGTGTTAGAAATTAGAGCAGTGTTTTTCAACCTTGGCAACTTTAAGATGTGTGGACTTCAACTCCCAGAATTCCCCAGCCAGCCATGCTGGCTGGGGAATTCTGGGAGTTGAAGTCCACACATCTTAAAGCTGCCAAGGTTGAAAAACACTGAATTAGAGTGTAAAGGGTCTCTGCAATGTGACTAGAAGACATTTTTCAGAATATATGTTACTGGGGATATTTGTGAGTGGTGATATTTGCCTTTGGGAGCCCCCTCCCCTCAGAAAGGGCCCTGGTTGCAGGATTTTCTTTGAATGTTCCTCTTAAATGGTTGCGGGTGAAGGAGGCCAAACAGCAGCTAGATAGGAGACTTGTATTCACAACTGCAGCATGGCAGAAGGGAGAAAGAAACTGTAGTCACTCTCCTTCCTCAAATGGTTGGGAAATTATTCTCCCCTCCCCAGAGAAATCCTGGGAAATGGTTCCTCCCCCCACCCTGTTTGTCAGTCTGCAAGAGCTGGAGGATTTTGAGGCATGATCTTCTAAGATCTCTGGGTTTCTCTTATCAGACTTCCCTTCCGTTACTGTCGGACAATATGGCAAGAGGAAACTATACTCACTTAGGGGATTGTCATTAATGTGAGAAGTGAGAGATTTCGTGCCTCTTATTTTCATTTGTGGAATCTTGGAGTTAGTTATAGTTGTCTTGGCTAACCAATCAGTGGAATTTGGGCTTGTTTTCATTGAGACTGAGAAAAATGGTTTTTGCCAAGACAATATTCTTGTTTTCCAGAGAGCAGGATCTGGTTCTTTTCGGAAATTATACTGAACTCAAGACCTGGCATTCAGAAGTGAGGCCCTGTACTTCTTCCCAGCCATAAACCTCAGACACGTTGAAAACAACAAATTTTGAAATTCTTTGAGTGTCTGTGCAGCTCTGAATAGCACCAGGGATAGCTCCTGAAATTTCCTCCATGTTTTGGAAGTCCGCTTGGCAGCTTGCATCTCCAGAAATAGAAGAAAAGGGCAGAAGCTTGTCTTGATTCTGTACTCTGGCCAGAGAAGATGAACTCACAAGGGACAAGTTGGCACATGTGTTGGGGATCCTCTCCAAGCCTTAGTGACGTCGCTGCATTCTGAGCTTGTCAAAGTGGCAGGAGATGACTCCCTGGGCCAGCAGCATTTTGCTCTGTTGATGCAAGAGCTGATCCTTACCAGAACTTCCACTCTGTAGGTTCAGCCTAACTGCTGTGGTCTTGATGGCATCTGTACATGTTATAATCCATTCCACAGGCCCTGGATGTACTTGGTTTCAACAGAAAATTGCCAGGATTTGCTCCAAAAACATACTCCTAGAATGAGATAACCTCAACATATCACCGTGACCTCTTACATCAGCGCTGTGGCTCCTCCCATGCCATGTCGGATAGTTATTAGAGGAAAAGTGGGCTACTCATGGAGTAAACACCCCATGGCTTAAGTCTGATATGACCTTTTCCTTGTCTACTTTATGATATTTTGCAGGCCTTTCTCTGCCCATTATTTACTGACTGTGGTAGCTTCTTCTGGATCCTGAATAAAGGGATTTTGTGCTCCCGACTGAAAGTTATAGTGGGGAGAAACCAGAGTAACGTCCTGGCATTGGTGTGTGTGTGTGGGGCGGGGGGGTTGGAGAAAAGTCTCAACTATACAAGCTCCAGTGTGTTCTAGATCAACAATTATGCATAAATGTTGTGCTCCTCTGTAACAATGATTAGTTCTATAATCCTGGTCGGGTTTTTTTCAAATATTATTCCTTTCTTCTGTCACTAGGGTTGTTTTTCCTTCCTGTACATTATACGCTGATTTTAGACCACCACAGAACCAGGGAAGTCTATAAATATTTTTAATATATTAGTGTTAGACCCATACTTTTTTTAAAAAAACAACAACATATCTCCCAATACATTTTTCTACTGAGAGATAACAGTTTTTATCTTCATCTACGTGTAAAATACAGATTACCCCGTATTTTAAGAAAGTGCATTTGCACTGCTTTTTTCTTAACTAATCCAAGAACTGCATTTATATTAGTGCATACAGTTCCTTGAGAGGAAATGTATCCAAAAGAAAAAAAACCCTGCATGAACAGAGTTGTATATGGTTAAGTGAACAGTTGTAGTATCCATTTTTTTCTTTATATTTTCACACTATTCTGAATATTAGTTCATTCATGTTGAGCACTGAGTAGAATTCTGTATCAAGCATAGAAACAGATGCAGAAACCTTTGCCACTACTAATTCAATTTTTTTTCTCTGCGCACATGCATTTTAAGTGTTATTAATGATCAACAGCAAAATATATTTTGCCCAGTTGTTGACATCTCTTGAAAAGAAAAAAGAAAAAACTATTGCCATTTTTCCATGGGGGGGGGGTGGTTCTTCTTCCTCCTCCTCCTCTTCCTCCTCCTTGTTGTCATCTTCTCCTTCTCGGTATCTCTGTATCTTTCTAGTTTATAGCTAGTTAACCTGTTAAAACCTGGTTTAAATCCAAGATTTCAGAGTTGTGTATCAACAATATATGCATAACCTGGAATCTGGTATGAACCTCCTTCTCCTTTCAAAGCTGAGAAGAATTTAAAAATTCTTGAACACCAATTATTTCGTTCTCTCCCCCCACCCCAAATTCACTTGAAAGAGTCAAGGAGGGAAGTTGATTAAGCAACGTCCCTCTTTAAAAGCTTTTGTACTGGCTGAACAAATCAAGGCAGACATAAAGCATGATCTGTAAAATCGACAGCTTTGCATTTAAGTTAAGAGGTTAGCAGTCTCTGCCATTGAAAACCCTATTTCTGGCTCAGAGAACTTCCTCTGAAAATTGGCAGCATTTTCAGTTGAGAAAGATTCAAAAACGGCAATGTAAAGCCTAGCCCAGTTTGAGCATGGAGTGAAAAGCAAAAATGAAGGAAAATGGGAAATGATAGTCTGATTTATGTGTGTGATAACACCCACCTACTCTTGTCTCTCCCCCCCCCCTTAAATTACTGATCTCAGGCTGGTCTCAGGGATCTGTGGAGGTCCAGATGTTGCTGAACTAGAACTCCCAGCATTCCTTACCATTTCCATTCTGTTTGGGAACTTAAGTTTAGCAACACTCCAAGAACCACCGTTTCTCCACCTCTAGTACAAGACATCTCCCTCTGCTTTTGGGAATGTGTCTTTGCCAGTATAGGCAAGGTTAGGACAGCAACTGATTGGTTTCTACCAATTTGTGAGTTTTGATGTTTTTTTTAATTGGCTTTAACCTTCTTCCTCTTATAATTATTCCTGTTGATTATCCACCTACTATATTTTAATTTCCTGATGCCTCTAGGTATCAGAGAAATAGAGTGTGGAGTCCAAGATAAACCCCAAATGGATGCATTTAGAAAAATAATTGCATGTTGGGGCAGAGGCAGGCCCAAGAGGGAATTGGACTGACTTCAGAATTATCCCATCATCCCCATTGCATCCATTCATTTACTAAACAGATTTATCTACAAACACCTTGGAAATGTTATAGCTTCTACAGCTATTTAAAGAGGCCATTGCAAAGCTGTATATATTGTTCTCTTGCTGTTGGAAAAATAAATATTGAAAATATAGGGCTTCCGAATCTTTTATAAATGACAGAGAAAATTATATAAAACATAGCTGGGTAAACATTAATGTGAAGATAGAGAAATTGACTGTAAGTTGTTGCTTTCCCACCAATGAATGAAGAAAGTTGATTTAATTTTTCTGCCTACAGAGAAACACATGGCCTTCTTCCCTTGGAAGCTCTAGATAAATTGCCTATTAACCTAAAATTAATATTTGAGGCTTCATACGTATAGATGTGTGTGTAGAACAGTTTCAATTAATGGGGCACTCAGTCTTCACCACAGTTGCAAAGTAATGGATTTGACCCAGAAAGAAAAGGCTAAGTGTTCTTCCAGGTGAGCTCTTCCAAATGGGGGTGAGATGGTTTTTGTTGGCTTCAAGCCATGCGTCTAAAGATGGAGGAACCCTGGACAGGTGTGGCCACAGGGATCTGTGATCTACTTGACAGGAAAAATCTACTTGCAAGGAACAGTCTGAAGGAAGGAAACTTTCTGGCTGCAAATCGTGAAGCAAGAGAGGAGCAGAAAAGGTGGGGCTTGAAATCATAATTGAAATTCCTTCATCTCTTGGGTCCCATTGCTGGCTTAACAGCTCCTTTGCTGGCTTGCTCCTTTCCTTAAGCACTCATGGTCCAGGTGGGAAGCCCTCTGGTGGAGCTCCATGATTTTACTTGAGGTACAAGGCTTCACACTATCGATAGTCACAGAAGTGTTTTCAGCAGTTGCTTTAGAATGCTGGCTAGGGTGATCCAGCTGTTAGGCACTAGCCTTTGTTTATTCGTTTACCCAAGTTTAGAGAACCAAATTAACTTGAGACGAGGCATTTTATCTAACAAATGTTTTATTGGGCCAAGAAACATCTGGATGGGTCATTCAACACCGTGGCAAAGTGTTGAAAAGAACCACACCTTGCAAAACAAACAACAAAGATTTTATAGACATCCACAACGTAATCAAATTGTACATCCCCTCATTCCCATATAAAGAAATGCAGGGATGGTCTAAGGGGGGAAAAGGTGGATCCCAGAAGAAGAAAGTGAGCTCAACTCTCTTCTCCTGTTAACAAGGGAATAGCACATGTTAGCACGCCCTTATCTCTCGTAGAATTCAGGGCCTCTCTCTTTGCAACTTTTACCAAGCTAATTGTTTATTCATTCGAAGACAATCAGGCATTCAACAAAGAGATAAGATGGGGGAAAGAAACGCTGTGCTCTTTACAAAGCAAGTTGATCCTTTATAAATAAGATAGAGTGCACTGTTACATGCATGTTAAAAATAAATACAAAATATAAAATCATATATTAAAATAATGCCCTTCACAGCAGAGTAGGAAAGGGGAAATGTGCAGTGGATAGCCCATAATACCAGTTTGGGAATGGGGGTTGTATTCTGACACTGTTAGCTGTTGGTTGTTTTCTTTCTTCCATTCTTGGAAAGGGGAAGAAAACTACATCAGCTCTGATTCATGGTGCTTTTTCCCTCATGAGAGAATGAGAGGCTGGTAGACTGCTGAGGTTGGAAAGGCTTCTCTTGCCCTCCTGGTGTATATAGAACATCTTCACACAATGACGCAGAAGAGTTTTCTGGAATAGGCCTTTTTTATTCACACGCGCACACACCAATTTTCCTGGAAGTTGTATGATGTCTGATGCCTGTTAGATACTCTTCTAGGAATGTTGGTGCTATTAGGACAAGATTTGAAGGCAAAGAATTGGTTCCTCTTCTACCAGGAGCAGGAGGTTACATGAAGTAGGCTGGTTGGCTTGCCCCATCTATGGGTCTGCAACATGGGGCCTTCCAGATGTTAAACTATATCTCTTCCAGCCCTTGATTCGGCTTGGCCATACTTTCTGGGGCTAGTGCAAGTTGCAAAGGGCGTCTCTGATACTCTGAGTCCAGTGTCTAACACTGATTCTCAACCTTGGCAACTTCAAGCTGTGCAGATGTCAATTTCCAGAATTCCCCACCCAGCATGCCGGCTGGGGAATTCTGAGAGTTGAAGTCCACACAGCTTGAAGTTGCCAAGCTTGAGAAACACTGGTCTAACATTGGGTGCTGAATCTTTGCTTCAGTGAACTGCGGTGTATCACCTAGCAGCTGCATTTCTCTCTGACGCATTTGTCCTTGAGTGCTGCTCCTGCATTTCTGGTAGCTGTGCAGGCATGGAAACCTTGTCCAGCTACAAGAGGTGCTAGGCAAGAGGCTGAGAGTATGCCAAACAATGGAGATTCTTTGCTTTTAGAATGGGGAAACCATGTTGCGCCTGGAAGCTTGGCAAATCCCTGTGGATGCTAAGAAAATAAACAAATGGATTATCAAAGAAAGTAGCCCAAAGTTCTCATTCAAAGCACAAATGACCAGGTTCAAATAATAATCATTGGTCACAATACACAAAGACCTAGTTCCCTTGAGAAGTCCATAATGCTGGGAAAGATGGAAGGAAAGCGAAGAGGAGGACCATCAGCAAGGTGGATAGACTCAGAGTGACGATGGGCACACTCTTGGGAGACCTGAAGGAGCAAGTTAGGGACGCCTTGTCCTGGAGAAAATCAGTCTATGTGACCTCTAAGAGTTGACACCAATTTGATGGCCTATAATCTATTGTTTAACTGCACATTTGATGTGCTAGCAACGCAGGGGATTTTTCAAGGCTGAAAAACTGCAGCTTTTTTTAATCCTTTGAAATGTAGAAAAAGGATGCCGTTTCTGCATCAAAGACTTTCAAGAACGTAATCTAAGTGTTCGGTGGTGGTGGTGGTGGTTGTTTTTTTACCCCCATGCCATGTGCCCAGTTGGCTGTGAAATATCAGTGCAGGCAAGGTGGGAATGGAAATCAAGCTTGACGAAAACAGTTGCAACAGTGTCTCCTGACACACCACCCTGGCAGAGAGTAGAGTCAGATGGTGCAACTGAGTGTGTGGGAACATTGCTCAAATCTGCAAGAATCAGCCAGTTTAGCTGCCAAAAACAGAACTGCAGCAAAAGCCATGTCGGGCCTCCTACCTTATTTTCTCACTAGGCAGCAAAGATGGGTTTTCTGGAGCCTCTTCCATTTCTGCCTACCACTAGTGTTAAGATCTCCTGTCTGAAAACTTTTTGCCCACCATGGACATATTTGATTGGTGTGATATCCTTGTGATGCCAGCGTGGGTACATGAATTTGCAGAGGTAACTGTTAACGATCAGTTGATAACCCAAACCATTTGGGGGGTAGAGAGGTGTGAGACAGCCAGATGAAGCGGACGCGATCGATTGGTGCATGAGACTCTCTGGCAGGCAAAAAAGAAGAGCCAAGCATTTTATGATTCTAAGAAACTGGTTCTAGGAAACAAGTGAGCCCTTGTGAAATCAGTGGGAGAATTTCACACACCCAAACTCCTAACTGAGGATTAGATCTCAAAGGTCTTCCCCGACCCTCACATTCTATGATTCTGTGATTAATATCATGATGACTTACATTTAATTAAAAGCTTTTCTGCAAAAGAGTCTTTATTCTCATGATGCAGGCTGGTGATGGTGGTGTTTTTGGACCGACCTACAGTAACTTTCAGAGGTAGCCGAGGGTTCCACTAATGAGAGTTTACTCATGATGATTTCCCAGTTTGAAAAAGCTCCCTAGGTCTCCCTTGGGGCTTAATGGAAGTGGGGAAAGCCAGGGTGCTGTGGAACACTGTCAACCATCATACGATGAAAGACAGGACATTCGTGCACCCCGATCATTACAGAAGTACAAAAACATGGGGATTCACATCCAAGCTAGCCGTCTAGCTCAGCGAAGAGAACTAGTTGTTGCTGTTGTTGGAGTAATAAAATGAGAGAGGGCTCCCATGGATACCACACTGAGGTCCAGTTGTGTTTGTGGATGGAAAAAAATACCACGAACTAGTCATTAAGAGAAGGAAGCAAAACTCAGAGAAAGCGCTGGAATGCAACAATTTAGTAGCTGTATGTTCTCTGTAGTAACTGACGGAGACTATAATCTAGAAAAAGAAAAAGGCTAAAGTGGAAAAAATCCCATTGCTGCTACTTTCTGGGATATTTTATAATATGGGAATTTTAAAAATTACTTTCTGGGATAATCTATAATATGAGAATTTTAAAAATAGACAGTGTAGTAAAAGAAGACTGAAAATCTCACCGGGGTATTTGTTCCACATTCTAATCCTGGTTAATTTAACCTTGTTAAACTTTTTGTGGCATCATATTTTGAGTAAACTCAAGCCATGGTGTTAGTTTATGGTTCGGTCTGTTTTGCAAACCTAGAAAAATGTGTTAATTTTAGCAAAGGTTGCTATTTCCAGTCTCAAGACTGCTGAGTCAGGCCACGGTCCCCAGATCTTCCTCTGATGACACCATCGGTTGTGAAATGCTGCAGCTTCTCCTTGGCTTTCTTCATCGTATGTCCAAAATTTATGATCCAGGAGAATTGGAAAGCCAACGTCGTGTTAAATTTTTCTTTTTTAGAAGCAAAACAATCCACAAAAAACTCATACTGCAACTGGTAAAGAAGCTTTGAACTTTTGCTTCCAGTTCTGTGTGCCACTGAGTTTGGGAGATTTTTTCCCCCCCTTAATCAAATAGTCTGAAATAGGTATTGATTCACAGCTGGATTTGAGTTTGTTTCTCAATACTGTAGGACCTCAGGCCTGAAGGAAGGGGGGAAAGTGATTTTATAATAGAGTTTAATTTTTCAAAAAATCACAAAGACTTCCCAGAAAGAGGTCAGGAGGACTAATCTAGACGGATCTCCTGCAGAGTTCTTCACAATTGGCAACTTCTTTCCCATTAAGTTGATCCAGTTGGAGAATTTGGTCTCAATTTATCCTGAACATGGTTTTTTGAAAGCATATAAGCCTTTTTTGTTTCCAAATCAGAGGTTTCCTTACTCTTGCCAAGTTGAACAGTGGGACAAGACCCCAGAACAATAACAGTTTAATCATTTGGGGCAAAGGAGGTGTAAATTCCAATTTGGTGTCTAGCACGAAGGTGTCTGAATTGTGCTCAGCGTACGTAGCTGCCCTCCAAGGAAGAGGAACTATATTTGACCAGCAGCTATTTTGAATGTCTGTCTGAAGGCGGTTGAAAAGATTTCTTATTTTCAGAGATATTTGGGGGGTGTCTGAAGGCATGTTGAGTATTACAATATGTATTTAATCAGCCAGCCACACAAAATAACTAAATGAAAAAGGGTCACCACAAAACTTCAGGGTTAATCAATAATCTTGTGTTAATAACATTTTTAAAAGTAGCAACTGTCATTCTGTCAAAGTTGAGGGAGTTACCTTCCAGAACAAATAACTAAACCAGTGTTTCTCAACCTTGGCAGCTTGAAGATGTGTGGACTAACTCCCAGAATTCCCCTTCTTCTGGAAATTGAAGTCCACACATCTTCAAGTTGCCAAGACTGAGAAACACTGAACTAAACGTTGATCTTCCAAATTATTTACAAATGCCGTAAGCAATAATTGCACTAGATTTCCTCAGGCTCCTTTCTGAAGCAGCTAGTTGTGTTTTGTGGATTCGAGATCACCAGATTTACACAGATCACTTCTGCCTCAGTGGAATACCTTTAAAATGGCCTTCTAGTACCATAGACAGCCAACCTTTTCCATGGATAATGTTGTTTTTGTTGGCCAAATGAGAGATTTGTCCATTTTACACCAAGGATAAGTGAATTAGTCAAAATCAATGCTTCTCAACTTCGCATTTTGCAACTCAATCAGGCTTGATTTGTCAAACATGAGAATTTTTTTTCCAAAGTTGCACTAAACGTTGTATGCATTTGAAAGCAGACATCTGCAAACATATGCGTTTTTGAATTGCCTAAGATACACATTGTTTTGCAAATTATTATTCCTACCATAATTTTTGTTTGTTATTTTCTTATCTATATGCAGTTGAAATACTGGAGGTAATTCCCCACCCACCCCAAAAAGCCATAGTAATCAAAACAACATGGGTTGGAAAATATGAGAAATAGGTTTGCCTCATTTAGCGACTGCCTTGTTTAGCAACCATTTGCAGTTATGACAGTGATGAAAAGTAACTTTACGACCAGTCCTCACATTTATGACTTTCGCAGGTCTGTAAAGCAAAGGAAAGCTGAAGTAAGATCATAAACACAGTGGCAGTTTCACTTAGCAACTGCTTCGCTTAAAGACTGAGTTGCTGATCCCAATTGTAGTTGCTAAACGAGGACTACCTGTAATATTAACCACCTTTGTGGGATATAACAACTCAGACAATAGACTATAAACTTCTAGGATAGGATCTAACCATTCTGTGTTATGGGTTTCATTTTGTACTTTTTGTATCTTTTCTTTCCATATATACACTTATTTTATGTCTTTTTTTTAAAGAAGAGAAAACCTAATACAGTAGGAGTTAATGTAGCAAACTGAATAACATTTTTATACATGAAAATAGTCTAGATATGTATTCAATCTCATTTGCTTGTCTGGTTAGTTAGGAACTGGCTTGAAAGGAAGTTACTCTTCCAACATCTCCTTTTGGATATCCTGTGTATTCGTACAGCCAGGATCTGCCAAAGGAAATACACACACACATACACACACGTACACTAAAGCAAGTTAGCTTGGATAGTTCTTACTAAACAGAGGACTAAGCACTTTCCTTATTGCAAGTTACATCTTGAGATTTGGGATGATCCAGAATGGCATTCTCTTTGGAGCAGTGTTTCTCAACCTTGGCAGCTTTAAGACGAGTGGACTTCAACTCCCAGAATTCCCCAGCCAGCCATTCTGAATGAACTGTGGAGGTTCATTTTTGATCTGTGGCTTTCCATTCTGCTTGAATTCTGACAAGCCCCTAATAACAGCTCATAGCCAAGTAACCTAGATTCTTTTGAAGTCTCATTAATGCAAGGAAAAAGGGGCTAGGTTGTAAAATATGTGTGCTTTAGCTCTCATTTATCAGTAAGTGCATTAAGCAAGGTCTCCTTGATGATGTTGATCTTCTTTCTAACTGTTTCTTGACTCGGGGAGGTCGCCATCTACCCTGGAGGTATGAAAGTATCTCTCTGTTCTTGTTCTGCAATATTGTGGAAACTTCCATTCCCCTTCTGAACCTCAGAGAATTCCATTATAACTTCTCCAGAGCCAGATATTTTTAAGGGCCATTTCACATGTTCGATATTAAGCTTTGTGTAGATAAACATGAATATAACATGTTGTTGCAAATATACCTATGGTTGACTGCAAGTGGTTCCCACATTTCAGGGTAGATTCTGGATTTATTTCTGCTTGATGTACACATCAGGTAGCGCCATTTCTGACTGACAAATGTTATTAAAAGGCATAAGCTCCTGGTATGAAGACTTCAATTTCATTTTCCTTGTTACTGAGAATAATACTAAATTGGCCACTACACTGTACTTGGGGAAGTTAAAACACAATTGTCAGATATAGTTAAGTTCCACTGTTAGTTACTTCCATTGGAAGTATCAAGAAGCTACTTTCAAGTCACATTCTCTCTGATTGATTGATTGATTGATTGATTGACTGACTGACTGATTGATTAGCAACCACACAGACTGCCTATAGAATGATCTGTCCCAACCTGGCCCTTTAGGTCTTCCAGTGATAACTGACTCCATCCACCTTGATGCTGGTCATCCTTTTCTTCTGTTTCCTTCCACCTTTCCCAGGGTTATGGATTTCTCAAGGGAGCTGGGTCTTTGCGTAATGAGTCCAAAATATGCTAATTTGAGCCTGGTCATTTGTGCCTTGAGTGAGAACTCTGGGTTGATTTGGACTGATTTGTCTGATGGTCTATGTGCTCGTTTTCTTGGCTCTCCATGGTCTTCTCAGGAATCTTCTCCAAGGGTAAAGTTCCAATGGTGTCAATACTCTTCCTATCCTGCGTCTTCAAAGTCCAACTTTCACTTCCATACAGCCTCATAGGAAAAATAAAGATTCTAATCTTTGTAAGTATAGACATGTCCCAGCATCTGAATATCTTTTCCATCGTTCTCCCAAACCAGGGTTCCTAATCAGAACATCTATAATAAATGTTGTCTTTAGAGCAGCAGTGTGCAGGAGTTTTACCCCTGGCAGCCATATCTATGCTGGGTTGTAGGTTGGGGCCATGGAGGCATACTAATTTGCACACCCAGC
The DNA here is from genome assembly GCF_059951505.1 of Python bivittatus. Lineage (NCBI taxonomy): Eukaryota > Metazoa > Chordata > Lepidosauria > Squamata > Pythonidae > Python > Python bivittatus. Next base: position 8,259,932 of record NW_028277094.1, read on the forward strand.
TGCCCACAATTATGCACGCAGCTCGTTTTTTTTCACACACAAAGCTTTTTCTCCCTAGGTTTGCTACCAGAAGAATTCCAAAAGAAGAATCATGTTGTACCAGTTCTTCTCAATTGGAATGTGTTGTGGTATATTACATTTATTTAATGAATATATTTATAGACGGCCTTTCTATGCCAGTTGCGTTTAGAACTCCTAAGGAACAGGCAGATTAAGTTAGTTGCAACCAATAATTAATGAGAGTTAAATTGGATTGCCACGCTATTTATCTCATTGAATTCTCTAGCATTTCTCATGAGTAATATAGTCTTGAAGGCTAGCCTTTTTTTTTGAAGTAATTTAACAATTCAGCATTTAAAAAAGCAGAACTGGAGAACAATAAAGTCTCAAGCAATTTAAACAGATGGCAAGTTAAATTAAAATTGCTTTCTACACTTAATGCTATGTCTCCCACAAAGGGGGAAAAAAAGGAAGAAACTCTGTTCCTTATTACTTTGAAAAGGAATACCACATTTTATTTCCAAATAAGGAACAGTTCCTTGAACCACATCACCCCATCCCATGCTGGATTCTTGAGGTGCTTCAGTTTTCTAGTGAGTAGTGAAGGAAGGAAGGTCTCTCTTGCTCTCTGGTACGTCTCTCCAATATTTCAGCTACTAGTGTTTTTATGGAAGACTATCTTTATGGTAAAGATGTGTATAACCTCATAAATATTTCAGAAGAGATGCTTCAGACCTCACATGTCTGTACCTCCTTCCTTCCTTCCTTCCTTCCTCCAGCTTTTGCATGAGCTTGAATAAAGGATAATGTTGCTTTAAGAGTTGTATTAAATTTAATGAGTCATCTCTTTAGAGCAGTGTTTCTCAACCTTGGTGACTTTAAGATGTCTGGATTTCAACTCCCAGAATTCCCCAGCCAGCATGGCTGGCTGGGGAATTCTGTGAGTTGAAGTCCAGACATCTTAAAGTCATCAAGGTTGAGAAACACTGCTTTAGAGTGACAACACCTTTTGCAGCAACCTGAAAAAGAGGGGTTGAATAGAAGAAGAGGTGCTGTGGTCACATTAGGTCCAATGCAATGGCTTCTTCCAATCTGGAGTTTGCCCAACCCTACCGGTGGTCTAGCCTTGTTACGCTAGAGTTTTCTCAGTGGAGAAACGAAGACTATTACTCACTCCAATTTATTGTCTCCGGAGGCTTCTACAGTTCTGGGACTCTGCAGGAAGATGCTGATGTCTTCAAAGGCCCTGTTCGTTGCCAAGCCCAGCAGTCATAGAACCAGCTTAGGAGACCCATCAGAGGGACAGAAGTTCTGACTTCTATGCACAGAAGGGACTTCATGGTCAGAGAAGCATGCCAGAACAAGCTGGTTCAAAAATCAACAGGAGCAGCAGAACAAGAGGGGCAGGAACAAAATATAGCAAGCACAACGTCACCTTGATGGTAGAATCCCCTCTGCAGGGAATTTAGGCTCTTGTGGTTGAATCTTAGAGGCTGTTCTGCTGGGTTTCCAGTGATCAAATGCTACCCTTTACTTTTTATGGGGGGGGGGGGCTGTTTTATTATAATGCATTTCCCGTACTGCTTTCTCAACCAGCAATGGTTCTGTTGTAAACAGCATCTGACTCTCATGGTGTCAGGCCCAGCCCAGGAACAACAGTGAAACAGTCCAGTTGAGTAAAGTTCCTTTATTTGCTTACACCTCATAGACAGAATTTTGCCAGGCTAAATCTGTACTACAGCAACTAGTGGATGAATATACCCTGGGAGATTCTAGGGGGTGGCTATCCTGAACCTCTTCTTCTTCTCACGCTCCCCCGTGGACTGTGTTGTGTCTTGTCTCCTTCCCCCTCCTGGAATGCACCCCCTCCCTCCTGATGGCCTTGATCTCCCACATCACCCTCCTCTTCGTTCCATGGATTAACCAGGAACACAACAAACAAACATGAAACCTACTTTCTGCAGTCATGTAATCTGCCAGCTCCGGGACTGAGAGGCCCTGGAGCTTCCAGACCCCTTGAGAAGGTCCTACCACTTCCTTAATTGGATCACAGTCACCCATTTCCTTGCACGCTTCATCTGAATCCATGTCTTCTGGACCGGGAAATGAGCCGTTTCAGTAGAAGTCAAGGTTTTTCTTAGCTAGACTTTTGGGGCAAACTGGGGAATCACTAAAAAAAAAAAAAAATAGGGGACAGGGGTTTAGTGAGGGAGGGTGTCACTTGGGATATTTCTTGTGTTTTTCCGAGCCACGCTAAGCTGCTTCTCTCTGCAATAGGTGGCAGCAAGTTAGCTGATCCCCAAAAGTAGGGTTGGATGTGTTTTAGGTTAAGGCCGGCAAGATCAAAGAGGCAGAAGTAAAACCAAACCATTTCTGTATCACGGCCAAGGAATTTCCATGGAGAAATCCATGGAGTAATCAAAAGTTGAGCTCTACTGAGAATCTTTGTCGTTCTAGAAAGCATCTTATGGGGTTTAGATTTTCATTTGTCGGTGTTTGCTGACTCAGCCACCACAGCCCCCCTTTTCACAGTTGTGATCGCGGAAGGTGTGGGGAGGTGGAAACTGCAGAAGCACGAGATCTGGGGCTGCTTGCTCCCCCCCCCCCGAGCTAGATGGAGGGGCCTAGTGATGCCTTTCCCAGTGCGCTGGGTGAGGGAGCCACCGGGGTGGTGGAGTGAATCAGTCAAAGAGGAACTTGCAGTTCCCAGCATCCCCCTTGCGGGCAGGGCTGGTGGGGTCCCACAGGGTCTCTCCCTCCTGCTGGGAAAGACGCTCAGGAGCCACCGAGAGCCACCGTTGCAGCCACCGCAGGGCCGAGGCGTTTGTGGGTGACGGAGGCCGTTTGCAGAATGTGACAGACACGCCCTTCGCAGAAGGTGTTGCTTTCATTTTAAGCCATTGTGGTTTCTAAGTTCTGGTTCTCTGATTTTCAAGCTTATAACAATAAATTGGCTCCCTGCTTGGGGGAAACAATAGCACGAAAATATCAGGATAGAGAAAGCGCCCCTCCAATCTCTGAGCAAAACAACATACCCTCGGCTGAAGCCAGTGAAGTTCCTCTTCTCACTTCCCTTTCCTAAAGCAAACATCCTTAAGTTTTTAACACCGGCTCTTTTCTTTCTTTCTTTCTTTCCTGCCCATCTTGTGGCGGGGGAGCATGCTCTATTTTCAGTTGCCTTCAAGGGTCTCGGGGGGACTGCCCAATGAGTCTGGCATGGATTTCTCGCCAATGGCCAAGTATTTGTTTCGTTTCCAAACTAGCTCCTTTCCTGTGATTCCGGCCCTGCAGGCAGACTTTCCATAAGCTGCTAGATTTCTACAGGTGGGGATTCTGTTGTTGTTATGGAAAAGGAGTTGGTTGAAAAAGCTGGGACTCCTCCAGACTGGCAGGGTCGGCACTGGCTAATCCGATTAGCAGGACTTGTGCAAAATCTAATGTATACCCCATTGTGAGCAGGGCGAGGACCGCAGCAGGATTTGGGAGGGGTGGATATTTTGGAGAGGGGTTGAGCTCTTGGTTGCAACAGATGGCCCAGCGCAAAACAAGACAGGGTTCCTGCATCTTTAAGAATTGCACAGGAACGTCTGCCGAATACGGTAAAAAAATCAATATGGCAGCCACAACCGTGCAACTGAGTGGGCGGAGCCTCACCGGCACCATTGTGGACGCCATCTTGACTTTCCTGACCACATCTGGCAGACACCCCTGGAGTTGCACAAAGGAATTTCATCAGGGATAGCTGGATAGGCTGCCCTCTGATTGACTGGGGTGGCCTCCCTTTGGGCTCGTATTCCTTCGGATAAACTAGTTGCTGACCAGGGCTTCTGACAAAGTTTCGTAACCAGTATATCTTTGCTATATCGTCTGTATGCGACTGCCCTTTTCCGTGCCAAGCCGGACAAGTTGACTCAGAAGAGCCTTCTGCTCTGCACCCTTATCTTCTGCAATTCAAACATGACTTGGGGCAGACTCCCTTTTTGCAGCCCACGCAGCTTTCTTCCAAACATGGATCTCTTCAGCAGGGCCCAGGCCAAAGCTGACACCCGCGGAGCCGCTCTGTGCAAAATCCCGCGTCCCCTGATTTGAGCTTCCTCGCTAGGAAACCTGGAGCCCCCTGCTGCTGCTGGCTCCTCTGTTAGTGCTATGATTTTTTCAAGGTGTATATCTACCTCGGGGTCTCTAGCCACGTCCGCCTTTCTATATATATCTCTGCCGTAGCGCTGTAGTTTGGAAGGTGAGTCCCGAGCGCTACTCTTACTCTCCCACCTCTGTGCCACTGCTCAAAATGAGGTTGGCCCACACGCGCACACGCCCCGACGGCGGTTGGCGCTGCGATGCCCTTTCCTGCAGCAAAGGAAGCGGGCTGGGGAGAGACATGCAAATCTTTCCCGCAGGGGCTGGGGGGGGTAACTACATAGGGGTGCTTTGAGGATTTTGGGGGGGGGTTGGAAGCCATGAAAGGCAAGGCTTCGCGGGTTCATTTCCACGTTCTGTCTTCAGAACCAGCCCCCATAACCGACACCCAGGGACAGGGGCGCAAGCGTTCAGTTTCTCACATTGTTCCCCGAAACCAACCTTGGCCTCGGGGGTAAAGCGGGTTTGCTTAACCTGGAGCCAGCCGGCCACCCTGGGACTGCAGCTCTCAGAATCCCCAGCCTTTCTTCGGCTGGGGATTGTGGTCCCAATCCCACCGGAAAGGTACGACAGGTTAAGCCACTCTGCTTCAAAGGACGCTGAATGTGGCATGCCAGCGTCCTTCCTTTCCGTCCTTTCCTCTCTTGGACTGTTTTTAAAAATCCCTTTGAAAACAGACCCCAGCTTTGCAGAAATACAGAAAGGAGGAACAGAAGCCAAAGCCAGGAAGTTTGCACTGCTAGCAACTGGAGTCTGGTGTCGAAATGACATCCGTTGCATGATGCAGGGTTCGTGGGCTGGATTTTAACCGGGGTGAGGTGGATTCCAATAGTTTCTTAGCCATGGAGCTCACCCTGGTTAGTGAGGACAAGGCAGGGTTGCTTTGAAGAGGAAGGAGAGAGGCTGGATTAATGCTGCTGCTGCTATATTATTACGGTTGGTCGCCTAGCCAGCCAGATGTTTAGACTGGATTTGGCCTTTTTGTCCACCCATCAAGTCCTTCCCAAGGACCTGGGAAAGGCAGATGTTGTTTGATGGTGCTAAAGGCATCCTCGCAGGATGGAAGCTGTTCCAAGTAAAGCTCCTTTTGCAATGGACAAAATGCAATGGTGATTTTGTCAATACAAACTGCTATCCATCCATCCATCCATCCATCCATCCATCCATCCATCCATCCATCCATCCCTTCTTCTTCTTCTTCTTCTTCTTCTTCTTCTTCTTCTTCTTCTTCTTCTTCTTCTTCTTCTTCTTCTTCTTCTTCTTCTTCTTCTTCTTCTTCTTCTTCTCCTTCTTCTTCTTCTCCTCCTCCTCCTCCTCCTCCTCCTCCTCCTCCTTCTTCTTCTGCAGTAATATATCAAGTCCATTCTTAACAGACAACTGTCTGCTCTCATGATACATTTCCATCCTTACGATATAAGCTGCATGTGTGAAGGCGGCATAGGTTGCCCACCCGGTGAGATTCCAATCCCGGCCACGCTCTTGGCCCCTTGTGCGAGCCCAGCGGTCCATGAAACCCGGTGGTGATTTGCTTGTTTCAGCATCCGCTGCGAGGAGAGCACGGCAGTTGGGTCCGGCTGACCTGGGTTTAGGGTATTGCGGGACCCCAGACCGCCGCCCCTACGGGCAAAGCGGGCTTTGGATGGGCTTTGCCGGCGGAGCGCCCGGGCGCGCCATGAACATGCGTGGGCGCAGCAAGCGGGCCAGGAGGTCGTGTGAAGGCGGCCCGGCGAGGCGCCCCTCCGCGGCCGCCCGGCCCCCGGCCCCGCTGCTGCAGCGCCGCTCCCCTCCCCCAGCCCCGCGCGGGCACGTCACTTCCTCGCAAACTTTTCCCTGGGAAATGTCTGCGCCGAAGTTGCTTCCCTTCGGCGCACCGGGACGGCGGAGCGGCCCCTTCCTCGCCCTCTGACCGCGGCGGGGCGGGGCGGGGCGGGGCGGGACGGGACGGGACGGGACGGGACGGGGCGGGGGGGAGGCCGCGCTTCCCTGCCGTCTTCCTCCCGGCTTCCTTTCTCTTTCTTTTTCTGCCCCCGCGTTTTCCGGCTCTGCATGTCAGGGTTCCTGCGCCGGCTACCGGCGGGCGCTGCGCGGCCATGGGCGACGGCTGAGAGCGCGAGAGCCGCCGGGGCAGCCGCGGGCAGGAGAAGCAGCCCGCGCTCGGGCGCTCCGGGACCCTCGCCCCGCCGCGCGCCAGCCGCGCCGTCCGCGCAGCGAAGGGACGCGGCGCCGCGGGCGGCTTTCGCGCGGGGCCGGTAGCCGCCGCGGAGGGCGCGCGGGGCCAGCATCCCCGCCGCCGCCGCCGCCGCAGCCATGGCCAGCGAGTGCGCGGCCCGCAGCCTGGACAGCACCGACCTGGCGGCGCTTCGGGTGAGTGGCCGCGCGTGGGAGCGGCGCTGAGCGGAGAGCGGGGCGCCGCGTTCCCGCAGCCCCGCAGCCGTCCGGGTGGCGCCTTCTCCGCTTGGCGCCGAGGGGGAGCCCCGAGCTTGGCGGCGCGCATCGCCCGGGGCCCCGGGGCTGACACGGACCCGGCCGGGCCGGTCGTGGGAATGCAGCCGCCCAAGCCGCGGCTGACCCAGTTAGCCGTTTAGGAGGAACGGCGCCAGAGAGAGGCGCGCGCGAGGAGAACGCCTGCCGCTTTCCCTTAGTTGGCGGGGAGGGGGGGTTTATTATCCCCCTCCCCTCCTGCTGTCCCCCAGTAGCTTAAAAAAAAAGAAAAGAAAAGCAGACCCAGGGAATCCCCCGTGCGAGGGGGCTGAGGCTCCCAAAGAGGGGGAGAGATTTGAGCCTGGGCCTCCAGCCCACCTCCCCATGTGTCCTCACAACAACCCTGCGAGGTCGCTTGGGCAGAAACGGGGGGTGGGTGGCTGCTTCTTGGCTGAGCAGGGATTTGAACCTGGGACTCATGGACCCATGCTGTAACCGGTGCACAGCGGTGCCCTCTTGCTGATGAAGGAATTCAACCCATTCTTGACTAATTGTACTTTGTGAGATGATAATAACAGCAATAATATGGCGCTTAGGTTTGTAATAGTAATAATGCCTAAAACACATTGCACAGGTTGGATCTGGCCCTGCGTGAACTGCGTTCTATTTCCATTGCCACCTGGAGGATTTTCGATCTGGCTGGCTTGTCCCGCTGATTTCCCGTGGCCTAACTTTAACTTTCCCTCCCCATCTCTGTTCAAAGGCTGGGTTGAAGTCAGTCCAATGGGACTGGCTCACGAGACAGACCAGCCTGCCAGCCTTAGCTCTGGAGCTAGCCCAATATCTCAGAGGCTTTAGATCCCCCTGAAAGGTGAGCTTCCCAAGGATAAATCCCAGGCAGGAGAAGCAGAAGCTGGGTTCGGGGGGGGGGCTTCTCCCCTTCAAAGGATCTTGGGGGGCAGGCAGTGTGAAAAATCTCCCCCTGCTCTGGAGAGCAGCTGCAGAGGAAATCTAGAGCTGCTTTGCTAGAGCTGGACCTTCTCTTCCTTCCAAACCACATACACTTCCTCTAAGCTTGCAGAAAAGCCCTTTAACAGCCCATCCCCAACATACGGGGTGGAAGTGGGAATGTGCACAGCCTGAGTGCTCTTTCACTTCTTTGCACAATGCAGAGTTGGAAAACTTAAACCCAGCCATCTCCTCTCTAGGAAATTGGAACAATGGTCACCAAACGCTTCAGAGTAGCCTTTTTTTTTCTTCTCCCAAATGTTCAACTGAAACCGGCTGCCTTGTAACTGAAAACCACTCCATGTTATTGTGCTTTGTGGTTTCCAGCAGGAATATGCATCATGAAAGCAATATGTATATTCCTTATATTTCACAGTGTATATTCCTGCTGGAGACCATCTAAAGTTTCGTGATAGGTTGGAATATAAATTTTGGTCACCACTTAATAAATGTCAGCGCTCAGGAACTAAAGAGAATTGGTCACAGCTTCTGGGATGAGTTACCTCTTCAAGCCTATGAAGAATATTATAATTTTCTTTTCAAACTTTTCAAAGCTTTATATCCAGGTCCCTCAGTCTCTCTTGGTATCCTTGATATCCGTCTGAACCAGCCCCAGGATTGTAAATCTTGTAAAGGATAATAACTGGAATTGCACAGACTTGGGGTGGAATCTGACCAAATGCAAATGCTACTTCCTAAAAAATGGGCATTATAATTCTAAGGATGCAGTCTAAGACTGCATTTGGCTTTTCTGAAGCCACATCACACTGGTGACTCATAAATAGACTCATAGCACAGATGACCATGTTATTTCTAAGATACGCTGGGTGGGGCACATTAGTTTACCTAAGTGAGGAAAGGCAGGAAGTGATGCAGAAAGTGTGAATTTTCTTTGATCGGTCCAGAGTTTCCTCTGAACTTCACCAGGCCTTGAAAATGTCAATGAGTCCAGATTTGGGGAAGAAGATTTGGGCAAAGTGCCCATAATTAACCGATTGAAATGTGCTAATGGAGAATTTCCTTGGCTGCATTCTGCAAGACGTTAGGCCTACAAATAGCTGTCTTTGCTGTTCTGTGGGTCTCACCCTCCAGATGTAGGGGCTAACCAAAGCTGAGACTTGAATCTGGGACTTGATAGAACCTGATCTAGGACAGTTCATTTGGTGCTGGGCTTCCTCTTCGGTGTTTCAATAATTTGATGCAGTTATTCAAATGAGTTATGGTTACATCCTTGATTATTCATACGATGCTTTTCCTAAGTTTCTAGAGCAGTTGAACATAGGTGGCTTTTCCTTGTTGATGTTTACAATAATCCTGTGTAAAATGTGTTCAGATAGAGAATTGAGGTTGAGACTGCTCCTGACCGATGGGGACTTTCAGTGGCTCTCTGGACTGTTACGGTAACTCCAACCCCAGGGTAAACCTAATGCTGAGATGAGTTGGGTCATGAGGCCAGTCACACTGACCTGGGTGAACCCATCCTGATGGGTTTGGCAACATCTGGATTTCTGGGATTTGTAATGGGAATCAAGAGATTTTCCTTGGCACTTTGAGATGGAAAACACCTGGAGTGGAAGTGTGGCTACAGGCCACCCAAAAGTGACCACCCTTCTTCTGAAGCTTGGGACTCAGAAAAGCTTTAGGAGATGAAGTCACCACCTTTAGAACTTTCCCGCTTGTGCGTCAGAAACTCATAGTTTAAAGATGTCTCTCTTGCAGCTTCAGCTGCTTTGCCGATTCATAATACTGAATGCATGCTTTGTCATAAATGTCATTCCACCCCACTAACCAATGTTTTGGATAGCAGAAGAGTTCTTGTTCTCCCTCTCTCCTTTAGTGCAAATCTTGCGTTTGCTTAAAGAAATGAATTTATTTGCTGTATTGCTGCCCAGCAGTTCCTGGATTAGAGCCATCCAAAGTTTTGTTCTTCCCTTTATTATGTCAGCTGATCCCTGCCCAAAAAAAATTGGGAAGGGTGGGGTTCAGGAAATCCTTGGATTTGTGAGAGAGCTTCAGTGTGTCTTTGTCTTACCAGCAAATGTGAGTTCTGCAAAGTTTTTAAAACCGGCTGAAGTTGGTGTAAGGCGCCGTTTGTGTCTTGGTTGAGTCATTGGTATAATTGGCACAGACAGGGGTTGCTATCCTAAGACACTTCCAATAAATGTGCCTCCAAGGTCTGCATCAACCCACACCCCGGGCCTTCCTGTCCACAAACGGTCATGTGAATTCACTCTGCTGCATGGAGTCATCACCACAAATCCCTGCTGGATTTTTACATTAAAAGAAAAAAAAAACCATTGCGCATCGTGCAATTTCTCTGGGTGGGATAAAGAGTTCTGAGGCATAGGGTGCAAAAAAACCCCACTACTTTGGTTCAACTTCTTTGGAGTCCTTTAATATATACAAAAAAGAACGCTGGCCTTCAGGAACCACATCGGACGTCTTTGGCTGTGCAGTTTTCTTGCTGTCGTTAGTGGCTATGAGAGAGCATGATCGGAAGTTTCTGCAAAGGAGGACTCACGGAACAGATTATTTTTTCTGGAGCTGTTCTTGCAATTTGAGGATGGAGATCTTGCAAGCTTTAGGCCATGTTACCACTGCCCCCTGACACTGGTCCTATTTACAGTGTCTAGCTCAGCATTTCTCAACCTTGTCAACTTTAAGATGTGTGGACTTCAACTCCCAGAATTCCCCAGCCAGCATGCTGGCTGGGGAATTCTGGGAGTTGAAGTCCACACATCTTAAAGTTGAGAAACAATGGTCCATCTAACTGTACAACCAGAGCCACAGGTCTGTTCACGCTTACCTGGCCGTAATTTAAGTTTCCACGCATACAAGCACTGGGTTTACGCTCTGTATTAAGCTAGGAGCATGTACAACTGTTGGTTTCAGGCTACCAACCCCACTGTGCCTTTGAAGTGTGCTGGGGCGCACACTCTGAGAAGTGGGTAAAAGAACCAAATTGCTCTCGCTGTCCTTTTGTCGCAATTCAGGTTCACAACATACAAGGAAGCATCTTCTTTCTGGATGTCGATGTTCAGTGGCTTGGTCGGTAAAATGCAGAGCCACGTGCTGTGGTTTACGAACCGTAGGGGCAGGATCCAGACAGCAATACACTGATTCCAAAGCAAAGCCGGCCACATTAACACTAAGCAGAATGGTTAAATAAAAATGGCTTATGATTGTTCGCCACCCAGAGTCACTTGTTTGAGATGGGCGGCCATATAAATGGAATAAATGAATAACAAACCAAAGATTCGCCTACTTCTGAGTAGACGCTGTAGGAGGACAGCCGATGGTGGCCCCCAAATCAGCAGGTGTCTAGTAGCACCTTTTCTGGTTGACCAGTTTTATTCAAAGGTGTAAGTTTTCATGAGCTGCCACACCCTACAGCAGATGCCTAGAGAAACTCCCTTCTTCTACACCTGTACCCTGCAGGTTTTCTGTATCTACCATTGTTACAGCACACTATTTGTGCAGGTGTTAGTTGGGGCAATAAATGGGCAGATGCAAAAGGCGTGGAGACAGAACGATGGTCCCAGGATAGGTCTGACATCCTACCTAACCCATCCTGCTATCCTTCCGCTACTCTGGTGAGCTTCTGGGTCAATGGTGGTCCCTTTGTCCTCTGGTTCAGGTGGCACAATGCCATGAGCTGATCCTGTTTTAGTCTATCCCCAGGATGGGGTTTCTCAAACTTTGCAGTATGGCCCCCCTTGAAAATGAAAACTGAGCTGGTATGACACCCTTTCCCTGCATGGAGAATGCAAATGATTTAGATGAGCAAGAAAATACACGGTTATTTTTCAGTAATTAAATATTGGTGGGAGTCTCACATTTGCAGGATTGCAGTTGGTAGGTGTGGGCTAGTGCAGGCTAGACCAGGAGAAAAGCCTGATTGTTTTTTTTTTAATTAAGCTGCAACCCCTCTCTATATTGCTCGTGACCCCCAAGGGGTCGTGCTCGGCAGTTTGAAGACCCCTCTCCTGGGGGAAAAGCCGTGCATCTCCCCGTATGCAGAATCTGTCTTGCCTGCTTGCTTGGCACTGAGCTGTGAGCCTGTCCTAAGAGAGAGCTTTTTTTAACCAACAAGTGAGATTAAACTGGCTGTTGTGTTGAAACTAGCAGCGATCTGCTCGTAGGCTCAGATTTCAGACTTTGATTGACTCTTGTTCCTGTTGGAACGTCCATGATATATTACAGTCTTCCCAACCAGTCAGATTCTTAATTATCCCAGAACTGGGCCCATTTTAGATGTAACGTTTCCTTGCGGCCATCCATTTGCATCCGTGGACCATTTGATCTCCCGCTTCTGCCAAAATAGTTGCATTTCCTTTGACAGGTGCCAAAAGTTTGACCCAACCATTTATCACTTGGAAGTTAATGACTCTAATGGACTCCACCATATGTTTCTCTTCTTGTTTGGTCTTTATCATTGGACAAGATGTCCAACAGGATGAAAAGAGGCAGGCGGTGACTTGAATGCCACCAAGCCTGCTTGCTGCCTTCACATTCTTCTGGGGTTGCCAGCGCAGGAAATTGGAGGAAAATGGACTTCCTTGATGTTTAAACCAGATGGAAGCCAAGATGTGGCAATATTGACATTTGTTTTCCGTGGCGGTTGTGTCTGTTTGCTTTGCTGTTCCTTGCTTATTTTCAGATGGGCTAAGCTAAGCCACAAGATCTCATGGCTTGAAAAGAGGACTAGACAAATCCATAGAGGACAAGCTCTAAGTAGCCAGTATATGACAGCTGTATGTATGATTTGTAGAGGTGTGATTTAGAGAGCAATGGAGACGGAGGGTTTAGAAAAGTAATGTGATGGTTTTGAAGGAGGAATTCAATGGCCATTGTGTAAATATCAGCTTAGCTTGGATAGATAGGAGGGGGTGAAGAAAAAAACTCAAGATTGCCCTATCTTGAGTCTCTTTGGTATAAGGGGATAGAGAGAATCTCTGTCAGGTTTTCAAGATTCTGTTGAGCTAACAATATAACCATAAAGTATAACCCATAACAGTGAAGTAAGAGTTCCAGTCGTTCGTATGGTGTCTATTTTCTGGCCTGGTCTTCCTCAAAGGGCTGACAGGGAGGAGCATCACCCTTTCCAGTTCGTGAGATGTCCGGTTGGTTACAGCAGGTCACACATGCTGCAACAGCTGGTCCTTTGACCTGATTCAGGAGGCTTACAATATGTTTGGCAACACATATGCTAAAATTGGAATATATAAAGAATACATAGAGATAGATTTGGGGGGCAACCCTGCAATCATAGAATTGGAAAGGGCCACATTTGTCTCAGGGGCTCCCTTGTGGCTGGAAAATCTCAACCCAAGCAGGAATTAACTGGACAGAGCAGCAGGAATGCAGAGAATGTAAACTTGCAATGTCTTGCAATGGATGTGACTTGGGAGCATGAGAAGAAGGCTGGCTCTTTCTCATGTGTTGGAGTTAGGGGTGGGAAAAGAGCGTGCTGAATTTGAAGTAAGTTTGGGTACAGATTCTGTACTATTTTTCTGACCTGCTTACATACTTCCAATTGCCTTCTGGTTGTGCCAGAATTATAATAAATATTTGGTTTCTAGCTATGTGTGTACAAGTCTCTGAGGAATTATAGCATAATTTGTGCCTGTGGAGCTCAGAGCAGGGGTCCAAATGATGGTCACAAATGATGGTTGTACAGCTTCTGCTGAAACACAGCGAGTGAAGGGTAGCCCATCACCTCTGTTGGTCATTGGATCCACCATCAAACTGCTCTTACCTTTAGTTTTTCGAACATTCAGCTATTACCTGCCGATCAAGTACTTGAAGGTTCACATCCTCCTTGATCTTCTCTTCTCAGAACTAAATACAACTGGCTTCTTTCACTTCTTGTGGGATTAGTCTCCAGTTCCTTGATATCCCTGTTGCCATTTAGTTAATCTGTTGATGAAGATTCTCAATCATCCAGGTGGAATTATCTGGAGGTTGAGTCATGGCAATTGGACTTCTTTTCAGAAAAGAAAGTCCACTTGCCATGACTCAACCTCCAGATTCAATTAAAACTTCTGTTCAAGTTTCTCTGATTTTTTTCTTTAAAACGGAGTGCCCAGAAATGAAGTTATTGAGGTGGAGTCTAAAGCAGAACAAAGTTAGAATATGCTTTCAGATAACTCAAAAGCAGTGTTTCTGTTGATGCAGTCTAGTGTTGCATTAGCCGCTTTTGAAACCAGGTTGTATGACTGACTCATATTCAGCCAGTGACTGACTACTAATTACTAATTTTAGATTTTTAATGTAACTTTCAAAAAAACTAAGTTCGCTATATCTCACCAGGATGTTAGAGCTTCTCAGGTTAATGTAGTGAAGCACATCATGAGGGAGATACGATTAAGAATGTTGTCTGTATTAATTCTGGACGTTCTGGTGTTTTGCTCTTAAGGTTAAATTAATGTTAAGTTTTGCAAGCAGGTACCTAAAAATCCAGACTGTGATTAAACCACTATTCAGATCAACAGGATTAATTGAACTTGTAGTTCCTTTCAGCAATATAGTCTTATTGAAAACAAGCATTAAATATTCAGATCAGTTTAGGATTTTTTTCAAGAAAGCCTTGCATTAAGTGGAAGCGACAGGTGGAAATTAACTTCTTATTTTAAACTTCATTTGCATACTTAACTGAAGCAGAAGTTACTGTTAAGTTTTTCTGCACCAGTCTATGGAACTCTATACAGTTTTGCTGTGGTGGCTTGACCTTAACCGCACTCTGATTTTGGATTTTCCTTTCCTTCATCTCCTTTCCAAGCTGTTTTTAGAAAATGGAATTGCCTGACTCTGGGTGAGGTTGACTCAAGTTTAATTTTGTGTTCTGTTCATGTTCTACAAGAATAGATGTGGCTCCTTTGCACGGTCATTCCAACATTCCAGAATTTCTCATCCACAGCACTTGGAAACATACTTTTTTTTTTTATTTTGGTCTTAGTTTGCTTCAGATAGAAAATACTCCTTTCCTGCTGATAGATTCTTGGGGGCGGGGGGTTAAGCTACCTACCTATTGTTTTTAATGGACCAAGGGGATTTTATCCTCATTGTTTTACAGGCTGTGTTTAAGAGGCATCTTTCAGAATATACAAGGATTACATTTCACCCGTGTTGTTTTTCCCTATAGATCAGTGTTTCTCAACCTCAGCAACTTTAAGATGGGTGGACCCCAACTCCCAGAATTCCCTCCAGCCAGCATGGGTGGACTCCAACTGGCTGGGGGAATTCTGGGAGTTGGAGTCCATCCATGCTGGCTGAGGGAATTCTGGGAGTTGGAGTCCACCCATCTTAAAGTTGCTGAGGTTGAGAAACACTGCTATAGGTTGTTGAATGGTTGAGTCTGCATAGTGCACATAACTATCGACTGTGGTTCATAAACCACAAGATGCTAAGCCAAACAAACCACATAATGGTTGGATGCAGTCTGTAAAACTCAGCCAAGAAGCTGATCTTTCTAAGAGGCACATTAACTCACTTTAATTTAATTCTTTTCTAGGATCCAGCTGGAATATTTGAACTAGTACAAGTCGTTGGAAATGGGACATATGGGCAAGTCTATAAGGTATGGGATATTTTTGAAGAATGAATGAATAAATAAATATATTTAATGGCAACAAGGGGTAATTCATTTCTGAACTGAGATGCTATTCTAAACCATGGCTTGGCAACCTTAAACATATGATTTGAATTTTCTTCAGTTTACAAACCATGGTTGCCCAGCGAGCAAATCTGGGTATTAGCCATAGTTTGAAATGGTTTTGCAAGCTACGCTTTATTCTGACAGCGGTCTGTAATATGCATGAATTCATGAACCACGAAAAAAGCAATTGTTTACCATGAGAACAAAAGGAAGGTTATGTTGATATGTGCTGGGTAGATGAGGAAAAAAAAAAAGAGAGAGAGAAGTTTCAAATTGTGGTTCTTTTACAGGGTGTTTGTGCATTCAGATGTTGGTATGAGTTTCTAACTCTGTTTATGACAAATACTGATTTAGCTGCAGTTGAGGCAACGACCTCTATTTGCAGCAACGTCCTGTGCCCTTCAAGGAAGTGTTGAAGGATACCAGGAAACTGTGATTAACCATTATTTCTTGCTGTATGCACCTGACAAATTATGGGTAATGGTTTCCAAAACAAGCCAGGATAGCAGTTTTCAATTTTAAACATGGTTCAGCTTTACAATCAGGTAAGTTATAATATGGTTTGGGTTTGGATAAGTAAAATGGTTCCATGTTTGCACAACATTCTAAACCAAGCTTTGCTTACCTATAGTTTGTATAATAAACTATTATTGGTTAGGTTCACATAATTCACCAAGTCATAAACCTTGGTTTATAAGCTACAGTGATTGGATTCTCTAAACAATGGCTGTTTGATTTTGGCTTAGCTAGTTCAGTGAACTTAGCCTCAATGAATTGACTATATATGGCTTAGTATTATGTGCAAACCTGATCAACATTGTTGGCTTAACCAAATATATTTTAAAAATCTTGACTTTCTATGATAAGGGAACCCCATCACAGTGGATTAAAATTGGATACAGTATCCTAGTTTGCTTGGAAGTCATTAACCATGATTTTAACGTTAGATATAATAGCTAATGAGGGCTTCCTGGCTGATTTCTCTGTTGATGGAAAGGGAGAAGTGAAGCGGACATGGTTTGGCAGAGGAAACGGGTTCCTATATCAGTTTGTTAAGCCAAACCTCAAAGCATCCAAATGCAGCGAGTGATTAATGTAAGCAAGTCTTTGGGGAGTGTGATGCTGTAATGTAACTAATTCCATCTGATTATAAAGCTCTGAGCATCTTTGATTGATGGTTGAACATCCCTTCCAACTGTTTTGCTGACGTTCACTTCCTCGCTTATGTTTCTTGTGGTTATTGTGCAACTTTTGTGCTGTTTGGTTCCAAAATAAGCGATTGGGCATATCACAGCAGGAATCTGCTTTTATCCAAGATGGATATTTGAAAGTAATTTAAAAAAAAAAATACAACTTGGAGCCAGTCAGGTGTGAAAACAGAGGCTTTGGTTGGGTCTACCAGTTGTCCTAAAGCCACAATGTGCATTGTGGAATGTATGCCTTAATGCAGCCTGAGACCCCAACTTTTGTTTGTAAATCACAGCTTATAACTTAGGGCAGACTTCCTAAGATATCTGGACTTTAAAACCGCACTGGGGAATGTTGGCTACAATAGGGTACAATCCTGCAGTGCCTTAAAGGTGGTAAGAGAAGCTGGGTTGGAATAGGTCTGTTTGGGGGTGGGGAAAATGGATTAACCTAGCAAAAGCAAGTAGTTTGGAGAACTTCTTTTTTCATTTAACAAATGCCCAGTGATAGGGCTGCTCTGTGCCAGAATTAGGGAAGGGTTGCCTTGTGCAGGCTTGTGGTCTTCACAAGGCCTTGCTGGACTCCTTACAACTGTTTCATGCTCTGCCCATCTATCCAAATAGGAGGATCCAAAGCAGGCTAAAGAGCTGGTGTGGTGGGGCTCCTCTGAGCCTGGGAGCTGTTTTGTGGTTTGGGGGAAAGTACGTCTTCCTGCTTCCTATATTTCTGGGTTTTGCCTAAAAGCATCTCGGTGAACATCCAGGAGGCAGCCTTTCTCCTGAGCAGAGGAAAGACCAACATAAAAGAGAGCTCATGATTGGGCAGGAGGTAGAAGTCAGAGCAGAAGGCTTCTTGTGGGTTTCTTAAATCATGAAGGGTGGAAGCAACCTATCTATCGTGTAGAGGCCTGAACTGGAGAGCAGCGCCTCAGGCAAGAGTTGAAGGCTAAATTTAAAAAAATACTTCCCAGGAAGTGCTGAAAGAGAAAAGCCTGTTAACGAACACAGGGTGGAAGAAAAAAATAATAATTCTATTATGGTGCTGAGCTTCCAATCTGTTGACTGTTTCCTCTAGATAAGGGTTGCCAACTGCTTACATCTTCTTTGATTCAGAAAAAAAGAAAAAGGAATCTTCTTTTGTCTTTACTGACTCAGCTTCAGATGCAGAGGTGCAGGAAAACTAAAGACATAGGGGGGAAACATTCCTTCCTGTATCCTCTTACAATAATGTGGCATCCGTAATACTTAGACTCAACTCTCTTCCTCTGTTCTGATTTATTTGCAGCCCTACTCACTTCTTCCATGTCTATCTTAGCTTCTTCAGATGTTTCACGGCTATGTTAATTCCTGTCTCACCTAAATGGATTCGATTGACCTATAAAATTGCGAATTGTTGCAGGCTTTTGACACTGCGGCACTATGAGGTTTACATCCTGGATTTATATGTGGGAAAGAGATGACCCACTTTTGTTGTTGAGAAGTAGGCCAAGTTTTGCTTGAAGACAGTTTTTAGCAGCCTCGGTTTTGTGGTGTGCACTTGCTAAATTTAAGCTTTGGGATTTGGGAATAAAAATGTGTCAAGCTTTAGCTTCTTAATCATTTTGGTACCAATCTTTTCGACTTCTTTTTGTCTGTTTCTGTCCCCTTTCTGGTATTTGTGACTTGTAACTCAGTTCCAAGGGTTCATTACAGATCTTGGATGGTGGGTAAGGAGCCTGCTAACTAAACATGTAAATCTGTAAGAGGTAGTATTTTGTTTCACAGAGTGAAAGAATTCAGATAGTCCAAAACCTGGTGGATCAGAGCAAGTCAAAGTCCTGAAAATGAGGAACTCTTAATATCAGGGCCTGCATCAGAAATCCTTTCGGTCTGAGGCTGAGATTGTCCTAGTGTGAGTTCCTTTGGCCTTTTTTGAGCAAAGGCAGAAGTATTGAGCACAATGGCCCAAGGTTTAGTTACTGGCCCTCAACTTCCACGTTTGTTATTAATGGCTTAGAACTGGAGGGGTTACAGAGTAGAGGGAACATGTATCAGATTTGCAGCTGACACAGCACTGGATGGGAGGGCTAACATAAAATTCAGAACGATCTTGATCAGTTAGAGAAATGAGCTAAAGGTAATAGAAGGAAACTGCATAAGAGACCCATGCATAATTATGCACATGGGAAACAGACATCAAAAGCATAGGTATAGATGGGAATACCGGGTTTAGCAACTGGACTTATGAAAAAGGATTTTGGAAGAGCAATTGATTACAAAATGAACATGAGTCAATAAGATGATGTGGCTGCAATAAAAGGCAACTGCAGATGTCTAGTATCCAGCTCATAGGAAGGAATTCCATTTTATTCTGCATTGGTCAGACCCCATCGTGAATAGAATGTCCAGTTCTGGATACCACATGTTAAGAATATTTCAAACAAGCTGAAATAGATTCCAAGAAGGGCAAAAAGGATGACCAAGAGATTAATAACTAAATCTGACAAAGAGAGATTGAAAGAAAGTTTAGTCTTGAGAAGAACAAACTGGGAGAGGGGATATTCTTGCATTTTCCAGAATGAAGGAGCCTCGTGCAGAAGAAGGTTGAAATCTGTTTCTGTCATCCCAGAATACACAATGTGGAATAATTACCTTAAGTTACAGGAGGGCGGATTCCAGTTGAAGGTTCTGATACTCAAGACAATCCCACAGACGTCTTTCTCATTTCTTGGCAGCCTGAATAAATACATTGAATTAAAAAAAAGTCACTTGCTGCCCTTTCATTGCCCTCCAGCAAATGGGAGGGTGGTTCTACTTTTGATGGAGAAAACTTAGAATCTTCTGCAGGAACAAGAAGGGAGAAGGCTTTACAACAGCATAGTTGGTGATGGGCAGGCTATATTATACCACTGGATTGGCACAGTCAACGATAAATACGAAGGGACCACTTCCAACTTCTGACTCTGGCTTCAGGGAAGAAGTCCCACCTCTGAATCTTCCTAAAAAAGGCCTTCCTTAATGTCTTGCCAGATGTTCCTTAGAGGCCCTTAGTGAATTGTGTCCCTTTCTCCCCAGCTGGTAGTATATCAAAGTAATTTAGCTATTGGCTGTTCTGGCTGGGGCTTATGGGAACTGGAGGCTATATCTCCCCAGAGCGGATTTCTCTCCCCAATATATAAATTATCTCAAAAGACAAAGTGTGGGCAGGACAATCCAGGGATTTAACTAATCTCTGATATAGTATCTGAGATTGGGTGCCCATTAGGAGTCAAGTAGGCATTCCCTGCCTTGGGGGGCATAGGACAAAACCTTTCCCACCTTACAAGCAGAATGCAGGAGGATCCTGACTTTTGGAGTTGATTCCCTGAAAAGTTTTCTCCAAAAACAATTGAAGCCAAAGGGCTGGTCTTTTTAAACCCACTGGGGGCACTTCTCCATTCATGATGGCAGAAGATCTCATTAAAGCTAGAAAACTATGAATCTTTCCTGATTAGCTGTCATCACAGGTGGTATAAAATTTTGTAAAGCTTAAGAAATTCGCCACTTATTGAAATGTAATCCTCTTTTTTTATGTCTGTGTAAGTATTAAACTATTGTATTTTCCCCTCTGGGTATTATTAATTAACCAGAATTAGCCATAGACCTCTGCACTGCATTAAAGTAATTTCCCAGGAATTGTTCCTATCAGTATTAATGCGACTTCCTTAATAGCCAGTGGGTCAGGCTTAAGTCCCATACATTTTCTTTTTCAATCGTTTTATTGCGACCACTGACCAGTACTTTCAATAAATTAACATGTGGAAGGGTTTTCCAGGGATCTGGTGAGTCTTGATTTAACTGGCTAGGGAAATCAGTAGAATATTTCATTCCAGGCAATGTTTGGGACTTAAATTAGGGTGCCAGGTTGTCTGGAAGGACTTCATACTGCCCTGTGAAACTTTCAATGCCTGGAAACATTTGAAAACAATGGCTTCCTATAAAGGAACACAAACTGTGACATCAGCTGAATACAAACTGAGGGCAAATCTGTGTCTGGGATACAGCTAGTATTTTGCAACATCGATCTGTGTATGTGAGGGAGAGATTCTGATGCACCTCGGTGTAGATCCTGAGTAATTTTAAGGAAGTTGGAGAAGATCATTGTTCTGTCTCCCTGCCCTCCTCTATGGTCACCCATGTCTCTTTGAAAATAACCATCCAAAATTTTTTTGGGGTGGTGGTGGTATGGTAAACAAAGTTAGGATGTATTGGAGAATTTGCCCAAAATTGGATAGAGGTTTTTGAAAAGTTATCCAAGAGATAAACTCTGAGATTGAGGCCAAGTAATACTGAACCTCAGGTTGGTAGGTGATCTTATTCAGGGAATAGAATTTCAGAATCCTCTATCGTAAGGATAAAACCTTCTTTAGTACAATCTATGTCAGTGTTTCTCAACCTTGGCAATTTTAAGACGTGTGGACTTCAACTCCCAGAATTCCCCAGCCAGCAATGCTGGCTGGGGAATTCTGGGAGCTGAAGTCCACACGTCTTAAAGTTGTCAAGGTTGAGAAACACTGGTCTATGCTTATATCAACTCCCCAGCTCTTAGTTTCCTTGCTGCCAATGTGCTAGTAGCCATATTTCTCAAATAATACATTAACATATTCAAATATGCTCAATCTGTCCTCTATTTTTCTTGGGGAAAATAGCACTTCTTTGGGGTGGGCGGTGTTGGTCAACTGGTTTTGAGCAGTTAGAACGAGGAAGGAAAAAAAGAAAAGGGCATTTCATTCCTGGGGCTTTTATTTAAAATCAGCATATCTTGCTTTTTTATCTAGCAACTGACCTTCAAGGCAAGCTAACAATTAAAAAAACAAAACAAAAAACCGCTCACCCAATAAATGAGATGTCAGCCAGCCTGGGAGGATTTAAGACTGCCAGATTCTTAAGCAGACAGAATCTGGTAGTTCAGATATGGAATTTGGAAAGCATCTAGTATAGAAATTGGTTGATTATATGCCATCACGTTGGTGCTGACTCTTAGGAACCACATAGATAGATTTTTCTCCATAATGATCTGTCCCTAATCAGGTCTTCCAACAGAGCACGCATCACCATTCTGAGTCCATCCACCTTGCTGTTATGCATCCTCTTCTTCTGTTTCCTTCCACCTTTCCCAGAATTAGAGCCTTCTCCAGAAAGCTGGGTCTTCTCATAATGTGTCCAAAGTACACTAATTTGAGCCTGGTCAGTTGTGCCTTGAGTGAGAACTCTGGGTTGATTTGTTTGTTGATCCCTTTGTTTGTTTTCTTGGCTGTCCATGGTATTCTCAGGAGTCTTCTCCAGAATGCAGTGCTTCAACTGTCATCTCCCAAAGATGCTTTGGCCATGGAAGTAGGCCTTGTCTGCAGCCCCTTAAAACAGCGGTCTTTTCCCAGGATAACATTCCTTGGAAAAGGCATGGCTCCATTATGGTATTTAGAAATCAAATCCAAGTTAATACACAGCCCTAGCATTTGGCAGGTTGGGGTACAATACATGGAAGGTTGAGAGTTCCATAGGAGAAGATGTGTTTGAAGTGCCAAATGTCACTTTATCAGTCCTCCAGGATCACTACTGAAAAGGATTGAACCAGGTGATATATGAGATCTTTCTTTGTCCACAGTTCTAGAGAGTCTTTGCCATTCAGAGTAGGCAATTCTAGACTTAATGAATAAAATAATCTGGAAGAATTAAGGCTGGTGAGATGGGAACCAACAGTTTCCTGGCTTGACATGACCATTATGTAAACAGATCATAACCTCCCAACTTCAAGGTCTTTGAGTGCCCCAACAAGGATCCATTAATTTGGAAGGAAGAAGCCAGGAATTTAAACCTTTGGAAATACATGGCATCTTTGCACTGTAGTGGGAAATCAGCTGTGCCATATGGCTCAATTCTAGTCTGCAATAAAGATTGCAATCTAGCCAGATCATCTGTGAGCCTTCTGCCAAGTGAAGATGAAAAGTCAAGCTAAGCTGCGAAGTGTTGGGAACTCTATGATTTATTGCTGAATCCTAGTAATGAAAGCCTGACATAATCTGATCAGATAAAGGCAGCTATTTCCTTAGTTTCTAGAATTAAGAATTAAGAATTCTAGAAACTAAGAATTCAAAAAATCTAAATGTCTGGAAAACATTTGGATTTTTCGAATATGCATACTTGCCTTGTTTGGGTCAGATCCAGTCAATGTCTTCTATTTCGACTTGCAGGTTATTCCAAAAGAAAAAGAAAAAATAAACTTGGGAGAGTGAAGGAATGATCAAGATTGCGATTAGAGGAACCATCTAATATGAAGTAGGAACTTAATGGAGGAAATGCTGTAGATTAAATGCTTTGAAGCTCCTATGGAAGAAAGTCTCATTTGATGGGGGAAGCAGTTCTGTTATCTACCATTGTTGAGCATGGTTGAACTGAAGATTTTCTTTTGGCAAAACGGATTATTAATCACTGAAGGGCCTCATTCTCAAACTAATCACAACAAAACAAAACCAACCTTAGCAGAGGAGTATAATTGATCAGATTCATAAAAAGATTCTGATTGGAAATCCAGTTGTTTGCACAGGGGAGGCTCACTTTGCTATAGATGGTCATGCTGTCCCCATTGCTGCACATCACTCTAGCAGCTGGATATTGATTTCCTGTTAGGTGTAGTGCAAATTGCTTTCATTGCACTGGATCCAGCTTTAACACTCCAGTTTATAGTAATGTATTTCAAAGTGATTGATTGAATTCGTTGGTTTATAAAGGCAATTCACCCTGCATCGTTAGGCTTACGTGATGGCTTTATTTGCTTTGTTTTTCCCTTCCCAGGGTCGCCATGTGAAGACAGGACAGCTTGCAGCAATCAAGGTTATGAATGTGACCGAGGTGAGCAAAGACTTGGCTTGGCTCGGCTGGAAAAAAAATGAAGAATGTTTTCCCCAAAGCACCCACCCAAAGATGATGAATTGTGGCATTTGAGATTGACACAATTAATGGAATCCAGACAGCAAAGTTAAGGGGAGGGTTTATTATCCAGAAGAAGGGGCGTATTGCGGGTCCTGTCAGCCAAGGAGTTTTGTTTGGTGGGATCCATGGCCCCAGATCTCTGGAACATCATGCCCCCCAAGGTGAGATTGGCCCCGCCCCTCTTGGCCTTCTGGAAGGCCCTCAAAACTTGGAAGTGCCATCGGGCTTGGGGATCCCAAGGAAGTAGGGAGCCTATTAAATGGTTAGATCAGTGTTTCTCAGCCTTAACGACTTTAAGATGTGTGGACTTCAACTCCCAGAATTCCCCAGGGAATCTCCCAGGCAAAATCTTGCTGATATTATGCTTCCAAGTCAGCCCCACTAGGTAGACCAGATCAGGAAATCAACTCCACACGCAGGCTAAAGCTATTTTGATTGAGACTGGCTACCATAACAGGATCTTGCAAGTTTGATTCTGGATTGAACCTCCTCCTCCTTCTTATACGCCAGTGAATCAGGGAGGCATCTGCCTGTACCATTTCTGAATATGATCTCATTTCCCAGGGCTTAAAGAATGTTTCAGCCCCTCTTGCCTATGTAATGGTTCTTGCACATTTCCATCAAAGTCATCTTCCTTACCTCTACATCAGTGTTCCTCAACCTTGGCAACTCTAAGATGCGTGGACTTCAACTCCCAGAATTCCCCAGCCAGCATGGGGAATGGCTGGCTGGGGAATTCTGAGAGTTGAAGTCCACGCATCTTAGAGTTGCCAAGGTTGAGGAACACTGCTCTACACAGACAAATCTGGAAGTATCCTGGTGAGTTATAACATCAATTATCTAGTGGGAAGGCTATGAAGGGACCAGTTCAGGTATTCAAATCATGTTTTATTTATGGGAGAAAGCCCTCTGCTCGATATCAATTCAGTTCTTCGCACCCTGCTTTTTTTTTGCAAAAGCATGTTGTTTACTTAGTTTGATTGACCCCTGGTCTAGGATTCCATTGTGATGATGCAATTGGACTACAGTGGTTGAAGATGCTCATGTATTTTTTGCTGATTTGTAGTAAGCAGAAGAGTTTCTTCCTTCTTATTTCTGGATGATTATCTGTTTCTAGAGATAGCAAATAGGTTTCCTGTTGGCTTACTCTCTCGCCCCTACTGGGTTTTCATAACGTCCTGGTCTCTCACAAACCAGCCTCTTTGCTCTTTGGAATTGAGGGCAGAGGAACCATGTTGGCAATGCTGAGGCCAGGAGAAGTTGTAGGTACCATTTCTCCTTTTTTGATCCCCCCTCCCCATTTTTGAAAGGCAGAGGGAAGGGAATAGATTTTAACTGCAGTTGTTCTGCTTTCTAAGCATCCCGAATCACAGAGCTGAAGAGAGCAGCTTCAGATTTTGCCCTTGCAAGCAGAGATCCTAAAATGCATTTGCTGTGTCTTCCAAAGAGGCTGGCAAAACTTCAGCTGCTGCTTCTGGTCCCTCTTGATCTTCAGCTTTGATCTGCTCAGCTGGTTTATCGGGAGCTGCTCAGGCAGCAAGATGTGATGGTGGTCACCAGAGGATAATCAACCCATCTGCCAGGCAGACCCACTTCAGGAGTGCGTTTCTGGGAGGGGTGTGGGAACTTTCCACTTGCAGCGCCTGGATGTGAGAGTGAATCTGGGTTCTGCAAACCTCGCTTCCTGGTATCTGATAAAGCAAAAAAAAAAAGGCTGGATGCTTCTTGGCAAGACTGAAGCTTGGTTGCTTTCTTTTGATGGAGGGGAAATGGTTCTGATGAGAGGAGCTGAGAACGCTGGAGTTTCAGGCTGGTGTTGTGGGCTGGCTTAATGCCAAATGAAATGCATGGGGTTGAGTGTAAATAATCTCCAGCACTGTACGTTTCATATAGTCGGGAATATTGAAGATGCCAGAAGTTTATAGTATCTTGTGCATCAAGAATACCAACTACTTTCTGGCTGTGAGCTGCGTTTGTAGGACCAAGAAGGAGGGCTGAGAAGAAAAAAAACACATTTAGTTCCCTTTCCACTAAGATTAATGAGATTAAAATGAGATTAATTAAATCAGTGTTTCTCAACTTTGGCCACTTGAAGAGGTGTGGATTTCAACTCTCAGAATTCCCCAGCCAGGCATGCTGGCTGGGGAATTCTGGGAGTTGAAGTCCACGCATCTTAGAGTTGCCAAGGTTGAGGAACACTGATGTAGAGGTAAGGAAGATGACTTTGATGGAAATGTGCAAGAACCATTACATAGGCAAGAGGGGCTGAAACATTCTTTAAGCCCTGGGAAATGAGATCATATTCAGAATGGTGCAGGCAGATGCCTCCCTGATTCACTGGCGTATAAGAAGGAGGAGGAGGTTCAATCCAGAATTAAACTTGCAAGATCCTGTTATGGTAGCCAGTCTCAATCAAAATAGCTTTAGCCCTCCTGTGGAGTTGATTTCCTGATCTGGTCTACCTAGTGGGGCTGACAGTCTATTACTTTGCCTTAGAGATTCCCTGGGGAATTCTGGGAGTTGAAGTCCACACCTCTTCAAGTGGCCAAGGTTGAGAAACACTGAATTAAATATTGTTAATATTATTGTCTCCGTGGATTCAATAATATCCACATTCTGTCCCATTAATAATATATTCATGACAAGTTTGCAAGGCTCTGGTAGATGCATCAGAGGCAGCCCTATGTTTGTTAATCGGATGCCCCTGTTCTAGACTACAGTACATTCTTATCCCCCAGGATCATCCTGGCCTCCTCATTTTATTTCTAGGTGTCCTGTTTCTCCTCAGGTGATAACCTGGAACCTCAGATTGTGCCTCTTGACCTTATCTCAGTATGGAGACCCTGGCCAAATGACATCTAGTCTTGCTAGCTCTTAGTTGAACATGGGGACTGAATCTGAAATCAAGGTGGGATCAGCCCTGGGATGGGAGGAACTATTATTCAGTGCAGCAGATCCCGCTCTGATCTCTCAGTGAAATTGGAAAAGGCTGTGGAACTGCTAGTACTCAGCTGATTGTACACTGATTGTTTTGCCTTGATATCTTTCCATATGCCCTACCTAGTGAACAGTGTGGATTTTTTTGAGTGCAATCTGTATCTATTCCACAACACTGATGTTCAATTAGCACCGATTCAGTAATAAAAGAATTTGTGTAAGATGATAAATGAGTGTGTTTAGAGCCAGTTGTTCACATGCATACCATTTGTATGGGTGAAAAAAAGAAGAATGCTAACTCAACGTTTGGCTATGCCAGTGTATATTTTGCATATTAATGTGTAGTGAGTTTCAGAATAATTTATGAATGTAGGCACCAACCATTTGGGCCCAACAATTATGTACATCAAGCAGCCAATGTCTCCTTCACATGCCAGAGCTCTTTATGTCACATAATAAGCCAGACTAATATCTGCCCAGAGTTTTGGGTGCACCAAAATAAGACAAGCAGAAAGTGGTTGAGTCCTTCCTTGGTCTCAAGTCAGGATCCTGGGGAAGCTCCCAAATATTGTCACCTATATTCTCACATCCCACACTTTTGTTTATTTTAGGATGAGGAAGAAGAAATCAAACTGGAAATTAACATGCTGAAGAAGTATTCCCATCATCGGAACATCGCAACCTATTATGGTGCTTTTGTAAAGAAAAGTCCTGCAGGTCAGGATGACCAGCTATGGGTAGGTCTCTCCTTCTCTTTGCCTGTACTTAATATAGTTATTTGGAAGTTTAGTTACTCTCAGTTCCCGTTTAGGAACTACTCTGTTCTTGGATTGCTTCCCCAGTTGACTGAATTGTATTCTTTCTGAGTTCCAGTTAAGTAAGAGAAATTCTCAGTTGTTTGCAGAAAGATGAGCAAGCTGCAGAAAACTCCCAGCTGACTTTTGTCTTATTGTGTTTTGTGTTTCTCCGCCACAGCTTAGTTCTGTTTGCGACTTTCCTCCAGACTCCCCGGTGTCACCAGTAGGCACATATGCAGAGTTGCATTTAGGTGCACTTGTCTGTGTTTACCACTGCATCAAGATATGTTGAGAAGGTGCCCTACTGATGCTTGCTTGTGGTCTTTATGGATCACTACGGATCCTTGATGCAGGTATTTTTAGTGTACCATCTTCACACATCTTCCTAGACCAAGGCCACAATGGGTTCTTTGTGGGAACCCAGCCACTGTTTCAGTATGTGCTAACTAGGCAATCTCCTTAAGCCATAATAATGTGGGGTTGTTTGTTTTTTGTTTAGTTGTAGCATACAGTCTTAACAAAACAATTGAGTTCTGTTAATCTGAGTATATGGAAGATAGGACTGCATCTTTGTGCAGCCAGAATTAGGCTACTAGGCTCAGGTTGAGGGCCTTGTAGCTGGTTCCTAACTTCATGTCACATGTGTCTTTTTTGAAAAAAAATAATAATAGAGATCCTGTCCTCTATACTGCTCCTTCCTTTTCTAGAAGAAGACACCAAGATAGGACCGAATCCTTGCTTTGTAGTATCTCTTATGGATGCCAGGTGCCTGATAAAATGGGAGGGGGGGAAAGTTAGGACTGCTCAGGGAGAGATTGGAGGGGGCTGAGAAAACTGTGTGTGAGTGGATAAGACTCCAGTGAGTATTTTGTCTAGAGCCTTATCAGCCATGGATTTAGACATTGCAGATCATGCCAAAATGCAGAACGCTGCATTCTCTGTAGTCTTCAGGTCTTTCACTAATCTTATAATTTTGTGGTTGCACTGGGAGATTGGCCACAGTTATTGACCATCTGGAAGCTGACTGATAGCTGCTGTAATTGTCGTTTTGCACAGTTGTCCGTGAAATTAGTAATTGTGATTAGAGCAAAAGAATCTAATGGAAGCAATTGGTGTTTGAGCCCTTAGAATATTGCTGTAGTTATTGTTAAAAGAGTTACAATGGGGGGAGGAGGAACTTAAGGAACTAATTCTCTATGCGTGCATGCTTGTTTTTAATGCCAATATTTAAATTGCATACTGTATGGTGAGTGCGCTGAAATTCACTGTCCATTTCCAATTCCTTTTTTGCTGAGGGGGTTTGTACACATGACAAAAGGGGTTTCTCTAAGGAGAAAGAAAGTGACTTCAAAAAATTATCAGACTCTGGTGGCTTTGATTAAGAAAATACAAACGTGCTGACAGATTGTTCTTTTGGGAACTCTCCAAAATTTATTTGTACAGATACAGTTCAAACAGCGTAATAGGCTAACAGGGTGTGTCCATTAAAGTCAAGCGTCTGTTAAATAACAAATGGGCCCCAAACTAGAACAAAAGAAAAAGAAGCCCCAATTCACAGCCAAGGAGCAAAAGATAGCCCAAACCATAGACATTTGAACCCCAGGGCTATGGTTGAAGGTGGTGGAGTGGCGGGTCCGCATGTCAAAGATGAGCTGCAGTTGAAAGGCCTTGTGAAGGCTGTGGACCAGAGCCTAGGAACCCTGGATTGAGAAAGATAACCCAAAAGTTTGATCCAAGAAACTTCTAGAGGCATCCAGGAGAGAGGCGGAGGACATCAGCAGACCAGCCACTGGGCAGTCTTATCTGTGATGACCCTCCAAAATTCAGCAGATTTTGTCTGTTAAATCTGAAGTACACTAAACTGAGGTCCATTAAAATGAGACTCTACTGTTGTTGCTTTATAAAGCAAGTCTAAACCTAGTTCCAAAGAGTTTTGATGCAGGCAGTGCATCTGGGTTGTGGTTATAATGTTTCCTTTCCTGGGTTAGTTTGTGGTTTTATTTTATTCTGATCCTACTGACCTTCTTGTAAGCTTCCTTGAGTCATTGGAAGTAAGGCAGGATCAAAATGACTGAATCAGTAAATAAAAGAAATACTTGTTAATAACTGAGGCAAGGCATCATTTTCCAAATTTGAAATTACCAAGGAAGAGAGTTACCAAAGCTGGATTAAATATCACACTCACCCGTTTAATGATTTGCTTGGGTGTAGCTTAGCATATGGCGTGACCTCGATCCTTATAGTTTGTAAACCACAATATATGGCTTACTGTGATCTAGAATCCAGCCAGTAGTGGTTTAGTCAAGAAACTATGGCTTAGCAGGATGGCTGGATTTACTTATGGTTTACTCTGGAAGTCTTAGCATTGAATACAGCTGTTCAAGCATAAAGCAAATGGTTTTCATGAGAATAGGGCAATTTTTATAGTTGCCTCTACCTAGGGTACAGCCATCTAGAAGATGTACAGATAAACTCTCTGGATTGGACAACAATAATTTTGTTTTTGCTTTTATTTTTGTTTCTCAATTCCCCAGCTGGTAATGGAATATTGTGGGGCTGGGTCTGTAACAGATTTAGTGAAGAAGACAAAAGGGAATTCTTTCAAGGAAGACTGGATTGCATACATCTGCAGAGAGGTCCTCAGAGTAAGTATCCTTTTGTTGAAATTTTGAATGAAGTATCAAGGCTGAATCTGAAATTACAAGCATATATCTTCCATACCTTGTGGTCAGGTTATCCAGGCATCAGGGGATCTATAGTATATATTGCATATATTGTATTGATTTATTGCAGAGAAAGTCAACCTGGAGTCCTTCCAAAGGTTTAGATGATGACTCACATCTACCTTCTCCATTCACTAGCTGGTGGGAATTGTGGAGTTGCACCTTAATGCCTCTTGAAGGCACCTGTTGGGGAAGGTTCTTATTCTAGGTAGGAAGTTTTACTTCCTACAGTTCCTCCTTCCCTTTTTCCAAATCTATTTGTAATAACTGAACCTCCCACCCACCACATTTGACTTTTCACTTAACAGACCTTTGGAGGAGGGCCCTTGATTGCAGAAGCACAAAGGTCTCTGATCATTTTGGTCAGCAGACACATTTGGAGTCTCAAGAGTACGTAGGAGTCTCACAAAATGGCCACCCTGGTAAACATGAGCAATCACAAATAGCCCATGTGGCAGACGGCAAACTGGTCAGGTTACTTTCCACCACCTTCTCTAGCAAATTTACTTACTTATTAGAGTGTATACTATCAGCCCTTCAAGGTAGACCAGACAAGGAAACCAAAGTTAGGAAGGTTATGACTACTTTTATTATAAGGTTACAGTAACAGAATCTACACGCCCCCCCTCCCTCCCTCCCTCCCTTTATCTTCATGAGAAGTAAGGAGGGTCAAGTCTGAGACGCTTTCTCAAATTCCCACTCCTGCTTTGGACTCAGATGTCTCTTATCTGACCATTGTTTTGGTTGTGGTTCTTCCTCCTGTTCCTCAAGGTTCTTCCTTCAAACCACGACAGTATGCCACTGAGCTGAAAGATGACTTTCAGCGGCTTACGCTCCTTATTGAAATAATCAGATTAAAATCAGGCTTACCTCTTTTGGTGGGCTGGTACACCCTCTCCCATGCCAATCATTCTTGTTTTCTAGGGAGATGTTCTTGTAAATGAAGAGGAAATGAAAGATAAGGCAGGAAATGGTGGGCACAAGAGTCAGATTCCCTTTTCTTCCATGATGTAGCTTTGGACCAGCCAAGATCAAAGTTCCTTCTACTTTGAATAGAAGCAGAAACAGGCAAGAAAGTTAAAGCTGGGTAATCTTTCTTCTAGGGTCTGTCACACTTGCACGCTAACCATGTTATCCACCGAGATATTAAAGGGCAGAATGTGCTGCTAACAGAAAATGCTGAAGTGAAATTAGGTATGTATGTGATCCTTCTGGTTTTTGTGCAGACTATTATAGGCGACTGAATAATGAGCAGCCCAGATTGTCTTAAATGTCACAAGCCTGTCATAAAATAACTGAAGTATTGTCACTTTTCTTCTAAGTTCTCGCCCCACTTTTTTTTGTAAAAAACCTTTTCTTTTTGTAGAAGCTGTTGCTGCTCCTTTGCACAAAACACTTACTGCATTTGCATTTGTACCATATTTATGGTATTTTTGGAGCGTGCCCCTGAAGAGGGAAGAAATCAGCAATGTGTATTTCCTGTCCCTCTATGGGAATTCTCAGAGGTTGCGGGTACTTTTAAGGATTTCAACTTTTGTGAAATTCTTAAATCAGGCACAGTTTTCTGGATGGCTACACGGGTGTCATCATTTGTCAAATTTAACATTGAGTGTTAAGCTGCCTGAATGAGCAATCGAGTGCAGTTTAATGGTTACAATTAGAATATTCCTTTTTCGACCTCATGGGCAACTCAAGTGGAATCTAAGCCACATGTAAGCCCCGCAGCGCTTCAGACATAGCAGGAAACCCTAGCTGCTGCTTATGAGAAAAAGCTGCAGCGTACAGAAGTTCCCCACCTTCTCTTTTATGCCTGCAAGGGAGGGACTGAAGACTTCTGGATCCAACTTTAGCCGTGCCATAGTTCTCTGTGACATCTGAGCTCAAAAAACAGTGGTCCCCTTCATATAATGAGAACCATCCTTTGACCGAATTGCTTTTGAATCCTGGCTTGTTCTCTACCTATATGTAATCCACAGTTCTCAAAGTTTGGGGAACTGTGTTAATGCTTTTATACTTGTTTTATGTATTTATAGTTATATTTACTTGCTTTCTCTACTATTCGTGTACGTATGTGTGTGTGTGTCTATACACACACACACACACACACTCTGTATAAAAATATGATTACTGCTTTGTATACAGTATATCATATATATATATATATATATATATATATATATATATACTGTATAATAATATGATTACTGCTTTTATACTTGCTTTATGTATTTACATTTATATTTACTTGCTTTCTGTACTATATGAATGAGATATATGTGTGTGTGTGTGTGAGTGAGATTACTGCTTTTATAATTACTTGTTTTATGTATTTACATTTGTATTTACTGTCTTTCTTTACTATTCTACACACACACACACACTTCCTTGCTTTCTTCCTTCCTTCCGTGGCTAATAAATTGAGTTGACAAAACATTGAGGTTCTAATTATTTTCAACTCAACCTGAAACTTTGGAAGCTTAATCCTCTTTTTTACAACCAGTGATGCAATTTGATGCAGACTCTCACTTTATTTATTGCTTTCTGACTCTTTTGCAGTTGATTTTGGAGTCAGCGCTCAGCTGGACCGAACAATTGGCAGGAGAAATACTTTCATTGGGACTCCTTATTGGATGGCCCCTGAAGTCATTGCTTGTGATGAAAACCCAGAATCGACATATGACTACCGAGTAAGTTTTCCCTTTGACCTCTCTCCTCCATTCCAAGCCGAGAGAAAAGAATCATACGCTTCTCATTAGGAGAAAAAAATAATTCCTCCAATTGAACTTTGCAAGGGTATCAATGCCAGTATTGAATAAAGGCTGTGAGCATTCATTTTTCCCAGATCAAAAATCTCCTGGGTGGGGAGGGGGGGGGTTGAAAAAAGGCACAGTACAGAAAGTTTTATGCAAACAGCTGTAGCCTTAAGGCATTTTTGTGTGTGTGCGCACGTCTGTCTGTCTGTCTGTCTGTCTGTCTGTCTGTCTGTCTGTCTGTCTATCTATCTATCTATCTATCTATCTATCTATCTATCTATCTATCTATCTATCTATCTATCTATCTATCTATCTATCTAGGAGAATTGGCATTTTAAAAGCCTTCAGCAGAAACACTTACCTGCAGAAGAATGAAAGCCAGACCGATCTGTATTTGAAAAAAAAAAATATTGTCGGGCAATTTAAATCCTTTTTTAAAAAAAATTGGGGAAGACGGATGGAAAGTTTCTAGGTTACAAGACACTGCCTATGTTATGAAATATTCTGTGGATTGAATGCACCAGGCAGGAATATCGCTTTCCTAACATAGGCAAAAAAGTGAATAGAAGGTTTAGTGATTCTCACTTTCCAAATTCTCTTTCAGACATAGACAGGCACACATGGCTGAGCATATTCTGTTTTAAAAAAAAGGCCATTCTTCTTTCCTCTTTTTTCTCAAAATCAGCTGCTTTCCTTAGCACGGCCTGGCCTTCATTCATAAAAACTGCCTTTTATTCTCTTTGAAATCCAGCCTTCCTGGACTTTTGGACTGTTGTCATTTCTGTCTCATCACCTTATGTGCTTCATGCTGATTTTCCCCCTTTTCCCCTCTTTCTCCCCATGGCATCAGTCAAGATGGCAGGCCATCTCCTTTCTTTCATTTCTTCCTCCTTGACCGATACCAGCTGCCTTCTTTCTATGCTTTGCTCCAGTTTGGAGCTACATATTGATACCGTAAATCAGATATACAGTAGAGCCAAGGATGCTTCAAAAGTGGTCTGGAAGACAGGCTTCCAACTTTGCATGGGCTCAGCATCTCTCGGCTACTCATTAAAGGAGCTGTGTCCACTTTCAAGCATGCACAAAAACCCAGGAAAAGATGGGGCTGCTTTAATGAGTAGCAGAAGGGGGATGCATTTGTGTGAATCTAAAAACTCTTCTGAAATGTCTGCAAAGTGAGCATCTTCCTAAAATATAGGCATATTGCTAATAAAAACTATTTGGTGGGGAAGGGAGGGAAGAAGATACTAAAAGGTTTTCACTGTAAGTGTTCCCTGATTTGATGCCCTGCTGCTGTACTGGATTGCAGCAGGCATGACTACTGGCTAGCTAAGGATGTTCTACCATGCTGGTCACACTGATTATTAGCTAGGCTATGTTGTGCCTATGTAAATTGTATCCCAACCTCTGTGAAAATGCACAGATTAAACAAGTGGATCTGGTATGGTTTTCAAGCCTGTGTCCCTTTTTTTGCCTGAAATATATTGGCTATGGGCCAGTTCAGGATGAACGAAGCAGCTCACCCCCATGTAGATTAGTAGCTCAGGATATTCACCTGCTGTGCATATCCATGATTAACTAAACTATGGCTTCCTAAATTAATCTAGTCATCTAGCTTCACACAATACATTAAGCCCTAAACAAGCCCCACAACCACAATGCACTGGGCTAAAATGTGGTTCCATTCAGATGATTGTGAATATAGCCACTGTGTGAGGAAGTAGGGAATCCTGACTAGAAAGTCAAAGGAGGGTTGCTTGGGTTCACATGACAGGTTCAACAAAAGCAAGCCACATTTTAGTTCCCTGCGTGACTCCAACCGTTGGCTCTTACAAGGCAGCTGAGCTACTAATCTACATGGGGGTAAGCTGCTTCGTTCATCCTGAACTGGGCCATTAAAATTGCTGAATTGAAACTTGGCCTGTTTTCTTTGGAAATTCCCGCTAGGAAGTAATGGAACTTTTTTTGTCTTGCAGATATAGGCAAATATATTTGGCTGTGGCGGGAGGCCCAGGAAAGGGTCTGACATCCTTTTGATTATTGTTTTTCATTCATCAAAGCCTTTTTCTTTCTAGAGTGACTTGTGGTCATTAGGCATCACGGCGATAGAAATGGCGGAAGGGGCTCCCCGTAAGTTGGCAATATCTCACTGTCCATTGCGTGTTGGATGGGTGTATTATCAGCAGGCAGCTTCTGGCCATGTGACCACCTGAGCTTTAAACAGAATGACCGTTTCATTTTATTTGCACCAAAGGATGCTGTCCCCAACTGACCATGCTCTTGTTAAAAGAAAAAAAAATGGTCTGCTACTCAGTATATATTCATGTGTCCAATTCTCACCCCTTTTTGAAGCCATTGTGTGGCTTCTACACCACAAAATCTCCTCCTGCCCCCACACTGTGTTGCAGCTGCAAGAGTTGTGGTTTTCTGCATCAAATGATACAGACCGGTATGGAAATAACAAGGCTTCGACAGCTGGAGGAAATCATGCCTCATGAAAATTGCCAATGCATTTGTCTTGCTAAAAGAAAGAAGTGCAGGACGGATCAAGCAAGGGAGAAAGATGTTTCACACGTGCATGTTCAACTTTTCATGCTTGTAAGAGCAAGTGAAGACTTGCATACATAGATTGGCTGGCCCAGATCAAACTCCCGAGTTGGAATTATTAGTGTTGCATTACCAAATTGCAAAGGCGAGCTTTTCAGCTGAGCTTGGTTCACACTTTCAGCTTCTTACCGTCAAGGTCAGGCCAGTTTAGACATGCAAATCTTGGTGAGTAATGTGTTGCCTTGTCTGGCAAATAAAATGAATCTGTATCGGTGGGGAAAATAATATTCTGAAGATGTTGATTAGTGGATGCCCAGCCAATAGCGTCTCTTTCCTGTCCCTACCTCTTAGACGCCAGCACCTTCCCTGGGGTTCCAGCGACGATTGATCAAAGCTGGGTTGGGCACATGAGCACATAAGGGAGAGGAAAGAATACTGTTTATATCCTTTGGCTCTGTGATGGATAAAGCAGAAAAAAAGGGTCATTTTCTGGAATTCAAAGGATGGTCATAAGAGTGTTTATAATATGGGCTGAAAAGAAGATAAGGACTGCCCTGGGCGATCACAGGAGAGCACTGGGGCTGCCTGAACAGTCTGGTGTTGCTATAAACTGCAAGGGCCAGTGCTAACCCCATGTGGGGAATTTCTGTGCACATGAGTAGACCATCACAAAATAGTTTAGAAGGAGCTTTCAGACTGCTTTGCCAAGGGCTTTTTAGTGTCTCTCCATGCAGGATTAGTTGCAGTCATCAAGCCTAGAGAAGTTAAGCAATGGTGATGGGTGGTGGGGACATAAACCAGGTTCAAAGTGTTTTTTAACCTCTTATGTGTGTTCATGTGTTTTTATTGTAGCTTTGTGCGATATGCATCCCATGAGAGCTCTCTTTCTCATTCCACGGAACCCCCCTCCTAAACTGAAATCCAGGAAATGGTAAAGGATTTGATTTAAATGATAATCAATATGTAGTTGTCTCTCGTTATGGTTGGGAGGGTTTGTTTGGGCCCTCCACAGTTGCAATCTCATCACATCCTTCAGATTGAAGTCTTTCTAAACCAGAATGTGGTTGATTGGGGGCTTAGTATGTGAAGTGGGCTTAGAATGCTGCAGGAACCCTGCAAATTATGGTCTGTTAAATAAACAAAGCATAGTGTAACACAATGACTGACTCCAACCAGCATCTATGCTATGCCAACTCCTTATATTGACAGTTGCTTGTTGGTGAGGTACAGAACTTAGGAGATATTTTCTGGACAACTGTAGAAGCAGCTCCCGAGAAGAAGCCATTGAGTTGCTTTCTACATTGCAGATAGTCAGAGCTTTAGATGATGCTGGTGGCCAATAAGATTCCATCTGTTTCTATAAAGCTTCTGATTGTGGTTTGACTCCTGATCTGATCATGGAAACTGCCCTCCCAAGGCCTCTTGTTTTCTTGACTATTTGTCTTACTAGTGCTGTCTCACCTCTACACCACCAGCTTCAACATACAAAATAATCTACTTCTTCCATACCTTTGAATGAGTCTCCCTCCATTGCTATATTCTAAGCCATGTGTCGCCCTGCAAAGTGGCTTCATGAATCTTGTCAAGACCTTGGCAGGCTTCCACACCCTGCTAAGCCATTATGTGATTTGTTTGAAGTTTTTCTGCCTTAGCTTCCTGTGTGATCTGGAGCCAATTATAACCCATGGCTGGTGGTAGGGCAGTAAACCACAATTTGAAACCACTGTTGGTTGTTAGCTTACTGATTGCAACTGGAGCATCAATTGTTCTGTCCTGGCTTGTTTGTATTATGTTTTTGTGTTCTGCCCAAGTCTATGGCCAGTCTCTAGAACTACAAGACTAGAAATATCCCCCCTCCCAAAAAAGGAAGAAAATCAAAGTAAACAAGCCATGGTTGGTTTGCTCATCCATAAGACTGATTCTAGCTAATTTAACAAGACACAGTAAAACCAAACCTTGGCTTAGTGTGACATGGGAACACAACTATTTTGCTGGCACCTTAGAAGAAAAAACAAGAGGAGTTCTCAGTAAAATTAGGTTGTTGATGTCATTTTTCTCTGTTTTGTTTTTTAGGTCAAAAAAGTTTCTCAACTTTGTCGACAGTTGCTTGGTGAAAAATTACATGCATCGCCCTGTGACAGAGACCTTGCTCAAACATTCCTTCATAAGAGACATGCAAAACGAACGGCAAGTGCGTATCTTGCTGAAAGATCATCTAGACAGGACCAGGAAAAAAAAGGGAGAAAAAGGTGATTTCCATGTTATTGCCAGTATTGACTTAGAACAGTTGTTTGCCCGGAAGAACAAAGACTAAAAATTAGTTTGTACATCAAGTAATGACAAATGAAGGCCCCTCATAGATTGGGAGTATCTGCAGGGGAAGGGTCAAAGAAATGAACCATGATCAAAACCCTACCTCTTTGTGATGCACATGAAAAAGAGGTGGGATATTGAACATACGGTCTCAGTTGAGTTGCCCTACAGACTTTTTGACGTCCCTTTGTGGGTGCCTCTGCCATAAATGGTTAATCTATTCTATATGTCTATGTTAATCCATTTTGTATATCTCTGTGTTTAGTCTGACAATATAACCTATTTAGCACATCTGTGTGACAGATATGCTTGCAAACACCTTGGTTGGTTTTAGGTGTAGATCTGCACAATCTTGTATCTCCATAAACAATATGTGACAGACACCAGGTAAAAATGCACTCAGGGATAACATTTCCATCTAGTACAGTCGCTGCCTGACAAATCATTTCTCAAGGATAACATAGACAGCTAAGAATATTTGAAATTGCTTGCTGAAGTTATGATGCAGGATTTCCATGATAAAGAAACATAAGTGCTATCGTGCTCACCAGAGGTGACCAGGAATTACTTGGAATTAAGTTCAAGTGAATGATTGGCACATGTCATCCTTTCTCTGCATCTAGCAGAAAAAATTTGCTTTAATGGTAGTTTCAAGTGTATTAGTATCCCACAGACTTTCACAGTCCAAAATCCAATATTTGATTCTTTACTATCAGGGAGAAATATACTTAAATATACATAATGTTTTAGGCCAATTCAAGGGACACAAAAATGAACAAGCATTTGAGATCTGATTTCTAGATTAGACAAAAATGGGAAATATTAAAAAAAAATTAAGCAAAAGTAAGATTTTTAACAATCCCTTAATTGTTCTGCAGACATTGCTTATAAATCTTTTCAGTCTGGAATACAAACTTTTCAGCTGAATCAGTTACATAAGTATGAATGGCCTTAGAAGAAAGCTGAACCTTTAAAGGAGATGTTTGGAGATCTAAGATGTCTGAATGAAGATCTGGGTAGACTTTCGTGAAAGGGGAGCAGTCTGACAGCTTCACTCCTTTCCTCCATGTGTGCGTTCTCTCTCTCTCTCTCTCTCTCACACCACACACACACACACACACACACACACTAACATATGTAATAGATTTTCTATACTGTATGGTGCCTGCAGTAATAATGCTTCTTTGTATAACTTTGCTTCCCACTACTCTCTTTTTAGATGAAACAGAATATGAGTACAGTGGAAGTGAGGAAGAAGGGGATGAGTTGAATGAAGATGAAGGCGAACCAAGGTCTCATTTTGCATTTGCAGATCAAATCAGAACAGTTCCATGATGTTCTCTTAAGGGGCCAAAGTCTTCCAACCTCATTTGATAAATTGTTAGAGCCACTTTTGATCCCTTTCTCGTGAGCTCCTTCCAAGCAGGATAGAATGACATGGTTGATGTCGATTATTTTATTCCTTCCTATGCTGGACTACGCATTTACACAATGCTGGCTTGGGACAGAGAGATAGCGATAGTGTTGTGGTTACCATGTTTGGAACTAACTGAGGCTCTTCTGGGGGAGAGAGAGCCTGTTATCAAGAACCTGATCCCCCAATTCTTTGTGTTGCTGCTGGAGCTGGCCTAGAAGAGATGGGGAATTGAATACTGCAGGCAGGAAGGAATTGTCTTCTTCATGGCTAGCCCATAGCCATAAGCAGTGGCTGTGAGGAGGATAGGGCCCATTGAAGGAGGGGCCTGCCCTAAAGGTTCTCTTGACTAAGACAAGTCCTCACACACACACACAAATATATCCCACCCACCACTAAGATTGTATGGCTTGTTCAGTCTATTACAATCCTGCCCATAAGAAACTTTTACCTTGAGTCTCCCCAGGTAGAAAAGTACTTCTTCCAACTGTAATTCTAAGAACCATAATAATATGGCCAGCTCCCAAAAGCAGCAGCCCCAGTATCCTGGCAGTCAAAGGTAGGGGTTGTTGGTCTTAATATTTTTCTTGTCTTCAGAATTCAGAGGCGGTTTAATTTGGGCCTTTTAGATGTTGGTCACGGAGAAATCTATCTATGTGGTCGCTAAGAGTCAACACCAACTTCATGGCACATAATCAATCAGATGTTGGAGGCCTTCCAATTCCCAGCAGCCCTAGCCTGCCCAGCCATCATTCGAGGAGGCTGGGAGCTATAGTGCAGCAACATCTGGAAGGCCACATGTTGCCCTCCTTTTTAGATGCCAAAACATCTGCTGTTGTAGATGAAAAGGAAAGCATGCTTTGGACTTCTTTTGACTTTGTCAGGGCAGACATAGTCCTGTGGGCCAACTGTTAAACAATGATCAACAGAGAAGCAACTAAATAGACCTCCACTATGCCCACCCCAGAAGCAATGGAAAAAAATTGGGATTGTGAGAAGGCAGCCCCACCCTACCATTGAGTAGAGGGAAGAATTAGAGATCAACGATAACAGTTTTGGAGTAGAGAACTGTCTATGCCACATGGACTGTGTCTTTTAAGTTAGCCTGTTACTTTCACATTTACTAGAAGATGCTTTCTAGTTGCCAGGGTTGAAATCCATGTCAGTTTATCTTAAGCTGGGTGATAGATCTCTGTAGGGCTACCTGGTCTGGTCTGCAAAAATTTCAGATGCTTATATGGCAGTGAAAGGTTAGAGTCTGGGTAGATCAGATAGCCCTAGCTGCAAATTTGTTCTACAAGAAAAGGTGGGAAATTAAATATTGTAGGCCACAGTGTGTGTGGGTTAGATGTGGAGGGAGGGAACAAGCTGGCTAGTAAGGAGCCATGAATTCCACGTGTTGCTAATCTTTAAAAAGCAATAAAATAAAAACTGTGTAGGGCATCTACTCGAACCACTGAGGTTTTTAGGAAATTCAGTTTCACTATGCTGCATTTTCCTAAGGCTTTTATGTCCTTCCCCCCACCCCCACCCCCACAAACCACCCAGAACCTCAGCAGATGGGTTTCCATACAAATTCAAAAATATAGCTGAATCCTCTTTTGTTCCCTTTCCAGTGTTTGCTGTTGAATATAAAGTGTGAACAGATGCTAAAATTGGTTTGGGGAAGGCAGCGGTGAAGTGAGGTCTCTAGTGAGCAGATAATCAGCTTTAGCTGGGATTCTAAAAAGTTGCTAAAACAGAGGCTGGCTGGGAAGCCGAACCAGAGAGATTCTGCAGAGATTTTCTGGCATGTTCTAATGCTGCAACTTTGGATGGGCAGACATTTCTCCATGGCCTACTTTGGGTTGGCTGGGCTATCTTAATACTAGAGTTCGTCAAACAGGTTTTTCCCCTCCCCTCTCATTTTTGCATCTGTGTTTTTTAAACTAAGCTCCATTGTGAATCTCCCTGGTGAATCCACCCTGCGCCGCGAGTTCCTCAGACTTCAGCAGGAGAACAAAGGCCGTTCAGATCCTCCGCGCCCGCAGCCGCTGCAGCAGCCGCAACAGCAACAGAAGCACCAGGAGAACTACAAAAGGCAGCTTTCGGAAGAGAGGCAGAAGCGCATCGTGGAACAAAAGCTGCAGAGGAAGAAGTTGGAGGATGTAGGAACTGGATTTTGATTTTTGGGGGTGTGGTGGTTTGGTTCAGTTATATTCGGCCGGCATCATCATGCTGCCTGCTTGACGTTTCCTTTTTTCAATCAAATGGAAGAGGGATCTGGGCTGGCCTCCTTTTGCCATGTGGATTCTTTTCAGCTGGGATTTTGGAGAGCAAGTTGGGGTGCTCTCGCAAAACCACTG
This sequence comes from Python bivittatus, assembly GCF_059951505.1. Taxonomy (NCBI): domain Eukaryota; kingdom Metazoa; phylum Chordata; class Lepidosauria; order Squamata; family Pythonidae; genus Python; species Python bivittatus. Next base: position 8,301,119 of record NW_028277094.1, read on the forward strand.
CCTCCTTCACAAATGGCTGCTCGGTAGAGGTGACCAATCCTCCACTGCTTGTTTATCTGCCAAGTTCTCTCTCACCATCTTTTCTAACCCCCCCAGAATGTTCTCTGCTCCTGGCTTATCTTGGTCTGTTTGGGCAGGCAGGGAGTTGCACTTTCAAGCCAAGGGTTAGGCTGCAGCCATCCATCAATTTTATTTTCTAAGAATGCCTGTGGGTCCTTTTGGGGGCCCAGAGGCAGTCTTGGGGTGAGGGGAGAAGATGCTTGAGGCCAGTGCTTTAATTTGCAGCCACCAGCTTGGCCTTTAAGGGAACCGGTTTGGTGTCATGGTTGAGGCATGGGGCTAGAAACCAGGAGACGGTGAGTTCTAGTCCTGCCTTAGGCACAAAGCCAGCTGGGTGACCTTGGGCCAGTCCCTTTCTCACAGCCCTAGGAAGGAGGCAAGGGCAAACCATTTCTGAAATCTTACCAAGAAAATGGTAGAGACTAGCCCAGGCAGTGGCCAGGAGTCAAGACTGACTCGAAGGAACCAAAAAAAAAAAAAGCCCAAAGAAGTTTGGCCGTTAATGATTAGTTTTGAAGAATCTTTAAAAAGAATTTTAAAAGCCTTGGTTTTTACAAGGTTTGCAGATTTTTACTATGGCCATTGCCTTTATCTGACTGGCGCAGTTAGGGAAGTTTTACTCTTGTGGGTCAGTGCCATCAGGGCACACTGACAGGTAACTGGACCTTAATGTCCGTCTTCTTCCTGGCAAGCCTGAACTGAATCCCGTTGAACAGACGCACAAGAATCCAGGAACTTTAGATGAATAATCTATTGCAGAAAAGATAAGCTAGTAGGAAAGAATTCCAGCAACAGCTGAGTACCAAAATGCCAGTTCTATTTAAAATCAACAGTATTCAAAATTCTTCCATCTTTCTCTCTCTCTCCCCCCCGCCCCCCCATAAAGAGCTGGAAGTGATTCCCTCTTGAGTAAGAGATACAGTTTCCATCTGTTCCTCGTTTTAGCAAGGGCCAGATCTAGTTGTTTACTTTCAACCACGCGAGAACTAACATTCACAGCTAGAGTGCAAGGGACAACTTGATTAATAGTCTAAGGTCTTCAGATATTTGGAATATTGTCTTCAGTTCTTCTCACTTCATTACAAAAAGGATATTGGGAGCCCAGGAAGGAAGAGAAATGGGTAGCTCGAATGATCAAAGTGATGGTGCAGTTATGCTACATGGAAACATATAATTTAGAGGCTATTTACTTTGGGGAAAAAGAGATGGACAAAGAGCACAATAGAGGTATTTAAAATTAGCTTTGGTGTGGAGAGAGTGGGTAAGGACATATTTTTCTTCACTTGGGAGCTTGCTCAGGGCAATTTCATATCAATTTATTTGTCAATTGAACAATAGCCAAATGCAGCAAGAAGAAAATAAGAGGAAAAGAACCCCAGTTCTTGCTTTGGGAGGTTAACGGTTTCTAGCAAGCTAGAATCCCACAGTGTCTGAACTGTGTTGCACAATGCTACCCATGACATGAATAATTACTCCTTTTATGAGAAGCCTCTGAATGAAGATGAAATGAAAGCAAATGTTATTTCCTGGCATGTGTTCAGCATCAGAAAAAGGAAGAGCTTCAGAAGCATCTGGACCTTGAAAGGAGATACCCGGAGATCAAGGTGGCACAAGGCAAAGTCGAGAAGGATAAAAGCAGCAGACAAAATCAGGAGGATGCGTGGCGCAAAGGGGATGGAGTCCAAAAACCAGAAATGCAACAGGTGAGGATATGCTTTGGCAGAAGAGACATCTTTGGTTTTTTCAGCCATAGACTGGCTAAACATTTACCAAACTCTACCTTCTTTAGGGAGAGAAAGAGACCTTCCTTTTCGCTACACATGGCCTAGTTCCATGGATTGTGTAGGGTGTTTTTTTTCACATGCTAGTGCTCTGCTTTGCACAACAGACTGTTAGCACTGCACATGCTTTGAACACGATTTGGAGGAGGTGCTTCAGAAGGTGCAGAAATGCAAACGCAGAAGCACTTCCAAGCCATTGAATGAATTTCATTAAAGCAGCTGTGTTGTTCTTCCAGCTCACGTGAAGGTCTGAAGAAAAAAAGGCTGCGTTGCTTTGAAGAGGTGCTATGCTTCTCTTCCCCACATGTTTTGAATCATCTCTTCTGAATCATTTTCAAAACACAAACAGCCCTACTAATAATAGCTTAACGCAATGTGTGAACTCAGCTGTGATATAATATATGAAACAGAAAGCAGTTGCCTTAAATGCATGAATCTAGTGCATTCTTTTATCTTTGGGGGGGGGGGAATGGGGAGGGGAGAAGGTTTCCCTAAGCTGGACTCTCACATGTAGCATTCATTGTGCATATTGCTGTGCACTTGATGGGAAGAACTTTTGTGCACGAGTCTACCACGAGAAGAGGGAAATATGCATAAAATAGGGAAGAATAGCCATTGCAAGGTTTGCAGAAAGCAATAAAAATAGGATCAAAAGAACGGAAAGAAGAGAAAACAAGCAGAGAAACTTTTCCTAGATTGATGTGGTCTTAACCATTCTTCCAAAAGCTAAAGTCTTTCAAAGATGCTTTGTGGAAGATAGGAAGGGGGAACACCGTTCTGTGGCTGCTTGGAATCCTTAGAGGATTTCACACTCCCGGGTGTTTTTTGCCCTGCCCGTGGAGCAACATCATTGAAAAAGGCTGAGGATATCTATTCCCAAGGTCTGTACCCACTTTTCCAGGGTGATCCTCTGTGGTTCCAGATATCTGAAATGGGGTCTGCAGTTGCTGATTCTCAGGTGAAAGACGTGGTTGACCTAGGCCAACTCTGCCAGTCTTGCAGGGGTTCTTCTCCGGATTACGGTGTTCTTGCTTCTTTCCCATTCTAGAGAAAAGCAGAAGAAGTGGCTCATGGGAAGAAGTTTCATCGAACTCTTCCCAAAGATCAAACACAACTCCTTTCTCTCCAGCATGATCACAAGCAGAAGAATAAGGAGCTTTCTAAGATCCTTCATATTCCAGGAGGCCTTTCGTCAAACTGTGCGAGCAAAGAGGTAAAGCCCAACTTGCTAACAACAAACCCTTGTCTATATTGGATTTGGCTAGTTGCTGTATAAAAGTATTTTTTTAAAGGAAAAAAGCAAGGGTTAGAAGGAAAAAGAAGCAACAAGTGGCTTTCTTGATGCTCTCTGAGCTTTGTTGTTAGCAACATGTTCTTGTAAAATCTCACATGGCTTGAAACCATTTGTTTCCGTCTCCAGCTTGCAAATAAATGGATTGTTGTTTGGGCTGAATAGAAATCTAATTGAGGATTTTGTTTATTTTTTCTAAGAGTGCTTTATAAAGGAAAAAGAATGATGATAAAAGACTCTTTCATAGATGGGTACACAGTCTCTAAAGACATTTTTCAAAATCACATGGCCATCTCTAGAGGTAGCAGGACAAACCAAATGATAACAGTCTTCGGAGGACGCAGAGCAGATTTTGGAGGGAGGGGGATGGAATTGCATCTTAGATTTAGCTTGGTTCTCAAAAACGTGGAAAACCTGTATACAGTTATGGAGTTTTCTCCCTCTTAAGTTCTCTTACAATAAGAGGCTCGGGACTCTTCCTGTGTCCTTAACACCAGGCAAACAATCAAGCCGAAAACAATAACCTAATCAAGGAATGACCAAGGAGAAAACCACACCTCCAACATGGGCTTGGCAAACTACTGTATATAAACAGGGAGCAAACCCCACACTCACTAGCACTGATGATGTTACCTAGATAGGTAATGAATGTCTGCAAGCAAACCACCCAGCTCAGAGAGCACCAAGGACTCCACATGCAACCTTTTCCTGGGCTGAGGACCACATTCCCCAAAGTTGTGGGTGGGGCCATGAAACTTGATTTGAATCCCATTCCATGTAACTGAAATTAAGCATAGCTAATGGGATTATTCTCCAATCATCTATTTAATAGTAGCAATAGTAATGTTTCCTTTGAGTTGGGCTTGATTCCTGATTACTTCATGAACATGTCTGTGAAGGTTTCTTGGCAATAAAGGTGAGCAAAATGTTCCTTAACAGAATAAGCTGTTTATAGCGGTCCAAGAATGTTCTGACCTCTGAGCAGCCTGTTTTGAGGTCAGAACATTCCATGATGGTCTATCCCTGGTGTTTGACCATTTCCCCCTTCTGTTATATTAAAAGCTATCCTTTAATAACTGCTTTTGGATGTCTATGGAGGCTGAGTCAATAAGCTTCAGATGTCTTATGTGAACCTTGGAACTCAGCTGATCCATTCCATCTTAAGTTTCTGTATCCTTCATCCCTTTCTACTTGTTCTGATGGTCTCTGTTCCCATCCATTTCATCAGTGCCAGAGTCTATGAGGTTGAATATAAAGGATTTAGGAAAAGAGTGGTTGGGAAGTCTCACTCTTCCTAGGTTTTAGACGATGGAACATACAGTTCTCTTTTATCGCTTCAGTTTTCTCCTTTTTCAAATAGAAGAACAAGAACAAGAACTCTGGTGCCTGAAGGGGGGAAACACATTGCAAAATGTCAGTTCCAATATTCATTTGCATCTCTGGCTTGTATTCCATAAATGACCTCTTTGTAGGGGGAATAAAATGCATTGTAAAATATAGTCCAGGCCACATTCTTGTTAAATTTTAATCTGGATGTACTATTGTGGATTTCTGACATTAGCAGCTGCAGGCAGTGAGTCTCTTGGAAGTGTGTGACAGTCACAGGAAGCAAATTGGGTCTGACAGTTTCTCTGGAAAGTGACGGTTCTGCCTTGCGTTTCTTATGCCACGTCGCTGCTGTGATCTACTAGAATGCCCTGTCTCTTTCATTACGCTGGTCTTGTACAGTAGCATGGCTGAGAAGATTTAGCAGAAGGAAGGACTTGTATCCCTGCTCCTCAAGCAGCTGTTATTGAACTAGTCTCTTGCTCTTTTTATACTTACTGTGCTGGTTGGGTTGTTGTAATTCAGATAGATAGGTAGGTAGGTAGGTAGGTAGGTAGGTAGGTAGGGTCACCGGGTGATTTACCGGGATTATGACACTGATTCCAACCATTTCCCTAAATTGATTGAATGAGTGAATGCTGCCAAGTCGATATCGATTCTTAGCAACCATATAGATAGACTTTCTCCAGGATGCTGGCTGGGGAATTCTGGGAGTTGAAGTCCACACATCTTCAAGTGGCCAAGGCTGATAAACCCTGATATATGTGCGTATCAAATAAGTGGGTTCTGCATTATTGAGAGGATTACTTTTTTTTTTTTCCTGAGCATCCACGGCAGATTAATTTGAAAAATCTACCTGAAGTGCTTGTCACTAAGAGACTGAAACCTGCAGAGGCATTTCTCTTTCAGCTTAAGTCATGCTGCAAAAGGTTTGACTGTGCTATCAATAAAAACTGTAAATAAATTGGTTTTGCCATAAGCCAAAAAAGCAGGGTCAAGCTAACTATTTAAATTAAAGCCCCAAAGAACAGGGCTTTCATGAACATCACGTATGAATTGGTTTGGGTCATAGGTTATGGCCAAAGCTGAAATCTGATAAGAGGAATACTTGAATGTCAAAACACCGAACAGGGCTGGGTATTAAAACAATCTGTCATATACACAAGAAGGAAAATAGCATAGACTCTCCAATATAAAGGCACAAGAAGGAACCTTTTTAGTTATGTATCTCTTGCTGCTGAACAGAAGAGATTCAATTTTGTTGATTTAAGTTTTTTTTTTTTAAAGAAAGAGCAAAGGGCTGGCAAGAAATACATGAAGATATCTGTATCTGATCTCGGCGGTAACAGAACAAGATAAATTGGGATGAATCTACATGCTCCCTACAAGAACGATACTCAGTCTGGCTGTTGGTTTCTTTGCAGGCAGAAAAGAAGCATAAGAAAAGTGATGGTGTCCAGCCTGACCTCAGCCGGGCAGCGGTCCTTGAGCAGGAGGCCACCCCGCACGGAAGACTGGGGTCCGGCAGTAGTTCCAGTCCGTGCACACCAGCTTTACAACGAGCAGTGGTGGTTCAGGTTGGACATTCTCTCAATTTTTACCTGGCAGGGGAGATAGCTTGGTCATGCTGACCATTCCTTGGGTCAGAAAGGTCTATGCAATAATGGAGAGCCACAGAGACGACTTTGGAGAAACTGTGCAGAGACAGTTGCAAAACTGTGTTTTAAGCTCAGGAAATGAAGGAGATAATAGGATGAAATTCAGACTGGCTCTGCCCTAACTCCTTGGAGCAGGGTTTCTCAAGCTCAGCGACTTGAAGATGTGTGGACTTCAGCTCCCAGAATTCCCCAGCCAGCATGTTGGCTGGGGAATTCTGGGAGTTGAAGTCGACATATCTTCAAGTTGCTGAGGTTGAGAAACCCGGGTTTACAGTATGCAGAGGATTTTTTTTTTCACTCTCTTTTAGGACTGATCTACCCTTAAAACCACTAGCCTCGTTCCAAATACTTTCAGAATCTGATCTGCTTTAATTCCTCTGGCAATTTAAAGTGTGTTGTTATTTCTTACAATTGGAGAAGGACAAAGAGAATTTTATTTGCCGCCCTTCCTCAACAGCTTAAGTCGGCTCCATTCTAATAGGGCAATCCCTTTTTTTAATCCAAGCTTTTTGGGCTCCTAAGAAGTAACACCAACTATTTGCTTCAAGATTATGTCATTCTGCCATTTCCACCTGCTTTGGTATTTGTCAGATCGGTTAATTGCTTATCTTCCTCACCCCACCTCCAGGTTCACATCTGTTCTCTTTTTTTGACCCTCTCCCAGTGCACAGACCAACCCAAGTACAGCAGCAACAGGCTGGATTGGACTGAGACATTGCAGGGCTTATCAATACCATATTGCTGTTCCTCCCAAACGAGAAAGATGCTTCTGTGCAACATAAAGCCTGCTCAGATAGTTATTTGCAGTGACATGAATACTTGTTTTTATGGATTGATTTGGGGCTGTTACGCTTGCAAGGATCACAAAAGCTCCTGGACAGGTGGTTGTGTTCCACTGGAAACGTTCGGTGGTGCATAATTTGTGCAACTTTGTGTAGGCATGCTGTGCTTCATGGAGCATGGAGGAGAGCGTTCTGTGGCAGGTTCAGCCCTTGTTGAAAGCAGGTGGAGACAATGTGTTCCACTCCTGGCCCAGGCAGAGAAATCTTGGTTGCTCCTTAAATCTGCAAGCAGCAGTTCAAGCTCACGAAATGACATTTCCTGGAGATGCCATTGCTAATCCTAATTGCCATTTTGGAGTCTCCTGTCTCCCAGGAAGATGGCTGATTTTAGCTTGAGGAGCATTTGCAGCTTCATGTTAGTCTCTGTGTTGCAGCCAACTGTTTCAGCTTTCCGGTCTCTTTTGTTCCCCTCCACCCTTCTCCATTGTACTGCAACTGCCAGTGGCATGGGGATAGAGAAATTGATGATGTGATATAATATGACATCCTCTTTTTTTTTATTTGCAAAGGTAGAAGGAAGGAATTTGGAGCTGTATCCATGCATTTGCCAAAATGTTCTGCCTTCTGCCTTGATTTTTTTCCCTCCATTGGTGAGCAGTTTGGGATGGACAATGTGACCTCAGATAGGTCACAACTGCCCTTTATTCTGCCTAGTTTTGAAATACATATTTGCCTAGATCCACTTGAATATTGTGGATGCTCAGCAGCCCTCACCCCACCCCATCCCACTTCTCTTAAAATAGGAGCAGGAAGATTCTTTGAGGAGGCTGGTTCATAGGATCCAATCTTATTGCACTTCTGCACGTGTTGAACACTTTTTTTTTTACATATTTCTGCATCTTTGAGTTCACAATGGTGCTGTTGTATTTATTTATTGCTACTCATTAGGTTGGTTATGTCTGCTTTATATACTTCATTCGAATGATGTTTTTATTGCACTTTAATGTATCCTATATTAGTTTATGGCTAATATATGCCTGGCTATGCATTCGTGACTAGTGCTTTAAAATATTTTTATAGAACGATGATTATTAATATTACAAGTCATGAATGGAAGCACCATTCCATCTCCCTGCAACGATTTCACTGCAGTGATACGTTCCCAGATACCAGAGGGTTGGGGGGAGAATGGAACATTTCTCACTGCAACAGCACAGTGCCCTCGCTGTTGCTGAATGGCCCAAATCGTGGTCTCATTTCACTGTCTGCAAATGGAGCTATGAGATGGGCCAACCCGCTTCAACTCAGATGTGGCTTTGTAGTTGGCAAAATAGGCTTTCTGCAGGATGTTCCAGGAGCGGTTCCGCTCCTTCATGTTGATCAAGGTAGATCTCGGCAAGGCTGCTTTTCAGGCACAAAACACCTCATTTGTTCTATTCCTTCCCGTCTTCCCATCCAGACATGTTTTCAGCATTTTGCTGAATCAGGCTCCAAGAAAATGACAGGCAGGCAAGAGCCTTTTGATGACAGGTTGGCTCCAGCCTGCCTTCTTATACGGGGGTTAGCTGCATTGGAGAACAGCTTGACTTTACCAGCCAGCCCAGATTAAATGAATACTGTCATTAGCTGCAATCATACAGGACAAAAAAGGAGAACACAAGGCTTTTTATATATCATGTTCTTAGGTGCTGCACCTGCTCAAAACCTCTTCCTCCCCACGCCCAAAAAGCTAAAATCTTTGCCAAGCCTTTGGATAACATAGCCAGATCTCTTGCAGGATGAAAAAAAAAAAAAAAGGAAGAGGCAGAAACAGAAGGTGATAGAAATAGCCCAACTTTCTGCTACTTTGACGTCTTCTAGATATGGACATGAACTCCCATGAGTTTTCAGCAAGTGCCATGCCAGTCGGGAGACACGAAAATTGATATCCACATATCTAAGAGGATGTCCAGGTTGGGAAAACCTGCCTTAGCATTGTGAGAGGTAGAGATTAGGTTTCACCTTCCACCCATCATTTTTTCTAGCCATGAGGATCTTTAAAAATCCATGGGTTACAGAAATAAGACTTTTGGTGTTGAGATGCACAAACTCTTCCATAGCCAAAATTGTGGCATTCATCGCTTTTCTCCAATAGGCCAGTGCAGCCAAATAAGTTTTTTGCTTGTTTGTTTGTTTCAGAAGAGAAATACAATAAACAATATGGTGACAGGAAAAAAAAGGAAAAGGAAAACAGTGTGGTAAACTACTTAAGGGGGAAAAGCAGAGAAAAAAAGAATTTTTTTTTTTAAAAAGTAGTCATTAAGCAAAAGTAAAAAAAAATCTATACTATATCTAATTCTAAAAAGAAAGAAAAACATTCAGAGGAGAAGAAAAAAAGTTAAGCTATTGAAATTACATAATGTTTTTTCGATTTCATTATTCTAATCCACTTTTCAATAGTTAAACCTAAGTGTCTCATTATCAGTGTACCAAGTTTTCATTCCGTTTTCTAAAATTAAACCTAGTTTGAAATATTATGTAGAGCAGGGAACATGGGGGTACCGAAGGACGTATCTCTGAATGTCATGACACCCAAAAGCACCACATGGGCTTCCTCTAACAAGTAACATTACAGATTGTTTCATGATTTTTTTTTTCATTCTTTCTAAATTGTTTGAGATGTGCAGTCTTTTTCAAGGTTGTCCTTTAGGGACGGGTGGGGGTGTGAACATTAATGCTGCTGGGTAAATATCCTTTGGATTTTCATTGAAGTGAAATGTTCACAGATGGGGGAAAACAAGCCCAGAAGAGCTTTTATTTGTGATTGATTGATTGATTGATTGATTGATTGATTGACTGATTGATTGATTGATTGTTGAGAATATACCAGTATGTACCGGCATGCTCTAAAGAGCCATGTGAAATAAAGGGGTCTTATTTCTTTTATTTCATTTTTCATTTGAAAGAGCAGGCTTGCAGCGCAGGAAATAAAAGTATGTTACGACCCTAAATCAGTTCTGATTCAGAGGAGAGAAATGTCTGCTAGTGAATAAAGAATACCCCTTCTGAGAGCGCAGGATCCTTCTCACCAGGCAAGATCTGATGGAGAGGCCAAATGAAACAGTTTAGCTGCAGGCTTTTCTCCCATAATTCTGCTTCCCATATATATATATGATGTGCAGAATCCCAGTGAATCAAGTTCACTGCATTTGTGGCAAGCAGTGTTGGGAGAAGACATCAATCTACAGTAGGGTGCCTAGCAAGACTTGTAGTCTTCTTGGGCATAAGACAGATGGACAACTTTTTTCCATCTGTTCTATTACTCCTGCCCTCTTCTTCCTTCTCGTGATGATGATTAACAGCAGCCTTGGAACGCCACAGAGACCATACCAGTGATGTGCTGCTGCCACCAACGAGTTCATGGCCGAAAGTTTTGGTACTGAATCGGATGGGTGGGTGTTTCCCCTCAAAATAGGGGTGTTAAGCCTAGTAGGAGTTTCTTTCATTAAAAACTAAAATCGCAGGCTGCTGAAAAATAACGACTAGTTGCTGAAGTTTGGTTGTGTTTTGGAAAGACTCTAGGGCTGTGAATATGGAGCCAGGGGATCTCCAACAGGCTACCCACCCCTGTCCTAGGGTTCTGGTTAGCATTGCTGTAGTACTATTTCTAGTCATTCCTGCCCTGGCACTTTGGGATGTGGGCTGGCATATCTGTCACCTCCTTGAGCTTTAGTTGAGCTTCCCTGAATGGTACAGAAAGACGAGATGAACCTTGTTGGTCCTTTCAAATTCACAGCTCCACAATTCTGTGATTCAGTCTGCCTGCAGTACCCATATGGTGAACTGGGGATGCAACTGGGTTTTCCAGATCCAAATTAACTGGTGGAATTCATTACCACAATACAAGGTGATGGCTGCTAACATAGATGGTTCTTAAAGAGAGTGGACAGATCTCCAGGTTAGGGGCAGCATGTCTCCAAATACCACTGTCAGCCCTAGGCCAGAGTAGGAAACCAAAGTCATGCAGGTTAATACTACTTGCATTACAGAGCTATTGTAACAGAATCTTGCAAGTCTAAATGTGCTTCCTCCTTCCCTCCCTTTATCTTCATGAGAACAAGGGAGGGTCTTGTCTGAGACACTTTCTCAGGTAACGGTTCTGGCCTGGAATTGGATTTATTTTATCTGACCATTGATTTGGTAGTTGATCTTCCTCCTGTTCCTCAAGGTTATTCCTTCTTCCCATTACAGTGGGTCAGAACCAAAGAAAAGGGGTTTAATGGCTGTGTTTCTCTCTCACACATGTCCATGATATTGGGTGGGTTCATATCTAACGGGAACAGTGGTGGGAAAGAGTTATCTCCTACTTGTGAGCACCCTAGAGGCAACTGGTAGGTTGGGTGCTGTGAGAAATAAAATGCTAGTGTGGGAGATTGTGGGGAGGTTGGGAAAGGAATGGAAAAGAATAGACATTTTTTTAAAAATTAAGAGATGGCTTATCCCATTAACAGCAGCTTAGCCCAGGTGGCAAGAAAGCTGTGGAGAAACCATTTGAATCATTCACAGGAATTGAATGAATTCCTTAGAAATAGAGTGGGAAATTCCTTGTAGTTTCTAAGACTCTATTTACCAAAGATTAGCCTTAAAGATACCCATATCCTTCTTGACCTTGCTCAGCTGTGTGGGTTTGAGAGCTAACTAAGATGGGCCTTGGCCTGATCCACAGGGCTATTCTTATGTTACGAAATTGATGAGCCTGTAGTACCATGTAAAAGCTTAAGATTCCCAGCGTGGTATAAAGCCTCAGAGTAAAATTAATGGAGCAGATTGGTTGTGAAGCCATGGATGTGATTGGGTCGACTTCCTCTATGTGATATTATCAGACAGTCCTAAAAACTGGGCCACTAGTAATTCTTCCAGCAAATTCCCTGCTCCGTGAGTCTCTTGGCCACCCCAGCAGCTGTGCTTCTGGCTGCTGCCAGTTTGATTTACCAAAATAGCCTCCTTTATGGCAGTTTGTATCTGGTGGCTATTCATTTATAACCCACAGTGTGCCACAAACAGAGTTTCTTAAGTACGGCCTTTCAGAAAAAACAGAATAACAGTCATCATCACCAGAAACCTTATCTGTGCTTCGTTTGCTTAAAGAATGAAAACCTCGGAACCAGTCGGGACATGTATCACAGCAGTTCGTTGTCTGATGTTGCTGTCACACCCCTGAGTCCCAGCCAGGATGATGTTTTTTGGAGTCTGTCTCCGACCGAAGAGCAACCGCCAAAGGTAATGGAAGAAATGGGGCATTACATGGATTTATGGAAGAAAGAGGCGATATAAAGCAAGGTTATGTTATAGGATGTCCGTGCCTACCACCAACTATCACAAATTTTCTGGGACCATCACATTTTTCAAAGTGTGGTCCCGTGGCAAGATTCTACCCCATAATAATCCTGGATGGCCCTGACAGCTGTAATCAATAAACCTGCTTTAAACAATTTCATGTTGGGCCTCCCAGACTCCATGGTTTCTTTTTTATTTTCATTATTTTTTCCCCTCTTGAAGGCTTTTTCTGGGCAAGCTTCATTTGATGCCCATTTTATCAAATGGCTGGGAGAATTCTGGGAATCAAAGTCCACACATCTTAAAGTTGCTGAGGGTGAGAAACACTGCTGTAGAAGATGCAGGTAGTCCCTGGGTTAAGAATGCCCGGATTACGGATGATCCATAGTTAAGAACGAAGCCTATTGTAGCAAAATTCTAGTTAAATACACAATGGATCAAGTTCATTACACAATACTACTTATACAGCATTATACAATTTTGTAATACATACAAATTTGACTTAAGGACAGACCTTGGGAATGGAACTCGTTCTTAAACTGGGGACTACCTGTTCTACAAAAACTGCATATGTAATCAGTGCTGACTTGTCTGGGCTTTCAATTTTGAAGGTTCCTCAAAGGACAACATCAACGTTTTACACCAGGGATCAGTTTGGGCATCAGAGTATCCCTTCAAGGTAGGTGCAGTTCCTTCTCATACTAGTATACATACATACAGTTTGTGGCTCTCAGACGAGTGTAGCTGTCAATTCAACTTCAAAAGTCCTTTGTAAACCAACAGTTCAGAATTCTGACAAGAGAGACATCTCTTTGGAAGCCTGTAGCATGAGGGTGAGAAGAGAGGGATGGGGGAACCAGAGAGAAAGAAGTGGGGGGAAAAAAGGAAGAAAAGTAAAAAAAAAAAAGATTCCAGAGAAGGGTAACTTCTTGAACCCTGCCAAGAAGACGGCATGGTTGCAATCCCCAGGAACTGAGCTCAACTCATGGGCACCTTTACTTTTTAGCTAGGCGGGGGGAAGGAGGTGAATCTATTCTGGTTCAAATTTTGTTCCAGGTCAGGGAAGAATTTGGGGGTTGTAAAGTTCACCTAGCATTTGTGACGAACATTATAAGCCTTTAAGAGTAGTATTTCCAAACCTCAGTGACATCTACATACAGTACTATTGTATATTTTTTATGAAAATGCTGTTATTGTGGTTTTAGGCATATTACTCTGGTATTGATTACCTCCCTGAAGTATACTGTGGTCTTGAATGAGTTTTTAGAATGGGTTGTTAAGAGCATGGCACACCGTGTATAGTGGTTGAATGTAATCTCTTCCTCCTCCTCCTTCCCCTTCTTGTTCTCTTTTTCCTCCTCCTCCTTCCTCTTCTTATTCTTCTGCTTCTCCTCCTGCTCTCACTACCTCCTCCCTTTTGTTCTTGTTCTCCTCCTTCACTTCCATCACCTTTTCCTCCTCCTCGTTTTTGTTCTTGTTCCATTTCTTCTCCTTCTCCTTCACCTTCACCACTTTCTCTTCCTTGTTTTCATTCTCTTCCTCTTCCTCCTCCTCCACCTCCTCCTCCTCCTCTTATCTTTACTCTTTACAGCACACATCAGCCATCCCTGGGGGATCCCAAAGCAAAATCCAGTAACAGCTACTGCAGTTCCAGTGGCAACAAGCAAAAGGACCTCATGTCCCATCAGAACAGCCAATTGATCTCGGGTAATCTTTGGGTTCCTCTTTAGACTATCTGTGCAGTCCAACCAGCATTCAGGGTTTCCATTTCCAGGGAGACAGAATGAGGGAAAGTAAGCTCTGGAATAGAAAATTATTCTATTGAGTATATTTGTTTGCTAATTGCTTTTCTTGTGCTAGGCCCATTTTACATGGGTGTGCATGAACATTTGCACTCTAGATGGTTTCAATAACTGCATGGCAAACTGAAATCTGTAGAGGGGTTGTTTGTGTTTGCAAGGAATTAACTGGTTGTGATTTTTTTCCTTCAGCCTTGGCTTTTTATTTTATCAAACAGGATGTGTACATTTGTCAGTCAGAAGAGCTTGTGAGGTGTCTTAACAACAGGGAGAGTACTTTCATACGTTTTACTGCTGTTCATCTGGCAGAGTTCCTCTGTGTTTGGATGGAAATGAGTCAGTGGGTGGAGGACATAGAATGTGAGATTGGTGAGATCCAGGGTTCTCCTGGATTCTGAAATCAACTGCGTGACCTCAGACAGTCCCACCTCTCGCCCTAACCCAGGGCTTTAGCTTATCTTAGATAAGCTAAATTTTCTCAGACTATTCTCTTTTAAAACTTTCCCGTGTTTCCGCTATAAAAAGTCCTTGAAGCAGCATAGAAGTGTTGTAAAATAGCAAAAACCATCTCAAATCCAACTGTACTAAAATAGAGCAGCAGTACCATTTTATAAAGCACAACCACTCAGGATGATAGAATCTGTTGAAGCCTGTTGGTGTTCTTGACCAGTTCAAGTACCACAAATGCACGAGCCACAAAATGTACCTGCTTGGAAGTTAAGAACGGCTGAATTGTTTTGCTTTGGACAATTGCTTCAAACCAGTTCCCAGGGCAGTCTGTAGATATCTTAAGATGCAGGGCTCTTATTTAAACCATTAAGTAATATGTATGCATCAGTAAATATTTCTCTTTACAACATCCAGGATCATCCAGAATGGACAACAGACCGCACCAATCCTATAAGAAACCTGAAAAAACATCCCGTTCAGGCCATATTTCAGTAAGTTTCCCCCCCGCTATACCTTGTAATTCTCCCACAGTTTTCCCTACTTTATCATTTTCTTCTACTCTCATGATTTCTCTTGGTCATCCTCTTTTGCCTCCTTTTAGTCTCATTAATGTTCTTTTTTTCTTTTTATTGTTTTTACTCTGACCCCTAATGGATGTCTTTAAAAATATATCTTTAACATCTTTAAAAATGCATCTAAGAGGTGCTACCAAACCACTTCCATATTGCTGCTGAGAAAACTACATGAGGATGTCCATAAGGTCAACTGAAGTCAACCTGGGCCTGAGGGAGTCTTTATCCTTTATCCCCATCTGTTAATTAATCACATAAGTTTCCTATCTGTTTACCTATCTTTTACCAAGACCCAGAGGACTTCTGTTTCCGTTTTTTGTTTTGTGTTTTGGATGAGGTACCTACTGGTTAAGTGTTTTGAATATTCAGAGATTCAGAAGGTGGGGTTTCAGTGTTCCATTCGGCAGAACAAGTTAGTTTTATTTTCCTTCCCCTTCTATTCAAGAAGAACGATGGAGAAGCCATAAAGTTGGAGTATTCCACATGCTTAAAGTAAGCATCTTGACGAGGATTAGTGGCCCATTTAGACAAGATGTCAGCTCTGAGCATAAGCACCTGTTTTGAAGTCATAACAATGGATCATCAAGTTGATTAGGAGCTGCTCTCCAGGGATTCAGAAGTCTCTTCTGGACTTCTCTTAGAAATTCCAGCAATTGCACAAGCAATTTTCTGAAAGTACCATATGTATGATAGTCTGTTTAGGAGCTGTAGTTTTTCCCCAGAAGAAGATTCCCTGTCCTGAAGTGACTGAAAGAGGGTTTAATTTAAATAGAAAGCTGTGCCATTGGCTTATCCTGAATTAGTCCATGATCTAGATACTGGCAAGGAGCAAAGGCCCCTTTTGAAGGCTTCCCTGAGAATTCCATGGATTGAACTAAATCAGGGTACTTTAGGTGAAGTGACTACCTACCTGTTTGTTTAAAAATGGGCCTCCCTGAGTTAGGGGTGTGTTGTTGTCAAATATTCATTGTGTTTTTATTTATGGTGGCTTATATTCCTAGTAATCCATTTTGGGAGGATCTTTTATCCTGAAGGGCAAGATATAAATAATTGTAATAAATCATAAATAAAGGAGAGGCCAGAAGAGATAGGAGGGAGGTAAAAGTAAAGACTTCCTTAAGGCTAGCTCAACTCCTAATAATTTCATGGTCATGCCAAAGAAGTTTTCTTGCCAACATTGCAATATTTTATTTTATTTTTGTTTTATTTTTTCTAAAATATGTAAATATTCATAAATAAAAAATATCTATTTAAATGAAGGATTGTAAAAAAGGAAATGATTATAAAATGAACAATTATTTTAAATAGATGCATTCATAAATATATATTTAATAAATGCGTGTTTTGATTGCCTTCTTCTGGGATCTTTTCTCAACTTCCCGCCCTAGCCTACCACCCCCGACTCCCCTCTTGGGTTTCCTAGTGATCTCCCAGTCAGGAATAAACCAGTCTGGCCTGCTTAGCTTTTTCAAGATCAGGGACGCCTCTCTGCAGGGGACTACAGCAGAGAGAATTTTTGTCTTCCTCTCTGTGTTACTCTCCTCTACAATGAATACAGAGAGGGGACCTGGCTGGGAGAAAAGCATTGTGGGTAGCAGGACTAAAAGGATGGTCCTCCTCCCCTTTCCCTGGGATTCCATTGACTTTGAAAATTAACCTCCCTGCTCTGCATTTTGCATCCTGAATGTGCTGTTCCCTGAAAAGCTTCTGGTTCCCAAAATCAGAGGTTGCCCTCCAAATGTTTTCAGCTGCAACTACCCCCCTCCCCTCGCCATTAGTGATATTGGCTGGAGATGATTGGAGCCAAAGGCATCAGATTGCCTGACCTTGCAGCAGAGAAACCTTGGAAATGCCTTGCTGTGGGAAAAAAAGTCTCCCCAGATATGGTGTCCTCTAGATGTTCTACCATCCACTCCCCTGGATCCCATGTTGGGGAAGGTTGCTGAGAAATAACTTGAAGGGGATATTGTCAGATGGCTCAGATCAGGTGGTACTTTGTGTCAAGATCTTGTATGTGCTGAAGCTACAAATCAGGTTCTTCTCATTGTTAGAGCCCAGCTTTATGGAACAAGGAGAAAGATGGCAGTCACTTGCTCCGGAAGTCTTTAGAATATTCCTCCTCCAGTGACGAAATCTACAGCAGTGATGAGGATGATGGGGGTGACAGACACATAAGGTTGGCTCTCCCAGTCTTCAGCCTTCAGCCACAGATGACTGACTTAAAAGTTAATAGAATATGAATAGCTTGGTTTACTTCTTGTTGCCCAGGGAGGATACATTTTAGTTGCTCCATATCAGCAATTAAGCAACAGCTGGAAGCACACAAAGGTTTGGCTTCCCACCCACCCCTTACTGGGGTGGGATGTTAATGGAGCCTGGCATGTATTGGGGGGACAGATCGGTAAGATGGTTTTCCCAGCGGCCTTGACTTGGTTCTTTTAATGATTGATTAATCAGTCAGTTGATTGATTGATTGATTGATTGATTATGCTTATCTTTTGTTCACCACCCAGAGTTCGGCTGGTAGATGGGTGACTATATCAATTTGTTAAATACATACATACGTGTATGCATTTCTGCCCAAGTGGAAGATTGAAGATAGATCCTTCCAGCTGCAAAAAAGATCTTATAAAATAGCTGCCTCCTATTCTGCAAGTATTGCACTGCAACTCCTATAATTCCCATTGGGAAGCTTGTGTATGTTACAGGAGTTGGAGTCCAAGGTTTTTGGAAGTAGGGGGAAAGCACCTCTAAGGGCTTCTTAGGCCATTAATGTTGCTAAAGTGCCATCTTTTACTCTGTTGATTTGCTTCTTTGTGTGAATTATGACACGATATCCCCTCCTGCTGGCTCTTGTTATCAATTTAAAGTAGAGACGGGAAGGCTGAGAGAAGCCACCATTGTTGTAGGACTGGTGGGTCTTGGCATGGGCTGCGTCAAAGATCTGGATGAATTTTAACAAAAAGACCTTCGAGGATCTGTGGGTTCTAGTAAAGAAGAACAAGGGACACTCTCAACTGTCCATGGACAATGTCCAGGAGAAGCAGGACTGGGTTCCTGCTTATCAGTTGTCCCTCTGAGCACATGTGTAGAGCAAACGGTATTGTTACATTTCTCTACTCTGTTTTCTCAGTGGCCTCCCAACAGCTTCCATCACTAAAATATAATACTTAACTTACCCTTAAAATTCCATGGTAGAAATATGAGTAAACACTAGAATTATATTTTGTTATGTGCATTTTATTATTTCTGAGTTCCTGCATAGATTTTTTTTTTAAAAAAAATAGTAGAATAACTTCGGTTCAGGGAGAAGGCGATGGCTTTAGGGTCCTGTGATCTCCATTCGAGATGTGGCCACGTGTTCTTTGACCCCATTGTATTGCAGGCCTTGAAAGCAGATTTCACACATATGCTGGGTGGAATCCATCCAAGATTAGATATGATGCATATTCTCTCTTTTAATTCCAAGTAGAGAGTACTGAATTTCAAATGGAGTAGCACACATTTGATATGTCTTTCAATCAGCACAGCTGTAGAACCTGACCCTTCCTTTTTTAATAGCTGCCACCGTGCTGAATGCAGATGAATGTACTCTTTCAAAGGTGCGTGCATAACCGTTTGCAAGCCGCACATCCATTCTTTGCTTGAGGAAAGGAGGCCCCGTGTGATCAAAAAGCGATAGGACAGTAAAGCATGCCAGCCCTTCTGAGAAAAGCTCAATGCTGGTTGGGGGTGGGGGGAAGAAAGATATGCTTTGCTTAGAAAAGTTCCAAATTTAAATCCTGGGGATTTCTAGTTAAAAGGATGTTGAGAATTAAATGCTAAATCTATGCCTGTCCTGTAGAGTTATCAGACCTGGGGTGCGAAATTCTAAATAACCACTAGCTGGCAGCAGAGAGATACAGAAAACCACTTATCTTTTGCTCCCACGTAGTGGTCATCTGGAATTTTGAAGCCTGAATCTGATAGCCCTACTTCCATGTTTGAAGTTCTGGAAAGCCAGTATCAGTCTATATAATGATATCAGCTTCTGCCCTTCCGATGTTTTGGACTACAAATATTTATATATTTATTTATATATCAAATTTGGCACCGCCCATCTCATTGAAAAGCAACTCTGGGCGGTTTACAAAGGAGATAAAATCAATTAAAATACAATATAAAACAATTTAAAAAAAATAAATTCCAAGAATGGTGGAATTGGCAAATAACTTAGGAGTGACATCAGGGCGCCTCCCCCCCCCAGGGTTGATAGAAACTCTTATCGTCCCATGCAAGCTGACAGAGCCAGGTCTTAAGTCCTTTCTGGAAAACCAGGAGGGTAGAGGCCCACCTCTGGTGGGAGAATATTCCATAGGACGGAGGCAACAGCAGAGAAGGCTCTCCTCCTGGACCACGCCAGCTGACATTCTCTTGCTGATGGGGTCCGCAACATGCCCTCTCTGCCTAACTGGGTGGGACGGGTTGATGTAATGGGGGTGAGATGGTCCCTCAGGTAACCTGGTCCCATGCCATGTAGGGCTTTAAAGGTGATAACCAACACCTTGAATTGAACCCAGAAGCAAACTGGCACCCAATGCAGGTCCCACACCAAAGGTGTTACATGTGCCATCCTAGGGGCACCCAAGATTGCTCACATGGCTGCATTTTGAACCAGCTGTAGCTTCTGGATACTCTTCAAGGGTAGCCCCATGTACAGCGCATTGCAATAGTCTAACCAAGAGATGACAGTTCCTATCATTTCTGAAATTGTTGACCCTGCTAGTTGGACTGTTGGGTGTTGTGGTTGATAACATCTGGCAGGCTTCTTGGAAAAGGTTGAACAGGCTTGTCTGCTTTCTGATGTAAATGTGAAATGACATTAATGGGTTTGGTGTTGGGTGCAGCTGTTCCTCAATGTTTTTATTTTTAATGCGTGTGTGGTTTTCCTTTTGCGTTTTTCTTGGAGGGTTTAAAAAATGTATTTATTTTCCTCTCCTTCTCCTGCACTAATTGGAATTTGTTGCTAGGCAACCGCTCAGCAACGGAGTGACCGCGTTCTCAAGGGCAAGGGTGGCTGACGGGATCGAACTGAATTCTCCGTGCGTTGTAACGGATCGCAAGGTAATTCTTTGCAACGGTTGCAAAGGAGCTCCGGTTTATGTGTAAAAATGGAGAAGCCGTGTTCCCTTCTGCCAAGTCTGTAACTTAGCTCGACCCTTTCGCAAGCACCTGCACCCGCTTTTACTGTAGAAATTACTCTGTGTTGTGAAATTCCCTTTTCTAATCTTTGGGCTCTGAGAGAGAAGGAAGAGAACTGTCAGGACAGTTAACAGCCAACTTAACAGCCTCTGAATTGTTCCTTTTGGATTTATGGTCTCACCAGAATCTGCAGCTTCTCTTTCCATCTGCTTGAAAGATACAGAAAGGAAAAGAAGTCTTATAAAAGGACAAGAATATCTATCCATACTTTTTAGATTCAATTCCCTAGGTACTCACACTTTGGAACGAGCACACTAAATCTCCACGTTAGCCAGATCTTATCCCTTTTGCTTATGGGAATTAGAATAATCAGATTAAGAGGAAGGGAATTATGAAAGGTTATGAAGTCAGATTAAACGCTGGTGAGATCAGGGCTTCATTTAAACTTCTTTAGCCCATTTAAAACATCCCAAATTTAAAGAAAAACTCCTTAGAACATTTTTGTTGTATATTGCTACGGCAGCTCTAATATGCACGCATAAGGAATAGTAGATGTTCCTGTTTTATCCACTATCCTTCTCTTTGTTTTCTGAAGTCAACCCGGTAAACTTTGCATAATTGTGATGATTCTTATAGAAGCGAATGTGTGTAGCTCAGGGTTGAACTGTGGAGTCGTTGGGGTTCTCTGAGCTTGGCTGTTTTCTTGCAAATGTTTTGTTACCTGGCTAGGTAACATCTTCAGTGCTAGAATGAATTTCATTCTAGCACTGAAGATGTTACCTAGCCAGGTAACGAAAAGTTTGCAAGAAAACAGCCAAGCTCAGAGAACCCCAAGGACTCCACATGATTCTTATCCCAATTTTGTTTCTACCATGGATAACTGTTACTATACAGTACTGTAGCTTTCCTGCACTGTATGAATTCTTCCCTTTTCCTCTTTGCTTCCTTTCCCTCATCCCATACCTTGGTGGAGCCCCCAAGCAGGAATTATGATTGGTGTTTTGTGCTTTAAATGGAAGTGTTGTGGGAGGTAAATACTTCCCAGTCTCCTCCGTGTTTCCATTTTTTCCCAGTTAGTGATTTGGCTTCTAAAGCTTTGTTTCACCTCTGGATTCACGGTGCTGTCTGCCAGCGTACCTGCTGGCATCTGCAAATGCTTCGTTCCAGCCAGTTGTTTATCTCTTATAGCAAACTGCATGGCAGACAGTTTCGGTCTTCTGTGCCAGCAATAAACCATCTCTCTGGGTTCCGGCTTCAACGGAGCTTGGAGGGGAAGAGGAAGCCTAGCATTATCTGCAGTGGCTGTACATAGGAGGCATGACGTTTCCAGAATTGCCAGACCTTCAAATCCAGAGCTCTCATGGGATCGTAAAGCTGAAAGGATTCAAAGGTTATCAGAACCAGAACCGGGCCTGTAGCCAAGCTGCTGGTGGCTTAAGTTTGCAGGCCTAGTTCAGTATGAAACAGCACATTCTAATAAAAGGCAATCTGGTGTGTGTGCAGTGAAATTACTCTTTACGCATTCCGGTAGAAAGAAATAAAAGATATCCCACATCCACTTCTTCTGTCATTCATGGCAACTCACAAATACAGTTGGAAGAAGGTCCATTTCAATAGCAAGAGAAGCCCACGATTGGCTTTCTTGATTTCAATGGCCAAGGATTTTGTGAAAAATAAGTGGCCATACCTCTTGCTGCTTTCTCAGAATTTGGCAAGGAAGAGTTCTGTTCCTTCCAGCTCACTCCAGACTTTAAGGTCATTCTGGAAAAGTCCTGCTTCACTCAGCCACCATTCTCACACCTGGAAGAAATGACTGAGGATTTTCTGTTACAGATGTGAACAAGCAAAGTGATGCTGTTGATAAGACACAGAAGCCTTCCCATTTTAATGCTGTTTTCGTGACATGCTAGGGTTTCTTTGCCTCTTGATCTCAGGCAACTGAGAGGATAGATAATGCTGGTGGACAACTTTGAAGATAAACATCACAGGATGCCCACAGACCATGGCCAGGGCCTTCTGAAGCATGTGTTGTACATCAGCATCCCATTTTTATCACCATATTATTTTATTCCATTCCCCCGATCCACAAAGTGTTGACATTTCTGCCATCATCTGATCTTCATTAGCTTTGATATAGGATAAAGATTTGGAAAAGTTGCCAGAATTGGTTTCCTTAAGTGCTGCCACAAACAGGAAGAAAGGGGAGGGGGATGGAGGGGCATATAATACATCCCTAACTCTGGTTGCAAGC
This sequence comes from Python bivittatus, assembly GCF_059951505.1. Taxonomy (NCBI): domain Eukaryota; kingdom Metazoa; phylum Chordata; class Lepidosauria; order Squamata; family Pythonidae; genus Python; species Python bivittatus. The sequence goes on from NW_028277094.1 coordinate 8,323,586, forward strand.
TAGGTGTTCAATTTGTTCTTTGGTGCAGGATTATGCTGCAGGAAAACGTGGCTGTGGCACTCGTGAAGGACTCTGGAACATGAATAACCAAAATTACCTACTTCCTGACCTCCTACAACAGAGTCAGATTTCCGACTGTTCAGCAAACCAGCTGAAAACTGCTGGTCAGGAACTTCAAAACAACCCCACTGCTAACAAGGTCAAGGCTCCTAAACCAATAAAAAATATTAAACTTAAAAGTCTGGATTTTTAAAATAGGGGATTATGAACCCCTGGTGACTAGAACATCCTAAATGCATGGGGGAGAAATGGTAGGGAAATGAGTGGCAAATTGTCTAATAGTTGGTAGGCTCTGCGCAAATGCAAGGCAAGTTAGGACTAAAGCTGTGCCCTGAGAAGTAACGCATCTGGGTTACTATTGATGAGAAATTCCATCTGCGGGGGGCTGAAGGAGCTCTTTTGCTTTTGCTATTGTAACCCCTTGCTAATTTCCCAGGGGTTTATCAGATCTACTTCCGGCTCCTTCCCATATTCTAGATCCATTATCCACATTCACTTTTCTCATCTAAAGATAAGATAGTGGTGGAGCAAATCTCTTCTATCATGCTCCTAAGTAGAGTATGACTCAATCCTTTGCTCACTGTCATGCCTCTTACCCTGTTGGATTTTGAGTGGCTTTAGCTGGATTGACTCCAATTGCTGATCTCTATTGTAGCAGCGAAAACAGCAGTTACATTTCAAGGCTGCACCCCAAGGAGTCAAATGCAAGATCTCACAAGGTTGAGTACTACCTTCGTAATATCCAGTCCACCTGTTGTGGCTCTGGTACCATTGCTGCAAACAGTTGCAGGAATATTTCTTAATTTCTTTTTTCATTCTTATTTTTATGATAGGCACAGAACACTGACAGTACTCCTTCCAAAAATAGTTCCTCCTCTACATCATCTTTTACATCATTCATTGATCCTAGGCTTCTCCAAATCTCACCTCCTTCCAGTCCAACTGGACCAAACTCTGGTTCCCGTGAGTATAGACAATGTCATGCTTGCTTCTTTTACCAAGTGGGTTGAACTATAATTTCTGGCATCCAGGATGGGGCCAATGCTCAGTGGTAGAATATATGCTTTGGAGTCCCTGGGGTTCTCTGAGCTTGGTGGTTTTTTTGCAGACGTTTCATTACCCAACTAGGGAACATCTAGCACTTGAAGATGCTACCTAGTCAGGTAATGAAACGTCTGCAAGAAAACAAATAAGCTCAGAGAACCCTAAGGACTCCACAGTTCAACCCTGAGTTACAGATATTCTCTCCTATTAATATATGCTTTGTACACAAAGAATTTCAAGACCACTCCCCAGAATCTTCAGTGTTGGTTGGAAAGACTCTTATCATCATCATTGTCAAGCTCCAGGTAGGTGGGCAAGACCAAGGAAGCAAGAACTGTCCACATTTCAGTAAGGCTAGAGCTAGTCTGGGGTAAATGCAGAACTTGGAAACTGTAATAAGAATTTCCAAGCTTCATTTATAGGGAATTATTTAAGGTAGAGTGTCTCTGAATTATTTGAAAGGCTTCTTCCTGGGTTTCTTGCCACCTGAACTCAGTTGTCATTTATGAGAGAGCTGCTGACAGAGTCATGTTCTGTCTCTTGATAGTTTATGTCTACTCTCTCTTCCATTCTTCTCCCTGCCGCTCCACAAATCTCTCATAGTCATAATCACCATCATAATCAATGCCACTGTTATTAGAAAAGAGAATATAGATGTCATGGAACTTTATGTGCTGCGATTCAGGCCAAACAGCTATTTTCACAACTCTCTTCTGCTTTTCCTCCCAGCATCCAATGTGAAAATGGAGCCCACCAGCCGGCAAAATGCAAGAAAAGGTTCTGTTGTCAATGTGAATCCTACAAATATCCGGCCGCAGAGCGACAGCCCTGAAATCCGCAAATATAAAAAGAAGTTTAATTCAGAGATCTTGTGTTCTGCATTGTGGGGTAAGTAACCTGGTCTGAAGCAGAGACAGATTCTAGCGAACAGGGTCATAACATTGCCCTTTCAGCTGATGGAGGACACACACTTTGGAATTTAGAGCTTAAATACGCCACACATTGCCTCATTCCTGCTCAGACTGGTTTGGTTTTGCCTTAGTACATTGCATTATCCATGGTTTAAGGAACAGTATTATGTATGAACTTAGGCATTATGCTCTACTCAGCAAACTGTGGTTAAGCCATGGCTTAGTATAATATCTAGACCCAGTCATTGAATGCTAGGGTAACAGGAGAGATGGATGTTCAGTCAAGGAACCATTCTTGAATACTAAAAGTTAGAGAGAAGACATTGCACTAGGAAGATAATGTCCCTACTGGCTTATATCTTCCTTGAACATCAGGAAGGTGCTGCTGTACACAGTTCTTGCTTCTTTTTCTCATGTAAAACTAAGAAATGAAAGGTCTTGCGCATCCCTTGTAAGCAAGAACCTGGGCCTATCACCATGTTTCTGGTGGAGAAATTGAGAGTAGTGAAGGAGATCTGGAGCTGTGGCTTCTTTCGAGGTCTTCTCTCAGTGCCCATCTGGATACATCTACTTCCCTCAAATTTGGAATGTACTGTAGGCATCAGCTGATGGCCACACTGGTTTCCTATCTCAAAGTTCAATATACCAAATGCGGGACTATACTCTCTGTTGTTTAAGGATCCATTCTTGGTATTGATCTTGTAGTTCTCCACCAGCTTTAATTTACCATCTTTCCGACATCAAGTAACTCAGCGATAGGCTTCGCAGAGCTGGTACAATATTTTGCCCATGCCCTTCTGCTTTGACTTAAGTCTTAAATGAGAAACAAAATAAATGAGTGAAATGCAAGGAAGAAATTATCCCAGGAAATGTAAATTTACAGTTTACAGCTCTCTGGGTTTCGTTTGATGTATGTTTGGAAGAGGCCAAGATTTTAAATTAAGAACAGAATAGCATAGCAAAGCTGGTAATGATATGTGTGCTGAGGTGGAGAATGCTATCTTCTTATCAGCCTCTTGCTAGTGGCTTCCTTTTCCTCCCCACCCCAATTCCATGCTGCACAGTTCCTTCTTCTTTTTTTCACTCTTTCCATCACAACGCTCCTTATCAACCATATCAACCACGGCCCAACCTAATGGAAACCTCATCTCCTTCCTCTCTCCGTTTGGATCTGCAACCCATCAGCATTTTCTTTGGTCCAGACATTTGCTGGCAGGCACACTCTTGGATTTTCAGGGCTATTTTCTTTTACTAAACCAAGGTTAAAACAAATGAGGACTTCCTACAGTGAGCAGACCCAGCCATGTCAAAGATCACTCGTAGCCCATGCTGTGTTCTTGCATGTCAACAGGGGTGAATTTACTGGTGGGGTCTGAAAATGGATTGTGGCTTCTAGACCGCAGCGGACAAGGTCGAGTTTACTCCTTGATAAGCAGGAGACGCTTTCAACAGATGGATGTGCTGGAAGGGCTGAACGTGCTAATTACCATCTCAGGTTTGTTTGTTCTCTAAAAACTTCTGACCTAATATACGATACCAAGAAAAGAGAGAGGGGGAGGATTGGACCATAAACTGGATTATAAAATCTCATCAGCTTTTGCCAAACCTCATATAATTGCCTCCTAACACTGGATATTTGGTGGCTTCCTTAAAATGAGGTTTGCAACATCGCTTGAGTGTCCCAGACCCTTAAAACTGGCTTCTGACGTTAAATAAAATGTTTTTGTGCTTCTTTATGTGAGCCACCTAAAGTCACAGATAGTGAGATGGGCAGTGTATAAATTTGATAGATAGATAGATAGATAGACAGACAGACAGACAGACAGACAGACAGACAGACAGACACAGTTGATCAAGGTTTCTTTCTTTAGTGAGAATTGCATCCCTGCTCTGAAAACAGATAACTGCAGGAAAATGCTATTAAACTGTTCTTGGAGTCAAGGTTAGGCTTGTATAGATGTGCTACCACTGTTCTGAAATTATGGACTGAAATCTGTAAAGGACAATAGTTTTTTTGGGGGGGGAGGAACATGAGAGTGGGTAGGTTTGACACGTAGCTGGATCCCTGCTAGAGAGCCAAGGAGATGACCTTGGAAGAACCAGACAGAGTGGACAATTGCAAAGATGTGCTTTAAGCCAGGAAAGAGGAAGTGTGAGTAAGAAGCTAAGTCTTACTCCTCCCTAATTCCCTGGAGTATAAGAGGGAGGGAGGGAAGATAAAACTCAGGCTTTCAAGATCCTGTTACTATAACCCAGGGTTCCTCAACCTTGGCAACTTTAAGACGAATGGACTTCAACTCCCAGAATTCCCCAGCCAGTTGCTGGCTGGGGAATTCTGGGAGTTGAAGTGCACTCGTCTTAAAGTTGCCAAGGTTGAGGAACCCTGCTATAACCTATATATTGATATAGGTTATATTCCAGCCAGACTTGCAGAGTCTGTTTCCTGACCTGGCCTTCCTCAAAGGGCTGGCAATTCTAAATCGTGATGATTTTGACTAAAACAAACTTTTTGTAAGATCAGACCCTGCAGATGTTCAGGATGCACAGAACTCTTCATCCCCAAGCATAGAAAAGCAATTATTAACCCATTCTGTATTCTGCCATATGAAATTACCTCACTTACATAGTTGCAGAAATGGCCCGGTTTGTTGTTGCTGCGTATCACTGAAAACATGAAAGTAATCCCTCAACTTCTTAAAAAAAGAAAACTGATTTTTAAAGCCAGGTGAATTCACCAAAATCAGATGGATCAAAGGGCTTGGATATGAAGGAAGAAATGATGTATGATGTCTTATTAAGAATAGGAAGGTTGCTTTATGGTGCTGAATGAAGACGCTGCTGTGATGCAGATGAACGCATTTATTTAGGGACACAAATGATCAGTTTCACATGGGAGGTGAGCCAGAGCAATTACTGTCAGTGGCACTAAGAAGACCCTTCTTTTAAAATTTGGCTCATCTTAAAAAAGCTCGATTGAATGTTGTTGATCCATAAACCTAACCAAGCTTACAGATGTTCACCATAGAAGAGCACGGTTGCTATAAAAATGCATGAATTGTGCTGATCCAAGGACCAAAGTTCAGGGCAGGGCATATGTTTTGCAAAAGATCCTAGATTTCGTCTCCGGTGCCCTCATTTAAAATGTTCTTAGGTAAGGCAATCTTGAAAAGATACCTCTCTGAATCTCCAGAGAGGATTTGCTACTTCGAGTAGACAACACTGGTTCAGAATAAGGCACCTGACCATGATACTCCTCATCATAACTCTTTGGATCTTCCTGCTGGACCAGAGATGTGACCCAGCTTAGCCCTACCATGACAGTGATGCAGTCAATTGCAGAAGTAAATTTTGATATGCTCCTTTTTTTTGCTTTTGTTCCAACCCATGCAGGCAAAAAAAATAAGCTACGGGTATATTATTTGTCTTGGCTACGAAACAAGATCTTGCGGAACGATCCTGATGTGGAGAGACGACAAGGCTGGGTGTCAGTGGGCGACCTAGAAGGCTGCATACACTACAAAGTTGGTGAGGGTCTTCCCTTTCCTGCAAGGGCACTGAGGGGCAATTGAACACAGGGAAAATGTGGGTCAGGCAAAATGAGGGTCATTCTTTCAAGCCTATTTTGGATTCCAGCCCAGCACCCAAATATCAGGCTAGATGAAACTTCTAAGCTTTGAACCTCCTTTCTCAAAAATTCAAAATTGTAATCCCAGAGAAAATCTTCTGCCAGGCACACAACTCCGCCAAGATCCTTCCATCTCTCAGGACTTAAACATACTCCCCCATCTCTTTATTTCTCCCTTAATTTATGAGCAAGTATAGTAACAACAAGAAGAGAAACATCTTTCCTGTCCCCTTCCCGTCATTATCCAAATAATATAATTCACCATAGGGCTCTTGGAAGTTCTGGGAGTTGATCATCAAATTAGCTTCATCTCCCCAAAGCTACCCAATGTTCCACAACTCAGCCTTTCTCAATCTTCCCAGCTTTCATGACCTCAAGATGTGTTGGACCAACTCCCATCATCTTCAGAGAGCACCACTGGAGATTATGGGGATTGAAATCCAACACATCTGGTGGGCATCCAGTTGGAAGAGGCTTGTGGAACAGATTCTTGAAGTGTGTGTTGAACATTGCTGGCCAGCCGGATGTCCCATAGATGTATTGGACTATTATGTGCATGTGAGATGCGGAAGAAATTCACAGAAGCAATTGTCATAGAAATATATGACAGAAACCAGTCTCTTTGCATTTATTGGCACAATCTCAATTTGGAGGTTAATACAACCCTTGTTTGTACAAAGCAGGATTCCAGCATATATCTTGCATCTATATACAGTATGCTGAGACAGGTTATTTGCACACAATCTGTAGAATGAGACTCACGCTATTGAGATAATATCTTACCAAGATTTATATTATCGTTGATGTTCTGTTTTTAACATAAGTCATTACATAATGACTCTGCTAGGGCTTGATTACTTTCAGCTCATTTCAGCTTTGAATTATTTCTGAATGAACATATAAATCAGGACTTGTAGTAGATCTAGGGGTTGGAATCCTCGGATAAGTAATCATGTAAACAGGCCAAGGTCTTTGCATAACCCTCAGCTATCTAGGGTGTCGTAGATCAAATCCCATCACATTCACAGTAGATCAAAATCCTGTTACATTGAACTGCGTGCTCTTGCTGTTTAAACAGTGATTTAGAATGTTCTCCCAATCTTTATGCCTAGCCAATTAAAAAAGAAATGATTGCTTTCTAGTGAAATACGAGAGGATCAAGTTTCTTGTGATTGCGGTGAAGAATTCAGTTGAAGTCTATGCCTGGGCTCCCAAACCGTATCATAAATTTATGGCTTTTAAGGTAAATGGTAGAACTTAGGCCAATTTAATTAGTGTCTTATTTTTGAGGATCCTTGTGAACACTTGACTTGTGATGGAGGCTAAGGAACTTACAGAAAGGATTTTCAAGAGCCATCAAATTGCACTTCACGGGATTTGCAGATTTGCAGATGAGGGGGGCAGTTGTGATAGGGAAAGTGGCATAAATCTGTTGTAAGTCTGTACCGTAGATTTACCCAAACTCTTGACTGATTTTCTTTTCAACCTGTATCTGCCTTTCTATCTGTATCAACTCTGTCTCTATTTTTTCTGTCTGTGCTTCCCTTTTTTCTAGTTACTTGGCAAGAAAGTTGGAGCATGCATAGACAGGTAGTTTGAGTCACATGTACTGATGTCAAGATCAGCAAGATGGCGAGTGCGGTGTCACCATCCATGCCCCGCCCCTTTTGTATGGGCATCAGTACCACACGTACAATGCCATGCCCACCATATTGCACATTTGGGTCCCCCATGGATGCTCATGGTCACGTGACCTGCTCATACCCAGGTTCATCGCTGCATGTCATCAGTACCCCAATAATAAAGCAACATGTGTTGATCTCTCTCTCTCTCTCTCTGCAGTCTTTCACCTCTCTTCCTCAAAAACCACTCTTGGTTGATTTGACTGTGGAGAATGGACAGAGGCTGAAAGTTATCTATGGGTCAGCAGTTGGATTTCATGCTATTGATGTGGACTCTGGCTCAGTGTATGACCTATATTTGCCGACACATGTAAGTATCTCTCGTTGAGTCATTTTAAAGGATCATGACATCTGCGTGAATCTTTCAGCCCATGCAGGTTAGATATAGACTCTGCTAGACGGTAGTGTAGCACTACATCTGTAACTATCCATCTTTATTGATGATGTTGTCATTATGTAGGACAATTTTCCCAGCTCAGGCATCCTCCAGATGTGTGGGGTTCAATTCTGAGAATTTCCTGGTCATCATGGCCTTTGCTGGGACTTCAGATCAACACATTTGAGGGTGCCCAGTTGGGAGAGGTTGATTTTTGAATATTTCCCCTGACTTCTGTGGATCCGTTTGGTTTTAGCAAATGATTCACACTAACAACCTTCTCATCAGGTCATAAAAATTATGGTGATGATTAGCTTAGTGAAGCACTGAAAATGCCTCTACTCTTTTTTCCCCTCTGTTGCACCTCTGAGAGAGGAGAAATATGAAGTCAAATCATCATAGCTGATGCAACCATCTGTAGAAGTTCAGAGGAAGTTTGTGAGGCCATCTCATCTTTTAAAATCCTGCTTGCTGTTGCTTTTCTGCCATGGTGCTGGGCTGAGGAGAAGCTGTGAGTGGGTAGAAGTCAAATTTATCTTGCCTCCTCTTTTTCCTGTAGCTTTCTCTGTTTGCATTTTCTCCTGTTCAGTTTCCTGGCATTTTCTAGCATGGTCATTAGATAAAGAATCTTAGCCATTGATTTAAAAAAAAAAATCAATCACAAGTACTACCTAGTTCCAGATTCATTTTGGACACTTCCCCTGAGCACATGCAAAATAAGCTGGTTTTTAGGACAGGATATGAAGAAGAAAGGAGGTCATCTGACATCCTGAATAAAAAGTAAGCCTCCAAGGGAAAAGGATAATTTTTTTAAAGAAAAGATTTGGTTCAGTGGCAAACTCCCAATTTAATTATCTGCACGAGGAGCAATATTTCCCAGTCAAATGCCCTCAATATGGGGTCTCCCACAGGAGACTTGTGACTCCTATTTCGGCTCACTTGTCACCGTAAGATGGAATACCCTAAAAATACACTTTCCCACAAGAGTGCAGAAATTGAAGTATGAGTCTCTCCTTCTGAGCTGCAGCTATCAGGATTTGGGATGTGAATAATTCTCTTCTGAAAGTCCCCTCGTCCCAGTTCAGAGCCAGCATCTTTTAAAGCCAACGGACTGAAGACAGACATCTTTCTTTCTCTGATTTGCCTTCTTGCTTTCTGGCCCTCTGCTTTGATTGCCCATGCCAGTCTACCCAAGGCAGCACATTAAAATAGCTTTCTGGCTCTGGATCCCCATTCTGGTGTTGCGGATAGTTGCAGCTGAGACCCCAGACTACATGCGTGGGCTGAGTCCTATACATCTGGCAAGTAAAGTTTCTTGTGGTTTTCCTTGTTTGTAAGGTTTCCTTGGCACAGAACTGCATTCAGGCCTTTCTGCCCCCAAGTTCGGGAGGAAGAACACAGGCCCAGGCCCTTTGCAGTTCTGACATTCATTCACTCTGTGAAAATGCTGGTGGTAGCCATCCCGCCTAACTTAATTTGGTTCTGAGGATCTTCTGTCTCCTGTATTGTAGGAGTGGGATGGTCTACAGAATTAGTTTTACCTCCTGATTTTTTTATAATAACAAAGCCCTCGCTTTATGGATGCTGCTATAAATCCTTTCTCTCTCTCTCTCTCTCTCTCTCTCTCTGTATGTTAGGATTTGAGAAATTATATATTCTAAATTGCTTAAAGCTCTTTGAAAATTTTATAGCATGAACTGTAAGGTTCCTCTGCATGTGAATGGAGTATGTGCCAAAGAGGGTTTGTTTTTGTTTTTTAGCACTACTTGTTTCTCCTGTATGTGTTTTATCTGTGGGTTTTAAGGTGTCTTATGTATAAGCCTCTAGATGACCTTCAAGGAATGTGTGTATTTATTTAGAGAAAGAGAAGTAAGGCTGGAAAATGGCTGGAATTCAACCAGAGAACCACTGGGACTTACAGTATACTAAACAGGGTTTTTCTCTGGATCAAAGCAGATTGGAGGGTGATGTGATGCTAGGGGAAAGGAATTAACATTAACCTGATTTAAATTCCAGCCCTTCTTGAAGGGGCTATTTGCTTAGGTGAAAGGAGAAGGTATGGGACCATGTCCCCACAAGGAATGTTCCATCTGGTGAGATTGTCTTTAAAGGAACCCGTGGGGAGCGGGGTTAACGCCAATCTTGAATGCCTTCCTGTCCCCAAATGTTGATTTTAAAGATAAAAAGAGAGATTAGGGGAAATCCATCCGTAGACTCCCCTTAGCATCCGGGTTGACCATCTCATATAATGTCATGCAGAAAGCTAATCTGCAACTTGTTTTTAATCAGTGTTCATTCCCTTTGATGACAGCGGATTGAGTTTTGCAACCTCTTTCAAAGGAGAAGATCCCTTTGGTGGACTTCTCATGGGTGACGCTCTTCTGTCCTCCTAGGGATGAGGCAGCCAAGGGGCAACTATGAATGTCCTTTCTTTGGATAATAGTCTCTCCCTCAGGCAGCATTCTCCCTCCCCTTTCCTAAGTTTATCAAACTTCTAAGAAACCCCAGACTGAGACACAACTTTATTCTTGTGTTTCACCGAACTTTATGCTGTGCAGTCTTTAGTCATCAGTGTTTGTTGAGGCAAAAGGTAGAAAAACAGGCAATTCCACACACACACCCTGAGGAGGCAAAAAGTAAGAATAAGGGTGGAATCAAAAGATGCATGAAATAAAATGAACAGTGGCCTCTCTCCTTCTGTCATGGTGGGTCTTGGTCTATAAAAATTATATCTGAACTAGTAAAACAAAATAGTCTTGTAATGAAAATTGCTTCCTGTTTTATTTTGCAAATTTGTTGAACCAGAAGGTGTATAGCATGTTTCAAAAACATGCAATGCATTAAAATTTCTTGCCTACATCATTCCCCTCATACATTGATAAATAAAATGCATACAAAATTCTTCTTCAGCATTGCAGTCCAGGGGGTCCCCTTTCTAAGGCCTCCTTAGATGAGTTTCATGATTCTATTTTTTCCCATTTTCAGAAAGAACAGAAGTTTGATTAGATTTCTGGTGAATTAATGCAAAGCTTTAAAACAAAATCCCTGCCCCACCTAAACTAATAAGTTCTGTATGCCGTGTTAGGAAATGACTGAGAACAGAACTGAGAAACAAAAAGCTTATCTTTAGGATAATCTTGGTCTGCCTGTGTGTTTTTATATAATCTATTGCTTTATTGTCGTTTATTTTTAGACTGTTTTCTATAATTCTGCAATGTTGTTCATTAGAATTTTTAAAAGGATAATTTCTATGCTAAAGTGCCCTTTACAATCATTTTTATAATGCTATTGCAAGTCCTATAGCATCCAAATTACTCTGTGGTTTATTTATTTTCACAACATGATACTTACAGAATTCAGTGGGAAATACTGAACAGGAACTTCTAGGCACTCTTTGATATTTAAAGAGGGAAAAAAGAAACACCTTTTTCCAGGTAGCAGCTAAGACTTGATATTAAAAAAGAAAGACATTTCTTTCATTTGTATAAGCTCCGAACATGGAAGAAAGTACATAGACATTTTCAAAGAGATAAATCTTTTTCACTTCTCAGATCTCCAAGCTGGTTGATTTTTAATGCTCTGTCATGACACCTAAATTGATGGACTGTAGTTACTAAAGTTGTAACTTGTTCCGTGATGTAAATCTTCATAAAATATTATTCCAGATCCAGGGAAATATTCATCCGCATGCTATTATCATTCTCCGCAATACCAGTGGGATGGAACTTCTGCTGGCTTATGAAGATGAAGGAGTCTACCTTGACATTTATGGGCACTTCTCAAAAGAAAACATTTTGCAATGGGGAGAAATGCCCACATCAGTAGGTACGTATAAACGGACTGGGAGTTGAAGACGCACTGAAACAGGTTCTGCATCTATGCGTGAAAGTGTCACTAACTGCCAATGTGCTAATGTTTGCCACTCCTCATCTAAACCTCTTTTGGGCACTTACCAAGCATGGTGGTGGAGAACCCACATTTACTCTTGTTACTTTGTAGAGCAAGGCACGATGCCTTGTGTTATTTCCTCTGTGGTGCAGCCATAGTGATAACAGTTCAACTTCCCAATGATATTTTTTAAAAGTAAGAATCACAATGACCCAGTATAATTAACACATGTCAAGACAATTCTCCTCCATGGCACATTAGTGTTGAACACTGTCCGTATAATGCCAAGTTCTTGCCTCTGACAATCTAGCATTAGCAGCATGGCGTGAAGTTCTCAGAGACAGAAGAACTATTAGCTGTGAGGTTTAGAAGAGAAAAATCTCAGCTGTGGGTATTGAACCTGTTTGGAAGTTTAAAAAATATACTGGGGGAGGCAGGTTTGATTACCACTCACTGTAATACTATTGGAAGGCATCTGGAATGCTGTATTTTTTTCTACTTTGGTACTACGTGCTGCTTAAAAGGCAGAACATCTGATTTTTGTATTAAAGCAGAGGATTGCCTCCAAACTGGTTCAGAACCAGGCCTGATATTTGAAAGGAAGAGCAAGGGTGGAAGCAAGGGAGATGGATTTCTGTAGTCAAACCCAGGCTGGGTGAGCTGTAATAAATGTCGAGCAAAAACAAAGAAGGCATTTTTAGGAGAAAGACCGGGGATGAAAGGACAGCTTTTTTTCTAAAAGCGTCCTCTTTGTTTTTCCCTAAACATTTGTTACAGCTCAAAGGGGGCCTGTTTTCTCAGGAAACACTTTCCCCACTATGAATAGATATCCAGAAAGGTAAAAGCTGCTCTGTTTTGGGAGGCTAATTCTGGCTTATTATGACCAGCTGCTCCTTAATTAATGTTATCAATAAAATAAAATTATTTGCAATAGTTTAACCAGTGGAGAGAGTGAAGAATCAATATAGGGCAAGAAATTAAACATAGGGAGCTTTTAAGAATTTAAGGCAGACTAGACCTGTATAGTCAGTCTAGTAATTGGAACAAGGAACCTTAACTCCAGGGGGAAATTAAAGGGGTGAAACTACAGTATTTAAGCTGTTGACTCTTTAGGAGATGTAGAACCGAAAGGTAGGGTTTTGCTGGACAAGAGGCCAATGCTTTGAAAACAAGACAGCAGGAACATCATTGGAGACAGGTCTTTTTTGCTTCCATTGGTTTGGATAAAGGTACACCATGAGCTTGCTTCACACTTAACTTGTGTGCCCTCTGTGAAATTTCAGGGATTGAGGGGGGGGGGGTATATTTTCCTGGTTCCCCAAGAGACTCAGATTACCCATGGAATTAGGAGCGTGGTTGCACCCATTTTCCTGCTTGGAAAATGCCTATGAAAAGACAGTAGGTACAACAACAGTAACAACATCCTATTTTTTGCTTCTGCAGTAGTTTCTGTTCCCAGATTGAAGTTCATCTTATTAAAACTCAGTGTGAGCGTCTTGTTTCTAGCCTTAGGAATGGGGTGGAATTTCAAGTTGTGCCACAAACTCTGCCCCTCTTGGTTGGTTGGGTGATGTCACAATGCATGTACAAAAGGGGTGGGGCTTGTATCTCAACAGGTGATGCTGCTTTCATCAGATTGACCAGTAGGACCCTTCCACCTCCCACCCACCCACCCCGATTCCATTGCACAGACTTCTTAGAATTGGCTTCATTGCTGAATTTTGGCAGCACATTTTGGAAGTCTTCTGAGGGCCATAGAATGGATGCTGAGAAGTTGCTTCAGAACAACACATGTTGTTTCCCTTATGCTCAGCCATAATATGGTGGATTTGTGGTTCAGCTAGTGTTGCATGTGACCCTACCCATCAAGACTTGGTTAACAAGTCATGGTTTAAAATTACTGTGAGGTATGACTGAGCTGTTTTGTTGGAATATATGGACCGGTGTTTAAATCTTTATGCTGCCCTGAAGGTCATTTGATGACCTTGGACCTTTCTTCTCAAAGGCCAGAAGAGCGGGGACTTGGATCCTGGAGATCTCTTTTGCAGGAAGAAAAGATGCAAATAGAATAAACCAATAAAACCAACTTCTTTAAAGGATGTAATTTTTCTTTCTTGCCAAAGAAAATGAGCCACCGCATAATTGGGCTGAGACAGGATTAGCTAGAATCCCACTGCATCTCCAGTATGGAGCATGCAAGCTTGCTTACACACACATTTTAACCAAGCTTGTTGCTGAATGGGCTTCTTTCTCTCTTAGAGGAGAATCATAGGAAAAGACTGTTCTTTCTAGGCTAAACCAGCTGGGCAGGGAAGCACACCATAGGCTTCATTTTCTCCCAGCCAGCTACATCACAGAGCAGAAGGCCCGAGCAACAGATGCCAGCATCTATTAGGAAGATGCAGCAATGAAGATGCAGCCTAGCGATAGAACAATAGATGGGGCAAGTCCAGACTTGCCTCAGTGGGAACAAACACTCAGTATTTTTGGATGCCAGTCAACATCTGGAAATGTTATCTAACAAGTTATTTATGAAAGCATTTCTGTCCTTACGTCAGCTGAAAAGTTCTCCCTGTGCGGTTTACCGATTAATATAAACCACGCTGCCCTTAGCCTTGAGCTTTGGATTTAAAAGGACGTGATAATAAAAGAATAAGGTGGGAGGTGGGAAAAGGAAAACAAAAAGATTCTCAAGCTCATAAGGATCTTGGTCCCTCCCTCTGACTTATCCTACTGTAGGTGTACCATTTCCTTAGAAATGGAGGTGGGATTTTCTCTAAGGAAAATCACATTTAACCTTGGGTATTAGCCAGTGGACATTTGCTAAAGACTCAGGGTGACTCGGTCACTAACATTTTATGGAGGGTCCACGTGATTAGTTAGACAACTTTCAAATGAAGGGTCGTGCTTTTGTTTTCTAGCCTTTCAAGGGGGTGTCAAGGACCCCATTGCCAAAAGTGGGCAGAGCCAGGCCAAAGCAGCAGGTGGAGCCAGGAAGAAAACAAAAATGGAAATAATTAATAACATTAGAATGTAATCAGATAGAAATCATTTCCCCCTTCCAGTCACAATTTGGCAACATGTTGTGGAGGAGCTCTGGGGGCCATACCTACAGTTTTGGAGGGCCAGAGTTTGAGCCCCTCTTGTTGGTGGTATGACCCCGTGTTCTCCAAGCAACGTCCCCTTGTTGTGTTTATCGCTGTCTTTCTTAAACATGCAAAAAGGCTATTTCAGCTTCTACTTTAAAAATGGATTTTAAAGGGGAGGGAAAGGTGATCTAGCTCAAAGGGATAATCTTGTGTGAAACACCCTGGAAACACTCATAGACAGATAAGAGCAGTAGATGTCTATCTTTGCAGAAGCTTCAACGAATCCTGGAAATCGTTGTTTGGTAAGAGTGATGGGAATTCACTTGATCTGAAATCTTATTACTTCTCTGCCACAAGAGACTTGTATTCACATATATACACATCCTTCTCTGTTCTGTACTAAGAACATTAGCATTCAACCTATTTGAGTATATATCTAAGTTACATTCTCCCTGCCGAGGGCTTGGAAGTAGAATTTGAAAAGTACCCCACAATGTGGCTCCAGGCAAATGTAAGACAATCCTATCCAGGCCAAAGCTGGAGTTGCACAGACTGTAATTCTTTTTGTTATCAGATGGAGCCTTGGCTGCAAATCCCAGAAGAAGAAAAAAATCTATTATTGCCAACAGTTTCCAGTGAACAGAACATTTATCCAGCCCTTTCCCTGCCACTTGCCTTCTCTTTGTTTTTGTGTGTATGTGTTTTTTTTTTTAAAAAAACTCCATTAACTATTTGTTCGTTTCTTTTTCTAAAAGCTTATCTTCAGTCCAATCAAGTTATGGGTTGGGGTGAGAAAGCAATTGAACTGCGTGCTGTGGAAACAGGATGTCTGGAAGGCGTGTTCATGCACAAGAAAGCTCAGAAGCTGAAATTTCTCTGCGAAAGGAATGATAAGGTATATGTGCAGAAGCTGGGAGGGGTGGTAGGGAATTCATCTACCCCTTGCCTGAGAAGAGAAGTCTAGTGTATTTAGTTGTGCTCTAGAGGAGAAGCAAGACATCTTCTGGTTGAAGAACCTTGTGAGAACCTTGTTAGATGACAGGGTTTCCCTCCAGCATGGCAGTTTCCTAATGTGCTCAAACTTCAGTGCTCACAGTTTTTGTGAGGTTGGGCATTCTGGGACCAAGCTATCTTGAAGACACCAGCTGGGGGAGCACTTGGTGGAGAATGCTCCTCGCTCAACAGATATTGCTAGATCTTTGGGAATAGATTGTACCCTCTTTCATTTTTCTGAACATGCAGCTCTGGTGGCCTTTTAACCAGAGTCTTACTTTCTTTGGGTGAAGAGATCCCTAAAAACCTGCAGCATTTCTTGTCTGCGTTCAATGCTCTCAGCTTACCGAAAGAAAGAAGAACAAATAAAATCAGTATCAATTAACTAAGAACCATATCTTGGGTTTTCAGGCAGATTGGAAAATGTCCTTCCAAAAAGGGAAAACCGTAAGCGTAATGATAAGGACACTATCGGATTGTTATTAACATATTGAACAAGGTGAAACGAAGAGGTCTCAGCACTGCCAAATATTTCAGAATTGGATTTATTTGCAAATATTTAGGTTAAAACAAGTTACGGACATGCTTCCTGCACACAGCGGAGTTGGTACTCTGCTCTAGTGCAGTGGTAAAGGCATGTCTTCATGCATAAGATTCAATGTTCAGCACCTCCAGGGCTGGCCAAGAATCCCTGGCTGTATTCAGCTTTCAATCATAATACTTTATCTAACCCTTTGAATTAAAGTGGGCTTCATGTTTATGCATGCCGAGGTATATGCAACATTTTCAAGTTGTGCTCAATATTTTTAAAAAGTGACACTTTTTTTTTTTTATCCTCTCTTCTCAAGGTATTTTTTGCATCTGTTCAGTCCGGAGGCAGCAGCCAAATTTACTTTATGACACTGGGCCAAAACATACTATTCAACTGGTAAATCACATTGGAATGAAGTAACATTTGACTTTCCCAGTTTATATGAGCCATATAAAGTTTGTGTTCATTTCAGAAGTTTCTGTAACAAAAGGAAAAGAAAACCCCACTATCATCACACTGTTCTTCAACTGCAAGATGGTACAACTCTTGCAAATGTATCATTTGCTGTTTAAAATTTGCCATTCAGGATCCTGGAGAGTGGTTTTAAAAACAAAAGGCAGTTGTGCAAAGCGCAGTTGTACAATGGAAGCCAAGCTCCCTGTCTTACAAAGTATGCACAGAGCTATTTTTTGCACAAAGATTGTAATGTTATTTTTTTAAATGTTCAGGGGGAGAGTGTTTTGGTGAACAGTGTGCATAGCTAGGTATATTCAGTGCAAATGTGTCTAGCTATGAGGTGGAAAACCATTTGATTGCTAAATTAGTTTTGTAGGGTCTCACTGTTTTCAAAAAGCTTGCTTTCTCAGGTGGATCTGCCTTCTTCTCTGAACTCATAAGTAACATCATTGTTTGCCAGGAGATTTCATGGCCTTGTGAAGTGTTCATTCATTTCAAAAGGAGTATCTACAGGGAGAAATTCCCAGGGGGTGTCTATGTTCTCAGTGATTTGAGGCTGGAAGTGTCCTCAGGGACACAAACATCCCAATTTCTATCAGATTTTACAATTGTTTATACCCAAGTACCATATCCTCTCATATGTGCTGTTACAGAAGATTTCTAAGGATATTCTAAACCAATGACAGGTGTGAAAAATCCTCAAGAGAGATCCTGCTAATCTTACTTGCTCAAGTGGTCCTTAATATTTGAACGAGATGACTCCCACCAGCATGGGATTCAAGTTCTTTCCATTTTTTATTCTTAGATCTCAATGGAGAACTTCCCATTTAACCCATATGTTTCTACTGTGGTGTTAGAAACAACCCCCCTCCTCACAAATAGGTCTAAGCCACTGCAGACCTCTAACTGGAGTGAGGACAATGTCCATTAACCTCAATGGGACTTAACTGAAGCAAGATCCATTCTTGAAGCCAAGTTATCTTTTTTTAAAAGCAGGTATTTTATATCAGTAATGTCTCATTGAAGGAGACATCACCTAGTGACACACTGTGTTTTTCCACCATCATATTATATTCTCAGGGTTTACATTTTGGGTTGTACTATGTCTCAGGTTTACAAGATTTCACTAAAGTTTGTACAATCCTTTGGAAAATACAAGGCACTATTTTTTTTTAAGGATTCCACAGTTGAACGGTTTCTACAAAATTATTTTTATCGAAGCAAGAAGTCGTAATCTGTACCCGAAGACTATGGGAGGAAGGTGGGATGAGTGAAGTACTTAAAAATGCATTGTATTAAATTCCAGCATGAAATTGCCACCGCAAATCTTTTTCCAAGAACAGCTTGGCTCAGCGACAGAATGTGATGCTTGCAAGAGGTCTGGGATTCAGTTCCCCAGATTTCCAATTAAATGCATATCTGAGAGTTGGGCTGGGAATCCTGTCTCTCTGAGTCTTTGGAGGGACAGCCGCTGTTCAGTGGAATAAGGGCTGTTAGGGGAGGAACCAGTTGTCGGAGCTCATATAAAGCAACTGTGTTTTGGAAAGAATGGGGATCGGAACGCTGCGATCAGGTCATGTTCTCGATTTCTAGTCATCCGGGGAGTTTATTTAAAAACCAAAGACTTGGGCCTTTTGTCATGAAAACAAATGGCTTCTTTAAAAGTGCTAGCTTTCAGAGAGCAGCCGGGAGCTCGTGACAGTCTTCTGAGGATGAAAATAACTTGTTTCCATGGATTCTTCATCTTAAAGCGATAACCTTTTATTACTTTCAGGGCAACACATAGTCCATTCGGCAGCCTGGTTTTGTGCAATTACTTTCCTTTGCTTGGTATCACCATTGCTCTGCTCACTCCTGTCCCATCCATCCACAAAAATCACCTTGATTCAAAATAGCTACTTTCGTAGCTGTTAATGGCATGGCCAAGTTGGTTAAAATATTCATTGGACTTACTTAAGTTTAGCTTTACTAAACCTTTTATTCATTATGCCAACTAATTGTTCTTGCCTGTTGCTGTTAAGCATCATGGGCGAGATGTCAAATAGATGGTTTTAAGAGAGTTGGATGCTGTCAGCAATGTTGCTTTGCTCAACTATATTCTTAGGTAACTAGTGTGTTAAAGAATTTTCACACCTGATGTTGGTGTCTTGAAAGCATTTGATTCTTGGTAGTAGGAATTTTGAACTGGGTGGTTCTCTGTGGACTGTCCTGGTCTTTCACCTACTGCTCTTCTCATTTCAAGGCCAGGCCGTCTTGGTGTTTCTTGCATGCCTTGTTTCATGAATGTTGTTCTGGCTCCTGTAATTTGTTTGCTCCCTGTTCTCATTAAGTTATTGGGAGTGAAGAGAGCTAATTATCTAGGTGTTAGTCAAATCCCATGGATATGCTGTTATATTTGGTTATATTTGAAATTGGTGGTAGATGATGACACTTACAATGTGTCCTAATGATGATAACTGGGGTCCTCCATGGAAGGATCAGTGGGTTCCCAGAGGATATGTTTTACAAATGTCCTTTGTGTCACACAGTTGTGATATTTAGGAAGTGCATGTGTTGTAAGCAGTAGACTGATGGTGTGATGACAAGTGTTGAAGTCTTGGAAGTCTAGGAATTCCTCCCAGATCTAGAGCTATGAAGCATATTGCCAAGCTATATGGCAGATGTTCTGAACATAGTGTTAAGGTCAGCCAACCATAAGAGAATATTGGGATGTGTTTAGATAAAATGGATCCCATGATTCTGAGCATAAATACCTTTCCTGGGGTCCAGCCAGAAGGGGCACCAATGGTTCCAGGAGCTGATTTTTCTCATAACTAGTGGTTGTTACATCTCAGTATAAAAATTGAAAGCAGACCTGAATAATAATACTTTTTAAAAAGCTAAAACTCTAGGAAAAAGGGGGGGGGGACAGGAATTGCTGTACTCCATGCTTTCCCCAAGCTCGAAACCACATTCCTATGTCAGAGATAATAAGATTGAAATAGAATAGGTGGAAACAGCTGCAGTCTGTCTCTTGAAAGTTATTTGGCATCTCTATCTCCATACTTAACATTCTTCTAGCATTTTTTCTTGACAAAAAAATCAGAGTTCCTTGTTTTCCCAATGCTTAGATATTGGAAGGGCATGGAAACTGAAAAGCTGTAGCATTTCCTCAGGAGACTGATGTACTGTGTCAGAGTAATTGGGTGGAGAAAAATCTTTCAGTCATTGTTTATAGCATTGGAGGTAATAAAGAACAATCGTTCAGTTCCTACATCTGAACTTAACGTTTCTCCAATTTCCAGCTTCCGTATATATTTTTAATTGCCCTAGGCATCTGTACAAAAACCAGAAGTGAACTTTGACAGAAAAATGATCAAATGAAGACGGTCTCTAACTAAAGAAATAGAGGAATATATGTTTAACTGAACCGTCGCAATGGTGGTGTGTGGAGAGCATAGAAATCAGTATGGAGCTATATACAGGCCCTGAAATCTGTTGGCACATCGTCAATTTCAAAGAAAGCAGGGATAAAAACTTGCAAGGATTCTTAAATTGTCACAGTGAATTATCTAATTCCTCTTTAAAAAAAAAAGTGTTGAGGAATTAGATAATTGTTAAAGTATCAGCTATGTTTAAAGTGTTAAAAACAAAAAAAAGTAACTTTTAATGGATTTAAGATAACCCTAAGTAACTGCATCAACATTCCATAGACTTGATTGATTGATTGATTGATTGATTGATTATGTGCCATCAAGTTGTTTTCAACTCCTAGCAACCACATAGATAGATTCCTCTATGACCACAGACTTGAGATATGTATAATTCGGGGGCGGGGGGGAGTTGTCAATTTTAAGTTGCAAGGTAAATGGTGTGGATCAATCAAACCAATCAACCAGAGATACTGCTCTTTTTACAAACGAAAGCAAACTCTTTTATGTAGGTAAACAGAACTAGAGGAGCCTAACCCATTTTGAACTTTGCTTTCCTTTCTATCAATATAAACTGGGAAGGGGAACATCCTGAAAACAGGTACTAGTGTCCATATGCAGCATTGAAACTTGCAACAGTCTTTTGACCATGGTCAGATGAACTGTAAAAGCAGAAAAAGAACTTTGCTGGATTATTCTAGCATCCTGGCTCCCTTAGGGATCATGTAGAACCTTTCAGCAGGACTCAGGGGGGCATTCTGTGGCTATTTTTCCCCCCTTTCTTGCAAGTTGAACCTGGCTTCTATTCCCCATCAAGTCATATGCTTGACATGCCCATCCAAGAATCAAATACTGATACAGGAAGGTTCACCTTTTACATTTTCCTAAAGAAAACTCACCCAATGAATGTACCTTCACTTGAACGCCCAGTGGGTGCCTTATGAATTGAGACAAGGTGAAAATGAACCAATGCTCTAAACGAAATGATCAAATCTCCTTGTTTCAGAATAGGGAGAGAAGAGAATTACATAAATAATTGTGGTGAAGGCTAAACTACAAGAAAAACCTTTAGGAGTTTTGTAGACCTGGATCTTTGCCTGCTAACAAGCTATCTTATCTTGTCCCTGTTCACAAAGATGAAAATACACATTACTATTCAAACACACATTTGTTTAGTCCTCGAAATTTTCTGTAGTTCCAATATTTTCCTAAATCTGTCTGGTTTTTCCCCATATAGCTAGTTTCCCCCCCAGATGTTGAAGAAATAGAGAGGTGAAGGAGAATGAGTCATTTTCTTCCCAGTTTTCATAAAGAGCCTATTTTTAGAATATCAAGTTTGATCGTCTGCCTCTCCGTAAATGCCATCAGGGGCAAATAGGTTCACAATCTTATGATCTGAATGAGTTACTGCCTATTAACAATGAAACAGTCATTGAAAATTATTTTTCCTTCCATGTCAATGAGTTGCTGATCTGAGAAAGGGAGATGGTGTCAGAATGTGGTAGAAGGAATATGTTAAGTGTAGAGATTTCTGATCCAAATCTCTAAAAGTTCTGATTTCCTAGGAACAAGGCAGATCATAGACAAATGAGGAATGTTGCAATGCATAACCCAGAATGGCTAAACAGTTTATTAAAAAAACCCAAAAACTCAGAGATGCAATTTCTTATTTTCAAATTGATTATTTATAAGTTGGCAGAATTGCTGCTCCATCTAGCACAACTCCCGTATTTCCCTTTCTCCTTATGCTCGGTTGCAGTCTTCTCCAATTTGATGCCTTCCAGATATGGCAGGATAGCAATTCCCAGAATTCCCTGCTAGCTAACAGGACAGAGGTCTCTGGGAGCCAATGGGTTGGGGAAGACGCATCTGTTTGCAGAAGCAGAATGAGTCCCAAGGAACTTCTACGCCCCAAAGCCCAGGTGATGAGTTCTGCATGCGAATCACAGTAAACGTATTTGGTATGTTTACGGTGACGTGAGAGTAACTGTGAATTACATCTCTGAAACTTACCCACCCCAAAGGGTTTTTTTTTTCCCTGACAGCTCCTTTGCTGAATCACTCCTCAAGGCTCATTTTGCTGGAGCCGTTAGCTATGAAGCACTTTCATACTTCTAGTATATAATTAGTATGAGAGTAAGATAGGACTCCTGATCCATGGCAAGTAGAAATGGGAAAGGCGATATTCATTTTCTGGATCCACTTAATACAGAGCAAGAAGGAAACTACGTGTGCACCTGCAGAGGACACAGATGGTTGTCACAGATGTTAGTGTTATGGCTGCAAACCTAAGCGTTCTTAACCTGGAAATAAGCAGTAGGACCAGCTTCTGAGTAAATACACCTAGGATTGTAGCGTGTGGCTGTTATTTCGCCATGAGATAGAAATAAATTCAGCAGGAGGAATTTATTTACTTTGTTTTCCTGAAAAGACTTCCCTCAAGTAATTTATCTTTAAAAGGGAAGTGTCGTCCTAGATTTTCTGAGACCACAGGAATGAAGAGAGATTAGGTTTTTTAAAGTCGAATTGTATGTTTTTATGGGAAAAGAGAAAAAATAATTTAAAATGCAGAGTCATCTCTCTCTCAGATAAAAATTGTATATTTTGCTTCTAAGCTTGTTGAATCCAAGGCTTAATTTAACAAGAAGTTCTGTTGTAGTTCAGTCTAATTACAAAATGCAGCACTGTGAAAAACAATCAAGATCAATAGTAGATAGTAAAAAAAAGTGTTCCAAGAAATTATCAAGCAGATGAAATGCCACTGAAGAGGAGAGAGTATAAAAAGCTGTTAGTAGATAAAAGAAAGAGAACGTTGGTAGAAAGCAAAATGAAGGAAAGGAGAAATAAATATTGCAATTCTAGATAGGCGTGGGAAGTACATGGAATATATATTGAGAATGCTGATATTTAAGAACTCATAGCAAAGTTTTAGATTATATTATCATGTGGGGATTGCCTGGAGACTGAAAAGATTTAAAAGTAATTGGTAATACTTAAATGAACATTTAGCTTTCTGAGACTTCAATGTAATCAAATCCTAGTATTTTGCTTATTTTTTTAAGAGTGATGTATTGCACTAAGCAATGAAGTTATTTTGTATGAGGTTCTCAAGAGAGAGTAAAAATATCAGTAATATACTATAACATTGATGCCCAAATTCCAACAATTCCTGAAACTTCTCCTTATTTGCAGTTTTAATATTGCGTTGAAGTAATTAAGGCATTAAACTATGGTTACATTTAGTCTGTAAGTTGCTTTAGCCCAAACCTGTGAGTTTAAACAATTGGAACATTATCATGCTATGCACTATATATTATGGGATTTTTTTTTTGTACTGTAACTTCGTAATGTCAAATTGTATATTTGAAAACAGAAAAAAATAAAGCAATATTCTGGGAAAAGTGGAAGAGTATCTTTTAAAAAATTGTTATGCTTGTTTTTATAAAGCTGTAGGAAAAACTGTTCTGCACGCTTGTTTCACCTCCCTGATTTCTCTTTTGCATCATGTCTCAGCATTTTTGAAGCAATAAACTGCACTGGATGTTTGGACAGAAGGGCGGAATGTAAATAGAATAAATAATGTATGAGTTTGTCCTTTAAAGTGAACACAGTGTACACCCCCCCAAAATCTTGTTCCCATTGTAAAGGAATGTGAATTTCTTTCACTGAAATTACCTACCCTTCCATCCACGCCCTACACACACACACTTTGGAAGCTAAGAACATATCAAAATCTGGGGGGATTAAAATTTACAGTGCTTTAAAAAACATCAAACTATACTGTAGCAACCCTGCTTCCATGATAAATAAGAACATCTTATACATATCCTGTAAACTGCACAGTTGTACAGAAGACCCCAAGCGCAGTGTTTAGAAGTATTACTTATCTTGTGTGGCTCTGAGATGAAACTTGGCATTTTAATTTGATACCCCTGTTTTGCTGGGATGAAAGTGGATCTGCTTTCTACGAGAAAAATTGCTTGGCAATAAAATTGCTTCTCCAAGAAATATCACACAATTCAGTTTACAAGCTCAGATGTTTTCTTACAAAACAATATTTAAGTTAAATGAAACATGAGCAAACCTATGGTCTATGTAAAAAGGCTGGGGATTCTCTGAATTAACCCATAAATCAAAATTCTTTCTGAACCAGGTGATACATATTCCTTTATATCATATCATATCTTATCTTATCTGCTAACTGTATATTACTTGTCAAACCACTAAGGTGTACTCTCTAAATGAATATCTGAAAATGATATTTTAGTAGTATTTATAGTTTCCTGTTATTATTGAGACCATGTTTTAAAAAAACACCATGAACATGACAGGAAAAGACACAGGTATCTAGCAAGCCATATTATGAATGAAAGCAGAAACTGCTTTTGTTTGTTAGCCAAATAGTCATCCTATTTTACTAAGCGGCATGCTTATGCTGAATATTCAAACAGAATATTTGAGTATTTTTATCCTATATTTGAATACTCAATATTAAGTGGAAATTAACAGGGTTTGGGCATAAGAAGAGAATAGGTTCTCATAGCTTCCTTTACAGCGCTTGGAACGGCTCTGGGGTGGAGGCTTTATATTATTAAACAGGGCAGAAAAATAAAACAATAGAAAAGTGAAAGAATAACAAAAATACTATGAGGGCTCCTCATTCATGGATAGAAACTTTTATGCAATAGTCTTAATAAAATATCACTTTTCAGTGTAATCATCCATACATAATCTCTGTCTGTAAGCAACTCATTTGTGAATTGCAACGAACTTCAGGTCTTCAATCCACTGAGTAATTGGGTCCATACATTTATCTGCCCAGTGGAGTAATTTCCTAGTAATAAGGGTGCAGTGCATCCATTTCCGTTGTCCACCCATCAATTTCCACGTGACAGGCATATAGTTCCAAAGAATTTGACGTCTGAAAATATTAAACCTGACCTCAAAGTTGGTGTGTGTAATAATGGCTTCTTCCCAAGAGATAACAATTTTGGGATGTATGCTTTAAAAATGTTTGAAACTATTATTTCAGACTGAGGGATTTTAATTGTGAGCTGAAATTCACCTCTTGAAAGACCCTCCGGGTTGTGGGAAATAAGAAAAGCACACTCAAATCATGGGCAAATTACTATTTTCTTTAAAAGTTTCACATGGCTTCCCGTCGAGGTTAGTAAGTAGCTTGAATGCTCAGCAACTGAGTTAAATCCATGAATTGGGAAAGATTTGGCCTTTCTGGTTTAAAAAAATGAAGAGATGAAAAGTACTCATACCTTGTATAGGGTACCTGCATTTTTTAAAAAAATATATATTCCATTTTATACTGGCTTTTAACAGAACTGTTGGGATTTCATAAAAAGCAGAAAATCAGGAAGAATCTGGAAGCCCCTTTTCCAACTCACCCTTTTTATGAAAAGGCACAAGTGTTTGTGCACTGCAGAAAATGGGTAAGTTGGAAAAGGGGCTTCCAGATTCCTGTTGATTTTTGGCCACCACAGACCAACATCTCCTACAATCGCATAAAAAGCAGATGACGACCACACCTTTTAAAACCCATTCAAAAACTGGCACTTGAACAGAAGCTTCTCTTTTAAAAAAAGTGTTAATGTCTTGCTTAGCCTTCAAAGCTCTTTTTTCCCCCCCTCTAAATTTTCTTTGGACTGGGTCCTCTTCAAAGTGATTTATCCTGCATAATTCAGTAAAATCCAGAGCCTAATGGCACTTTTAAGATTGCAGTTTTGGGGATTTTTCTGAAAGGAAGCCCCACTGGGGAGCCATGGGGCTCCTCTATCAATAAAATAGGACAGAACTGTCAACAGCCCATCAACAAAGCCAAGAAACTTTTTCCTCCTTTTCCCGCCTCCCTCGCGCTCATTGGTCACCTTCTCAGCGCGCTCCCGCCCCTTTCCGCCCAAGCCCTCCCCTCTCCTCCTGGCCTGGGCCTGCCTCCCGCGCGTTGATTGGACAGCCCACCGAGCCCCTCCCGCCCCTTTGGGAAGCCCTGCCCCCTGGCTCCTCCTCCTGGAGACCCTCTAGCGCCCTTATTGGCCAATTTAAAGAGAAAGTTCGTTGCGCCCTTCCTTCTTCCCGCCCCCTCGGCAATGGCGGCGACGCCCGGAGATTGAGCGGGGCCCTCTCTGAGAGGAAGTTGAGGCTTCGTTCTCCTCAGCCTGCGGTGGCGCCGAGGGCGGGTGAAGGGTGGGGGAAAGGGCGGGGGGGCTAGGCTCACCTCAGCGACCAGTCCCATCGCGGGGGGGGAGGGGCCGGGCCGGGGGGGCCTGGAAGGATATGGAGCAGGGGGCTGCCAGCCGGAAGGAAGGCCTGAGGGGGGCAACGGAAAAAGGGGGCCCCCCCAGGGGCGAGGGGGGCGCTCAGGAGGGAAACACGAGCCTGTTGGCAGAAGAGGGTGCTGTGGCAGCAGGTGCCAGGGGCACTGGAGTGGCACCAGATCCCCCCAGCGGTGCCCCTGCCCCCAACGAGGACTCCTGGATCCACAGGATGTTGGGCGAAGTCCTCAAAGCCTCCAGCCTGAGGGTCTCCCTGCCGGAGGCACCTCCAGTGACGGTGTTGCTCCTGCAGAGATACATGGCTGATGGCATGCCCCTGGCTGGTGCCCCCTGCCCAGCCCCCCCCCAGGCTGGTGCCCCCTGCCCAGCCCAGGCTGCTCCCTGCCCATCTTACTTCTATGACATGACTGTCACAGATGGCATCTTCTGGGAGAAGTGCCACCTGGACCCCCAGCTGAACGGCCTCATCCACCAAAACAAGCTCGGCTGTGGCATGCAGGTGAAAATCGCCCAGTGTTCGTACGTGTATAATGAAAAGAGGCTGGGCCGTGGCTTTCTGTGCATTGAACAGCTGGAAGTCCTAGAAGGGCCGGCCTTCACGGATGCTCCCCCACAGCTAAAAGTGTGCCATGTGAAATCCACCCTCCCCCTGAAGGGGGGCAAGAAGCATTACCTTCCGCTGTGGAATAATGACGATCCATGTGGGGACATGTGGGTAGAAAAGACGCCTTTGCGGGAGGTCTCTGTGGATGGTAAGTGGAGGATGGCCAGGCCACAGAATAGAGATGGGGAAAGTTCATGGATGAAATGGAAGCGTAGGGTATCTTTGAATCCCCCTTGGCTGTTTTAGGCTCAGAAAATGGAGTCCTTAGTTGGCAGGGTTTGGGCATGATGCCAAGCCATGGCTTGCCATCCAGGAAGAAGGCCCAGCCAGATTGTGGTTTGAGATCAAAATCAGAGGAAGGGATCTGTATGTGTATGTCTTTAAGTCAGTCTTGACTCCAGGCAATTGCCTGGACAAATCCCTGCAGCTTGGCAAGGTTTTCAGAAGTGGTTTGCTCTTGCTGCATTCTTCCCGGGGCTGAGAGAGAGGAACTGGCCCAAAGTCACCCAGCTGGCTTTGTGCCTAAGGCAGGACCAGAACTCACAGTCTCCTGGTTTCTAGCCTGGTGCCTTTAACCACTACATCAAACTGGCTCTGACAGACGGAATCATAGTGTTTGTTTATTAGAATTATATCCTGCCTTACCTTAGCATTCTCTTCAGTTTCTTCCCACAACAGCAACTCTGTTGGCTTGAGAGATACTAAATTCTGTGGAATGGAACTTAGCTCTCCCCTGTCCTAAATACATAAATCTGAAGTAGCTTTCTATGTTTTCATGCAACATTTAGCTATAGTTTGGTGCCGCATTTGAATTGCTGCACTTTGAATATTTTCTTTAGTAACGCTCTAAAATGAGAACTCCCCCCCCCCCCGGTTTGGGACTTTGAATCTGAACTGAACAGCCACATTCACATGCTTTTGAGTCAGTATCAAAGCAGGTATGATATAGCAATAATTAACTTATCTGTATTGGGTTTTGAGATTAGTATTTGCAGTAATATAATTTAAAACCAGTAAACAGGGCTATTCATTGCAGCACTACCAGTTCTTGCTCATGTTATTCTGCTCTTGTTTTTTCCTAGAATTCAAACTAACATCTCTCTTTCATCTGGCCATGACCTGGGAAACCAGAATCAACTTCCAACCATTGCTTGTCAGAATCATCCATAAGTCTCGATTACGTTATTATGGAAAACCAAAAACAAAACTAGATGTGCCATATCAGGTAGGAATAGTTCTGATATAGAGTTCTTTTACTAAGGGGATCTCACATGTATTGTTTTATTAGTAATAATATGATGTGAAAGGATAAAAATCTCACCATGTAAGCAGTGGCTGCTACAAAATACAATGACACCAAATGATGCCACATTTTTCAGTGATGTCATCATCCAAATGCCACCTTTATGTACTAGTATCCCAGTTGTCTGACACAAGTACTTAAGTCGTGGCATTTGTACAGTGATGTGATCAGCACATTCCTCTATACTACAGTAATATGTGATTAAGTAACTACCTGTTTGATTTTTTTAGAAGTTTATGTTGCTTAGCCAGTGGTGAGGGAGGGAAAGCAAGTATGATTCTGCATCCACTATTAGGAGAAATGAAAGGGGCTTAATTATATTAAATTAGATGCCTTCTGTAGACTGTTTGGGTAGTTCAGTGTTCTGACAATTCCCCATAAATATGTTGTTACTTTTGTTACTGTTTGTTTTCAGATATTATGTTCTATTTGATGATGCTTCTGCTAAACAAGCTTCATCTTGTACAGGCCCACTCCCATGATATCCATCCTGATGATTCCTCTGTTTTGGGAAGAAAAGTCTCCTCTCTTCCATTTGCTCTCCATTCATTAATCTTGCCACAATACACACTAAGCCGTAAACTAAGTCCAATCTTTGTTCCTACCTTATTCAGCCCTAGGTGCTATCTCTTGTTGCTTCCTAGTTTCAATTTCTGTGGAATTTCCGCTTTTAGGATTGGAATTCCACAGCTTAATATTATATGTGCTTGATTAAAAATAAGTCCTGCTGAGTTCAGTGAACTTATATAGGTAAATAGATAGGAATGTTGCCTTTAATGTAAAAGCTTTCTGAATGAGAGCAGTAACACTTCTGTTTTTGTAAAGCATATTTATTGCACGTAGTTTCTGATGATAAATTTAGGAGCGAAGTGGATAGAATGAAAAGTATGCTTCAGCCTCAGGCATTTAAAATAACATTTCAGTAACACAGTCTTTAACTTTTAAGAGCAAGTGTTCTTATATTTTCAGGCTTATTTTGATGTGGCTGATCACTCTGGTATGGTGTTAATGGTGCTGTGGGGCTCTTTATGCCCTGAATGGTATCACAGTATGAAAATTGGCACAGTGCTACTGCTTGAAAAATATGCTGTTAAAAAAAGTTTATCTTCTAAAACACAGTCAAGTCCTGGAGATTTGCAGATGAAGAGATTCTGTTCAATAGGTTAAGTATCCCAAATATGAATTGAATTTTTTTTGTGTAGCCTTGGAAAATTCATTAGCTTGCTGTCAGGCAACAAAAGTCCATCTGATCATTCATTTTGCCTGTATACAATGATTATTTGAGACAAAGAATATATGTTTGTTTGTTACTTCAGGCAGTGAAGAAACAGCACTGTCATAACCAGTCAGTCTACTGCAGTAATCATTCTCAAATAGCAAGAAGCCATTTTCCTACTTGGCTGCACAACATGGGATCTGTATCTAATCCATATCTTCTCAGGAGGGCTCCAACTGCCACAATTAGCTTCCAATTATTTTGATTCGCTTGCATCTTGGTGTCTGATATATAGGTCCTAGTTTTCCCTTAGGACTGGTTGATTGCTCTCAGCCCTAAACCAGGAAGTCAAAGAACATCAATCTGCCAACATGCACTGGACCAGCATGGTTGATTTCAGTCCATAACCTTCAGTGAAGAAGCCTTCATCCTGCAGTGGATCAGTTTAGGCAGATAATAATTACATACAAGAAAATGTATAGTCAAGAAAGTGACGTGCTTTGTCGGACAGAAGGAGCAATAAATGAAAACTGTTGATGAATGTAAACAGTTTGACAGTGATTCTAATTGTCTCTGTGAAGTATTAGATTCAAGTTTGTCAGTCTGAGACTTTTGAAATATATTTCTCAATAGGTCAATGGAAGCAGATTTTTGCTTTCTGGAAGTGCTAATGGGGTTCGTTTAGTAATGGAAAGTTAAAAATAACGTAGGCGGGAGGAAGGTCCAAGTGAAGGATAGGTGCAAATTAAACAGTGAGAATATTAAACTGAAAAGCAAGGCCTCCTGTGGCATAAATAGGATGCTCATGTATTGTATAAAATACCTAATTATCTCTCATATCTTTAGTAGGCTCTTTGTTGTTGCTTGTTTTAGAATATTGAATAAATAATTTGAAGTCCACAGTAAAAGAATAGCACAACCAATTCTAATATATTACTCAAATTGCACTGACTTGCTCATTTTTATAACACTATGAATGAAACGTGTTTTTTATGTCTTGATGCGTTAATTCTAAGAATATGGAAGGGGATGTTTATGCACTGATACTTCATTAGTGTTTCCTTGCACATGCCTGCCTTGATTCAAATATAAATACTGGTTTTCCAAGACACCCATCATAGTTCCTTTGAGATTGTTATAACCAAATTCTCCTGTTTCTTATGAATATTGATAACCATTATTCACTGTAGAACAGTTTGCTACGGTTGTCCTTTCTTATCCCAGCTGGTAGAAGAAAGAAATAAAGCATTTTGAGAGCTGTAGTTCTCTTGAAGAGAATTCCCATTTAGCAGTTTTATGTGTTTCTTCTATGTACCTAAGTGCTCAGGCTGATTTCTACTGCTCAGATATCAGCATTCTTTCCTGTAGCACATCTCTTGTAATTTATCTGTGATTTGAGTGGTCTTGGAGGGGCCAGTTCTGCAAAAGGAAGTTATGTTTTGGAAGAAAAGGACAACAGTAAGCAGACAGTAGAGCTTTCTAAGAAGTACAAATGTAGTATCTGTCTGCAACAGCTTTAAACAGCTTGGGGGGAATTTTTTGTCCTCAGTGCTTTGAAGCACCATTTGAGGTTCTTCTAACATCATGTTCATGTGACTTAACCACATGCCATTCCCAAAGTATTTAAAATTGGATAAAACAAACTTTATAAAGATGTGTTTGTTTAAATGAACTATAACAAAACTAATGTAGCTGGTAATTTAGCCAAAATAAACATAATTGTCATCATCTGGTTAATTCTTTTTTAGAAATTGCTTTGAATGTTCGAGACCCTCCAGCTAAAATTAACATCATTCCAGAAAATAAAATTAAACCAGAATGGAAGTTGCCTGAAGTTGAATATCAGTTTATAACAAGGTTATTATCATTATTATTATTATTTTGTCTATGTTTTTCATGGATTATTTTTTCCAGACTGGAATATTAATGTTAAAAAATTTGAGAGAGAGGGAGACTAAAAGAGAAATTAAATTCTAGCATTTACAAATAAGGTATAATTATAGCCATTAATTCTGTATTTCATATCAACAGTGTTCAGATGATATAACAAGCCTGGATTATCATTAGCCGCATTTATGAATGTTACTTCTGCAAACCTGTTGCCCATAGTTTGTTCTGATGTGTGACATGATGGCTTTTTCTGGCTAGAAGAAGCCTGGGTAAAATTCTGTAAACCAATTTAAAAGGAGCAATAGATTCTCTGTGCATTTATTCCTGATGAATGGAGCCATTGCATGATAAATATTTGTTTCTTTACTTTATTTGTATGCCACCTATTTCCCAAAAGCTCTGAGCGGCTAACTATCAGATATATCACCAAACAAAATGCTCCTTAAAAATAATAAACCCACCCATAAAATAAACTAAATAGAGTATCAAAATTATACAAAAAAGAAAGAAAATGCACAAGAAATGCATTTGCAAATTCAGATCTTCCATCACAGCATGCTCTCCTTCCGCACTTGATGGAATAACCAAGTCTTAACTGCTCTCCTGAAACCCAGAAGAGAAGGAGCAGACTGGATTTCCATGGGAAGGAAATTCCACAGTATGGGAGTAATTATCAAAAATACCGATTTCCAAGGCTCCATCAGATAACCTTCTTGTCTACGTAGGACTGGGGCGAGTTGCCCTTATGTGACCTGATCCAATAGGCAGATGACAATGGGAGGAGATGGTCTCTCAGATAACTTGGCCAGAGTCACGTAAGGCTTTAGAGGTAACAACTAGTATCACATATGGAATCACATATGGAAGCCAAGTGGCAAACAATGCAGCTCCCAAAGCAGCAGAGTCACCCAGGAATATAGGACCACTGCGTTTTGCATCCACTGTGGCATCTGAATACTTTCTAAGGCAGTGCCCTGCAATTTGGATTGCGTAATCCAAATGGGAGGTGACTAAGTCACAAGTGACTGTGAGCAGGGCCTCCCAGTCGTGAAAGGGAAGCAACTGGTGTATAAGATGTATACGAAAGACCTCCTGGCTACAGCTACCACTTTTGGCCATCACGTTTTTTTCAAATGTCTCACAAGTCAAAACAAACCATGGTGAGGTAGTTCAGGAGAAGAAATTCTCAGGCAGTGCCATAACCTAGCTTGCTGTTTTGTTTGAACCCACCAATTTAGTGTCTGCCTTGGGTAAATAGATTTCTGGAATGCAATGGGTGGCTTTTATCTGTCTGATATCCTAAGAACTGTTGTGCTTTCAATCCCAGATCAGAATTGGATGAGTTAGCCCAGAATCACTTTTGTGACATTATTGGACTTGTACAATATGTTGGACGGATCGAACGCAAAAGAAAAAAAGGTATTTTCAAATATTATATGTTTGACTCTAAAAATATGTTTAGAACATTGATTAACATTTATTTTGTCTACACAGGGTGTGTGGATGACTTTTGGACATATCGCTGGGTACATGTTATTGATGGGACCTCAGAACAGCCTTTCATAGTAGAATTGTTTGCCACATCTCAGCCAGATATATTTGAGCAAATTCACCCAAGTATGTATTCTATAAATATCTCTGTTTAATGTAATTGCTTTCTGTCTAATTTGCTTGGAATTTCAGGAATCAGAGTACTGGGCAATACTATCATAGTTTCTTCTGATTCTTCTGGTGTAATAGTGGAAAGGGTGAACTGGAAAGAACTCTTGGATTTCATTGATTCTAAATTCCATCTGTTTAGTTACAGCAAAATAAACACTGATGCCATGTTGACAGCATATACAGGTTTTCTTTTTTCTTCCATACTCCATCAGATTGAGAATAAGATAATATGTGAAGTAGCTCTCAGTGCTTATAAACTTTCCTTGTAGTCTATAGCCTTATATCACAAGAGAGAAGGTAAGAAGATATTTAGACTGCATTACAGTTTGGTGACAGCCATCAAGACTTCAGAACTTTTTTTGACCACAGATTAAAAATCTTAGAAGGTGCGTAAATATGAACTTAAAATGTAAGAAGCACCATATGGGATCACACCAAAGGTCCCATTTAGTCCAGCATCTAAAAATCAATTGCATGCTTTTGGTAATTTTACAATTTGGACATGAATGTAATAATCAATATGCATGTGTCCCCACCCCATCCCCACTGCTTCCCTAGGAGTAATATTTGGTGATATACAAGCTATTTCTCATAGGGAGCTGGTGCAATATTAAAGTTTCAGATTGTGGGTGACAGTTCACCGAGGAATGCTTTGTCTAGTATCTGGGAGATGAGTCGTCTCTAGATTTCATCTGGCAACATTTAATTTTCCTGTACAGGATATTTTTCAGTGTAAGGAGGCATCTCGGCACATGAGACTGTGCCTGTAGTTTGCAGTGATAGAGACCAGATACTGCTTTATCTCTTAATCTACACTATATGAGCGCCAGGCCAAAGTCAGAAAATGTTCTGAAAAATAATTTGAATACTCTAGAAAAATCTTAGAAAATTAGTTTAGTTTACAAATTATAATAATTAGTTTGCTCTTGGTAGGTTTTTTTTCTTTCAAAACTTAACATTTAAAAATATTTAAATTTATCAGAATCAGCAGATGGCGCCTCAGGTTTCAGTCATGGACAGGCATCAGTGATCTTTTTTTTATTGATTTGGTCTACGGTTATTATCTATAATGTTATGTTTAATTTTGTTTTAATTGGAATTTACAAAAATGGGGACTTGTATGCTGTTCAGAGTCCGCTTTGGAGTAGCTTATAAGGCAGATAGATAGATAGATAGATAGATAGATAGATAGATAGATAGATAGATAGATAGATAGATAAATAAATAAATAGGTAATATGATGCTTCTCTGTCTCTAGTGACATACTTGGTATGTACGCAGATGAGAGTGGAACGAAATATTTCTGAGAATGGCTCCAATACAGTTTATTTAACCACGTCTTTGAAAAGCCAAATATTTATTACAGGTAAAAATCTTTTATAAAAATACCTAACTTTATATCTAATCCTAATCCATCAAATCATGTCAACTACCTTCTTCTATCCATATCCTTTTTACCAGTTTCTGTTGCCCGTGTTACACTTTTGCAGTAGTTGTCAGGACTGAAAGTGCTGCCCCTTCTCTTCCTTACAAGAGAATCTTGCCAGATGAGAACAGCCCCAAGTGGCTTGATTACTTCCCCTAATTTGGCACTCCCCTGATTATTCCTCAAGAGCAACAGCTTTGTGAGTTCTTATTTGATGCTATTTTAATGTCAGCAGTATGTTTTTAGGTACTGTGTTAATGCAAACAAAGCACTGGCATTTTTATATCCAAATATGTGTTTATACTCTGAATAACTGAATTTATTTCCACAGTGACGATGGACTGATATGCCATCACAGAGCTGGTTTTCTAATACCTTCGTTGGTATTGGCATTAAATACATTTGAATAGCTTGGAGATTTCTGTCTCTGTAGCAATCTAGCATAAAACACAACTCTGTAGTCTTCTAGGAATTATGTCAGAATTATAGAGGAGTTTCATAAAGGTTATTAATTCTCTGGAGTGATGGTAGAATATTTTCAGTTGGTCCTGTGGTGTGTAGTGAGTTTCTCAAGTGACTTAGAAACAGGAGTTCTGCCTCTTTCCTGGATGGCCTGGCGAACCACAACATTAACACACCCAATTGTCACTACAAATTCCATGACATTCTTGACAAGCCCACCTGATGTTGAAAACATATTAAATACTTTTGAATGCCTTACAGCACCATACTAAAAACCAGTGTGGCCCAGCACTTTCAAAAATTCCTGATTTAATCTTTTAATTCTTTCATTATAGCTACCATAGCTTTTTGTTTTGTGTTTTTTTTCCCTTTAAAATAGGATGGCATAAGGGCCAACCATATACAAAAGATCCAAAAGTGAAAAACTTTATCCAGTGGATGAAAACTCAAGAGGAAGCTTCTTACATGGACAGAAGTATCATTGGTGGATATTATCTTCTCCCACCTCTCCCAGATACATTTTTAGAATATTGTAAAAATATTAAGGGTATGGCATTTCATTCTGTAGTCTCACACATGCTTGCCGATTTTGAATAGCCTTATTTGCAAACAAAACATTTCTGTGCAATTCTGCCCAGTGTAAATATTTATAGATGCTGAGAATTCATTATTGGTTATGGTTGATAAGTTGCAGCAAAGCTTATGGTCCTTCTTCGTTCCTTATCCCCTTTTAAACTTTGCAGGATCAGTAGTTTGTCTGAAGTCCTGTTTTATTTCCATGTCAAAAAATACCTGGACGATGTTTGAATTACGTCTCAAAAGTTAAGTGACGCTATATGGCGTCATTTGATTGAAGATCACAGTGCAGATGTAAAAGCAGAGAATGGCTCTGGCTTGTAGCTAATTATGTCCTGATGGAACAGCAGCTGTCAGTGGGATTGTTTTGTTTTCTCCTCATCCACATGACAGATCAGTTCCAGATGGTTGGGGGTTGCTCTAGGACACATGAAGTGTTCTAAATGGGATGAGGGGAAGTCTACTCACATAATACCGGGCATATCCCATAACAACCTAATGTTACTTTCATGCCTCTAAAGGAGACAGACTATAAGCCTGGTTTTCTTAATTGTTTACAAAGTTAACTTATTCGGACTGGTGCTGTGCCAGTTGAAAAAACAATAACAGGGTTACGTTCCTTACCATCTGAATTATACGTATCCCGTACCCATGCTTATTTGGTGGTATTGTTTTTTCTTTTTAAACTACATTTCAGAAGAATTAGCTTTGATAGCCATCAGTGAAACAGAGAAGGAGATTGACAGTTTGCACTACAGGGAACAGAAGCGCATTGCTTTTCAAGGGATAATTAGTGCTATAAGATGTGTCAGCTGTAGCAGTACATCCCAGGATGCCTCAGGAGTGCGACCAATGCAGGTACAGTACTTGAACATTAATAGCCTAGTACTTAAGATAGTAGGAGCATGATTAAAACTGAGACACTCTGCCTTTGAATTGAAAGAACCTGTAGTAATTACTTCTTAACTATTTTTCTCTTACTTTGAACATGTGTAAAATTAGAAAGTCATCGTTTACGTTTTCATGATACCTTTCTTAAAATGTCTTGATGTATCTAATAGTTTCTGCATTGTTTGAATAAAACAGTGGAAATAAATGGGAAGGATAAGTGTTTGAGGCAGAATTTTATATCTTAGCTAAGATCATGTGTTTTTCCTGCTGGATTGATCGTGCTATTTGTGGTAATGAAATGGAATCTAGCTTTTTAAAAATTTCTGTGGAAAGTAGCTAACTGGAAGACATTGTGTGAATTTGATTTAAAATTATTTCTGCAGATCAAGAAAAGGTCATCAGTATGTACTTCAGTGTCGGAAACTGATCATATTAATAAAGGCAGAAGAAAATATCAGCAAGCGGGAGAATCAGCTTCTAAGCAGAAGTCACCACCTCTGGAACAACGAAACATAGTAACCAGGAGTTGTACAAAGAGACAGATTGCAACTGTGGAGTAAGGGAGGTTTTTTTGAAGTGGAATAGAATCTCTAGTCCCTTTGGCATTTGTGTATTTTAGCTTATACTGTAGTCTCATAGTCTTACTTCTGCTGATGCCTTGCACTGGGCATATGCAAATTACTCAGTTTTCAAGTGGTCATAAGATGTTTCACATAATTTTTTTTGGCACAGGAAATCATAGTTGCATAGCAGTGCTAGCTAGGTAAGATTGGGTGTCTAGCGTTGATCTTGCTAAAATGAAGTCCGATTAGATATTATAAGTTAGTTCTAAGCTTTGAGATGGCAATAGCAGTTAAATAGCAACTCATTATTAAATAATAATTTGCTGTGCATCTTTACAGGTGCCAAACATTTTGAGGTTAAAATGTTCTGACCCCAAAAGACCTTAGCATGGGATGTCCAGAACTCTGTTTCCTTAAGGTTGGAATAGCCTGTTCCAAAGTTGGAATGGAATAGTTCAGGGTCAAAACATTTCAACTTCCAATTCTTTACTCCTCTACACATGATTCATTCATTTAGGCTTGGGGTAGAAAACTGCCCTCCAGAGAAGAGGAAAAACTTGATATACCCAATAATATTAATAAGATTAAGCCTTGTTCAGCCTAGTCCACAAATCAGTTGATAAGGAGCACTTACATTTACGGCTTGTCATCCTACTACGATAATGTGCAATTGTGACACAGCCTTTTCCTGTTCTGATGCAAGTAACATCTTAAATCTGTTCTGAGCAATTGGATGTGGTGGTTCAGATCTTTTCCATTTGCAGGATTTATCTAATGGCCATCTAAGCCATTTTAAAGGTGAGATAAAAGATTCTAAAAGGTATAGACAAGCTAGAGCAGTACACTGAAAAGAATAGGATGGAATTTAACAGGGATATATGTAAAGATCTGCATCCAGGTATCAGTAGTACAAGTGAAAAGGATCTGAATGTCCTTGTTCACCACAGATTAGACATGAGCTAGCAGTGTGATGCAGCTGATGAAAAAGCAAATGCTAACTTGGAATGCATTAATAGGAGCACAGAGTCCAGTTCATGGGCAGTAATTGTTCCACTCTGCTCTACCTTGGTCAGACCCAACTTGGAGTATTGTGACTAGTTCTGGGTATCACTATTCAAAAAGGATAGTGATGAATTGGAGCAAGTTCAGAGGAGGACTACCAAGATGACAAGGGGTCTGGAAACCAAGCAGTTAAAAAAGATGCATATGTTTAGCCTACAGAAGAGAATATTAAGGGGACGTATGACTGATCCTCTGTTACCCCAGAGGACAGGACCAGAACACTAGATTCTAATTACACTGCTAGATATTGGGAGGAATTCCCTGATCATATGACCTATCAGTCAGTGGAACAGGTTACCGCATGAAGTGGTGAGTTCTCCTTTGCTACAGGTCTTCGATGGAAGCCAAATTGTCAACTGTCAGAGGTGCTCTAGTGGGTCCTTCACTGAGCAGGAGGCTGGACTAAATCACCTCCAGTTCTGTGGTATATG
The DNA here is from genome assembly GCF_059951505.1 of Python bivittatus. Taxonomy (NCBI): domain Eukaryota; kingdom Metazoa; phylum Chordata; class Lepidosauria; order Squamata; family Pythonidae; genus Python; species Python bivittatus. The sequence goes on from NW_028277094.1 coordinate 8,362,022, forward strand.
AATAATGACTTCTAGGATGGAGGGTGGGCCAAATTCCAAGCAGATCAGGTGTCCTCTTGTGTCTTATGGAAAGCTAGCATCTTACACTCTGCCATTACTTGCATCAGTGTACAGTAAATTTAACATGTGTTTCTTAATATAACCCAGCCTCACAGACTAGCAAAAAATGCAAAACAACTAATTGGTGATAGGTGGAAGTGTTTTGATTCTCTTTGGAACATAATTATGTGAACTGAGCTCATAGTAAAGAATTTGTTTTATTGTAAAATAATTGATACCTCCAAATAATGTTGAAGCTGTTGACTATATTTTTAAGGGCAACAGATCATCATCCTGTGCCTTCTCAACATTCATATTTGACAAGAGCAGCAAGCAAAAAAAGAATGTAAGTGGCAAATTCTTGGTAATTTCATTGCATTTTTTAAATGGTGACTTATTTTGTTTTGCGGTCTAGCAACTTTGGGTTTTTTAGTTCCAGTTCTCTGCAAAAGAATGCTGTTTTGACATTCAGCCTTAAATGTATTTACTTAACATTTAAACAGCAAAGTCATGTTGCAGTTTAGACAACAATTGTATTTTCTACATGAGAATTCAATGTTCCTTATTTGCAGAGAAACATGTGAGTGAAAGAAAAACAATAAAGATTATTGGTTGTTAAAGATTAACATTTTTATTATTTTATAAATCTTGATGGAGAAAAATTCATCATATACCATTTAACCCAGGTGTTTTATAGAGATAGGAAATCTTTTGACAGAAAAATTTATCTCATAATTGGATTTCAGTATCATTTTTACATGCTTTAGTAAAAATAATAATAGATATGGTTCATTCCTTATACATTTAATGTTTAACCATAATTTAATATCACCATTGGTATTCAGTCTTCAACAATTATTTATACTTTCATACTTAATAATTTACTAAAGTTTATTTTCCTTATGTCTGGTTAATTATTACGCTGCATTTTACCTTGGTTTGTCCCAGTATATGAATATCAATCAACTTGCTATCTGTACAAGCACTATTTGTAAAGGAATTTTAGAGTTTGACAACTCCATTGTGTGGATGCAAAACAGAATCAGTGTCTGCCATACCTCATTACATCCCTTTTCTCTATAATTCCATGTATAATGTTTCCTAAGAATGGAAAGTGTATATGTTGATGAGTGTGTAGTTTCACAACTGACCATCAAGCAAAGTCCTGTTTGCTTGACTGACCTGTCTTACATTGGCAGTGCATGAATTCAAAGGGATTATCTGAAGTTTGAAATAGTGTGTTTTACAATTTCAAAATTTGAAATGCTTAACATAGCGGAGTCTTCCTTTTTCTGAGGAGATCACAGTACTGTTTTGAATTGTGCCTGCATCATACTTACTTTAGCAGATCTTGGATTTTTAGCTTTTTCTAGGATAATTAAAAAAAAAAAGTTCATGGTCTTTAACACTGCATTGTGCTTCTGCCAGTGTCTTGTGAACTAGATTTCAAATAAGCTTCTGTACAGAGTTTTTAACCAAAAATATTCCCAGTTGGATACTTCAGTTAAAGAAGTAATTGTTGGTTTGTAAATATTAAGAATCAACATTTCCGCAACTATGGTCCATTGAAGGGCAAAAAGAGCCTGACATGTAGATCTGTGACCACATCCACCATGTATTTTTGTATGGTTCATAATGTGAGAAAGGAATTTAACCCATTTTCCATTGTAACCTCATTCAAACCTGCTAGCATTGTTGCGAAGCGAGAGGGACATTGTCTTTCCATTGAAGCTAATAGTGGTGGAATATGGTAGAGTCTTCCATCCGTGCTGTTTACTCTGTCAGTTGCCTTTGGAGAGAAGTGGGAGGAAATATATTGTAGTATAAATGCCGCAAGTTAACATTAACTTGTGTCAGAAGTCAGGATGCACATAGGTAAGGGTGGGATTTCCATGATGATGTCACCACATGTTATCATTTTTACTCCATTGCGACTGGCTGTGGATGCTGCTGCTTCACTCTACTTTCCTCAGTAGCTATTGGTGACACAGCTGGGATCTGGTTATATTTTCCCCAGCCAGACTAACAGTAGCTTTGGGGCAGAGGGAAGAGCAGGAAAATGATGTGGAAAGAATGGGGTCAGTGCTCCTCCCGTCTCCTGAGTTCTTTTTTTTTTTTTATAAATTTTTTATTTTTTACAACAAACACAAACAAACAATAGCATAAAAAACATAAAAACCATCTTCCATTTTAAACCGTGTGTCAGCCAGTTACCAATCATTTGTGCCATCCTTTCATAGTCCCTTCTCCTGAGTTCTTGTCAGATAAGCAGTGCACACACATCAGTTCATCACCTTTGAAGTAGAAAAAAAAAAATCAGCTGTGTCATATTTTCTTTTTGGACCATAACATGAAAGACTAGTCAACTTGAGGGTTCTATAAATTAAAAATTATAATTATTGATAACATGGTCAAATAGTTTTGCTGGTCTCAGTGACAATCTGCTTGGATTTTTAAAGGTTGCGCAAATTTTTGCAAGATAATTCGCATGCAAAGAAAGAAAGTAAAGAAGTGATGGAAACAGCACAAACATATGAAAGTATGTACTTTGTTTCTGAAGGCTATATTAGTATTAGCTTTTTGCATTCAAAGAAGCTGGTGTAGGAAGCAAAAAAATAATAATTGCATGCTTTCTCCATCTTTAATGTTATTAATATGTTAATGATGCATATTTTTTTACATTGATGCCTAGCTAACGTTTTAGTTTTGTATGTTGCTTAGCACCTTGGTGCTAAATGAAGGAGAAGTAGTAATGACATTGCCCAGAACACTTCAGCCTTGCTTTTTAATTATATAAACTTCTTTCTCATGAGGTGCACAAGGTTGTACTTCATTATTATGAATGTTGCAGTGTGATCTAGGATGCATCTTATAGATCCTTATTGGTTGCTCTCACTTTGCCTTATGCTATTCTGGTATACAGATCTAGTACACAATACAGCTAAATTAAGCTGTAGGGTTAATTTTTTAAAAGCCAATGGTTCCTTGGGGTCAGGAGGGGAACTCTGATGCCATGACAGTCGGTATAACCCAACAATTGAAGGTTGCTGCATTGCTGTTAGTGTTCATATTTCCATTTTGAATCGACTTCTGCCTCCAAATTGAATTTAAAGTGACATGTATTCCAACTGTTTAGACTTACAAATAAAAGTAAAGTTCCATTTATAGACCTTCTCCCAGGTAAGTGTTGATGGGATGTCATCTTAAGGCTTGGTAGCCTTTCATTTGAATAGATTTTGAAATCACCAGACCCTTAGGAATAAGTAATGTTGTTACATGTCAGCTATCAAATCCTGTTTAATGTCAACTGTACAATAGTACAATTTAATGTCAAATTTCATATGTTCAGAAAGTATCTTCTATTTAACATAGTAATTCACAGAGGATAAATTTGAAGGACAAATTAGTTTTCATCCAGATCTTAACATCAGTGTAACTGTTAACTGAAAAATATGCTTTGTATAATATTACAGGTAGTCCTTGCTTACTGACAGTAGATTGGGACCAGAAATTCCATTGCTAAGCGATGCAGTCAAAAGGTGCAATGTCGCGTGACTGTGCTGACTTACAACAATTGCGGCAGTCCCAGCTGCTGTCATTAGGTGAATCCTGTATGGTTGCAGCATCCCACAGTCATGTGATCACCATTTGCAACCTCTTGCCAGCTTCCCCATTGACTTTGCTTGTCAGAAGTTGGCAGTGAAGGTCAGAAATGGCGATTGTCTGATCGCGGGATGCTGTGATGTCATAATTGTGTGCTGGTTGCCGAGTGCCTGAATTGTGACTATGGGAAGGCTGTGATGGCCACAATTACAAGGACCCATCATAAGTACCCCTTGTTCAGCACAATTGTAACTTTGAACGGTCACTGAATGAGTGGTCATTCAGCGAGGACTACCTGTATAATTTATTTATTTAAAGCATTTGTATATAGTTCCACAGCTTAAGTAGCTTTTAGTAGAACCAATGACGTGGCCCTGTATAACTTTTTATCTACCTCAGGCAACACATCAGTAGCTTTTAGTGGTGTTTTAGCTAATGCAGGACTTTGGGTCAAATAAACTCATGGTTTTTTCAGTTTGGAATTAATTCTATTATACAAACTAAAGATGAATGAGAGGCTGTACAAAAATAATCAAAAGCAGAAAGGAAAATATTATGCATTCAATTAACTATTTGGATAGAAGATCAAATAATTTGTTTCTCCTAGTTGTAAAAGTATCTATTAATACAACTGTAATACAGTACAACTGTAGTGTGTACTTTAGTCTTTAATAATGACCAATCATACTAGTGACTAGATTTCTGTCAGGAGCTATTAAAATGAGGAAACAACTTATTTATGGAAGGACTGTTTCATAAGATAAAGGTTAATTTGTGTTGCATTTATCTGCTGGCTGTATAGTTCTGATTTAAAATGACCAGATAGATTACATATTATGGCTGCTATGGTGAAATTGCCAATCATATAAATTGAATAAATAATCCTACATGTCAGAGGAGAAAGTGAAAGACATAAAAAAGAGGCACAATTCCTAGTAGGTTAAGAAAAAGTCCATGTAAAAATGCTGTTTCTAATGGCACAACTGAGGGTATCTCCTCACACTCCAGATTATGCTCCCACATAACACTGGTTGGCTTTGAAAGCAGAGTTGTATTTTTTTTTGCCCTTCTGCTTGTTTATCTGAAACTGGATCAAAGCTGATTATTTTTGGTTTACAACTCTGGAGAGATTATGGAGAGCTTGCTTTCCTACTGTCCCAGCTCCTGGACATACTTCAGTCTTTCTCCTCGCCCCTGTAGCTTCAGCTTCAACAGCCTGCTCCTGGTGCAGGAGCTCCCACTGGATAAGCTAAAGAAGCTCATCTGATCTGCTGTTTTGTATACTTTCCCTGGTCAAAGGGAGCTTTTGGAGCTGAGGTGTTTAAAGGTATTTAAAACCTCACTGTCTTTATATTAGCAGGTAACAAAGAAATAGCTGATGGGTTTAAAGAAGTTCACACACAGAGGATGTGCCACAATTCCTGGGAAAGTGTTCTCTGGACAGCTGTAAAAGACAACTTAACACAGCACTTGAACTTCAGCAACGTTTTCCCAGAAAGTTTCCCTTGTAAATTTAATTACATCCACAAAGAATTCCTTATGAAACAATACAATCTTCAGGCAGCCAAATTTAAGCCAAAGGAACGCCCAACGAGTGGAGAAATGAATCACTTTGAAAGTGCCTGTCCTCTTGAATACTATGAAGTGGCTATTCTTGGTAAGTAACTACTAAGTTCGGCGCTCTCAGAAATTTGAACATTTGCAAGCCTGTGTCTTAACAAAAAGGGTGATGCCATACAGCGCTACAAGGCATTGAATAAACGATTCATGTTTGCTGCTCTAGAGGAATGAGGGTTTTTTTTAGAGCAACTGAAAGAAGGTAGGCTAGTCCCAAAGAACCTTTTTCCATAGGCCTGAAGAGGCTGTAAAATAAATTATTCTTGAAAATAGGGAATTTCAAGAGTAAACTAAAACTTATGTGATGCCAAAAGCAAAACAAAAACAAAGTCCCTGGATTTGTAGTGCCATACTAGATCTGTCCCAAGCTTTAGGTGGAAAACGGAATATTATCAATTTAGTATGAGTTGATGTATGTTGTTCAGTTTAGAAGTATGATGATAGAAACAGCACAAGAAGTACTGTAGTAGTTAGGAAGGAAGGCAGGTAATGAAAGAAATTGTTGGTGAATTGTATATGCTTAATAGAGTTATGCTCATATTTTGAACCATGACCCAGGACTAGTTGTCTGCTTAAACTGAGTGACATTGTCACTGTTTTCCTTTTGAATTAAACATTGGGAAAATGAGCAGAACAGCAAACCAATGCAGTTTTTTTTCCTAAATACTTTCAAGGAAAGATTGAATAGGCAATTGTCTGTAGCTTTTGGAAATGAAGCGTGAGACTTGACCCTTGGACTTAAAGCTTTGTTTGATGACAGGATTCTTGAAGATAGTTGTATAGTTAATTAACCCATAGTTGTATAGCTTTTGGTAGTAACAAAAGTAACAATCTCTTGAACAGGCATAAATCATGACGTAGCTATAGAGGTTGCGCTCCTGCATGATTCTTACTTATTTCAAGTCAAGGATACACCACAAAATGCAGTATTTTCTCATGTAAGTGGTACTTCATCTTGCCAGGAAACCATTAACCAAGAAGGATTTTCTGAGTTACTTTCACTTTCAGGTAGGATCTTCCAGATAACAATGATTTGTATATGGCTGTTGTCACTTGTCTAAGTAAGTGCAATTGCAAATTAAGGTTTACATTCTGATACCTCAGTTCATAATATCTCCACCATACAGCTGTCTTCTAAGCAATTTTATTTAAAGCCAGACTGAGGGTTTTGCTGACTAGCACTCTTCTAGCCTTAATGCAGTTAAAAATAATTTAAATCTAGATGGATTAATCTGTTTTCTTCTGAAGAGGTAGCAGCACTATTATCCAGCAATAATACTTTTGAAATTTCCCCCCCCTTCCTCTCTTTTTCTGTTTTTAAATAATTTTTTCTTGGCAGCTGTAAAGAATTTAAATAAAATGACCACTTGTTTAAGCAAATGTATTTTCATTGCAGGTGTTTGCCTTTAGTGGCTTTGAATATGTAATTCACAGTGTGAGTTGTTTGCAAATTATCATTTTCAAACTATCAGTGCCAACTTTCTCTGTGATATATTAAGAATTTCTTAATGAACTAAGCTCTCCATATATGTAGGACCAAGAAAGAGATGGCAATTTTTATGGTGCCAATCACTTTGTTTCCTTAGATTTTTATATTGAGAAACAGGGAGCCAACAAATCTGTCATGAGTAACTCCTACTAGTTCTGGAAAAGGGAAGAAGTTGAAATGCTCTTTTAAAATAAAAACAGTGGATTTTAGTAGTGGGGTGGACTGTTTCATGACTCATTATTTAACTTTTTTTTATAATTAGGAATTGTAAATTATGGCATTATCCTCCTTTTAATTTTTCTTGTCATATACAGATTTTCTTTAAAATCAAATGGCTGACACTCTTGCTATCACATGGTTTGAAAAGTAACCTGTAGCTATTATTGTTTTGCATATTAGGCATGGAGGCTGTTTTTTGTTTTTTGGGGGTTTTTTTGTCTTGTTATTGCTTGCCACAGTATTTGGGGGTGGAATTCTTTTCCTTTCCTGCTCTTGTTTATACCCATTCTGGAATTCATCTTAGGTAAACTGTGCATGGTAATGCTTTTTCTGAACGTGTAACATGTTCATTATCTGTTTGCATACTAGACGAAGATGTAAAAGCAGCTGCACTGGAGAACCAACGTGTCGTTTGCATTCTGGATATCTGTTCTCTGGATAAAGACAAAACTGAAGTCTTTCTTAGGAAAATATATAAAATAACAGATGTCAACGTAGTCAACCAAACATAGTTCATTATTGACATAAATGTATTGTAAATTGAGAAGAGGATTAAACTTGCATGAGAATATTTTCCCCTGCTATTCTATCCAGGAAGCAACTTGGATATTTAGTAGTGGTTGAGGAAAGTTCCTGGTCCCTTTGTATTTGAATTCTATAGAGGGTGTTTTGACCAATACTTGTATCTCAAATCAGTTTTTTTGGGGACAAGTGCTGTACAAATGTTGCTTCTTAACTTTTATTTAAGATTAAAGTAGCAAAAGCTGAGGAACCGATGCATCCGATGGCCGGATCCTGCCCTGCGATACTGAAAACTGTATGTAGGAAGACTGTGGCTCTTTTGCTGCTTATCTCTGCTTTCAGGGCAACTGAATTTGGCATGCTTACTAAAAGTTCCTTGTGGGGAGTGAACATCTTTAATCAATGTACAGGATAGGCCTGTCAAAAGCAAAATTGCCCCAAAAGGTTGCCTTGTTAATCGCCTTTCATCAACGGTCTGCAGAAGGCTTTGACGAAGGATAAAGGAAAGCGACCGGGGATAAGTTCTTGTGTTGAACTTTTTTATGGAGCCTCCACTATGCTGCAGTGGAGGAGTGTCCTTGCTGTAATCAAGCCCGCATATTTGCTGTGTCAAATGTGAATCATCATTACATTGCCAGCTGATCATTATACAGTTGCTGCCTCTTCCAAAGATGATGAGCTGGAAGCAAAACACTCAAATCAGAAATAGTAATTTTGGTTTTTGTTATAAAATGGAAATGAACTGCGTTTGATGCAGAAGTACCAGTCTAGTACAGACATGTAAAACCTGATCATGTGGTCTGGGAATGAGCACAGTACAGCTGCAGTCCAATACCACGGAAGAGGGAAGTTGAATATATGCGTATTTGTATTCAGACTTGGAAGAAGTGAGTATACTTTTTCGTCTCACTTGGAACAAATGAGCAGTCTTTTTTTTTTTTATACTGTATGGCACTATTGCTTTGATATTGCAATAATTTATTGACAGAACTGCAGAGGAACTGCTGAGTTTGCCATGAAAGCTGTCTTTCTTGCTGCTGTCTTTCCTGCCCCGTGTTGAAATAACAACCAAGCCAGTCATTATAGACACCCCTTTCTTTCTGCAAGTGTGAGTTTCGCCTGATGCCTATTTTGTCCTTTTGATGCCAAGATCCTTTTCTTTTTCCCAGGCTTTAAATTTTTTATAACAATTATAATATTATGCAATTCAGTTCTGTTTAGATGTATTGATTTTCAAGTGTTGTTATCTGAAAGACTTTGCATTGAAAGAAAGAATAAAAATATATAAAGTCAGAGTATATAGTGCTAGAAGAGTACTATGTATTAAATACATTGCTTCCAGTTGGGAGTTGGAATAAATACATTTGTATAAGTGTCTTGGCCCAAATAGATTCTTGTTCCTCTGATTCCTACTACTATTTCGCTATATTGATGGGTAGAGAGTAAAGAATATTTGTCCGAGATGCTGATGGTCATTACCCATATTGGGAAAATTAAGATGCAAAAGATTGATAGAACCAGCTTGTTCTTTCAGTGTTCGAACACAGGGATGCAAAAAAAGTGTGGTGCACCAGCATCCCTTTTATGGTCCTAGAGCCACCCAGCATGGATCGGATATGTATTTTTATAACATACATTTGAGGTGAAATTTCACTTAAAATGTGCTTTAAAACAAAAGTGAAATTAACAAGTGAAATTAACAATTTATACACAGATAAGTGATATATTAACAAAATCTTGATTTTTTTAGGAAAAAATAGGCTGGGTAGCCAAGGGCAACATAAATAAATAAATCTGTTGGCTTCTTCATTTAAATGTCTCAGATCTATTTGCAAGATTATAAAATTAGAGCCAGTTTGGTGTCGTGGTTAAGGCATCAGGCTAGAAACCAGGAGACTGTGAGTTCTGCCTTAGGCACAAAGCCAGCTGGGTGGCCAGTCACAGCCTCTCAGCCCTAGGAAGGAGGCAATGGCAGAACACTTTTGAAATCTTGCCAAGAAAACTGAAGGGACTTGTCCAGGCAGTTGCCAGGAGTCAACAGTGACTCGAAGGCACACACATGCAAAAATAACATAAAAACAAATAACACTACTGTAGATAAATTGTACCAGAATTATTATTGGCTATTTTCCCCCAAATCTCCTTGTGTTCATGTAGGTGGGAACATGTGATTTTGTAGTTTGCCAGACGTTTTTGTCTCATCTGCATCTGAAGTTTGCAGGGAAGGGTGATAAAACCTCAGCGGAGCCTTCAGCCAAGATGTCTTTTAAAAAGCAGTTGTGTGGAAACCAAACAGTTATGAGTGACGGGGTTGAAAATTACCTGCCTGAGTTCCTACCCTGTGGCTTCAGCATCAGGTACTTTTATTCCTTTGAGATAAGCAAAGTGAAAACTGAGCTGACGCAATGAAAGATCTAATGACCCAGGGAGGGGCAGTGTTGCTTACCTGCCTGGGATTGTAATTTCATATTACTCACAGAATCAGGAGACTATTGGCAATTGAGCGCTTCTCTGTGCCTTGGATATTATTTTTAAACCACCAAGCCATGAAGTGTGGGAGGAAATCCAGCCCTGCGCGTTTTCTGATTCTCGCCGGCCTCTTCAGTGCTGCACAGGCTATCCCAGTCAAGGCCAACATGAGTTTATTTTATTTCAATCCTTTCAACAACACCTCGACAAACAACAGGTGTGAGTGTGGCACATATGGAGTGCATTCTCCTGTGATGGAGGCTCGAGGACTGGTGGTCCTTTCCAATTCCACCAACCTCCAAGCGTGCATGTGGGACACTCGGTTTGCCCCCACTGTGTCACCCTGGATTGCCCTGATCGCAAGAGGCAACTGCACCTTTACGGAGAAGATAAAGCGTGCGGCTGCTCTGGGCGCGGAAGCTGTTGTCATCTATAACTACGCAAAGCATGGCAATAACACAATCCCCATGGCACATCCTGGTAAGTGTTTCGATTGGGCCTGGACCCTTGCAAGCTTTTTAATAGCACCTATATAGGGAAGTGTGTGACGATTCTTGTGTTTTGCTAATCGATGATAACATTTAAATCTAGACTTTAGGCAGAATTCCAGCAGAAGCTTCTGGGTGGAGCGGAGTGGGAGGAAGATGGTGTGTAACCTTATCCTCTTCTGCTTTTGGAATGATTTCTCCAAGCAAGCCTGAGAGTAGAATTACAGACTTACTGTGTTTATTAATCATTTGGGTATCAGTTTTATTTTGCCAGCTTGAACTCTAGTGCACGTTCATTTGGGAAAGTTTCTTATAGTTGGTGGGACTTCCTTCCAGGTAAATACACATCAGCACTGAGGTGAAAGTGTTTTCTACCTAGCTTTTTGTGTGATTTGGTTTTTGTTTTGTTATACAACTAAGTTAAATGCAAAGATACTGTTCACACAGTAATAATAAGGGTTGCACTGAATAATTGGTTCTGCACTGACAATGCAAACATTTTACACATATATATTTTAATTTTCTGAATTGTATTATGAGCATTTCAAGGATATACACTGCAATACATTTTCTTGCATAGAGGACCTGACTTTGTCTTCGTCATATCTTAAAAGTACAGTATTATATTATTAATGTGATAATAGAAATTATTTATATATTGTGGTATAAATTATTTTTACAAAACTATGAAGACCAATTAAATAAGTATGCCTTATAATAATATATTACATGAGAGCCCATTTTTACAAATGTAGAATTAATCCTGAGATTTGCTCAAATCCACTGAGTTCTGAGCTGTTCTCCCACATCCAAATTAAACGATTTGCCTTCACACTTTTTAAACAACCCCATCACAGTACGAATTGCATGGGAGACTGTAGGCTGTTAATACAGTATAATTTAGTTTACACAACAGCTGAATATATATAACTGGGTTTTGCCACAAGTACTCATGATCAACTCCACAAAACATAAATTTCATAAAACTTTCAGCTTCTCTTTTAAATTACAAGTAATAAAGTACAAGATAATTCTGCCCAAGAATTCTTGAGTGAGATGAAAACCTATGACACAAAGAGCTGAACTGTTTTTTTTTAAATACTGTTTTAATCAGAATTAGCAAGGTGTGAATGAGTTGTTGGAATGACCAAGTTGCATAGTACTATTGTATCAAACAGGCCAACAAGACTTTTATATATAATTCGGTTAAGCGCCACATAGAGAAAGTACTTACTGTCTACAATAAAATCAAACACAATTCAGTTCAGATAAATAGGCCCTCTAGTATAGCCCCACGAACTATGGAAGAGATCATCTGAACAGAAATAGGAATATATCCTTGATGATTAACGTTAAAATAGCTGGCAGGACTGAGTATTAAAATTACAGGGACTATAGTGCAGGTGATGAGCAGGGAAGAGAGAAAGAGCTTGGTCCAGGCCTGGAAAGTCGGAGACAGAACTCCTTGATAGCTTCCCTAGTTCAGGGCCAGTATCCTGAAACAATGGGGAACCACAAATAAAGGTGCCCATTTTGCGTGGCTACCTTTCAGAAGTCTGGTTGAAGGTGATGCCCGAGGGGAGAAGCATCCAAAGATGAGGAAAGATGCAGAAAGATAGGACATATAGATGTGTACGCACAGAAGAAACTAACAAGGAGTGGACAAGCAGTTTGCCATCTGGTTTCTCAGGCATTCCCTGTACAACAAAAAGAGGTAGCATGCTTGAATTTTCTTTATAAACACCAATAGTGCAAATCTGTGCACTTTCTTTATCCAATGTGCAGAGGATTGCATCCAGAACAGCAACCATCCTTGTTTTCTGGTGGTTTTACTCCCCTAAGCATATCATATGTTTCCCCCTCCTCCCTCCTCCCTCCCCCCTGTATTTCTTCAAATGTTAAGCAAAAGGAGAATCAGCATCCCTGATATATCTCTGGCTGATATGCAGCACGTTGATGAAAGTTTTTGACTTCCAGCTGCTTAACAGAAACATAAGTTAATAATTTCAGCTGCTGAAGCAAAGTAAAACTTGGAAACAGGATGGAACAAGGAATAGGCTTGGACATGAATAGACCAAGAGCCCAGTTCTAGCCCCGAGAAGAGATTTTCACACTGAGCATACGCTTGGAAGGATGGGATGGCCCTTTTTAAATGTCTGGCCCACAGACTTGTGGTACAAAGAATTAGCTCAATTAAGGGCCCACAGAATGCAAATAAATGTTTGGGAATAGGGTAACTACCTTGAAAAGTTGTCCAAAAATTAAAACCACCAATTCTCTCCGAGGCATTTCCATAGTTAGAGGCAAATACCCCTGGAATTTTGGTGTCCAAATTAATTTCCTTGACTATCTTTCTGGGGATATTATTGCTAAATATTGTGATCAAATGCAGAAGACCAATATGGCAGAAGGGAGTACTTTTGGGCCCTTTTTCTTTGGTAGCAGTAGCAGATATTCTGCTGGGCCTTTGTTTTAGTTTCAGCCTGGTGTAGTGACCTTAAGTTAATCATTGATACTTGAATTGCTTTTATTTCCCCTGTGGCCTTGCTGAGTGCAAAACCTTCAGTACAATTTTAGTGATTCTGGTGTCAGAGACGCTTTTATTTTGAATGAGCCTAAGTCCTGAAAGCATTTAATCCAGTGCTTGTGCTTTGGTCTCAGTTTTTTGTTTCTATGTGATATTTCCCCCACTTATATTGCAGGGGGAGAGTCAGGATAGTCTGTGATAGTCTAAAATCAGAGTCTGGTAGCTCTTTTTCACATTTTATTAAAAGCTTTTGGGAACTGCATCTCACTTCATCAGATGCATGGAGTGGCTAAACCGATGTGGGGTTTAAATTGGGATAAATCAGGTAGGAGAGAAGGGCAAGGGACAGGGTGGTTATGTAGATTACATATGAGCCAGATTACATTTATCAATTAGCAGTAGTAATGTGTGAAAAACCCATTGTGTTTGTTGAATCTGAGATGGCCTGAAATCTTTTACCTTCAGCAATCTCTTGCTCAATTGGGCTAGAATTTCTTTGTCCAAAACAATTCATATTTTGTCATCTCTAATGGAGTCTCTTAGAACATTAAATGCTGATATTACATTGTCCTTGTTTTGAGTCCTGATGCCAAACCTGTGTCCATTCATTGTTTTGCATACATTTGTTATATGTAGAATTCAGAAAGCAATTGCTGGCAAATTATGATATAAATCACATTTGAGGAAGAAGGCTAAAAGGCCTCTAGTCTTGTATATAAAGTTGTTGGGGCCTGTGATGGTGCTGTTGGTAAATGTGAGGACAAAGTAGACCCCTGGACTTGTTACAAGGCTGGTTCCCACGCTAGCATCATTGTTCTGTTGTTGCTTGTGAGAGCTGGTTTCAGGTTAGGTTCTGTCACCCAGTGCCTGAAAAAGTGTCCAGTGTGGGTTGTAACTTAATAATAATGCCTTTGAGTGGCTTGAGCTGTGAGATGTAGGTAACAGCCAGCAGTGTTCTGTTGCTCAGTTTTTTAATTGGTCCTCCCTAGGAATCAATTTGGCTCTATTGATTTGTCTATTGATCTTGTTGGGTGGGTAGTTCTGTCTCCTGAATGCCTGGATTAATTCCATCAGTTGAGCATCTCTGTCAAATGGGTCAGAGCAAATGCATAGTGTAAAACCTGGCTATGGAAGATTGATTTGGTGTTGTATTCTGGGTAGAATCTGGAAGCATGTGGGTATCCATGGTGATCTGTACGTTTCCTGTATAACATGGTGTTTATGTGTCTATTATGGTTTCATGTGACATTAAGGAAGTGGACATTTTCTGTATGTAGTATAGATAGTGGCACATGCATGACTTCACAGGATGCCAGTATCTTCACGGTTGATCTAAAAAAAATGCTTTCTCAATTCTTACCCCCTGAAATCCTTCCTTTACTTGAGATTCATTGATGATATTTTCATCAATGAGATCCATGGAAAAGGATCATCAAATTCAATCAAGACTTCAATAGCTTCCACCCCACCATCAACCTTAGCTTTTACCTATCCACAGAACAAGTCTATTTCCTCGATGTCATGATAAAACTACACAACGGATATGTAAACACCACATTATTCAGGAAACCTACAAAGAATAAATCGAGTTTAATTTTAAAGCTTGATATAGGTCTCAGAACAAGGACATAATTAATATCAGAGCATTTAAAGTAATATCAGAGCATTTAAACCTTCCCAGGACCCTCCCATTGCTGATTTCAAAGTAGCTGTTTTGGACAACAAAATAATCTGGTTTATAATCCCAATTTAAATCCTATATCAATTCAGCCATTCCATGCATCTGGTGAAGGGAGCTGCAGCTCACAAAAGCTTATGCCTTTTAATAACATTGGTTAGTTGGAAAAGGTGCTATCATACTCTTCCTGAATTTCCTCTGCTTATGTATCCAGGTTTATGCTGGACTCTGATTTGATATGTATCCAGGTTAGCATGGACAATCATCACATAGTGCATTTCTGAATATAAACTGCCTTACTACTTATGACCACAACGCTTTAGAAAATCAGACCTGGTTTCAGGCATAAAGAAAACTAGTTTTTGATCAAGAGGGACTCCATAACCAGTTCTTCTGAGAATCTGTCCCATGTCTTCAGAAATGATAGAGACATGAAAAGGAGAACAGAGGCCTGATAGATTCACTGGGCTTACAGTAGAAACAAACTTAATGGAACTAGAAATCAAAGGGCTGCTTGTTTGATCTATCCTGGAACAATAGTGCCCCCAGCTGGCCATCTTTTAATTATGTAGACCAACCCAAATGACAACATTTTATAGAAATCCCATGCACATAATCACACAAATTAGCTCCCTACAGAAATTGCATTTGATTGTTCATTTTTAATCTCATATGTTGTTCGGCAGATGACAGATAGAATCAAGGAAGCAATTTACTTCCCCAGTTTTTTCTCCTCTTTGCACTTTCACTTCTCTCTATGTTTTTCTGATTCTCTTTTTCAGTTCCTACTTATTCAGTTAACGTTCTTACCCATCTGCCTACCGTCTCTGACTTGGTATAATACCTGAGTAGGAATATTTCTTATCATTCAAGCTCCCAACTGTTTACATGTATGTCTTTTGCATGGTTTTGTCATATCTCCTCATGGCTTCTGCTTCTGTGCAGAGAGAATGTTTAACTATTATTTAAGCAGCAATTTATTCAATATTTTGGGGTTTCGAATATTTCTGTGCTGATTTTTTAGAGCGCGGCCATCCCAAAGCAACTTATATCCGCACAACTAAAAGAAAAAACGATGCTAGAATGTCTAGCATTCTAGACGTTGGAAGACACTAAATCTTCCTGAAGCAACTGTGTCTACACCTTGAAAGAATACCTTGCTGAGCCCTAAGCATTCTCAGGTTGTATAGTAAGGTGTCTGGTCACAAACACAAACCTGTCAGATCCCTTCCTGGGATCCACTCCCTCCCACACCCTGAGTTCTAGGCTGTTTCTCTTGCTGTGGGTCCACCTGAGACAGAACAAACAGAATGGGTTTTTAACACGTTACAGTTGTTAATTTCATAAGATACCCATCATCTGTCTCACATGTAACCTGCTTCTGCATAACCAACCTGTTTTTCCCTCTCCCTCCTCACCCAATTTAAATTCTACATCAGTCTAGCTACTCTATGCATCTGTTGAAGTGAGCTGCAGCTTTCAAAAGCTTACACCTTTTAATAAAATGGGTTAGTTGGAAAAGGTGCTACCAGATCCCACCTGATGTTTGCCATCATAGACTAACATGACTCCCCCCCTGCAGTGTTCACCTGAGGCAGGTAATGATGTTGCCACTACCCATTCTTAAGTGGGGAAATGCTTCCCCCTTTACCTGGAATTTGTTTTGGACAGAAAACAAGATTGACCTTCACAAAACTAAGCTTTTAACTGGTTTCAGTTCCTTGTCTCAGCTGGGGTTTTCAGGTGCAAGCAGTTACGAAAGTGTGATGCTAATACAAACCCAACACCAGAGTAACAATGAATAAAGAATTTTTATTTTGGTAAATACGAGGAAGTGGGTGCTGGAGAAATAAGATAACTAAGTTATGAGAGATATGGATCTAAATACAACTGCTAGCAATCTTTGTCTTTGCCTTTGCCTTTTGTTTTGAAGTTGCACGGCTCACTTTACTATGGGATTCTGAAAAATCTGGTTGCATGTTCCATTAATAATGTTGTAGATTTTCAGATAGAAATATGTGTTTTATATTTCCTGACTCATGTACTCTGGCCTTGTGCTTCTGGACAATCTGCATTGATCACCTGATATTGCACAGTAATAAATGCTAACCTCCCATGATCTGTGTTTCAAAGTGCAGCTTGACTCCATGTAAACAAAACATTTTCAGCTAAGTCAATCAGAATCATGCTGGGTTCCATCCGTCATTTAATATCTTTGAATGTATCAGAAAATATGCCATTTAAGAAACAGTAGCAGTTCCTAACTGACCTAATCGTGAACAGTTAAGCAGGGTGAGACCTGGTTAGTACTTGGTTGAGAAGCCACCAGGACATTCCAGAAGTGCAGACCAGATTGGGAAGTTAAAGATACATGTCAGAAGGTGGCAATGGTGCACCACTTCTGTATTGCCAAGAAAACTACGTGGATATGTTCATGTATGTATTCACTAGGAGCTGAGCTCAACTCTTTACCTTTTAGCCTTAATGATAACTAAAATAACAAATTAGCCCTTGGAGTTTAGGCCATAAGTATGAAGAATACTTTGATCTCATGAACCGCATTGCAGTTTGCCACTTCTGTTTAAAAAACTCTTATCAGGTGGTCCTCAACTTAGAGCTGTGGTTGTATTCTCAACCATGATGAAAGGTTACTCACATCTTAGTCGCCTCCCGGTGGGATTATTACAATGTGCTGTACATGGGGCTGCCCTTGAAGTCCATCTGGAAGCTGCAGTTGGTCCAGAATGCAGCAGTGCAGATAGTTATGGGTGCCGGTGTCACACCACTCCTTCACAAGCTGCACTGGCTTCCAGTAGGCTTCTGGGTGCAATGCAAGAGGCTGGTTATCAGCTGTAGAGCTCTACATGGCACAGGACGGGGTTATTTGTGGATATCACCTATTTCTGGTTATTTTGTTCTGTCCTGCATGCTCTTTCAGGTTGCGTATGATCCAGATCCCTTCTCTGGCTAGACCTAGGAAGTGCACCTTTTCCATGGCAGCCCTCACTCTCTGAAATGATCCCACCACCCCCAAGACTGAACTGGCCCTGACTGGGGGGATGGGGGAGAAGCTGCATAAAATGAATGAATGAATGAATGAATGAATGAATGAATGAATGAATGAGCGAGCGAGCGAGCGAGCGAACGAACGAACGAACAAACAAATAAGCAAGCTTTTTCTTTATAGAGCCTCTCAGAGTCTCAGCTCACCTACTTGTCAGAAACATTTTGGATCTTGACCTTCTCAAAAGCAGTGCTCTAAGGTAGTACATTCTCCCTGAGCATTGCCTCCCTAGCAGATTGTACAAACTAGGCACTATTTGCCAAATCTCACCTTTCTTTATTTCCCTTATAAAATGGAGGATTTGGGGATGCAGCTGCACAGTAGGCCTTTCTTTGGGTTCCCTTAATCACTTTTTAAAAAAATTATTTATTTACAGGACTTATATGGCCGCCTATCTCATTCAATGACTCTAGGTGGCTCATAATAATCCATAAAACATAGTTAGAAACATACCCTTCCCCCCCAGGTGCCAGTTCAAACATTTCTTTTAAACGCTTCTCCCATTGATTCTATTTCTGTCAACTATAACCTTGGTCTCAATCGTTTGGCCATCAATTGAATTTTTAAACATGAGAGAAGGAAGGATGGACCTACGTTGCATGCTCGGTGTGAAATCTCAAAATATTTCAATTTAGGGATTCTTTTTATAAAGTCCATCCTTGGATTTTTTTTTTAAACACAGAATTGCCTTTGTGCCATGTCTCAATTAGTTGTTTGTATAACGCAGTATTGACATGTCTAGACATGTTTTCCCTGTTTGCAGATTATCAGTAGCTTGATGCTTCTGAGTTGTCCAGTCTTCTGTGTCATACCCCCTGATCATATGAAAAACAGATCTCCAGTCTTGAGTAATCAGCTCACTTAAAGAGGGAAGAGAAATGCATTTTTCTGATTCATTCAACTCAGCAAAAGTTCAGGAAAGACCCTGATGAATTATATAACAGTATTTCTGTTTGAACTTGTCTGAGCACTTTCATACATGTTTCTTTTCTTCTGGTTTACAAAGAATCCGATGATGATAATTACATATTTATCTGCAGTGCTGAGGATTAAACTTGCACCCTAGGTAACGTTGATTCTTCGCTCCTTCCACAAGAGATTGACAATGCAAAGTTTGGGAAAGGAACAGAGGAAATGACAGGGATAAGAGAAAAGTTGGGATGGGGTTGGGAGCAACACTTCACCTTATGACTAGATTCCCATATTGCACTAAGCTGTGTTTTGTTTAATGTGGAGCATGCTGTAGTGATGCAGCTGACATAAGATCAAACCAAGCCAAACAGATTACATTTTTGCTTCGGCATGATATTTGAACCCCTAAGTATGAACTTCCAAGTCCTCAGCTCAGGCTTCATCATTAGATAGATATATTGAAGTAGTATGGCTTGAGATTACCCAGTGTATGCAGGGGAGGGAGGGGGGAGAGAAGGGGGAAGAGATTTAAATCTGGGACTTTCACTATGATATATCTAATCTATTGCTCCATACTGATTGCTCTCATTTCTCATTAGTTAGTGAGTAAATGACAAGTTATTTCTTACTTCCAAAGCTGAGATCTAGCCTGGAAACACCCACATGAACCCAAAACACCCCACTGAAACAGATGAAAGCTTTTGTAGTCTTTTATCCTATCTTCTCTTTAGCTTTCTCTGTAGCCTAAGGAATGCTGTCTTTTCTTCAGAGGGAAAAGACTGGAACCATTAACATTCACATAATAATTTTCCTCCAAGCTAATTCATTTACTTGAAAAGCACAATTTTATTACCTCTCTAATAGGTTCTGACATTGTTCCTCTCCACCCTGTGCCAAAGGAAAATTACACAAACCAAAATCTTTATTTAACTTCTTGAAAAGTCAAACAAATCTAGAGCAAACTCTTCCAGGCAAGCCTTTTTGAGATGTTAAACCCCCGTGAGTTGTTTTTAGGACACAAAGACTTTGTATCGGCTATGAAAAAAACTGCTGTTCTTAATGTATTTATTTCTTTGATGTGGTTTTTGTTCATTCTTGTAGGGAATTTATGCCATTTTTCAGATGTGCATTTTGTTTTTCAGCATTTCATGACTTCAAAAACCAAACCTCCAATTTTTCTATTACATTGTTATTACTATTACATCATCATGGAAGTATGATTATACCAATCTTACAGGTTAGCAAGTTGCATTGTAGAAATAAGGTAAAGTCATGTGATGCAGAAGATTTTCTTGTATCACATAAATTAATGAATGGAAACTTGAAATGGAAACTTCCCTCCACTTCCCAGAAAAGGAATGAATTTGTTATAAGAATGGATCACGAAAAAAATCTAACCTTCCACAGTCTGGCATCTTCCAGGACTCTACAACTCCTAGAATTCCCACTTCTGAGAAGTGCAATCTCAGCACATCTGGAGGAGGCCAAATTGAGAGAAGTTGGTCTAGACCAGTGTTTCTCAACCTTGGCCAGTTGAAGGTGTGTGGGCTTCAACTCCCAGAATTCCCCAGCCAGCATGGAGTTGAAGTCCACACACCTTCAAGTGGCCAAGGTTGAGAAGCACTGGTCTAGACAGCTATAGCATATTTATATAGCAGAAGAGTGAGGAAAGGCCTGGGTTTGTAGTCTGCTGAGAAGTCCACAGGATCTACACCCAATTTAGCAGTATGCAACCCAAATGGATCAGATGGAGACATACGATGGCATAAACCATTAGAGTTTGCATAAGCGTTGTAACATAGACCTTCTCCACATCTAGGACTTGAGTAGAATTTTTTTGTTTCCAAATGTGGTTCTTATTTGCTGGCCTGGTACTGGTCTTTTCAAATTACGAGAGCTCTTAAGGACAAAGGGGTGTCTCTGGGCTCCCAACAACCTATTTCACTTCAGGGGCCATGTCAAAAACAATCCAAAGAGTTGTATTCCAACCCAAAACTTGAATGCTACGTTGGCGCCCACACATTTTTATTTCAAGAGCAAAATGAATGAGAAATACATGAGAAAGGTAGCAATACAGTGTACTGTACTGAAGGAGGCAGTCATTTTGGTCTAATATGGCAGCAGGTGAGTTCTAGCAAGTTGTCTTCCATCTAGGTATTGTCCAGATTTTTTTTTAGGTTTTTTTTTTATCCCGCCATTATTATTTTTATAAATAACTCAAGGCAGCGAACATGTCTAATACCCCTTCCTCCTCCTCCTTTCCCCACAACAGCAACACCGTGAGGTGAGGTGAGTTGGGCTGATTGCTCATTTCAGCAAGGTGGAACTTGTTTTCATTCAGCTCTTTTCCTCCCCAACCACAATTTTGAATATTTGGTCACAGAATGTTGATATTCTGTACCAGTTATTCATAATTTGGAGTGCAGGGCAAAACCCCCATCTGCTTGCTTCATCAAACAGCCAGTGCCTGCCCGTGACCTATTTAACCAGCCTAGTATTTTGTTTAAAAGCAACGCTTCCGCTATGCATCTCAGCATAGCCCACGTCTTTACCAGAAACGCTTTCTCAGAAGACGAAGGGGAAAAAGGCAGATTTCTATGAATTATTCTTTAATTGGCAGCTTTAATAACAGTAGGGATACTGAAGGGCAATGTAAGGAGGAGGCCCATTCAGGACTGTGGGGCGGGGGGGGGGGTTGCTAAGCTGTGGAAGAGCTTAGAGCGGCCTAGGTCAGCTCTCTGCAAATACAATTCAATGCTAAATTGAATGTTATCGGTTGGAATTTCCCTGCCCCATTTTTCCAGCACCGTGAATGAAACTCCTCTTCGGTTTTTTCAAGCAGGGTAAAGGTTCCACTCTCGTTCTCTCGACACTTTTGAAGATAGTTAAAATCTCCCTTCCCCAATCTCTGCCTTCCAGATGCGTTAAAAATGGCATTGCGTTTCTCTCAATTCCCCGCTCCCACCTCCCGGGAGTGTTTTATTTCTTTTGTTTTTTGCTGTCCGGTTCCAGACATCTCTAGGCTTTGTACTCGGATAAAAGCAGGGTAATTTTGGGATTGGCGAGGGTGATGTTCGTGTTACCTGTCTTTTATTTATCTTTTGAAAATTACACATTTCGGTAGTTTCTTGCTGATCCGCAAACATGAGATAAAAGGAGGAGGAATGCAATATGCCACAGAGTGTTTAAAACGGCATTGGGTCAGGGTCGCTTACAAAGGCCTTTGCCAGTCTCCAGAGCGATGGCTACGGGGGTGCCAGGTGTGTCTGTCTGCAGAGAAGGTGCCGCGAACGGGCCCCAGCGCTGAAAACCGGGACGGCCGCTGCCCAGGCTCTGCTCGGGGGAGATGCGCGCGGAGGCGAGCACGCGGTGCCGGCAGCGCGCTCCTTCTGGATGCGCGCGGGGACGTTTGGCGTCATCCAGACCTCTCCCACGAACGTTCCATCTGCGAACAGTCTTTTAATATATATATTTTAAATGGAGCGCGTTTCTCCCGCGGGCTCCCGAGCGGAGCCCGACTCGATGGCCCCAGCGCGCCTCCTGGCACGCAAAGACTACGACTCCCAGAGTTCTCAGCCGGGCGAGGCGCCCAGGTGGAGCGCCCCCCGTCGCTGCCGCGGGGGCGTGGCCTGGCGCCCCGCCCCCGCCCGCCCCGCCCCCTCCGCGCGCGCGGCGGCGGCGGCGGCAGGCGCTGCCTGAGGCGAGCGGCGCCGGTGTCGGTCGGAGCGGGCGATGCGGCGCGCGAGGACGGCGGCGGCGGCGGCGGCGGCGGCGCTGCTGGGCCCGCTGCTGGCGCTGGCGCTGGGCCCGCGCGCGGCGGCGGCGCAGGCGGTGTGGACGGCGTGGCTGAACGTGTCGTGGCGGCTGCCCGGCGCCAACCGGACGACGTGGAGCGCGGGCGAGAGCGGCCTCTTCGGGCAGGACTCGCCGGTGCGCCCCGCGGCCGGGCTGGTGGTGCCGCCGGACGCGCGCGAGGGGCTCAACGCCTGCAGCCCGCTGACCAACTTCTCCGCCGCGCCGCGCGACGCGCCCTGGATCGCGCTGGTGCAGCGCGGCGGCGGCTGCATGTTCAGCGCCAAGATCAACGCGGCCGCCCGCTGGCGCGCCGCCGCCGTGGCCGTCTTCAACTTCGACGACGGGGGCGCCGCGCCCGAGGTGCAGACCATGACCCACCCGGGTGAGCGGGGCGCCGGGCCGGGGCCGGGGCCGGGGCGGGAAGGCGGGCCGGCGGGCGCCTCCCCCTCCGCCGCCGCCCATTCTTTGGAGGCGCCGTGATGGAGAGGGGCTTCCTTCCCCGCAAGATGAGAGGCAGGTCGGAAAGGAGGAGAAGGGCCGAAATGAAGAAGAAGGTTAAAGAGCGCACGGGCGCCCCCCGACCTCCTTTTCCGCGGGGGGTTACGGCCTGCCTGTCCTCCCTCCCTCTTCGATGTTACACGACCCCCCCAGCCCCTCATTAATCCGCCCCTTTCTTCATCTTCGGATCCATAAATCATCATCTCGTCCTTTGTTCCTCCAGCGAAAAGTCCGAACACGGTTTTTCGGGCAAGTTTTCGTTGCTCTTTCGCTGACCAAACAGGTCACTGTTGCCATTTCTGACGTTGTGCAAATGTCGACATTTTCACCATCCATTTCCCAACTGTGCGGACTTCTCCTTCCCTGCCCACCTTCACCTTCCCTAAACCACCACTTTTTCCTTCTTCGCCTCCCATAACCCCTACCTTGTTCCTCTTCCCCTTCTCCAGGATCTTTGTTTTTTGTGACAAAACAATCTTTCATCTTAAGCAAAACGAAACTTTAAAAAAATTAGAAGTACAAACTAAAAATACAAACGAAGAAGGAAAAGGATCAGTAGTGTCTGATTTACCCATGAATTGACTACTCTAATAGGAGCAGTGCAAGATAACTTTGTAAGATATTCCAGAATCTCTGCCATTACTGTATGGTTTCACATTTCCACCTCGGTCCTTGGGGTTGGCTCCTGACCCCATTGACCCCCTGAGAATTGCATGGCTTGCAAAAGGAAGGTCAGTGATAGGTGGGGGAGGAAGGGAGTGGGATCCTTCCTGTTGGTGCCTTTCTGTTCTGGATCACCTCATTCGATGACATCATAGTTCACATTCTAGGCTTTCTCTTCTAGAGCAGGGATGGGCAGAGGGTGTCTTCCTGATGTGGTTGGACCACAGGCAACATTCTTCATGATCAGGGGCATTTGGACCGATAGGAGCCCAGCAACATCTAGAAGACATCAGGTGCTATCAAGGCAGAAGCGACTACAGATACCCTAGAGGCCTGTCTGATGATTAACCATAGCAATTGATCCTGATTATAAGTTTCCAAAATACCAGCTCCTCTCTTCAAAATTCCAACGTACATATTCTGAGCAATACGGTGTCCTCTAAACTCTCTTGTTTATCCCATGACTGTGTCCTCACCATTTGGAAAAATGGCCTGACCATAATATTTAGACCAAAAGGTCCCAGATCATTAACCGAAGGACTGTAAAGAGCCTTCAACAGGTCACTTGGGGTTACTAAAGTGTCCCTTTCAGGCAATTTATTAAAGAAGCTTGTATGGGTTATAAGAACTGAAAATTGCTTCCCCTAACTCCTTTGAGCATTTGATTTGTTAACCTGACAGATAGTCTAGTAAAAAATAGGTGTCCCTTTATGTTCTGAACAGATAAATGGCCCTGGAAGCCAGTGAAACGACTACTTAGCTTTATGGGAAGTTTATTTTTCTGTTTTCCCAAATCCCAGTCTTTGAAACTCAGACTATTAAGACTAGAGAATCTAGCGAATTTTTAAAGTCTTTATGAATTGAAGTAATGATAGAAAGGGCTATTGTGCTGTTGAAATTAAGCAGGTCTAGCCTTCTTTGTGAATTCCCTGGATTGGAGAGTGGTCGGAAATCTGCAAGACCCCGAGTGCACTTTATGTGCCAAGAAAATTTTCTAAATGCACTTTATTGCTAAACAAGGGAGCCTTTTTATGAGGGTGACTGGGAGCGGCATAACTGGGAATTCTCTGGCCACTTGTTCAAACATAGTTTGTGGTTCTCTTTCTGAGGGCGTGATAAAATAGCACACTGGCGCTGTGGCATTGTCTCATTTTTTAATCATCTGTTTTAACTGCATGTGGGTACTGCTTCTTGGTAGTGTTGTGGATCTGAATAAAAGCAATGCATGAATAATTTCCAGGTTGAGAATTCTAGGAATATCAGGCGTAATTAGAGTAGTACTTGTCCTTGTGTAACAGTGCTTACCTTTGGGAGAAGTAAGTGCTTGGCCTTCCTTTCCTCTGTAGCACGTCTCTGATGGCTCTGAACAAGAGTACTCTCATTGCATAGATACCTTCATCCTTTGGGAATTAGCAAACACACAACATTTTGTTTGTTTTACAAGCTTCAATTAATGCCATGGTTTGAGGACTAATACAGTTAAGGAGAATATTAAATGCACAGAATTTATAAACATACATTGATGGATGCAGCCCAGGTACACAGTTGGAATACCTTCAGCTGTGTTTTTTGCAATTATCTTTAAAAGTAAAAACTTTCTTGGATGGAGCTTGACTCCTCATGATTACTTGAACACATCCATTTTATTTTCTTGATAACAGTTGGATATGAAAGAATCTTGTCGTTGCTGCCTTCTGGGACAGTTTTCAGTTTCCCAATCTAATATACGACTTTGAGATTACCTGGCAGTCTTATATCCAAGTACTAACAAGTCTGGACTACTTTACCTTTTTTGAAATCAGCCGAAGTTGGTTGGGTACTCTTTAGGGGTGGATTAGAAAGAAAGTTTTGATAATCAGTGTAGATCTACCTGAATATTCCCCACCCTGCCCCCATTTTTTTCCTAATATTTTTCTTGTTCCACAGTAGCAAAATTATGTATTGTATTATATTATTGCAATAATATAATGTTATCTATTATTAAAAATATGTTATACCATTATTCAGCACAAAGAGTCCCAGAACATTTTGCATAAGAGCAGTCCATTAGAAACACATGTTATGGGAAGCTAATAATTAACATTTCCCTCCATTGTACCACAGTAAGTTCAACAACAAAGAAGTAGCTGTTGAGAAAATCAGCTTGGTTTTGGCAATATGCAAGAATACCCTACAGTACATGAAAGTTCGTTTTTATGCTTTAGTATCCTCTGCATTGCTTTTAGCCTTGACAATATTGCTGTGACAGGAAAATGTAATTGATAGTAAGTAATTAGGTCTAAAAGTCATCTTAACTCTGCACAGGTGCATGCATGTCTGAAGGAATGAACACAGTTAGGGGTATTTAGGAATAAACATGTATAAAATTGGTCAATAATTGTTTAACTAATTTTCAGACTTTAATTGGAAGCACCACAAAGACCAATAATGGCGGACAAGCCTCTTTGAAAAACAGGCTTGCCTACTGCGGTGTGTTGGGTGTACTCTGCATGCATCCCAGATTAATGCAGAGCAATGAGAGCAAACAGGCCTGGTTAGTGCCCTGTGGGAGTTGGTGATGTAGCCTGGCATTGCTGGTCATAGATAGTTCCCAGAACCCTCAACAGCCTACATCATTCCACAGGATTCAGTTAGAAGCAAGTTGACTTGGAATGACAGAAAGACTGAAAAATGCTCCATTTTTCTTCATCCAAAGAAATGCGGCTTCTGCATATATCTTTAAGGGCTTAGTCAGTGCTATGCCAATGCCTGCTTCTGACTAATTTGCTCTTGTCTGCAAGCTACAGTTCTAGCAACATTTTGCCTAGTATCCTCCATTTCTTGCTCTTTGTACTGAGATTCATAGCAAGCACACCCTAGATGTTTTTGTCTGTGCCTGTGCTGTGTTTTGTCATTTTTTTTTATTATTATTACATAAAACTTTCAATGGCACATAATAAAAAATCATGAGTCTTAAAATAGCTTTAACAGTCCTTGAGTAATCTATTGAGGAGAGTATGGGAGATCCTGCATATGGGAGTATGCAGATCCTGAGAACTGCAGGGATGAAGTGGTTAAATGGACACTGCTGTAACTGCATTTCATAAACTGAAGGGATCATTAGAAAAGGAACTGAAAATAAAACACTCTTATACATATCATTGACATGTTTGCATTTGGAATATTGTGCGCATTTCTGGTTCCTGCATTTGAAAAAGAAGTTAATGTATCTGAAACGTGCAGAAGATTGGGAGTCTAGAACATTTCCCTTATGAGCACCAGCTAGAACTTTGGAGACTGTTCACCTTGGGAGAGGGGTGACTAAGACATATAAAATTGCATTGACATATGAAAAGATTTCCTGAAACAAAACTGAACCCAAACTATTTAAGATGAACTAGAGTGGTACCGTCGTAATGACTCTTCTTGTCAGTTGAAACGTACTGAAACTCAGACTTTATTAGCAAAGGAAAAGATAACCTTTTAACAGATCTTCTCAGCTGATAAACTGATGTGCTGTCAGGGAAACCTATAAAAGATGAAGCTTGACGTATAATTATTGCATTGAAAATAGAAGTTCTGACCATTTAAATTTTAGCAAGCTTAGGTATAATTTTTCAGTTATGTTTTTTTTTTTATTTTCAGTGTCTTGCTGACTACAGTACCTTTAAATAGAACTTTAAAAAAGAATGAGCACATCTTATCTGTAATATCTAAAAGACAGTTAAAAGCTTCTGATGAAATAAATAATGCCTAGCCCCTTCTCCATATGTTTGGAGGAACAGGGGGAAGGAGGACTTGATGCTGACAGAAGAGCCAAAATCTGTTGACTCCAGACTGAGTTTAGGTATATTTTAGTAGGAAGAGTGGCGCGAGATATTGGTCCAGACAGCCACAGAGACATTGAATGCTAGGTCTGTGTTCTACTGGTGAATTGTGAATTTCGTAGGTGAACTTTGCTGCGTGTTTCCTATTGAACATATTACGTGCTAAGAAAATTGGTCTTGGTTAAAATCACCGGTACAAGTTAGTCATAACTTTATCATTTCCATTGATTTCAGGGGGAGCTAAGATGAACTAACTGAATTTGGATTGCGTACACAGCCTAAATAGTTGAGGTGTCTTTGCATTGATATTCCTTTCTAGCATCAAACAAAATGGTTATAGAGCATTTAAAAATTTGTATTTTGGAAAGTAACCGCCAGACTGGATTGTGACTGTGTTGTCCAGAGCAGGAAATGTAAGAAGAAAAAAATGCTTAAAGAGCAGCTCTGGAGTACTGAATCAGCAGAGTTACTTATACACACGTGTAGACTCAACTATTTTTCTGAATGTTATTTAATTGTTGCTATCCTTGGGGATGAAAGAGAAGGTAGATACAATCCCTGCCTTTATATATTGAGAATGGTGCAGAACCTTGTAATAAATTGTTATTGTCTCAAAGTGCAGGTAAAACACCTTGAATACTGCCTCCTGTCCCCAATTTATCCTTGAGATAAAGAAAAAAATAAGGATAAATGTAGTATAAAGGTTCAAATCATAAATGTTATCCATTGTGAACTTCTGGGCCATTTTTACTCACACCTGGTTGGCAGTCATGATTTCATTGCATGTTAATCAAATGCCTAATATAGTAATTAGGAAAATTACAGTGGTCCCATAAACACTGGGTGGAGATCATCCTTGCTGGATTTTGCCTACAGAAGGAGAGTGGTTGAGCTGTAGTTGCAAGGACAAAGAGCAGCTGATCAGAAAAAACTAGTATATGCATAGCCTCAGGATGTTCTCATGAAGGTTGAAACTTGTTTCTCTGCTAAAGGAAGATATTCTGCTTTGTCAACAGAAACCTGACAGTCAAGTTCAAAGAAAGTGACAACTTCATTATAAAACTTTCAACAGTCTTGTATCTATTTCAGTGATATTGTCAAAGCAGAAAGCAGACTTTAAAATTGTGTGAGATGATTCCAGCTGTTGTAGCCAAATACAGTGGGGCAAAAAAGTATTTAGTCAGCCACCAATTGTGCAAGTTCTCCCACTTAAAAAGATGAGAGAGGCCTGTAATTTTCATCATAGGTATACCTCAACTATGAGAGACAAAATGGGGGAAAAAATCCATAAAATCACATTGTCTGATTTTTAAAGAATTTATTTGCAAATCGTGGAAAATAAGTATTTGGTCAATATCAAAAGTTCATCTCAATACTTTGTTATATATCCTTTGTTGGCAATGACAGAGGTCAAACGTTTTCTGTAAGTCTTCACAAGGTTTTCACACACTGTTGCTGGTATTTTGGCCCATTCCTCCATGCAGATCTCTTCTAGAGCAGTGATGTTTTGGGGCTGTCGCTGGGCAACATGGACTTTCAACTCCCTCCAAAGGTTTTCCATGGGGTTGAGATCTGGAGACTGGCTAGGCCACTCCAGGACCTTGAAATGCTTCTTACAAACCCACTCCTTCATTGCCCGGGTGGTGTGTTTGGGATCATTGTCATGCTGAAAGACCCAGCCACGTTTCATCTTCAATGCCCTTGCTGATGGAAGGAGGTGTTCACTCAAAATCTCACAATACATGGCCCCATTCATTCTTTCCTTTACACGGATCAGTCGTCCTGGTCCCTTTGCAGAAAAACAGCCCCAAAGCATGATGTTTCCACCCCCATGCTTCACAATAGGTATGGTGTTCTTTGGATGCAACTCAGCATTCTCTCTCCTCCAAACACGATGAGTTGAGTTTAGACCAAAACGTTCTATTTTGGTTTCATCTCACCATATGACATTCTCCCAATCCTCTTCTGGATCATCCAAATGCTCTCTAGCAAACTTCAGACGGGCCCGGACATGTACTGGCTTAAGCAGGGGGACACATCTGGCACTGCAGGATTTGAGTCCCTGGCAGCGTAGTGTGTTACTGATGGTAGCCTTTACTTTGGTCCCAGCTCTCTGCAGGTCATTCACTAGGTCCCCCTGTGTGGTTCTGGGATTTTTGCTCACCATTCTTGTGATCATTTTGACCCCACAGGGTGAGATCTTGCATGGAGCCCCAGATTGAGGGAGATTATCAGTGGTCTTATATGTCTTCCATTTTCTAATTATTGCTCCCACAGTTGATTTCTTCACACCAAGCTGCTTGCCTATTGCAGATTCAGTCTTCCCAGCCTGGTGCAGGTCTACAATTTTGTTTCTGGTGTCCTTCGACAGCTCTTTGGTCTTGGCCATAGTGGAGTTTGGAGTGTGACTGTTTGAGGTTGTGGACAGGTGTCTTTTATACTGATAACAAGGTCAAACAGGTGCCATTACTACAGGTAATGAATGGAGGACAGAGGAGCCTCTTAAAGAAGTAGTTACAGGTCTGTGAGAGCCAGACATCTTGCTTGTTTGTAGGTGACCAACTACTTATTTTCCACCATGATTTGCAAATAAATTCTTTAAAAATCAGACAATGTGATTTTATGGATTTTTTTTCTCATTTTGTCTCTCATAGTTGAGGTATACCTATGATGAAAATTACAGGCCTCTCTCATCTTTTTAAGTGGGAGAACTTGCACAATTGGTGGCTGACTAAATACTTTTTTGCCCCACTGTATGAACAAAACTAATATTCTAATAAATTGTGAATAACTCAGTACTGTTTTAGAAACACTAACCCCTTTAGTTTAAAACTTTTTTACCCATGTCTTAAACTTCCTTTTCCCAAGGGCAGAAAATAAAAATGGTATTTAAAGTGCATTGAATGAAATTTAGTTAAATTGAATGGCATATAGCAGTATTTATTATGGTGGATTGATTTGAAATATTTAACAGCTGATGTAGCAATTTCTTTGGAATAGAAAATAACTTGCAGTGTTAGAAAATCAACATTTAACTAAAAGAAATACATAGATTATTTACAACACAAATTATGGGGTCTACATAATTCGATGTTTCTACTGACCCTTTATTTCTACTCTCCTTAGTTTGGGAGTAGACTTACTTGCAGTATAAGGGGACCTGGTTCTTAGAAAATAGATCTGGGACTCTCCAGCAAGGAAGAAATATTGCCGGTTTGAAGCCAGATACTATATTCTTTCAAATAATGTAGTCTTCATTTTAGGATAACAACCCTGTAGCTTTTGGTGAATAATGAAATAAGGTGCCTGGAAGTAGTGTAATTACAGTATTCTATCTTGTCCAGTTTGGGGCTTAAAATCTTTATGACAGTTGAAAAAAAATATCGTTAAATCTTTATGACACTTGAAAAAAATATATAATTAAATCTTTATGACACTTGAAAAAAATAAAGTTAAATCTTTATGACACTTGAAAAAAAAATGAAATGCGTTGTGATTATCACACCTTTTTTAAGGGGTAGAATGCCCAGAGTATAACAGATGCAAAATAAATATTTATCTTGTGAACGTATAAGTTCAGGGTCTTATCTACTTGGTACTGTGAGAAGATGGTACAGCAGGTTTCAAAGTTCAGAGCTATGGCAATTGTCCTCATTGCACAATCTATACTGACCTTCAGAAGCAGGTATTTCGTTAGGATAAATTAAAGCAGTAGAGCAGAATCAAGTTCAGATGCAGACTTTGGTTTATTTTAAAGGCAGCTTGGATAAATATGAGCTATAATTGAGTGGTTTTCCTATTAAGCTGTCTTCTATACTTGAGAGGACTCAAAATATATTTTACTGTAGGGTAGCTGGTTCATTTGCAGGTAGGAGGCCATGTAAGTGTAATAAATAGTTGTTCACAGTGATCTTGGGACTTTGTCCTAGAAATTGTGTCAAATATGTCTAATGCATTATAAGAATGCCACAATCCTAACTGTGTGCCAAAAACTGTTTTATTGGCTAAATTTAAGTGGATAAAAATACTTTGGATTACAGGTTGAGGCTTATTAAACACTTTTCGATGCGTATGTAAGTAATATATTTTAACAGAGAATTGTTGTTTTGGGGAGAAGGTTAGATAAGGATCCTTCCCCCTTTTTGTATGGAAGAAAGGAATAGCCCCACTTAACATCTGAATTAAAATGCTTACCACCTTAGAATAAAGCTTCAGGTGGTGGTTTCCCCACTTCAGATATGTAGTGGTGACTAAGCAAATGCTGATGTTTGATTTCCCTTTTATTTCCTGAAAGGGCTTACTAGTGAGTCTGGATGGCGAGTTTTTTGAGGTTGTGAGAAGATTGTATGGTTTGTTAAGTGATACAGTAGATGTTAGTGATAACATTTAGGCTTACTGATCCATCCATTGTATGACCGCACATGTCTAGGGGAAAAAAGGTTAAGTACTCTTTTCACCTGATTGCTCAGAAGTAGCCTAGAAGAGGCCTCAAGTCTGCTAGTACATCAAGTGTTGCTGAAAAAGAAATAGGAAAATTAGGCGTGTCAGCAATGGAGAAGTAGGCAGCAGTACCCGTAAAATATATATGAAATAACTTTTTGAACTTGTAAGTCTCACATTTGGGTTAAAGGAAGTCCACTGAGTAATCCAGACAGTACCCTAACAATGCCGGTTTCACCATCATGAGTTGTACCACACTGACATTTCCAGCTTCCTCTTAGTCAACAGCGATAATAGATAGCTTTTTACATCACTGACCTAAATTATAAATATGTCAATGCGGTGCTATGAAACTCTAGTTTTATATAAAACATACTCAGTGTATATATAAAATGTAAATAAAACATTTCTTGGCAATGAGAGAATAATCTCTAAAGATTAAACAAGCACACACATAGCACACATCCTATAATGATAGTGAAAGAAAACAGGGGCCTGGCTGTGGAGACTCTTGTGATCCACATATGCTCCTTTACTTTTGTGATGGAAGAAAGAAGGGTATAAATATTACTAATTTAAAAAAAAAATTTAGTGAAACACCTTTGTGTGAGCTCATGTTGAGACATGACTGGCTAAACATCTTATAGTCTTGAGAGTCATGCTCCAAGTGCTTTTTTTTTTACTTGCACACTTATCGTGTACTTGCTGAACTTCAAATCTATTACATTACAGTTGCACTCCTGATAAGGTAGGAAGAGAGCAAAGGTGCAAAAGGGGTAATTCTGAATTGTGTGGTTGTGATATCTCAGATCTACCCACTGAGGGATATAATAATAGTCTCTGAGCTTGACTCAAAGCATTTTAATGAAGATTGTTAAAGGAAGGTTTCATTGTACAGATGTTATTTGACAATGACAGCTGAATTGGCTGTTTACTAGCAGACTTGAGGTCTCTTCTAGGCTACTTCTGAGCAATCAGGTGAAAAGAGTACTTAACTTGTCTCTTTCCCTGAAGGTTTTCCAGCTTCCTGCTGTAAATTTGGGAGCAAGTTGTCACTACTTGAAGAAGTTTTCCTTCCAAATATTGGACTGTTGGCAAATAAACACTTGGATGTGCATTGAAACCTAACATAGGAAAACGTGTGTTAATTCTGACATATTTTTGGTTTGAATTGGTCAGTTGGTTAAAACTATTTTCCTTGTTTTGATTATGCCTATATTACTAGGATCTACTAAATTTTTGTCGTTGAAAAAAATCGAAATAAAAAGCAACTATTAGACTGAACCTTTGTTCTTTTCCTCCGTATGAGGGCTGTATTGTCAGTATCCTGTCATTTGAATTAGTCATGAAGAAACTTAGTACGTATAACGGGAATAATGAACGCCATTCTTTCTTTGAACCAGCCAACCATTGAGATACGGTGGCTATACAATGCTTCAGTTTCAGTTTGGGACAGCCGCATCATTTTCCAGGATCACATGCTGTTGTGAGGGTGCTTCTGCTGCAGTTGTGTGATTTTGGAAAACAATGCAGCTCCTTTAATGAGTCGTAGACAGGTGCTGTGTGTCCCAAAGCACCTTTTCTGAAGTCAGTCTGAAGCATTTTGCAGTCACACTGCAAATTCAGTTTGCGAATTCAGAGAAATCACACTGAATTGCATTGTCTCGCAGAAAAAGTATGCTTTTGGGGGTATCTATGTAATATCTAGATACTTGGGATATCATAGATCAAGAAGCTTTTAGTATCAAGAGAACTCCTGCACTGGGAAGTATTGGTGCATTAGATATATCTGAATTACATTTAATTGAGTGATATATTCCCCCCCCAAAAAAATCTGCATCAGAAGGCTTTTAGATGTCCTAACTGAATTTGATTGTGTTGAACATTTTAAGTTACCACTGTGTACTAAAATGATTTCAGTGCCATTTAAATGCTAACTTTCTAAGTTTTATTTAGAACTAGCTTTATTGTAATGCTTGTAAACATTTTAAGTCACAACAACTGAATAATAACTATTTTATTACATTTTAAGGGAAGAAACAAAGACAGAAAGTTGATCTGCATACATTTTAGCCTGGAGAAGTATGCATTTAAATTGTAAATATTTTCCTTACAAAAATGAAGAAGCCAAACCCATTGGTTTCTTTTTTAGCTAACTTAAGCTAGCAAAACATGCCTGACATGTATTTCAGGGGGGAAAAAAAAGGTGGTGGTCCAAGAAAGAAAAGGTAATACATTCAAACAAGCGAATTGCTTGAAAACATTGTGAACATTTTAACTGCCTGCATTACTAAGAGCAACTAAAGTACGTGTTAACAGATTGGAATATTAATCAGCATTAAGATTCTCGGCTCCTGTGTTTTACAGCCTTCTCAAAGTCAAAAGCAAGGGCTTCATTATTAGAGAAGGTACAGATCCATGATGGCAAATGAGACCTAGAAGTTTGTATTAATTGTATTCATGTTGTGAACATGTTTTTAGAATAGTAAGAGTCATTTCCCATTTAAATAGATTAGAGCTTCATACTTGTATTTTTAATGAGTAGTTAAGGGATGACAAATGATACTTGTAAAACTTCTAGCTGAACTACCATCTGTAGAGTCACTTGTTTTTCACCTGATCTGGAATACAAAGGGAGAACCCAGAATCAGCTGAATAGTTCCTGCACATTTGTGAGGAAACACTTTCAGATAGTGCAAATTAATTTGCCTATGCCTCATTTTGATAAGAGGACCAGAAACTATTCTAAGCACCAGTGGTGATACTCTGTTCCACAGCACACACTGGCACACTTGTGATTAAATGTTCCAGAAAGATATAATGTTAATCTAAGTGTAGTTAAATTGCACGGTTAGTAGTAGGTATACAATTGTATTATAGAAAAACCTTACAGATCAAATAGTTCGTTCCTTTCTACTATTTGAATTATTCTACGAATGTATAAGTGAGGTCAAATTCCCTAGAGTGTCAAGTTGAAACTAGCAACTACTTTGCTGGTATGTGATCCTCTGTTAAGCAGAAAGATTGCCTTGGAAAATCTGAGTCTCATGGAATATGGAAGTACAGTTATTAATTTAAAGTGTTGAGGAATATTTTTTATACTATAGGTCAGTTATCAAAACCATGGACACTAGGAGTTGTAAGTGCCACTTAGAAATTCTCATTGCGGTAAACATGTAAAACTTCTTGTACACTCCACCTTCACCTCAACAAACTGCTAACAAAGCAGAGATAGTGCAAGTTGCATCTTGTGTGGAAATGTGGCACTGGCCAGATGGGCTGACAGGGAGGAGTTGCACCACACAACCCACACCCTGTTATTTCTCTTCAAATCTCCTTGTTGGCCAGCAGGTGCAAAGGACACATTTACTTTTCCTCTGTTGAACAGGAAGTGAGAAATCCAAACTTTGGTTGATAGCGTTTTTCATGTTCAGTTTGCTTAAAATTCTATTTTGTGTTGAGCAGTGATTTTTTCTCCCTCAGAATCAGAGGTTGGCAACCATTTTAGGTGTTGGGGCTCTATTGGATAATTTATCCTAACTCACATATGCTTGGAAGTGTTAACTTTGTTTACGTACAGGTTGGCTGCGTCACTTGAGAATTGTGTTGGGCAAGTGGATTCAGGGATGGCTATATAATATTGCTAGAATCTTTCAGCTGTAGTGTTTGTATGTTATTAACTATGCTAAATTTAAATCTTGCGCTTCTACCAAATGACACTCAAGTCATTAAAAAAACAAAACATAGTGTAATAATAAAATGCAAAACTATAAACATCAATCTATTTTTTTTTAAAACATCAATAAACCCACTTCCTCAAACCAACTGAATTTACATTAGAATTCAGTGTTTAATCATTGTTTTTCAATAAATAAAAGTACATATTTATCAAAGTAATAAACAATGAAAGCTAATAAAAATGTATTTGCCTGCCAGTGGAAGATTAATTATGGCGCTAGACAGATCTTCCTTGGAATGGCTGGGAACCCCCCAAAATCTGCTTAATGTTCCCAGTTAAGTGTGTGTGTGTGTATGTGTGTGTGTTGAACACCTAATACAGAATTCTATCATTTCAAACTTCTTTATTGGGGAGACAGGTAAACTGGAATGCTGTGTTGCAAGACCAACTAGGGCATGGATTGCCACATGCTAGATTGCAACTAAGACTTAAATGCCTTAAATGGGGTTGGGACAGCAGCGAATCTTTGAGCATCAGTTTGAAAGGAGTAAGTGATGGTAAAAGAATCCTATTTTGGTCAGAGTCGAGATTATGGTATCAACGATAACCAGATGTTTTTGCTAGTCGCCAATCTCTGTTTGCTGCTGAAGTAATTGGCAGATCACTTAGAATATTAGGGGTACTGTTTTCATTGATTATCCCTTCAGCATACTAAAATAATAGAATGACTGCTACATTGGTCTGAATTGAGAATGTGAAGCTACTTTGTACTGAGTGAGATCAGTGATTTGTCTAACTTAGTGTTGGCTGCTGTGATTGGTAACAGCTCTCTTAAGGTAGAAGTACAGGTTGTCCTCATTTAGAGACCATGATTGGAACTGGCAACTTGGTTGTTAAGCAAAGCAGTCACTAAATGAAACTGTGACTGGGCTTACGATCTGACGTCAGCTTTCCTTTGCTTTACAGACCTGCAAAGGTTGTAAATGTGGGGACTGGTTGTAAAGTTACTTTTTTCATCACCATTATAACTGCAAACAATCACTAAACAAGTCAGTTGCTAAACAAGACCTACCTGTATACAATATGAGGTCCCAGGATTGCATGCAACCCTTGAATTGATGCCCTTAGGAATGTACAGATGTTGTTAACAAATAGTGAGACTTGATGTGACATGAGGAAAGTATTATATATATGACTGGTGAGTAATCATATTAAATATGTTTGATTTTCACTAACACAAAATCAGATGTCACTTGATTTATAACCACTATTTTTTGGAGTGCAACTCTGGCCCAGAAAATGTTGTGCAACCCATTCTAAGGTCTCCTGTATGGATAAGTGTAATTGTTTTGAATATTATTTGAAATGACCTTGTTAAGTCATCTTCTAACTTAGGCAGCTTTGTAGCTGAATAAATGTTGGGTCATGTCAGTTACACCACGGTGAGAAGTAGTCCCCCTCTCCCCCGCCCCATTCTGGAAGAGTTTTATTTGGCCAGCATTAATTAAGGTGTGCTTCCACCCTCACCTTAATGGTGGCAGTTACAGGAGAATCCAAAACCTCACTTTTGAACCATCACTTGGGCTCTTCCTACAAGCAAACATCCTAATGGCTGTTAATTGGGTCTGTTGAATGGGTAAAGTTGTGTGTGAGAGATGGACAGCCATATAAACTCATTAAATAAATAAAAGAATAGCATACCAAATACTCAAAAGTCAGCAGTTACATTTGCAATGACAATCTCACCCTCTAATCTCTCTCACACAGGTACAGGAAACACGGTGGCCATCATGATTAGCCATTCAAAAGGCAAAGAAATCCTTGAGAAGATTCTAATGGGCTACCAAGTGACAATGGCTATCGAAGTAGGGAAAAAGCATGGATCATGGATGAATAATTATTCCATTTTCTTCGTTTCGGTGTCCTTCTTCATTGTCACAGCCGCCACGGTGGGGTACTTCATATTTTATTCTGCTAGAAGGCTTAGACTTGCAAGGGCCCAGAACAGGAGACAGGTGAGTTTTTCCCCTTCCTTCTGTACCACCTGTTGGCAAACCAGCTTAGTTTTTCCAGTGACTTGCTCCCTTCTGTTATAAGCCACTCCTTCTTCTCTAGGATTTGAACAGCTACACCTTATAAATACCTGGCAAAATAACCAGCATAAGGTTTTCTTAAACAGACAATAAATTTGCCATTCTTGGTTCTGAAATGGCTCAAAATGCTATAGCTTTCTCCCCAAGCCTAAAATATAAAGAAGGTTGTATGTGCTGAATGCTGCTGTATATCACAATTATCACATGCTCTCTAGAAAAAAAATAATGGCTGCCATATGTCTTTAATGTGGGGATCACCTTTTAATAGACAGGTGTTAACTGTAATTTAAGAGAGCCAGTTTGGTGTAGTGGTTAAGGCATCAAGCTAGAAACAATTGACCATGAGTTCTAGTCCTACCTTAGGCACGAAGCCATCTGGGTGACCTTGGGCCAGTCACTCTCTCTCAGTCCCAGGAACAAGGCAGTGCAAACCACTTCCAAAAACCTTGCCAAGAAAAATAGATACTGCTGTTGTCTTGGATTTTGAAAGCTCAGTCAGGGAATTGTTAATTAGACACATCTCTGTAGAATTATATAACACTCTTGTGAAGCCCTGTAAGATGCTACGCATACAGTACACAGAATAAACTCTCTTCCCAGTCAGTGCTTCTGAAACAAAATGCTTTAAATATTTTATCAGAGTTTCCTGTGTGCAATTCTGTGTTTTACAAGTGTGAGATTTAATCATCAGGAACCCTATGTTTGCCTATTAGCTTGGAAAAGTGAGAAATTATTATTTTAGGCCACCATTGTGGATTTTATGTGCACAGCTGAACTATTTCAGTTTCAAATCAGTTTATACCCTCTCTGTTGAATATTGTACTGATGGTCCCAATTTGATATAGGCAGCTCCTGGCCAACTTTGGCTGATTTAGAAGTTAAACAGATTCTGACTTGGTTAGTACTTAGATGGGAGAGTATTAGGACATCTGGGCACTTTAGATTGAGAAGTTGAAAAAGCATTCTGGAAAAAAACAAAGGCAAATCACTTTAGTATTGTTGTCAAGACTTTAAAAATACATATGGATGTGTTCACGAAGTCAAGAGAAATCAAAACTTTACGTCTCTGCTGAAGTCAAATGCTAGAGGTAGATGCCACTGTTAAATCTGTATAGCTCAGTTCCTATAGCCAACTTAATACTATCCTAACAAAAGACTGAAAAGAAAACCTTTCTACTTGGATTTTTTAAAATTATATTCTTGTATTTTCCATTATAGTACTTAAGTGCCCCTCTGACAAACTCATCCATGCAAAATAGAAACCGCAAATGTATTAACATACATCTGGACACATAACTTAATAATATAATACACTTCCTGATTTGGGGGGAATTTGTGGAATTTGTATTTTGGTTGAATTTTTGTAATGGATCAGTCTTATTCTGGTTGAAAATAGTCTTGTCATAGCCAGCTCCTTTTTTTCCTTAAATGTCAGTAATGCACTAACTCAAAAGATATACTTCTCTAGATAACGTAGGTGTTTAGTGAATTGCCATTTTTCAAGGTCAGTAAATAAATTCTTGGAATACTTTTCGGATTTTTTTTTAATCAAGGATAGCTCAAGCAATATCTTTTAAGGGTTACTGTGGGCAAGAGAACGGGAACTAGGCCAATGCTTACCACCTACAAACACTTGAAGCAAAACTGGAGTGTTTTCTTATAGTTTTTCCATGCGTAACTAGCTTAGTGCCTTGGAGAGACAGCATTGCCTCTTTTGTTGCAGGCATCTCACCACTTCAGGTTCTTCCAGTGTATAATTACAACCTTCCCCTTGCTTTCTCTATCCAAACTAAAATTAATTTTGGAATGTTTAATGAGTTGTATTGGCGCAAAATGATTGTGTGCTAGCTCAGCTGTATTTATAGCCTCATAAAAGGATGTGAATCTTTCAAATTCATTAAGTATCTATGACCGCCTCATCTCATGGATGCCACTGGATGACTGCTAAATGAAAAACTTCTGATATAACTGCAGTTGGCTGTTTAAGCAGTCAGATCAGAGATAGGTGATTTTTAAACCATATCCAGACTAGTTGGCATTCAACAGTATGACTGAAAACAAAGAATATAGGTTGGTGGAGATTTCTTTCAGCACCTCTATCATGCCTGAAAGAAAAAATAATGACTTACAGCCAGATTAGATGAAATTTATATACATTCTCCTCATTCCTACTGAAAAATTGGTTGAGGTCAGTTCAAAGCAATGTATGATTTGGCTGAAACATAGCAGAAATTTGCAGGATAGCATCTGAAACAAGTTTCTTCCATCTTTACATCCATCTTCTGTGCAGTTAGTATCAAGCAAATACAAAGGTCTTTGGAGAATGTGAAGCAAATGCATGTGAGTGATTTGTTGGAGAACCTGTTTTTAACCTTAATGAATCAGTCATCTAAAAACAATTCAGATGGCATTTCGGTATTTCCACTGTAATGTTTTCAGTTTTACTAAAACCTATCTGAATAAACTATGTAATATTTTTGTAAATGCCAAATAAACAGTTCAACAACATACCTGTGTCTCTTGACTAATAATTATGCCCTGGGTAATACTCCAGTGCAGGTTTTCTCTATCTATCTAGAGAAACACCCTATCCATTGTTAATTGTGTAGCAGTTGGTGTCTAAACATTTTATGGGAGAACCAGTTCTGCATTGACATGGTGCTTGTCTATTACAGAGACGGCTGAAAGCAGATGCCAGAAAAGCTATTGGGCGGCTTCAGTTGCGTACATTAAAACAGGGAGACAAGGTATGACCAGCAAGAACGAGGAGATGGCATTTGCAATGAGGTTGCACCATCCTAAAAGGGCCTAACCCTAACCCTAACCCTAACCCTAACCCCAGCCTGTTCTTGGCATGAAGCCCTTGCTTTCCCCTTGCAATTCTTCAACCAATGCCTTTCTCCATTTCTGGGTGATGTGCTAGCTGGGTCCCTTTTCAGGGAGCTAAAACTGGTCTGTTACCAGTGCTTCATTCTTTCATTACAAACAGATTTTTTTCCCAACAAGCTTACAGTGCTTAACACAGTGGCTTGGATAATATTTTAGGCTGCAGCTGTTCAGTTTGTAGCAGCTCTTCTAATAGACTCCTGGTTATTCATCTGTGTTTGTTCTGCATTTAGGCTGCAGAGCCACTCTGAATGCTTTTGCGGGCATGAGTGTGGTGTAGGCAGCCTATGAGAACTTTCCTTGGCCTTCAATTACTTTCTTAATCCCAGTAATAGTTCTTGTCACTGTTCCAGAAAATAACTATATCTGTAGGTTCTCTCTCTCTCTCTCTCTCTTTTTTAATTTCCTATGATGTTGCAAGATTGCATGTTATGCTGGGCCGGTTTGAATCTTGCACCTTCATTCCTTGCAGCAAGGAGATGTTTTAGTACGGTTATTATGAACTTCACAAGTCAGTGTAAAAAGAGAGAACTTAATTCAGAGTGTCAATTTTAAAAAAGGTTTGGTTGAAGGTTATTCAGAAGATTTGACTTGTTCAAAGAATTACATTCAGTTAATTTTGAAAAAAAAAAGGCTATATTTTGGCTTTAGATTTATCTATATTATTCTAAAACACAGGGAAATTCAACAAGAATACCAAAATAAAAGCATAGGATTGCTGTTGTTGAAGGTGTTCAGTTGGTCAGTTGTTGTCTCCACATTTCTATAGATCAGTGTTGTCCAAACCTGGCCACTTTAAGATGAGTGGACTTCAACTCCCAGAATTCCCCAGCCAGCATGGCTGGCTGCGGAATTCTGGAGGTTGAAGTCCACTCATCTTAAAGTGGCCAAGTTTGGACAACACTGTGATAGATCCTGTCACTCTTACTATCACTCTGTCTCCAGATTATTTTCAAGAATCCATCCTTGTTAGTTTCGTGTTACAAAACAGTATTTTCGGATGCTACAAAGCTGGTGGTCCATTCATTCGTGAGGAGTCAGCTGAACCCCAATCCTTCTAGTTGTTACATGTTCTCTGGTTAGTTGAACACAAGACCTCTAAGTAGAACAAATGTTTTCTTTTCTTAGGAGACTGGCCCGGATGCAGATAACTGCGCTGTATGCATTGAAGTGTACAAACCGAATGATGTTGTGCGGATTTTAACCTGCAAGTAGGTTGTCTTTTTTATCCCCTCCCCAACAGTTATATCCTCATACTAAAGCAATCTCTCCTCTCCTGTGTTCCGGGAAGTGGTTTCTACTGGCTGTGCTTTGTTTCTCATGGCATTTACTTGGTGGCTCAAAAAAACATTGGTCAATTTTGGTTCACGTTCAGGTATAATTGAACCATCTAGACTGCAATGATCATGTTTAGCTTTGGATTACAATTTGAATGGATTTGTTTATTAAAGCTTCTGTATCGTTATATTCCAAGTAGCTCCAGACTTAAATTCAAGATCTTAACATTTTAATATTGTGTTAGGTTCCTAAAATAACCCAACGAACTGAATAACAATATTCATACAAGCAAGTTGCATACCAAGACTCCCTGCTTAACTCTTGGGTGATTATAAAGTTCTGTGCACCTTTAAACAGTATCTTTCTCTTCTTTCCATCTGTGTAGATGTGTTTGTCTTTTTATAAATTTTAATCATGTGTTTATTGTTTTAACTTGATGTAAACCGCCCAGAGTCCCCCATTGCAGGGAGATGGGTGGGGATAAGTCTATGTACAAATAAATAAATAAATCTGGATTTGCAAGGCCACAAGGCAAAACCAAACATCAGGATGTTAGTGTACCGTGTGAAGTCATTCTGATTTGGTGTATGGCTGCATGATATGGGACCAAACCCATTTGGTGATTTATTCAACAGACCATGATTAAGCAAAACATAACTTCACATAATGTGTGAACCGAGTCAATTACATTTAAAAAAAAAATGTTTAGCAGAAAAATGTTGCTCTAATCTGTTGAGTCATACTATAAATTCTTCCTTTTTCTTTTCCAGTCATCTGTTTCACAAGAGCTGTATTGATCCCTGGCTGTTGGAGCATAGGACGTGTCCCATGTGTAAATGTGACATACTCAAGGCTTTGGGAATTGAGGTAAATCTATGCGCTGCGGTTAAGTTACTGATTGTCTGCTCTCTGCCATTTCTAGATTTGCTCTAAAAAATAATTGCAATGTCATAATCGGCTTGAAAAGACATTTCACCCAATTTACAAAGAGAAAATGTATAGCAGTTTCTATGTATTTCCTCCTTACATGTTTCCAAGCTGCCTTTCTGTGCAGAATAAACCTGCACGCTTAAGATGTCATATTCATTTACCATCTTTGAAAGGCAGTCGGATCCCTTCGAAGAAAACAAAGGTAAATGTAGATGGCAGGAAGAGAGCTTGTGACTTTGGAGAAATAACTTTATTTTGCTAATACATTTCTTCCCTTGAAATTCTACTTGACACAGGTGGATATAGAAGACAGAGTGGAGTCTTTTCAAGCAGCCACTGTGTCTAGTGAAGCCTCTAATATCCCTTCAATTAATGAAGGAGATAATCATAGCGAGACTGCATCATCTGGGTATGCTTCCGTACAGGGAACTGATGAACCAGCTCCAGAGGAGCGTGTTACTTCAGAGAGTGAGTATCCCGTGGCTCTTGCCAATTACAACTCCTCCGTTCTTCCTCTGGGCTGTGCATAATCTTGGTTTCGTTTGGCATGAATTAAAAGTTGTAAACATTGGGTGGCGTTGGCTGCCGCCTGGTGGACACTCAGTGGCAGACAATAGTGCTTAGGGAGTTCACATCGTTTGGGAGCTCTGTCCCTTTTTGCACGGAAGTAGGGCCCACGTAGTGGACTGTGCTGATATGTCGGGGGCTTGTTTCCAGCAGCTGAACTAGGACAGATAGATTCAGGAAGAAATGCTGTTGTGATAGAAAATACCTGAAAGAAACACAGCGTATAAGGATCCTCAGTTCTTACTAAGCACTCTGAGTTGAGGAGTTCGGGTGGAGGCAAAGAACTCTCAGGATTCTTTCGTTTGGATTCCTGCGCTGAGGCAGATGGATTTCACGGCCCTTCAGCTTTCTCTCTCTCGAAACACGGCTTCTGCATCAGGAATACAGAAATGTTTTAAAGAGAAAATGGGTGCTGTTTTTATGTGCAATCTTGAAATAAAGCTTGTTTATAGCAACAATATGAATCTGGCCATCAAATAAATGCACGTTATTGGCTGCCAAAAAGCAGTGAGGATTATTGTAGCTGTTGGAAATACAGCAATGAGAAAGTGAGCTCCTAGTGATTTTGAAAGAGTGGAGTCCTTTGTTTTTTTAATATATATAAATTATATATAAATATATATATATAGTAGCCTGTAAACTTTTTAAGCCTCTAGATCAGTGTTTTTCAACCTTGGCAACTCTAAGATGAGTGGACTTCAACTCCCAGAATTCCCCAGTCAATGTTTTGGCTGAGGAATTCTGGGAGTTGAAGTCCACACATCTTAAAGTTGCCAAGGTTGAAAAACATTGCTCTAGATCAGGCTTCCCCAGTTTAGCATTCTCAGATGTATCAAGACTCCGCCTCCAAGAATTTCCATCTGCATGGCCATTGGGATATCGTATTCCTGATGCATCCTGCCAGGATGGAGAAGCCTATTCTAGTTCCTGATTTTATTTTCTGAGCTCTTTAAAAAGAGCAGTCTTTAAGAAGAGCAATTCCGTATAATAGCAGTTGAACAAAAAAAAATAATAGAAGTTGAATTTAAAAAAAACCTTCTTTGCATGATCCATTCTAGGATTTGGCTGCTACGAACAAGATCATCTGCTATATGCATTCTGAATTTAGGAAAATCCTCCTTAATAAATTTAGGAACTATAGAAAGCAAGGATTATTGTCGTAGTAAGCAAAAACACTCCAACAGATAATCTTTTCCTTTTTCTACTTTATTAACTTGCAATTTTTGAATTTACGGGACTGTTCAAACTGATTTATGAACTTACTGCGTTAAGCCTATTAGCTCCTATCATTTCTTTTAAAATTCCAATTAATTTCTCAGTAATCCTTAAAGCCTCTTGGTATTTAAGGTCAATGGCTTGCCTAAAGCCCACCAGTGAAGCTGGGCTGGGCTGTGACTGCAGCCACAGTCTTCTAGGTCATATAAGAGGTTCTTCTCTTCACCTAGCATTCTGCTAGCAGATGAAGTTTTGAACTTAAAATTCTTGTACAGGAAATTCGACAGGCTGTGAGAAGATAGCCAAAAGAAGACGTATCAGAAGAGGGGCCAATACTCTATTTAGTATAACTTTATATTTCTTCCTCATACCAGTTGAG
Source organism: Python bivittatus (assembly GCF_059951505.1). NCBI lineage: Eukaryota > Metazoa > Chordata > Lepidosauria > Squamata > Pythonidae > Python > Python bivittatus. Next base: position 8,406,878 of record NW_028277094.1, read on the forward strand.
GAACGTTTTCTGAAGAGTGGAATTGAACCAGCATAGAATATCTACTTTGCAATTATGACTTTCTCCGAACTTGGTTTTCAGACTGTTTCCTCCTCCTTTTTCTGAAAGGCGACCATCTCCGTCTTGTGAATGCTTCCCAAATCCCACGCGTAGAGGCGCTTCCCCATCTTGACAATCCAGGCTTTGAAGGGGACTTTGAAGTGCACGAAGCAAAGTCCTAGATGCTGTTGAAGCAAGACTGCAGTTCATTTGAGACACCAGCATCAAACGATGACAAAACCGATAGACTGATGTAGCAGCAACGTTGCCTTGATATTGAGATAAAATACACATTTTAAGATTGCAGTTATATGGCGTGACCTGCCCGTTCACTTATTTCTCTACTGAATTAGTTTTAGCACTTTTCAGCACAGATCTTTCTTTTCGCACGGCCAAGGAAGACCACAGCGTCCCACCAAGTCATCTGAGCCTAATCACTTTTTCATGCAGTAGAACTTTGGCTGTTCGTCCTACAAAAGCATAAACCCATAAAAAAAAATCCGCTGATCTTTAAATTAACTTTAAATCAATTGAGTTGGCTTTTTTAAAAAATTTTTTGAGCTTTCGGTTTATGAAACCACTGGGTTTCAGCACTGGTTCGAATTAGTTTTGCATTTATGTAATTTATTGAGGAGCCTCCTATTCTTGATCTTTGAGAATTGCCCCTTGCTGCATTAGATTGCCAAGCCATTCAGCGGTCAGTCCTGATGGTTAAAAGACATTGGGAATTTTCTACATCCACTTCACTGATTAGAGCAAATTAATACTATGAAACCAAATGGACATTGCAAAAATGTTCCAGGGAACAGAATGCAAGAGTAACGATTTTGTACCGGAAAAAAGAGCTGCTTCACATTTGCCCTGTGTTTTCTTCTCAGTTTTAACATTCAGCTGCCACAGGGCCCAGCTAATGGTCCAATTTTTTAGTTAGTGCTGCTCTTAACTTTGTCAGAGGCTGACAAATATGCCTGACTCAAGGAGATTGTTTTTGTTGCTGCTACTCCAAAGAAACAGCTAAGTAAAGATACCCAAAGAGTACTGTAAATATTCAGAGTAGGCAATGCATGGACATGGCTAAACTGGAAATTAATGAATGGGTGAACTTCTGAAATTGTTTTTCTAATGTGTGATGTGGGAATAAGGGGAACACTGGGTGCCTTCACATGGAGCCCAAAACCTCATTACCAAAATGAATTACTATATTTAATAATGCACTTTATTTTGCATCTGTGTTTCCGTTTCTGATTGCAAGTCTAGCATAAATGGACTGGAGAACAGTGGTGATACGTTTTTACCTTTTCATGTGATTCTGATAGGGAAATCAGTACATCTTTCCCCCTTTTCGCATAGTGTCCAATAAAGTTGTAAATATTTGATTTCTATTGAATTCCTTTGAATACAAAATGTAAATAAAGCTATTCTACTGCCTGTTTAGGATGTTCTCTCTCTCTCTCTCTCTCTCTCTCTCTCTTTTTTAATAATAAAAGCAGTTGTATTCAAACTGGCCTGTGTTTGGCAGTCTAGAGCTTATCAAATAACATTGCAGAAATCCAGAAAGTGAGATTGCTTCGTAGCATCCATGTTAATTTAAAAATTATTTCCGTCCTAAAAAAAAGGAAGTATATGAGACATATGAAACTATCCACTGAGATCTTCAGCGGTGAAGAAAGGCCAGCTAGGAATTAGAAAAGGTTGTGGATGGAAGTTTCAGCTGTTTCAAAAACCGCCAGGTTGTGGGGAAACACTTTTGTCTAAATCGCTGCAGATTTGGGAGGATACGGCGCTTCTCTTTTAAGGTAGAACTGCACTGCTAAGGTTGGTCAAAAATGTTTAACATCCTGATTAATCATGGAAACTGCTTCACCATTAGCATCACAGGATTATGTAAAAGAAGAGTGAAAAGTGTGCAGAAGAAAAGGATTATCGATATCTTAGAGATGCCATCTCCAGAAGAGGTTGCCATATCTGATCTCAAGCACCGTAACACTATTAAGTTAAGCTCTGCCTTACAAATTAGACAAAAGTCTGCAAAAGCAGAAAGATGAATTGTTTGGCTCGGTGGTGATTTTGCTTGTGCACTACTTAACCACCCGTGTTCAAGGGAGGATAGGAAAGACTGTAAACACGGCTGCACTAATGTTTGTTAGGTCTGTTGCTTTGAACTGATTTTGTAAATCTGCCCTGCCTCAAAATGCCCACAAGTAAAGTTACGTGATGACAATTTCAAGACCCATGAATTTCCTTGGAGAAATTGGCTTCTCCTGGCCTTCTCTGCGGGGAAGTCCTGTGAGTGAGTGGAGCGCCATGTATTTTAATATTTTTAAATGATGGTACTTCTTATGTCCCCCCCCCCCAGCCAAAAAAAAGAGGCTGCAAGAAACAATGGTGCAAATTCTTAAGCTTTCTGGGTTAATCTCAATTAAGGTCCACTTCATAGTATATAGCCAAGAAGAAAGTCTTCTCCAGCTGTCTAGCGTGCATGTTAATCCAAATGGCTCACATTGAATAAGAGAATGCTATCTAGTCTGGGCAAGCTCTGGCTTAAATGGGGTAGGATGGGGTGGCACTATAGCCCCCGATCCGAAATAATGCAAGAGGTGGTTGTACCTGCAGGTAACCAGAAGAGAGACCATACTGGCCGGGAGACTCTAATTTTAGCCACGCAAACAGTTGCACCACGTCCCCCTTCTACCAGAAAACCTTAACTATGTCCTCTCCAGAAAGCAAATTTATCCATCAGATTAAAAATATGTAAATTATGCACTTCTAATTTATTGCAACAGGTACAGCAGTGTTGTCCAAACTTGGCCGCTTTAAGATGAGTGGACTTCAACTCCCAGAATTCTCCAGCCAGCATGGCTGGCTGGGGAATTCTGGGAGTTGAAGTCCACTCATCTTAAAGCGGCCAAGTTTGGACAACACTGGTTTACAGGGTTGTTCAGCGTTGGCAGCCTGAAGAACTCGAGGGCACAAAGAGGAGGACGTGGCCCAGCGCGCAGAAAGCAGCGGGCTGCGCTGGCTCCCGTATCCTACGGAACCGAGCTGGCTGATGAGAGAAAATACTGACTTTCTTAAGCCTCCAGATCAGCGTTTCTCTACCGTAGCAACTTTAAGATGCGTGCTGGCTGGAGAATCCTGGGAGTTGAAGTCGCCCCCCTTCAACTGGCACACTGGCATGGGTGCTGGCTGGGAATCCTGGGGCTGAAGCCCCCTCACCACCCCACCACCCCCCCCCCGCCTTCAGGGGCCCGGGTGGGAACAGAACCAGCCAGAGAATTCTCCACTTCGCAGCTGGGACCGCCCCCCCGCCTCCTCGCTGGCCCCGCCCACCCGCTCGCTGGCCACGGGGAGGAGCCCGCCCGGCCGCGCAAGGCCCGCCGGGGCTTGTAGTGCGCCCGGCGCGGGGCGGAAGCGCCCCCGGCACTACGTTTCCCGGCGCGCCGCGGGCGCCGGCCCGGCCCGGCCCGGCCCGGGCGGGGCGGGGCGCCGGAGGAGGACGCGGGCGTCGCCGCCGCCGCGCAGCATGTGGCTGACCCCCGAGGAGGTGCTGCTGAAGAGCGCGCTGCGGCTCTGGGTGCAGGAGCGATGCAACCGCTACTTCGTGCTGCAGCGGCGGCGCGGCTACGCCGAGGATGGCGGCGGGCTGGCCGGTAAGCGCCGCCCGCCCCGGGGGGGGGCTCCGTCGCTCTCGCGCAGCCGCCCCGCCCTCCGGACAGCCCTGCGGGGTGGGCCGCGGCCGGCCCACGACAGCCCCGCGAGGGAGGCCGGCGCGGCGGACGTGCCTGCGGTTGCCCGGGGCGCGGGCTCGGCCGGCGGGAAGCCAGAGACGGCCCTTGTCGGCCAGCAGCCTCCCTGCCTCTCCCCCCCGCCGCCGATAGACTTCCCCCGGCCAAGGAGGCTCGGTGTGGCTGCCCCTAGCAAGACGGAGCGTGGCCGGGCTGGGTCTCCGCCGCCGGCTGCCGGCTCTCCGGACGCCGCGGAAGAGGGTCCCCGGGGCGGGGAGGGGAGTGGGCAGCCAGCCTGGGAAGGGGCCGGAGGGTTAGAGGGACTGAAGCATCTGATGTCCCCGCTGGAGGCTCTGAGGTGCCTGCCAGGCAAGCCTGATGGGTCTTGTTCCCCTGTCCCCAGCAGCTGAGCATGAGAAATGTCTTCCCTTTGGATGGAGGGAGGGAGGGAGGGAGGGAGGGAGGGAGGGAGGAAGGAAGGAAGGAAGGAAGGAAGGGCTGATACATAAGGGAGATCTTGCAAAGGGTCCATCTAGTCCAGCTTCTTGTTTCTAAGAAGCCCGTTGAAGGCCATTGCTCGTGGCACTTTCTGTGTCTGTCTGTGCAGGCAGGTATATACTTTTAATTTAGAGGCCGGTGCAGCCTCCCCCCATCAAGGTACTTGTGTGGGAAAAGTACCCGTCACTCTTGAGCTTATTCCTAGGTTTTACCTAGGAATCAAATTTGCCCAAGTGACCAAGTAGTTGCTTTTCCTCTTTCGTTTTAGCGATTAGCCCCCTGTATCTTCAAGAGCGCAATCGGTGGCAGTCGATTAACAGCTGGTCCGTTCTCTGTTTCTCTAAATTTGCTTTTTAAGAGCCTTTCCGTGTTATTAAAAAAAGAGATAAGCTGGTGTCCTTCGGGGTCTGGTTTTTCAAGGATGCTTGGAGCTCCTGTACCTCCAACAAGCTTTTGTAGAAGGGACTCTTCTGGATCCAGCTGTTGATTTCCAAACGGGTGCTTTTGCCCTTCCAAAGTAGGCTGAAGGGGGTTACAGTCTAATTAAAAACACGCCTGTTATTGTTCACCGCAAGGCTGCTTTGAGCACAAGATGACAGGGCACCGTCCGGTAGCTGTGAATTGCTTTGTGCTCATTATGGACTTTGTGACCTGCTCATGTTTCTGTTGTCGGTCACCTTGGCGCTCTGCCTGCTGCCTGTCAGCTTTCAGCCTGAACCAGCTGCAGCGGCTTGCCATGCAAAGAGAATTTGAAGCTTTTGGGACCGAAAGTGCCCTCTTTTGCTCAACAGGTCACATAGGAAGTCCAGACCTTCAAACCAAAACGATTCCATTGAGTCCAGATTGGCCACGTGGGCGGTTTTCTTGGCAACAGCGCAAAGGTTTTGGGGTGTTTTTTGCAGTATCTTGATCTACCCAACTTGGGATGACCTGTGGTCGCCCATCCGGGTACCAGTAAGGTCGAACCCTGCATAGCTTCTTCAAGATCAGCCAAGGTTGTCTAGGGATGGCCCGGTTAAAAGCTAGGAAAACACCCTCTTTGAAAAGTTGAACAGGTCCATGGCTGAGTTTCTATATTTCGCTAAGCCTAGTGAAGTTTGGTTAGCTAGGGCTTAACATCTGGGTGAATTTAATCACGGTGAGTTTGAGTTTTATTGCTATGTGCAACCCTACACAATCAAGGCTTGTTAAACCATGATTGAGTACACTCTGGGAACACCAAGGGCTCAGCTTGAGTCATTTTCCCTGTGACTGATTGTCAAAAACACTTGGGACAATGCGTCTTGCGCGGCTTAGAAGGAGAAATATTGCAGGACCTGTGCTTTGTCTCTTGCTGGGGTTGGGCACATAAGGTATTGCATGTATTCAGAGTTCAAAGTGTGTTGTATATTTTGTGACCAGACCTGATTGCAAAGCAACTTTTGCTGGACGAGGTTGATCCCGTTCCCCGGGGGGATGGAAATGGGCCACTGCATTCCAGGTGATGCAGAACAATGAACTAGATTGCATACAAATGCAGTCGAACCCATCAAGAAGAGATACAACCTCTTCCAACCTTCCTCTTTAAAAAAAAAAAAAGATAAAGACTTCCATAAATGAAGCTCAGCTCCTGGTAATTATGTGGGTTTGTCGTTTTCATGGCTGCAATACGGAAATGGTTTCTCCTTAGCTTCCTCCAGTTTGTTCTTCAACTTCCCAGTCTAGTCTACGGCCTGTGGATGTCTTTCCCATTCATAAAGTCTGATCCAAGATCAGCCAGGGTTGCCAGATGCTGCCACAGACTGTGGGACTCCAAAATTGCTGCAGTTTTGAACAGGACAGAAAGGGAAGTCTGTGTCTGGAGAGTCCTTCAGTTAAGCATATTTTAAGTTTGCTTAAATGTAAATGACATCCCATCCAATTTGTCCCTCTGTTCTTGTTCTGCAGCATTTTGGAAACAACCATTCCCAGTCTCAGAGAGCTCTATGATGGGGTGCTTCCTGGTTGATGCCAAGTGAGTGCGCCAACACCAGAAGAGGGAGAGGTGGGGAGGGTCCTGTCCATTCTGATGGACAGTTCCTTCCCTACCTGGAGTCCACCTAGGTGCCAGCACCTCTCTGATCTCAAAAAGTTAAGCAGGTTTGATTGGTTCTTGGATGGGAGGACACCAGAAAAATCTCAGGGAGGTAGGAGAAATGGACAATGTCCTGGAAGAAGATAGTGGAAGACCTCTTAAGACCCCCGTATTCCCAGGAAACCTATTTGGGTAGGGACATCAGGAGGCAGGTTGAGCTCCAAGGAGTCTTCCCTTTCAGCTTTGTCTGAAGCAGAGGCCATCCATCTGCAGGTTACTAGGCAAAGGTTTATTTGCAAGGCTGAGAAGGATGCAGAATTAACCAATTACTTCTCCTAGACAAGATAAAGATAAGTTGATGCATTGGCCTGATGGAAGGGAAGATTTCTAACATCTTAAATATATTCTTTTCTTTCTGGGACTGTTTTTAAGGTGAGAGGATTTGCAGCTAGCATCTTATCCGATCTTTGAAATATTAATGGCCTTGGCTGTTTGGAAGCCAGGTTCCAAGTGTTAGCTGTTAGTCTTGTTCCAGAGGAGATGTCGCAAAAAAAAAAAAAATTTAGCCCAGAGTTGCTGGTTTTGAGTCACAGAGAGGTTTTCTTTATGACTAATACTGCGGCTGTACAAACCTCTCTTCAGCCAGTGAAAGTCAGTGATGATCATATTTCCCTGCAAATACTTTTCCTCCATAATTCATGCCCTACAAGATGCAAGGTATTCATTACCGTTCTTTTTAAAATAGCATATATTTCGTCTCGTTCTCCGTGCGCACAATTTTCCTTTGATCAGTGTTTTGTATAGGAGACAGTAAACGGGTTCTCCTGTCATTCTAAGCCAAAATATGATTGTTTGGACTCAATTTTGCAGCTGGCATGGCGTTCTCTGGAGCCAGGGCTCGCCCCAAAGACCTCTGAAGACTGTTGTTGAACTCTAATTTTTAATATTACAGAAAGAGGCAGCGATTAAACGTATGACCTCAGGGTAATCCTATTTACGGGGAATTAAATGTAGTTTAATTTATTTTTGCCATGGCTCTACTCGGTCTGCTAATTTTTGGCACATGCCCCAGGCTTCGACCGGAGAAATGATATCCAGGTTTACGACTGAGTGCGACATGCATCAGTTCATCGAGGTGGCCCAAGTCAGGAAACAGACACTGCAAGGATTACTGGAACTCTCCTTTATTATAGAAGGGTATAATAACAGAATCTTGAAAGCCTGGCAGAATTTCCTTCTGCCCCCATTTATGTCACAAAAAATCAAGGCAGCATTTCTCTCTTATCTGCTGACGGTTCTCGTGCACCTTTCCCTCTGCCATACGTGAGCCCAGCCCTTACTCTGCCAAGCATGGTTAAAACCATAGATTATTGTGATTCAACATGGTTAAAATAAATTCAGAAAGTCTTGCTCTATTCCAAAGAATAGTCTTTGTTTAACACTGAGATTTTTTTTTTTAATTGGGATCGATTTGGTTTTAGTTCAGTTTTAGTCCAGTCCTTTTCCAACCCAAACCTTTTCGCAACTCCTCAATCTTCCATCAGTGTGGCTGCATTTCACACGCGGCGTGATTGCATTTGGAAGTTAGCGTAAGGTCCATCGGTTTGTTAGATATCTGGAATCTGGCGGCACCTTTCCCAATTAACACATTTTATTCAAAGGCAGGCAGTTTTGCGAGCTGCAGCTTCCTTCGTCGGATGCCCTGAAGATGCACCCAATGAAGTGGGGTGCAGTTCTTGAAAACTTCTGCCTCTTAATAAAATTGGTCAGTTGGAAAAAATGCTACCAGTTTCCTGATTTTGGGGGCCAGATTCCATCTCTCCTCCTTCAATGATTTGTTAAATGAAACTTTTATCAACAGTTTAATTTGAATAAGAAGGTTCTCCTAGTTGATCAGTCTACAGCAGTGTTTCTCAATCTTGGCAGCTTGAAGATGGGTGGACTTCAACTCCCAGAATTCCCCAGCCAGCCTTGCTGGCTGGGGAATTCTGGGAGTTGAAGTCCACGCATCTTCAAGTTGTCAAGGTTGAGAAACGCTATTCTAAGGACCTTTTGCCAACTCAAAGAACATCTCCCTTTGCATCTTTTCTCCCACCTTTCCAGGCTCCAAAACGTTTTGAAGACTTTTTTGCAATTTTGCTGTTTCTAACTGCTAATTCTCTCCCACCGGGCATGTGTTTGCAAGGGTTTTTCAGGACCGGTTTTATCATCTTCCGGCGACTTACAAATGCCGATGAACCATAGAGCTTAAATAAACAATCCCTTTGTATTGCAAATATAAATGTGGGGGCAGGAGAGCATGAAAATGGATAATTGGAAACTCACCAAGTCAATCTTCCTTGCGTTTCAGCTTGCCAAAACCTGAATGGCTTCTTAGCTCGCCATTGCTTCAGATCAGGCCCTAATTTCTCCAACCTACATGGCGTAACAATTTGTTCACCGCCACCCCATGCATGAAAAAGCCCTCAATTCTGAACAATTTGATCAATTTCATCCTGGCCATATAGTAAAATATAAATATAAATATAAATATATATATAAATATAAATATAAATATATATATATATATATACACACACAGACACACACACACACACACACACACTCGACGAGTAGCAAAGATTTGTTTGCACTGTTATTGCATCTCTATTATTTTTGCACGCGTCCTTGTTCAATCAATATTTATTTTAAAGCAAAAAGTCTTATCGTGTTGTTACAACTTGCTTTGGATTATCAATGAAGAGGAGCCTTTAAGTGTTATCAGTTAATAAAATAAAAGCCCCGTGCACTGTATCTCTGTTGGCCAAGTGCTATGGGGATATTAAGGGAGAGTTTTACTTATGTTTGCCTTATAGGATTTTGACTTTCTTATTTACTAGATTTATATTCTGCCTTTTCTTCCAAAAGCTTAAGGCAGTCTGACTGGGATTTCTCTTCATTTGATCCCCATGACAGCAACCCTGGAGGGTAGGTTGAGTTGAGGGGTGACATCTGAGAGCAGTGTTTCTCAACCTTGGCAGCTTGAAGACGGGTGGACTTCAACTCCCAGAATTCTCCAGCCAGCATGCTGGCTGGGGAATTCTGGGAGTTGGAGTCCACCCCTCTGAAAGCTGCCAAGGTTGAGAAACACTGTCCTAGAGTCACCCCAGAGAGTTTTTGCAGGTGCCTGGCTAGATCTTTTGGGAAACAGATCTGCTGTGCCTTTTTGCAATTCCCCACTTGCCATTTTATACTTTCTTCTTTGGAATGACTATTATTAAAAGTCTGTTAGCCATAAAGAGTTGCATTTGCAAGATGGGTGGTCAAAAAAATCCACTGATTTTAAACCCTACTACTAATAAATAAATAAATAAATAAATAAATAAATAAATAAGGGACCATCTTGGCTGAGCTGTCGAAATGGCAACTCCTTGTTGACGCGCAGTCTGAGAGAATCCTAGGAGTGTCAAACCGGATCTTTACACAACGGGAAGCTGGTTAATACTAAAACATTAAACACATGGCAGCGTGCCACCAAAAAGGGCATGGGTTGCGTCTTTGAAACCCTGGAGATGCCAATTCCTTTTATAACCCTTCTGTGACCTTTCTGACTAGTACAGGTGTATAACCTTAGGCAGGAGAAGAGAATTTAGCAAGAAAAATCCAAATGTTGTATCTCACCCCCCATTTTTGGGGAGGGTCCCAAAGGTTCATCTCCATCCCGTATTCCTGTTCCTCTGCTCTTCAGGGCTTGTCCTCCTTGATCATAGAGTCACTCTTTCCTGTTCCCATGGAAGACTCTGCCCTTGATAAGTGGCCCCAAACTGTGACCTTAATCCTGCAGGTCTCCTGGTTGGGACGCTGGATGCCGTTCTGGATTCCACGTCAAAAGTCGCCCCGTTCCGTATCTTGCACCAAACCCCAGATTCTCAAGTTTATTGGTCTATTGCGTGTGGTAAGTATGGATCATTCCCAACGGAGACGCCTTTAAACAGGGAGGGGTGGTGAGCGGTGAACCAGAATCTGGGAAAAGGGTCTGAAGGAAGAGCCATTTTTCATCAGCAGAGTTTTTGCTTAAATTTAGAGGTGTGTGTGCCAGATCTGGGGGACAAAATTGCTCAGTGGGCTGGTTTCAGTTTAAGCTGATGAGGACAACCAAGCATATAAGGTAGACAAGAGAGCAATAAGATAAAACATGCTGGCATTAGCAAACTTTAAGGCAAAAACTTGCAAGATCTGGGAAACAGATGTGCTGCTATCAGAGAATAAATTATTCAAATACATTGGAGTGCCCCGGGAACGTTGTTCTTAAAGGGGTTATGAGGCGAAAGTGCATGTCCCTGTAACTGCTTCTGTAGAAATCCAGAACTTTCCTAACGTCTCTGCCTAAGGCCGAAGGGGAAACCTCCCACTTACAAACTTAGATGAATTATATTGAATGCTAATTTTGTCACTCAGGAGCCAGCAGAGAAGAGATAACAGAACATTGGGAATGGTTAGAGCGCAACGTCATGGAGACACTGTCTGTGTTCGACTCCAATGAGGACATCATAAGCTTTGTGCACGGGAAAATTCGAGTACGTAGAATACATCGTGAGTAACTTCAGGCTGGGGTTTTCTTTTGCCCTGGGGAGGGTTGTTGAGAAAGAGTGAGCAAGCAGAAGATAAACAGATGAATCCCTGCTGATGCCGTTTGCTATGCTAATTTCGTGCATCAGATCTAGCAAAATGTGTTTCCTTTCAGCAGCATGGCTTTGTTCAAATTCTCTGGCACTGAGACATGATTCACATTTTATTTAATCCTAGTGCCTACCTAGGATTAAAATTCATTGTTCCCAGTGGGGCTTACTTCCTCATTGGTGGCCATAGGACAACAGAGCTTTCATTAATTTATTACTTAATTGCCTGTCAAATGCAATCCTATGCATGTCAACTTAGAAGATATGAGTCCATCCTGGTTTATTCCAGGTAGACCCCCACCTGGGATAGCAGCCTCAGATTTCTTTTTCTCATCAAAGTGCGAGCCCTGATCTGACGCTAGATACTTCCTTTATTTTCTATGGGATTAGCTGTTTTATTATCATTGCTTCTCTACTTCCCAGCTATCTAACCCATCTTCAGTTCCTACTGCTGTGTGTCTTCGTATTGGAGACCATGATGGTGGTTGGGTTTTTGGCAGAGGGGCCTTGACTCCCATTTCAGATGGATTACTTTTAGAGATTGTTGGTTGATATTTATTAGCTTCCTCACTCCTTTGTTTCAGGGCTTGATTGCTGAGGAAAGTAAAGGGTCTTTAATAAAAGAAGAAGATCCGGAGAAGTTCCGGGAGGCCCATCTGAAGTTTGAGAAGTGTTTTGGGTTAGCTGAACAGGAGAAGCTAGTGACTTACTACTCCTGTAGCTACTGGAGAGGCCGGATACCCTGCCAAGGTTGGCTGTATCTGAGTACCAACTTCCTTAGCTTTTACTCTTTTCTGCTGGGAGCTGAGGGTAAGTAAAGTCATTTACCATACATGACTTTTCTTTTAAAAGAGCCTTTTCTTTTTTTAAAAAAACTTCATGTCTATCTTTGTTTAGTATTTTTTGCTTTTGATTGTCTAGACCACTGTTTCTCAATCTCAGCGACTTTCAGATGGGTGGACTTCAACTCCCAGAATTCCCCAGCCAGCACGGGAGTTGAAGGGAGTTGAATAAACTCCAACATTTTAAAATCCCAAAATTGTAAAGCATCATCTCCTCCTGATTGCTATAGGAGGTCAACATGGTCTCTGGGTTGTGAACCCTCAACAGTGCAACCTAAGATATTGGACAGTAGTGTGAAGGTCACAAAGGGATTGACTTTGAAAAGTTGTGAGCCTGGATGGAGCACCTTCACGACTCCATCTGGATTTCATTGGAAAGGCTCCTTGTGGTTTGACAAGGAGGAGGACCAAAGCTGAGTTTTTCTCTGCTTTTCTCCCCTCTGCAGTCAAACTCATAATAGCCTGGGATGAAATCTCCAGACTCGAAAAGACATCGACTGTGATTCTGACAGAAAGCATCCACGTCTGTGCCCATGGGGAGGACCATTACTTCTCCATGTTTTTGCACCTCGGTGAAACCTTCCTCCTCATGGAACAGCTGGCTCTCTACGCTGTTCGGAGACTCTTCGACAAGGAGGGGTTTGAAGTTGACCCGGTCCTCTGCGACCCCTTGCAAATCACTAAGAGGTCAGTAATTTGTAGATAAAACCAAGAAGGAAGATCTACTTGCTGTCGGGGGCAGAGGAGAAAGACCTGTGTGGGCTTTTAAAAAGTTACTTGGTAAAGAAATGGTAATGGGTTAGCAGTACAAGACTTGTTTGTAGAAGGTGCCAGGTTTGATCCCCGTCTTTGGGTATGGTTGAGAAGATGCTTTGTTCCCTATTAATCTAGAAATCAGAGACTTCATCCTGTTTAGACTAAGATCCACACTTATTCCAAATAGGAATTTGAGGGCCACTTTACTTAATTTTGACACACACACCCCCTTTGAATTGAAATGAAAGAACTGCTGTTAGTGCAAATGTCCTTAAATCAGCAGACCTCAAGAATGTGCAAACTCTTGGGAGTTCTGCTTAGCCTCCCTTCTCTCTCCATTTAGAAAGAGAGCCGGATCTTTTAGAGTGGATTATTCTAAACCTGCAGTTTAGCTGCAGCTTTCTTGGGTTTTGCTTCTTTTACAATATCTGCTCATGTTATTAGCTTGAGCACCCTAGGAATGGAAAAATGGAATGCAGATCAAAATAATAAAATTATCTAGGAGGAGGTGGAATGACTTCTGGCTTCTGCAGGCCCTGTTTTGGTTTTTGTTTCAGCTTGTTAAATTAGAAGTTCAGCATCAGCCAGTTTAAGTCGAGCACCAAATTGTGCAGAAATGGGCTGCCTGCTGAATATCCAGCTGAGGGAAAATCTAGATGTAGTATCTGAACTGAGCTCCCAGGCCTTCCACACACAAGTCCCACCTGCTTAACTTTCTTTATTTCAGCCACATAATTTAGAGGAGGAATTGCTTGTTGAATATTAAACTTTTGGAAGTCAGAAATCTTGAAACTATCCAGAGAGCCATAATTTTCTGCCAATTCTGCCCTACACAATCTAGAACCATCTTTGGAAGTCAAACGACGTAGATCTGCGGTTCTCTCTTCTTCCCATCGTGCAGATGGCTACATTGTCATCTAAAAGTTTTGCAGACTACCAGGAAAACAATAACAATGTGCCAAACAGACTGGCATTTTGATGTAGAATCTAGAATTGTAGATGCAGGAATTAAAGCATCCATGCCTGGTTCTTGTCTACCTTCTGTTTGAAGAAATCCAGCATCATTTCTCTGGACAGTTGGTTCTTCAGCCAACCTACTCTTGAGTTAGACAGTCTTTTCCACCTGTCCTTTTCTCTTCAGGAAAGTATGATATGCTCTGGTATGGAATTAAGCCCCACTGAAATCTGGGGTAATTATTTTCTGCCAACAGGATTCTTCACTCAATACAAATCAAAGTACCTCCTTCTTTGCTTTGTTCAAAAGTCTACCAGACACTTCTGTTTTGCCCCATAGAGGACTTGAGAACCGGGCCCATAGCGAGCAGTTCAACGCCTTCTTCAGGCTCCCCAAGGAGGAGACGCTGCGGGAAGTTCACGAGTGTTTCCTGTGGGTGCCCTTCAGTCACTACAACACTCTAGGGAAGATGTGCCTTTCTGAGAATTACATCTGTTTTGCCAGTCAAGATGGCTGCTTGTGCTGCGTCATCATCCCCTTGAGAGAGGTGAGCTGAGTGGATGTCAGAGCGGGTTCCCTTGACCCAACTTCAGAAGTCCTCTGCAAACATTCGGGCCAAACCTTAGATGGCAAGGAACTGGTCTTTCCTTGGCAACCAAAGGGTAGGAAGGAAGGGAGCAGCAGAGAAGAAGGGTGTGAGAAAAGAGACAAAAATGTAATTGCAGAAAAAGAGAAAAAGCTGGTGACAAATTATACTTCTTAGAGAACACACCCTTTAATAGACAGAAACCATGCCCTGTTCAAAAGAAATACTTCCTGGCAGTAGGTAGAAGGATATTTTATAGCACAGACCTATATCCCTCCATAGAAACTGACGATGTTATGACTACAGTGTCCAGGTTGGCATCTGAGTCCTGGCACCTCAGGAAAACACAGAGATGGGGTAGGTTGGCCTACCTACACATTGCTGTTGACACAAAGGCTGGTTGTGTTCCCAACTTGCAGCAGGTTTTTTTTCTTGTCTAGCTAAGCTGAAGATTGTCTTGAATGTCAGGAGAAGCTAGTACAAAACTGGGCCACACTTGGTTAATAAAACAGGCGGCCTGGGTCATGCACCCAGGATTAGTTGAAGAGCCTGTGGTGGACTCAGTCAGTATACATAACTGGAGATACGCAGGAATTCAACAGTGAGGCCTAATGTCAAGGTTTAGACCTGGCTACGCCTACAGCAGAGCCTCATTCTGCTTCATGGATTGGGGTGTTTGAGATTCATCCATCTGACCTTGCAGGAGCTTGATCTCAGTCTGATGGCCAGCAAAGGGGCTGACGGGAGTGTTTTCTTCCCCAATGCCTGCAGGTCACAGCAGTTGAGGTAGCTGACCATGTCAACAAGGCAATCAGCATTGCTACCAAAGGACAGAGGGCGTTCCGTTTCTCTGAAGTGAGGGATTTTGAACCGCTGGTGGCGAAGCTCAGGAGCAGATGTAATGCAGCCCCAAGCCCGCAACACAGCATGAGCGCGGAGGTAATGAAAGGTGCACCCGTTCCTTGTTCGAGGTGCCTGGAAAAGGGTGCCTCGTCTCACGGGGCAGAGATCTCTTTTCTTGCCTGTATGCCTGTGGAACTCTCTGCCACCGGATGGGAGGGCAGCCACTCGCACAGAGGGCTTCTCAAAGGCCTGTTCAGGGAGGGGAAAGCTCTAAATAAGGAGAATATTAGTGTGCTAATCAAAATTGTCACTCCTGCCACTTCTCCTGCGGTAGGTGCAAATTGGGCAGGGAGAATAAATTTGGCTCCCAAAAGGGCTGGGTTTGCCCAGTGCACTTAACCAGGTTAGGGTTAGCATGATTTTGCAGCTGCATTCACACAACACGTTCATCTTGGTAAGCTTACATCTCAGTTATGGTTTTTTTTTTTTCCTTTGCTTTTCATGGCTTAGAATCGGATTAAATTTTTGGTTCAGCATGTCGTGTGAATCCAGAAAACGGGTCAGTTTGGTGACCCAATTATTTCTGATACAGGCTGAGCGATTTGACCACGCTGTTTGGAGAAGTGGGGGGGGAGTGGCGTTGCAAAATGCAGAAAGGGAGCCCCACCCTCCCATTTGCACCAATGATTGCGCTTCTGCAGAATCGAATCCTTCATTTATTTGACGTACACCCTGCCTTTCTTCTATAACAAAATTGTGCACGTTTGCTTCCGGCTTCTCGATGCCTCTTGCAGGTTGGGGTTAGCCCGGACGCCAGCCCTGTCTGGGACGACTACGAGGGGCAGCCGATGGCCAGCCACAAAGGCAGCAGTGCCACGGTTAGCACAGAAGCCCTGATGACCGTTTTTCATCCTCAGGACGCGGAGAACCTTGATTCTAAGATGGTAAGAAGAGAAACTGGTTCTCGTCAGTGGCAAGAGATCTGTTGCAGTACTTCGCTTCCTCTGTGCTTTGCTGAATTTTTCCTTTTCACGTGCGGCTTCTGCCATCTTTGTGGTATAAAGAAGGCCCTTGTCTTCCTTGTTCTCCTCTGCTTCCAGAAACATCCAACTGGGTCTCCTACCGTGGTCATTCAGATTTTTGGCTTTTGGCTTCTTTTTGTATGAATCAGCAAGTGTGTCCCTCTGCTTCAATGTGCCCCAGATGGATGGATGCAAATTTTACTCTGGGTTTATTGCAATTTGCCTTATTTCATGAAGGCCCTTCGGAGGCCTCTGTAAGGTTGCAACCCTGGAGAGAAATACTGTATTTAATCCCGCCAGTATCTTTTTGTGCATGGCCATCCATTTTCCGGTTCTCATTCCTATTAGGACGGGAGCCTCTTGATTTTCCATTCTTCTGTCTCTTTTTAAAATAAAACAAAAGAAAAACAATTTATCGTTGAACTATAACACGCCCACAAAACAGGACAGCAGTGATGATGTGATATAACATGATGCATAAGAGTGATTAATATATGCTAAAATGGGGGTGAAGGGAAGAAAAGGCTGGTTGGTATTGATATTATTCGGGTTTTGTTTTTTTTTAATGCTCAGCCTCCATTTCTTTTTTTCAGATTGTATATTGTATGTTTTAAAGGTTATTTGGATTTTATTTTTAAACTTTGTTCACCAGCCAGAGTCACTTCGGTGAGAAGGGTGGCTGCATAAATCAAAATGAGTAACTAATAGAAAAGAGAGAAAAAGATGGGGTTTTTTTCATAAAAAAGGAACATAAAAGGAAAAAAACATATATTTCAGCTACTAAAGAATGCATTCAAGAGGTGTGTTCTTCATTTGTTCTTGAAATGTCTTTGTCTTGCAAAAGTGAGAAGATAGGACAAGATGTTTTAGCATGGTCTGGATTTAATAATATCTTAAAGGATCGGGCTGGTTTGATATTTATGGGATGTGGCACAGCATGTTTTTCCTTTGACGTCCCTCATAACCATGTTGATGGTGTCCCTGGCATTTTGTGATTGTGCTTAAGAGGCTTCTTGATAACCTTGTTCCATTAGTTGAAAGAAAAAATGAAAGAGCAGTCCTGGAACATCCTTTTCATAGAGTGTGGACGGGGTGTGAGTATGTTTCGGACGAAGAAAACACGAGACCTGATTGTCAGAGGGATCCCCGAAGTGTTAAGAGGAGAACTTTGGCTTCTCTTCTCAGGTATGGTCTGTACTTGGAATCGTAGTAGTAGTAGTAGTCGTAATGGTGTAGATTACTCCATTTATATAGTGCCTTCCTTGAAAGAAATAGTACCCAGTTAGACTTTAAGGAACATCTCTAGATGATCTTTCCCAGCATACCATGATATGTTGAGTAGGGAAAAGTCCATTCACGCTCAACTCCTGGTGACCACTTGAACTTATCTGTGGCATTTTCTTGGCAACAATTCAGATGTGGTTGCCCGTTGCTTTCTTTTGGGATCCTGCACATCTTCATCATGGTCTCCGCCTCAGCCCTGGGAGTTGCTAGTGGTCTCCTATCCGTGTGCACCAAGCAGCTCCAACTCAGTGTAGCTTTCTGTGATCAGTAGCCAAGATTGTCTAGGTGGTTTTGTAAAAATGTCATAATGGTATGCGGGAATGACCTTGGGAGACAGGAGGAAGAGCCACAGCCTAGACAACTGTCATGCAAAAGGTATCTGAGTCCACCAAAGGAAAGGGGGCATGGGAAGCCTCTCAGAGGTACCCTCCTTAGTTTTCTGGAAAGTAAAAGTAAAGGAGGGGAGAAGTGCTTTCAGACTTGCAAGATTCTGTTACTGTAACTTTACAATAAAGGATGTGTTAGTACTCACGGTTTGGGCTTCATATCTGGACTACCTCAAAGGGCTGACAAGTGTTGAACCACTGCTACCATGATTAAAACAAGGGGAACCTCCTAAGAAAAGGAGTTGGGGGGTAAACCTTGATTGTGCATCCCCCAAGAATGCTTCTGGAGTTCACAGTTGGGCAGTGCACTCCTCTTACCACAGGAGCCTCTGCAGGGAGTCCATGTCAGGCACTTTCACGGGCAAGATCAGCTCTGAGTCTATCTGAGCAGACTTGTCTGTGCAGCTTTGCAAAGCTCTAGCGCTCAAGACACATGGCAGCAGTCTTTCTCCTCCTCCTCTGTGTGCACTACACCCCTGGGCAGGTGCTGTAAACGACATGGCAAGCCACCCCGGCTATTACTCGGAACTGGTTGACCAATCTTTTGGCACGTGCACCCTGGAGACGGACGAAATCGAGCGGGATCTGCGCCGCTCGCTGCCAGAGCATCCCGCGTTCCAGAGCGACACGGGCATTTCTGCCCTCCGACGGGTCCTCACTGCCTATGCCTACAGGAACCCCAAGATTGGCTATTGCCAGGTAGGCTGTGCTGCTGGACTCCAGCTTTGCTTACGTTGTCCAAACCACAGCTTGGCGTCTTTATTTGTGTGCGGGTGTGGATGTGTTTCATTATAGTACGTGTACAAATCTGAGAGGCCTCAGAAGGGTTCCGGTTGCAGTGTTTCACCTCCAGGGTTTAGAGAAGTGTTCTTGACTTTCCCCATGAAATTCTTTTTCTTGTGGCTGCTGGAGATTGACTTGGTTCCTTCTCACAAAAACAGTGGCAGCTCTGAAATTTGGTTTGCTTAAAGGGGTTTGTGCCTGAACACAAAACTCATCAACAACTTGTATCTATGGATCCTCTGCCACGTTTTTAGTGGAACAGAAAACCCTCAGCTTTGTCCCTTTTGGTGGCATCTGTTCCCTCACTCAGCTCCTGCTAATCGTCTAACGTAGTGAAATGATGGGTTAGATTTCTATCCTGCCTTTCGTTCGGGATCTCAAGGCATCATAGATAGGACTTCCTCCCCCAGGTTTTCCCCAGAACAACAGCCCAGTGAGGTAGGTTGGGCTGAAAGAAAGTAATGGACCTCAAGTTACCCAAGGTGTCTCCATGGCTGAAGGTGGCATTGAATCTGACTCTCCCTGGTCTTTATCCAACATCTTCACCCAAAATTATCCCTTGATCTCTTCTTTTCTCTGCCTACAACCACTAATGCTTCCTCATGTGCTTATTTTTTGAAGGACACCAATCTATCACCCAACCTTCCTTCCTTCCTTTTTTCTTCCTCCTAACTCACATAGTACACATGCGGCACGAAAAAAAGATATGGGTCATTGTGACAAATGGTGATTTGTTACATGTGTTCTCACGCAGGTCTTCTCAAAAATACCTTAGCTGCCCTGTGGTGGTAATAGTCATTGATGCAGAAACATAATATCAGCTAGGTTTCATTGAAAGGACTGAAGGCCAAGCAAATAATAATATACATGTTTGTTTAAAGGCCATGAATATATTGACGTCGGTGCTGCTCCTTTATGCCAAAGAAGAGGAAGCATTTTGGCTTTTGGTAGCCGTCTGCGAAAGGATGCTACCTGATTATTTCAATCGCCGAATCATCGGTACGGTTTTGCTTTCGTTGGAGTTTACTGTAATGATCACCTTCATGAGTGATGGTAGGAAATGGGGGTGTGCAGCCTTGCTCATTCTTACTACATTCTTATTAAATGGATCAGTAATTCTGATCATCTTGGCTGTTCATGTCAGTTCCCGATTTGATTTTGAAATTTGTTCTTAAAATGCTAAATTTGGCATATGGCTTTCCTTAGATCTGTTCCAATTCAAATGTCACTTGTCAAAATAATAATATAAGTAGCCCTCAGTTAATGAAGGTAATTGGGATCAGGAACTCTGTTGCTAAGCGATGTTCATAAAACTGACTTATGACGAAAGTTGTAGCAGTTCTGGTTGCTGTCGTTAAGAAAGTCCCATGTGGTGGTTAAGCGCGATGTCACATAATCGCTGTTTGCAACCTCCTGCCAGCTTCCCCATTGACTTTGCTCGTTAGAAGCCAGCAGGGAAGGTCACCAATGGCAACCATCATAATTGTGAGCCAGTTGCCAAGTGCCCGAGTTGCAATCGTGTGATTGTGGGAATGCTGAAATGGCTGCAGCTTCAAGGACCAGTTGTAAGTTGTCTTGTTCAGTGCCATTGTAACTTTGAATGGTCGCTGAACGAGTGGTCGTTAACTGAGGACTACCTGTAGAGTGTTTTCCTTTTAATGTCTTATCAGTTCTCTTGTTGTGTTTATATTTGGTAAATCCCTAATGCAATGTTGTCCAAACTTGGCCACTTTAAGATGAGTGGACTTCAACTCCCAGAATTCCCCAGCCAGCATGGGTCTACCCTGCAAATGTGCCTTTCTTTATAAATTTGCATTTGTATTTCGGTAACTAGACATCTCTTTCAGGTGCCTTAGTAGATCAGGCAGTGTTTGAGGAGCTGATCCGAGACTACTTGCCCCAGCTGACGGAGCACACGACCGACATGACTTTCTTTTCCTCCGTCTCGCTCTCCTGGTTCCTCACTCTCTTCGTCAGCGTGCTGCCGATCGAGAGCGCCGTCAACGTAGTCGACTGCTTTTTCTATGACGGGATCAAAGCCATTTTGCAGCTGGGCCTGGCGGTGCTCGACTACAACATGGACAAGTTGCTGGCTTGCAAGGACGACGCAGAAGCTGTAACAGTCCTCAACAGGTATGTGGGTTTATTGTAGCTACGGTTGTGTTTATGGCTAAGGGGTTGGGCTACGTATTGTGCAAATATGCGTGCATGGAATATGTGTGTGCACAGAGGGGTTAATGTATGCATGTGAACACATTCACACATAAAAATAGCATGCACTTGTTACAATTTTAGCTTTAACTTTTATATATATAAAAATACATGTTATAGATGTTATAGATATAGATGTGCGTGCGTACACATATTAATACATACTTCGCTTTCTTCACAGTGAACATAGTTTGCTTTATCCTCCATAGTAAGGCATGAATAAAACAGTGAAAATTACAGAAGAAATGAACCAGAAGTTAGAAATGCATAGGATACTCTCCTGATCAAAGAAATTAACTTGTTCTCTTCTGTTCAGCACCAATATAGGGTCGAGTTAGCTAAGGGTCTTTTTTTAAAACAAGACTTAAAAGAATAAAGCTACGGTTGGAGCTTAGAGAAGTTTTCTGGAGAAAACCTTTCACCCAACTGCAGAAAAGAACCTGTTCGTAGCTGACGCCTCCTTGGATTGTCTCTGCTGGAGCATCCCAAAGTGAGAACTCAGCTGCTGAGCAGAGCATTTTTAACTGGATTTTGTCATCCTTTTATGCCTTTGTTCTAAACTTGTGAACTTGCAAAATTGTAAGCCTTTGAGAAGGATTTTGCACACACACACACACACACAAATGTACGGGCATTCCATACCACAATCCTGCCCTCTATCTGGAACTGCCTTTAAGTCTGCAATTTCGCATGCTTGCATCTGTTGCTCACTGTCACACTTCTGCTGACTCTTATCCCATGCTGGAAGCTGCATGGGCTACTTATTTATGTAGATTTAGAAGGCAGCTGAGCTCCCAAATGGCTCTGGGCTGTTTACATAGTTAAAAAAGAAGGAAAAAGACAATGAAAAGCAATAAAAAGGGAAAGGCCATGTATGCCCAGTCAAGATCACCCAATACGTTTTCTTGGCCTGAGAAACAGCCCAACCTCAGGTTGGTGAGCAGGGTTTAGAAGATACATGGACCATCAGCCTAGATTGTTAAGTGTGATGACCAGCTCAGATCAGTGTGGTTCTGGATCTGCAGAGCATTATAACCACCAAGGCTCTGTATGGGGAAAGATCATCTCTGCCAATCTACAGTACTTGGGTGAATAGGTAACCCCTGTATCTCATGCCTGTTTCTCTCCTCATCCTTCTCCTTTAATCAAGGTTTTTTGAGAGTGTCACAAACAAGGACAGCCCACTCCCTCCAGCGGTACAACAGGCCTCTGGGATGAATGAAAGCAAAAACCCCCACCCCAGAGTGGACATCACTGACTTAATTCGAGAATCAAATGAGGTTCGTTCAGCACTTTCTTCTCCTTCTTTGCATTAGAAGAAAAATCAATAAGTTGCTGTATTGTAGCCTGCAAAATAAAGCAGTGGAAGGCCTTCCTCCAAAAATGAATATAAAGCAATATTAACCCCGAAGTTAATCAGGTTGGGTGGGAGAAGACTTCTCATTTATGATGATCTGTACTTCGCTTAAAAGGATTACTGAAGTCAGTAGCTACAGACTTAAAACCACTTATTCAGTTTCAGAAGTTGACAGTTGTATGTGTGTGCATGTGTTGGTATGTGCCACCCTTCCAAATGTGGATCTCAGAACTGTGTGTTGTGGTATGAAATCTTAGAAGAGTTTGGCTTTCTCCCATGACTTTGTGTGGAACTTCAAATAAGAATACCAACATTTGGAGAATTTTAATGGGATGAGCATCACAAAGTTTGGAGCAGTGATGGTGGTGGTGATGATGATGGAGGAGGAGGTGGATTTTAGAAACCTCCAGCACTAAAGGAGTTGGCTGTTTTGTGCTCTAGATGTTCTGTATTCAGCCTTTATAAGCAGTAAAATAGCTTCTTGCTCTTCTCCAGAAATATGGTGAAATCCGATTTGAGGAAGTAGAAAGCATGCGACGTCGGAATAGACTGTACGTCATCCAGACCTTGGAGATCACAACAAAGCAGAATGTGGTGAGTACGTAGTATGTTTGCCTATATCAGGATTCTGGTCACTGGCTCTGTCATGGTATTGAACATAATTTATCATTAAGTATCGTTGTTATAAGCACAGATATAATCTTATACCCAGTTAGCTAAGAGACTTCAGTTAACTAGAAGACTTATTAATTACTTTGATTCATCAGTTGAAATGTACAGCCTGGTTCACTCCCTAAAATCTAGGTTCTAAAATTTGGGGAGTGAGAGAGGATTTCTGACTCTCTGAAATTCTGGAGAAACACTGCTGGAGAATTTTTGTAAACTAGGAATTGAAAACCTATGCCCCTTCAGATGTTGAACTATAATTCCCACCATTCCAGCAACCATGGCCAGTTGGGAATTCATCTGAAGGGTCGTATTTGGACTATATAGATTGGAAAGACAGAGGTTCAACATTTTTTGACTAAGCAATTCATAGCCCTTTGTAAGTTGTAATTTACCCATCTCAAAATGAGAACCTGGAAAATAGGAACCTGAAATATAGGAACATAACACCTGATACCAACTTGATTGCTTTCCTGTTGTCTGTTCCCAGCTACGTGTTATCTCCCAAGATATGAATATCAGCCATAGCAACCTGGAAGAACTGTATGAATTATTCAAGGTAACATCTTGGTTGTCATCTGCAAAAGATCTTCATGTCCATTTGACAGTCATGACCTCTTATTAGACCTCTATAGAGTTAATGATCAAGCAAGTTGACCTGCTGAACTGATTGCAAGCAAGTTGAGCATTGAACTGTTGAAGTGTTAGGGCATTCTGAAAACAGAAGAGCCAATGTAGCTATTTCAGATGGGACGGTGTAGCAAGCTTCTAATGTGTGTTGAACAAGTTGGCATTCCAAGCGTTCTTCAGGCACTCTTGCAACTGTTGAGCATGTTACAAAAGTCAAGGAAGAAGATATAAAGGAATACGTCACCATGGCCAGGTCTGTTTTAGTCTGGTGTAGTTGGGATACCATCTAGAATAGGCAAAACTAAATTTAATATTGGCTGTCTTGTATAGAATATCATATGCATGGATGTGTTACCAGATAGTGGTTCTAAGGCAGCATGCCAGTAAGTCTCCTGATGGTCCACAAAGTAGTGTAGGTGTTCCCTGGGAAGGGTATTATAAAAAAAAAAAAATGAAAGGGCCAAATGTCTGTGAGATCACTAAATCTTGCAAGATTTTGGTATTCTTGCCTCAAATCTCCATAGGTTTCAGGCAGGAACATGAAAATCTATTGTAAAACTTTGGCAATTTTTAAAATTAAAAATAAATAATGTTTTGAGATTAGTTTGTAGTCCCACAGTGTCATCTGTAGTAAGAGCCATCAACTAAGGCAAGGAGGCCCTGTTTCAAATCCATCATCAGCCGTGGACATTCACTGGATGAGTTGGGCAATTGCTCACTTTCAGCCCAAGCTCCCTCATAGCAGCTGCTATTATGAGGATGAAAGAAAGGAAGATCCTCATGCATTAATGGGGGGAAAAGTATCCCCAGGAAAGGCAGGATATAACTCTAATAATAAACATCTGGTCATCTTTGCATTGTCCATTTCTGGACTTTCAGAGATAGCATAGTCTAAATACAGGTAAAAGTTATGAGCTGTCATAGTCAGCAGTTTTCAGCTTTAGCACTGGATAACCATACGAAAAAAAATATTTTATCTTTCCCAAAATTGCCTTGTCCCCATGTGATTTGATGACATTTTGCTATAATTTATTTGGGCCCTCCTCTTTTTTTGGTCAGAAAGAACATTTTCTCTCCTGTTATTGGAATCTGAACAGTCCAGCACTAAAACATCACGATGCCAGCCTGCCCTACCTGGACCAATATCGGATTGACTGCCAGCAATTCCGAATCTTGCATCATCTCTTGAGTCCTTGGGCACCCTGTGCCAACAGAGATTCTTTGGCCCTGTGGACCTTCCGGCTACTGGATGAGAATGTTGACGGCCTGATCAACTTCAAAGAATTTGCATCTGTTTTGGGTATGGTAACAAGTTCCCTTTCTACATGAGATCTGGCTGGTTTAGATTAATCCAGTGAGTGTGGAGCCAGTTTTCAATTGTTCCTAGCTGATAGAGGACATAGGATGTGGACATTTGATAATCTCCATTGGGTATGAACCTTCTTGAATGACCTTGTTTTTAATTTTTTTCCCTTTCCTCCCTTTTTATTAGACGTCATGTATCATGGAAGTTTTACTCATAAGCTGACGCTGCTTTTCAAATTGCACATACCTCCAGGTGAGTGCTGTGGAGGTGCCATGTTTAGTCCTTGCTTCCATGTTGCGAACCGTTCATGTCAGCTGGGACCAGAGGATCTGAGGTCAGCTCCTTCCTCAGCCAGGAAGCCCATAAACCTGGGATACCATCTCACCACCTAAAAAGCTAATCCTTTTTTTTTTTTTTAAGTAGGGGTGAATAAAGCCACAGTGGCTGGGTTCCCAGACAGGGAAGGAGATCTGAGGCACATTGGGTGAGGAGCAGTTCCTGAACATCTTCCTTGCTGTCCCTGGAATGCCTTCCCAATTCAGATTGCCATGGTTGTTTTCCACATTAAAGTGGGAAATGAGCAAATATGGAAGCTTAAACCCTAAAATAAGCTTAATACAAGAGCAAAAAAACTTCCAACAAAAGAGAAAACAAAAAATCCTAGCTTCCCTCATGGAGACCATACCACAGGCTGGTTTCTTTTCGGATTGTGTACATCTTTTGCCTTTTACTAAAGACACAACCACACCCAATTTGGGATTGTCCTTGCAGAACGAGAAAGAGGGCTCCACTTACCATAGGTTGCCCCTTAGCCAAATCCAAAGCTCAGGGATGGCCCTTCTTTGTCCCATCAGCCCTCAGGGGTCTGCCCCTGGGAGATTTTGCGAACCTCCTCCTTGCCTGAAGTCTTCACTCCACCCTTTAAGAAAGATACTGATTAGCTTCTCCCAACTTAATCAGCTGTAAGTGCGTCACAGTACAAAATGCCACACGCCTGGAGAGTTTCACTCCTGGAGAGTGTTGAGTCTCAGAAAGCTGGTATTAATAATGATTGGAATGAGATGAAAAAGAAAGGTATTCGGTGATGTGGAAAATAGGTTGAAGGATCTAGGTATCTTTCTGCTGGTGGCACTCAGGTGTACTGAACTGGCAGAGGGATGGGCAGAATGGTGAGTAGTGCACTGAGCTATTCTGAAGCCAAGGCTGGACGGTTCAGCTAGGACCATTCCCACATAACCTACAGCCAAACCTCAGCCTTGCTTCTCCATCTGTGCGATGAGAATAGTGGCCGGGACTGTACTCATGCATGCGGTCAAGCTCTGCGCACATCACTTGCTTTTATAAAGTTTAAAACCAGCCCTTATCCTTATGATTTTCTTTTTTTTTATTATGGTGTTGTAGATCTTAACACATTATATTGTTTTGATACAGTGATATTTATGCAGTATTGATTGAAGATTATTAACCCTCTACTTTTTCAATAAGTTAGACCAACATTTCTCAGCCTTCGCAACTTTAAGATGAGTGGACTTCAACTCCCAGAAATCCCCAGCCAGCATGGCTGGCTAGGGAATTTTGGGAGTTGAAGTCCACTCATCTTAAACTTGCGAAGGTTGAGAAACACTGAATTAAACTATTGGGGATAAAGAAAAGAGAAAGAGGTATTATATCAATATTATTTACAATTTTAGATGTCAGTGTTATTGACCATGACACCATTTAGCTTTTTCATCCAGAATTGAATATAACCTTAGAAAAAACCGCTGTAGATTGCATCAAAGTATTTGTTGTACTGTAAAGGTTTTGATCTTGAACTGATTACTCAGGGTTAAGATCTCCATGGTATTGTTACTGAATGGTTTCTGTACTGGTAATAAAGGAAAAAAGTAGATCAACAGAGCAAATTTAACCACAATTAAAATACCAGAGACTAAAGAAAAGAAAAAAGAGAAACAAAGAACTATTGGGTTTCTGACTTCCTCCTTTTTATGCATGTTAATTTACAATATTTATAAATGTTGGGCCCCCTTAGAAGCCAGACTGTAAGTGATTACATTTGCCATGCTGTGTGATGTATTGTATGTCATCCTTATGATTTCCAACGTCTCCTCGCCCTCTGTTCTTTCGGCAGCTTTTACCGAAGTGGAATCTCTGAGCCCTTTGAAAGGGGCTCAACTCTCTAAAGAAGAACTGATCCACTTTAGTCAATTGAGTGGTAAGGGAAGATGTTGGTTGTTGTTGTTTTTGCTTTTCACTTCTAGCTGGTAGGAAAGGAGGCAGCGAAAAAGTCACTTCACACCAGAGAGCAATTTCTAATACTGTTAATGCAGCGATGATTGTGGTCTGATCAAAGGCTTAAGTGCAGCAAAATTCTATAAAGAATTCTTGTTGCCATTGCTATCATTTCTCCTCTCCCATCTGAGATCTTTTAGACAAGCAGGAGCTAAGAGAAGGTTGGGGAAGAAGACATTTCACACCTGAAATTAAGGATCTGGGTGCACTGATATTTGTACTGTCTCTGCAAAAAAATCTGCATAGTTTAATACACTAGTATTTTTATCCCTTGTCTAGGCTGATAGGCATGTGTCCCAAGGACTGAGCTGCAGACACACGTAGTTTTATTTTCTAAGAAAGCCCCTGGAAGCTCTTCTGGAAATTAAAGTGGAGTTGACCCTTTGCAACAACCCCAGGATCCATTCTCTTAAGTAAAAGAATGCAAATTGCAAGCACTTAGAGAAGTGTTGGTGGACATGTTGGCAGTGTTGGTGTGATACTGAGGACCAGGCCATAACTCAGTGATGGAGAGCTTGCTATGCATGTACAAGTTCAATTCCTAGTATCTCTAATTAAGGATCTCAGATGGGGAAAATTCATTCTCTTGCTGTAGACCCGTGTTTCTCAACCTAGTCAACTTTAAGATGTGTGGACCAACTCCTAGAATTCTGAGAGTTAGTCCACATGTCTTAAAGTTGACCAGGTTGAGAAACACTGCTATAGACAATCAAAGTAAACAGTCCTCATCTATTGGCTGGATAATCTGTTTAGTGTCAAGGACTTTTCAGTAGTGTTTCTTTTTCCCCTCTTCTTTTTTATTCTAGTTTCTTCACCTGGAGACAAAGAGGATGCAGATGTTTTGAAGACAAGTCCTGAAAAAGGTAGCTGACCTGGGTTTAGCCAGAGGATTTGAGGTGTACAATCGAGAGCAGTCCTCCATCATGAAAGTGTCAGATGGTGTAAGGTTTGAGTCAACCTTGAACTCTGGGTCTGTTCTGTCTTAAAGACTGGTGGATTCCCAGCAGGCCCAGTTTTTAAGAAATGTAACTGTTTGAATCCGAGTTGAGGTTGACCATGGCTTGGTTTGCATATGTTACCTTTTCCTTCCAATGTACTATAGTTGGCGGTCTTTTTGAAGCTGCACTGGAGGAAATAAGGAAAGAGAAGCCAAGCTTGTTGGGGTTAACAAGAAAGCATGGTTTAACATCGCTTCCTGATATTAAGAGAATAAAGTATGAGAGTTGCAGGGCAGGTTGGCATTTAGAATGGCAGAAATATGAAAGTATTTAGTGATTTTGCAAATTGCATCACTTCACATCTAGAAGCCTGGCCTAGCTAAAGTTAAATCTTTTGATTCCCAGTGGGACATGGTGAGGCTTCAGCTGGAAACTGTAAATGCTCCAAAGTTATCCAACAGGTCTTGCTCCCTAGCAGGGGTCTTCAGGAGACAGCACAATTCACCCATTCTCTTCTGAATTTGACTTCTTCCCAAACAGGGAAAGGAAAAGTGGACATCCAGGCTTACTTGAAGCAGTGGCAAGATGAGATCCTTAAAAAGGAAGAAAGCATTAAGGATTTGCCCCGGATGAACCAGGTGAGAACTCTCCTGGAAGCAAACCCGCGTATTTTGTTCTAGTGGAGTTTTTCCCCCATTAATGCAAGTAGGGTGGATATTGCTGACAACCAGGACATCAAAATATAGCCTTCTCTGACCTGGAGACCTTCAGGTATGGTGCACTACAACTCCTAACTCCTTCCAGATGAACCATGAAGTTTGGAGAACATGGAGGTTGTTGTTCAATACATCTTCAGGGCATTTGGTGGGGAGGTCTGGCCAAGAGGCCATATTTTTTTTAAAAAAGCTACTGCAGGCATTACTTGTTCTACTGACACACACATATACCCTTGTCCTGAAAATGAAAAATGACTCTGCTTTTTCCCTCCCCAGTCCCAATTCATCCAGTTCTCCAAGACGTTGTATAACTTATTCCATGGTGATCCAGAAGAAGAGCTCCTTTTTCGTGCTATTGCCACAGTTACCAGCCTCTTGCTGAGGATGGAGGAGGTGGGACGAAAGCTCCAGAGCCCCACTTCCCCAGCCCAAAGGGTGACGTCTCCCATGGTTGGTCCTACAGCACAACCGGCCTCGCAGACTGATAGCGCAGGATCCCAAATCTCCAGCCCTGCCGGTGAGGGCTGGTCGTTTGCTTTTGAGCAGATCCTGGCCTCTTTACTAAACGAACCTGCCTTGGTGAGATTTTTTGAGAAACCAGTAGATGTCAAAGCCAAGTTAGAAAATGCTAAAGCTGCTCAGTTAAAAGCAAGAGCTTGTGTATGGTAATCACTTAGCCCCACTTCTCCTTCCTCTCTGTAGAACACTCAGAAACAGAAGGGAACGTTGAGCTTCAAGTTCATACTGAGGATTTAGCTCAATTCCCTTAATAGCAGGGTGGTTTGTGTGGTTTTATTTTTATTTTTGTGGGGTCAAGTAAGCACAGTTGCACCTAATCTTTGCATTTTAGTACACTAGACTTAAGCCACATCCAACAACACAGGGCAACTTGGAAGAAAAAACTAAATGGTCTCCTTGACAGCAGCAGATTTCCAAGTTACCACTTTTTAGGCCACTGTTTTGCTATGTTGTCTTATAGGGTGAAGTTGGCAATTTTTGCAAAGAATTTCTTCTTAATCTTGGAATATAGGTCTGCTTAGTGCGTTGAGGGCACGATTTTTGACCAGTTTAGGACACCTATTAAGGAAAGTTGTTCCTATAAATGGGGGCCAAGAATTTTTTAAAATATATATTTCTTCAAAATCTGGTTCTTTTCTTCAAAGGCATTACATGCCTCACATGAAGCTTTCTTGGCTGGTAGCGTTAAAGTTTTGCAAGTGTGCCAATGTCTCCTGCACAATTCTTCTGCTCAACATCAAAAAGTTGATGTGGTTCAATTTACAAGTAGGGAAGCTCCATCATAGTGCTGTCTTTCTCAAAGTCTGGGCACAGTAAGATTCTGAGATTCCCCCTGGAAACCATCTAGACAAGCTAACAAAAAAATAGGGACAAAAATGCCAAAATCAGCTGCTTACTCCATAAGTACAATGCTGAAGGGACTTGGAAAAAGCAGCTATTTGAATCATTCCTTTATCATTTTCCTCTTTGGATGGAGACCATCATTTCATGTGGCCCAAAATAACAAAGGTGTTTAGTGAAATGTGATGAACGCTAGTAAGGAAGTTGGATGCTATCACAGAAAACTCTTTTCCGAGTGTTGCCCAGATGGATGCTCTGCAACGTTTTATGGTTAATGCTAAGCCAGGATCTAGCAGTTACTTAAATCCTAGGAAGTGAATTATGGGTCAAGAGTAAGGGAGGCTGGAGAATCAAAGGTTGAGTCCTTCCAGCCTCAGTGAAAAGATGGATTGTGAGGCTGAAGCTAACTCATTCCCATTGGAAAATAGAACTGTGAGGTTCTATTCAGATGGAGCAAAAATCGTTCAAATTCACTCGAATTTATTTCTCAAAGACTTCTGAAGTCTTCAATGGGAATTTTTTAAAAACTCCATTGCCTTTAAAACTTTTCTCAATTTACCTTAATCTAAAGCAGCGCTTTGGTAAAATAAGCCAAGCTTTGCAGCCTTTAAGCTTAAAAGCGCTCCTATTTTTTAATGCCACTGCAACTGAGAATGGTGGCATGAGGCCTTTGCCAGATGCATACAGGTATATCTTTCAAAATCCAGTCGTTTCCTGATCTGCCAAAACCAGCTTTCTCCAATTCGATGTGCTTCTAATTAACACATCTAAGGAATATAAGAGTACCAGGCATATAAAGAGCCAGCTTTAAAGAAAGTGACTGGACCTGGACCTGGGTGATCTAATACAAGAATCCTTACCCAGTTTGAAAGTATTTTCATAACATATGGAGATAGTACCGCATACAAAAATTCAGGAAATTTTTTTTTTCTTCCTCTGCCATTCACGGCTACTATATGAACAATACATCTGAAAGATAAAAAGTGTTTATAAAGGGAAAGAAATCTAGACGGACATAGCATCTTTTTCAACAAGGTGATAAAAATGCAAAATTATGTATGTTTTGTTTTTTTTATAGTACTGTTTGCCAGTAGACCACTACAATTACTTGAGATAAATTACTTGAGATAAATATATATATATATTTATCTCAAGAGATAAATATCTCTTAAAAAATATCTCTCTTTAAAGTTTAGGATTGAATTGTCTTATAAACAAATACACATGTATATATTATTGTCCTTAAGAAAATTTCATAAATATTATTATGGTATGGAACTAGTTTACTTCTTTGTTTCCAGTATAACAAATGTTTATGAGAACGAATTTGCCAGGAATGCATTCCGCTCAACCACTCTAAGCTACTTTTAAAAATAAGCACTTTGATTTCTGCTTTGGAATGAAATATGACCCACATACCTCTTTACTTTTCGTGACAAAATGCTGAAAGTAGTCAATGAACCATCAGCCACCCAGCGAGACTTCTTAAAAGTAGAGTTTTATTTTTCTTTCAAAATAATATGTACAAATCTGCTGAAGTACCCAGGACTTGATTTAACAAGGATGGGAAGATTCCAGTCAAGGACTGCTGGTTTCTCCCCCCATCCCAGTAAGACACTTTCTTGCCTCCTCTTTTCCCATTTTACAAAATACTTTATGAATAGGAACATTTTTAAAAAGTTATCTATATTTGACATTGTACAAAATAAATTCACTATTCATTTTAAACCTTTGCTTTCTGTCCCCCCGTTGTGTTCTTTTTTCCTTTGTACACAGCTAGTATATACAATTTAAGTTAGACTGTACATCTGTCGGCCAACCAGCCTTTTAGCTTGTAAAGATGTACAGAAAGTGCAAGGCTGGATAAAGGTGCTTGTGTTTCCTCAGTGCCTGGGGTTGAACTAAAGATTTGTCTTTGTAGGTCAACCATGATGTTCATTTCCCTCAAGTTTAATCCTCCCAAGACTTCCTAGAGAATTTCTACAACATACATGTAGGCATTAATATCAAAAAGTCCATGGACCAACTCAACAAACACTGACATTGATCTGCACCCCGCCCTTTCAAATGCTAAAGATTTATAAGGTGCTACCCATTCCAAACTCTTTTCCTCAAAACAGTCAGCAGAATTAA
The DNA here is from genome assembly GCF_059951505.1 of Python bivittatus. Classification (NCBI taxonomy): domain Eukaryota; kingdom Metazoa; phylum Chordata; class Lepidosauria; order Squamata; family Pythonidae; genus Python; species Python bivittatus. The sequence continues at coordinate 8,438,916 of NW_028277094.1, forward strand.
CTCCGAGTTAAACAGTCAATCTGAATGAAATGACTTAGATGCTTAGGGGAGGGGGAGAAATAAATACCTTGCTTCCTATGCATCGTTAATATAAGTGATTGGTTGTATAAGATTCTGTAGGACACTGGGTAGAAGTGGTCCAGTTCTTGGCCTTATCGTGGTTGGATGTGATGGAAGGGAAGGTCTAGTTGAGCGCTCACAATGAGATTGGACACATGCGTTTCGGGAGACACTGGCTCTGGTCCCAACATTATGCTAAGCCATCTTTTAACTGTGTTGTTCAAGCTGGAGGAAAATTATCATAGTGGTTCAGCCAATTCCCTGCTTGCTTTCCCTCCTTTACTAATTCCTCTTGCCTCATATCAAGTTGGGACACAAAACCAAACCAGTCGTAAGCCAGGGAAACCACAAACAACTATGTGTCTCCATTCACCCGTCACATGAAAATTGCAAAGCTGGATTAAAAAGGTGTTTTCTTTGGCAGTGTTTGCTTTTAGTGCTAAAAATAAACCACACGGTGCCCCAGGAATATACAGAACCTGATTACTATCTTGAATATACCATGTGGATGGGGAAACGCAATCTCTAACATCAGAACTGATCCTTCCCCTTCATCCGTGCAATTAAATGTGAGGATCTGTGACGGATTCCGTATGAATGAAATGCATGGCTTCTAAAAGGCCAGTGATATAAAATGCTTTTAAAAAGAGCCCATTTTCAAAATCCCTGCTCTCACTGTACAATTAGAAATGGCATTTTTCCTATTCCTCATCCCCGAGCACTGGCCCTTGCCATCCTAAAGGTTTAAATTCTTCAGCCTGATCTAAGACAGACACAAGGTGCGTTGGGACAGCACAACACATTGAAACACACATTCAGCAGTCCAGAAAGATGGACTCACACTGTCAGTTACCGCGCCCTTCTATCCCACCTTAACCTACCAGCTATAGCAGGGATAATTCCTAAAATGAATTGAGTGAGCCAGCCTCACCCAATATTTTCCCACGTAAAACCTGGATTAACATTCTGGTTGATGACCTGCTTCCTACCAATTTAAAGCCAGCCAACTTCTCCCATGGCATCAGTCTGTCTGGATGCGTGTAAGCTGAGCCTGGAGAATTTTCATTTCCCCATTGCCTTGAAAGGGTGAAGGGATCCCTTCCATGGGACTTCTCAGGGACTTGGAGTGGAGGGCACATTTGTGTGAGAGTCACACCCTCTAGTTTTCTATCTCCAACCCCTGCCACTGAAAACAAAGCAGGGGCAGATGGCACACTGAGGACTCCCCGGGGGGAAGAAATCTAGACTGGCCCAGGGGCAACGCTTTAAAATGTAAGGAAATACAATAGGAAGGATCATGTTTGGGCATTTGAAAGAAGCAGGTTTGCTTGCCCTCCTGTTTCCATGCTTTCCAGTTTAGTGCTTCTGTGCTCAAATGGGACATACAGGTCATCCTCATTTAGCGACTGTCTCATACAGCGACCATTCAGAGTTATGATAGCGATGAAAAAGGTACTTTACAGCCAATCCTTGCATTTATGACCTTCACAGGTCTGTAAAGCAAAGGAAAGCTGAAGGAATATCACAAGCACAGTTGCGGTTTTACTTAGTGACTGAGTCACCAGTCCCAACTGTGGTCACTAAGCGAGGACAACTTGTACCATATGCCATTTTGCTCACAGCAAAACCAGGGTATTATATAAGAGGCTGTTAGGGGTCCTATCCTGCTGCTGTGCCTGAGCTAGGCCTTCTTTATCAGAAATTATTGCTCTGGACTTGGACATGGAAAGTCTACAAAAGAGAATCAAGCCACCAAAGGATTACCCAAATCAGTTGTGTGCGTATTCCCACTTGAAAGAGAAAGTGTGTATGTGTGTGTGTTGGGTGGATTAACGCAGCCATCATCTAAAAGGACCAGAGATCAGGTGTTGCTCTTAGGTCTATTCAGCCAATCCGCTTGAAGAAAGCCATGTTCAGGATCCGTGTAAAACCATCCGAGCTCTATTTGTAACCCTGGAAGGAGCGTGAAGGATTTCAGCATACACACACCAGAAACTCTTTACTTGCCTCCTTTACCTTAACTACAAACTTCGGCCGACAAAAGAAATCTGTTGCTGGTCTTCTTGAGTCCTGAACTGTCTTGCTCTAGGGCTGTCCTCCCATCCTTGCTCCCAACAAAATTCTATCTGACATTCTTTAAATCTGGCATGTTAAATGCTGGTTCAGATGCAGCCGACCGCAAGAGAGAGAAAACAAATGCTGAGGCATTCACTGCACGGCTCCCCCGTTGGGTGAGGACGGGGGGAGGAAAGCTTTAGGAACCGGGAGGGCTCTTCAAAAGCCGTAGGGAGCTCCTGCTGAAGGCTGTTTTCTCTTTCTTGACATGAAGTCACTCATCCTTCATTCACTTCCCTGGACTCACAGACAAAGTGTGCATGGAGGCAGCATTTAACTGCAATATTTGGCATTGGTGCTTTGGGTCTGAAAAATGGCACAGAACTAAGTCTCGGGCATCCGTGGAGGAGACAGAAAAAGTCAAGCGGGCAGTCGTGATCATACAACTGAAGCCCCACCCCTTTTTACATGTGTCACACCTAACAAGGAGTAAGATTGATAGACCATGAACATCTTGACTTTTTGGGCCCCTCTTGTGGACGTCCCTGTCAAGTTCCTCTGATGTTTCCATTGTCCTTTCAGGAAAATGATGGAACAGGGAAAAATGTGCCTGTGATTCTCTATGGATATGGATATAGGAAAATCCATCGTTACCCCTTTGTTTGAGGACCCAGGGAAACTGACCTGTCCACACCCGCCTGTGCAAAGCATCTTCAGCAGTTAAGAAACTACGATCCTAGGAAGAGAGGGAAGTGCAGATTCCTCTAAAACAGTGATCTATCTGCCTGAGAATTTTTTGCACACACAGCTATACCTGAATAAACGTAGCCTGCTTTTTCTCAGTTCTATGACCCCGAACTATTATTAAACAAATGCCTTCTAACATTGGGCTGGAATGAATACATCTAGCGTGAAACAACTTTGCACTAACAGCAGCAGGTGAAAGTTTAACATCCAAAAAACAAGTACAGATGGAAATGCTAAGCTTAGAAAATAACAGATGTGCAAGCCGAGCAAAAAGTTACCGTTTTTTGTTTTTTTAAATGCCCCTTGCAATTACAAGTAGTCATTCCCTTTGGAAAAAGAGACAATCAATAAGGAATGCTTTGGTGTATTCACCACTGAAGAATAAAAAAAAAAAAAACTCTTTTTTTTAAAAAAAGTTCATAAATATATAAACACAGTTTTTTTTAAAAAACAACCATTTACAAAAATACATTTTATTGCTAACACTACTGACTTGTGACACTGCAGGATCCTTGTTAGATAGAAAACTCCACTTTGCCAAATCCCAACCCTAAGCAGCAAAACCATAAAGTTTGCTTTTATCTTTGGGTGACAAGATACCTCCCCAAATAAAGTTTAATTAGACGAGAGGAGAAAGATGAAGGATCCTGCACCCTATTTGGCTAATTTGGGAGTAGAACTAGATAAACTTTTATCTCCACTTCATAATAAAATAAAAACCAATAGAAGAATCTTTTATAGACAACTCTAACGATCAAAGGAGCTGGTGTAAAATGAAAGAATTCAGGCAAAAGTGGTATTCATAAACAGTAGCAGCATCACTCAATTATCCAGAAAGTAAGTCCGTATCAGAGAAAAAATGGAGCAGCAAGAAATTGGCTACCTAAAATAAAACCTATATACATAAATCACACACTGAACAAATGGAAATGGCAGTCTGGCAATGACCATAGCATTTCCCAGCAAAGGATCTTCCAGAAACTGCCTCCAGTACGCAGGTGCTAAACCTATCAGCATGTAAACTTGACTATGTAACAAAAAAAAAAGGACCTGCAAGCTAGAAATTCACCCACCATATTAAATATATGGCTTTACAACATGCAAACGTAGTTGCATTGAGGGCTGGCTCTCCTGCAAATTCCTATTTCTCACCACTCAAGTCAAGCTGGTTTCTTGGCCAAGCAACCACCTAGTTCTGGTCTGCCGTCAAACCCATCTTGGTGGACAGACAATTCCTTAAACAAACTTCCTCCCTCGACCTTCACAATTTCCTCCCTGTACTTCTTTTGTGGCACACAGGGTTTGAGCAGCCAAGGGTGCCAGATTTGCCTTTTGAACCGGTTTTGCTGGAGGGGTGTGGCCGGGTGGGTTTTCCAAGCAGAAAGAATGCCAGCTGTTGGTCTCCACTCCTCCTCCGTGCCTGGGCATTGCTTCTCACAGCCAGCCTTGCCTTTGGAGGAGGAACCAGCTGTCCTCCCCAGGGCTCAGCATTCACTGTTCCCCAGGTAAGCCTCACCATTGCTTTGACTTGAGACCTCAAGGCATCTGCATTTCGGGCAAGTCTTGTAAACTGCATGGCTGCCCTTGTAGGAGATGGCTTGGGGGCTGTGGGTGGTGGAAATAACCCATGGCAGTGTTCTGTTGTGGTAGGGGAGGCTGCTGGAATAAGTGTTGATTCTGGCCGGAGTCAGCTGCACTCTGCATCTGTGAAGAACAGATTATTCCACATGAATGGGCTCCAAAAAACATCTACAACTTCAGGTCATCATAGTGTTGGAAGGGAGCACTGAATGCATGCAGTAGGGAAAGGTACCAACTGCAAGTTGATCTAGGCATCCCTTAGCCTAGTGTTTTTCAACCTTGACAATTTGAAGATGTGTAAACTTCAACTCCCAGAATTCCCCAGCCAGCATGCTGGCTGGGGATTTCTGGGAGTTGAAGTCCACACGTGGACTTTTAATTGCCACTTGAACAGGTATGGGCATCACAATCAGCAGCAGAATAGTGTAAAATGGAAGTGGACAATTGCCTACAGCAGTGTTTCTCAACCTTGTCAACTTTAAGATGTGTGGACTTCTACTCCCAGAATTCTGGGAGTTAAAGTCCACACATCTTAATGTTGTCAAGGCTGAGAAACACTGCCTTAGTCTTACACTACCTTGGAATATTTTTCTTCACTTGATCAAACTTATAGGCTGCCTCAATCACCATCACAACCCGAAGGTGCTCACAAAATATAAACTTAAAAATTGCAAAAACTGTTAACCAAGTCCGGCAAAGCAAACTAACCACAGAATCTTAAAGGGGATCCATGGGGGAGCAGGTTTGCAACCTGTCCTGTCTCAAGGCCTGCTGAAACAGTCCAGCATTCCAGCTTTGTGGAAGCCCAGCAGAGTTGGGACCAAGCAGACCTCAGGGGGAAGTTCATAGGGCAAGTGCAGCCCCAGAGAAAGCCCATCTCTGAGGTCCTGGAAGATGACAGTGTTTTAGCAATAAGACCTGTTCTCTATGAACGTATGTCAACATTGTTCATCGGCAACAAAACATTGGAAACTGCCTTATACTGCCACCTCCTTGGACCATCTCAATATTACTTGCAAAGTGATTGCAATGCTCCCAGTTCTAGGTTTTGTGTAGCTTTATCCAACCCAGAACCTTTCATCTGAACTTCATCTCTTTCTCCCATCAGTGGCCTCTATCAGTCGCCACGTTTTGCAAACTGATTACCTGAACATAAAGGTGATGCTGTTGAACTGGCTGAGGTTGCCACTGATGGAGGGCACTAGCAGGATGGCTTTGCTGGACAGTCACACTGGGGTGTGGAATCATCCCGGAGGGGGTGAATACAGGAGATGGGACAGGGGCCCGGATGGCCGCGCACGTGACGGGTTGCATCTGTATCGCAGAAGGCAGACTCTGCTGTTCTTGAGCAAATCTTCCAAGGGAAAAAAATGTAAAGCTTTTTAAAGAATCAGAAATCAAGGATTTCATCCCACTTCAAAGCGAGGTAGCTGGACTGTGGATAGGCTGAGAAATGTGCTTTTGAACGGAAGATGATCAAACAGGTAATAAAACAGGCCAGTTCCTTAGATCTATGGCATTCTTTCTTATGAGCAAGAAAGGAAGTTGGGCTGAATCAATCTAGACATCTTCAATCAACACTGAAAGATTTTTTCTAATTTAAGGTACTGGGTTTTTTTAGAAAGAGCTTTTAATTTAAAAATATTCAAAGTGGTGGGGAAGGTGAGGGGGGAGCAGAGTTTAAGAATGATTGCATTCTTAAATCGGATGCTGTTTTTGGACGTCCAAGGGGTTGGAGGATGCACAAATTATCACATTCTAACTTGGTGCAGTTGTGAATTCCTGAACCGAGCAGAAGGTTTGATATAATAATCTCTAAGGTCCCTCCAACCTTTACTTTCTATGATCCTGTGAGTAAGTTGGGCCTCATCAAACCATTAGCATCTTCAACTTTTTTAAAGCCTGTGCTCACACACTGTGCTAAACTAAAACTCCTTAAACGATTACAGCTTAGTTCAGTGTTTCTCAACCTCGGCAACTTTAAGATGGGGGGACTTCAGCTCCCAGAATGCTGGCTGGGGAATTCTGAGAGTTGACGTCCCCCCATCTTAAAGTTGCCGAGATTGGGAAACACGGGCTTAGTGCAATGCTGAACAGTTATTCTATTACTTAGTTTCTTGTTCAAGAACATAAAAAGGTGGAGAGATAAAAGGGTTAGCCAACAGAAGTGAAGGCACTAAGGTTCCTTAGTGTTTAGATAAGCATAAAACAAAAGCTATATAAATGTGTTTCATATCAGATATCTATGATACTAATGCTATTTTTTTTGCTATTTTTCATCTTTTATGGTCTGATATAGTCCTGGCTTTACATTTTACAAAAGCTACTGCAGCTTTTTTAGCCTCTAGAGAGGCAAACACTTCCCTTCAATGCAATTGGACTAGTGTTCTGTTTCCCTTGCCAGCTTATTTAAATAATATAACATTTATAAAATAATATAAGGAGAAAATAGGCATTTTCTTCTTCTTTGCTTCTAAATTTGTGTTAAAAGGAGATCCTGGATGTCAGAAGGCTAAAAATGGTCATTCCAGATAAGCTAGCCACAGCTGTGATGCAACCATCTCATGACCCCTTAGAACAAGCATATGAGATGTTCCACCAAGGACATCATTAACTTCTTATTGTTACAGCATTTCCTGGGAGGGCAAAACTACTCTCCAAGAAAACAGCAAGTCAGCTAGGTCAGAATTCATGATCAGTCATCTACCTTTGAGTCTGGAAAACCCTACAATGTCCAGGTCTGGTTTTACAATGCACAAGTCTTCTGTTACATTCAAGGAAAGTCTACAGAATTCACTCAGTAGAGTAATGATGGTCAGATGGTGGCTTACTTGGTCTGTGGCCTACCAGCGTTGCTTTGGGGAGTCTGATTGTTCCCGTTCCCACTGGACATCAATGGCTGCACAGGTTGATCTAACAACATCCTGTGGAAGAAAAACAGCAAACCCAACACACAACGGTGAGAAAAATAGACTGCTGGTGCTGGAGCAATTTCATGCAAGCAGCTCCCATTTTGCCCTGGACCACAGTGCCTAACTGAGGTCCAAAAGATCAGAGAAGGCACCGCTTTGAGCATTACGATCTTCATTTCTGGGAGACTGAACTGAAGACGTTTTGCCACCAACTAGAGCTCTTCCTCATTTCTCAGGATCTCTCTGCATCCGTACCTTAAACTTTGATCTTGGCTGTAATCAGGCGGCTGCGGCCTCTCACCCAGTTCAGGTGGCATGGGAGGGGGCACAGTGATAGGGTGTGTTTGAGAAAAAACCATGGGGTTGTTATAGACGGGTAGCGAAATGCTCATCTGTAGAGGCATGCACACCGGCTGGATCTGGTTTCCTCTCACAACTTGCTTTCGCTGCTGGGGCGGCCCCTGAAATAAAAACAAAAATGCCTGAAACCCTGAACAGGAGCCTTGCAGGCTGCAGGAAAAAATTGGTTCAGAACCCGCAGATACAATCCAATAAACTTCTGAAGTCACAGGAAGTCCAATTCTAGCTGAACGTTAGGCAAACGCTCCTTCACCACAAGAGGAGTTCTGCAGTAGAACCGACAACCAAGGGAGCTGAGGGGCTTCCATTCAGTTGGTTATTTTCAAGCAGAACCTGGACAGCCACCTGTCAGAGAGGCTTTCATTTTGATTCCTACGGGGAGCAAAGGGCTGGACTGGCAGCCCCAAAGTCTCCTTCAACTCATTGCTGATGTTGAGTTGTTGATGTGAACTGAAAGTCAGATTAGCATGCAGCAAACCAAACAGATTGCAAGGAAGCAGCAGAAATTTAGGATTTAGAAATCTAATGATGTTTATACCTATAGTGGCACGTATGCTATTCTAAGACTGTAATAAAGACAGACAGACATAATGATACATGATAGACAGACAGACAGACAGTTACATCTACATCACTTAAATAAACAGATCTTCCCTGTGTATATATGCATTCTCAAAGACAAAGAACAAGGCAACGGGCTGAATTGCCCCACAAGGAGGCAATTCCAGATCTACAGTCCCACCATCCATAACACCCTGTAATCTTCTGTGATTCGCAACGAAGGAATAGCAAGCCGGGCCATGGAAGCAGAACTAAAACGTCCAAGTGTCCACAGTGAAAACATGACACCGGCTGACTTCACCGACTAATTTTAATCTCATTTTCTAATTCATCTTTTAAAGTTTCGTCTTAGCAAGTTCTCTCTCATCAGTGGGAAACGATCAGAACGATACCTTACCTGGGTTTCGAATAATTTCTGATCTTTGATTGTAATCACGATTTGATTTGACTGTCCATGTGGGTTTGTATAGGAGAAATTAATCCTGTGATTACAGATTGCACGACTTGGGGTGGGGGGGGGGGAAGCATTCAGGACTACACTAATCATAATAATGTAAAAAAGGAATTACATTACCTGGGTTGATGTGACACAAGGTTCCCTGAGGAAGGATGGCTGGGAGACCAAGGGAGCGCCACTGAACTGCTTTGATCCCATGATGCTTTGTTGCTGTTGGGATTTCTTGGAAGCAGCTGGCCTGCTCCCTAAGGGTGCTCCTGTCTGTTGCCTTCTTGGGCTCTGCTGGGGCTGCACACTGCTGAAGACCACTGGCATCGACTGCTGCACGAGCATCTGTTAGAGAAGAGAGAACAGTGGAAAGGGAGGCGGTCACAAGGAAGCTTCAGAAGCAGAGGAGACATTTTGACATGAACTTCACTATGCAAACTAGAACTGAGTTAACCCATCAACCTTCATGCTGTTCAACGTTCTGCAAAAGGTGCATAGTGAGGAAATGTGTAGGCCAGTGTTGTCCAAACTTGGCCACTTTAAGATGAGTGGACTTCAACTCCCAGAATTCTGGGAGTTGAAGTCCACTCATCTTAAAGTGGCCAAGTTTGGACAACACTGGTGTAGGCAAACATATATTCCACTAAGGAAAAGCAACTTGCAAAGAGTGTCCTTATCAGGAAAGGCATGGAAGAATGCACACATTGGGAGAAATAGGCACCGTGCGTATCGGTTTTGGTGCCGGTAGATTTTTGCGTGGATTTGCGTGAAAGAGGTCTGGTACCAAGTTCCACCTGGGACAACAAGACAAAGGACAGATTTGCCCGTTTCTGACGAGCACCTGTGTCTTGGGAATGCATCGAAACCTTTCCTTGAGAGAAAAGAGGTTGCCTGGGAATTTAAAGAACGCAAACGCAAGAGGCTTCTGCGAGTTCGGTGCAAGGAAATTCCCCTAGCCTCTAAGAATGGAAAGAACAGGCAATTCAGAATCTCCATAACCACTTGGAACAATGACCAGAATATCCACTAGATGTCAGCCAGCTGTTGGTAATAAAAGATTAAATGTTCCAAAATTAAAACTGAACCTTTACAGAACATTTCCCGGCAAAATCTATACACTGTTATTTAAAAAAAAAATGGCCAGAAATTTTAGGCAGAAAACAGACTCATTGTTTTAAGAAACGTCCTTCTCTTTGCTAAGCCTGGTACATGAAAATTGGAAAAAAATGGGTTAACACCTCCCTCTCCATAGACACACAGACTCTTGGTCTGGATTCTCTATCCCAGTACGTATTTGCCAAAATATAAAGAGGAAGGCGACATCTTCCATCTTCTTAACACCACTTGCAATTTGAAGAAACTACTTTAACCTAACAGGAAAGGTAAAGACATCTTAGAATCAAGCTCAATACCCAAGGACGCACTCATGAAGTTTTCTTGGTAGTAATTTGCCTTTGCCTTCTTTGAATGTCTCAGCTTTTTTTTTTTCTTTGACTTCTCACTTTAGCCAGCAGCCTTGCAATTCCCAAGTGATTGCCCACCCAAGTCATCAGCAGGGCAGACCCTGCTTGAGCTTCTGAAGTTGATCAAGGTCAACTAGGGGCCGCCCCCTGCAAAAGCAGCCTAACCAAGGTACCTGCAAATTGGAGTCCTGCACAAGCTGTAGCTGCTCCTTGATTACGTGCAGCTCCTCTTGCTGGGTCTTAATGTCAGCTTGCAATATGCGTGTCCGCTCTTCCAGCTGTTCCTTCAGCTGATGCATCATCCCCATTTGTGTTGGGAAATGGTACACTGGCTGCAAGCACAAGACCAACTCACACCACTTTTTGTAAAAACAATGGCTATTACCACCCCACGTACGTGCGCTAACTATTCCACGCACAAATATTAATATCACTCCTCATTATCGCCTTGTTTATTATCACGGCTTCTCGTTTTGCCTTTAATTCCTCCCTGCCCCCTTTTTCCTTTCTTTCCAACAATTGCCGAGCCAAATGGTCTTTTCCCACACACCTAGTATCTGATGAAACGGACTGAGATCCAACTGAAGTAGACTGGTTTGTCTTTACAATGCCACAAGACTTCTTCTTGGCTTTACTGGAAAGGTCTAACCCAGGGTTTCTCAACCTTGGCAACTTTAAGAGATGTGGACTTCAACTCCCAGAATTCCCCAGCCAGGGTGTGAATTCTGGGAGATGAAGTCCACATCTCTTAAAGTTGCTAAGGCTGAGACACACTGGTCTAACCTAACACTCTCCCATTGAAAACGATGACATTGTGACTTCTTTCCCTCGCTTCTGATTCAAGATCCAGTTTCCCACCGCACATGATGTCGCATTTCCCATGTCTCAGATGCTAACAGTTAAAGGTCTTAAATAGGAGCAAGAAACTTGGCTCCAAACTTGCCTATCCCATGTCAAGTACAATTAATCATTATTCAGTTTAGAGGTCAGGTAGGATCTTTGTATTCCTTGGTTACAAGGCCTATGTAACATTGGTTTGCATTACGGATAATGTACCATGACTGCTTGTTGTGCAGGAACAGCGGGCTGCGTCATGTGATGCTGTACAAGATGTTCGGGGGGAGTTATAATGCCCTATTAAAAAGAAAAAGGAAAACAGGAAGAAAGGACATCATAATCCATCCAGTGCAGGAATGAATTTGACAGCTTCTTTCTGCAGGGTTCATTTTAATTCATGTTTTATTCTCCAGGTCTTCGTTGTTCAAGACAATCCCAAAGCAGGGAGAATACTTATGGAGAGGTGTTTGTTACTCAAGACTAATTTTTTTATTAAGTGGTGAAGTTGTGCTGCTTCAGATGCAAGCAGAGGATGCTGTAATATAGCTATACATTCATCTCTCTATATATATCAAATCAGCACCTTGGAAGTTGCATGCTAGAGAATAAAGCTCTCACCCTAATCCACAATCTCTTTGGGATGCTAGTTTTGCAAACGTAGCATCACAACCTACAGCTTGATCATCCCAAAGAGAATGGGGCCAAGAATTCTCTCGTTACTCGCCACTGCACAGTGGAACCCTCAGCCCAGAGTTAGAACATCAACCTGACAGATAAATGTCTTCCTGGCCTGACGGTACCTTTTTCTCCAAACCTGGACCTATGATGGACTTCCCTTAAACCCCCCATAAGACTCTGAAAGGTTAGCTGACCATACCATTGAATCACACTGAAGTCCTCCGAGCAGGCCGGCTGAGATGCGTTTTCAGTGGGCTCTGCCCTTTGCTTTTAATCAACGGTGCTTGGGGTGAACTGAAAGGCTTGGCTCTCAACTGCTCAACTGCTTGTTTTAGAGAGAAGCAGGCCGCGTCACTTTCACTAGGCAGCTGACAATGAGTCACAGCTTGCTCTGCAGATAACGGCTTTCTTGGACATGTTCATGGGAAGATAACCCAGCAACGTTTTATTAGAGTTTAAAGCATCTAACCTTCCTGCTCATCTGATTAAGAGGTCCTTTCTCCTCTCACCTACTTGGGTGAATCACCGTTCCTACACAAAGAATTTTCTCAGGAAGGAGGCCATTCCTTACCTGGGTGCTGCTGCTGGAGGCAAGCCGTAAGGTGACCTTGTCTGGCTGTCCCAGTGATAAGGCTTGCCGGGTAGGAGTGCTGGCATCGGTGTGCCTCATGGATGATGTAGCTGCAGAAGAGAAACATTTGGGAAGAGGCAAAGAAAGAGATGCAGTAACATGGCTATTTCCAGGTGCCCGCTGAATACAACCACCCACTCGCTTTTGAGCGAAGCAGGACAAAAGAGTGCCTTGTCCCTGAGATACTCTGAGTGTATCATGAGTGTCTGTCATTCCCAAAATCAGGGCTAGCATGTTCCCCGGGCTAAAATGTAGCCCAGGTATCCTCTTCTATAACAAGGGGGATGCTGTACACCAGTGTTGTCCAAACTTTGTCACTTTAAGATGAGTGGACTTCAACTCCCAGAATTCCCCAGCCAGCATGAGTCCACTCATCTTAAAGTGGCCCAGTTTTGGACAACACTGCTGTACACGGAGAATGGATGGCTCAGCTGTACTGCCTCTCATAAGGTGTTCAGTGAAAAAGAAAACTGCACATGATTGTAAGATTATGTTTTTTTGCTATACGAGGAAAGGGGGGGTGCAACAATCTAGCACGTCTGGATTCAACCAATGAGTTCCTTGCCCAGTATCCTACTGGAATAGGACATCTACAGAATAACAAATTGGGAAGGTTTCTTGTTGTAAGATTATCAAGGGATGGAGATTAGAAAGCCAGAGAGCCAAAGATCTCTGACACTATTCCTGAATGTTCATCAACTACATTAAACTCTTCCTTGGTTGCACAACAGCTGCAAGTCGGATGTGACCCCTACATGCAGAGTCGGAGAGCGCTGTGTGAGAAGATCGGCGGGAGCTGTGAGAAGACACAGATACCCCTTCACGACTGATTTCTTGGTTGGTGGTCACGCATTGACGGGCATTGAGGTAACTCCCTTGACTCTGGAAAGGAACAAAGTTGACGTCATATTCTTAGGAAAAGAAAACTGACTGGAACGTTCAAAAAATAAACCCACAGCAGCAGTAGAAGCATTTTTCTTCCAAGGGGTGACTTCCAAGGGACAGAGGTCCTCGGAATCCTGTATGATGGTTTTCCAATTTAAGCCACCTTGCAGAGCTTTCTGTGGATCAAATTTGGCTTTTCTGCTGGTGATAAATTATTTTCCTCTCAACTAAACCATCTGTAGTCTTTTCTTTGATGATTCCACTAGGATCTACCTGGATCTTCCTTCCCAAACCTTGCAACCTTCAGCTGTGTTTGACCACAATTCCCACAAAATCCAGCAGCCAGCATGGCCCGTGAATCTAGACCCAGGTGGAGAAGGACTGGTGCATGTTATGAAAGTGATGGGTAATCCCACAGGTAAAGAACAACAACACTCCCAGCCAAACAGTGGTTTCCCCATTTGATTTGCAAGATCAGAACTTTAGTGACCAGAACTGAAATAGAAAGATGCCGTACAGTTGCTCCATTATTACAAAAGACAGATGAAGAGGCAAGGGGAGGCATTTGTCAGCCTCCAAGTAACAAAAATACATAACGTATCTGGTTCACCCATCACCTCTGCAGACAGGCAATGGATTCATACACCGAAATAGAAGCATATTTTTATAATTTGGCCTTCTCTGCTCAATTTCTCTTGACACCTCATAGCCCACAGTTTTTCAATAATAAACACAGAGTACATAAATAAATCTGACCAAATGAGAGATGGGTCCCCATAGCCACCACACAGAGGGGGAGAAGTGGAGGAGAAAGAGAAATAGGTCAGTTTAAGAGCTCTATTTTCCTCTTAACAAATGTAACAGCTAAATGACAATGGGGGTCATACTGACATGGAAGCTACTTTCTAGTTAAGAGCAGACACAGAAACAAATCCACTCACATCTGTCTGGCAAGCTCTTCTCAGTTTGTACCATCCTAAGGAAGAAAAAATGCCATTCCTCCAAAATCCAAAATATTAAATGATAACTACACAGAAGAACATATTTACCTGGGGGTGGCTAGCACCTTAAAGATGCTCCTGTTTATTAATATCCTTTCTACCAGCAGCACCTTGGAAGATATTATTATTTATGTAGGAATATGGTTTTTATTGTATTTATATTCTATTTTAATTAAGATTTTTCGTTTTTACTGTAAACCGCCCAGAGTCACTTTCTAGTGAGATGGGCAGTGACCAAATTGGAAACATAAACAAATAAATAAATAAAATTTAAGGAAAATGTGTGGAAGGTAAGAGAGAATAAACAATATTCAACACAGTTCCTCCCATTGTGCATGTACTGGTGGATACTTTTGGTTTCCCCAAAAGAGACCCCCTTTGGATTCTTCTAGGATTATACACACGAGCAATACTCAACAGTTGACTCACACTCATCTGCAACTGAATAGATGAATCAACTTCATTGACCAAAGCACTGTGGGCGATGATCTAAAAATGGCATTTATATCCAAAGTGGTAACAGACTGGGGTGCCCTACAGACCTCATAAATAAATAAACATAAACAAACAAACTTTCTGGAACCTTCTGGTTGCCAGAAATAATCCAACCTGCAATGAACTACCAAGGCTTCAATGAGTTGCAAAAAAATCCTTGCTTCAGAAAACTTGCCTATCATGCAATGGCTTCCTTTAAACTTCCTCCACAAGAGCAGGGGAAATAGTACGCTTGGATTTCACACTCAAGGTTTACAGATCAATTCAAAAAAGCGCCCTTTGAGTGACGTCAGCCTCTTGTTATTACCACGCTGGCATTAACTAAGTTGACCCAGTTAATTGAGCAGGCACAACAATGCCAAATTGATTATTTTAAAAGAGGATGGAAAATGTGATTATGGACCCGATCTGCTGCGTTCAGAGCCTAGCCCTGTTTCGGGGGGGATCAATAAAACGTTCCTTTATTTTCCGTCTTTGCTTCATGGCAGTTGGTGAATCAGCCCCAAAGCGATGGACCTGCAACTCAGCAACAGGAAAAATGCTTCGTAGGTAGGAGAGTTCAACAGCCCAGCACATCTGGAAAGTGGCAAGCTGTAGAATGCTGAGGCTCTTGTCTTGGCTCAAACTCTAGAACTTGGCATCTGAAGGATGCTAAAGAGAAAGACATTGCTCATTTCCTGCATCCTTCCCACTAAGTCATCCAACATCTGGAGGTCTGTCGTCATTGTAAAGTGCTAAGCAGACCTTTGCTCATCCAATATAAGGTCACTTTTTCCAACCAGGAGACCTCAAGTGCTGGTTGATTGCAATTCCCATTGACAATGCTGGCTGTGGATGATTGGTATTGTAACTCTGCAAGGTGATAAAAACAGATCTGGCAGGACAAATCCAGGGCAACCACCTGTTCCACTGCATCAGAAAAGAAGCTGACAGAGGTAGGCATGATAAGAAACGTCTCTTCTGTGCATTTCAGAAGCCTCAACGCTGATAGATGTGAAGTTTAAACTGCTACAAAGAAACCAGAAAGAAAATCTCGTCTTCCCCTCTTCCTCTAAAACATTGGTTTCCCGTTTCCACAAACACTTTGAATAGCTAAAAACCTCTTACTGGATTTTCCCGGAAGACAATACCTTCAAGGATGAAGACACCAGTTCAATAGATGATTCTTCAAGGCCAAGGTCCCTTCTCCTTTCAGCTCGAACCTCAGCATAGCTAGAAAGAGATGGTAAGGATGAAAGAGCAATCGATGCAAAATAAGGCACCAATCAATCAAATCTTTATGATGGTCATAGACCAGTTAAGGGGGGTGGGGTACAGTCATTAAAAGCACAGAGCATACATCAGAGTAAAAATAAAAATCTGGAAGAATTATGAAAAGCTAGAAAATATATGATTTAGATCCTCTGAAAGTATCTATGTATGTATCTATCATCTATCTATTTATCTATCTATATCTATCTATCATCTACTTATCTTTCTTAGGAAAAGACAGACAGACAGACAGACAGACCACCAAAAATTTTATTGAGAGGACCACAAACTAAAAGAATAAAAAGCAGGGGCCTAAATACCTTCTCAAGAAAAGACTGTTTATTTATTTATTTATTTAAATTTATATAGCCGCCCACGTCAAATACATGACTCTGGGCAGCTAACAGGCAACTTATATCATGTTCTTAAGCACAATTTAAGAACTATACTTTTTGGGGGGTGCAGGGAACAGCATATTTAAGGGTTAGGAGTGATGAGCTCCCTAACCCTAACCGTAGTTTCCAGGATAAAGAGATAAAACAGTCTTCCAAAGGTATAATGAACTTATTTGAGACTTTAATTTGGGAGAAAAATAAAGGAAAATAGGAAAGCATTTCTACTTTGCTACCAGTAGCACATTCCCAAGGAGCTTCTGAGCATCCTAAAAATGAATGGGGGGTGGGCTGCACCAAGCTCACCCAATCCTGGTTTAAAATGTCAGTAATGGGACATAGCTTCCAATTCTCTTTGCTTTTCCCAGAAATCCCTAGGGAGAGTATTTAAAAAAAGGAATATGGCAATACAGGCAGTTAACACTGCTTGCAGCCTTCTGCCTCAGTTGCCCCCAATGGAAAAATGCAGTGCTGTTTTCCTTCCCCCACCGCCCAATCCTGACTATAATCGTTTTATACAACTGAGCACTCCAGCAAGCTAATACACACATCTGAGCGCATGCTTTGAAGGGGCAGACAAATAGTTTGCGTTCTTACCTAACAACCGTGTGACTGCACACAATGAACTCGGGTTTGGAGTTCCACTGATGGTAGGTGATGTAGTAATGGGTCTGTAGCCATATCCACTGCTGGCCTTTGGTCAAGAATCTGTAGTAGCAGGACTTGCCTTTCCCAAACTGCATCACTGTGCATTAACAACAACAACGACAACAATCCCTCTGTTAACCCCTGCTTGGCCCACTGGTTTGTGTTCTTCTTCCTGGCTTTGACCTGTTCTGTGGTTGGGTATTCAAGGGCCGTTAGAGGCACGGGAGAAATGCCACTAAGGACAGTGACTCCAGGAGCAGATGATCAAGAGGGCAGCCTGATCACTGTGTATTGGACAGGAAGATGGGATAAAGACAGTTAGGAGAGAAATTTAAAAAAAAAAAGATATTGGCAGTGATTTAGATACTTCTTAATCTGGTTAATCTTCATCTGGGAACATCTAGCATGTTCTTTGGTAGGTTATACAGACCAGATACTGTTAAGAATTAGGGCTAGTTTATAGCAAGGAGCTGTAATTTTTGTTTCTTCTACCTTACAGCAGAAGTCTTCTACAGGAATATTACCATGTATATCAATTACATCTAGGCTTTGACTTCATGAGCAACTAAGTCCAAGTCAAAGAGAATCATGGCTTACTCTTGTTTCTTTTTCCTTTCCACTTGTTTGGGGGGGGGAGAATAGTGACAGAAGAAACGGAGAAAACAAATTGGGCACTGGCTACACAAATTATTATTTACTCATCTGCAAGGAGACTCTAGTTTGTACCACAAAATCATGGTTAAGATAAACCCTCACTTACTATTATGTGTTAGCATACCCCAGACAACTCTTGTGAACAAGAAACAAAAACACTTACGGTGTTCATGGCACCTAGCAAGAAGCTCTAAGTCATCAGCGTGGTAGTAGTCATAACCTGACGTCCCAAGAACCTCGAAAGGTAAATAGCCAATTATGGGTGGAGCTCTAAGAGAAAAGGAAAAAAATGCTATGATTTTAAAGCTTAAGGCTATGTTGTCTAGAGAATATATTCTTTAGTAGGTAAAAATACCCCCAAATGAGGTTATTATAAATCCTCATGAGGACAGGTGAAGGAACTTGAGATGTTTGGTCTGAAGAAGACAATGGAAGGAAGACATGATATCAATGTTCAGATACATAAAGGGGTGCCGTGGAGAAGATGGCCAGGAACCACAGAACTATAGAGTTCACTGCCACAACACCAAGGATCAGAAATAATAAGTTGCAGCTTTCTAGTCTTTGATTAAATGCAAGGAAAAAATTCCAGATAGTTAAGATTTGTACAATAGTGGCAGCCTTGACCTACAGAGATTGTGTGTTCTCCATCTCTGAAGGTGTTTCAGAAGAAATTAGAGAGCCACCTCTTAAGGATGGTTGAAGTGGTTTTCCTGCAGGTTGCAGAGGGTTGGACCAGATGATGATCCAATCAGAGTGCTCAAAATAGATACACCAAAGCACTGACTCAATTTGAGGAAGTGTTGTACCATAGCCTTTGCATTTAGGTAATAAAAATTAGGGAAGTGAGTCATCTGCTACCAAAGCTTGAGAGTTATACAGCTTGACAGGCATGTTGGATGTCCACATATGTAATAAAGCAAAGACCATGCAGTTAACACAACTACACTCAGGGCTTTGCCTAAAACACCATGAATCCAAACATGACTTCTTCAGAATTTTTGTATGCGCAAAGCATCAAGTTTCTATATTTATGAGCAGAGAGCCTTGAAATGGTATGGGCAAAGGTTTAGTAGTGATCAGAAAAATACAGTTTCAGTGCCCTCCCTAGCACTTTGTGCCTTCCTGATGACAAGCAGAAGCACCTTACCCCAAAACAACACAGAATATTACAACCATCGCACAGAATTTGGAAAAATAAGAGCAAGAACCATATTTACGATGCACAACCCAACAAGCGATGGTGGAATACAGCTCTCTTTGGCCCGGAGCTTTTATGCTTGTTTTTGAAAGCTGCAAAAATTAGTTGATTAAGTCAAGGATGCTGTTCTATTCACACTCATGGGAAATTAAAACCAAGCAAAACACAGCCCAACACACGAAGCAGAGCTGCCATGAAATCAACAGGAGAACGATGCTTCATCTCCACAGAATTTTGATCTGATTTCTGCAAATCCAGTTGTGTTCAGAACAGGAGGAGATCAGACTGGGTTGGTTCCCCACTCCCTTACTCTCGCATGAGCTAATCCATTAAGAGATGCCACATACACTTTTGTGTGAAGCCTGAGATTATTATCACGCAAAGGTTGCTATTATCAAGAAATTATCTTCAAACAGTGGCAAACGTTGGGGACAAACAACTACAATAAACATTGCATAATTGCCCTGATTACACATAAGAACAGGCCAGCATATCTGCATAGTAAATAGAAAGACATCTGCTTCCTCATAATACATATCATATTTACTTCTGCCCTGAGGCCTGCCTGAATTTCTTGACTCAACAGCAAGTCCTGTTTTACTCAAAGAGGTTTTCTCCTGCTAAGTGAGCAGAGGGGACGGTCCTGAACATACTTAAGACAGGATTAAATGCACAGGAGAATTTTCCTTCTAAGTAAAATGGCCTAGAATTGGGATGAGCTTCTTGCTAACCATTTTAGTAGGGATTATAATACTAAATTGGGCACACTTCTGAGCAAATATTTATGCATTTGGGGACAAATATTTGGGAAAGTAGACTTGAGTACATATTGAGAAATAGGTAATGGTCTTAAAATTATACCACTCATAAGGACAAGCTGGAGATGTTTGACATAATGAAAAGAACATCCACAATATGTTCTCTTCTTTTCTAAGTTTCTCAGTTTGTTTTTCATAGCAAGCAAGCATTACAAGCAAAATGACCTTCTAAGTTGTTAAAGGAGGGGTCCGCATGGCAGTACCAGCAGGCGCCAGCATGTCCCTTGGTCTCCACCAACTTCCCAAATCTTCATGACTGGAGTGACAAAGTCCTCTTATTGCATTTCTTCAATGACGAAGGGGCCCAAGGAGTTTAAATGGTACAGTTTAATTTGTACAGTTGTACAAATGGAGGCA
This sequence comes from Python bivittatus, assembly GCF_059951505.1. Taxonomy (NCBI): domain Eukaryota; kingdom Metazoa; phylum Chordata; class Lepidosauria; order Squamata; family Pythonidae; genus Python; species Python bivittatus. Next base: position 8,458,948 of record NW_028277094.1, read on the forward strand.
ATAAATAGAATTTACTTAGGGTACAAATAGAAATGCACTCTGCAAAAGTGACTTAAAAAAAAAGTACAGGGAGTCCTCGGGTTATGAACACCCGGTTTATGGATGACCCATAGTTATGAACGGAGCCTACTGTAGCAAAATTCAAGTTAAATACACAATGATTTGAGTTAAATATACAATGGTTCGAGTTTATTACACAATACTACTTATACAGTATTATACAATAATACCTACAAATTCGATTTAAGGATAGACCTTGGGAATGGAACTCATTCTTAAACTGGGGACTATCTGTATGCTTTATTTTGATAATGCCTCACAGTTTTGTTAATGACAAAACTCATCTTCTCTATTGGGTAATGACATTTTTGTCATTAATTAATGTTAAAATCTCCCTTAAAATATAGACAAAAATCTGATCTCCTTGGCTTGCCAAAGCCAAATTTCTGTCATATAGGAAAAAGATCCTGTTGCTAAAACATTTCTGCAAAACGTGGTATAGAGATTAATGCAGGAATAGTTTCAGAATTGGCTGTACTGTTGAAAAGAAGGAAAGCTTTAAGCAGCAAGAAGAAGAAGAAAAAAAAGACTGTGTTTGAATAATGAGAAGGCGGGATAGCTGTGCAACCTGAAAAGTATTTAGCTATCCACCCCTTTCATCTTATTCATTGTTCAGGATATTTGTAACTTCCTGTTCTTCTTGGAATTAAAAGTTCTTGGTAAGGTTTCCAAATAGGAAAACAATGACTCAGCACTGTCTGAACACATCCATTAAAGTGAAGGAATAACTAGGATGAAATTGCAGTGTCCTCTTATATTCCTGGAAAAAAATAGCATAGAGACCGAGAAGACAAAAGGAGAAAGGAGAAAATACATATATAGGTATATACTATCTAGTCTAACTGCAAAGGACCAGTATTCATGGCTAGTCTCTCCCAAATAAATCAGGATTCAGGAGAAAGGCTTAAATCCTGGCTCCTAATCTTGGCTTGGCAGAGAAACAACAAAAGAAGGACCCAGTTCAGGTATAAACAAAATATTTGCGTTGTGCTTCATTCAGAGATGCACCAGTGACTGAAAGGAATACAGCTCTGTGAAGGTTGCATCTGAGGGGCAATTTGAGACATCAGATTGAATCGTGTTTCTGAATCATTTCTGAGAGAAGACAACTGGAGGGTGGATGGACCACCTAGTGCTTCTGGCTTTGCAGAACGGCAAACGTGGTTTTCCTCCTGTGACTAGACCAAGCTGGGGAGGTTGATGGGCTCAGTGATGCCAAGGAGCATTATTGGGCAATTATTTTTATCACAACTGCCCAGAGTTGTTGGGAGTTGGGCGGCATATAAATTTAATTGATGATGATGATGATGATGATGACAATGATGATGATGATGCAAACAGCCTATTAGAACAAGTGGGAATCTCTTCCATCCTCCCAGAAAAGTTTACTTAGTTAGAGGATGATTTCTATTTGGACCTTACTTTTCAGTTATTGTTTTTTTTTATATAGTTGGGCACATCCTACATTAGGTTCTGCACAATGTCTCTGTGGGCCTTTTGCTGGACAACCAGGAGAGTATTCTTTTGACTGTCCCTCCTTCAACCCCACTAGCTCTGCCTTTAAAAAATACAGGGAGGAATATTTTAAGGCACTTTTTTTTAAACAATGAACCCTTTGGAATCACCTCGCTAAAACTCTACAGTGCTACTATCCTCCAAAGGAACTACTGTCCTGCTGCTTTCATCCCATTCTGCCAAACACAGACATACTCCAATCATGACTTGTCTGCACATCCCCAAAAGTGCTACCTAGGGAATTCTGGGAGTTGAAGTCCACACATCTTAAAGTTGCTAAGGTTGAGAAACACTGTGCAAGAGAATGGAATTGCTGATTAATTTAGTATTCTATAAGCGATGGTTTTGATTCTGGTTGGATTCACAAATCATGACAACTAAGCCATGGCTGGTTTTAACTATGGCTTTTTGAATAAATCAGTTTCCTGTTTCACCCTTAACGGCTCATACTTTACACTAAAGAATACAAGATTGATTTATATTTCAACTTCCATTCAATGCAGGAACACAATTCTTCAACAGAACTAAAGAATTCCAATATGGAAACTACTCAAAGTTCATTCATCTGATAATCTGCTTTAATATAATCTGTTTTAAGTCAATTGGTACATTTAAGATCTCCATTGGAAGATATATTTCTTATATATTCTTGTTTCTGGCTTATTTCTTGAATCAGCAACACACTTTAGATACGTGATGTTTGCTCCCCAGAATGTCCAAATGCGCACTTTGGAATACATGAGAGTATTTTTATGGATTTACAAAATTATGATAACCAGGGCCGAGCCTGTGTGAATAGTAGGCAAGTCAACATCAGTGATTTCACACTAGAGATTGAAGATTGGATTTCCTATGACGTTTCCTCATTTAAAGTAGTAACATGATTTTCCAGAACACATTTTTTCCATCTCAAGCCATGTCATGTAAAATTCCCTTTTACATATAAGTAGTGAAAACTGATTGTACCACCTCTGTTGTTTCTTTACCTTATTTGGCTTTAAGAAAAAGGTAAAGCAAATTCTTAGATGCAAAGAGAGTCTGTTAAACAAACAGATTCAAAAACAAAACAGAACTGATTTAGCTTCACGCTGCATCAATGTGTTATCAGCTTGGAACTGATATGAAACAAAGCAAATCAGTAACTTCTATGTAGCCCAACTCCAACTATACTTCTTTGGAAGCAAGGCCTACTTTGGGTGGACAGACAATTACAATCTTAGCCTAAATACAGATGTAACATTGAAGGTTAATTTAGATAGCTGAGATTTAAAGTAACTCCCCCTTTTCTTTCCAGTGGGTTTGGCATGTTACCAAACTCAAGAATCAGTGGCTAGATCTTAGTTATGGTTTGCTGAAATAAAATAGCTTAATACACACTTTGGAAAGTTGGCCTTTTTCACCTGATTAAGATTAATCAAAGCCTAGAGATCAGACACCCCAGGAAATCTGGGGTACACAGCTTTTGGAAGCAAGAGCTACACTCAATTTTTGGATCGTGTGCCAGGGACCACCCTCCAAAGAGCCTGGACAAAACTGACTCTGTTTTAATTTGATTTAATGTATTTTTAACAAAGCCTGGATTAATTAGAGGTAATATGATTAGTCCATATGTATTTATTGATTTAATTCTATCACATTATAAATTAGAATCTGGTGACAACTCTGCAGATGATTTTGGAATGACAGCAAAGGTTGTTTAAGGCCCACACAAATCCTTGCACTGATAGCTGTGCCCCTTTGCACTAAACTGTGGTTAATCGAAAGGAGAAACTTTCAATTTCCTGTCAGCAGCTTTACCATAGGAGTGAGGAGCACGACCCCCAAAACCGTGGCTTCTTCTCATAACGCTAAATTACAATTTAATGTAACATGTGAACAAGGCCATAGGAAAGGCGCACTGTTTAATTCCTTAAGTACATAATGCAAAGGGTTATTTCCCTTGAACGTAAAAGAGCAATTAAGGTCATCAAGTTATAGCCAAAGGCTTGGCTAGGTATCTGTTCTAATTTTGAAACAAGGCCCAGGTCACTGATGTGAGTGTTGTTGACATCTCCAGCTAATAATGTAAGCGACAGGTGTATTTCCCCAATATCGCAGGATTTCAGTTGCAGTAATACAACCCAGGCTAAAATGTTACAGCAAATTACATAGGACAATCTCAGAAGCTGATGAGTGATATCTTCTTAAACTGGAAGTGGTCGTGTTCCTCCTCCTTGTCAGGTTTTAGAATTGCAAGCAGCCCTTGTAAACCACAACAGGAAAACAAAACTGACCTCAAAGAAAGAGCCAGCTTCTAACGTATCTAAAATCCAAGAATCAAAACGAGGAGGATGTGCAAGAAAGCTATCAAATACAATGTGTTCCCACCTGATCTCCCCATCATTTAGGACACAGCAGCTGCAGAAACTTTTTCTAAGCTCACCCTTGAGTTGAAGATCACAACTCTATCATTCTTCCCTCAAGGTTTCTAGGACTGCACTCTACTGATGTTCAAATTCAAATCCAAATCCAGATTCAAAGCAATTGCTTTGAAGACCAGGAAAGGTGTAGATGGTGGTGAGCTACGTTTCAAGAGAGCCCAAGACAACCAAAGGTGATGGGCAGAAATTATGTTTCTTTCTTAGACAAGGGAGAGGATGAATAAGGTCTCTGTAGGAAGTCAGTCTGTCTGGATCTAGGAGGAGGCAGAAGCTTGCTTAGAGAACTCCTGCTAAGCCAATATCTGTGTGTAATAAACCCTATTTCACAGAAAGCCTGTAAGCCCCCAGTGACCTCCTTTGAAGGAAACTGATTTCCCAGGAAAGTCAGGAACTCCACAGACACCTCACCATGTGAAAGCAGGATGCACGCATGTAACAATATTAATTAGGGCGTGCCAAACAGAAGGATTAAAATTATAATGGCCGTCCATTTAATTAGAGATGAATCATTGTCCTTATGCAAAAAGATTCTTAAAAGCTGGGGATGGGGGTTAAACTTTGGGAAGGAAAAAACAACACTGAAATAAGCGAGAAAAGTATTGGGATTTTATAAGAACCCCGATGGAGAAAAGGTCGGAAGAGGAGAAAGTGTTTGCTTTTTTCTCTCTCAAAATTTAAAAAAAAAATTACTTCCTGGGGGTGGGGACACAGAGTATTGTATAAACAAAGAAAAGGAAATACAGCTTCATATTCTGTCCAGTTCATCCATGAACCTCATAGCTGTAAGATGCTGATATGCTTTTCTAAAATCAAAACGAGGCTTCAGTTTCACCAATGTAGTGTGTGAAAGGAAATCCAGAAGCGGAGCTAGATGCAAAGACTTCCTTCTTCCAACCAAGAGGGTCTTTCTGTCAGAAGATAGGAATATTTAAAGGAGGGGGCAAAAATTTGGGCAGCCTGGAGGCTACGTTTGGCCTTTAAAGGTCTGCATTCCAAAAAGAAGGGAAGAAGAGGGAGGAAAAATTATTTTTTTATAATTAAATTTAATTATCATTTAAAGGCACTGAACATAAGGCAGGGGTGCCCGTGAGGGGGGTCAAGGTTTGTAACACCTCCTTTTATACGCATGCAAAAGAAGGCTGGGGCTTCAATCACGTGGTTGCAACCATCACTGTAACTTTTTTGACCCGCTCCAACATCTCTGACATGATGGTGATGTGTTTAGTCCTTTCCTCCTGATAAAAATTATAATTTATTGGAGAAAGTCTGGGGGCCTTGGGCTATCCACCGGCCTCAGGCTGTACCCCCAGCTTTAGATCCAGCCTTTCATCTCCGATTACAAGTTTCGAAAGGCTAATCATAGCTGTTGTGAAAAAATGAGGAAGATTTTAGGCCAAGAGAATGAAACATTTGCCTGATAATGAATCCAGGCCCAGATGGGAAGTACAAATGGCTACCTTGTCCAGGGGGTTTGGGAAGGGTCAAAAAAGTCAAGATGATGGCCAATCGCAATGGCGCTTTGATGACATGGTTGCAGACACTATCTTGACTTTTTCTGACACCCCTGCAGACACCCTTGATGTCCCTTTTAAACTCCCCATTTCTCTTGCTCCAAGCAATCTTCTGTTCCACAGAGAATCATGCTGCTTTAAAACTGAACAGTTTTACCTGTGGTCTAAAAACAAAAACTTCCACTCTAGGCTATGCCGTGATGTGAATTCTTCGCAGGGTTCTTCCACGTTACAAAGTTCCTGCCAAAATAGACGGCATAGGATATAGTTAGACATCTTCATTTCTCTCCCTCCCTCCCTCATTCTCTCTCTCATAGCTGCAACTCTCCAAAAACAAATAATCCATTTGACAAACCCAAATCCAGCAAGCGAGACTGTTGATAACGCAACTCTTTGAAAAATCAGTGTAATTTCTTTCTAACTCTCTTCCCATACAGGTAGCCCCCGGGTTAAGAACGTCTGATTTATGGACAACCCATAGTGAAGAACGGAGCCTACTATAGCAAAATTTGAGTTAAAGACACAATGATTCAAGTTAAAAACACAATGGTTTGAGTCCATTACACAATACTACTTATACAATATTGTACAATAATACTGTTCTGGCTTACATACAAATTCAATTTAAGGCCAGACTCTGGGAACGGAACTTGTTCTTAAACTGGGGACTACCTGTACTGTAAACTTTATTCTCCATCCAGAAGCTGTTCTAATTTCTAATTGTGGTTTGTTGACTAAGTTACAACACATGAAGGCTTAAACCATGGCTGACAAGCCACAGTGGCTGGATTCACCCAACACAATGCTGTGGTTTAGGGCACTAGACAATCCCTATTGGCATCAGAGATAGCAAAATGATTGCAAATTGTAATTTTCCCTTCTATATCGACTGGCTATGAATTCTAGGAACTACAGTCCCAATGCATCTGAAAGGCATCAATTAGGGGAAGACTGAGGTAAAATCATTCTTTTAAAATCCCATTAACTTCAGTGAACATTATGTTGGCAAATATCTGCAAGAAACAGCGCTATTTTACCCCAACCTAGCAACACTGCATGTACACATTTTAAAATATATGCCAGAATATGATATTTGAAGCAGGCAGGGCCCATCATGAAGATTCTCAGCACTGAAACATGCAAATCTCCCATGTAACCTGTAAAATTACATACTGTGCAACTGTATAAATAAATCCACAAAAATTACTAGCCTGTGAACATCCCTCACGGGGAAGAACTCCTTACATGTTCACATCAGGGTGAAGAGTAGAATAGAAGCAACTGACATGCTTTATTTTCTATGGACAAAGAATGCATCACTGTGAGTACGGAAGAGTTATCCATCGCATGGATCCTCACAGTCTGAACTGTTCCTTCGTTTCATGCTTCTTACATAAAACTGTAAACCTGCAGAGCAATCTTATCTACTGCAAAACGTCACAGGGATGTATCTCCTGGGGACGGTGTAGCTACATCACCACATTTCAAAATACTGCTCCATATTAAGACAAACAAAAATAGCAGTAGATGAAAAACCAAAAAATGTAGAAAAATTCCGCCCCAGCCTTACTCGGAACATGCTAATATTCCACATGTAGGAAGGTTTTGTGTTTTTTTCATTTTGATTTTTTTTATAATGTGTTTACTCAAAAAATTGGATCCATATGAAGTCATCACGTGATAGTTCTGCATGCAGAGCTCGTGGAAAGCTTTTTGCACAGATTGCTCCACTGGCCCCTCTCAAAAGCCCCTGAATTGTATCTGGTTATGGCAAGGTTGTACTAAACAAAGAGACAGCGCACCTTCAAGAACTGTGGAGTAATGAGACGAACCGTTGCTACCAGACAGCCCTGGTTGTCATTGACTGACCGGAACACACGTGCAACGGGAGACTCAAAGCCGTTGTAAGAAGATGGAGGCGCTAGAAACAAAAACAACAGCAAACCTCACGAAAAGTAGGCTGCACCTTCTCTATCTGAATTCGAGCCCTCTACCTTTCGACGGATAGCAACGAAGCGAGCAATTCGAGTTTGTCATTTGCTTTCTTTAGAGCGATGCTATCAGAACTGCTGGACAAAGGGCATAAAATACTGGTGCCGAGTGAGAAGGAGGAGATGAAATAATGAATAAAACCCCCACACTCTCATTGGCTCTTTGGGAAATGCTGAAAATGGAGCTTTCCTCAAGAGCTCGGGAGGCTGACACCACGTACTGGGGGCGGGGGGCATGTTTTAATGCATTATAAGGTTTTTCGTTTGATTGCTGTGTTGCATTTTTTGTTGGGAGCTGCCGAGAGTCTACTATGATTGTGGAAGGATGTGATTTTGATTCATGCTTCGGAATAAGCTGAATATCAGGCAAAGATAAATTAACAGCATGTAAAAAAAGGGGGGGGGGAATGCATCAGCTTACCATGAGAAAAATGTTTGAAATCCACTACAAATTTGACGTATTCATAGGTAATGGCTTCATTCGGATCCAGGTTTCCTCGGGCTAAATGGCAGCAAAACTCGATTTGTTTTTCAGCTGAAAGAGACAGATGAAGAAGAGGTTTTACAGGATAATAAAAATCAATGAATCATCAAGTTGGAGGATACCTTCAAGGCCCTCCAGTCCAACCCCATATTTGGAATTCAAATATCATAAGCCAATTTCTCCAATTCCATTAGACTTCCTTAAGCCCTATCTGGAAACTTTAGGCAGAGATTCAAGCGTTCCTAGGAGAACCCTAGAACTGCTAGCATTGAAATGATCGTTCCTGTGCCACTGAAGAAACATGAGTTTCATGGTGTCATGAGATGGGAAGGAGAACCGGCTACAGAACCACCACTAGCAGCAGAGAATAAAAGAATCATATTTAAGAAAAGGGAAGAGTAATTTTTTGATCGGGGAGTTCAAGACATCAAGTTCAAGACTTCAAATATTGTGAACTGTTGTGGTTACCATATCCGTAAGTGGACTTTGTGAAGATGGAAAGAGAGTGATAAACAGGCACCAGAATGGTCAGGGAACTAAGACCTATAATGGAAGGAATGTTACGTTTGAGATCCTTCAATTTTGAGCTAAAGGATAGCAGTTTGCAAAAATGATGCATGTTGTGGGAGAATGAAATATAAGAAAAGCCTACTCCTTGGATGGTCATCTGTCAGAGACGCTGCAGTGGACCTTCGTAGGACTAATTGAATGTGGAATGGTTCCTGACAGGAGGGCTTCAAAAGGGATTCAGGATTAGGGTTAGGTTAAGTTACATGGGCTCACAGAAGAAGGCTTTTCTTATACTCGTAACACCTTAGGTGCTATTTACTATTTCTACAGCATGCTATAGGAAAATTACACTCTCTTTGCTGGAGATAACAAAATGCATTACTTACTGTTTAAAAAATCGGAGGTTACTGGGTTTGTCACGCGCGTGTGGGGTGAAAGTAGCTTGTACACATTGTTCTGTTCACACTCAGGTAGAAAATTTAATATGTTTTGGTCCACCAAATCTGACTGAGGCAAAAGAATTCTTTGTTATGTTCAATGGTAGAGTTAAAATGATTGTGGAAAGCGTAGTAAACTCATTTTCCCTGTGCAAACATTAATCATCACCGCCGCTATCATCATCGTCATCATCGTCATCATCTCATTAGTTACTCAAATATTAAAACTGCCTCTGTTATAAAGGATACCACCAGAGTCTTATGCATCAACAGAGCCTATGACTTTAATAATTGCTATATATGGGACTTCAAGATATGTGGTTTGCCAAGCCTTTTATATTTCTTATTTTATCATGTTCATAAGAACTCTTTCAAGAAACTACCATCTCTGATTTATAGATGGGGAATTGAGACCTGATTCTCACCAAGAACACAAACAGATCTATAGTTGCACACATGACTTTAAGCTGTAGGTGAAACTGCATGTTGAAATGTTTTCTCACCAAGGAAAAAAAATGGGGACATATAGAAATCTAGTATCCCAGGAAAACTAGGTGAGATCCTTCTAGAGCGATACCTAGATATCTCTCTGCAGGAAATTCTCTGTGCAGGGTGAATCACTGGAAAATTCTCAGTTGTAAACTGAAATGACGGCCATCTAACTTTACAGCCTCATCTTCTGTTTGTGAAATCAAGGTCTAAGTGAACATCTGCCAAAGGGCAGATCTAGGCCAACACGCTGTCAGCTGGGTTACAGCAGAAAGAGCTTCTCTGCCGAACAGGACTGAAGGCAGGAATCAGGAGCAGAATTTGCTAGGCGGTCAACCCATCTCCTCTCCCGAAATGCACTTAAGATATTAGGAGAATATCTTCCATTCACACAGGCAGAACACACACACACTTATGTTGAGATGGCATCAAACAGAGCAATGATCACTAGGGAGCTGTGATTCATCTGTGTGCTGACTGGTGGGCATTTTATGGGCTGGCACCTTGGCTAGGAGTTATCGTATTATCACCCATATGGGGTGAGTAAATGTCCTCTGTGCAATTGATCCTTTGGGGCAAAGTTCCTTCCAATCACAGCTACATTACTGCGCTGTGCCCAACTGGAAGCTGTGCCCTCAGAAAGCATGGCAGGAAGAAGGCTACTTGTCAAAGCTATTGGTTAACCCCCTGATGGGAATCTGCCAAATGGAGCAACTTATTTCAGTTACTGGATCATCCATCCATCCATCCATCCATCCATCCATCCATCCATCCATCCATCCATCCATCCATCTATCTATCTATCTATCTATCTATCTATCTATCTATCTATCTATCTATCTATCTATCTATCTATCTATCACATTTATATAGCCACCCATCTCACGTAGTGATTGATGATAACTTATTCGAAGACCTGACAGCCCAGAATCATTGAGAGTTTAATAAACAACAATAATTGTTTATTATTTATTTTAATCATTAACAGAGGCATGATGATGATAATGATGATGATGATGATGATGTCTCTGTTATTGACTAAAATGCATATTTTATTCTATCCTGCTGTAGTCTTTGGTTTCATATTTTTCTAGCGATTCTTGAAAGCCCAGCAATTTACAGGACCAAAAAAATGCATCACCCCTTTGCAACAACAATTGTGTTAAGTTTTATTCCAGTCTTTGAAAGAATTTTACTGTCTGTAACTTAGTGTACCATCCATATCAATATTTCTTTGGACAGCAAAGTGATGTTCAGATACTGTGTGATTAGAACTCACCGGTAAATGTCCAAGAAGAGAAGAGACGCTATCAGATACATAAATAATAATGCCATCAGTGGTTAGTGCAATGAGAAACCCATCTAATGCCTACAGGGGGGGAAAAGGCATAATTTAGGAACAAACAGCATATATACTAACCTCAAGGGTATTTATTTCAAAGTTAAATTATCAGTGGAATTTATGAAACTCAATTTTGCTCAAGATACCAAGTTGACATGTGAACTCAGCATTAAGTATTAACACCTGTTAAGCAGGAGAAGAAGAAGCAGATTTGGATTATCCAGAAAGAGCAGCAAAATTATTTGTTGTGATTATATTTTTACCAACAGAGGATTTGTGTTATTTTTCTGGGCCATGTGACAAAAGAACTTGGCTGGCTTGATTTGGGGAAGATAACACCATTTGCGTTCTGTCTCAGGCTGGCCTAGATAGACAGACGGACACACGGACACACGAATGGATAGATAGACAGACAGACAGATAGACCGATAGACAGACAGACAGACAGACATATGGATGGATAGATAGACAGACAGATAGAGAGACCAGATTCTCCTGAGAGTATCTGCACCCAACATATATTGTTGATCACTCTTTTGGACAAATATTTTGGGAAAATATGGATAACAAGATGCTTGGAGACATAGTCATTGGGTATAATATTATAATTCATGCACTGTCATCTTTGCTTGATCCATTGGTGGAAGGGCTCTTAACTTCATTGTAAATAAAGCTCCATTTTGCAGAGCAGTGCCAATCTCATGCAAGTTTACTCAGAACGAATTCCCACCAAGCTCAGCACAGCTCAGCATATTTAGGGGAACATACAGCTTAAGAGAATTCTTCTATGTCAAATACCTCTCTAAAACCCAAGCCAGAAGTTGTACGATTGGAAGAAATTGGTCCTTCTCAATGACATGAGTGTTCCTTTGATAGCTGGATAACTTCTTGAAAGAAGAACAAGTTATCAGCATCTCTCCATTTCTCTTTAGAATTTTAGATTTTTTTATCCCGCCTTTATTATTTTTGATAAATAACTCAAGGCAGAGAACATACTAAATACTCCTTCTTCCTCCTACTTTCCCCACAACAACAACCCTGTGAGGTGAGTTGGGTTGAGAGAGAGGGACTGGCCCAAATTCACCCATCTGACTTTCATACCTAAGGTGGGACTAGAACTCACCGTCTCCTGTTTTCTAGCCTGGAGCCTTAACCACTAGACAAACTGCCTCTTTAGAAAACTGCTGCCTCTTTAGGGAAAAAAAAAGTATTTGCTTAACCCCTTGGAACCACAAAGCAGAAAATTTAGGAACTGAAGTTGTTCAAGGTTTCAGTTTCCCTTACAGTACTCTGAGTTAATGCTTATTTTTTTCTCAATCCATATCTGGATGGCAGTCTAATGCAAATGGGATGTGGTTTGAGAATGAAATATACATCTGCTAGGCAGCAGGGAGCCAAAAGAATTAGCTTTCCCTTTCTTTCTAATCTCCCTTTCTTTCTGCTCCTTTATCTCCCTTGATCCTAAACCAGAGATGGAAACTGTTGATTGTTGAAAGGACAGGAAACATGAATCACCAAAAGAATCGCCAGGCCAAGACATTTTTGAAATAACCACCTGCGAGGGAAACCTGTAAAGAATTTGTCTTCTCTCAGGCAGAAGTTTGATCTGATTAAACTGCAACTTCATCAAGAGACATTTGTAGATGGAGATAAACAAATGTTTCTAAAGAAGGTGAGTCACTGGATCTCTATGAGGAGGAAACAGTCAAGCTGCAGCAGTTCTAGGCTAAGGCTAAATACTGGTGCTGGAAAAGAAGCAGAAAATACTCCAGAAAAGATGAAAGAGCTTGCTTTAAAATGCAGTGAAATGCCTTGTTTGCCGGAAAAAGGATGCAGCAAACAGGATATAGTAAATATTCTTCTGTCTACATGTGTGGATTACGGATTTCACTAAGGAACGGTAGCAAGGACAACCAGTTAAATCACAGATTCTACTAAAACTCACATAAGCAAATTCCTCAATGTTTCAAATTTAGGGACTGCAAGCGCAAAATTTATCAGTTTCCCAGTCCACACAACACCCACAGCACAAAGCTGGGAATTTGTAATTGTGCAAACGGCAAGGCATGGGTGAATGTTCATGCCCGTTCAGAACAGATGGGTCTTCCGGAAACAGGAAGAGTTTTTTGCCTTCTGAACCATCTTCTGCAAGTCTTCCACCAAGTGGTGTCTGCCCAGCACCAACCACAAATCTTGGTCTATTTACATCAGAATGACTGAACAACACAGCTGGAACTAGCCACCCCAAATATAATGCTGTTGGCATGTTACATGCGGCGTCAGGCAAGACCTGGCATTCAAACCAGGTGGCAATGGCCAGGGAGCATTTTATACATCAGAAGCAAGGAATTGGTTTCTTAGATTTATAGCCCATCTTTCCTCCAGTAGCTCATGGTAACACAGACAGAGACCTCGCCTCGTTTTACAGTAAGAGCCATGTGGGGTGGCTTAGGCTGAAGGAGAGCAACTGGCCCAAAGTAATCCATGGAGCTTCTTGACCAGGATATCACTCTGGTTCTCAGGAAGTATCTGGGGTGTTTCAGTTTTCTTTTTTAACCAATGGCAAGAAATATTTCTTAGCAAAGTTTGGCAACCTTCTCCTGTTACAAATCACTTTCTCACCCACACATTTATACAGCATAGCCTTACCTCTAACATCAACTGAGTAAACTCCTCATTGCTAAGAAATGAGGGTTTCCAGTCTTGTCTAATCTCACAGGCTTCCGTTTGTGCTGTGATTTCTGAAAGAGAAAAGAAGGGAGGAAAGGGGATTAAGAAAGAACACTGCAGGCCTTACGTATGGAGGAAATGTTCTTGCTCAGGAAATGTTCTTGCTCTAGGAAACCACTCCAACATTATCTTGCCAGTGTAACTGAGACTACAGAAAAAATGCAACTACTGTAAGGTTTAGTCAGAAGAGGCATGAACAGATTTATAAAGTTATGTATGGTGTGAAAGAAGAAATAAACTGAGATTTCCCCCCCTCACTTATAGGAAAACCTAGAGTCATCTCTTGAAACTGAATGCCACTAGAGTGAAGAGAAGCACACAGTGCACATATATACCCAAGTACGGAATTGGGAGCCCTGAAGATGAGATAATGGCCAGGGGTGTGCAAAGCTGTGCAAATTATTCAGAGGGACGTTTCACAAAGCGAGCCCAGGGAGGTCCTCGCAATGGTTCTGCTGAGACCCAGAGAGGACTTCACAGCTCTGCAAAGTGTCCCATCGAATGGCTGCGCACTGCCGTGGGTGACTTTAAAATATCTTCTCTGAAAACAGGCACATTCTGAAACTCCAGAATTAGAGGAGGCTTGGTTTTGTTGATCGGGGAGAAGCAAAGAGGGGAGGGCCATCACTCGCTTTTTAAAGGTCATGAGTAGCTTTCTAAAATATTGAAAAATGAAAACAGAATCTGTGACAGTTATAAGAAGGGCAGAGGCCAAGGTGTTTGCACGTGGTTCCAGTACCTTTCTGTTTCTGTAAAAAGTCAATAGTCCTCTGTAGGATTGTGGACTTGTCCATCTTGAGTGGATGGCCGTGGCCTTGCAGCATAGTGCACAGCTCCTTAATGAGGACATTGAACTGATCTCTTCTTTTCTTCTCTGACTTGTTGCGTGATGCCCTGGACAACGGAAACACAAAGTTGCCTTAAAAAAGAGGGGAAGCTTAATTCCACTTCCATGGACAAATGTACAGGTGCGAGGATATCCACAGGGCAGGGTCAAAAACGTCAAGATGGTGCCATGACAATGCAAGGTTCCACCTGTTTTTATGTACATCGCACCTGAAAAGAAGGTGGAGCTTTGTTCATACCATCCAGCTACCATCTTGACATTTTTGAGCCTACCCCATGGACACCCTTGAATGTACTTGTCCTGATCCAGCAAGACTCTTTAATGGAGTTTACAGATATCATATTTAAGGTCTGGTTTGTTTAACTACAGGTTACTGAGTAAATAAGTGGTTGAATTTGCATAATGCAAAAGCCCTAAAGCTGAGTTCATACACTATACCAAATCAAAGTCAGACAATCCACATGATGGATTGCATGTTGTAGAAGCTCAACCCTTACATTCTTAGCCTTCTCCTACCTGGGGGAATCCTGTCATTTTCAGATTCCTGGAGATTATGGGAGCTGTGATCCAAAATATCAGCTTGGAAAAGGCTGTAGTAATATCTCCAACTCTTGTAACATCAAATTTTAGACAAAGATACTGCTGGGGCCATTAATGTTGGACTCCCTAGTCCTGAAGGAACAGAGGGATCACACAACAATGATTTTGGACTAATGATCTTTCATCATTTTATCCTTAATCACCTTTGTTAGGCATAGCAAAAATGAACAGGCTGTGTTCAATCTGTTTTGCTGTACAATCAAAACTGAGAATGTATGCAATCTGTTTTTTCCATGGATGAATTTTGCTCTGTTTTATTGCTATTATCAGAAACAACCCAATCACTGCAAGATTTTCAGGGGTAGACAATCCAGCCACTGGTTTCCCTTACGACACAAACAGGCTCCCTCCTTGTACCTCTTTGCCCTGTCCTTCTCATCTTCGTCCATCAGCTCGTTTACACGATACAGAGTTCTGGAATGAAAATATGCAATGGTCACTTTTCTGTTGGCATAACAAACATTACCTGGTGCTATGGCAACATTTGTCACATTTGTGAGACGGGCAGCTATAGAAATCTGACAGATCAATAAATAAACATTATAAATCAATGGTTGATACTGAGGTTCTGTTTCTTCCCTGGCTCATTGAGATGTGTAGTTTGTGATACCCAGAATTACAGCCAATAAATTATATTTAAAAATCCATAAAGTTGTATCAGTTATCCAGTTCTTTGCACAGCGACATGGCTGTTCCTTCATCCTTCTAAAATATGGCAAGGAGTAAAAGTAAGAATCATTGACCGTTGGAGTTGGGCAGCCAGTCAATTTAAATAAATAAATATAATAGCAATAACAACAATTACAATAATATGCAAGATGATCTAGCAGATAACTGTCAGACCCAACGTTTTTATTTTTTTAAGACAGACCACGGGAGAAAGCACAGAGAATGACATAGCGCTCTCGTCCCCGTCCTTCTGAGATTTATTTAGAACAGCATTTCCAACCTTGGTAATTTCCAGGTGGGTGGACTTCAACTCCCAGAATTCTCATCAATGGCCATGCCGACTGTGGAATTCTGGGATCTGAACTCCACACACCTGTTTTGGTTTGTTGTGTTCCAAATCCAGCTACTGTTTAGAGGTGCACAGAACTTTGTCATCACCTAACGGTTAAGTAGGGAGTCTCAGTATACAGCTTGGTTGGATGAATATTGTATTTATTTTACCAGATTACTAAACTGCTAAAAGAACGGTTCTTCAAAATCATACCATGAGGATACACCATTAGGTGGCAATTTGACTACATGTAGAGAGAAGGAAGATGACCTTGATGGAGATACGAGCTCTGCTGCCAGGGCAACAAGGGGCAAATCATTTTCTAAGTCCGCAATGTTCAGATAATGTTCAGAAGTGGCTCAGACAGACACTTTCCTAATTCATTGGGGTATAAGAAGGAGGAGGAGGTCCAGCACAATCAGACTTGCAAGATTCTGTCATTATAGCCAATCTCAATAAAAAAAGAGTTTTAGTCTTCCTGGGGACTTGACTTCTTGGCCTGGTCTACCTGGTGGGGAGGACAGTGATGAAGCATAGAGAGTTTAGAGAGGAATGGAACTAATTAGAAACAATAAGCATAGCTAAAGGAGACATTATTTCACAATCCTTTGATTGGCATTAGATTTACCCATCCAGATGAAAGACAAGGCAACAGCCTACAGTTCTGCCCAACGGGCCAGAACAGACAATCAGAGCAAAATCTAGTTCTTTGTTTCTCTTATTTCACTAGGACCTAAGGGACTAGGAAGAAGGCTGCCTTTGGCGACAGGGAGAGAATTCCCCCAGAGCGATGCACAAACGTCTGCTGGAATCTCACCCTCCGTCAATCAGAAACCAGGAGCTTGGTAGAATTTTCACCGATGAATCTAGGACCACACCCAGTGCCCCAGGGACATTTTTACATGGGTACATGGGTGCAGCCAAATATTTTTTGCTGCGCAGCAACCGCTGCCTCAAACACAGAAGAGAAATCTCATGCATGGCATGTTACACCCACATAGACTTCTTTAATCACCCTCATGTATAACCAAAAAGCCAGATGTCTTCCCATTACAGCAGAGGAGTTGCATAGCACAAGTTATTGTTTCAAATAAGAAAGACCAGTGAAACTGCAGCCAAACGTTGCTTATAGACCACTTCAGTTAGACTCCTAGTCAGCCAACAGCTTCAATAGCACTTCATACTATTCTATGTTTTTCCTAAATTTGCTTTTTTCCTCCAACAAGTAGCCAATATTTTGCATCCCCTGAACACACTCAGTACTTACTGGCTATGTCCAGAAAAGCATAGTATAGCAGATCACTCATTACTTTAAAATTCTTGAAGTACTATGCAAACCTAATCCATGTGCTTGTTGTACATTGCTATGTACTGTGATCAATTAACTGATTGACTGATAATTGATTATGTGCTATCAAGTCAGTATCAATTCTTAACAACCACATGGATAGAACTTCTCCGGGAAGATCTATCTGCAACCTGGCCTTTCAAGCCTTCCAAAGGTGTCCCCATCACCACTGTCACTGACTCCATCCACCTTGCTGTTGATTGTCCTCTTCTTCTCTTTCCTTCCACTTTTCCCAGCATTACAGCCTTCTCCAGAGCTAGGTCTTCACATGTGTCCAAAATATGATAATATGAGCCTGATCATTTTGACCTTGAGTGAAAATTCTGGATTGGTTTGTTCTATGATCTATTTCTTTGTTTTCTTGCCTAGCTATTTTTCTATAAAAATCCAGACCATGGGATAATTCAGTAACTAAGTTAAGTGTGTTGTGTGAACAGAGCTACTGGGTTGTTTGGGTTCCTCCAAACCTACTAAGGCTGACCCACCATTTTTTTTCATACTTCAGTAAATGCTTGGTTTCCCCCAAAACACAGGTTCTAACCACGGGGAGCCTAAAATAACAAAATATGTGTCATATGTCACATTGCAAGCTGTCTCCTTTCATCCTTGCATTGCAACACGCACACAAAGATGGTGGGGGGGGGGGAAATCCCACCAACTGATCAACCAAGTGATAGATGCCTATGCTTGCGGCTGCCCACCCCCCCTCTTATTTGTAACTGGTGCTACCCACAGACAGCCCTGGTAGAAAAAAGACAACCTAAAACAAACCTAATCTTCTTTTCCCTGACTCAGAAAACACGTATAGCTAAAAAGAAATGACAAGAAAATAAACAGGAAAAAATATGCTTTCTAATTCTACTGAAAGTTACTGATTAAAAAAAAAGGGGGGGGTCAGATAAGGAAGGTTACTCAGAATCACCAAAAGCAAGTAAGAATCAGATTGGATATTACCTGTTTTATCCTGCAGATTCATCAGTCCAGGATGGCAGGGGATGGTAAGTGCATTTAATTACCACCATGAAAATAAAGGAAGAAATGATCCTAAAAAACAGAAAGTTTCAGAAAACTGTCAAAGCTTTCTAAAAATTAGTCTTTTTTTTTTTGCATATTCTAATCAAGCACCAATACCCATACGCAGAAATGTATTAAATAAAAATGTCTAAATATATTTTATGAATTGATTATCAACCTGTTTATCATCACCATAATTGCAGATTAGCTGGGTTTTCTTTTCAAGGCAAACCATTTATTTGTGAATCTCCAACTGGTCCCTGGACAAGGGGAAGGGCGAGGGCAAAATCGCCCTTCGGTGTGACTACCCCAGAAGGCAAGGGTGAAGGTGCCATGGCGTCTCAGTTGCAAGAGGAAGAGGGAAGCTCCAGATGCTGGGAGGTGGGACAAGATGGGAGGTCCCATCAGTGACAAAGCGCTCCTCTTGCAGCTTCAAAAGAATAACTGGAAATTGGCTTTGCACCACTTATTTAATCAATTTCCCAAGCTGTATGGAATCTAACTGCTTTGGCATCATGGGGGCAGTCAGTCCCACGCTGGCTGGGGAATTCAGGGACTTGGAGTTCACACATCTTAAAGGTGCTGACGTTGAGAAACACTGGTTTATAGGATTTTAGGAAGAAAAATAAGGTTTAATGTTATTAAGATGATGTTGAATTTTATACCAAAACTTGGAATTTATCCTTCCCTGAAGGACTTTGGGATTTGTTCAGATTGGAGTGTAGCCCAAAAAATATGTTCTGCTTTGATAGTTCTGCTCAGCATGTAAAATCCTGGATTGAAGACATGCCTTTACTCTCTGCCTTTGAATTGGCCCTTTATCAACACAATGAAAGACTGAAAAACATTATTCTATGCGGTTAAGGCTTAATTTGTTGTTTAAAAACCAAGTCGCAATTATGCACTCGTCTTAAAACACAAGAATTAATGGGAGTGTAATTCATCTCAGTGCAAAGTCATTGGCCAGGTATGGGGCAAGAAAGCCCTTCTGCATTGCCACACCCTCAAGACAAGCCCCTTTAGCCACTTGTGGCTTGTACACAGGAAGGAGGAGAAAATAACTCCTCCACGTTAGGAAGAACTTGTTGGGTAGCTACACCTTAGCTCCGACTAATGTTTTTTCTTATTTTTCTAATATTTTAGATATCTAATATTTTAGATTAATATTTAGATATTAATATTTTTCTAATGTTTTAATACACACACACAACGAAACAACCTTTAAATTAAAAGATAACTTTTAAAAATGAGAAAAGAAAACAACCCCAAACACACTAAAAATACAAATCAGGAAAGAAAAGAAAAAGGGGGAAAAATCTGCCTTATATTTTATACCTATCAGTAGACATAGGTTTACTACTAAAGACACTACTATAATGTAATCAGTCCAAAATATGACTGTAAAATATCGCAACATCTCTGCCACGCTAACCCTATTGCTGCATCCTTGGATTAGTAGATAATATTCCCTTTTCCAAAAGAGAGAGATCACCCATTTCCAACAACCATGCCTTGACATCTGGAATCTGGAATTTCTGAATATGATTCTTTTAGTCACCCCTTCTGCTTAATACAATAATTATTATACGATAATTTAGAATTCCTGAGAAACAGATTCAGTTCTGACTAGCTCTCCAAACATCCTTAGCTGTAGAACAGCTTTTCCCAAAATTGCCTGTCCTTTGCCAACTCCTTCCCTCTTCCCACGTTGCTTTTTGGCCACAAAGACTTTCATAAATCATGCATGCAAACCTAACTGGTGCAGAAGTGTCTTTCCTGGACATAAAATATATTACTGCACTAAAGAAGGAACAGTCAGTTCATCAAGAAGGCAAAGCAACTTTTCACACGAACCAATTTCTGAGTGGCATTCTTCTTTTATTGCATTTGCATCTCATACTTTTTATCCAAGGAATTTGTAGCAGCGATATGAATATCTCACTGAATATATGCAATATGGAGACATTCGATTATGTACTGAGCATTTTCCCCCCTCCACCATGCTAAAGCCACTAATTTGGTCAAACCGTTTGGGGTTCCCTATATGAGGCTTTCAATAGCTGCTTATTTGTTTCAAAAGTTTATTTTAGATATTGCAAGGAACAGCCTGTGGGAATGAGACTCTTCTAGCATCCAGAAGTTTGAGAAAGTGGACCGCTGAGATGTAACCAAAGACCAAAGTTGCATGAAGACACTGTTTCAATTTCAGAACCATGGATGGCTGATTGATTTTTCGACTTGTATGGCCGAAAACAAACACCTTAAAGAAATCAACCAGACTAATGAGTCTAAGGTTATCCCTACTATTGTTTAATATTACAGTATCACTCATTTGGTTTACTATAAATTATCATTTTGAGCTTCTATGGAAGAGGGAGGTCAGAAAACGGGTCTCTGCTCCTAGTCTAATAGCAACAGGCAGTGCAACACCTTTAGGGAGGAGTAAATGAATCCTACCGCATGATAAGGATGCCCCCATTTGAAAAAGACCCTCCCCAAATTCCCCTTCTCAAGCCTACATTCTCCCTTATGTGTGATGTGGTTTTATCTATAGCATAGCACAGATCAGTGTTTCTCAACTTACCAACTTTAAGATAGGTGGACTTCAACCCCCAGAATTCCTCAGCCAGCTATACTGTGAATTCTGGGAGTTGAAGTCCACCTATCTTAAAGTTGCTAAGATTGAGAAACACTGGCACAGATCGTATTCCTCAGCCTTCACTTCTGTAAAATGGGGAGAACATCCACCTGCTTTCAGGGTTACAGTAGGGGCAAATGAACAAGAGAATACTGTCATCTGACCTAGAAACCAACAGCACTAAGTAGTAGGATAAACAACAGTGAAAACAGTCATTGTTCTGCCTTGTTTCCACTGTCAGGCAAGAAACTCATTAAGCGCTGCGCATAAAGCTAATCCTGGGCCAATGAAAACACACATGACATCCTGGGCTGGGCACATATGATGACAGAGACGGTCATACCTCTTTAAGAAAGGTAAGATACTTCTGGATTAAGGTTATTGCAGGGACAAGTTGTAGAATTTTTAAAGACGGCTCCTTGCCAGGTGTAGAATCTACGCTCGCTGGTCCTCGATGGAGGAGTTATTCCGATTCCTTGTTCCCATAATCTTCCTTTATAACTTCCTTTCCAAGCCCCCTTTTTAGGCGAGCCCTTGGTTACGAGAGGGATGTTAGTAATCCGTGTGCACCTTTGAAAAGGAGCACTACTTTCTATACGCAACAGAAAGGAACAGCTTGCCTCTCATCGCTGAACATATAAGAACGGGGGTCCCCACCCACCCTCCAGACTGCAAAGTTAACCTTTCCGCAAAGTATTGCTGATTCAATCATAGCACATTTTTATAGATGACATTTAAGAAAGCAAGCCGGTCTCCCGTATTCCTTGGAGAGGGTTTAGCACCTCCTCTCAAAGCAATAATTAAAAAAAAAAAATCTATACAGGCAGCATTAAAATCTGCCTCCTGCTATTCACGTAATGCTGCAAACCCAAACTGACATTTAACAAATGGAGGAGAAACTCAGAAAAAGATGCTCTGGGAAAACTGGCCAAAGCTGACAGCTGTCCACGCCAAAGAACAGTAATATACTTCAGATAGAGAGAGAGAGAGAGAGAGAGAGAGAGGGATGGATGGATGGATGGATGGATGGATGGATGGATGGATACACACACACACACATTTTCTCTCTCTCACACACACACACTCACATATATGGTGTACCAAATGTCAGGCTCCACAGACAATGTATTATATAAATTATATTAAATGTCCGTGCTGGTTGCCATTTTCTTCTCAACACTTCCCTACTCATTTGATCCATGTCTTTTGAACGTTCCTATGTATGGCAACATTTTCTCTCGGAAAAAAAAAATTAATAAAACATATTGGGATTGGCCTATGGGGCCTGACCTTTGGCATACCCTATGTTTGTGTGTGTGGGTGTGTCTATGTATGTATGTGTAATTATGTCTACGCGCATGTATGCATGTATGTATGTGCGTATATATCTGTATCTGTATCTATGAATGGATACACTCATACACACACTCTGTAGGGTGTCCCAAAAGTCTCAGGGCAATTTTAAAGTTTTATATGTGGTGTGTAAGAGTGTATATGTGATTATTTCATCCCTTCTCTTTAGTATTCATGACTTTGGTGTTCGAGTCTAGACTACCTCACAGGGCTGACAGTGGTCGCTAAGAGTCGACACTGACTTGATTGCACATAATCAATCAATCAATCAATCAATCAATCAATTCTATGCAAACTGGGCCCCATTCTGTTATATGCTCTTGCAATCACATCTCCATTAAAAAAAAAAAAAACGATGCCAGACTAGTTGAGCAACATAGGTATCAAAATACTGGTTGCACTGCCTGGGTGTGGTTAAAGATTTATTTATCCAGCCTTGCTGTTGGTGAAAGAAAACAAGGCAGAGTTCAGAAAGGGAGAAATAGGTGAGATTATGGGGTTCTTCTCGCTAGACAACTGATCTATTACTAGGAATGACCGTAATAACAACTCACAAAGCAAGCTGATGAACGGGGAACCATGCGAAGGGCAAAGCTCAGGACCCAATTAAACCCAAAGATTTAAGTTTTAAATACACTGAAGTGATTGTCCCAGCCTGTCCCTTGTGTTAACTAATCATACTTTCCAGTATTCCAGCAACAAAGTATTATATAGAGTCTCTCTCTCTTTCTAATCCAAACAACTCAAGGGATGTTGTGTTATCGTAGACAGGAAGGAAGTTGATCTTAATGAAGATAGGCAGGATTTATGGCCTAGGCAAAAGGAGCTGAAGCATTTTTTAAGGCCAGAACCTCCAGATCATGTTTGGAAGTGGCTCAGATAGACACTCCCTGCTTCGATGAACTATAAGAGGGGGAGGAGGTCCAGCACATTCAGACTTGCAAGATTCTGTCCTTATAGCCAATCTCAATCAAAGTAGTTTTAGCCTTCCTGTGGAGTTGATTCATGGTCTGGTCTACCTAGAGGGTCTGACAGTTATTCTGCTAAATACATGCATACATATAATTTTTCTGGGCTAACTCCCGGATTATCTGTTTCCTATGACATAAATACCAAACTCCCACATTATAGTTGTGATTCCCATATCATAGATGCCAAACTCCTGGATTAGGGTAATGCTCAGTATCTCATCAAGATCACACTTGCATGAAGGGGAGTTGCAAGTTGCAATGGGCAATGAAGACAGGCTACTGTTGATATTTCTGAAGATGGGCAGCTGATCGATGTCCAAGTGCAAATGTCCGAGCTGGAGAAATCTTTACAGGAAGCCTATATAAATCAGGGCTTCAGCTTCCAACATTATAAATCAAAATGTTCTAAATGCGCACAAATAATTCAAATTTGCAACCACACCTGTATTAAACCTCTCTGGTATTCAGTTGGCTTCACAGACAGTTCTTTGCAAGCAAGCAAGCTGTTTTGCCGATTAGAGTCACGTGATCCAAGGCACTGAGCTGGCCTTGATTGACCTGAAAAGCTCATCAGGGTTGGACGAGGTCATAAATTGGGTAGTAAGGCAGAAGGAAACCTTGGGGCTCTAAGTTAGACTGGAAAGTCAAGAAAAGATGCAGAAGTTGGTCATGGCAAAGCACTTCGGAGTTCTTGCCAGGAAAATGACAGAGTCCGCTAGGAGGTGAGCTCAGCGCAATGAGTCTTCGCCTACCCTTTCTCAACATCACACCTTCATCTTTGAGGGTTCGGTGGTTGGAGAAAAACAGGACAGGGAAGGAAGAGTTAAGGTCTCTCTCTCTCTCCAAGCCACGTTCCCAATCCGAATGAGCTCCAGCTTTTTTCTAAAGTTGTAACAATATCCCATTCTTTGGACAGAAGGAATTTTTTAGTTCTAAAAATCCATTCTTGAGGTGGGGTTTGCTCAGAGGATACAGCTTTGAAAATATCTATTGTCTCAGGACTTTTACAACCATGCCTGTATATTAGTCTCCCCCACTGATTTATTTTATCGAAAACATTTTTGGACCACCATTTATCATTATTAGTTTAGTGCAGTAAACTCCCTGAAATACAACTAAAAACTATTGTGTTTTTTGTGTCATATAGCTTTTCTTTAATAACCAACAGGGAGCCAGATGAAAAGAAGAGTTGGTCACTTCTGTATTTTGAATTCTATAGACCAGGGTTCCTCAACCTCAGCAACTTTAAGATGGGTGGACTTCAACTCCCAGAATTCCCCAGCCAGCATGGCTGGCTGGGGAATTCTGGGAGCTGAAGTCCACCCATCTTAAAGTTGCTGAGGTTGAGGAACCCTGCTATAGACAAAAGAATACACACATTTATTAATTCTGAACAAAATAAGTTTTGGCACTTGCTTTTTTTCAAAACCAATTCTTTCCATAGAAGGTGAGAGTGCAATTCTATGTGTCTTTACTCTGGAGTAGAAACACTTGAGGGGCCTTAGAAATTGAATAAAGAAATCAAAAGTAACCCCCATAGAGATCAGTGGCATTCTTTCCTAAACTAAGTATATATACGATTGCAGTATTAATCACATGTTTCTCATTACCACGTGGGTATTTTCCTAGAAGGAATATCTGGAATTTTGGGGGATTTAGGAAATCATTCACCAATTTCCAGACATATCTTCAATAAAAAAATTAGAGTGTTAGCCAATAACTTCAGAACTAAAGGTAGGACTCTGAACACAAGTATAATAACACCTAATTTGCCTTTGCTACAAATCCTTAGGGTTTAAATCTTCCACATAAATTCTGGTCAACTTGCCTCTTAAAGTGAATCTTGGCAAGGAAACATATGAACGGGTTTCACCACGCTTTTCAAGCTCTACACCTCTTATTTCAAGCAAAAATTTCAAGGGGCCATAAATGAGGCCAGGAGTCTGAAAGAACATAAGAGCCAGAGGCCTGCAGGTCACAGTTCTTCATTAACCCCATGGGGCTCATGAATCCTGAAATGACCCGGTTCACAGCTGAGCTCCACTTCATGGCCCAGTAACCTTCTTAATGCCATGGACATAATCTCCAAGCAGATGACGAAGTGGCAGGGGAGGGGGGAGAGCAGGAGGAGGAAATGGATAACTGAATCCCATACTGGGGCCCCTTCTTCCCAGAGATCTCTCCTGCAGTGATTCTAGCCATTTTCCCCTATTTTTTCCTACCCGTTCTCATTCAATTTGTTGAGAGGAAATTGGCTTTCAACATTCCTTACAAAGAGAATGTTGAACCAGGAGATGGCTAAAATGTGGTGGGACTATCCCATCCCTCGTTGTCTTTCCATCTAGCCATTACATCAAAGGGTTGTTCCTACCTCACCAGCTTCATTCCTTACAAACAAAAGAAAATGCATTCTATGGTGGCTCTTTTGGGGGGGGGCATTAGGAAGGGGGCCAGCCAACAAGTCTTCAGGATGGGGAGATGACACGACCATCAGTGACTTGGCCAACTCACATCTCTCTTTCTCTCTCTCCCTCTCTCTCTCTTCCAGGGTTTCTCAACCTTGGCAACTTTCAGATGGGTGGACTTCAACTCCCAGAAGTCCCCAGCCAGCTTTAAATTCTGGGAGTTGAAGTCCACCCATCTGAAAGCTGCCAAGGTTGAGAAACACTGCTCTATTCTAAGGAAGTTTTAAAACACCACAAACCTGTGAATGAGTTATTAAAACAGGAAGTGGTTTTGTTGGGAAAGTAAACTTTCAGGAAATTGGAAGAGCGTTTACTTCACAATATTAAGTTCCTATGCTCCTCTGAGATTGTATCATGGAGAGAGAATAAATAACAGAGCACAGCCTTGTACATTGACAATGGTGTAGGGACAGAACCGATATCTAAAGAAATGATAAGCACAGAAGAAAACTAGGACACATCCACAATACAAGCATCTTGGTTTTATATCAATTTATCTGTTGTAACTTCCTTCAAAGCATAATGGGAATTGAGCTTTGATGAACAGACTGGAGATTCTCAGTTAAGAATATATTATAGAAATATAATTTTCAGGGGAGAGAGGAGAAGCTAGGCTGGACCTATGGAACAAATATGCTTCAGCAGACCAAGTTTCCTAACCTCAGTGCCATTCTATACACACATTTGTTACAGGAACATCTCTGGTTCTCCAGGCAGAGACACCTGCCACCTTGAGATCTGTAGAAGACCTGGCAGGATTTAGCCTACGGGAGTGTGCTTTCTCTCTGGGGCATACCGCAAAGCCCAATCTTATTACCACCTCTGCTGCTTCCTGCACATTTCTAAGCCACAGTACCAAAAGGACCAACTCCAGATAAGTAGCTTGAGTGGAGTCAGAAGAACCAGTGATGAACTGGCCAAGAGCCTGGGCTATGTTGGATTAGAGGACAGAAAGACCCAGAAGAATGAGCAACCCAACAAGAAGTACATCCAAGAAGTTTTAAGGAGGGCCTAATGGCTGGCTTCTCCCCCAGCACCTACCAGCTTCCTTTCTGGAGGGCAGGTTCAAAGGAAAAGGAACAAGACACACTTGTATTCTAAGAAAGGGCAAGGTTGAAGCTCACCATCCAACAACAGCTGGGCTTTCTAAGAGATGAAACCTTTCACAGCTCTGTCCAAGATGCAAACCCCGTGGCTGTCAGTTCTTCCAGTTTGGAACCCATCAAGCACATTTGGTTGATTCTGCTTAGTGCTATTTTTATTCAGCCCTGACTAATCTGATCAAGCCCGTGCGTGGCTTATGATTCAAATCTCAGTAAGTGTTTTTCTTTTCTACCCCAGATATTTCAGGCCCGCTTGTTTTCAAGTGCAGTTGACAAGTGCCAGGGGTTTACATTATTATTACAGAGCTTATCAGTTGGAATTCAAAATCTGTACATCTCCAAGTGGCATGGTAATATTCCACCCGGGGGGAAAAAAACCAAGGAAAAAAATGGATTATTTCCAGTGAGTTCAATGCAGCAGACATTGCACTCAGATCTTTCAGGGACTGCAACATCAGGGATGTGTGAAGCAAATAACCACGCATCTTATATATGCATGCTATGTATGAAAAGTGCCTGCATCATCGTTCTTCCTGGATGTGACAGAGAAAAGAGAAGTCTTCCATCAACCTGGCAGAGACAAGTGTCACTGGGTTCCTTCCCATCCATAACTTTCTTTATGGACAGTGGCCTGGCTGAAATCAGAAGCTTCTTGCTACCTTTTCTCCCAATTCTTACTGGGTTCACCCTTTCTCAGAAATTAGTATTTCTTGGGGAAAAAAAAGGTGAGTTTGTAAAATTATACATGAACTAAGGAGTTACAGAACTACAGTACTGATGTATACCCATATAAACTCATAAAGAATGTACAGAAGACCGTATATTTTAAAGGAAAAAAAATCTATCTAAAAGCTATATAGTGAAAAATAAGAAAATTCTTATGTTAAACTACTTCAAAGGAAAAAAAGAAGGGGGGTCTTTAAAGACCCTAAAAAAGAAAAAAGAAAAATGTTTAAAAGCCAAATAACTAAATACCTAAATAAGACTTTGACAAACACAAAATAATGCTAAATTACATCCAGTGCTAAATTTAAAAGAAAAAAAATTACCACTGAAAGAAAAAAATCAATGATCGAAATTATATAAATTGCTTCAATGTCGTCCTTATGATTCAATTTTTCAACAGCGAATTAAACTTAGATGGTAGAGCATCATCTTGTCCAGAACGGATTATTCTACCTGGATGCCTTTCCAAAATAAATCCAGATTTGCTAGTATGTAATGAAGAAAAGGTTTCAAAATCCTGGAAGATGAAACTAACTGAACATAGCCCCTATAGACGCTAGAGCGGCTTATATGCTCCCTTTCTATTCATGCGGCAACTGTCAGATGCTTCTTCCCTTGTTCACATGGAACGAGGCATGCGATAAACACAGCAAGTGAAAATATTGTGGGCAAAGGAAATTTCATCTATAACATGTGGGTTATGTAACTCAAATGTCTTCAAAAAGCTACCAGAAACACTCGTAGCCCAGGGCTAACTCCTCCTCCTGCATTTCCGTTCAGCCAACTCTGAAACGTGTAGGGAGTAACAATCAGGGAATATACCAAAGACAATCATCAGGGAGTGTTTCTTGCTCCTTAACCAGCGACATTATCGCATCTTTATGTCCTCTTCTTCCTTTTTTGGGTCTAAATGTTTAGCCGTACTTTCGAATTAAAATTTCAGGTCAGTAAATAGGCTAGGGGGTGGTGGTGGTGGTTCACCCAGCATCAACATCTAATCACTGTTGAGTCCATCCAGGCCAGGCCACAAGCGATTGCATGGACAAGGGTAGATGCAGAGCCCATTGCTTTATCAACACCTTCTAGCTTCTTGTTTAATTGCAAAATTGAGGTACGGAGATTCTTGACAAGTGCCAGGTCAAATTAAAAGTTCTGTGCTCCGCTCTGTGATTGGGAATAGTTCCTGACATAAAAGGGTGGCTCTGGAGCTGGAATAAAACATGGGATGCTGGGATAATTTGCAAATACAAGTACTGTATAAACCTATGTGGGATATACCATAGATCAAGGATTCTACAACCTCATTTGGATTTCTGTTGGTTATAGCTAAATAACCATAAGCCATAAATTTTTGCTGGTCTATTGACAATCATTCAGTAATCTAGCAATACAACCTGTCCTATGTTCTTCCCAACCCTGGTTTGAGCCCAGACAAACTTAGCTCAAACGTAATACTAAGGATAATAATGATAATGCTAGGAGGTCAAACCAGTCAATCTTAAAGGAAATTAACCCTGATTGCCCATTGGAAGGATTGATAATGAAGCTCAAGCTCAGATACTTTGGCCACCTAATGCAAAGAGAGGACTCTTTGGAAAGGACCCTGATGATGGGAAAGATGGAAGGCCAAAGGAGAAGAGGACGGCAGAGGATGAGATGGTTAGATAGCACCACTGAAGCAATGAGCATGAAACTGAACAAACTCAGGGAGGCAGTGAAGGACAGGAAGGCCTGGCGCGATATGGCTCATGGGGTCACGAAGAGTCGGACACGACTTAACGACTGAACAACAACAACAAATACTAAGGATCATGTGGTATACTCTGAGGTAGTATTGAGCACAACCCAGGTCACTAAACCTGGTCCAACAAATTACAGATGAAACATCCCGGTTTAGCATTACATATGAAAGCATTTGAAACTTCATGGAGTTCTTTTAGATGACCTGCAGTGAAATGGATCAAAGATCCAACTTAGGTTATCAGGGCAGCTTGCAATATTCCTACGTGCAGATGTTGCCAGCTGGGCTCCAGAAAACATTCAACAATTGAGATGAAATGAAACCAAGAAGGTTGAACCTCAGATAGTATAAGGATACATTGCCAGGCCAGTAGATAACTCACGGAGCTGTATGCCAATACATGCGCTGAATGACTGGTGGAAAATGCTGGAACAGAATATGGTACCCAGTGCTCAAAGCAACATCATATTCCTAGTCCTATGCAGTTAGGTCTAAATTGCTACAATCCATTTGTTGAATTTGGCAATAGACTTTTTTTTTTTCAAAACAACATAAGCTCCAAATAATAAATGGTCACTTTAGAAGTATGTGTCAAATCAAAGGAACCTCTTTATCTCAAAATACAGAGCGGCGTATGTATACTTAAAAGGTTGTCTTATAACATCTGCTAACTTGACCTGAATTAACCTTTTGGAACATAAGAATGGTCATCACCACTCATTATACAACTTGTGATTGTTGTACATGCTACATAACAAATACCTTGGGCTTTAATGTGTTTAGTTTAAAGTATACATATCTTTATTACTACAGCTCCTTCGCTTGGCACTTAAAGAAACAAGTAAACTAAGAAAATATATGACTCAGCACAGAGAGGGCTTCAACAGGATCTACTCTTTGTTTGTTTAATTCATATATGCCAATTTGCAACAGAACGTGCGGGTTCCCATAGCCCAAAACTGCAACTTTGGGCAAGAGAGAAGAACTTGCATTCTAAGGTGGGGCTAGAAACTGCCCACCTCCATTACAATTTAATCACCAGATCTCCGGGTTATCAATCTGGAGACACTTTCAGCTATGCCAGGTATTTTAAATTAGATCTTTTCTCAAATCCAGAGATGCAGGAATTCATCCAGAGCGTTTAATTGTCCAAAAACGTGTCCCACCCCCAAATTATTCCTCCCTTTGACTGAAGAGAATCCATTCGTTCACTTGAGTTCGGAAAGAGCTAATTTATGTGAATATTCAGCCATACAGCACTGTCAAGATCAATGAGTTAGTGGACAACGAAGGCATAGCAAGGAGCCAGAAGCAGTAGTTAAAAATGTATGTGACCTTTAACTAAAGAATCCCAGATTCTATAATATCTCACATGGTTAGAGAAGGAAACCTAACTTAGCATCTGCCCCCTTTTCTCTGCACTCTGATTCCTGATTATCAATTCTGTGGGCTGGTTGATGGCCAAGTAAGATGTGCATGAAGTCCAGAGCAGCATTTAATTATTTAGGTACTGTTTTATTGGAGAAATCAAAGAAATAGACCTGGCTTTCTGTTATAACCATGTAACTCT
This sequence comes from Python bivittatus, assembly GCF_059951505.1. NCBI lineage: Eukaryota > Metazoa > Chordata > Lepidosauria > Squamata > Pythonidae > Python > Python bivittatus. Next base: position 8,489,813 of record NW_028277094.1, read on the forward strand.
GAACCTCAGCTTAGCTGGAGGGGAAAAAGAATACTGGAATGCACCGAAAATGTTTCTGACACCTAGTGTCCAGATTTAGATCCAATTCATACAACCAACCACTTTCTGCTGAACCTCTGTCTACTGCAGAATTCAATTTATGGTCAAATGGTTGGCCAAACTTCACAATGAATGCCTAAGAAAGCATGCCACAAGAAGCTGACTTACTAAGCCATCTGTCTATCTGCTTCTACCACCTCCCCCACCTCTGACCTGGGGCTGCCCAGATGAGTTGCAAGACCATTCCACCATCCCCAAGCAACAGAGCTGCACTGACCATTAGCACATTCCCAAACACCAATCCTTTCCAGCATCATACAAAGATGCTGAATGTAAACTCTTCCTTTTTCAAAGAGAGTTTAGGGACATAGGGACCTGCCACATCAGTTACTAGCCATAGTTTCTTGCAAGTCATAATATGTGTTGATGCTTAAGTACAACCAAACATAGAACATTATGCTTTAGCATAAGCAAGTGAAAAAGACAGTTCTTCAGCACTCCCTTTCTTGCCTCCTAGAAGGGTGGCACCAAAAATATGTACTCTACTTTTTAATTGGGGGAAGGGGTAGGTTAATTCAAGAAGCAACATTTATTTATTCATTTAATCAATATATATGGCTACCTAACTCGCAAATTGAGATTCTGGGAGGCTAACATAAGATTAAAATCAAATACAAAAAGCAACAGATAAAACAACCAAGAAGTATGATGCAATCAAGGCCAGCCTACAATAATTCAGTATCAAACCAATACAGATGGGCTCGTCCACCACCCTGGCCCAATGCCCATGGGAAAAGCCAGGTCTTCGTGACTTTACAAAAAGGCAGCCGGGTCAGGGCATCTGAATCTTGGCAAGTAAGTTGTTCCAGGCAGTGCAACAGAGAAGATACACCTCCTAGGTCCCACCAGATGACACTGTTTTGTAGAGGAAACCTAGAGCATCCTACCGTTGTTGGATCTTGAGGGATGGGCAGATTCAACTGGAGATAGGTGGTCCCAGAAGTAACCCAGGGGCTACAAAATCAAGCCCTAATCAACTCCAGTCTGGAATGAAACCCTCCACATGCTGTCCAACATCTGAGAATCTCAGGTCAAGAAAAGCAGCACTCTTTCCTTAGCACAATATGCAAACACAGTTATTGTCTTGATGGTAGGAGGTAACAACTTCCTGAATGTTGGAAGAACATTAACAACAGTGACCAAGCTAATCTCCTCCCACTTTTTCCACTGATGGGCGTTGTTTAGAATATTTTGCTGCTTTTCAAAGTTAATTATGGGTTGTCGGGTTACCCAGCCTGACATACTCTGGTTGATATAAACTGTAATTGGTTTATAACACTCATGTGGCTTGTTTAAATTGATCAGTTGACATTATACACAGTAGGAAAAGTTGGGAAGCTTTTATAAGTTAACTGAACTTATAATCAAACATTTTAAGAGGAGCAGAGCTGGATAAACCACACACATACACAAAGTTGAATGCTGTTATAGAAAATGTAGCTGACTTCAAAGCATGAATATATGTCACCTTGAACATCAAAGCCACAAACAATTATCTACCTTAGCCTGGCCCAGAGTTCTTCCTTGTACAGTCATAAATAAAATTCAACTATTCTCTTTTGTTGTGGAATATCACTCCCAATGTTTTAACAGTTAGGTTGAAAACAGGTAAGTTATTTACATATTCACTTCTTCCCTATGTGATAATATCAGCATTTGGCATTAAAATTTTAAAAATGTAACAGGATAGATTCATCTGAATGACATGTGTTTTAAACACAGGTTGCGCAAATACACTAACAGCTTAACTGCAGAAGATGGAATCTAACTAAATTGGAGATAGGCAACCAGGGGCATTCCAGATGCTTTGGACTACAACTCCCACAATTCCTTGTCCTTGCTCACACTGACCGGGATCTGAACCCCAAAATATTATAAAAACACTAAGTTGTTTTCATCTGGCCTACATTTTAGCCACTGAGACAACATGAGCAGGAACTTCCCTTCATTTACTTCTACTTCCCAAAACATATGTAGCACCAGAAACTAGGACAGCCATATCTACAGACAGCAGGTAACCAGCCATGTCAAGAAACAGTCTCAGCAGCTGCTTCAAAAACTCTTCTCAAATGAATCAGTTTAGTTATCAACTGGCTCTATTAATCTTCCCCAATATGGGGGCACCCTCAAGATGGATGGATTTCATTCTCCATACTTCTCAGCAATATGGAGGTTGAAGTCGGTATCTTTGGAGCATGACCAAGTTGGGGAACAATAGGCCATACAGTCTAGCAAGTCATGATTCAACAAGACTTTTGATCTCTGGAATGGTTGCTTGGTCCAGTTTGCTCCTCACAGACGGTTCTATCACCTTTTAGCATTATTGCTCTTCAAGGCAATACTTTCCCACACAAACGTGTCCCAAATGGCTCACAGAAGAAAAACAGCAATGCCAATCAATGTATCATTGCAATAAACAGTTCCTTCTTCCCTTCCAGGTTGGCAGTGGTAGAACAGGTAACACCTGTGTTACCTGCTGAGTTTTAGTCATTCCGAGGTTGGCAATGCATGTAACAATTCAAAAGGGAGCATTTAAAAGATAGTCCCTATGGAGCTCAGGCCTGTAGAGGGTGCCTTCTAATCTAGGAGTGGACATTTTTCTGGTGGACAAGAGTGACCTAGCCCCCCATCCCAACAGCTGGAGAAGTAAGGTTGTGTCACAGTGCCAATGGACAGATGGTGGATGTTCTTCTTTCTAACCCAAAGGAAATCATGGCAAAGAGATCTGTGTGTCATCACAATGTCTCCAAAAAAACGAACAAAAAACCGACATTTGGGGGGGGGGGTGTTGTTGGGGGGGAGGGGGAGAAGCTGCAAAAAGAAAGATAGGATTAAAAATTAGGACAGATCCAGACACACACACCCCAAAAAATATCCCCGGTATGTCTCCATGAGACAGGCAGGTGGGCAACAGCTTTGAATATTGGTGACTGTTCCTTTCTAAGGCCCATCCTTCCTCTCTTTCGGTCAGGTGACCCAGAGCAAAATGCACGCACCTGTCCACTGTTTCCCAGTGTGCACAGACACACAGTGACACAGAGACGCAACTTTAGGGGACAGCAAAAACACACAAACAGATGCAGCACGTTTCTTTGACACACAGAAGAAAAGACAGAGGCTTCCTAATGCCACGGCTGGTAAAAACACTGAAAAGAATTTCAGAAGCCCCGTTCAGCCTGCGTCATCTACCTCATTTCATTTTCATTTCGGAGATTCGGGGGTACTAAGCCGACTCAGACATTTAAGGCCCCTTTTTTTCTGTAATGCGGCAAATAAAGCTGCCCAGGCACTGAATTTCAGCGGTACGTATATTAACTCACAGATATATTGAGCCAACGGATTAAACATCTGGAGATGAAACTATCAGTGCAGCACTCTCTGATTAGACATAATAGGCAAGGCATCTCTGGAGTGCCTCAATCAGCATATAGGTAACATGTGAAGCCGTTTAATATTTTGCAAATGTCAAGGTGGGGAATCTGATGCTTCCCTCACTCCAGATGTTGATGACTGACTTGGTTCACAGAATTTCCAAGAAGAATTTTGATTTAACAGTGGTCTGCGCATTAACTTGGCACAGTCTGATTCAGGGTGACTCAGATCTATTTCCCAGGAATGATTAAAAAAGAAATAGTTGTGGCTTTGAATCAATGGTGAAAATAATGAGGACAGCATTTCACTGCTTGCTCCTTACGAAATAGAAGGATTTTCTTTTTAGGCAACTGCAAATGCTGACCCCAGGTAGTCCCTACGCCATCCAAAGGGTTAGTGATGATTGCATTTTCTAAGAAGACCCTTTTTTAAAAAGGAAAACGGGAGGCAGCTGACAAGCAGGAGCAAAACAAATAAAGTTCACCCAATAGCTTTCTGGAGGTAAGAAAATTAGACTTCTTTTGTAACATTCTCTTTTGGCAAAGCTCTTTCCAAGTATTTCAAATTCTGTGTAAAGGACTGGTTATCATGTGTCAAATCTGGGCTTCGGGCTAACAATTTCAAGTTGTTTTCGTTTTCTAGCAAAAAGAGGAGGCGTTGCATAATCTATATATACAGTTCCTAAACATTCGCCAGTTGAGAACTCATTACAGATTTTGGCACCTTGCATCTTTCGTAGGTTCACTCCTTGTTCTTTTCTTCCAGGAAATTATCTGCGCTAGAGGTGGAATGAGTAACACTTCTCATCTCTCAATCTGGTAGAAGCATCGCGCACAGAGGCATAATAAAACCAAAAATAAAAGAGTGCCAAACCTCTCATGTAGTTAATATAGGAAGCACTTCTGCTTTCTACAAATATCACGGTAGGGAATCTGTTGCCCTCCAGATGTTGATGACCCACAACACCTGGCAAATCCAGCCAGCATGGACTAGATCAGAGCCGGGGAACCGGGTAGCTGTTTATCCGTTGCTAGACAAACACCCCAACCTCTTCGGGAGTTTATCTAGCAACTTATAGACAGCCACAAATTCCCCAGCTCTGATCTGCTAGATTTAACTACTGGGAGAAAAATGCCCTAGTTCCTCATTGGGGAGAAAACAGAGCGTACTTCCTCTGCCACAAAGGAAAAGCAAGTCTAGGCACACTTCATTCCATAAAGCCTAATAGGATTAAACAGAGTAGAGTCATCTTTGCACGGAACTACATGTAAAATAGGTTCACACACTAAGCCACATTTCTTTCCTTTCTTTTTAATGCAATTGGCTAAGTTTACACTCTACAAAAGAGAGCCAGAGTGGGGCAGTGGTTAAGGGGTTGGTTTGGCACTAGGGAGACCAGCTTTAGCTCCAGATGTTCAATGGGTGACTTTCAGCCAGTCGTTCTCTCTCAGCTCAATCTACTATAAGGGTTGGTGTTGCAGGCCCAAATTGAAGGAGGGAGTGTTATATACGTTGCCTTGGGGTCCTGAATGAAAGGTAGAATATTAATCAAATCAGTAAATAACACGCTATGCAAAAATCAAACAAGCCCACAGGAGAAAATGTCCTGTTGGCATCTGCAAAGCATGGTGTTCAATTCCTTGGGAACATTCCTGGTGTTTGGAGGCATCATTCAAAGAATTGCTTTTGACTTCTGAAGTTAAACGATTACTTGTTCTCATAAAAACCTGCCTTCAACCATTTTTAGAGGTCCTTTTCCCAATGCCCACTTCCATAAATCAAGAGGATGGCACCCAGGGATGGCTATTTCTTCAGTTTCACCCAGAAAACTGTCTTCCAAAGTTTTAGGCACTGGAACGAAGCAATTTAGTTGCCCAAGACTTTAATGAACATCCCCTTATAAAGGAACAGGTATTTTGATAGTTATTCATGCGTGGCTTTAATACTGAAAACCTGTCTGAAATTTACTACACCAAAGGTTGAAAGAATGAATTTATCAACAGATTAAAAACACAATTGCAAATACTTCCTCTAATACATCTTTCCTCTTTCACCTTCTTTATGTACTGGAGCTACATTTTCCATAATTCTTAAGCTGTAAAGATGCATTGAGTATAAATGTTCAGGAGAAGAGGCATTTTTAAGGTTGCTTTAGAGGTTTAGACTGCTGAATATTATCTAGTGCTTAAGAGAGAATCCTGCACACATTTATTTCTCTTTCAAACAGGAATCGCCAAAGCGAGGCAAAACCAACATTTGCTTCTTCCACAAAACACTTCTGCAAAGCTCTGTATGCAAAGAATCAAGAGAGGTAAGCAATACCTGTTGGAGGACTCTTCCCTCACCCAAAACTAAAGCCACAAGCCATATTTTTTGAGGTTACACCAGTACAATTAAGTACAGAATGTAAAAAAGCGCAATTCAAGATTTTCCCAACTTTTGCATCTGCCTATATAGTAGCTCCCAAGTTGATGCTTTAGAGCAGTGTTTCTCAACCTTGGCCAGTTAAAGATGTGTGGACTTCAACTCCCAGAATTCCCTAGCCGCTGGCTGGGGAATTCTGGGAGTTGAAGTCCACACATCTTCAAGTGGCCAAGGTTGAGAAACACTGCCTTAGAGTATAAAGCTATTGTAAAAGTTATTGTTCCTGCACAGAGAAGGAATACATCTAGGTTGAGACCATGCCATTTCAGAAGAGTTTGAGAAAACAGGACCAAATTCTCCTCTACAAAGGTGGGGAGAAAACTCTCCTTCAATGCAGAAAATTTTTAGCAAGACCATCCCTTTCAGGGTCTCCAATCAGAGGGAGTTGAAGTTGATTACTCCAATCAGAGGGAGTAATGCTGCTATCTCATAGAAACACGAGATTCTCTATTCCACACCAAGTCCATCTCTTCAACCTCGTTTTATCTGACTGAGAGTAGATTTCCAAATTTTCAACATGTAAAGGGAAGACTGCCAAGCACTGTTCTGTGCCTGTGACACTCTGCTATAAAACCCTGTTTGTTGACAATCGTGTCTCTCTAACAAGAAGCTGAGCTTTACAACCACTACTCTGCATTACTTCATGTATCCAGTAGGGCACGTTAAATAATCATGAGCTTAGAAGAGGAAAAATTGAACCGTAAAGTAAGCCACCTTCAGTACAGAATTTGGGGCACCTCCTAAGAGGTTGGCTGGGGAATTCTGGGAGTTGAAGTCCACACCTCTTAAAGTTCCCAAGGTTGAGGAACATTGGTATAATAGATTGACTTATTACTTGGGTACAAGGGAAAGAAGCTGATCTTCTCAGCTTTTGGTGGTGAGCTCAGATCTAACAGCTTTATAAGTAGAGGGCTGAAATGATCTCAGGGACATCCATGGGAGAGTGTCACAAAATCAAGATGGTGGCTGCAACCATCAAAGCCCTGTCCATTTTTATGGGTGTCCTGGTGCACACTGAAAGGGGTACGCCTTTGTACAGTCAAGGCTACCACCAAAACTTTTTTTACCACCTTCCCTGCAGATGGTTCTGATTTAGCAATGTCTTTTACCAACATCTGCTGGTCACCAGTTATGATTGTGGCCAGATGGTCGGTGTCCCGGAACAATCACCAAACTCTGGAAACTCCAAGCAATTTTGTGGCTTCCAGAAGGCATCTTTATTTTGGGAGACCTGGAAAAGGGTAGGGGGGATAATTGGCCACAATAATAAATATGGCTGGGGGTTGTTGTTTTGTTGATCTTTTTTTAAGTGACCCAGATCTAAGTCTGTCCTAGCCTCAGGGGGTGGCAATATCGAGCTGACCTTGGATGATCTCAAGAACTAAGCAGGGTTGGCTCTAGTTAATATTTGGATGGGGTCCAACTGGGAATGCCAGAGCTGCTGGCTAGACTGGGAATGTTTAAAAAAATGAATCCAGAGGAGAATTATATCAAACCATTGTTGAAACTCTACCAAGAAGGCTTCGTAGATACAGTCCCAAGGAATCAAGCCAGTGTCTACATGTTTATGTACACCTTAATTTTTCATCTCTATAGAGTGGCAGAATTTTAGCAGTGCAATTCTGCAGAACATTGGGCTGTCTGACACCCACAGGATGCCCACCTATGCTGTAAAGCATTATACAGATGGCTTGATAACCCCACTGAAGCAGAAGTCCACGACACAGCGTAGCCAGATTGGTTCAAATCACATGAACAATGGAGGGTGTGGGTCCTTCTTTCAAAATCCTAAAAAGCTAAGGATATCTGAAGTAACATTTGCTACCTGTATCAGCCTGCTTGCGTTTTGAAATTCTTCTGCTAAAGTTCTTACCCAAATATCTTCTTTAGCCAAACAAAAGAGAGGACTTTTTAATGACCTGCTGAACATCCATTATGTCTGCCTTAACATCATACATTTGCTTCTATTTAAGTTATCCAATATGCTTATAATTCAGCTCTTCCTGTTATCTTCTTCTATCTGGCAAAGTTCCATATACTGTGCACTGATGGTGCATTTATTACTTATCCATAAAGAATAAGTATTAAACACTACAGATTTTCAAAACACAACCCGTCCGTGTAGATCACCAAAACGATTTTGCAATCTTTCAATGGAAAAAAGAAGTTTGTTCCTTGTATAATGTAAAAAAAAAAAAAAATCAATGCAGTTTTTTCCCCCATGGCTTTGTATGAAACTTGTTTACACCGATTTTACTGTTAGATTTTAAAAAACAACTACTCTAAAGCTAAAATCTAAATCTGCAGCTTTTCTACCATAGGTCTACCTGCTTTGATGTAAGCCCAACTGAGTTCAATATAGTTTACTTTTAACAGAATCTACCGGGTTTCCTACAACCAAGTAAACATGTAGAAGATTATAGTTAGTTAATTAACTGGTAGATTAATCAGCTTTTTAACTGAATAAAAAATTAGCTAGGCAGTAGAGATTTAAAAAATGTTTAATTAAAATGCTAGGAAAAAATATGAAAAATGTATGTAAAAACATGCTAATGAACAGTTTTTGTAGTACAATTTTCTAGTCTTCCTGTTTGAAGAGGCACTGACATTTTCTTTTCTGCTGCACACAGGATGAAATGCCTCTCCTGAAAGAGTGCCTGCTGTGAAACATTTATGCATCATCTAAACACAAGTAAAGTGTGTGTGTTGGGGGGAGGAGGTTGGGGTTGGCATTAGAACTTATTTTCCCATATGTAAATCCATCCAGATTTAACTAGTTCAAATTCATCAGAGCAAAGCAATTAACATTCATAAAATTAGGGTATCGCTAATCCAGGGATGACCCTATCATAAACCCCAAAAATGTGTGAAAATAATCTCATAAATTAGGACCAGCTGCTGCAGGTATACAAGGACTGTTTTTAGGGTTGTCAAACAAAACAAACAGGTGGACTTCTGACATTTCAAAGTCTGAACAAATGGAACATTTTGTCTCATTAATTAGATCAATGCTGCTCTCCCTGCACAAGGCAAAATAAAGTCCATGTAATAAATAACTCTCCCTTCTTAGCAGACTGTACCGTTTGTAGGACGGTTTAAAGTCCCTGTAATTTATCCAGACACGGTTCCATTAGGTAGGCTCGCCAATAACTTCCAAAACACAATTTTGCCATGGGGGAAGGGGGCGTCCAAGCAAAAGGAGTACTCCTGTGTGTGCTTTGGTGGGCCTACCAAAACATGTTCCCCCTTGCAATTCCCTCCAGGCCCTTCTTCCCCACACATCATGCCTTAAGACTGGCAAAACTGGAACCCTGGCAGCTCTCGATCTGACAGTCTGAAAGGATGGGTGCTCTGGCAGATGGTAGTTATGACACCCCGTGAGTCACCTGGGAACAGCTTCATCGTACACTCCGAACACCACCCAGAAAAAAACAATCAATTGACAATTTTGGTCAGCCAATAATCAGAGATCTATCAGGTTCAATCAATGCCCGCAGCGTTCTCCCGACCAGTTTCTCTGCCAGATGGAATGATGACACCTATTTAAAGCTTGGTTTGGCGCTCATAAACAGGCTGCAAAATGAGGGTGGGAGGAGTAACTTTTTATCCCAGCGTCTAACTTTATAGGAAAGGTAGCTCAAACTGTTGCAACAGAATGTTCCTAATGAACTTCTTTCTGTCACCCTGGCCCCAGATCTATCTCAGCCCAAAGCAAATCAGTTTTACACCAAAGGAGGCACAGAAGGATCCAAAGAACCCTTTCAAGATCTTTCATGGTCTCCAACGTCCCCTGAGAGCCAGAATTACTTTCCCATTTGCTTATACAAAACTCTAAGGAAGCACATCCTGGGGGAGCAACTAACTCCCTTGGAATGCTTCTGTTTCGAGGTCCAGATCAGATCCAGGATGAGAATCCACCTGGGAAAGAACCCCCGTTATCCGTCCTGGGTGCCTTACGCTGTTCTTGACTTCTGATTCGGACAGCTGGGTGAGTTAAGAATTGGGTTATTTCTGGACTCTTTAGGCAACACGTCCCTTGAAATCACCCAGCTTTCTTTTGGTGAGGAAAGGGCTGAAAGCTTCGCCATCGAAGCACTAAATACATATATTTGCTTTCCTGCCAATAAGTTATTCCCGAGAGGTACTGTAATTATCCAAGAGGAAAACAGCTACCATAAAGCATTAAGGGTGTCAGGAATCACCTTACGCCCGAGTGAGGTTTTTTGTTTTTACAAAAGCAGCCCCAAATGCTTCCGCTGCCACCTGCTCGCAAAGAAGCGCAGTGCCAAAGTCCCTGTCCTGGCATCTGCCACTTGCTCCCAGCGCCAGCAGAGCGGTGCCCAACGCCCCTGGCCACCACGCCGGGGGTGACGATGGGGCCGGCGGGGGCGGAGGGCGAAGCACCGACCTGCCAAGCACACCGCCCCGGCGCTGCCAGCCAGACCTTACCGAGCTTCTCCTCTTCTTACGGAGACGGGCCACCGACAGCAGGAGCCTCCGATGCCGAGCCGAGCGCCCATAAAGCCAGCCGGGTCATCTTTGGGTTCCCTCCGGCTTCCCCGCGAGGCAAGCCAAACAACGCCGGACAAACAAACAACAAAAACTCCGAACGACAAAAGAGGAGGATAAAAAAGAGAGAGGACGAAAAAGCACCGGAGCACTGAGACCGTCCGGGAAGGGCAGCGGCGAGAGATGCCCGGGCACCGCCGGCAGGGAGCGCGGAGCCGCGACGGAGTTGGGAAACTCGCGCGGGCAGCGCGCTCTGCCCCGACGCGTTGTGTAACTCGCCGAGCCGCGGCTGCAGTTAGCCCGGCCTCCCTCGGCATCCCCGCCCGCGCGGGAGGGCGGTCGGGCGCGCGCGCGCCCCGGCGGGGTCAGCGGGAGCCGGGCGCGCGCCGGCCCGAGCCGCGCCGCACCGCGCCGCCGCATCTTCGGCACCCGGCGCCTCGCCCCCCGCGGCGGGGGGGCGCGGCTGGGGGCCGCCGGAGAGCCGGGCGCCTTCGGGAGCGGAGGCGGGCCGGGCGGCCCCGGCCGGAGCCGCCCGCGCGGGGGGGAGGAGGAGGAGGGGGAGGGGGAGGAGGAGACGCCGTCTCGGGCGGGGGGCAGCCTCGGAGGGGGCGGGGGCGCCGCTTCTCACCCGGGGGGGAGGGAGGCAGGGAGGGAGGCCGGGCGCGCCTCCGGGCTGGCGCGCGCCCGCTGCAGGGCGCGCTGGAGAGGCTGGCGCGGAAAGTAGGTCAGCTCCCGAATCGAGCCGGCCGAGCGGGAGGCGAGAGCGGGGCGGCGCGCCGGGGAGGCAGGAGCGCGCGCGGAGTCTGCGTCTCCGCGGAGGGGCTCTCCGCCCCGCCGCCTGCCGCCGGGAAGCCCTGCGGGGCAGGGCAGGCGGGCCGTGCGCCCTGGGCACAGCGGGCGCCTCGGAGCAGTCCGCGGATCCGGACTGACGCCCCCGCGCCTGCAGGCGTTCAGACCCGGGTCGGAGCGGCTCCGGACCGGACCGGGCCGTCCTCTGTGCCCCCTCCCCGCCCTCCGAAAGTTCCTGTCTGCGTGTTGGCGGGTGGGCGGCGTGCGCGACGTCGGGCCCAGCCCCGCAGTGCTCCCGGCGAGATTTCGGAAGCGCTCGCCGCCGCCGCCGCCGCCGCCTTCGCGGGCTGAGCCGGAGGGCCTGGGCCAAGGTCGCCCCGCGGCGGACTGAGGTCGCGGCCGCCCGCTTTCTCGCCTGGCGCTGCGCCGCCGCCCCGACCGGCTCGTCTCTCGCCTCTCCCCGGGCGAGCGGCGCGGCAGCGGCCCCTGCCAGGTCGCCCGCGGTTTGTCCGCCGCTCGGGTTTCGACTCGACGGCTTCTGTCGGGGACTGAGCGCCTCTGAGCGTCGTCGGGTCCGTCGGCATCATGCGCTGAGGCCCTCTCCCCAGAAAATAAGGCAGGCCTCCCGAATGAAAAATTCCCACGCCCGCTCCCCTTTGCCGAACCGAAATAAGGCCAGCCATCAGTCTAGGGTTAAAGTCAGGGCTCCAACCTGAAACAAAGGGAAGAACTAGTTCTCCGGGGCTGGTGCAAAGGGCACGCTCGTCCGGTGCCTCTCCGCAAGGGGCTGGTGCGGTAAGAGCAGCTTCCAGAGCAAAGGAAACCTCCCATCCCCTTTTGGGAATAGGAGGAACCCACAAACCTGCTTTTTCCATCAGTGCTAATGCACCTCCTTTGCATCCTCTTCTGATGGTGCTTCTGTTTACATGGAACCTTATTTAGGACATGGTTAATTAAAAGCGAAGTCCCCACTTAATTTTTAAAAATGTGGATTCTAGAAACAGGCTAAACCAATGGTTTTCAAACTGGGCCACTTTAAGACGTATGGACCTCAACGCCCAGAATTCCCTGGCCAGCATGCTGGCCAGGGAATTCTGGGAGTTGAAGTCCCCCCCCCCCCCCGGCTGAAAGTTACCAAGGTTGCGAAACACTGGACCAGGCCACTGCAGTCTAAAACTACATGTGCTCAGGAGATGCAGGGAAAATGATCCGTCACCTATTTTCCATTGTTCAGCACAACAAAGGCTGTTTTGCTATACTGTGATCCATAAAAGCACTTTAAAGGGAGGTCAGCATGGCTGCTTCATTGTGAAACAGGATGAGGCTCGCAGAACAAAACAACAGCTCTTGCGCCTAATAGTTGTGTGGAAGAGACAACCTTACAGCTGCACCTTGCTTCCAGAAACCCTTGTCCTTGCTGGCATCCGGCCACGCTCTTTAAAATATTTTAGCTAAAGAAAAACATGCCTGCAAAGCATCTATCAGCCTGTTTGGTAAACTTCAGGTAAAAAAAAAATTACGAGAAAAACATCAACACAGCAGACTGAAAATAATCCAGGCAAAGATACAAAGTAATTAAGCGGGCAATAAATGTCTCATTAAAAGCCACCGTTCTTTCGGAGCCTGATTCAAAAGAGGTGTTTGCACTGAAGGTGTAAAATCAGGACAGGAAAGTGCAGCTCGTTTGCAGATTGAAGGCTCTCCTCGGACGAGGAGTGAGGCGAGGCCAAGATAAAAGCTGCATTTCGTTTATTTGGATTCGCATTTAAATTTAATTAAAGTTAATACAATGCAGTTAGTATAACGATTCCTCGCAGAGTGAGTATTTCCTCCGTTCTTTCACATTCAACCCTTTGGTGGGAGTTTGTGGAAGGCGGCGAGAGCTGAAGTCAAGGGCATTTGAGGATCCCGTGCAGCCTTCTGCCTTGGGGTCTGGGTCCCCCCAGCCTGAGGACCACACCCATCTTCACATGCTACCTCTGAGACCTGCCCTCCCTCCCAGGGCGGGAGTTGTGGAGAGACCCCTGTTCTACTGCATTGTATGTTCCAAGACATTCTGTCCAAAATTAGCAACACTGATCCTTGGGCGATCAAGAAGCATTCAAAATGCAGGTCATTTTTATTTTGCCTTATGGTTTCTAGAAAGCTACCCGCTTACATTCCCTTTTCTAGAAGTAAAGCTTACTGAAAATCAGTAGAACCATTTCCTAAGAAAACGTACGTCCAAATGGCTGTTCCACACAACGCACAGGGGTCTCAACCTGTAGGGGCCGATGGTCACGCTTAAAATGTTGAGAGCATATTGTAGGCACTCTCACAAAATGGTTGCCCGGGTGCTTGTGGCCAATCACTAAATATCCATGTGTTGGAAGACAAAGCTGCAACCACGTATTTTTATTTTCTAAGGTCTATTTCAGGCTGAGAGGTGTTGAAAATGCAGGTTATACCTGAGGCTGGTGCTAGTGACCTTTCCTCTTTTTTTTATTTTTCGTTTTAATTTAATTGAAGGAACATCAATAAAACTAGGTAGATCAAGAACTTGGCAGGAGTGCCCAGGTGCCATGGCGGGTCCAGGCACTAAATCACAAACCGTAGTTAACAAGCCACAATGATTAAGTAAGAATCAAAAGTTGGCTTTTCATTACAAGATAAGGATGTTTTGTGAACCAGACCGCCATGTTAATCCATGAGGAGGATTTCTTTTGTCCTAGACCGTTTTGTTACAAGAGGTTTCTTCACCCACCCCAGGTTTTCAAGGATGGCTTACTTAAAAAATTAAATGTTCAGGAAAACAAATTAGAACACTGCAAGCCACAACGATGATATAAAAAGAGAAGAAATAGCACAAAGAAGCATGCAAACAAGGGAGAGAAGTTGAAATCAAAGATCCAAGCTTGAAATGTGTTCGTTGTATATATTATGTTATATAATCACATAAAGATCGCTCTCCAGGAGGGCTGCAACCATAAACGCTAATGGAAGAATTTGGTGCAACCAGCAGGCAGGTTAACCAATCTGCTCTTCCTGAGTTGAACATTAAACTTTTCAGAATGTTTTGGATGTGCTTCACCACTCAAAATTGAACACAAAAATATTTTGTCGAAGGAAACCTGCACATAAGAATGAATAATAGTCAGAAAAAACTCGCTTTAAAGAAGTACCCTTCTTAGCAAACATCCACTCAAAACTCTGTGTATTGAGAAAAATACACACCAAAAGGCCTACAGGTTCTCACACAGATTCTTCCCAAAGTCACAAACGTACGCGGAAGTTTCTTGCCACCACTCAGATAAAAAATAGAATGAAACCAATGCTTATTAGATTAATTTATCCCTATTGTTTACTAGAGAGTAAACCTTCACAGAACACAAGGAGGATGTCCTTAAGAACGTTATTCTGAGGACATTTTCTTTCCAACCAAAATGTGGCATTTGGAAAAGAAACCGAAAGATCTGCTCATATGAACCCAAGCAGATTCCAAGGCAGGAAAAATCAAATCAAATCCTGATTATGGTCCTAGACCAGCTTAAGGCAAGAAAAGAAATGGTGCCCTTTCTGGTCCAGGGCTCTTGGGCGCTGCTCAAACTGGATCTGTTCATCAGTTCACAAAACCTCTCTGCTTTCACCAAGTGTCACTCTGCAGAGATCCCACCCTTGAAACGAGCCCTTTCAGGTAGTTACTCATCTGCTGTTATGAATCACTAACTTAATGCTTTCTCTTTCCTTCTTCAAACAGTCTTTATTTTCTTCCCCTCCATTCCTGGTTCATTTCTTTTGCCATCTGTTATAGCTTTGTTGTCTAAAGCATTCTTTCTCTTTCTCTTCTCCCCGCAAAACCCAGATGAGACAGAAAAACAGGTGGAATAAAGAGAGAACTGAATATCAGTTGGCTATGAACTTTCCTTGGCTATGAAGACATCAGAAGGGGAAACGCCCCTTAGAACGCCATGGCTCTAAAGATGAATGTTGGTGCATGGGAACAAAAAAATAGCACTGTTAACAAACAAGGAAGCCAATGCACAGATGTCTTCAAACTTGATGGACTTCAAATTTCATAATCCTTAGCTCCATGGCTGCTGGCTAGGAGTAATGGGAGTTTGGACACCGTAAACATATATCCTTGGAACCAAAGACACAATTTGGAGTTCTGGTCATTAGGCTAAAAGATTAACAGTGAAATCATTGAGGGCTGGTTCATCTGAGACTAAGGGTCAAATTAGATGTTAGCAACCATGTTTGGGATCCTTCATTAGTTACAATTAGGCTTCAAGCTGGCAAATATTCTCTAGCCAAAGCATATTTCTTTTCCATTTATGAGAATATTCTCTGTCTCACTTCCCTGCACTTAGTGTACAAAAAGCTGTTGAACAAATTGCTGGTTTCTTGTCGTGAGTCAGCTCCAGTTCAAAGTGCCACTTCAATTCACTGCATGCTTTGGAACAAAGTTTTATATGTAATGATGGATCCATCTGGCGATATGTCCAATTGCAGGCAATTTCTCTCCCTGATGGCACTCTTTTAAGAAAGCTCCGTTCCAAAGGGATGCAGTCAAACCATTTATGGAGATAATGTAAGCTTTGTAAGAGACAAGTATAAACTGTGTGTCAAAACCACATTTATGGAGGATCCAAGATGACAGACAGGAGAGACATAAAGGCTTTGGTAGCTAATGGATTGCATTTTACTTTGTGGACCACACGTTGTAGTGCCTTGCACTATCTGCATGCATGGTAGAAATTTGCAAATGATTCTTTATGGCTGCACAGAACTGGGAGCACATATCCCTTCAGCTTCTCATAGGTGTGAACCGTGTCCCATCCAAAAGAATGCATTAGCAAATAGAACGTATCTTTGGAAACTCAGCTTCTAATCAGAGTAGCACAAAAACAGACCAAGAGACTGAGTCCTCATATCTTTCTACTAGTAATTTTGGCAAAGCATAGATGTTGGAGAATACCGTGGACAGCCAAGAAAAACAGATGGATCTTCAAGCAAATCAACCCAGAGTTCTCACTTGAGGCACAAATGACCAGGCTCAAATTATCCTACTTCAGACACATTATGTGAAGATCTAGTTCTCTGGAAAAGGATCTAATGCCAGGAAAGGTGGAAGGAAAGAGAAGAAGAGGACAACCAGCAGCAAGGGGGATGGACTCAGTTACAGTGGCGATGAGTTCACCATTGGAAGATCTGAAAGAACAGGTTAGGGATAGATTGTCATGGAGAAAATCCATCTATATAGTTGCTGGGAGTCGAAAACAACTTGATGGCACATTGTCAATCATAGGTGAAAAAAAGGGGTAACAAAACAAGACAACTTTGATGCTGTTAAAAATCACCTCTTATTTTTCCAGTGGCGCTGTTCCAAATGATGGCTTACGTGAAGTTAAAGCATGCACGTTTAAGAGAACCCATAAGGAACTCACAAGAATCGCAGCTGGTGGAGATCAAATGCACCCGTGGAAATGTCTTGACATATCATGTCCCATAAATACCCTAACATGGGTTTTTATGCTGTTCTTGGTCTTCCCTTCCACTGCCTCCCCATCAAATCCATTCTTGATACGTCTGAGAAGAAGAGAAGTTGACTTCTCCTTCTCCTACCATTTTTAAAAGCATGCAACTGAATATTACTGGACTGGACTGGATTGAACTGGACTGGGGCATCATGTTCCTCTGCCACAGTAACATTTTCAATCGCTGCATGATCAATGTTAACATATCTACATGCATATATATACAGGTACCTTTATCATCAATAGTTTTTTTTTCTCATCGTAATAGTCATCTAATGTTTGAGAGCCAGTTTGGCCTAGTGGTGAAGGGACTGGCCTAGAAGGATCCATCCCACCCGGGACATTCTTTCTTTGAACTATTACCATCTGGCAGACGGTACAGGATAATAAAAACAAGGACGAATAGACTGAAGAATAGCTTCTATCTTAGAGCTGTAACTATACTGAATTCTATCATATAGTGCAGCATTAATGCAGCATCAGGGGTTGTGCAATATGGAATATGAAGGTTGTGTTATATGTTTTATGTGTGATATGTATTTTATGTGTTCTATGGTTTTTATATTTTTAAAGCTGCACTGGGGTGGCATTTAATTTCGTTGTACAAGTAGTACAATGACAATAAAGATTTCTATATTCTATATTCTAGTTCTGCTTTAGGGATGAAAGCCGGCTGGGTGACTTTGGGCCAGTCCCTCTCTCTCAGCCCACGATGTCAGGCTTGGGCAACAAGACAGTTGGTCAATTCCTGTTCCAATGGATCAACATTTGGTTGATCCAAAAAAAAGTGGACCCTGTACCTGCAGGAAAAACACTAGGAAGAATGTATGTATGTATGTACGTATGCAAGAATTCACAGTCGACTTCCTCGGTTCCTTGAAGAAGTTCTTGGTGTTTCTAAAACTACTCTGTCAACACATACATTCTATAATAAAAGGTATAATAAAAGGATTAGCTAGGCGAAAGATACTTTACTTACCCCTAAGGAAACTGACCTTGAATTTAAGACAATCTCCCCTAAGAGACTAGGCAGAAAAAAATCTTGTGGGACTTCTTTCTTGTATCCTCAGTGAAATAATTTAAAAGTAAATTAAGGTCATGCATAAATGTCCTTCAAACTCCACCACAAATTGATGAATTTAAAAGTAATTTGTTCAGAGGTAAATACAGTTGGGGAAAAACTCCTTTTCTTTTCAATAAGCTCGTTAACCCGTTTCCAAGAAACTCCATCCTGGGTCTGTTTTCCTGTGGAGAATTATTCTGCCCAGTTTTTTCAAAGGTCACCTAAGATCTGTGCCAGCATCATGACCACGTTCCCAAGCGCAAAAGTGTTGTTGCTGTTTTTTTCAAAGCCGGTCATAATTGGAACCTGTTAGCTATTCTACTGAAGTTTGCCTCCTTTATTTAAATATTGAATTGTGACTTGGGGAAAAACCACATTACTGGGGCTGCTTAAAGAGCACGCCGTTCCCAAGTGGAGGAGTTTGAAGGTCATTTATGAACGAAGCCAAATTCTCTTCCGTCATCGAGCAGCACTTCCCTGCTAACGACAACAAAGCTTCTGTTTTCATAGCGGATTCACGTCAACCCCCCCCCCCCACGCACACACAGTTAGCACAATTTTTTCTGTCTTGCTGATGTCCCCGTATTTTTATAAATATTCTTTTGTTTCCTGAGAACGTTTTAGGTGCATCTCTCCACCTAAACAGGAATTTCAAGACCAACTTTGTTGGTCGGGGCTAATCGAAGGCAGGACCTGGGTTGGAATAAGATCAAATTTAATATTCACAGTTATAATTGCGGGCTCTTATAACGTTACTCCCAACCCCTTCCCCCCTTGTAAACAGGCTTGGAGTTCACTTTGTCCGCTTCTGATTAAAAAATGTACGCTTGATTTGAAAGTACTGTTTATGTTTTAGATCCTGTGGATTACGGTACATCGCTCTGGCCTTCCAGTGGTTCTGGATCTTGCTGCTTCCTTTTACACAATGGGGACCATTATTTATGACAGTGTTTCTCAACCTTGGCGACTTTAAGGCGGGTGGACTTCAACTCCCAGAATTCCCCAGCCAGCATGGCTGGCTGGGGAATTCTAGGAGTTGAAGTCCACCCGCCTTAAAGTCGCCAAGGTTGAGAAACAGTGATTTACGAGAACCTTTCCGTTCCACCTTTGGCCACAGCCGGCCCCAGAGAGCAAGCAGGAAGTTTCTGCCAACCATGAAACTCAGGTACACACGAAGAAAATCTCTGACTATGCGCCAAGCCAATGACACTTCTTAAGTTTCTAGACTTGTGTAAATCTTCCCAGTTTACAGTTTTTTGTTGTTGTTTTTTTACCGCTCTGAAACCAGGGGGTATCCACATGCAAGCAGGTGGTTGCTCACACCTTTTCTATTTCTATTTCTATGTTTTTTTCTATTTCTTTCCTGGAAGGCTGGAACCCGTTTACTCCAACTCTTCCACTTCTCAGGAAGAAACTGAAGATGGCTATTTGCAAGCTTGTTTTAGAAGTCCGCACTGTCTTCTTTAAACTGCTGCTTTAAATAAGATTGTGTTTTAAATACCGCTGGAAACGATCGTGTTAGCTGCTCTGAGTACTTTTTTTTTAGATTTTTTTAATCCCGCCTTTCTTATTTTTATAAATAACCCCAGGCAGTGAACATATCAAATACTCCTTCCTCCTCCTATTTTCCCTACAACGACAACCCTGCGAGGGGAGTTGGGCTGAGAGAGAGGGATTGGCCCAAAGTTTTTAAGGAGAAGTTGTGAATAAATAAATTAGATTAGCATATTCTTTGCTGAATAGAAGCAAACTGGAAAAATATGTCAAGTTGAATGTAGATTTTTTTTTTAAAAAAAAAGAATTCTTTCCCTGTTTATTCTATAAAACGGACACCACTTACAAGAGAGTAATCTTAGATGCAGGTAACAAGACAATCTTCATGTTCATTTATTAAAAACATTAATCATCTGCTCATTTGCTTTACAAAAGCCGTACAAAATGGCTTCTGAAGGAAAAAAAAGATATTTAAAAGGATTCCCTAAAATAAACAGCAGAAAGGTGGCAGGGACAGCGAATCCACAATTTAAAAAGGAATGGCCAGTATTAGAAAAATAATTCATACAATCAGGAAGCCCAAAGTCCTGCTGGAAAAAGGTCTTCTGTGACAAAATGTCATCAGGGAGAGGTGCCAAATCAGCAATCACCTTATATGATAGGAGGCTAGTCCTCATGTCCAATACTTATTTAGCAACACAACACCTCCATGAACAATTCAACAGTAACAGATGGGTGAATTTGTGTCTAAAACTCTTCTCACAATTATCGCTAGATCAGGAACTGTCGAATGACATAAATTATCATACACTATTGAGGGACTATGTATTTTTAAAAGATTTTAGACAAGATAGAGAGCAAGCATGTAAGCTTAAGTTGGCCAAGTGGTATCGATCGGTTAAAGATGGACAAGGAATGCCGTATTATTGACACTCTCTTACATCCCATTCCCTGAGATAAACCTTCACAGAACTACGTTTTCAAACAATGCCAACAGGCTATTTAGATGGAAGATATAAAAGATTACCCACTACACACCGTTTATGCACTTGGAATAACTCACAGGTGGAAGATCTGATTCATTACTTATTACACTGCAAATTGTATCAGGAACCCAGAGCTAGATTCATCATCACGCCTTTGTTAATCCAACTGAATCAGTCTAGCTTAGAAGAAAAAATCTATTTTCTGTTGACTGATGTAGATGAACACGTAACAAAACGAGCTGCATCGTTTGCAACGGCCGCAAGGAAGACACAAAAGCCGATGCTGACAAATAGGGCTGTTAATATTAGAGGGGATGTGTTGAACTGATATGGATTGTTGTAATTTTACTTGAATTTTGCTAAAACCTACGGTTGCAAATACGGTAGAGTCTCGTTTAACCGACCTCCGCTTATCCGACATTCCGTCTTATCCGACGCCCCTAAAAAAAACACAACAACACGCATAAATCGGCGATGAGAAAAGTGTGCCGCTTGTTTGCGAGCGTGAGTTGCTCCTGACAGTGCAGCGCCGCAACGCAAAAATCGATTGCAATAGGCGCAGCGGATCGGTCTGTTTGTTTTTTTACTGCACTCAATCGTTACTGTGTGTTATCCGACATTTTCGCTTATCCGACGTTCTGCCAGCCCGTTTATGTCGGATAAGCGAGACTCTACTGTAAATGTATATACTAGTGAATATTAGGTCTTCTGTGACAAACGGTCATCGGGGAGGGGTGCCCCATCCATCTCCCCTGGCGGGGAGTTCCACAGACCAGGCGTGGCTGCAAGCGAGGAAGAATTCATGCCAGAGGTCGATATTGCTGGACGTGCAGCCAGGCCACCTGGCACGGGGGGAGAAACACGATCGATGCTCTCGCGAGAACCTTAAGTGGTCACAGAAAGACCACAGCGTGCTGCTCCGTAGTCAAAGACCTTTGATCTTCTCCAATCAAAGAGGCTTGGTAGGGTGTTGAAATCCTTGGCAGGGAAAAAAACAACCACCTTGCCAAACCTGTTTGATCAGAAACCCCAGGAAGGCAACAGAAGAAAAGAGAAATGACAGCTCCGCTTTCTTCAAGGTGGTGCCCTCAAGATGAGCTAAGTCGTCAATCAATCATCATTGTACATTTGGACGCACTGGCAGGCACCCTAACCTACATTTTGGTCCGAGTGGGCGGGTGGATTGCTTTCCGCACATTCCTTCTAATGGTGCATGTATCATGGCACGCACTGGAGCTTCTCCAGGATCTTAGGCAGAGAGGCCTGGGAAGAGGTGGTGCCACAAAGGGAAACTGCAAAAAAATCCCCTGACGCTAAGCTATGGGCTTTCCTTGTAGTTCGGTATGGGGGATTGAGGGACCAAAATAGGGGGTTGCCAAAATGATTGCCAGGGGGACTATAGCAACAGGAGCTGGCTTGCAACAAGAAGCATTTACCCCTTATTCCATCTGCCAGTCATCCTCTCCACATTTATTTTTCCAAGCATGGCCCTTAAACTGTAATCATCCAACCCAGAGGTAGATAAGTAACTATAATTTCTGCATCCAACTCGTCAATGGGGATGTGCTGTTTGTATTTTTATCATGCTTTTACAGCTGTTTTTGATTTTTCCAACTTTCACTGGCCACCAGGCACATTGACTGTGATGGAATGGGGGCAGCGATTTTTTTTTTTTTTTAATCCATGATTTGGGGACTAGGTATACGCCAGAATAACCTCTGATTTTGGCCCTAAATGAAAAGAGGAAGACACCCGTTTTCTTGGTCATGGTCCAAATGAAAGCCAAATGTTTGGGGGAGCTCTTCCCAACCGTGTGCCCGATGCCATTCCACTTTTACCTATTGCCTTTGACTGGGTTCTGATGGAGAAGAAGGTCAGTTCCCCTCTCCATGCCATTCCAGTTACCTATTCTTTGAGTTGAAAATTAAAAGGACAGCATTTCATCTTGACACTTGATATTAAACCGAACACCATCCAAACCCACTGATATTCAGGTTCTACGCAAAACCTCACCATGAAAGCCACTATTAACTCAGATTAAAATTATTAGAGTTGATGAACTTGCTATGATGATCACAAAACACTTCCTTCCATGCACTGTAAATCAAATGGGTTTCTTCATTATGTTTAGCCTAGAGGTGAACTACATTACCTACAACTAATTGTGTTTCTTTTGGCCTCAAATCTGTGTTCCTCATTTAGCAAGTAATAACTCTAAACAATGGGCACGTATGCATTCACAGTAACTAAATGTGACTCCTACGGCACCAATTACAGATCTACTTCTAATAATATTCTACCTTGCGTTACATTAGTGCAGCTACCAAATTCAGTCTGATTTAATTTAAGCCTTCCTCAATGGCTTACAACCCCAGCGTAAGTAAACAGAAATGGTTCTCTTGCTGTGAAATGTTCATGTGTAAGATAAGGAAGAAGTGATCTTATATACTGATTTCAGTCTTCAACAGTTGGCAGTAACCATGCCCAAGTCAAGATGATGATATAGATAACTACCAAAAAAGAAGGAAGGAAGGAAGGAAGGAAGGAAGGAAGGAAGGAAGGAAGGAAGGAAGGAAGGAAGGAAGGAAGGAAGGAAGGAAGGAAGGAAGGAAGGAAGGAAATTCCTAAGGGAGGGAACTGGGAATGTTCTCAAAGTAGACCAGTGATGGTCAGGTGATACAAAATACAGAATTGAGGGGAGGGGGACCAGAAACCATGAGACAGAATGGAATGGAGTAGGTAGAAAGGTGATGGACAGAGATGACTAGAGTGCCCCCTCATTTTCTTGATAGACCATTTCCAGATTGCTATGACGGCTACTTGTAAATGTCCCCATGGACAGATGTGAGAATTGCCTTTATAAAATAATGGAAGATTTCAGTGCAGTTGTCACCAGGTAAATAGCATGTTCACTGGCTTCTCCAAATCCAAGAAATCAGAAAACTTGGCATCATCTACACGGAAAATAGATGAAGTGCTAATAAGGCTATAGCCCAGTCCAGATAGAATATCACTCAATATGTATTGTTTATTTATTAGATTGATTTATAGAGCTGCCCATCTTCCAGTTACAACTCTAGACATAAAACTAAAGCGAACAAAAGTCAAAACAAACAAACATAATACAAGAATCACATAAGAGCACCTGAGGGCAATCTAACCAAACTTAGACTAACTTCTTGCTAAAAGAAGCTCTCCCAGACTCTCTTTTTCAGGCAAATACTGTACATTTCACAAACGTGCGTCCAAGCGTGGATGGAAATTGTGGCTTAGAATTAGTGGTAGTTAGCAAAACTGCCAAAGAGATGTTTTCCTCACTCCAGCTAGCTCTGACACCAAAAGAGAAGGAGGGGGGACTTCTCTAAGAAAACAAGAGGAGCCCCCCCCAGCCCTCTGTACCTGCTCACAGTCATGCATGCCCTAGTCACCTCCCGCTTGATTACTGCAATGGGCCCTACATGGGGCTGCCCTTGAAGAGTATCCAGAAGCTTCAGCTGGTGCAGGATGCAGTGGTGTGGGCAGTTATGGGCACCCCTGGAACAGCACATGTCACACCTCTGCTCCACGAGCTGCATTGGCTGCCAGTTTGCTTCAGGGTCCAATTCAAGGTGCTGGTGAGGACTTTTAAAGCCCTTCATGGCACAGGGCCGGGTTATCTGAGGGACTGCCTCTCCTCGATTACATCTGCCCATCTCATCAGATCCGGCAGAAGAGGCATGCTGTGGGTCCCGTCTGTTAGGGAACTACACTTGGCAGGTCCAGGAGGTGGGCCTTCTCTGCTGTGGCACCCACCTTATGGAACAGTCTCCCCCCTGAAATGAGGTTACTCCATCTCTGTTGATTTTCCGGAAATCCCTCAAGACCTGGCTATGTCATTAGGCCTGGGGATCCCAGGGGACCGGTGAGATCCTGAGGTGGCTCCATTATTGCTGTTAACATCTATTCTCTCTTATGCCTTGGTTTTTTTTCAATTTTTTAAAAAATAATGACTGTTTTTATATGTTTACTGTTTATAATGTGTTGCATGCCACCCAGAGTCACTTTTTGTGAGATGGGTGGCCATATAAATTTGATATATAAATAAATAAAATATAGGAATAACCATCATCCCATTAAGCAACAGCCATCTTTTCCTTTAATAGGGCCTTTGCTGCTGTTGACAAAGGCCGACCACAAGCAAATCACTTCCAGGAATGAGGTGCCCTGAAATATTTCTTCCACCGAGTCACAGAAGCAGAAGAGCAATGCCAGCTGCAGAGTAGGGTGGAGACTTGCACCGCTGGAATTTCAAGACAGAAAGTGAAATGAAGACACTGCGTTCCTCACTGGAACACAGCTTGCTGGCCGCTAGCCAATTCTCCTGCATGCAGAAACACATCTCCAGGGTTTCGGTAATCCCTAAAGGCGAGGTGGGGCATTTGTCTGCCTAAACAAGCCAATAAAAGTCAGCTAAGAAGCCAAGATTGCCAGGTATCCCAGTTGTGCGGATTCCAGAACACTTAACCCTGTTGGACAGTGTTAAGACTGTCTTCGAAAGACACCCTGTGCCTTTTGAACAGCTAATCAGTATGGTTCCACTTTCTCATATACTTGATCGCGATGATAAAGAAAGCAAGCCAACTTTTGCACATGAGCAAAGTCAAACCAGATAATAGGCCCACCTCAAAGGTATCAGATGTGTGAGAACTGGCACTCAAGGACATGCAAAACAGCACTTGGGTAGTTTCAAAGCCTTGCAACCCCCTTTAAAAGTTACCACTGTACCCTTATGTTTCATAGTCCCAAAGAGGAGAATCATTAAGTACATCTGTCAGGTTGATTGTGTTTAATTCAATTATATTTCAATTTTAAACCTAAATTCAAATCACAATAACAGTAAAAGATGTGAAAGCCAGGATGGTGTAGTGGGGAAGGTGCTGGGCTAGGAGCAGGGAAATCCAGGTTTTAGTTTCTTCTCAGGCACAGAAGCCACCTGGAAGATGTTAGGCCAATCATTCTCTCTTGGCTGAAAAACAGTATCAGGTTCTGCAGCAGCCAGCTGAAGAGCAGCCCCACTGAAGAACTTGGGTGGAAGAACTAGGCAACTGCAGAGGAAACAAGCTGATCCTGCACCCAAGCAGGAGAAACATTAAAAAGAGAATAATTAAGGTCATATGGGATCTTACAATAAACTTCATTTTGTTTGCTAGCTGATGATTGTTCCAGCCATCACACTCACACACAAATATCATGGACATTTTCATTCTTCTAATCATCACCAGACAATCTCCAATCTTTAAAAGATCTTCATTTTATACTGCCTATCCATATAGTTTTCTTGGCAAATAAAGGCCTTGGAAAATATTCAGATGCTATGATGTATCTCTGCCTACAAAGACCAGAATTGTGCAGACAATGGTTTTCTCTGTAACATTCTATGGATGAGAAAGAAGGAGGAGGAGGAGGAGAGGAAGAGTATTGATGCTTTTGAACTCTGGTGTTGGAGAAGACTCCTGAGAATACCATGGACAGCCAAGAAAACAAACCGATAGATCTACAAATAAATCAATCCAGAATTCTCACTCGAGGCACAAATGACCAGGCTCAAATTAGCATATTTTGGACACATTATGAGATGACCTAGCTTTCTGGAGAGGTCTATAATGCTGGGAAAGGTAGAAGGAAAGAGAAGATGATGACCAGCATCAAGGTTCTTGGTTGCAGTGGCAACGGGTGCATCATTGGAAGACCTGAAAGACCAAGTGAGGGACAGATCATCATGGAGAAAATCTACCTAAGTGGTTGCTAAGAGTCAACAATGACTCAAAGACACATAATCAGTCAAGATCTCCACCCATGTTGAAGTTCCCTGCTAGCAACTGGACAATTTAAATGTAGAGGCTGTCCCTTTCATTTACAACAGTCCACCTAACACAGTGTTGTCCAAACTTGGCCACTTTAAGATGAGTGGACTTCAACTCCCAGAATTCCCCAGCCAGAATGGCTGGCTGGGGAATTCTGGGAGTTGAAGTCCACTCATCTTAAAGTGGCCAAGTTTGGACAACACTGACCTAACACAATGCTGTGGTGAGATCCTGAGCTCAAAAATAAGACCTTAAAAGTATATATATCCCTGGTGGGGAAAGAAAATAAACCAGGTGACTGATTTCTGCTACTGTGACAGCTTGCGATGTGTGGAGAAAAATATTTGGGAAATGAAGCCATGGTTCTCCATACGCTTTACAAACAAATGAGCCCCTACCCATAAAAAGAGGTAGCTCTGAGTTTCAACAATCCTCACTTTAAAAAGCCTGGAAAATATGGGAAATTGAAAACGTCATGATCTAAAAATGACAACTCTGCTCATTTGTTATTGGGTTCCTTTTGCGCCAAACCACAGCAGGGGGAACCAGTCCAGATTACGCCAGGGCTTGATACGATTCCAGACCGAGGAAATGTATTCAGCGGTTCAGAAGCTGAAATGGTTCTTTAAAGCAATTTGGAAGATCTGCCTCATTCAGATTTCTAAAACAGCTCCCAAGAAAATCAGTTTGCCCTGAAGCACTGCTTAATTTCTAGGAAATAAAACATAGCGGGCTTAGAGTACGCCTTGATGCCTAGAATAACTTCGTATTTTAAGGAGTAAACCTGACGCAGGATTTAATTCTGACTCCAAACCATTCTTAGGCTACAATCTATACGTGGAATGGTGCCACGTTCAACATACGGGTTTTAGAGCTTACATCTTAATTTGGCATATAATTTGCAGTACTGTTTTAATGACTTGTTTACCACCTATACTCTCTTCTGAATGATTAGGACTGTGTTAATCAGTTATGGTCATAGACCAGCATAGAGGCCTCCCTTGCTGGAGTGCTGTAGACAGGTTAACTCTTACAGGTTAATGTTCCGTTATTATTCCGGATTTAAAACCGTTGTATTATGTTATTCTGCTTTCTTCCAATGCGTTTTCTACAAAGCAAGCAATGTTTAACAGCACCAATGAAAGTTTATTTTCGAGGCATCACCGGAAAGGCTCAGGA
The DNA here is from genome assembly GCF_059951505.1 of Python bivittatus. NCBI lineage: Eukaryota > Metazoa > Chordata > Lepidosauria > Squamata > Pythonidae > Python > Python bivittatus. The sequence continues at coordinate 8,517,087 of NW_028277094.1, forward strand.
GTTCTTCCATAGGTATCTATGGCTTCTCCACATTCATTGGTTTAGTGGTGTAGCGGTTGAGGTCTTCAGCTAAGAGTGGAGAGACCTGAGGTCTAATCCAGCCTCTCCCACGAAAGCTCCCATTGGCTTGCAGCCAACTGCTTTTTCCCAGGCCATCCTACCTCACAGGGTTGTTGTGGGGAAAAAGTCCTAGGGATGCCACCCTGAGCCCCTGAAGGAAAGGTGGACTGAAATGAAATGAATATATTCTACCCCAAGGCTTTTTTTATCTCCAAAGCAGCGATTTGTGCTTTGCTGCGAAGAAATTAGCTCTCTTAAGGGATTGGGGAAACTTTCAGCTATTTTAGATAATTGTGTTAAAGCCCTTCAGAGACGCGTACAGTATGCCTCCCACCCAGCAGGCGATCGAAGCTTAAGTAACAGACAATTATTGAACACGCTGGGGAGCTGTTTAAAAAATGTACAAGTCTTTGTTATAAAAAAAGGGGGAAAGCAGGTCCAGCTGAGACTTTCCTTTCATGATTGAAAAGTACAGTGTCAAGCTGGCATTTTCCTCTGGTTTACTGCATCAATCATTAATATTTATGGATGCACCTATTTCTGTAACTTCTAATAAGATAGTAATAAGAATAAGAATAATATTTTGCTGTCGTCAATAGGCCGGTTTAGGTGGCAGCCTCTAGCTCACCTTGGCCACTCTCAAAGAGCTCACCAGGTTGACCTAAAAACCATCAGGACATCTCAAGGTCATCAATTAGATTGGAAAGGGGTCAAAGAAGAAAGCAGGGGCCAATCGTGCCTGTACTCCTCTAGGAGGAGAGACCTGGTAGTCTAGGGTAGTAAAACGTCAGGGGGAGTCTGGCCGCCCTTTTAATACTTAAAAGTTGAAAAAAAAACCTTCAAAGCTTAGTGGTCCAAATTGCACTAAGAGTTTTGGGAACCCCGTATATGGAGGACACCCAAGTTACAGTGCGTGGAACACTGTGAGCAAAAAGGCTTCCCATCTTTGTGAGTTAATAAAACCAACACGAGAATGAAATTAATCCAAAAGTTATAAAAACATGGGGGAGTGCCAGTCACTCTCTCTCAGCCCACCCCACCCTACAAGGTAGTTGGGGTGAGGAAAAGAGGAGGCGGGAGCATTAAGGATGCTGCCTTGAGCTGTACCAATAAAAGCAGGATATAAATCTAATAACTAAATTAACCAAACAAATCCCAGCTCCTCAAAACAGAACAAAAGCGGAAGATCCTACTCTGATTTCCATGGAACGGCTCCACCCACTTGGCATCGCTGCTCTGCCTGGCCCACCGAAAGACAATCAACTCCCGAGGTAGCACAAACTACCTATCAATCAATCGATCGATCGATCGGACCTAAATCGCACTAGGATGTCAATGAGAAAAAGCCATAACCCCTCTCACTCCACCTCCCAGTTAGAAAAGCTCCCCCTTGCCTCTCTGTCTGGTTTAACTGAAAATCAGGAAATAAAGCAACCGCCTTAGTAGCTTTTAAATGATTTCCTCCTTTCTTTATTCAAACCACCAGTGGAACAGGGAATGCCTCCTTCGCGTCTCCAGCACTGGTTGAAAGAAAGAGCGGGTTCAATCAGATGCCCCCCCTTTTTTTTATTTTGCCTGGCGCTGATCCCTTTTCTTCTGTCTTTTGCCACAAAGAGCGGGAGGAGACCCATTTCGCCCCCAACCCATAGAAACACCATCAGGGGAAGGGAGGGAGGAGTTGCCAACCGCCAGAACTTGCTGTTCCTGACCCAGTGACCTACTTTCCACCGCTCCACCTAAATGCAAAGCCTATTCTAGCTTCACCCGATTTAACTTCGCAAGCAGGGCGGACCGACGTGTCGGCTTTGACCACAGACCAAGAGCCTGGCAGGCAGACAGGGCTAAACAGGAACCCGGGGAGAATTTTCTGGCCCTGAAGTCACTCAGAGCTGTCTGGCTCGCAGGAGAGCGACTTTTCGGTTTATGCAAAGGCATGAAGTCGTCAGAGGCGAACGTGGGGGTAGGAAACGAGTTTTTCCCTCTCTTGCAGCCCGTGTCTCTGCAGTCGCTTTAGAAGGCGAGGTGGGTGAATGTCACTTCCCCCCTCCAGCCAACAGGCTAAAAGGGTTGGGGATGATGGATGTCAGAGCCTAAAACAAACCGAGGGTCCCCGGGTTGTGTGGAAGGAAGGAAGGAAGGAAGGAAGGAAGGAAGGAAGGAAGGAAGGAAGGAAGGAAGGAAGGAAGGAAGGAAGGAAGGAAGGAAGGAAGGAAGGAAGGAAGGAAGACAAAGCATCAGTGGAAACCATGGTGCAAACAGAAGAGGTTCCCTTTCTTTTCACTTAGCAAAGGCAGGTGAACAAAGACCTACTTTGAATGGGTAACATTTGACATGACTCATTTAAGAAAGTGTGGGTTTTTCCCCCCTCCACTCCTGCCTATATGGGCCACACTTTTAATTTTTCAGCAAGCTGGACCCACCCAGGGCAATATATGGGAAAGCCGCTGCCGCACTGAGAACTCAGGAAGGAGAAAGCTCCCAGCGCCGGAACCTAGTTAAGCTCACAGCTCGGAGAGCAAACCCATTTCTTGCTTTCTTATTTGGGCATTTCCCTTTTTTTTTTTTTTCCGGCCGTCTCAACTCCAGCTCCAATGAAGTCATCCATTTCGGCCCTTTAAAATGCTAACCCAAACAATTGCATGTGGAATAACCATCCGCTTTGTGGTCGGTGGCAGTGTCAGTTTGCCTTCTGTTCACAGGCGCATCCAGTGGTGACTGAAGCAGCCAAAAAACCATTAAAAAAAAAATCAGCACAAACATGTTACAAACTGAGATCTCTAAAAAAGTGGGTGGGCTTACTTTGAGCCCAACTGCCCTCCTAGGAAAGGGACCATCCTCTTTTAGCCAAACCTGGATGAAGCTGATTGATCTCCCCTTTCTTCAGCTGGGTACCCTCCAAACCTGTTGGCTTCAAGATGGGGAAGACGCCCTTCCCAAGACCACAGTGAGGTGTGTGATTCTCCATCTCTCCTCCTAGCAAGCTGATGAGTTCCTACACTAACCACAGCGTTGGGCTGGCCCTCATCCAAGTTGGACTCAACAACCCAGTCTTGGGGAAGAACTAATCCTCCCAACCCTAGGACAAACCAGATAAGAAACTGAGCCTCAATCCATTAATCCTCTTTGGATCTAGTTTCTGCCATTCACATACTACTGATCCACCTTGCCGAGTATCACTTGATCCAGCTAGGTCATTGTTGCAGCCCAGATGGATGACAAATGGTGTAACAAAACTGCCAAAAGAGTGAACAGTCAATTAGGAAACCCTATCTGAATCTTGTCTCAGCTCTTAACTCACCGAACCCCTGACCAAGTAGTTCAACCTCACCTACACAATATGAATGAGGACGCTGAAGCTCAAGAGTGACAGGACTGAACAGCGAGCCCACCTCTGCCATCAACGCCTCGCACCCTTCTTGCTTGGCCAACAACGTCCTGCTGGTGCTACAGAGTCCCTGCAACTTCTCTTTGCTCACCTACCTCCTCGCTCTCTTCTTTGCATCACCACAGCCAACATCGCTGTTTTTCTCTCTCTTTTTTTCACTCAGGCACCTCTGCACAGGAAACTCTTCAGCCCGGCTGCTATTGAAGGAGTGGTACAATATGCACCAGCCTCCTGAATGAAGGGCCCCAAAGTTTAAAGTGAAGCCACCTGAATTTTAATCTGCACAGACTGGATTGGGAGGTAGGGGAGGGACTGCAAGCCAACCGAACAGCCTGACCAAGAACCAGGTCCCTTCTGGAGAAACACGTTATTTTGCAAAATGTTAGGGCAAGCTAACAAAACATTTAGGCATGTTGATTCCTGTAGCAGAATTTACTCAGTGAGTCAATGGACTGGGACAGGTTCACTGAAAAAAATTAAGCAGCAGCTGCAGAAAGGAATATTCCCCTCCCCAGCAGAAAAGGGGCGACATTTCGGGAAGACGATGGAGGCTTAGAGTCGCTCTTGATCGTTTGGGGCTGTGCTTAACATATTGGGGAGGAGGTTACCAGAAGGGAGAAAGATCTACCTCCCCAGCAAGGAGGCAGTTGGCAAGAAGGGAGAAAGACTGGGGAAAGTGTTTTATTTTTTAAAATGTGATGCTTTGTTTTGAGCTTAAAAAGGAAAGTCTCCTTTGAGTCAAGCTTGGTGCCTGATGACTACATAGACCAGTGTTTCCCAACCTTGGCAACTTTAAGATGTGTGGACTTCAACTCCCAGAATTCCCCAGCCAGCCATGCTGAGTTGAAGTCCACACATCTTAAAGTTGCCAAGGTTGGGAAACACTGACACAGACGCTGTGTCGTTTTCCTGGCAGCAATAAAAAATCATTTTGCTCTTGCCACCTTCCAGTTTCCCAGTCCACCATCCTACAAATGTCTGGGGAGTCTCCCTTCCCGATGACTAACCCTACTTAGCTTCCAAGGTGGGCCAAGTGCTGGACCATTTCAGGGCTTCATTGAATCTTTTCCAGGGGTTCCCTCTAGCCAAAAAGCAGGTCATGTTCCCAGTCAGGAAATTCTGAGAGTTGAAAAAGGGATGGGGGACCACTGGTTCTCCAGTTGATTGAGATAAGGGGTGGGCTACCCTTTGGTGGCTTTGGGAGAGCGCCCCTGAATGTTTTGGGGAAGCTCAGTCCCACAAGAGTTGGGGCAAAGATGCACTGGGCATGGCCGGATGACAGAGATGAGCGAGCCTTTTGTGAAGAAAGACCTTTGCAACATTAATTAGGTTTAACCCATTTTGGTTTGGGCCCTGAATTCATGTCCTCAGCTAGGCTTCTCCCCAACCAAAAATTTAGGAGAGAAGACCTCAGAAAGACAACCAATATTTTGTTTAGATCTTTTGGCCACCACATTTCTACTGAAGCCATCAGAATTCGGTCTGAACTGACTTTGGGCAAGGTTAAAACAGGAGAATGTTGCTTCGGGATGGGAATCTCTTTCAACTGCTTTAGCCAGCTGCTTCTGTTTGGCTAATGTTATAGATCTGACTTCATGAATTGGACAGCTTGAAGCCACCATTGCCAACAATACTAATCGAAAGGGTAGCGTGTGTTGTAGAGGGAAGAAAAGCACATAATATACTATATTCAGGAAACTCAGTATTGCTAATAAAAGTTAGTTTGCAGAAGAGATTGGGAAAAACAACAGATTATTTCAACGGAAATACAAAGTAAAAATAACAAAAATGGCCATTTTTTCCCTCTGCATATGGTTCTCATATAAGCATTTCCCCCATGTTGTTTTAGCAAGCATTAGTTTCTTCCTTATAAATGACTCATTGCAGTTCAGTTCAATTACTGTCAACCGTAAAATTACAAGGGATTCTCTCTCGTTATAGCAGTTTTCCAAAAAGTGGCCATAAATCAGAGATTTCTACATCTATCTTTAGACAGCCTTGTACCTCATGCTCCTTGGAACGTCAAAATTGTGGTTTTGGAAAAGTTAACAGAAAAGTAAGCAATGCTGGGAATTAGGACACGAGCAGAGGTAATTTGCACATAGGCAAAACAGTTTAGTTTCTCCCTCCATCACAACAGCACGGGTAGAATTTCACCCATGTTGTGACATCAAGATATATACTTGCTTCCTCTCTTGTCAAGATATATTTTGCTTCTTCTTCAGCCAAGAGCTGTCTCTGCCCATCCATTCTGAACATCAAGAGTTGGCCAGCTGAGGGTCCCACACCTTCAAGAGGTGCATGTTGTGTGGGTCAGACAGGAAACCTTTTCAGAAATAGCTCCCATGTGCTAAGCATGCTTCTGACAGATATATGTTTATCCCTCCTTCCTGGCATCTCATAAGGTCATCTTATCTCAACTCTTATGCTGGCCTATGACAGGAATAAAGATTTGATTGATTGATTGATTAATTGATATCTCAACCTACCTTTGGCCCTTCAATGATAGCATCATGTTGTTACTGTATGATCTTCTCATTTTGCAGGTTATTTCTTCCTGTTTGATTTTTGTTGATTTATTCTGCTTTACTGTATCCTGTCCAGAGTCTCAATCAATGGGGTGGTTTACAACATATGGTAAATAAATAAAATAAATCAGTTAATAAATAAAATAAATCAGTTGAGTGCAAGGAAAAACATTGGCCAGCAAAACGTGTTGCGACATCCCAGAACTCCCATGAAAGTTGGGGAAAATCAAGGTGGGGGTAGCTGCTGAGCTGCTGATCACAAAGAAGAAGGAATTGTAAGTGCGGATTTTACTTCCAGTTAAGCTGAAACTTTTGGCTTGGTTCTCATGAGTGAAGGGGGTAGGAAAAGCCCCGAGAGGAAATTAGTGGACTCAGAAGCTTACAGTAATCACAGATAAAGTTAGGCCTAATTAGATATCTGCCAGGAAGTTGACCTGTTCTTAAAGCACATTTATAATGCATTGCACTCAATGTACATTACATTAAAAACTGAGAATACAGTGGTACCTCGGTTCACGAACACTTCTGTTCATGAACAATTCGGGTCACGAACAGCTCCGGCCGCACAATTTTGCCTCCGTTCGCGAACGCCAGATCAGGTGACGAACAGGATCCGTGGCCATTTTCCCTCCCTTGACACGTGGTCGTGGCTTCCTGTAGGGAGGGGGACTCTCCCTCCAAGCAATAACCGCCTCCCCACCCGCCTTCCTGTCCACCACGCCAGAAGTCATGTCGAGCAAGGTTAGCGTTCTCTCTCTTCGTGCTGTACTTTGTGTCATATTTTTGCAGTTTTAAAAAAACAACAACATATGGTTCAGAACGGATTAACCGTAATTACATTGAACCTTATGGGGAAATTTGATTCGGTTCACGACCAATTCGGTTCACGACGAGTCACGGAACGAATTAAGTTCGTGAACCGAGGTACCACTGTATATTGATGTTCACGGAGGAAATCTACAGGTAACCTCCAGTCCTCTTGGTGGTGACGTACAATACCAGATTTAGTTCAGATCGCACCATCAAAATGCAACCAGTGGACAGCACCATTTCTGGTTTTAAAAAAAGAAAAGAAAAACAGGAACACTGGAAATAAGGGAGTTAAAATCTACACAAGACTCCAGAAACCACTTTCTCTTATTTAAAAAAAAAAACCTCTCCAAAATAGAAAAGACCCCACAACTGAAGCTCTGAGTCCTGCAGTAAAATCGCCACGTCATTCCTACGCCTTCTGCATCTCTCTGAGATCCCTCAAACTTTAAAAATTAAACTGCAACATCTTGCAAAGTGGACCACCGTTGCCCGAAGGAATATCCTAGTTTTGCTTAGGACACTTAACTTTATTGGAAAAACAAAGGACCTCCAGCTCTTTTAACAGCACACTATCCCATTTCCTCACAAATACATTGAAATAACTTCTAACATAAATTCAGCAGCCTGTGATGTTCTGGGTATTCTCAAAAGATTTTCTGTTCCCTTTGCCCATTTTTCTTTAAACTTTCCAGCAGAAAGCCCCTGAAAGTGCTTTTAGGCTAATGTGAAAGCATGTTGGTTAATGTTAACTTCATCATCGGCTTCTTTCCTTTAAAAATTAAAACACGGAGGCAAAACCAAACCCCGCTTTTGTTTCTCAACGGACCAACCAACAGCTTACTAAGAGCGATTTCAACAGAGCCACCCAGCAAAACTCAGTTGGTGCAAAGACTGAAAGGAAAAACAGGTGGAAAGAAGATGTGAATCAAAACTTCGGATGCAACTTCATATAATTGGAAGTGAAGGAGCAAAGCAAGAACCAGGTGGTGGGGAATCGAAAGAAAGGTGCATGATTAGGGTGTGGGAAATTCCTTTAGTGAAGATCAGAAGAAGCTGCCTTGTACCAGACTGGTAAAGGATAATAATATAGACTTATGTTAGTATTTATATTTATTTATATTTATATTATATTTATATTTATTGGTATTTATATTTATTTATATTGCTGGTATTTCCAGCAACCTTGGGAATCCCCTGGGGAACCTGCGAGATGGATGCATTGTGCCTGGATGGTTATTATGCTCCCACAATCTTGCTCTTCATTTATTTTTATTATTTTTATTTTAAGCGTTTTAGGGGCCATGATGTGGTTTTAATTGTTGTTGGTTGCACGCTGCCCAGAGTCACGTCCAGTGGGATGGGATGGCATTTGCTAAATAAATAAGCTGGCTCAATAAATTATTGACTTAGTGGGAAGGAAGACATGAGCTGCGGAGAGCACCTCAAAGAAATTCTGCGCTGCGGTGCAGAAATCGGTGATGCTATTTGCAGGGGCAAAGGAACGATCCAACTGCTCGGCTCAGCGACGCTTGCGTTGAATGGCATTTCCGATTCCCGACAGCACCGGCAGCTTCACGAGATCCCACACGGTGCCAATTGACACAACTTATCAGTTGTCGATAAGCAGGCCGAGGCTTGCTGATGTCCACCCTCTCAATAAACAAGATAAAACCTGCACGCGCTGCCAAAGCTTATATATGTTAAGTACTAAGTATGTGCCATACTTAGTATGGACGAACTGCTACTTCTGGAAAAAGAATAGCCACACACAGGAAATCATTGTGAAATTGCTTACGGTGGCCAATGCAAAGGACGTTTGACACTGCAGTCTGGAAATGACAATTGGGTACTGATGTAGAAGAAAATCCCCATTTGGGGAGATCTCTACTAACCCCAGATTATCTATCTATCTATCTATCTATCTATCTATCTATCTATCTATCTATCTATCTATCTATCTAGCTATCTATCTAGCTAGCTAGCTAGCTAGCTAGCTAGCTGTCCATCCGTCCATCCATCCACCTCTGTGTTCTCTCTCTATACGTGTGTTATCCATCCATCCATCCACGTGTGTGTTATTTATCTACTTCTCTCTCTAAAAAGGCTCTTTAAAAAGAGTCAGGGGGAGCAGGGAACCTGTTGGGCACCAAAGGCTATATCACTCTTTGAGAGCCAACGTGCTGTAGGGATTAAGGTGTTGGGCTGCCTCGTTATGGGATAAAATGAACAGAGATGCCCAGAAAGGCTATTCTGAGGTGGGACAGAACTGCTACAAATAGATCAGTAATAAACACATAAAATAGGGCAGCTGCTAAAGGCGAGCAGATGGATCGCTGGACATTGACCAAAAGAAACGCTGACCTGAACTGCTCTTTATGAACCAAGTTTTCCCCGGGCCATATCAAGCCCTCCAGTTCGCCAGAGCAACTCCCCCTTCTCTGGGCTTTCCCTTTCTTCCAAAATAGCAGAATACTTTTGCTCCACGATTCTAGATGAGCAGGAACAGATGGGTCAGAGCAGGCAACTTCTTCTAGAGTCTTCTTTTCTTCTTTTAATTTTCAACCTCTGAGTTATGGGAAGGTGTGGCAAGACCACGGCACTCTTCCTCCTCCTCCTAATTTCTATGCTCCCAGCGACTCTAGTTTTCTTCCTCCTCCCCTCTTCACATGGAAGCGTTGGGGTGCGTGGATAGAAAAGAGGTGCCTTTACGACCAGGGTCACTGGGGCTCCAAAAAACATTCTGGGTGCTGAGCATTTTCCAAAGGCAAGAAGAGCAAAAGGCCCAGAAGCCCAAATTCAGTATGCAAGAGAAGGCAGCCAGAGGCCAAAACGGAGAGCTCTTTCCAAAGGGAGGGCCTTTACCCACCATTGAGTGAAGGGTTCCCCACCCAACTCTGAGTCACAAAATAATACGGGTGCAAAATGTGCCCGTGGCGGATCCCTCCCATTGTGCTTCCCAGTCCCTTGCCCGCCTGGTTTCCCTTCCAAAAACGTGCAACGAAGCCTAACAGATTTGGTTCTCTTGGATGGTTACCTTGCGGGAATAAGGGGGACGTTAAATACAACTTCAATACCAGGATCGCGAGACAAGAGGCAGGCGACACCTTGGGGACATGTTGGCCCGCGGTTAGGTGCAAGTGGGAAAGGGTTTGTTCTGGGTTAAGCCAAAGAGCAGAACCACCCAGCGGCCTTGCAGCCTGGCAGATGCAGGGTTGTTTCGGCAGAGAGATAACAAACCTTTTCCTCTCTGCCCTCGTTGCCCCTACTGGGAATTATGCAACTGCCCCAATTTCTCCTCCGGCCAACAAGCCCCAATCGCTTGTCCCCTCTGCACCCAGGGATGGTGCTCCCGAGCCCCTCCTGGACCGCCAGGCATCATCTGCGCTCGGCTGCCGAGACCACAAGGACAAGGGGCAGGCGGTCTGCCCGAATACAACAGAACACAATAGGAAGGAAACTGCAAGGCGACACAATAGCAATTCTTTTCAAAAAAGCATGCACCAGCCAGGGAGACGCACGCACCCGCCGCTTGCATGGCCCATCGCTGGCTGCTTTATATTCTTCCTCTACAAAAAGCAACTTGGCCTAGATTTTCGCTTGGCGCTGCTCAGGAAGCGGGCACTCGGGCAAAGAGGAGGACGAAAGTGGTTTGCTTTTAATTACTGAAATTGCTTCTTTATGGGTGACCTTTATTTTCCTCCCTCTTCCAACCATGAGGAGGAGGAGGAAGCGGTGGCAGATTAGGTTGGCCAGAAGAGGGTTAGCTGAAGTGGGAAAGCACCCCAGAGGGTGGCATGTTTCCACGGGAGCCTCTTGCAGGCGTCACGCGAGACACGGGCTGGTCTTTACGGCCAAGCCCAACCAGGCAGAGCGCGGGGCTCGTTCCGCACAACGTGCTGAAGCCAAGGTGATTGTGTGCATTACTGACATGCTACATCAAGCTTATGATTTGAAGGGAAGCCTGGATTTGGGTAACATGCTAAACCACCAATTATCTAGGCCAGTGTTTCTCACCCTTGTTGGCTTTAAGATGGGTGGGCTTCAACTCCCAGAATTCCCCAGCTGGCATGCTTTAAGATAGGTGAACTTCAACTTCCAGAATTCTGGGAGTTGAAGTCCACCCATCTTAAAGCTGACAAGGGTGAGAAATACAGATCTAGGCTATCATACTGTGCAAATATAGCCAGTTTCTTTCAAACAAGAACAGAAGCCTGAAAACTGGTTAGCTGTGTGAGCAGGGCCTTTTCCGGGGCGGCCTCAAAGCTTTGGGGTCCCTTCTTAAGGAACTCAGAAATCGGCCTCATCCCGAGTCACACCCCTGGCACTTTAGCCCAGAGTTTGGTTAATCCTGATTGGCAACAAGTCTCGAATCAGCTCTACGCAAAACAGCTTCTCTGTCACTTTGTCCCAGTCTCTCTGCTCTTCCGCAGCTTTTCAGATTTCAAACACGTGTATTCCATTCAGATGTTTGGCCAGATTTAATTTGGGGAATCACAGCAAGTCCACTTAGGAATTTACTGGTTTTGTTTGCAGGTATTATTAGATGCCCATCCCCGCCAGGAATTCAAGACAGCACAGACATACAGCTCCTACTTTTCCCAACAACATCCAAGGAGCTTCTCCAGCTAAGGGTGGATTTGAACCCAGGTCTCCCTGGCCCTAGTCCAACTTCATAGCCCCTACACCACCCTGGCCCACAGTTAATGTTGCTAACATTTCATGGCTTGCTATCTAAATTTATTAAGCCACCTTGGAAAAGTTTTATTATAAAAAGGAGGAAAAACAGCCACGGTTAAATATTGTTCAGTATAATTGGCGGTTTGCTTCATTCTTCCCCTTAATTTAAGAAGCTACGGAGGCAAATGCCCCCTTCAAGGACAGTAGTGTGGACAAGTAAATTGTTACTCCAAAGGGCCAGCCTGTGAGTGTGATGTTTTATACGACACTTTGCAAGCTCTAAAGAGGAAAACAACCGGTAGAGGAAGAATTTCATCTAGCAATGCTGTTTCCTGCTTATGTGTGTGGAAGATCCCCCCCACCCCTGGATCTCAGTTCTTTCCCAAAACGAATGGCAAAACTTATTGATTTCAGTGGGAGACAATTTCCTTTCATTTTTTACACAGGAGTGCATATGGCAGTGATAGAAACCCATGGTCACTGCAACTGGCAAACAGTGTCTGTTTTTGCTGATCAGGGTCAAATGTCTGTTTACCAAGACATGTTTCAAAGGCAGACATATACATCCCAAAGGTCCTGCACAGAAATAAACCATTAGTCAAATCTGTCTCCTCAGCTCTGTAACTCAGAGATTTTAAGGCCAACCCAAGCTTTTGGCCAAGCTCCACCTTGCGTTACTCATGTGCTCATCTTGCATTTTAAAAATGCCCCACTCCAAAGCTACTATTGGATTCACCTTGGGGTTTTCACCTACTTACATTCCTCATAGAGCTGAAGGAAGATCTTATTAAATTTACACCATGCGATCACGGTTGAATTAGGGTTCACATTAGCTGTCATGTTCATGACCTTATGAAACATAGATCATTTGGGGAAGGTTTCCCCCCCCCCTCTAGTTTGGTTTGTTAAAGAAACTAAAACTGCAGATCTCCCTAAAGCAGTGTTGTCCAAACTTGGCCACTTTAAGATGAGTGGACTTCAACTCCCAGAATTCCCCAGCCAGCCATGCTGGCTGGGGAATTCCAGGAGTTGAAGTCCACTCATCTTAAAGTGGCCAAGTTTGGACAACACTGCCCTAAAGGGACCAGTGTTTTCAAAACTTAAGATTACATAGGCTGCCTTACTTTGAGATGCTACTGCTAGAGATCCCCATGCAACAGGTCAGGAGGAACAAGCAGACACTCTACAAATTAGAAACCATAAAACATTAACAAGTATTTCCTGGTTACCAAAACAGTGGTGGTAACACAGAGCAGCAATGAGCAGTCACAGTTGAGCACAGGTCTGACTGATTGAGATGGGAGAAATCAGGAAACTGGTATCTTCTGGAGGATAAGGAGAGCCCTCTGGGCCCCAAGGCGTGCTTCTCAGGCAAGGCCCCAATCCCACCTAGAGCCAGTGAGCATGGCTACATCGAGAGCAGAACGGCCCAGGGCTTTCACACATAAACTACACTCAGGCGCCAGCAGGATGTGCTGGTTGCAAGGTCACAAGTTTGGGGCTGCACCAAGCCAGAGGACGCACAGAGGGCAGCAAAGCGCTTGGCTTTCTGTACTTTGCTGCCATCTCACGGTCAGTCTAGCAACGCGCATGCATTCCACTCCCTCCCTTTAAGAAATGCCTGGGCTGCTCTGTGGGTGCACCCTGGTCCTGCAAGTGACATAACCAGATTTGGGTGAAGGCCCAGAGAGGGTCCCTGGGGCTTTTAAGAGCCAACGTGTTCCTATGGTGAGTCAAAATTGGTTCCAGGTGACCAGAAAAGGAAATTACTGTAAAACTGAAATACATTCTTTTCCCACTCAGGTTAACAGACAGGCTGCAAATTACTTTCTGGCCAAACAACTAGTATTATGTAGACTTGAAAAGCTGAGTTAAGTTCAGCTGAAGCATTTATAAGCATGTGTGCAAAAATCTCTCCTATCTGTCCAGAATTCTGGTTCTTTCAAACCTCAAGGTTAGGGATGGAGGAACTGGCCTATTTATTTGCTTTAATTTCAATTCTTCCACTCTTTAAGTTTGCTCCATTCCTTCTGTATATATACTTGTCAAATGTATTTATTAAAGTCTGTCTGAACATTCACAGTAATTTTTCCAAATACACATATTTTGTGTGCAGAAATGTGCATACATTTGCGACCCGGTTTCCACAATACTGTTTCTGTTATTTTCACAAGTATTTGTATTTTGTATGCACTTTTCCATTACTTACCTTATTTACAAGGCTTATGGGTCACTGCAATCAAGTGACTAAGTTTAGGCCCTGAAACAATTCTGTGATAATGTTTTGATGGAGAAACTGCATTTCAAAATTCAGAGGAATACAGCTATAGAAGGCAACTATTTCAGTTCATTGATTCTGGAAGGATGAACTGAATCATTTGACTTAAAATCTGAATATAATTAATGTCTTCTCTGTTTCTACTCAAAATGCGCATCTTTGTATATCAGTCAGGAGTAAGGCAGTACCCCAGATCATTAACAGTTGGCATATCAGAGATTTGTTAAACTAGATTACCAAAATCTGAAATATTTCAATCTATAAGGAACTTTGGATTTATTGAACGTGGATGGTTGCAAAAAGGACCATTATGTACTCATGGAAGAGTGCTTGTATCTCAAACTCCAAAAGTTGGCTTTACAAAATGTGTTCAAACTTGCTGTTCTAAAGGACAGGAGAGACTCAACAATATGATTCTGTACAATGTAGGATAATCCACTGTCTAAAAGCTGGATCCAAATGTTGAAATTGAAGGAAGTTATGTAACTTTAATAGCTTTGCTAGATAGGGTTATTTCATCAAATGCGTTTTACAAAATAGGCTTTCAAGTATATTATCTTTTATACAAGAGGAATTTAAAGCTATACAGTATTGCTATTTTATTGATCGATATAGACATTCCACAGATGCAGCTAAAGCAGGAAAAGTTGATTTGGATCCCTCTCAATTAAACTGTTTCATTTCCAGATGAAAACTCAACTAATCTCAGTGGAGCTTTGTTTTCATTTTCCCACTTTTCCAAGATTTCTGGTGTTGGTTCTCTTCCTCCTCCTCCTTCCTGCCTTTTTCAAGAAACCATAAACCTTGAGATTGTCTTTTACTTTTATCCTCAGTGTTGCCATTCAGAACCTGAATTGCTTTTGATTCATACCAACTGTCTGGGCTGCATTTACAGAGAAAAAAGGCCAATTTAGACCACTTAGGTATACTAGAAAAACAGGCCAAGTTTCCTTTTCTGCTCACCATTAAGGTGAGTTGCCAGCAAGCACTTTCTCTCATTCACAGACCATGCTGTCCTTGAAAATAATCAGAAAAGTGGTAGTTTTTTTTTTTTTTATGGGATACGGTGACCTTGCCTTCTTCAAAATGGCCCTGCAACTCTTCAAAAGGCAGACGGAGCTGAAGCTGACAAAGAACCTCGACTTCTCATACTGTTTATTCCACACTCTGTATCGATGGAAAAGAAAGGCATCCTGTCACCCAACCTGCTCGCATTGGAGCAATCGTGCGGAGAAAAGCTGAACAATTCAACAATGCATCAGGTTCTTTTGGGCGGGGGCAGATTTTTGAACCCACCACAGTCCCAGGCTCTAGCTATTGCCTCCCTTTGCTCTTGTTCATGCCCTGAATAAAACAGGGTCATAAATAAAACAATTTGGCCAAACAGGAAAAATAGACTCTCGATTTTAATTAGGCACCACTTTGACTAATCGAGCACTGTGCATCATGCCAGTGGCTCGTACAGCATTTGAATAAGCTTGGTGTGAGACTATCCTCCCACAAGGTCTGGGGCTTCCAACTGGCACAAAATACTTAACTGATGCAAGATACAGGGATTCCCATTATACCCATTTTAAAAGAAGTGCATTAGATACTAATTCCTTTCCAGACACAATTAAGGCGTGGAAGTTGGATTTTAAGGCCCCAAATGATTAAGGCCAGGGACACTGAGAAGTCAGGGCTGACATTCCATCTCCTCACCTGGATGCGGGGGGGGGGGGCGCTTAAGAAGCCATATATTTGCATCACCTAAAGGGGTGGGGGGGTCTGATGGAAGTGAAGGCAGGAGTCCTCTGAGAAGCAGATTTCAAACAGCTGGCTTCCCATACTTAGGAGCCCTGCAACCCTAAAATAATGACCCAACGTTACAATTTGGGGGACCACGTTTGGGCCATTTGGGGACATGAGAGCCCAAATTTAGGTTTAAAGCAGCTGTTCTGGATCGCTTGGAGCAAATTTGGAAGGATTTATATGCTAATAAAAATAATGTATTACACTTGGACACTGCCCAAATCTCAATGACTCTGGGCCGCTCACAACACTCAAAGAAATTATTATAAAATCAATAAAACATAAAGAGTGGCGGGCACAAAAGGCACGGGTGAAGAGAGCTCAGGGGCCAACTTGGCCATTTCTGTCTTAGAATATGTGCTTATCTAAGCAAGCAAATCTCCTGCTATGAACCCACCTGAATGTTCTGCAGGAGAGGCCCTTCTGAAGACACCTTTTACCAGAAGAAAAGGCAGGTTGAAAACATTTGATTGTCACTTTCTGCCTTCCAGAATAGCCAACAGGCCTGGTTTTAACCAAGCCTTTACAATCCAATCTGAGTTTTAATTGTTTTATTGGTAGCATACCTGCACTGGGCTTCTTCATTTGTTTTATGACCAAAGCCACTTGAGTGACTGACTTGAATGAAAAAGCAGGCTATATATTTATCTGCAGGTTAGCAGGCAGGAGATTAAAATGGCTTTCCTAACTTGTAGCCAACAGCTAAGAACAGTTCAGGTCTCTTTTTCTGAACAGCCCAAAATGGAAAATAAATGCTGGCACACGAGATGAAGGACTGTCAGGCCACAAAGCTCTTCTAATCTTTTATCAAAGTTGTATTTGCTTAAAGTTGAGTCAATGGCAACTTCTTCCAAAGGTGGATTTTTTCTTCATAGCCTATGTAACTAAAATTATACAGCTTTTAATCCTTTATCCTCTCACTAGCTTTTTAGGAAAATAAAAGGACCTTCCCTTTACATTTTAGCTTGTTTGTCTTCTCATTTGCAAGCAAATATGGACAAACCAGGAGACAGCATAACACAATAATTATTATATTGCAGCAGCTTTGTTCCCAGCATCCTCCAATGTGTTTACAAGGATTATTGTTTTATACAATACTGTGCTGGGAAATGACTGCTTTTTTCCCCCCCTTCACTTCTCTTCCCCCCACAGCATCTTCAATCTACAAGCATACAAGTACTGGAGACCTCCAAGCACTGTTGACAAACTAGCGATCTGGCATCACCAGGCAAAAGGAAAACATCTGCACCTCCCAACTGTCCAGTTTCCCAGTCTGGCCCACTGACTGCTACTAGTAATTGTAGATTCTCTTTTCTTTTTAAAGGAAAAGCAAATACAGTGGTACCTCAGGATACGAACGCCTCTACTAACGAACTTTTCGGGTTACGACCAGCTCCGGCCGCCAAAATTTACCTTGATGTGCGAACTCCGCCTCGGGGTACGGCCATTTTTCCGCCCCTGACATGTGGTCCGCGGCCGTTTTCCCGCCGCGTGGCGCGGCACGGCGCTCAGCCATTTTCCCACCGCGCCGCAGGCGCCCGGCCGTTCTCCCGCCGCACTGCGCGGCGCCCGGCCGTTCTCCCGCCCAACGCGTGGTCCACGGACGCCAGAACGGATTAACGGTAATTACATTGAACCTTATGGGAAAATTTGCTTCAGGGTGCGACCAAATTCGGAGGGCGGAACGGATTAACCGGATTTACATTGAACCCTATGGGGAAATTTGCGTCGGGTTACGACCAACTCGGGATACGCCCAGAGTCATGGAACGGATTAAGTTCGTATCCCGAGGTACCACTGTAGCATCTTAAGATGGGGGAGGGGGTAAGAAGAGGGAAGGGATAGGACTGCACTATGATGCTGAAATGAAATAAGTCTGTTGTGAGTTAAGCTCAACTTCTAAAAGCTTTATGGACACATCCATGTAAAGTTAGGGTTTATTTGTTGGCTCCAGCAATGATGCAGAATACAACACACTGTTCTTCTGGGGTGTTTTCTTTTCAATTTCTTGTCAACTCCATTGCCCTAGAACTCCCTGTACCTCTCCCATCCAAGTATTAACCGGTTAGACACTGTCTGGCTTTCGAGCCCAGACAGGGACAAGGCAAGAGAATGAGACACTGAAATGCTGAGCTGCATAGGCCCACTGCAGCAAGGCAGTTAAATAAATGTGTCAACTTTTCTTCTTCTTTGTTTTTAACAAATTGCAAGGACAGATGTCTTACTTTTAAGGAAAAGCCTGCCAAAGCAGAACACTTATTTGCATTAACTATCCCGCTGTGGCCAAGCTCCAACAGTGACATCTAGGGGCCAGAAGAATAATTGTTTTCTCATAAGAACCCCATTCCAACCCACGCCCAGTCGTCCTCAAAACTGGGCATGCTGCAATTTATTTACTTCCAACCCACCCAATGACAGAAGCTCTCCAGGGGTATTGCTTAAAGCATTTTGCTTCTAAAATGATTTAAAATCAGAAAAGGCCAGGCAATGCATATAAAGTCCATTATGCCAGTGTACAATGGGCATTTAAAAGCAAGCTGAACTACACAAATGCCTTGCCAAAAAAGGAACCTGCTTTCCTAGCATCAAAAAGGAATCAAGGCAAGCACCAGATGGGCCTCTCTAGGGAGGACACTGCACAAGACGGGGCCACAACCAAGGACATCCTCTCCTTGGTTGCCAGCAGTCACATCCACTGGGCTGAGGACCACCCAAGAGCCGAGTTAGGTACAGGGGAGGCCAGGGGGGTCTTGAGAGACACCATGGCTCAACCCAACCTAGTTGTGATCAACTCTTTCCATAATGGCTCTGAAGCTGCCCTATAATTTCCTCCCCTGCTCTGTTCTCCTCTTGTTTCAAAGTAGCTAATAAAAATGATAGTCCACCAGCTCATGTAATAACCATCAGAGAGGACAAAAGGAAAGCAAGTTCCTTGTTTGGAGTTTCCATGGCCGGTCACCAAAAAGACTCTTATTCTCCACAGCTGACCAGCAGAGGGGCAAATTAGCAAGCACGGACCTGAGAAAATAACACAGAAAATCATACTCCAACGACCTTCGCCCAAATCACTCCCAAAAGAATGTGGCAAAGAGAGCTGCCATTTCATCAGAACCTTAAATACATCATGAGCCAAAATTAAGATAATCCATAAATTGATCTCTCTGCCCCCCATGAGAAAAAGTTGAACTGCAACATCTGCAGATACACCTTAATGTATATACTTCATACCTCATAATGAGCAGCAGAGAGATTTCACCAGGAAGAGAAGTCTTCAGAAGGATTGCTTTCATACTTGAAAATCATTGTTTGGGGACAAGAGACAAGAGCTGCCTCACGTAGCGATGAATGATACTGAGTTGCTTTCTCTAGGCCTTTCATCCTAACTGCCTGCCTTCAGTCCATTTCTCAGGCTCTTGGGGATACCTAGCAGGTTTACATAATGGTCCTGCCAGGTCCCCAGGTTGGTTCCCACTTGGCTAGCTCCACCTCTCACACTTTCAGACTGACATCATACATTACTCTTTCACTTTTCTCTACCTGCACATCTGTAGTTTTGCTCCCTTGTTGTCACCACTGTCCTTCCACCATGGCATCATCATTAACCCAACTAGAATGGATCATAATATACTAGATTGTTGATGGGAGAGGATGTAGATTTATTCTTGACTGCTTCTGAAGAGGGCATGGATTTATGCTCCACAGCTTTTGAAGCAAAGGTTGGCCGGCCATTTGTGTGGGGTAGTCTGAGAATTCATGCCCTTGGCAGAGGGTTGGACTAAAAGACCTCAAACCTTATGATTCTATGAATCAGATACCCTTGTCTGCAGGAAGTAACTCACAGGCCACTCAGAAACAAGAACTTAAAAAAGTCAGAATGAAAGCATGTTTATACTGGAAACATTTCAAGAATTAATCCCAGATGTGTTAGGACTGCAATTTCCTCCAGTTCCCAGCTACAATGACCAAAGTTCCAATCCCCAACATCCAGAGGGTACCAGATTGAAGACAGTTGTATATTCCATGGCTCTGTTGGGGCAGTTCTCTCGCCTGAACGAAATGCAGACTGGGATCACACATGATTTACGCAGTTTATTGTATAAATCACAGCTAACTGGGTTTGCACAAAATATGAAGCCATAAATCACAGTTTCCATACCCCAATGACTGGGTGTCACACAATGTGCTGCGCCAAAAACACCAATCACTTAGTGCAATGTGTGAAACCCAATCACATTCTTGGTTGGTGTATCAGTGCAGGTAGATACCAGAGATACATCCCACAGTACAAATTCCTAACAGCCAATGTATAAGGAAGCAATCAACATCAGAGCAATGCTGATAGTGCAATATTTACAACCTACTGGCTAGCAAGGGGTGATCCAGAAACTATTACATGAACGCTTTTCAGTTTTTTGGGCCCAGCAGTGAATCTATACTCTATGACTGTATTTTATTGAAAATGCAGCATTTGTAATACAACATAAATTTAATCTATCAGAGAGAGAGAGAGAAAAAAAAAAAGATCAGCAGTGTGGCACAAAAAAAAAATTGGAATTCAAAATGGCCATGAGATCATTCCTCAGTACCACAACACAAGCACCAGCTACACAAGTTTAAGTGCCTTCTTTGACAAAACACAAATCTTGTTTGCGGCACCCCTGACTAATATTAAGTCATCACTGCAGTCTTGAAATATTTCCAGTGTTTGATCTCAACAGAGAGGTTCCTGTCTGTGGGAGACCCACAATGAGCCATTTCGAGTCTCAACAATAATTGGTACAAACAACATAAGGGAATCTAAAAATCCAACCTAAACAAGATTTAGAGGAAATTTTGAAGAAAATGTTTTGAAGAAAACATTGCTCCTGATCAACATTTGTGAAAAGTTCATTCCACCAGCTTGTTAAATCCAGTAATTACTTGTGAAGAGAATCCTGTACAAAATCCAGTCATGTGAGAGGCGGCAGCATCAGTTGGATATCCACGCATTGCACCAATGAAAAGGTAGGGGGGGAATTCTCATTATTTCACAACAAATAATGTGCAACATATTACAAGAGAATTCCCCCCTCCCCCCCCCAAAACTGGCAATAGGAAGTTCAGGATGAATTCCGATTTCAAAGTAATTCAAACACATGATGCCTGTGATTTTCAGCAGCAGTAAGATAGAAGAGGAATAACATTACTGCAGAATTAACAGTGGGGTCTTTTCTTGGCAAGACATTAGACGAGGCAGATTAACAGGGTACCAACAGAAAGATGCTGAAAGCAGCAACTGGTCAACACGAGGGATAAAACAAACTGTACATTTCAACATGGAAACATTTTTGGATTGCCAAATAACATTATAAGGCTCTGAAATTGGTCATAAATGTATCACATCTTCATCCATTAAGCAATAAGGTTTCCCCTTAAGAGAAATCACCCCTTATTAACAGAACAACTGCATTTAAAATCATGGCATTTGACAAACTCAGTATCTAGCTAGGAAAAAAAACTTACGTGAAAAGGTACTACACAGAGTAACAGTCTGGTTGAACTTGGCATCATTGTTTTGCCATCAAACAAAATAAACATCAGTTCCAAAAACACCTGCGTTTCTTAGCCATAAGACCAATGGTCCAATGTCAGCTCACATCCAAAAATTGATCCCCCTCCAGAGGATGTAGGAATCCACTCTGTTTCACTGACACTAGAAATATCAAATTACCTTGATATTATCAAGTCTACTGTAAGCATTATCTAGATGTGGATTCCAAAGTCATAACTGGTAGGTTACTTACGGTGCAAAGGGTCAGCATTTTGTCTAGAAAGGTTATCAACATTTCTAGCAGGGTACTCAATTGCTCCTCTTCCTGTTTTCCCAACTCTGCTAAATTCTGGGACTCAGGACATCACAGATTCATTCAAACGAAATGAAATGAAACAAAAACAGTACTGGGGATGAGAGGAGGTCCACCCCAGTTCCATCCAATTCAAACAGAGCTTCCTAAGTTTACAGTCTTTGAGGCTGCACTATACCCACAAATCTTCCTTTGTCTTCCAGGCAGCAATTCAGATTTCTTAGTCCTGCTTGCCTTCCCGCCATTGCCGGGAACCTTCATTCCATGCTACGTACACAAAAAGAGCAAGGACAATATGAACAGCAACCACAGCAACAATTGCCGCATAAAAGTAGCTGTCTCTGTTGGACATCCCAAAGGTACCTGAAAATGAAAAGACAAAACCATGAAAACCTATGGCAATCCAGACCATGCCTATCTTTATATATACCGGAGCCAAACTACTTTTGCAATGAGAAATTCATCACACAGGTTTCATTTTCATCACACCTTTCCATTGTGGTACTCCAAGTATCTTGGACAGCAGCACAAAATGAAATCCAGCAAGACAAAATGATGTATGTATAGATCGAACACTCTTCTGTTTCCCTTTTTACTACGAAATCCACCCAATGGCTAGTGTGGTGTCACAGTTTAGGCGTTGAACTACAACTCAGGAATACCAAGTTAAAATCCTCTGCAGTCACAGAAATTGACTGGGTTGAAGCCAGTCTCTCCTTCCAAGCCCAGTGTCCCCAACAGGATTATTGGGGGTCAAATGAAGAGAGATCCCTATGTGAATTACTCTGAGTTCTTGGAGAAAAGGTAGGTTATAAATCTAATCAATATGCTCTTGATCTTCAATTGTCTGTGGTTCAAGTGATTGCCCCAATCAGGAGGAGGTTACTAATGCTTAAGATAGTAATCCTATACCCATTTATTCTGAGGGTAACTCACAATGAACTACTGTAACAGGATTTAACTCTGGATTGGTAAGAATAGGACTGCACTGTTTAAATCACTGCAGATTTGTCCGCCCGTTAATAAAGTAGCAAAACCATACTTCATGCTTTACTGTACTATTTTGATTTGTAATAATCACTTGATGAATTGTGTATGGAAAGCAGAAGGTATAAATACTTTAAATCAGCTTTCTCCAAAGTTTTGTATGCCCTTTATTGATAATGCTAGCATGACTGGAGATCAGGGAAGATGAGGTCCAAAACATGGGAAAAGTTGGGGTAGTCCATTATAAACAGAACATTTAGATACAAATTTTGTACCACTGAGGTTTGCAAAACAGAAATAAAAGGAGATAGCAGTTATTTAAAAGTTTATATCATGTTAATAAGCTAAATTACCAGTCTGGCTATTTGGTAATGAAATAAAATGTATCAGACTCACAGTTAGAATGTTATTACAAATCAGGATTCTTACCTAGTACATTACAGTATATATGATAAAAGTTAACAATGCCAGTCTCCATAATTTTCAGACACATCAAAGCCAATTTAAAAGCTCACAAACATTCTCAGTATCTAGTTTTGATCAATGCAAATATAAATGAAACTTGATCTTTTAAGAAAACAGAATTTAAATTTGCAACAAAAGGTTTCCGTTGTGAGGATTTAAACCAGGATATGATTCATAAGGCATTCCATGACGTTGCAATAGCTCCCTTTTCATGTAACTTATAGTTGGAGGTTTCTAAAACTTACTTTAGCAAATTGGGGAAGAAACACTTAACCTCAATTTTCCAGTTGGAAGAGATGAAAGCAAATGTCTGGCTCCTATAAAGACAGTCCTGCCCTACGTGCATTACAAAATTGACTATCAGGAAGCTGGTTATAATGACATTTTTCAGAACTGAAGCTCTGTTTTTTTAATGAAAAAAAACACCATATAGTATACAAACAGCTTAATAGAGCAGAGAAACTCCTCCATATTTTGTTAGTTGAAGACTGTGACATAACTTCCTGTAAAATACATCTAGTGTTCCCTGCAATTACAGTGGTACCTCGGTTCACGAACTTAATTCGTTCCGCGACTCTGGTCGCGACCCAAATTGGTTGCGACCCGAATCAAATTTCCCCATAAGGTTCAATGTAAATACGGTTAATCCATTCTGACCCCTCCGAATTTGGTTGCCAACCGATTATGGTCGCGTCCCGAATCAAATTTCCCCATAAGGTTCAATGTAATTACGGTTAATCCGTTTTGAACCATATGTTGTTGTTTTTTTAAACCACAAAAATATGACACAAAGTACAGCACGAAGAGAGAGAACGCTAACCTTGCTCGACATGACTTCTGGCATGGAGGACAGTAAGGTGGGTGGGGAGGTGGTTATTGCTTGGAGGGAGAGTCCCCCTCCCTACAGGAAGCCACGACCACGTGTCACGGGAGGGAAAATGGCCGCAGATCCTGTTTGTCACCTGATCCGGCGTTCGCGAACGGAGGCAAAATTTTGCATACGGAGCTGTTCGTGACCCGAATTGGTCGTGAACAGAAGCGTTCGTGACCCGAGGTACCACTGTATTTCAAAACTTTATCATTCAAAAATAAAAAGAACAGATGCTTACCACCATGTAATAAGGTATACATTCTTTATAATGTATTAAGAAGAGAGTAATGTATTGAGGAGAGAGAGGCAATGATAAAAATGGAGGTATAAAACAATTACCTTCAAATAAATATGCCTTTGTTGAGAAATACAATCCAATGGGTAACATAATCATTAAAGCTGTGAAGAACAGAAGTGTCCTTAGCGTTGAGGCTAATGAACTTTCACTTCTACAAAAAACAAGTCACAACAAACAAAAAGAATCATCTATCAAACATAGCAAAGCAATTGCTTTATAAAAGAACATTTCAATTTTTTAAAAGATTATTAAGAAATTTGGTTGAATCATGCCACTATCAGTTATCATCTACCATAGATTAAAACGTTTTAAGGCAAATGTTTTTGGCAGAGCAAATTAAATTGAATTAATGTGTGTGTTTTGAGATGTACAAATCATATTGCATTATTACAAGTGAAAAGATTTTCCAAATCTAAAATCAAGTTCACATTTACCCCAACCCAGAAATTCTGTGTCTAATGAAGTTAAGTACTAAAGGCCAGAATTTCTGAAAGCTGAGTAAGTGATCAGAAGTTCTGGCCTTTAGTACTTAAGATCAAGTATCATTAAGAAGATATTGATTATTTAAACATTACAAAGGGCAAATATGTGAGCTGATCACCGGCATTTTAATAAGCACATGTTTAGACAGGCAGGAAAAAAAGCCTGAATTCAGATAATACAATGAGGATAACAAATCTCACAGCCAATTTAACACCATAGGAAAATTCCATGTGCAAACAAGAATCTCTAATCAATCTGATGGAAAAACCTTCTTGCATATGCAATTCAATATTTGTGAGGATATGTTTCTGACACTAAAATTATTCTAAGCATGAGATCTGGAGGAAAATTTAAATAATTGCACCTATTATAAATTGCTTGATGAGACAAGACTGAAATTATATGCAGTCAATTTATAATTAACGACTTCTATTTAAGTCAATAATACTTTTTCTGCAGTCATAAAGATTAACTTTTAACTTGCTTCTAATAATTTCATGTTGCACTGTGACAGTTATCTAGTGGCATCCAATTAGGCATTGGAATTTATACTGAAAGCTACAGCAAATTCAAAGAGATTTACAATCTGACAGCAAAATTTTCATTGCTACTCAAGTCAATAATTCAGTTTTTATATTCAAAATAAAATGGCCAACACAGCAAATTTCTGTCTAGGTCCCGCTAGAAGATACTTGCTTCACTGAGTTAGCCAAGCAGTTTATTTATACCAAAATAAACTAACATAGCCAATCTTGAATTTCAGAATCTACAGGAATTAATCAGTGTCTTTACATATGGTGAAAACTGACCCAAACTGGCTGTCCTCTGCTTAAAAATGAAAGTATCCTGGTACGGCTTGAAAGATCCAGTATTAGGTCTCAAAAATATCCCAGTATAAGACCAGGGCTGGAAAAATCTGGATTCAAAACCTCCATCCATCCAGGAACCTCACAAAGTGACCTTGGCTCATCATTTCTGAGCCCAGAAAAGTTGCAGACCTTTTATACAAACTTTATTTACTATCTCTCAGTTCGAATTGCTACAAATGCACATAATTAAAAACAAGTTTTAACACAGCCTATTCTGTTACTATTTCACACAGCATACTTTACCTCTTACCGCCTTTTTCTTTCAATATAAGAAAACATTCTGTTCCATTCCACGCCCTACTTTATCATATACAGTGCATGTATGCAGTATGTATATGCATATATAATTATATAGCTGGAAGAGGTCATTTGGTAAGGCTGGAGAGCCCTTCAAATTCAAAATGTGTGGCGTCTGCAAGATGCTCCCAGAGCATCAGCCTGCAACTCGTTAAAGCAGAAGCGGGGGGAGCTCACGACCTCTGCAGGCCTATGATCCCACCGGGTTAAGATGCTCTTCTCATTAAGAAAACGGTCCTAATATTCAGAATACCGTAAGTTACGCTGTCCTACAACCTGGGATAATTGCTAAATCCCCACTCCTCCTTCCAAGCCGCCCAACCGTCCTCCCGCCCGGGAAGAAGCCTCAGCCTTGGGGGGGTCCCCCATTTTGAAACAGGGACGCGGATTGATTCCTCCTTCCCTGCGCCCAGGAAAGGAGAGGGCTGGGCTGGAGGCTCCTCTAAGCGCGGCTCCCCACCTCCGGCTCCCCTTCCTCACCGGGCCTCGGGCGGCGAAAGCGCGTTCAGGGCGGCCTTCTCGTAGCGCTCCATGGCCGAACGCCTCCTCCTTCTCCTCCAGTCGTCAAGGAGGACGCGAAGGAAGCCCCTTCCGGTCAGCTGACCGCGCCCCTACCCGGCCTCCCTCGCGGCCGCTCGTCCCATGACCGGGAGCGGGCGAATGAAAAAAAAAAAAAAAGAACTTACTGGAACGGAAATTCCTAGACGGGCTCCAGGGGATCTTCAGCATAGAGACGGAGCGCCAGAGCGTCTCCAATGCTTCTTCCCCGTCTGGTGCCATCTCTGGATTCCAGCTTCCAGAGTTCCCAGCCAGGATGGGAATTATGGGGGTTGGAGTCTGAGGGGGTGACTGGAAGCGACAAGATTCTGTTTTGCTGAATATGAACAACAACAACAACAACATAATAATAATAATATAAATTAAATTTATAAGCTGCCCAGCTCCCAGCGACTCATGAACAGGGGTACCATCTGAATGCCAATTTGCCATCCTGGCAGAATTAAATCTTAAGTCTTGCATTGAGTTTCTTGGGATTGGCTCTGCTGAACTGATTGGAACTACCCTTCAAGCACTCCAAATAGGATTTAAGTTGCCATAGGAAGCTCCCCTCCTCTTGTTCTGGTAGTAGCATCCGTGCAATGATTTCATTTATATCTTCCTGCAGAAGTTAAAACAATAGATACAGGAATGTCCTAGTATGGTTAAATGCAAAAGCTACATTAAGAGAGCAAGGTGGACGGTTGCAGTGGCGATGGGGGCACCGTCGGGAGACCTGAAGGATCAGGTTGGGGACAGATCATCATGGAGAAAATCTACCTGTGGTGTTGTGAGGGTCGACACTGCCTTGATGTCACATAATCAGTTGATCACATTAAGAGAGACCCATATTATGTATTTTATCTGTTTTATCTATTTGATTGTAAGCCGCCTAGAGTCGCATATGTGAGATGCATGGCTATGTAAATCAATGAAACAAACGAACAAATAAAATGTGCATCACTCCGAGTTAGCAGACACTGCTTTTAAATAAACTTAGGAGATGGTTGTGCAGTAAAACGTAAATGGTTTCTATAAACAAACCAGCTCCCTTTGTGAACATATTACACACGTTCCTTTTGAATTCACTGGGCAAGTCATCAGTGCATTATGGCATAATGCAAAAATCAATGAAGTCCTAATGTATGAAGTACAACCCGTAGGGCTACGAAAAGGCCAAAGCATCAGTGATTGTCTGTTCAAAAATGGCCATAAAGCTGGGGCATTATGGGAGCTGACATCAAACCGACCTGGATGGCATCAGATTAAGCAGAGACGTAACACTCTGCTACAGTTTTCTAACCCCCTCTAGATGGAGCTGCTCAGAAGGAAATGAACATTTGCTAGAAGAAAATGCACATTTTCATATATCCAGATAGATCTTTACAAAGGGGCTTAAACAGGAGCTAAAATTAAGAAATACCACCAAATCTGTCATTCTTCCCCTGCTGTGTATTTTACAGCCAGGCCAACTGAAATTTGTAGTTGTTCTACAAAACAGAAATTGATATAACTAATTATTCCATATAATAATAAATTTGTTAGACATGGGTAGTACTTCAGTGGGAGTCTACTCAGAAATGCCAAGGTTGTAGACTAGACATTGAAGGGGGGGGGGAATTGCCAGATTAAGGTGACAGTGACAAACCACTTCCATACTGTTGCCAAGAAAATAGCTTGGATATGTCCATTAGATCCCCTGGAGATGCGCTTAATTCAAGGAAGACTTTTCTTAAGTGCTGTAAGTAAAACATGGAGGCATTTTCAATTATCGTCAAAGAGGGGACTTCGTTTTGCCCTGAAGAGACCCTACATGTCCAGATGTTGCTGTTGATATTCCAGAAATTAGTTAAAGCCATTGTAAAGGAATTTAGAGCTGATGTTTAAAGGAAGGAGGATACTGTTAAAGGGGCACAGTTGGAAGGAAGCATGAGAAAGAAACAGAGAAGAACCCCGCCTTGATTTTGTTTTGCACAAAACGGGACAGAGAGGAACCTGGACAGGCTTCCAAGGTTCTGCTTTTCTGTCTTACTACAATAAAAGAGCATTCCTGGGATCACTGTCATGTCTGTTTCTTGATCTGGCCTTTACTTTTACCAAAGGTAAAATAACAGGTATTTTATTTCAATGAGCCTTTGGCCCCAGATGATTGTGGGCTTCTGTGTTGGGTTACATGTTGGATTTTATTATGGTTTATAGATAGCGTTGAATAAATAAAACTATAGTGTATCAAGGAAAAAGATTGACACACTCCAAGCAGAGTTTTACCATGAGTTTTGTGGGACACACCAGAGGTACACAGAGCATCCTTCTCATTTGGCAATTCTTTGCACGTTTCAAGGCTAAGCCTCAATGTTCAAGGTTTGTTTAACCACCTTGAATATCTTAAATTATTTAAAAGAAGCATTTCCCCTATGTAATGCCGCTGATTTTTACCAAAGACAATTTAATGGACTGTCCACATTGAGCTCTAATTTTGCTTTTCCCCTGTGGCTCTTGTTGAAATGCATGCCAGCCTTGGCACGAATGCTAAGGCAATCAGTGAAACAGAAAGATAGGTGCCCAAGTTGCAAAGATCTCTGTGAATTCTTTCTGGGAAGAAGCAACTCCAAAGGAAGCAATTTCTATAAAAACATTTAAAATGCATTAGGTAGGCTGATGTAATAAAAGTACAGTTTCAGAAGGTCAAGTAAAACTATGTAGTTTAATCCTAGCAACTTGACACTCAGAGAGAAAATCCTCTTCAGTGCTTGATTTTAGGGCTAGAATTCCTTCCCCCCCCCCCGCCCCATATGGAAAAGTAAGATGATATGAGTCTAGTTTCATATGTCCAATTAATCATCTAATCAATTAAATTATGAGTTTTAAATGTTAGGAAAATTGTGAATTCTCTGTTCATTCACTGGTATTTTATTTGCCATCCACTATGTACTTTTTTACTTTTTACTTTTATGTAGTCAATTATTTTGTTCTTTAATTTTTTTTAATAATTTTTTTTAAAAGGTAAGGTCAGTAGCCGATCTAGGCTCACACATATATACACATAATTTATTCTCCCATTACTTGTTCCTCTAAGCCAGTGTTTTTCAACCTTGGCAACTTTAAGATGTGTGGACTTCAACTCCACACATTTTAAAGTTGCTAAGGTTGAGAAGCACTGGTCTAGAATATCTGTTTTTGGTACCGCATTAGTTGCTTTTCCAAGTTCTTTATGTAACTCAGGAATTTACTACCCAATTCCTGCTAAATCAGGCACCTGGCTGAGAGGCAGGAGAGCATCTAGGAGGACAGGTGTATTCATTTTGAAAGAGAAGGAAGAGAAAAACCATCAGCAAACTGATTATGATCCCCAAGAGGTGCTAATTAAGGCTAACTGCTGGGTCTGTAATATTTAGCAGTTGTGTTTGCTGCTCTTGGTCCTCATTAAATCTCAACAGCTCATTGACATTCTGTCAAAGAGGTATTACAATGGCCAGGTTGATTTTCAGAAAGATTTTTTTTTTTTTAAAGGCATATTCTTCCCTTTGTACCTACATGTTTAAATTGTGCTTTAACTGGGGTATTAATAGATTCATTTGATATTTCATTACACTTTTAAAAACTTGTTTTCTTTTGTGGGTGGGGTTATGGGTTATCCTTGGGCGTTGGATGTTAGAAATGGTGGGGCTTTTGTGCGTCTGTGTGTTTAATCCATGTATGCCACGCAGAGTCACTTGTGTGAGATGGGTGGCCAAACTAAACCCAAACAAACTGGGTTTAGTGACTTGAAGTGTCAAAATAGGTCAAGGAGATTTGAGTTCCTGTTTCCACTGGGCCATGAAGCCAACCCCGCCTATGTTACAATATGGTTGTAAAAATATTAATGGGTAAACCACATAACCTATGCTCCACAGCAAAAGGCTGCAATAAATGTGAAACAAATATCCCCAAAATTGGATAGTCACTTCAGGCAAACTATATCTTTCAGAGGTATCCATTTCTTAAGCCTTCGTACGAAAAGAAAAAAGACTTCTCTTTTTATTTTCTGGTGATAATAAATTCAGGAATGTAGTCTTTCTATACCTGCTTATGAAATAAGTCACAGTGTTTATTACTTGCCTTTCTATGACTCTTGGTATGTTATACTTAATAAGATCATAAATTGTGGGACTGGAAATGACCAGGAGTCAATAGAACTCACACAAACGCCGGTTCCTTCACTCACAAACATTCCTAGAAAGTCAACCCAAATAATGGGAAGGGATAAAACCGGAATTCAGCTACATTCCAAAATGGACAAACTCAGAAGAAAGATTAAAGATAAAGATTATCTGGGTCGACTTTGCCGCCAGGAATATATTTTATGACATGGAGCAGTTCTCATTCTCTTCAGGGGAGGGGGGTAAATGTTCAGAGTCTTGGCAAACCATTTAAAAATCTTTCTCAAAACCACTCTGCCAATGAACACGTAACTCATATTTTCACGACCCTTGATTCCTACAGCACCAAAAAACATTGGTGGGCCATCTAACGAACTTCTTTTCAATCTCCATTTCAAAACACACATATAACTTACATTTTAATAAATGTGTGTCTCTACAGCAGTAGAAATAATTGCCAAAATCAGTTTTCTTACTGGGTACTTATCAAGTACCAGGGATTTATGATGACCTCATTACAATACCACATGATATCTGGCACCATGCGCTCAAGCTATTTCCTTTCTTGTGTCATTCATGATGAGTTGCAAAGCACAAAACATACATTTGCATTCCCCCACCTCCTTCAACTATTCTAAGCTTCTATACTCCCATTACGCTGGAAGGAAACCCAACTGAAGAAACATTCGCCAAAAATTCTGACTGAAAAGGGAAGTAACCTGAACTGGTGACATTTTGCATTTTCAAAGGTTAGAGACAAATCTTTATCGAATTTTGAGGGACCCAAAGTAAATGCATAAATAAAAATTGGAAATGAAAGCTCAGCAGTTACCAACTTGGGGGCAGTTTTGTGCCCCTTATGTCGGGCCAAGATCAGGCTTAACTGAATATATAATTAGGAATTTAAATCATTTAAATTCAAAGTACAAACGGGAAATATTACCACTCTGCACTAGTGTACTATGCAATTGCCAAACATACATACCTACACCTACACCCATAATGCTTAAAACTGTGTATGACTGTTTTGTTTCATTGCGATCACCAAGATGGCTATTAGTTTCACAATTATAATTTTTCCTGTATTTCAACAAAAATAATCAGTGTGGTGATGGCTCTTGGCAACTTAATGAGCCCCTACAGAAATACAGAGGACAGTCCTTTGATGCTAAAGTAGAACCTGGACCCCAATGTTTTCCAATGATCTGGGACAAAGCTTCACCAAAGGAATAGGGAAACTCGTCCTGATTCTTAATTGGAAAGCAATGAATCTTGCTGAATAGATCTTACATCCAAGAGAAAAAAAGCATTGGCTTGCTGCTGCCTCCTTTTTTATACTCGCTGAGCAACCCCGTCTGCTCCTGCTTTTCCAACTATAATTGATCAATGTCATTCACCAATGGCCAGTGGTTGCTCCAGACCAGAACCTGGAGAAAATACTTTCGAAGTTGCTCAACAGGTCAGCAGTTGACAGAAGGTAGCAGCTCTGGATATCATTTATGCGCTCAGACTAGTGCTCCCTTCCATTCTTGAGGTATGGAGGCAGCAGTTCCTGCACCTGTAGAAAGGAACTCCAGGGGCCTCTCTCCTGAATGACCAGAGAAGGTAATAAAGCATCCTCTGAGCTGAGCTTGTTTCCTGGTAATTTCATGGACGGGTCCATGTAGTTTTCATGGCAACAATATGGAACTTATTGACTGGTCCCTTCTCCAGGAAAGTTTTTTCCACTGCTCTGGAATTCCCTGGAGGCTTCCCATCAATGGACTAATCAGGCCTAACCCAACGAACCAACCAGATGGTGCTCCTTCCTGAGATCTGTGACAAGACTCCATCCATCAATATGGCCTCCCTTAGACCTGTCCATGGTGCTGATCTCTATTATCAAACAACCATGGAATTGTAGGCAGAAAGCTCACCTGGAATGAGAAGTACTTGCAGGGACTCCAGAACAAGTGTGTGACTTGGGGTTCCACCTGGACTCATGGCTCTTGCTTAAGGAACAGGTGGCAGCCTTCACATAACTACTTGTGTGCCAGTTAGGCCCATTTCTGCGTTAAGAGGCCTTGCTCATGACCATTCATGTCTTAGTCACCTTAGTTGAACTTCTGTAACGCACTCTACTTGGACCTTCCCTTGAAGACCAACTGGAAGCTGCAACCGGTCCAGAATGACTACACGAGGAATAATGGGTGCATCTTGATACCTGCACAGAATATCACTATGTCACAGACGGCACTGGCTCCATTTATTTATTTATTTATTTATTTATTTATTTATATTTCAAATTTGGACACCACCCATCTCATGAGAAAGTGACTCTGGGTGGTTTACAATAAAAACAACAAATAAATATTAATTAAAATACAATAAAAATAGTATAAAATACAATAAAACCAAAACCATATGCTTCTGGGTGCAATTCATGATGCTGGTTATCATTATTTAGCACAGGGCTAAGTTATTCAGAGTCTACCTCTGGTTATTTCTGCCCCTCCCACTAGGTTTCACAGGGTGGCCATGCTCCAGATCCTCTCCTTAAAGCCATGTCATCTAATGCAGTGTTTCTCAACCTTGGCAACTTTAAGATGTGTGGACCTCAACTCCCAGAATTCCCCAGCCAGAATATAGATGGCTAACCTGTTAGATGGGGGTTAATTTCCACCATCCACCTGTTCTTTTTAATTGATGGTGTTTAAGCTGCAGTGGCCACATTTCTGGCTGAGAATCAGAATAAAAATGATTCCAGTAATCATTTTAGGGAATGAATGTATGGAACATCCAGCTGTCAACTGCAAAGCTGGATAACATTCCCACACTTGCTTGGAAGATTATGAAAAGTCTATAAAATGTACATTATGAAGCCCTTACATTGCCTGGGGTCCTGAAAAAGAGTTGGTATGATTTTTTTTTTAATATACCAAAAGAGGAAATCATTAGTGTATCCAAAGTACTAACTGTTAACTGCATTTAAGTAATTTAACTTTAACTCATCTTAACATATAAATTACATTATATCTAATGCACTTTTATCCTCAGATGGCCCACTAAGATCAAACAAACAAATAAATAAATACCAGGCATCTCTTACATGGAGGAATAAATACAGAATGTGTGATGTGGAGTTCTATAATTGTTCAAGAATGTGTTTTTGTGTTTCAGAAGGTACATGAGAATTTAAGAGCACAGCATCAAAGCAGAACCACAGCCTCCGTCTGATTTATAGCACATATCTCTACAGATAGAAATAAGATGCACTAAATCATGAAAAACCTTACGGTGTGGCATTTAAGTCTTGAAGCTTAATTTACCACTCTTCAGTCATATGCCTTAATGAGATCTTAAAAAAATACCAGATGCACAAATGCAAGACCTAAATAGAGCATAGGTCTTCCAATCTTCAACGCCGCTAATTATCTATATTTGCCATTGAGACAAAATATGTTTGGAGAACTTTGAGCAACCATGTTTTATAGCAGGGAATTTTAATAAAACACCACGTTTTCACCTGCTGCTCCAATTTTTTAAATTTCCCATGGGACAAAGAAGTGTACAAAGTACTGTAACTCATTAGATGGGTAATAAATTACTCAGGAATGTGGAGAACAAAATTATCCACAAGCCACACAACGTTTCACTGCAACTGGAAAATTAGGAATGGTCCAATGGTATTTCTAATGGGAGAAAAACTGGATTCTATTATAGGCAGATGATCCTTTTGTTTTCTAGAAAGAAAACAAAACCCTTTTCATACATCCATTATTGTTCATTATTTTGTTCAAGATTTCAGTTCTGGGATATCACAGAGGGCCCCACATTTGTTTATTTACTAGATCTATAAGGCCACCCAACTCAAACAATGTGACTGTGAGCGATGTACAACAGAAAACCCAATAATAAATCAGAAAAAACCCAAGTAACATAAAACGAAAACATTACAGAAATATAAAATACAAAATAGAAAATGACCAAGCACAATAATAAAGACAATTAAAAGGAGACTCTGCCCAACTAGACCCAAGGATCTGTTGGGGGGTGGGGGGCAGATCTTAATGGCTTTCCTAAAGGCGAGCAGATTTGGGACCTGTCATGTATTGGGGTAGAAGTGATCCTTCCAGATCACAGGGGCAATCACCGAAAAGGCATGCTTCCTAAATCCCACAAGGACCCAAACAGCTGGAGAACATTGGAGAACTACGGTGTAAATGTGCCCCTCTACAAGGTTGATACAGTTTGGGAAGTTGCCTTCCCAACACATCAGAATGACAAAGCTGAATTACGCAAGACTTCTTCTGCCATATATCCCAGCCTTCTCCACTACGTGCAAACCACCCCAAAACTACAGACTGGAGAAAGACAAAATGCCCAACCTTTTGACCAACACTCTTACTGGTTGCACTTTAATTCCAAAAGGAAATTGGATTAATTCATTTCCTTTTGGAAATTACGCTACCAGGGAGGGTGGGAGGGAGGGCGGGAGGGAGTTGCTTACCTCTCTGATTATCTGCAGCAGACTATTTGTTCATTTCATGTTCTCTAAGCCAGATATAGCTTGGTAATAATTTTAATTGCTATACAATCAAGCTGCACAAAATCTTCTGTTGGCTTTAAATTCCAAGCTACCCATCCAGACACAAGAGCTTCAGCAAAGCTTAAATGTTTTTTCCAAGTAATGAGCTGAGAAGAATCACGAGTCCATTGGAGTTGGACATCTAATAAATTCTAAAAGAACAGAAAAGAACAAGAGGGAGAGAGAAAGAGGGAGGGAGGGAGGGAGAGGAGGAGGAGGAGAGAGGGGGGAGGGGGAAGGGGAGGGGAAGAGGAGTAGGGAGGCAGGCAGGCAGGCAGGCCATTGTGTGTGGTGCGAGTTCCAATTCCTATCAGGATTTAAGAATACTCCCATTTATAGAAGGGAATGTAAGACAGTCAGCTGTGAATTCTCTGGTGCATAGGTTTGGTGCTGAATTTATGGGTTCTCTCTCTTGCATCTTGAACCTTGGCTCTCGTCCCAAGGGCATCCTTGTGATGGATAACCCTGCAGTGCTGGCCATTAACAGTTTGAGCTTCTGCCCAAGGATTCACTCAGACCTTTCTAAACAAGCAGAGATTTCTGACTCTGCCGTGCAATGGTCAGTCACAAAAAGCGTAACACAAACACGACCCGAGAACGAAGGGTTGGCAAAGCTGCCGAGTTTCTTTTCATTTTTTGTGCTTCTGATCCTTTCTACCCGTTGGCTTTCGAAAAACACACACAAGACTGGATGAACACTCACACGCATGGCTAGGCTCACCTCTGCAAATGTGTACAATTTTACTTAAAGTATTGTGATACGCAAAAACAGGTATGCCCTCTTTTAAGTGCTCATGCATTACACAAATGTTTTTGGCAAGCACTCCTCTTCAATTGCGACACCTTTTGTACATTAATTTCATGGATGCAGGCATTATTTGTGCAGCCTCTTCCATCAATATTTTTGTACAGTTAAAAAAAAAAAATCAGACTTGCATTGCTAAAATGGGAAAGTATGAAGACCATACTATGTAATCAAAGGGATGGGGGGTTGACTATCGCTATCATCTTGCCTTTTTTGACCAGACACCCCTGCAGGCATGATATACTAGTTTGGAGGCTTCTAGCTAATGGAACGGCCTGTGCTCTCACACTGACGACCTAAAAGACACTACACAGAAGGAAAAAGTAATGGGTAGGGAAGAGGAAAAAAGAGAAAGCAGGAAACAAGGGAAGCTCACGGACTGCAATAAAGACGATTCCAACCCTTGCCCTCTCCATATTCCTTGGGCTGCAACATCCAGAATTCCAAGCCTCCTATAGCCATCTTGGGTGGGAATTCTGGGAGTTGGAGTCTCAACTTATCTGGAAGACACCAGGCCATGAAGGAAGGGTAGACCATTTCTAGAGATGGACTTTGGTATTCTGCTAGTCCAGCTAGAGTCTTTTGGCATTGTGGCCAGGATAGTCAGGACGACACAAAAATGTTCCTTCTCTGTCTTCCACAGGCTCAAGTTCTTGAAGGAGCAAAAGACAGCCTATGTTTGGTTAGGCAAAAGGGATACATCTTTTTATTAAAACCAACCGACTGCGCATCAAAGTAAAGAATCCATATTCAAGTGGACACTGCATACAATGAAGATTAAATTTATTTTCAGACTCTGCTAGATAGAGATCTCCTCGGCAATTCATTTCCCACTTCCCACTCTGACAACTACCAATTCACTTCCAAGAGCTTTGGACACAAGTGGTTCGGTTTTATTTTAAAAACTGTAACCTGCATCAGCCAGAAGGAGAACAGTTAACAATTACTACTTCAGAACAGATGGAGGGGGGAATCTCTAATTTTTTTCCCTTGCCAGGGTCCTGGGGGGAATTCCTTTTGTAAACCTGTCATTATTTTTTTTTTCATCAATGGGGGATCTTCCTCTGCCATGCAAAGGGATTTTCCATCAGAGCACAGTGTGGGATGCCTAAATTCCCCCTCACTGCCTGCTGCAATTCAAATAAATGCCAGGTTCCTGGTAGCTGACAGAATTGCACAATTGACATATTAAATGCAAACACTGTCTACCATTGTTAGACCCTGAGTGTATCTGGGGGAGGAAGCAGCACTGCAAAACACAGGCTTTAATAGGGGGATAGCATCCTGAAGTCATGCTGTAGCTACATCTTTTAATGCAGGGGGAAAGAGACCTTCTTTCCTTCCTCCCTCCCTCCCCCTCTTCCTCATCATCCATTTGTCCGTCCTTCCTTCCTTCCTTCCTTCCTTCCCTCCATCATCCATTTGTCCTTCCTTCCTTCCTTCCCTCCCTCATCCATTTGTCCTTCCTTCCTTCCCTCCTTCTCTCCATCATCCATTTGTCCTTCCTTCCTTCCTTCCCTCCCTCCCCCATCCATTTGTCCTTTTCCTTCCTTCCTTCCTTCCTTCCTTCCTTCCTTCCTTCCTTCCTTCCTTCCTTCCTTCCCCCTCCCTCCCCTTCCTCCATCATCCATTTGTCCTCCCTCCCTCCCTTCCTTCAGGTGCTTTCACCTGATAAATTTTCCAAGCTTTTTATTGTGACTGGGGGTGTTATGTTTTTTCCAGGCACCTCTCTCTCCATCCCTAGCTCTTTAGGGTTTTCTTCTAAAAAGCCCCCTAAAAGAAGCTCCTTCCTGCTGCCCTCCTGTTGGGACTTCATGGAACCAGGAGGAGGTTCCAAACCACTGGAGAGGGGAGGAGACAGTGGAAACAGGAGACACCTGCCCACCACCACATTGTTATCAAAGTAAGGGGAAGAGACAGAAGCCTACAACCGCCCATGAGAAATCCATTAAATGGTTCTTCTTTTTCAGAGTACATGATTTAATAGGGAAAGCCCTTTTCCCTTCCTTCAGACTGATGGAGAATGGTAGAAACAACAGAGAAGAAATGTTCAGTACAGCATTGTTATAATATAAGTTGTGCAAGAGGTGAGTTGTGATGATCCGCTTTCTCCAGGGATGACTACCTGGGACCAACAGGAGGTGTTCATCAGTTTAATGGGGTCTGCATGCCACACAAACAGATACCCACAACAGACCATTCACTTGAGTTGAGAAGAAGCCAATTCTATACTGCAGCAAGCTCAGGGAGGATGGTAGATTGTCATAAGGAGAGTTCAACCACAGAGTGAGAAAGGACTCCGTTGGCCAAGTAATATAGAGTTCATGGATCTGGTGGATGGATGGAGAAGATGACACCTACAGAAAGAAAAATACAAAGGGAGCCACATGGTCTTGTCCCCTTGAATTACTACATGCTGAAATCGCATGCACCTTAGCCAGAATTTTGCACATACAGATGACATCTCCCCCAACTGGCGAAGTCCATCAGGCACTTTCTGGAAAGTAGGAAAAGAATACAGTAATAAGACCTGTGGCTCCATCCTGCAATCCATACTTGGAATCCATGAGTTCAATCAGACTTCAGACTGGGCTTGGGAGCAAAGGTTCAGAGTGAAGAGCACAAATTTTACATGTGCAGAAAACCTTTGGTTCAGTCCTCGGGGCCGTTATCCCAGAAATGCGGACAGAGAACTGGTCCAGTTTGGCACAAGGCAAGTAAATAAAAGATGCAACATTTGAACAGGAACTTTATATCGTATTTATAACAAGGGTTTGCAATCTTCCCTGATCTCACATGGTAAACCGGTCACCGATCCCCCTTCATCTCAGAATTTAAAAACGGCCAAAGAACACCAGATCTTCCTGCATCTCCCAGTCCAAGAACTCATGCAAGAAGATCTGGCACTCTCAAATAATTTCACCCATTATTTTTTTTAAGTATTTTGTTTTTTTAGAATGCTTTCCTCTAGGTTAAAACATAAATGTGAATCTTACTTTCTTTTTAATTATTTAAAAAAATCTTTAGGAGAGCCATTATGCTGAAAAATTTAGAGGGCTGGACTAGGACCAAGAAACTATAGTTTGGTTCATCCATCCCCATAAAGTTACCATTATAGAAAACAACCAAACAGCTCCTTGAACCTCTGGAGGAAAGGCAGGATATAGATCTAACAAAGAAGTTAAGATTGCTTAATTTGGGAAGGTGGTGAGCATTGTTTTTGGGTACAGCAGTTGTGCTGGTGCCCACAGGGGTACTGCTCTTGATCGCCAGGGCAAAGGAGGCACATCAAATTGCATCTGATAGGCACGAACACATCCTGTGTTGTGATACATGGCAATAGCATTACATAGAACATATCAACATCAAGAATAAATAGCTTTTCTTCTGTTTACAAATAAATTCCAGCCAGGTTATTGCTGTTATTGGTCACCACTGGGGAGGATCTATTCTCCATTCCTTCTGTCCCACCTTTTGAGGCATCAAGCAAGAGCAACCGTGGGATCTAAAGAGCCACCAACATCTTTTTATATTTTTTCTGAAATTCTGGTTGAGGAGGCCATATATTACAGCATTAAGGCAGCTGTTAAAATAAGCCGTAAAGTGGCTCACCAGAAAAAGCCACTCTAGAATCTGAGGCATGATTTTCGAAGGATTTATGGAAACAGCCAAGCCTATGAAGTTCAAGAGTCCCCATCACACAGCAAAGAGGACAAAGACCACAAACGTGGTTCCGGACAACAACCACCCACATTTTTTGCTTACAGCCTTGCTTCACCCTGTGCTTGACCTGGATGACCAGGATCCATATCCGAAGGTAGCAAAATGTCACTACGGAGAGTGGAAGGAAGACATGGATGACCACCGCTGTTATGGTGTAGGACATGCTGACTGTCTGAGCAAAGTGCAAGAGTAGATCCAGTGATGGTACTGCAGGGAGCCCACAAAGAGGTTGGGCATGATGGCCACCAAGGTAAGCAGCCACATCAGGCACAGGTAGGCACAGGTGTTCTTCAGGTTGAAGAGATGATCAGAGCAGAGGCCGTGGCAGATGTAACAGTATCTGTTGACAGCAACAGCCATGATGTTGAAGATGGAGGCAGCAATGCCGAGGTCCATCAGAAAGCCACTGATCTGACAGTGTGCGGGGCCCATTGTTCACTCATTGTAGAAGATGGCTCTCAGGATGAGTGGGCAAGGATACACGACAACTATGAGGTCTGCCATGGACAAGCTGACAACAAACATATTGCCTAGATGTTGAGAGGACAAACACAGAAATGGTTAAGCCACCAGCAATCTTGATCTTTCTTCCCTGCTTTACAACAGCTTGCCCTGACCTCATGCTCTTCCAGATTTGCTGGCCTAGACCCACCAAAAATTTCCAACCAAGCTGGCCAAAGGCAAATAAAAATAAATAAATAAAAGATTTCTGAGAGCCAGTTGACCTAGTGGTGAAGGCACCAGGTTAGAAAGTGGGAGACTATGAGTTCTAGTCCCACCTTAGGCACGAAGCCAGCTGGTGACCTTGGGCCAGTCATACCCTCTCAGCTCTAGGAAGGAGGCCATGGCAAACTACTTCTGAAATCTTGCCAAGAAAACTGCAGGGACTAGTCCAGGCAGTCGCCAGGAGTCAATAATGCCTTGAAGGTATATATACACACACCAAAAGATCCCCACTAAGGAATATATAAGGGATAACACTTCAATATCTATGTGACACAGATAATCTAAGTGTGGTGCAGCATGGACTCATTCTACCAGTGACAAAAGTATCACACAGATTATAACTAGCTTCCTTCCAGCTTAACACATAGTTAAGTCCTGCTTGGATCCTACTCCTTAGAACTGCCAGTCCCATCCGACAAACAGGAAATTGCACTGCCCTTTTCTTGCCAAATGGAGCTGTTCCAAAAATCTAAAACTTTTGCATAAAAGTCCTCATTTGCAATCCATATTGATACTGTTGACATATACCTGTATACACGTACACACAAACTCTGAAAGTCTGAAAAAGTGGGCTATAAATAATGTTTTACAGACAGTAAGAAGACAAACTGAAAGGCTGCCAAGCAAGTGAAAAAGTAAATATTCAGTCTTGATAGAAGGAAAGAAGGCACGGGAGGAAATAACCAGAGTGTTTTGTACTTACATCAATTACCAGCATACAAACTCCTTGAAGCTTCTTAGGAGCTCTTGTAAGTCCATAAAAGGCAGAGTCCCTGTTGTACCTAACAACTATTAATAACAACTTTAACAATTTTATCAGAAAAAAAATGCAATTGATCCCATCACTGATTTTTAATTCTCTCCTTCCTCCAAAAACATATACTTTAGCCTGAAAGAGTTCAAGAATATACATATTTTTTGTTGTTGTTTAGCAAAATAACCATTAGGAAATTGCGGCAGTTATGATCCAGGGGTTCATCTATACCAGTGTTGTCCAAACTTGGCCACTTTAAGACGAGTGGACTTCAACTCCCAGAATTCCCCAGCCAGCCATGCTGGCTGGGGAATTCTGGGAGTTGAAGTCCACTCGTCTTAAAGTGGCCAAGTCTGGACAACACTGATCTATACAATTGGGCATATAAAGGAATGATCCTTGTTGGAAGTATCATGGACCAACTGTTACAACAGAGGCACACAGTTGCGCCTCCAAAACGTAACCAAATATCTAGTATGTCTAAAAACAAGCTACACTTTGCCAGGCAATGCCTCAGATCGGTAGACCCATGTTTCAAAGTAGTTCAGAAGTAGCAATAATGATGATTTTGATGTGGTAACAAGAGAACATTAGCTTATAAAAAGATGGATCAGATATCATCCATCAGACCTGAAACTGTAACTTAGCTTTTCCCAGAAACATCTTAACTGAGGGAAAGTAAAAACCCTCCAGCAGGACATCTTAACTATTACAACAAACTCTCTTTTTTTATTATTACTGGCTAATGTCCTTCCCTCCTCTGGAAAGAAACCAGATTGATTCAATATCGTGATTCAGCTTTTTTATCTTGACCATGGTGTAGAAATGGGTCTTTGCTGGCATTCTTTCAAAAGGAGGGAGTGCATTAATGAAGTCTGTAAGGCTTGGTGTTCATAGGCAAAATTGTATGCATTGATAAATTAATATCCCATTGCTGTTGGCCAATAGAAGAATATATAATTTGCTAGATAGTTCAGTGTATCCTTCACGATGCATTTACATTAAAGCACCTTCATTGGTTGCAAATCCTATGGATCTGGTGAGTGAAACACAGAAAATAAAAGGCAAAGGTGGAGCAACACGTACAGTCTAATTCCGTATAAAGCCTGATAGGACAGGAAAACAGAATCCTTTTGCCCACCCTACCCAAATTCCACAGTGGACAACCCAGTAAAATGTAAACCAGAGTTCAGTAATAAATAACCTGACTTTCTCTGCAAAGGAGGAGATGACTCCAAGTTTATTATGTACGCCCAGCTATAGTGTTTCCTGCTGGAATTCAAAGGAAATTCCAACTACCTTGCTGTTGCATTCTCATGAGAAGCTTGGCAATAATGTCAAAGAAAGACATCTTTTAAGGGATAAAGCAGGCACTATGTGCCCTGTTGTGAGTTGTTCCCCAGTTTAAGGACCTTCTCTTTGACCAACCCTCTCATTGGGCAATGAAGGGAGCAAGCAAACCAATCAGGGAACACAGTATTTATCTCTAACCCTTCAACTCTCTCTCTCTCTAATCAGCAATAGCTATTAAAAAATAACAGCAATAAAGCAATTTATTGAAAGGTAGCCATCCTGATAGTCTTGATAGTCTGATAGCTGATAGTCTGAGGGACATCAGGATGTGAAAGGTTGGTCTTCATCTGTGTACAGGAGAGAACAGAAAAGGGTCCTCACTGTGTGTCTGCATGATTTATTCCTCTGGCCCTGCTGGTAATGGGACATTATTATGAGCCACCACAGAGCATCCTACCTCTGCAGCAGTGTGCCTGTTGTAACTCAACAAGAGTCACCGCTTGGCTTCCCTCCTTCCAATCAGGAAGCAGTGAGAACAGTTGTTGTTAGAAGTTGTGATTTGGAGCAGAAAAACACAGCTGTGGAACTCTGATTATTTTTCCATGAAGTCTGTAAAAGAATTTGGAGAGGATAAGAGCCAGAAATGAGAAGAAAAGGAGTTCTTACAACTGA
This sequence comes from Python bivittatus, assembly GCF_059951505.1. NCBI lineage: Eukaryota > Metazoa > Chordata > Lepidosauria > Squamata > Pythonidae > Python > Python bivittatus. The sequence continues at coordinate 8,559,948 of NW_028277094.1, forward strand.
TTTTTAGAGTTTTTCAAGCGTAAGATTGTTGCGACATCTCCATTTTATAATCTATTTTAGGTATCAAAGGTTTGAGAAGCTGTGGTCCAGCACCCATTTTAAAACCTGGACATACCACTCTTTAAACAGTGGATTGACAAAATGTATTTTAACTACTGTTAGAGCAACCCAGCTGCCTATTCCCTGAAGGCCTTGTAGTCTCCAATCCCAGGAGGAAACGTTTCTCAGAACTGACAGACATTTCATTATTACAGATGTCATTGCATTGGCTGCCAGCGTGAGACAATCCAATTAAGGGAATTCTTTATTTCACAGGGTTATTCAGAAAGCTAACATGCAGAAGTGTAATTTCATGGGGCTGCCTGGAACCCTCAATTAGCATTTCATCTTAGATAATGATACAGACTGCAGATTCTTTCAAGATCTCTCTTCGCTATTTGACGAGCCGTGCACGGCAGGATCAAACTCTCTCTCGGGCTGCTTCAACTAGCGTATGAAACAGCGGGCTTGTAAAACACACCATCCACCCAGGACGAATAGAAGGAACCCTCCAATCAGGGTGGGCCCCCCCAAACCCTCCCTTTTTGCAACTCACAGGCCTCCCCTCTCCAGAAATGGCTTTTCAATTGCAACAGCCGACTGCTGAAAAAATGCAATGTGATGTCTACGGCTTTTCATTGCAAAAATGAAGACAATTCCTGAAAACCCTGGACCTCCCCATTTCTGGGATATTAATCTATCATGGACTCACTGAGCGTGGCCCTCAAGTCACCCAAATTTCTTTTTTAAAAGCTGGAGTTCCTGGAGCTCACTTGCTGCTTGGGTGTCTTATGTGCACAGGTGTCTATGCTGGCTTTATGGCTCTGCCAGAAACAGATGATTCAGAGAAGAGAGAAATGCAACAGATACAGATACACACACACACCTGCCTACCACTACAGTCTCACCAATTTATCATTTCTTTGCTTCCTTCATTATTTTTCTGGCTCACAGCTATCAAAGAGCTCAGCTCATCTGAGACCAAACTGCGTATTACTGGAAATAATATGCTTGTTATGCCACACCTTCCCCCGACTGGTCACCAACCAAACCTTTTGATGAAGACAGATAGATGACAGGCATAAAAGCAGTAGCAGTTAGTGCCTCTAGTTCAAAATGACAGCCGCATAAAAGGAATTGCTCCTAAAGCGGGTGGGGAGGATGACAAGCATACTCAAGATCAGCTAATGCAAACATTCTCCAGCTTTCAATATTCATCAGCTAAGTGGCTGGATTTGCAGAGCAGTGGCTGCCTCAATAAACCATCAAGCTGACCAGGTCAAGTTGAGTGAACCAAGGTTTGGTCCACACCCCATAGCTTAACATGATGCTTAATTCTTGCAGTGTATAGCAGAAGAGGTAGCATCCAAATGTCAAGAGATGTTCCTCTTAGGTCAAGGCCATCGGAAATGGTCCTGGGACAGATTAACCCTTTCATCTATCTAGTCCACTGTTTGTTTATTTCTTTGTCACCCTTTTAGACCTTGGCAATCAGGAAGTTGACTCCCCACAGTTCACAGTGCAGATAAAACTGTACACCCATTCAGTAGTACTACAAAGTATATAGCACTAAAAGTAGAAAGCACTTGAGGAACCAACCCCAGCCTCAATAGGACACGGCCCTGGAGTAGAGATGTCCCCGCCTTCCAAAATGAGGCCAGGATGAGGGCCAACTGAACCTTTGGGGAAGAGGCGGTTCTGTAAGGTGAGGGTTGCCCCTCTGCCTGAAACCCTGAACAGATGCCCAGCGGTCTCTCCCTTGCCCTGTTATTTACTTGTTTAGGCAAAAGCAACAAGTGCGTGAACATCTGGAGATGCCAGAAATAGAATTCTGAGACTTTTAACCTGCAAAGATGGGATTCATCCAATGATTTTCCTAACTGAATTGGGTATTTCAACCTGGCTCTCGCATATCTCATGTTTTCTAGGGATTAAAAGCAGAGCTTTTCTGAAAATCCTTGATTTGGGACCAAGGGTGCCGACACCCGCTGCTACAAGACCATCAGAAGATCTCTCACCAGCTAAATCTGCACACTTGGCATGAAAAATAATATTTTTATTGGAAAGGTAGCCCCGGTCCAGCTGCCAGTTCCACTTAGGAGCTAATAAATCAAGTTCGATTCTTACTTCATTTAATCTCCTGTCAAATTAGCCATAAAGACTCTGAGTGAGATCCAAGAGTAAGACAAGTGTTTTTTTTACTGGAAGAAAAGCTGGAATGGATTCAGAGAATTTCAAAAACGGTAAAAGATACTGAGATTTATGAGGATGGAAAAAAGCTAAAAAGACAGGATTTGCTTGAATTCCTGGAATGCTAAATTCTGGAGTTTTCTTTTATTAAAACTAAGCAATAACAACTCTGCCAACATTTCCACATTCAGCTTGCTACTTTGGCCAATTTTCACTATTTTTTCTCATTACAATTCAATGAGAACAATCAAAACTTTGCTTAAATTCCAACAAGCTCCACTGTCAAAATATTATGACATCAGAATCAAATTCTGATGCCTTCTTGCCCTGTTAGTCTTCTGTTCTTTCATCAAATTTCCAAGATGTTCCCTCACATGCTATGGCGCCTGGATCACAGATCAGCATCACAGAGAGAAAGACACACCACATTCAGGGAGACCTCTCCAGTTCCCGCATGACATTTTTTTAAGGGTAGATGTAAAATAGCTTGGACATGTTATTTGTGAATGTGTCAATTCTATCAGGTGAGCTTAGAGGAAGACCTTCATGCAAGAGGAAGTTACTTTAAAAACTTCTTTGTTTCTTTGAACAGCAACCTGGTAGGAGAAAGATTTTAGCTCAGAGGTAAAATGCAAGCTCTGGGTTCAACTAAGTTGAATTCCTAGCTCTTCCCAACACTATGAAATGCTCTGAGGACAGATAAAATGGGATAGGCAATCTATTTTGGTGGCCAAGGATCTTCCTAAATTTGAGGAGGGGGGATGATGACAGAGAGTGGGCAGAATGAGGACCAAAAAATTGGTGCCTGGCATTCACCAATCCACTGGAAATCTAGGCCACAAACCACTGTAACAACTGCCTTCTTATTGAAATAAGCCATCCACCGATTTGTTCCTCTGACTTTGTTTCCCTCCAGCACCACCCAAAACAGTATCTACAAAACACCTTCTAGCTGGAATTCTTCCCCCCCCCCCCCCGCCCAGTGACTGACCTTAAGAGGGTTTACTTGGGCAGCAAAGAAATTCTCAAGGAGAGTGCCAAGGAGGAAAGCATAGGTTTTTTGGGGGGGGGGGTGATGATAGCGTGTGCAGTAAAAGCAACCCCATGAAGCACGTGCTTGTGCTATTCCTTGGTACCCCCTCTGCCTTCCGTTCTCATCTCTTCCTAGTTTTTATCATGGGTTGCCTTTTGGTTAGGGAAACTGAAATGTGTGCATGTGGTGGGGGGGGTGGGGAGAGAGGTAAGGTGCCCTTTTCTGTCACTGCTCCGTGCAGCCAGCGGAAAGCCTGCATCAGCAGATTTGAGGAAATGAATTCTCTTGGCAGCAGAACAATGCACTGGATTGAAAAACAGGCCAAGCTCTCCTTTGGGCTTCTGACTTCCTGAGTGTTTCAGGGTGCAAAGGATCAAGAGAGGGTAGATCACCTCAACGTTGAGCCTTTTTGGATGCCTAATCATTTAAAAGGAAAATGTATAGGCTGGGATTTTGATTGATTCTGTGCCATCAAGTCACTGTTGACTCTTAGTGATCACATAGACAGATTTTCTCCATGATCTATCCCTAACCTGGTCTTTCAGGTCTTCTAACCTCTGCAACTGAGTCCATCCCCCTTGCTGCTGGTCATCCTCTTCTCTTTCCTTCCACCTTTCCCAGCATTATGGATTTTTCCAGGGAATAGACTGGGGAGAAGGGGTCAAGAACTGGTTGGCCCTTCCTTGCCAATCAGATTTAACAAAGTTGCTGTAACACACCCATAATAGCCAACTCCACCTACTCCTTCACTCTCTTTGGCCTCTTAGAACCTGGGGGAGCTGTTGGGGAGGGGGGCAAATGATGGAAACAATACCACACTATCATGATAGCAAGTTCCACTCCTTTTGCACACGTCATGATATTGCATGCATCTACAAAAGGGGAGGATCTTTCAATAGCTTTCAATCATTTTGACTGCAGACAGCTCTCCTTATGGCTGCCATGTTCCCAACGCAGCAGAGAAACAGGATCCTGGGAATTTGCTCTAGACAACCCTTAGTAAAGCAGCCACACACATACAATTTCCATTATCCACTTGCAAAATCTCCCATGACTCTGTGACCACTTGCCTTTCGGTTAATTCCAAGAGGGAATACTTCTAAAGATGCTGTAATCCATTTTCCTTTAGAACAGCCAAGAAAAGCAACTCTGTCTTACTTGGAAAGTTATCCTAGACCCCGGTGACTCAACAGGAAGAATGCTTGTTTGATTCTGCCAACCCAGCCCTTAGCCCTTGATTAGGCAGCATCTTGACCTTGGCAGAACACACTGATGCAGATATGACCAAACTCACCTGAGCATGGATTAATGAGGACTACCTTCTCAGCCTCTCCAACTCGATCTGCCATGTTTCACTTGGAGATTTCTCTTTTACAGCATTTGGCCCCCCAAAGCAAGGAACTTCTCTCATTTCTATCCTCCACTAGACTAGCGACACAGGACTCGAGTGTCCTTGGGTGGCTGATGTCTTGTGGTCTATTTTACAACATCCAACGAAGTTGATAGGCCCACTCTATGATTTAAACTTTGAATCTTGTTCCCCTGTCCTTATGTGGTCCCCTATTTTTGAACTGATCCCTTTAAGAGGGATCTCTGGTTAGCCATATCTTCTCACACCCTCAGCTGCCACCAATAAAGCAGATAATAAGACAAGCTGGCCTTACAAGATTGCTTTTACTACACGTTAAGATCATGGCTTTTAAACACAGGTGAGGGCAACCTCAAGGGAAAGAAGCTTGAGACATGGCTGAGAGTCCACTCCCAGTAACTCTGTGGGCTGGGTCTGCTGGGAGCTGTGGTTCAGGAATGTCAGAAGGACTGCCACAGGTGACCAGCATCTTCTCTGGGGAGAAGTTGAGCAGGCTGGACCTGGGACCCACTTAAGCACAACAGCCACAGTGCTTAGGGCCCACGAAAACGTGTTAATAGTTTTTAAATCAGAATAAAAATGAAAAAGTTATTTATTTACATACCTTTTAATACTGTAAACATTTCCTTTCTGTCATGCCTTTTAACAGAAAACAGCTAAAAAATGCACAATATTGGAATACCAATAGGATGACCTTATTTGTAACCTATAGGTGTAGTGCAAATCCTAAAATTGAGTAACTCTGATGATGCATGCCAGACATCATAATTAATTGGCCACAACTGATTATTATTACAAAATAATACCTAGGATGTATTAATTATTCCCTATCTCCCTGTAAAAATACAAAGAAAATACTGAAAATCATATGAAATATCATTTTAATACTATTATTTTTATGGAGGGAGGGGCCCATGAAGGCAAAACTGGCTAGGATGGGAGGCCACCTGGAAATGCCAGATCTATGGGCAACACCAGGAGGTTGGAAAAATGGCAAACTACTTCCATGTGGAAGGAAACTGTAATGGTATGTGGGAAAGACCTTGGGAGATGGGGCAAAGAGACTTGGCCAAGGGAATAAGAGACAGCTGAACCAGCAGCTGCATAGTGGGTGGGGCAAGAGGCTCAGAAGACCCTCCCTAATTTCTCGGGCTGTAAAGGATGGGGGGGGGGCAGAATTGCACTTTCAGACTTGCAAAATTCTGTCAAGGGAGCTTTACAATAAAGTAGAATTAGCTCATCTGGTTGTGTTTCCTGTCTGGTCTACCTCTTAAGGCTGACAGAAACCACCACAAAACTCCAAGTCCACGTCCCTAAGAGTTCAATTCAAAGGAAAACCTACTTTTCAGTTTTAGAAAACCGCTCCTTCCTCCCGGATGAAGCTGCCCCATGCATGGATAAACCGAGCCAAACTTCAGTGGAGCAGCAACTGCCTCAAGCGCTTGAAAAAGAGGAGCGGCCAGAAGGTGCAGCGACTCCGAAGCGACGTCTCCGCGAGAGACGGTGCTGTCCCTTCGGCCCGCCCTTCGTCTGTGCCACTGGATGCCCAGGATTTACCGTCGCGACCCTTCACACGTCCTGTTTTGCAAACGTTTGGGGCCCTGCCCAAGAGCGAAGGCACCGTCCTCTAATCTGGAGGGGGGAGCCCTGCTGTTTTGCAAACCTGTCCTCTGCCCCGCACTTTGCAGGCGGATAAGACAACTCTGTTCAGACAACAGAGGCGAGGTGACACGCGTCTTGGGTCCAGCTCGCGGGTATTCGGCCCGGGCAAGAGCGCGCCTCGGCTTCCTCTTCCCCGCCTCCCCGGGAAAGCCACCCCGCCTCCGGGCCCGACTCACCAGCGTGGCGGAGCTTGCGGTCGCTCGGCACCGCGAGGGTCCCCCGCGCGTCCCCCAGGAGGTCGCCCACGAGCGGGAAGGTCGCGACGGGAGCCACGGAGCGGCGCCCCGGGCGGTGGAAACGGCGTTCCGGGCAGCCGCGCGCGCCGCCGTCCAACATCCCCGCGAGCGAGCGGGCGAGGAGAGGAGAGGGCGCGGGCGGCGGCGAAGGGGCGCTCGGCGAGATTCCGCTGGCCCACGGCGGGGACGCAGCAGAGCCTCCCCTCCCTCCGGGGCGCCGCGTGGAGGAGGAGGAGCGCGACGCCGCCCGGCCGGGCGACCCCCCGAAGCGAGCCGGGCGTGAAAATGCGCCTCCGCGGACGCGCGGCTGCCGGCGCCGCTTAGCCGGGCGGCCCGGGGAGGGGGCGCCTCCTCGGGGGCGGCGGCGTGCGCCCGGCGGAAGGGCTTTCCGGACCCTGCCTTTGATGCTCCTTGCCCGGGGGTGGCTCTCCCCTAAGCCGCGGCGTCTTCTTGGGGAGGAGCGCCGGCCGCCGCCAGCCGCCGCCGCCCGCGGCTCTCCTGCGCAGCCTGCCTTCCTCACGCGCCCGCGGACCGGCCCTTGCCCCGCTTCGGACGCCCCCGCGGAAGGCAGGCGCCCCCGTTTCTCCCAGTCCCGGGATGGGATCTCGGTGCGGCGGCGCTTGCAGGCTGCCAGTGACGAATTAACCAGCGCCGGTGGGGCACGAAGGAAATCGGGAGGGGAGGGGAGGGGAGAGGTAATCCTGGCTTGTTCCTGGTCTGGCCCTTCCAAGACACGCTGGATCCCCTCTCCTGACCGGCCGGGGAAACAGACAGCGCCGGTTCTGACGTGGGCAGCTGAGGTCCCAAGAGCGAGGGGCTGACGTGTGGGGGTTGGAGGTCCGGGGGGGCCAGGTCCAAGTCCCTCCTGGGGGATTTTGGGCCACGCCGCCCTCCCCGCCCACAGCGGTGAACGTGCCAGGCTAGGAATGAGGATACCCGGGTTCAAGCCCCCGTCCCCGCTGAAGCTCCCAACATGCCTTTGGGCCAGTCCCCCTCCCTTAGCCCAGCCTTCCCTACAGGGTTGTTGTGGGGGAAAGTGGGAGGAGGGAGCGCTATTGATGTTCCCTTGAGAGAGAGAGGAAGGGAAGGAAGGAAAGAGGAATCAAAGAAATAAAGGAACGGGAGGACGCCCCCACCTTCTGCAGCGGGGCCGTGGAAGACGGACAGCGATCCCACAGAGCTCAGCCACGCCACTGGCAGGATGCTGTGAAGCCGGCCCACGGCCCAGGAAAGCCAGCATCTCGCCTGCCCCACAGCCAGCCTAGGGCAGCGCTAGGGAGCCCTCTCGCTGTTGCGGGACAAAAATTCCCAGCACTCTTCCTCGTTGGCTCAGCTGCCGGGACTGCCCAGAGCTGGGAGTCGGGCGGCGTTTTAAAGCTCAGACTCTGGAAGCCCCTCCGCGCCGCAGCTAAAGACTCCCCCGGTTGCTGCCTCGGAATCCCAAAGAGCCACCAGCCGCCTTCGGAGCCGGGCTCTGATTCCCCTTTAAAAACCAAGCAAACCAAGCCTCACTTCCTCAAATCAGCCACGATATCGATGGAAACTGGACCCACAGAAGTCTGTAGAGAAGGACACATCCAGGAAGGAAAAGAGAAGCAGACAAACGCGGAGAGAGATCATATCTTGCACTTTTCCAGGTTTTTTCCAGCATTTTTCCTCTGCTCATCTTGCAAATGGTACTCGGCCTCCAAACGGGGGCATTTTCACTATGGGTAACTTCTCATGCAGGAAACCCCCGGGCATCTGCTTCCCCCATCAGCCAGGAGGATTCCCCCTCCCAGTCCCAATCATTTAAATCCTTTAAACCTGAAATCCTAATTCCAACCATTTAAGCAAAATAAGCACGGTATGCCGACTATTCGGGGATGTCAGACTACATCCCCCATCATCCTGGCCTGCGTCTCCACCACGTTTCAGCTTGCATCTCTCATCATTCCCACCTGCATAGTCTAGCACTTCTGAGAAGACCTGCTCTAGTAATTTCCCTTGACATAATTAATGCTGATTGTTCAATTAAAAGGCATCTCTTGTTGCACAGACAGGACAGATTTCTCAATTGCAGTCGGTATGCAAAGGTTTAGCGCTTACCCCTGAAACCATGTTTTCTGCCTTGCAGTTTCTGCTTCTCCTCCACTCCCAGACATTCATTTGCATTAATTAATTGTCACCTAAAAATACCAGCCCCGTTTATCTTCCTTCTTCAAAGCGCAGATCACATCACCCAAAATGCTGGCGCTTACATATCTGCACCAAAGAAGACAGCTCTCTAAACTTTGCAGGTGCTGTTTAACATAATCTGCAATGCGCATTTGGAAAAAAGCGATTATCTTCATTGCTTCAGCAGCTTGGCCAAAAGACTGTTCTGTGAATAGGGAGATATTTCTGAATGAGATGAGGAGAAAGGGGGTGAGAAAGTATGAATGGGGCAAGATGATCTGTCTGTCAGATTCCTGCATGTCACATCTAGGGAGCAAAACCTTCAGAGTCCTTAGCCAGGGATGGGAGAAAGCTGTTTGATGGTGCCACCCTGTGGAGTGAAGCAAGTTAAGCTCAAGAAAGTTTGAAGTTGGCATCAGGCTTGATTGCATTTTTTTAAGTCAGTGCTGGCAAGCCTCCAGGCGTTCAAGGAGAAGACATTCTGGAGGAAATTAGCTTGGGGGTATGAAGGGGTGGCAAAGATTAGAACTAAGGTGATTTGATTGATTGATTGATTGATTGATTGATTGATTGCATGCCATTAAGTCTTGTGGAGTCCTTGGGGTTCTCTGAGCTTGGTTCTTTTCTTGCAAACGTTTCATTACCCGGCTAGGTAACATCTTCAGTGCTAAAATGGGATGAGGTTCCATGTTTGCTTCCAATGCTGCCATTAAGTCTTTTTGACTCCTAGTGACCACATAGATATTCTCCTTGATGATCTGTCCCTAGCCTGGTCCTTCAAGTTGCCCAGCAGTACGCTCATCACCACTGTAACTGAGTCCATCTGCCTTGCTGCTGGTCATCCTCTTCTTCTCTTTCCTTCCACCTTTCCCAGCATTAGATCTTTTAGAATTCTGGGAGTTGGAGTCCAGACATCTTCAAGCTGCCAAGGTTGAGAAACACTGCCCTGATAGAAAAACGTGTGTTTTCCAGTCCTTCTTTCTCTCCAACTCTTTTTCCTGGAGGACTAAATAGGTAGAATGCAGCAAGCAATTGGGTGTCAGTGTTCTCACCCTGTGGCTGATTGGGCAAAGCTAGGTTATGAAGTAGCTGGGTCGATGGACCTAGAGTTGGTGTTCCCATAACACGGTATCCTCCCCAGCATTTCAGCTGTGGGAAAATACAAGCTATCATGGAATTATAGGAGAATGGCATCCTTTTGTGGCTGGGGCACACTTAGAAGGGCTGGTGATGGGGGCTTCTACAAACCGGGTTGCCAGAATTGCTACTGTGGTCAATGACAGTCATTTACAGGTGCCACATGTGAGATTCTTTCCTGCCACCTGCACTGCCCCACCCAAGATGCTTTCAACAACCCACCTTGGTCTTTTTTTTTTTCCCCTAGACAGGTGGACAAGCTACCAACCAGTTTGCAGCCACCCACCATGTTTGTTTTTAAAGCATTTCTGTAAGGCCTAGATGAGACCCCGGGGCATTCTTGGAAATTAAGAAGATGCTGGTGCTTTATTTTACAGTATTACATGTTTGTTCTAATTAAAATAATCTGGAAAAAAGTTAAGACTGGGCAGGTTGCCAAGTAGGCACCAAAGGAGGCATCTGTGGGAAGACTGTTGCCCGCATGTTAGATAACCCTTTATGTATTTAAAGAAACAGATATTAAAGATTGTTTAGGAGATGCAGGGTGGGATTCGAAAAGAACTTAACGTTCTGTTGTTATTTTCACTATTATTCAAAAGAGATGATAATTAACCCAAAAAGTGCCACATTGATAGCCCCCCAAATCCATTTCAGTGTGCAAGACACCAACACTTTGCTTACTCATCCCCTTTTCCTAAGACTTCTAAGGAGAAGACCATCCATTACCAAGATGACCAGCCTGATTACAAGATTCTATCTATCTTTGTCCATCCATCCATCCATCCATCCATCCACCCACCCACCCACCCACACACACACACACACACATCCACATGCATACATAAATGCATACTGTAACCATCTAACCCAGTGTTTCTCAAACTTGGCCATTTTAAGACATGTGGACTTCAACTCCCAGAATTCCCCAGCCACTGCTTTAGAAACACTGATCTAACCCCTGGCTTTGCAGATACGGTTGAAAAAGAGGTGAGATAAAGAATATACTTAAGGATGAGCACACTCCTCTGTCTGGGACAGTCCTCCAAATGTTGTTTTCTCTGCCTTTTCAATGCAAAATAGGAAGCCCAGCAAGCTGTTGCTGGTCCCTCATGTTCCAGTAGTCAAAGATCTACATAAATGTTCCCACCTGATGTGAAGGGGCCAACTTAGAGGTGAGAGTTCCCCACTTGGTGTAGGGAATTTTCAAGCATGAGATACATGTTTTCTTTGGAAAAGATCCCAACCTGCCTCCTTCCATCTCCAACGGTTCAGAGAACAAGCGATGGGAAAGACCTGCTAAAACTCTTGAGAGAGCAGCTGCTGGTCAGAGCAGCCAATAAAAGATGGGTGAAAAGCCAAGGGGTCTTCATTGACATAATAAACAAATAAATCAGTGGCCACCCTTTTAAATCTGGACTCCAGCAGGGCATGAACTAAGGTACTCAACGTTCCCTTCACAGCCAGCAGATGCAGTTAGGAGGGACCATGTTTACATTGTTAATTTGGGTTGGGTGGCTGAGAGGAGGAAAACCCAAAGGATCAAAAAGTGGTTATGACTTTGGCCTGCATAATACCTAGTTCAGAGATTCAAAAGGTTTTCTAACAGGCGGATTAAAGGAGGAGGACAGGGAAACGAGGAAGAACTGGCTCCTGCAACATTGATGTTCCACAGGACCTCCAAAACTACCTCATTCAGGGAAAGTGGGCCAGAGTCAAGACCTCCAAAATCAGCTGGGCTGTAATTTAGAAAGGAGGGGGTGTCACCATTGCCCCCTCCCTGCAGCCCTCTAACCATACAAGCAAGCAAGATCTGGTTTCCACCAGCTGAATGTTCCATATCAAAAGCTGCCTGCCGCAGCTGGCACGCTGGTGCACACCAACCTCCCCCAAGCATATCATCAGTTGAAAATGCAATGGTGGGGTGGGGGAGAAAATGTTGTCCAGTCAGCTGCCAAACAATGGGGAGTTATGCTGCAGGACCAAACTTGTGCTGTTGTGAATGCAAACCCTGTCAAAAAGGGCAAGATGCCTGCTGGCTTGAGAAAGCTATGATATGCCGGTCACATGGACATCACCACCTCTTCCTCCTCCTCAGTGGAAAAGGACAGTGAGGCCATTTGTCTTATATTAAAGAAAGAAGAGAGGGTTCTTCCCCCCTCGCCCCCAGTGCTTGCTTCCTGTTCCTTTGGCTTTTTCATGACGCATCAGGGGAGAATGTATTTCTGAGTGGAATGTCAAGAAACCAGGGATGGAGACAAGAAGGCAATTGTACCATGGCTAAGCTTAGACAGGGCCCATCCAGATTGATCTCTTCCTTCATCTCCTCTCCATTTTTCCTAGCACCAAAGGTTTGAACGGCTTCCCCACAGCAGATGGGGTCTCTTTCACCTAGAGGAAGAACGCTCATCCCCACCCACAGGAATATATGTGATAGGTTCTTATGGAGCCCAAAGCTGTGTCTGGCCCAGCGCTTGGCCTCTAATAATGGAACACACAAGCCAGCTTAGATAGCAAGAGGGCCCACTGCTGTCCATCTTCAACAGAAACCCCCTTGGGGCGAAAGGGATGCACAAACTGAGATGAGATTGTCACCACAGGCAGAAAATGTGGGTCAGCTCCCAAGGAAGACTCTGGAGCAATTTGGCCCAATGTCCTTGTATTGTTTGCCCATCAAGTACATTTTCCATTTTTCTTTCCTTACAAAGTTTATAAAGCTTTGGAAGGAGTTATCTTACACGAGCTAGGATGATAATATTTCAGTCACGGTGAATTTGTTATCTGCTTTAAGTTCATCTTCTCAGTTCACATTTCAGGAGTTGTGAGGAGTGAGGTTGTAATCTAGATTTTCGGACAAAACACTTCCCCCCATCAGCCCGTTGATGAAGCTTTGGGCTGGTGCTGGATTCTTGGTCCAAAAGAAGAATTTCAACTTACCCAATGGCTTAAACCAATGCTACATTCCAGGCACTTAGTCTGGGACATGCAAGCAGTCAAGATGGGGGGCAGATCCTGTGCCAAAGTCAGCAGAGAAACAGCAGACAAAGCAGGTGGGTGGTCTGCTTGCAACACTTGGTGCCCCAAATTACCCACGGAGGCCACTGTCCTGGCTCACCAGCAAGCTTTTGTCAGCTCAGTCCCCCCGGTGAACATCAGGAAGCTCCAATGACCATTTCAATGTCATCACACATCAGGGGCTTGGTGGTTGATTGGTGGTTCCTTAGAAACTTGATGGGTGCTTTACACTGGCAGGGAATATCCCTTTGAAGGGTGCCACTGACATGCCAGAAAAATTAAAGCAGCAATATTTATACACAGGTACTCGGAGTTCTTAATTAGCAGGAGCAATGCTGAAACTGGTCCCTAATGGGTAAATAAATCCATAAAACGTGCTGCCAAACTTTGGGGTTATTTTCTGATGCGTCGTGTTTATTAGAAGAACCCAACAGATAAGGGCAGGTAGCTATTAATGGAGAAGGTCCCTCTTAAAAGAATTTATAGCTGCTCCCCCAGCCTATCCTTTCCCCATCAATTACAGGAAACAGGCTTTACAGCCCCAAACAAATTGCTCAGGGAGAGCATAATAGATGTACTTTAGAACAGATTCTTTTCTCAGCAGCAGACTGGTTAAAAAGCATTCCAGAGCAAGTCTTGGTCTGAGAGATAAATGGAAAGAGGGTGGGGAGGAAAGAATGATAACAAAGGGCTCTGTAAATTTAGAGACAGGGGAAGCAATTTCTAACCTACTGGGCTCCACCTTGCAGGGCAGACATCCTAGTTCGCTGAGGGACCATGTGCCTTCTGTGCAGAAAGTGCTAGGCTTGGTCTCTGGAACCACCCACCATGCGTATCTCCAACAACGGATCTCTAGACCTATCAGCTCAGAGGACAGCATGAGACTGTGATTCATGCGTTCCCTCAACCATCATGGGATTTGTTTCCTTTGCATTAAGAGGTTGATATGGACTCAGCCCTATTGAAAATAAACCAGGATTCATGGCTTAGAATGCTGGCTGAACCTGGGCACTGTGGCTGATTCATCCAACCATGAATGTAACAAATCATGAGGCAGGGGTGTGGACACAGCAAGTGGAGCTGTCTCGGCTTACTCAGTTGGGAGAAACTGATTTAATGTTTTTAGCTGTTTTTATGCTTCTTCTAGTTTTGTATGCCTCCCAGAGTCCATGGGAGTTGGGCGTCCAATACATTTAAATAAATAATAATAAATAACAACTGCTGTCTCGGAGTTTTCTGGAAGCAGTAATCCAATTTGGCTGGATTTGAAAAAAAAGAAGGCAAGGAGAGAACAATAGGCCTGGCAGAATGGCACCCTCTTGACAACTGGATTAAATTTTAGTCCAACATCTGGAGATGTTGGACTATAATTCCTTCCTTCCTTCCATCCATCCATCCATCATCCATCCATCCATCCATCCATCTGGGGTCACTGCAGATTAAGTCCTGTTTGCAGAAAGCATTTGAAAAGAAAGGAATTGGATAAATTTGTGGTTCATCTTTCCTTCATCAGCCTGTGAACAAAAGGGCAGAAGGGAGAACTCAAATCCCAACCATTTGCAAAACTGTCTTACAGTCTCCCACCTTACAAACAATCTCCAAGCCTATAAAATACAGGGAGTCCCCAGTTTAAGAACGAGTTCCGTTCCCAAGATCTGTCCTTAAGTCGAATTTGTATGTAAGCTGGAACAGTATTATTGTACAATACTTTATAAATAGTACTGTGTAATGAACTCAAACCCTTGTGTATTTAACTTGAATTTTGCTACCGTAGGCTCCGTTCTTAACTATGGGTCATCTTTAAAACAGGCGCTTTTAACCCAGGGACTACCTGAACAGCAAAAGAAGGCCCTGCCAGTTACTGGCTATAATATAGAGAACAGTCTCGCCATCCAAAGAGCCAGGGTTGCACACAGCAATGCAAAACATTGATTGCAAAACCTTCCAGACATTGCCATCAAATTTCTGCCATAAGATTTTCAATGCGACAGGAGGGGGAAATGATCACGTCACCAGAGAAAAATCACGTTAGGTGCACTGAATTTGTTTCATTCTTGCTCAATATCAAGTAAATTAAACCATGCACAGTTTCCATCCTGACGCTGGCTCCCGGCCCTTCGTGGTTCTTGGACTGTGGTCTTCAGCAGACCACCTAAAATCCAAGGGTGGACTCCCCTGTGCATAGGTGCACATGTACACAGCCTACCAAAGCTTCTGTCCCGATGAAGAAAGAATTGCAGAATCATCTTGCAAAAACTAGCTTTTTGCTGTTTTCGCCAAGAAGATTGTGTAGGTGCAGGGATGTGGCTCGGCTTGGGGATCTAATTTTGCCCACTGGCCAGCTGAGTAAAAACAAAAGCTTCAGATCAAGAGTGAATTTAAAACCTTCTTTTAAACTATTTCTTCCTGCATACTGGGGAAAAAAATGACAACCAGAGGCTTCTGTGTATTGATTCTGGTGCAAGCTGTAGCCATCTGCCATCTGTTACCCAAACAAGACAGAAAGTCAATTTTGCACTACTCCAGCTCACCCAGAAAGAAAAAAAAAATGAAGTAAAAAAAGGGTCAGTAGGATTGTTTGGACTGGAATGGGGGAACAGATCATGACACAACTGTTTTCTTTGACAGGGGCTTCCTTTCTTATCTGAAATAGAAGAAGAGGCTGCAGGAGGCTGCATCTTGATTGTTTATTGCCAAGACAATGGATCTTCAAGGGTTGCTCTGCTGATATTTGATGCAAACATGGGGAAGATGATCACTTTACATGCACAACCGCCTGAACTCCATTAAAGAGGGTGATCAAGACCAGAATGCCGCATGTGTGCCTTTGATGAGCCTCCTGCTAGAGAGACATGATTTCTGGAAGACATTAAACACCATCACAATGACAAAACCCTTCAGCTGAAGCTCATATGGCCGTGGGGACTATTGGGAATATCAGCTTTCCTTTTTTTAATAGAAGGCTACAAGATCTGAGCTGCAAAACCCCATCAATCCACCAGGGGGCAACCAAGGGACACAGGAAATTCTCACCTCTCTGCTGCCATCTAGCAGCCTTTCCTGGTTTTGCAGCCCAGATCCGGTAGCCTCGTCCTCAGAGCCTCCTACGCCGAGCGCCAAGCTTTATTCATCGTCATTTATTTCACAAAGCTTATCGACGGCTCCATCGAAGCCGACTCTGTAGCGGCCGCCGCTTGCTGAAAAAGTCAGCTGCAGCAATTCATGACAACATACGACGCTGCGCGCAAAGATAAATGGCCATGACGTGACCCCCACACCCCCTGCCTCGCTCCAGCCCATTCCTGTTGATTTCAGCCAGGAGAATTGCTTTCCTGGCACACTGTGGATTTCCTGCCCAATCTGAGATACTTGGGGTGGGGTGGGGTGCGGTGGGGGTGGGGTGGGGTGCGGTGGGGGTGGGGAGGCTGCAATGAGAGGAGAGAGAGAAAGAGAGTGCAGAAAGCAAATTGTTAAAAACTACAGTGAAAGCGAAACCATGACTGTTGTCTCTTTTTTCCATCTTTCCCATCTGTTCCCATCCATCGTTGCGCCAATGATTGTTAAAACACCCCGGCCCCCAGATTCCTTAAGTGGAAGCAGATTTCAAGGCCAATGCCAGCCTGAAACAAGACTTCTTGCTGCAAATGTGGGGGTGGGGTGGGGGGTCCTGTTTTCTGCAGGGCTGGGCCACTTCTGGCTGCCGGAGAGCCGCGCCGAGCTTTGCAGCCGGGCTATCAAGAGCCATGCTCCCAAAGAGTGGGTTTCAGGAGCTGCAAAGGGGTGGAAAGGAGGTCTTTGACTTCCTCAAGGTGCAGGAGGGGTGTTGAGTATGGTCCCCCAAACCCAGATGGCAGCCACAACAGCATAAGCAAAGCTCTACCTGCTTTTTATGTGCAACGCACTGACCTCACAGGCTTGTTGTTGTGCGGAAAAATGGGAAGAAGGAATGCCATGCGAGCTGCCTTTAGCCCCCCCAAGAAAAAGTGGGATATAAATCTAATGGCTAAATACAAGTTAAATAAAACCCCAGGCTCTCCTCTCCCACCCTCTCCCTAGAGCGGTCCTCATGTTTCCCATTTCACCTGGAAGGCGAAAAGACATAATTTTCAAATGCGGCTCCATCTGCTACCCATCTAACGATAGGGCCGGCCCTGTTGCGAACATGTGAGGCCGAGTGGAGATGTGGGAAAAAGCTCCCAGAATTAGGCCATGTCATGTTTCATGCAGAGTTTAGAGGCTGGTCCCCTGCTGAAGTCAATTGTTTTTCATCTGTTTGACTCTGTTTAGCGTCTTTTGGTGGCCCTTACTGCTACTGTGATTGTAAGAATTGTAAGAGTCCATTGAAGTTGGACAGGGAGGAGGAGGAGGAGGAGGAGATACCCATCCACTTTCTCCTTCCAAGGCATAATGGTATAAACCCAGGCTACTTCTGCTCACTCTTCAAGATGAGGAAACTTTTGCATGCAGCCCCAATAATGCTAATCTTTAAATAATTAAATAGATGTACAGATCCTGACCAGTAATCTAGCAGAGAGAAGGAAGAATTACTCCAAACAGGCAAAACAAAGGTTCCAAAAAGCGTTGAAGCCAGAAAAATGACTGCCTTTCTCCAACCCGCCGGATCACAGAAGCTTGGGCGAATTTAACACATTCCAGAGGGACCATTTTTCCTCTGTTATTGTCCATCCAGCCAACTAAATATTGATCTGTTTCTCCTGCCAACCCCGAGCTTCTCTCCCTGGGCTGATTCTTTCCTCCCAATCATCATCTTTGAATGAGAGCAAATCTCCTGGGGCTTTTGATTGACAAAGAGGCTTACAAAACCCCAACAGAGGTCGGCTGAAAATATCTCCCAAGGTGGGTAAATCCCCTAAAAAAAATTAAACTGCAAAATTATAATTTATCTGGTGCTAATTAAGTTACATGTTCTTCCACCCAGCTGGAGTTGGCTTGAAGGAAGGTAGTACATCAAATCATTGCAAAAAACATTTCTGAGTGTAAGAAATATAATGGTAACAACATTGCTTTCTTCCCATTTACTCTCTGACAGGAAACCCTTGTTTGTTTCACCATGGTTCATTGATTAAACCACAGCTGACTGGGTTCATAAGTCATAAACCAGGTTTACAAACCACAGGGTCCAGGTTAGCATCACACACCTCACAAAACCCACATAATCTAGCTTAATCTGATGTGGAAGCTGGGAGGAAACGTTAAGAATTTGCTTTAGAACAAAACAAATCCTGGAAAATGTTTGCACTCTGCACAATATTCTCAGATGTGTTATTCTTATCTACCCGGAACAAAGTTCACCGATGGGAGTTGTGAACGTGCTTTGGGTTATCCCACGATTAGGAGAGGTAGGGGTGTGTGTGTGAGAGAACACCCTTATAAGATGAGAGGAGAGGAGAGAGAAGTACACATTTTATTTACATATTTATGTATTACTACAATTGACATGCTACTCTATTCCCAAATCACCTGAATGACACTGGATAACTATTGCAGAAGGGCATGGTAATCTAGAAGGAAGATGAAATGCAGTTGATTAGTAATTTCCCCTCCTTTATCTTATGTAAGCGGCAGCTGATATCTGAGCAATAGTGAACCCACAATTATAAGCTTATTACCATCTGTTTTTGATACTATTTGTATTTGGTTGGGCCAATGGCAGCTAAGTCCCACCCCAACATATGGCTGAGATGACTTTCTCCACAGAGATGAATGGATAGAGTAGTCACGCATTCAGTAACTGTAGAACAATGGTGGCCAAAATGGCTGCCCTTACTTTAGGCCCCTCTCTCCATGTAACTCAATGATGTGGCGGACTCTTTAGATAAAGGTCGTCCTCACTTAATGATGCTAATTGGGACCAGAAACTCTGTCGTTAAGCAGAGGTTGTAAGTCGAAAAGCCACGTGACTGTGCCACTTAATGACAGCAGTTCCGGCAATCCTGGTTGCCATTGTTAAACAAGGGCTGCACAGGGCATTAAGTGAGGGCTTCATGCGACCGCAACTTCCTGCCAGCTTCCCCACTGACTTTGCTTGTGGGAAGCCAGCAGGGAAGGTCGCAAATCACGATCATGTGACTGTGAGACTGTGACAACCATAAGTATGAGGAGCAGTTGTAACTACCACTCATTCAGGGATGTTGTAAGTTCAAACGGTCGCTGAATGAGTGGTCATTAAACAAGGACCACCTGTAATTAGGGTAATGAAGATGCCACAACAGAAAGTTGCCATAAGTGATAAACAAACAAGCATTCTAACAAGCAAGCAAAGCAACCCTTTTGTAGATCCAATTTAGCATTTGCAAATGTTATGAACATTGGTGGTGTGGCAAATGATGCATTTCTTTTTTGCTTTTTTGATGATGCATGAGCACTGGTATGTATTTTTAACCCTGCTCACTTTCTCCTGCTAGATTAATCAATGTTTGTAGTCTACCTAAAGAAGGGTTAACACTACAAGACCCTCCCTTTCAAGGCTTAAACTGGGATGATGTAGGTCTGTTCCTACTTTAATCAGAGAGTTGTCTCAAGGGGCAAATCTAGGAAGTAGGCAGGAATTAATGCAAGATATTAGAGGATGGAGATGTAGGAATAATAAGCAGTTGGCCCCAAGCCTACTATCCCCATTGTCAGATTCAGTGCCGGTTGGATCAGTAGGTTTGTGGAAGGACTACCATTTTATCTTGCTAAAGAGCCAAGACATCTGAAGGGCATCAGTCTGGAGGACAGTGGGTTAAGCAGAGAGGTAGTGTGGCGTAGTGGTGATGGTATCGGACTAGGAACAGGGTCATCCAGGTCCAAGTCTATCTTCAGCCACAAAAGCTCCCTGGGGGACCTTGGGCCAGACCCACTCTCTTAGCCCAAGAGTCAAGGTGGTTCAGTGCTGAAGGTGAAGGAGTAGGAGTGGGGAGATCCAGGCCCAAGTCCCTTCTCAGCCACTGAAGGTCCTTGTGTGACTTTGGACTAGTCTTTCCCTCTTAGACCAAGAAGCAAGTTGGTGTGGTGAGGAGAAAGAAGAGGATGGAGTTCTACCTACAGTGTTTTTTGCTCCTGAAGGAAAGGCGCTATATAAATCCAACCTATAAACATGAGCAACTTGTAACTGTCTCTCAGACAGAGGCTGGCAATTCAGGTCTCAGTTCATGCAGCCTCTCTTGCAAATGCTGATCGGAGGTCCAGCCCCCAAATCAGGGGTGCGCCCAACCATCTCTCCTGTGCCAATACACGGGTACCCAAATGGTCATCTTGTTTCCCAAGCGCTTCTGAAGGCAACCTGCAATTCACAGCTGCTGCCTGAAGATGGCAAAACGATCCCATATTCCTAATTTCATGTAAACCATTGGGGGGGTGGGGGGTGGAATGTCAGATCCATTTCAGCAAATGGGAGAGGATTCGCGGTTATTATTTTTGCAAACCCCCAGGATGCCTACAGATGCCCAGAGGATCATTCCTTGTTTTACCAGCACCGGGCTGCTTTCGTTGAAAGAGAGGGCGAGACATTGCAAAGTCTGGTCGCAAAAGGCAGAGCGGGTACCATCTTCGCGTGCTGCAGTGGCTTTTTGAACCCGCGTGCGAAATGCGGAGACAAAATTGCACTGCATTCAATTGCACCAGGGAGCCGTACGGCTACCTCCCTGCCTGTAATAACTTATCCTAAGCCTGCGAGTGGCATTTTATCTTTTTGCTGTAGTGCTATTACGCCTTTGATTACTCCATTTTTATGTTTGTCAGCATGGCACATGAGAGGAATCATTTGTATTCGATGTATTAAACTGCTGGTGTAAATTATTAAAGACCCAATTCATAAAGGCATTACCCATACCATATGCAGATTTTTTTTTCTTTCTTTCTTGCCTCTCATTGCATCAGACTGGGTTTGCAGAACTCACTTCTTCCTGGACCTTTCAGCAAGCGAGAAAAGGAGCTGTGCTGTTGGACGACCGCGCTGCAGCAAGAACGGTTTCCCAAGAATTAATTTTCCCCCTTTTATCTTACGGAGGGACCCAAACCATCTGCAGGCTGAGCAGACCCTGGGAAAAGACCTTCTTCTCCTCCTGACAGGCATGACGCCAGAGGAGTGAGTTGCTCCTGTGTCTCCGGTTCAAGCGGGATACAAATTTCCCAGTGAAAATAAGCAAACTTCCTTGCAGGTAGAAAACTAGCACGCTCAACCTCAAGTTCCTTTTCCCCCTGATATGCTAGCAGTCATAAGTAAGGGATTTAACATGTTAAGTCGTGTGAGAGCTTTCCTCACTTAGGGTCTGAAGGGGTGATAGATCAGCAGCTACTTATTCCTGTTGCTGTTTTGGGGGAACCAAATGGCAGGGTACTTGGAGCAGGGGCTTTGCATGAATCTCTATCAATTTTTCTAGGCGTCCAAAAGAATATTGGCCTGTTGGTCGCAAGATATAAAAGATGTAAATTGCACAAACTTGGGAATTAGGAAAGAGGCCTGCTCTGTGGCTTTGCAGCTTCCTCTGGTTCATACAGGCCTTATAAACTTGCAATTTAGGGCTGCAGTTTCAAAATACAAGTGAGGGGGATTACATAGGAATACCTCCGTGCATCAGTTCCCCTCCCTATAGAAAATTAAAGTTCCAACCAGAGATTTTCTTCCTGCTTTGATCACGTTGGACAAACTGCAGGGATGACTGGGTGGGTCAAAAAAGTCAGACACAACCATGCCAATGAAGTCCTGTCCCTTTTTTACATGTGCCTCTGGCAAAGCAACCAGGTCACTGTCAAGATGAGACGCCGCATAGGTGAGTCAGCTCTTTCACATCGCAGATAAGTAACTACAGGTTGGTTTATCTCCAATCTCGCCACTTTCAGATGTACACAGACTGTAATTCCCAGAATTCTTAGAGAACATGCTGGCTGAGGATTGTGGGAGATGAAAACCAGCACATTTGGAATGCAACAGGTTAGGGAAACTTGCTTGTTTCAACTTAGATCTGAGATTCTTAGAAAAATCCAATTCACAGATTCAGCAGAAAGGATTCCAAACAGATCAGTGATCAATTCTTGGGTAACTTTTCTGCCCCAATTTTGGAACAAACAGATTAAAGAAACATAAACTAAATATAAACATCAAACATAACTGTATAAACATAAACATACTGTATCACCTGCCCCACAGTTAAAACTTTGCCTCTGGTAAGGTTTACAGTTCAGCTCTACCTGAACTGTAGAGCTCATTTCTTGAATGAAGACTGAAACTGAAGAGTTTCATTTCTTGAATGAAACTTATCTATCTATCTATCTATCTATCTATCTATCTATCTATCTATCTATCTATCTATCTATGTATGTCTAATTTATATGGCTGCCCATCTCACAGGAAATTACTCTGGGCAGTGTACAACAATGAATGAAACTTTTGAATACTTGCGTATCACAGAATCATAAGGTTGGAGGTCTTCTAGTGCAATCCCTGCCCATGATAGGAATCCCCAGACCATCTGAGATCAGTGGCTGCCAACCTTTGCTTCAAAACCACCAATGATGGAGCCCCCGTGACTCCAGGAGTCCCCTGCTTAATAGCTCTCACAGTCAATGAACTGTTAACTATTGGGAAAAAGCGAAGCCCAGAACAAGGATTCACACAGAGTTACTGCATCCAGCCTCTTCTGGGTCAGCCAAGTCTGCTTCTCCATCAAGTCTGCAAGTAAAGCCACAGAAGCAAATCATGCAGATGCACCACAGGTACTCTCTTCCATACAGATTGTTTTCAACCCCAAGTGGCTTTTCTCCATTAATTTGGGGAGGGGGCCCTAAGCAATTTGTTGAACAGATGCTTGACTTGCCGAAAGTTCCAGATTCAATCCAGAACATTTCTCTTAAAGCGAGCAGGTAATCTATTCTGGGAACCACGTCTCTCTGCTGGAGACCATGAAGAGACATGGCCAACGTAGACTCTACTAGATCCACAGAAGTATTCCAGTTAGGAATGTCCCACTTGCAACATGCTTGGGGAATTCCTTCCCTTGCCTGCCCATCTGCCTTTCTCATGGAAAAAATCAATTCCTTTAGTCTGGGTCAGAGAGGGCATCTTTTCTTGGAAAAGGGATCATCTCTGTCTATGTTGGCAAGCGGTAGGAGAGGGCTCAACCCAGGTAAAATACAAAAGGGAAGTGATTTTTGCAAAAGACCAATTGTTAAGTGCAACAATTAAGGATGCTGAAGAGAAATCAATGCATACTGAAACTCCAGCTGCAAATGTGCTTTAGCTTTTCAATCAAGAGGGATTATTAACCTGTTAACCACCCAGAGGGATGTGTTAGACCAGTGTTTCTCAATCTCAGCAACTTTAAGATGCGTGGACTGGGGAATTCTGGGAGTTGAAGTCCACGCAACTTAAAGTGGCTGAGGTTGAGGAACCCTGTGTCAGAGTGTACATGAGCACTTTGTTCACCTGCCTTCCCCCAGTGATAGTTTTCCAGATCTATAAAAAAGAGCAAACACTGGATGGGAACTATAGGAGCTCTAGTCCAGCATTTTTAGAGGAGAGCAAGTCTGAGAAGGCCACTAGAGCAGGGTTTTTATGAGGTCAGCCAAAGTCAGCTAGGTCCTACAACACGAGATGGGTATCCATGTAGTTTCCCCAGTAGCAACAGAGAAGTGCTTTGCCATTGTCTTTCTGAATCCTGGTTTACCTGGCCTACAATCTAGGGATCCCCTACTAACCAGATCCAACCCAGCTTAGTTTAGCAACCCAGACAAGGTTGACCACCTGTCACAACCCACCTCTTGTCCTAGGCTTCTGTAACTGCCCCCCCCTTCTAAATTACTAATCAACCTTCAACCAGAAAACCTTCTAATGCCAACCAGATGCCTTTTCCAAAGACTACAATTGCCCAAACATGTGTTATTAATGGAGATACTTTAAAAAACAGACAAACTAAACAGGACCGAAACCCATTTCAGCTTGAAGGGAGGACTGCAAGATACAATCTCAGGAGTATCTGCAGGGGAGGGTCAAAAAAGTCAAGATTAGGCAGAACTTAGATTCCACTGTTGTGCCCACCATCTTGATTTTTTTGACCCTACCGTGCAGACACCCCTGCAATCTTGCAGAGTTTCTCCCCCCCCCCTTCCTCCTAGAATGGATCACTTGTTGAGTTCTCAGCTGGGAAATTTGCTGGACCATGGACATCCGGACACCTCCAAACGTTCTGGATTGCAAACGGTCACTGTCTGACTCCTGTTCTGGGAGTGGCATTCCCAAACATCTAAAAAGCTCATGTTCTGAACTGAAAGCCACACTTGGCTTTGGACTTTCATCCCAGAGGCTGCCTTTCCAAAACGTAGAGAAAAAAAGGAAAATAATAGGAATCCCTGTTCAGAGGAAACCAGACCGTATGTATTAGGGTTTATGGAAGAAGAGCAGAGCAAAAAGTCGTATTGTTGTATATGGTCACTGCGGCAAGATTATTATATATGCAGAAATGCATATATTAAATTAAAAATTAAAGCAGCTCCAAATGTTGAAGGTTGGATATTTAAAGTTACCGACTTGGTGGAGATGGCAAAAGGGACACGTCTAACGAGAGACAAACCTTCTAAGGCTTTTATTAAAGATTGGAGTCTGTTTGTGGATTATATTATAAAAGTAAAGAAAAATAGCTTGAGGATAAAGGGTTTTATAGATTAAATAAGGGGGGATAACAGAAAATTTAAATAGCAATTACAAGGGTATTAAAGAATACTAGCATATACATTTATTTGCAACCCTAGGTTTTAGCAAAACTGCATAAAAGAATAAGAAGTGGTTAATGGATCCGGGAGGAAATGGAAGGGTGGAAGTGGATGATATGTTTTTTAAGTTCGATGTTTAGAAATCTTCCCATTCACCAGGAACATCTGCTCCAGATGTGTCCGTGCCTCTCAAATCCTGCTCAGATCCTTGCCACCCAAGCCTGTTTCTCTTCTGCCTTCAATGAACGCTCTATAGCTGCTTAAGTTGCTCCAGTCCTGACATTTTACAGTTCGATTAAAAAATTTTTTTTTACCTCTTTTAACAAGAAACGGGGAAGAGACTAGAAGTGGGCACCAGGTCTTTTTTTTTTTTGCAGACGCAAAGTAGGACCTGTTAGTCCTTTCTCATGGAAGTATCCCCCAGTTTGTTACTCATTCCTCAAATAAATTCTAACATTTCAGGTAGGAAGTAGTTGTACTTTGAAAAAAAAGAAAGCCGTAAGAAAACCCACATCCCATCCTGCATTGAAAGGACCCAGGAGGGACTATTTTCTGAAGGAATTATGGATTGTGGATCCTTCCACAAGAGTCAACAAGCAGCCTCCTCATAATCTAAGTCAGTGTTTCCCAACCTCAGCAACTTTAAGATGTGTGGACTTCAACTGGCTGGAGAATTCTGGGAGTTGAAGTCCACACATCTTAAAGTTGCTGAGGTTGAGAAACATTGATCTAAGTGATATACTTCATTTGTTGGTTATGGAATCTCACAAGATGTTAAATTCTTAAATGCTGTTGGGAATAGACCCCAGCCCCAACACATTGATATTCTCCAATTGGCAGAATGCATGCTAAAATCAAGGAAAGGATCCGTTTTCTCCCCAGGTCAGTAGTCTTACCCACCGCTAACCTCAAGCTACAAGTCCTAAAACTACACCCAAAAGCACATTAATGATTTGGATTTTTTTCCCCATCTAAAATGGCACCCCAACAGAGGAAAAAAAATATTTTTACACAAACAAATGGGCAGCTTTTTACCCAGTAGGCTGATCTCATGTCTGCAGGACACCAACAGGATATGAATGCAAGACTCAGCAAGCTAGTCTGTATAAAAAGACACACATTTTCTGCCTTAACTAGCAATTAGAAGACAGAAAGCAGGGGACAAAATCACTGGAGTTCAAAGGGGCCGAAAGTTGAGATTTGAGTTTAGAAGGTTGGCTGGAAAATAACTCACAACCATTGCAGTTACTTTTGTGTGGAACTAGAGACATCATGAAAACCAATGGCCTAAGGATTTGAAGTTTGCACCCCAGTTGCTTCCTAGGGCAAAAGACTGGGAACCTTTTGCCGGAATGAAGAGAACTCAAGCATTCTAGTCAAGGTGATTTTGTTCCACGCTAGAATACTTATTTGCTTTTTTCCATGCTAGAATACACATTACCCATAGCCAACCAGATGCCGATGGAAGCCCACCGGCAATTGAGATTTCCACCACTGTTCTACAGAACCCATTGTTCCAGAGTTGTGCTCCAATTCTAGAAACATAAAATCCCCCTACGTGAAACCAGCTGGCTTTGTAAAACATGCTGAGCCATGGCTTACAGATGCAAGGGGCTGGGTTCACCTCGCATGGTATGCCAAACCAGTCAAACAACCTGAGACCCACCCACCCACCCTTTCTGTGCATCAAACTAGCTGTCTCCAAGAACTGGGTTCTAGATCATGTCATTGGGTTCTGGAAACAAAATGTCACAGCAGAACGCCTTCCCTGACTCGTTAGTGAAGTTGAGGTGACTGTAGCAAAGCAGGGGACCCCCCTCCCCACAAGGTAGCTGAACTCTTGAGTTGGAGAACCAGACAAACACAATAGTCAATCCAGCCCGTGAGCAAATATGGTTTCTCCCACCTTGCCTGTCCCATGATCAGTGGACTGCTGGAAGGGGTCAATGGGGAAAGAGAAGAAAAAACGCCATGAGTCTGAAACGGTTTAAACACAAGACAAAAAAGGCACATTTTAATATTTACAAAGCATAGCATTTGGGCAACTAATGTACCCCACACATCTATAAAGAAATCTCTGCCTCTCCCTTCCTTAGTCACCTACCTTTGCAAATGGTGGTTCTCACCCCATTAAGTATTCACTTAGCTTTTGATTTTCAAGTAATAAGATTCAAATTTGCATAGTATCTTTTAACAGCAAATCCACTCAAGTGGATGTCTTTCTCAGATCAATTGCCCATCATGATCATTCTTGGGAGGTGGAACGGTGGCATTATTTATCTGATTTTATTTTATTTTATTTTTTTGCTGCAGCTACGGCTAAAGATAAAACCTTGTTAAAAGCAGGAACTTTAGAATATTGTCAAGAAGTTTTAAAAATGTAATACTGTTTATTTTTGCTTCAAAAACATTTCAGCATTCTAAACATACAAAAAAACCAACATAATGTTTTTTGCAAATTTTTTTGTTTCTTTTAAGTACAGAGGTGTTTTTGAACTTTTCTGCGCCCTCTCCTCACTTTTAAGCTGACAATGAAGGAGACTTACAGCTTCTGTTTAAAAACTACCCCGCTTTAAACTAAAAGAAAAAAAAAAAAAAGAGGATTTCATACGATTTTTTTTTTCTCATGCCAGCTGAATCCCCCCCTCCCTTCTTTCACAACTAAGAATGGCCGCAAAATGCTATTTCACTATATACAGAAAGACAACTTTAAGCTAAATGTACCTCACTGTAGTGTAAATTAGATCTACTTTTGCAGTGCACGCTCTGAGACGTAGCCCTTGCCGAGGGAAAAACAACGAGGCTTTTTTCTTAAAGCCGTTTCCCTTCTCAGGGGTCACCAAAGCATGAACCACAAGAATTTGTCTAGTTTTTACAAACTATAGATATGTACAGTTTATAACCCAGGATTTTCTAGCCAAGAACCATATAGTTAAACACCACCTTACAAATTAAAAAATAAGATGCTTGAAACATTTTTAAATGCTTTGTTACACCGACAGGAAAGTGCACAGAGTTGAGGAGAACACTAGAGCATCTTTGTTTCCACTTGTTTTTTTCCTTTTTGTTTTAAAAATGTTTGGAAATATGTACAACTTTGTTACAGTTTCAGGGCCCGGAGGGGTGCCCCTCGCTATTGAACATAAACCAGTTACCGTGGTTTTTTGTTTGTTTTCTTTCTGTATTTTCCGACAGCACTTTTATTTATTTTCTTCCAAAGAGGCTACAGTATCGTGATCAAAATCCAAATTTGTGTCATTAATCCTAATAAAGGGCAAATAAGGCACCGTCTCAAGCGAGAGGCGCCGGGTTTTTCTTTTCCGAATGGTGTTTCCCCTACTCTATGGTATTCACATGGAAACAAGGATTATACACAGTTTCTCATTCATCGTCTTCCTCCTCCTCCTCGTCCTCCTCGTCCTCCTCTTCCTCGTCTTCTTCTTCCTCTACTTTTTTCCGAGCTGCGGCGGCTGCTTTAGCGGCTGCGCTTTTCGCACCATCGAACTTGCCTTTAGACTTGTAGTCCGCAACGTCCTGCAATGGCAAAAGGGGCGGGTTGAGCGGCCTTCCGAGCTCCGGCTGGCTTAGGCAGGGCAAAGGGTCCACCCGTGGCTGGAGCCGAGGCGCGGCTGGTTTATCGTCACCCTTTACTGAGTTCAGCAAACCGCCTGACTTTGCACTCTACGCCGGAAGCCAACGCTTGCCGGCCACTGATGGCGAGGCTCAACTAACCCTAAAGTAAAGAATCCAGCTTCTGGTGGAGCGCAAGTTGTGAACCTACCTGAAGAGCATGACTGAATGGTCCTCAAAGGCCAAACCGTCACACTGAATCTTCAAGAGGAGAACTGATGGACAGATTCAAACCCATGCCGAAGGGCTGTCCTGATTAGATCCACCCACCGTTTATGGTAATTTCTGAATTACCAAGAGGCCTTTGACACGCAAGGTGATTAAAAAGATAGGTGGATGGAAGGAAGGAGAAAACGAGGGGCACTTCCTCTGATGAAGAGTCCTCAGACTTCCAAAAGCCACTGCTATTTTGGAAACCGCTCCTAGACCCAACAAATATGAGTGCGACACAGATTTTTTTATCCCCTTGGGGTTCAAAGGCAAAAGTAGCCACGCTCTGGAGCTCGATCAGGTCTTTTATCTTCCCCTGGGTTTCTAGGAGACAGGTGGGTTTTTTAAAATAATCTTTTTGAAGCTTAATCTCTTTTTTTGGCATGTTTAGGACTCAAAGAGTGGGAAGGGACCCTGCTGATTTTCCACTCTGGTGGCTAAAAGAGGTTCTAGGGGAGGAGGGAAGTATGAGACGTTCATGGTGCCCAGGCTGAGCCTAAAAGAAGTGGTTTATTACTATCAGCCCCTCTGAGAAGATCATGCTCTTGAAAGCAATTTAAGAAATATATTCCGTGGAATCCTGTTCCCAAGAAACAGGAGAGTTTCTGGAACCGAAGGCACCTTTTCATTTGAAACACTGAGCACCAAGTAATAAGAGTCCTATGGCCCATTACAGCTTTGCCCTAGATTAGTGTTTCTCAATCTTGGCAACTTTTCGATATGTGGACTGCAACTCCCAGAATTCCCCAGCCAGCCACATAAAGCCATGTAAATATATAGAGCTCTGCCCTGCTTTCAAGGATCAATAAGGACTAGAATGCTGACCTTAAAGAGGAACAGAGATGCTCAGAAAGTTTCATGGCACAAGGAGAACCTTAGGTCTCCCTTT
Organism: Python bivittatus; assembly: GCF_059951505.1. Taxonomy (NCBI): domain Eukaryota; kingdom Metazoa; phylum Chordata; class Lepidosauria; order Squamata; family Pythonidae; genus Python; species Python bivittatus. The sequence goes on from NW_028277094.1 coordinate 8,589,221, forward strand.
GCTCCGTCAACATAATTAGCATTAAATTATGCCACAGATGCTATATTGCTTTTTTTTTTTTTTACACCACAGATAGTTCATCTTTTACATCGAACGGTTTAATTCTTTTAGCAGAACTTGGGGGGGAGGCAAAAACAGGCTTCATATATCAGAAACGCATTCCTATTTGGGCTGACTTTGGGGACTTAAGAGCTAAGTCAGCTAAAGGTCAGAAACATCTCCCATTACCTTCCTCGACAGGATGAGCTAAAACATTTCTGATTTAGAAAAAATATTCTAAAGGGCACTGGTGTGCCTGTCAGAGAGCTGGCTAAAGATTACGGAGGTAGAAGCCAAGCCTCCTTGAAGTCAAACTGGACTCCTGGTGACTTCATGGTGTGCTCAACCTTGTTTTCTTGGCAGTAATGTGTTGGCATTGTCTTCGTTCAGGATGTTTTATGAATTTCCAAGTCTAGCACCCCACCCAGGGATTTCCTGGGTGGGCAGGAAATAGCATGGGGAAACGGATGGAAAAGACCACCATATTTCCAACAGTAGAAAGTATCTATAGCTTGAGGTTAAATGGTTGGGTTCTTGGTGTTCCCTGAGCTTGGCTGTTTTCTTGCAGACGTTCCATTACCAGTCTACGTTACATCATCAGTGGTTACATCATCAAGGCATGGGGGAGTTGCATTTGCTGGTTATTTATACATAACAGCTCAGCCTGCCAGTCTTGGCTGGGGTGTGGTTTGTTCCTAGATTAGGGCATTGTTTCTTCCCTGTTTATCTGCTCCCGTTTCCTACTTATCTAGGTGTTGGTTGTTAAGGAGGATGTGCTCTGGGCTATTCCAAAGGTGCACCAGATAATCAAGGAAGAAACAATAACCTGATCGAGGAACAAACCACGCCCCAGCTAAGACCACTCCCCCACTGCACTGTCGAGGTTCCCTAGGCGGGCTGTGAAATGTTCACAAGAAAACAACCAGGCTTGGAGAACACCAAGAACGCAACTACCGTATCTGCTTGGTTGAGCTCCTGGAGGAAAGGCAGGATAGAAACACCACAGAGAAATGCCAGCATACCATATCTTTCTGTTAGAAGGGTGCTGTATTTGGATACAGAGTTGAAGTGGTGCTTTGGATCTGGTTTAGGTGTCCTGTTAGTCAAGAGTGCATTCACACCAGAACCAAAGCATCTTTTCTGCTTCAGTTCTGAATACTGCACACCTCCGTTTGTCATTATACAGCATAATATAGCGATTAAACCAGCATTTTGCACGTGTATTCTTAGCCCAGAAACTGCTCCGCAAATCAAGAACCCCACATTCATTTGCTTGCCCGAGCCTAGCCGTTACCTTCTCCCTGGACCAAGGCCATCCAGAGTCGATCAGCCAACCTTACCTTCTCATATTTCTCCTTCAGCTTAGCAGCTTTGTTGTTGTAAGGCTGCTTCTCGCTGTCACTAAGGTTGTTCCACATTTCGCCCAATTTCTTCGCCACGTCTCCGATGGAAATGCCCGGATTAGTGGATTTGATTTTGGGACGGAATTCCGAACAGAAGAGGAAAAATCCAGACCTTGGGGAAGGAGGGGGAAGATACAGGACAGCTGAAAACGGGGGCCCAGGAGTTTACAGCAAACTACAGTGATATGATTTGGGCCAGAAGCTACAGTGATTTGGTTCCAATGAGGCATGGAATAATGATAAGAATCACTGCATGCCTCTTCCCCAGTTTCAAGCACAGATGTCAGAAGGAGGCTGGGATCCAGCTGGGATCCAGCTGGGATCCAGCAAAAGATCCAGGTCCCATCTTTGCAACCCCACCAGAGAACATGACTCCCAGGACACATCAGTGTTATGTTCAAGCAAGGCTGCAGTGCATATACCCAGCTAAGCTAAATCCAAACATTTGTCAACATCCCACCAAAAGGGGGCAGGAAAAATGATGACAATTCAACTGATATTAAATCAGTTAAGATATTTATATCTTAGAAACCTAAGAATTCTCTGTTTTAAATCTAATTAAAAAAAAAAAGAGCCAGCAGGACTTGAGAAGCTATCACCAACAAGGCTAACCCCACTGCAATACATTTATAACAGTGTTGTCCAAACTTGGCCACTTTAAGATGAGTGGACTTCAACTTCCAGAATTCCCCAGCCAGCCATGCTGGCTGGGGAATTCTGGGAGTTGAGGTCCACTCATCTTAAAGTGGCCAAGTTTGGACAACACTGATTTATAATATCTTAATGCTGCCCCATCTTCCAGAACTGTAGTATTCAAAAACATCTGAGTTCATGCCTGAAGTCCTATTGAAATATATTAAGAAATCACAACATGACACTCCTCAAGGCAGGTTGCAACGTGAACCTGGTTACCAAAGTGTGGCTGTATCAGCTACTCACTGCAAAAACATCACATTTGGGGTTCAGGCATTTTAAGGCTTAGGAGGACCAGAGAATTAAAAAAAACAACAACAACACCCAAACTGCAACGATTAGCTACCAGCTGGTTAGATTTCACCCATGCAAAGAGCAGCAGAAAGTTGCAGCCACTTTAAAAAGCAGTTTCTTAAATCTGCGACTATATTTCAGGAGTGCAATGCTATCCCTTGTGTGTCTTATTTCATCACTTCTAAAAATGCTGAGTGGGAGGATGGAGAAGGAGGCAGTTACTTACGGCGGCCGTTTTGGGGCATTTGGGTCCTTCTTCTTCTTCCCACCCTTTGCTGGCCCGTAATCTTTCATTTCTCTATCATACCGTACTTTGTCAGCTTTTGCCATCTCATCAAATTTCCCTTTCTCTTTGCTTGACATGGTCTGAAAGGCAAAGATGACCAGTTACTCCTTTAAAAAAAAAAAAAAAAAAGCCCAGATACAAAAAAGCAAACACCAACCCACAAACTAGAAATGAAGTCATGAAAACAGGTAGAACCACAGCTCAGAATACGAAGATACCCAAACTGAGAACTGGAGGGGAAAATCCTGTTGATGGGACTCCGCTCAGCTCAGGCATTGCTCTAGCATCAAAGGAGACACCAGCCAACTATCCTGGTGTAGTGAAGGGCTGATTCAGATTCAATCTCCAAAAGACAATATAGTGCACAGGAACGAGAACACAACACCCTTCTACCAAACTTTAAAGCCACCATACAGTACTCTTATCCGGGATTGTGTAGTAGTTGCAGAGTAGGACCCCCAGAAAAGATGCAGCTGTTTTAAGGTATGGAAGATGGCTACTCTAATTGTGTTCCACATGTTCAGAAGCACCTTTGGAAGATCAAATGTGAAGCTCTCCACATAACTTGCAGACCTTCTAAAAGCCTGCTGAGATATCTTTAACCACCAGCAGCCAGGTTGGTCCTCAAAGACCAGCAGTAAAATTCACTTTCCACGGGTTCTAAAAAAAAAACTAAGCCTGAAGAACTTTTTCAGGATCTCTTTTGTATGGGTTATGTCAACTACAGAGAGTATTCCAAAACAGTGAGCAAGAAATCCTCTTTCCAAAGAAACAAGCCAACATGCAATTGGGTAGAGTTCATACATTGCCCAAAGCCAGAGTTTGGTTTGGGTTCAGCAGGTTGTACAAGCATGGTTGGAAATTATGATTTGCAGCCTAGTGCACTGGACAAACTCAGCCAACTGTGGCTTGCCAAACCAACCATAGTTTAATATGCTGTGTGAAGTCAATTTATGTTGCTATAGGACTTCTCACCTCCAGACAACAATGAGAGTAGTGTTGTTGCATCACGACCCTAACTACACATTCAGTCAAAATGAAGAAGGTCAAGGAGGTTATGGGTGCCATCTAGCACCCTCATTCAGGATAATCAGAGCTGGCAATCTTTTGGTCAGGGGCACATCTGGAATTTTGATAGTATGTGGAAGGTGCACTTTCAAAATGGCTGCCAGTACAGGCATGGCCAATGATAAAAATATCCACAAACTTCCTTTTTGGCACTGTGCCCATGTAACAATTCACTCCACTGAAAATAAGATGCAAGGGGCCCATTTGGTAAGACCATAAATAATAGAAGCTGAGATAACCAAGGAAAAGGCCTGTGGAATGTCATCGGTGTTGACGCAGGGGGTGAAATTTTAAATTTATTTCACTGGAAGCCGGGCCGCATAAAAAGTTAACACATTATGATCATGTCATTAAGTTTGGTCAGCTACCATAAAGCTCTTTGGAACGGCAGGGGCCACTCCGCTCAGGTCGCCCCCTTCTCAGCAAGTCCAAGAGTTTATTTTCCAAGACCGTACCTTCCACCTCTCCGAACATTTCTTGGAAAATTCTGCAAAGTTGACAGGAACTTCTGGATTTTTTTTCTTATGTTCTTCACGGCAGGTCTGCACGAAGAACGCATAAGCAGACATCTTTCCCTTCGGCTTTTTGGGGTCGCCTTTCGCCATTTTTTTAAAAAAAACTCTTAAAAACAAACAACAATAAAAGTTGAAAATAAATCTCAAATTGCACAACGCAGCCAAGACAATATACAAGTCCTGCGGCCTTTAAATTGGTCGAGAAATGGAGACATATGCTCTTCGTAGAAAGATCCCCCCACACGCTCAACCTTTCAGCAGACCGTCTATCCCCTTAGAAATTCTAGCTTTGTCTCTTATACACTGGTCACTGAGCACCAACGTCCAGTTCCTCTACTTACGTCTCATGGAAAAGCAAGCAACCTAGCCCATAATGCATTACATAGCCCATAATACCAGAGCATCACAAGGTTTCAACACGTGCGTGCCCACTTGTGGACCTGCAGTTTGGGGCTGGCCCACCCACTCTTCCAACTTCTCGAGAACTTAAACCGCCTTCCGTGTCAAGAGAGCTGTAGGCATCTGTGACTTCGTTCCCCGGAACACCGTCACTCCGAAGACCGTTCAATTACATTTAAAGATTTTTCCTAATTATCGCCCACACCGTAGGACTGCAGTGCTGTTCCACCAAAAGAGACGGCTGCCGTTAAGAGGCTGGTGGCCACGAAGACGTCGCTCGCCCGAGCAGCTGCTAACTTTTGGAATATGAAAGTTTATCTCCCCGCAATAAAATTACCTCCCCCTGGAAAGGCAATGATTTGCGAGGTTAAGAAAAGGGAGCGGGGTTGTGGGGGGGGGGGCGATCAGCTTTCTTTTTGCTTGGGTTGTGGTAAAACATCTTCCTGCTCCTGCGTGTGCAGCCAGTAAAATATTTGTTTTCCAAAAGTTGGAAATGATTTCCATTTCTTAAAAATATTATCTCTGCCCCTTTCCCCAGGAAAAATCCACCCATTGCAAAAGTTGCATTTAAAAAAAAAAAAAAAACCGTGCCCAGATCTATAAATACACATTGTTTGCTGCAACGGGGCACGACCAATCTGGAAAAAAAGTTTCCGAGGAGAAGAAACTGGGGTTTTGTTCCGGTCTGTCCCTGGCTTCCCACCCCAAGGTCATCGAGGGAAAAAAACAAACCCGTGCCCCCTCCGCTCCCTGTGGCCTCGGGCGGCCGGGCACGTGGCCCCCGGAGCCCCCGGCCGCGGCGCCCACCGCCCGGAGCTGCCCGGGCGCGCCGGCCGGCGGGCGCGAGGGAAAAGGGGCGAAGGGACGGCGGACTCCGGGTTCCGATAATTCATCTTCCATTTTGTGGAACGCCTCTTGATGAAAGAAAGTGCCGCTCAAATCGGCCCCGGGGGGCGGCCCGGGGGCGGCCCGGGCGCGGGGGGCGCGGGGGGGCGCCGGGCCCCTGCGCTGGCGCTGCGCTGCCTCGCTCGCCGCTCGCGGAGGCAGCGAGAGCGCGAGAGCGCAGCGCGTCCCCCGCGCCCATCTCGCCCCATTCGCTAAAATGGCTTCTCGCAGGCAGGCAGGCGAGCCGCTAGGCTTAACAAAGCCGCCGGCGCCCGTCCGCCGCGACCGAGCCCCCGCGCCGGCCGGCCCCCGCGGGCAGCCGCCCGGGACGCGGCCCGTTTTGTAGAAAAAGCGATGCCCTCCGCGGCGGGAGGGGGCGCGGGGCGGAGGGGGCGCGGGCGGGCGCGGGGGGCCGGCGGGAAGCGGCCGCCCCCCCGCCCTGCCGTTCCCCTGCTTAGCGCAATCGCCTGTCTAACAAAGGCTGCGCGCAGCCATTACAAGCCTCATCCCCGCGCCGAGGGGAGGAAAAGTGCGAAAAAGCCCAGCCCGGCCGCCCCGCGCCGCGCGGAGGGCACGAGCGGAGAGGGATAAAGAATCGGGGGCGGGAGCGAAAGGTTGGGGGCCCGGGGGGGCCCCTCCGCGGGCTCCCCCCCCGCGTCGCGCTCCCTCCCCGTCTCTCCCCGTCTTTCTTCCTTCAGCTCTGCCACTGAAACGCCAGCCATGTTAATGCACACACACCGAGCCACAGCGGCAGCCGACGCGCAAGAAAGGGACGGCTCGGGGTCTCGCGGCGGCCGGAGGGGGACGGGGGGCCGCTTTTCGGAGAGGGGAGACAAAAATAAGGCGGAAGCGAAAGGTTCGGGGTCGCCCCGAGGCGAGGCGGGGAGGGAAAAAATGACAAAGGCGGGGAGGGAAAGGGGGATTTCGCTCTCCCCGGGACGCGCAGGACTTATCCCTGTCAGATGCTGAAGGGACAGCCATTATTAATGCAGAATAAGCCGCAGGCACTGCGCACGGCCGGGCAACTTTGCCGCCCCGATCCTCGGGGCGAGCGAGACACGCGGAAGGGGAAGGCGAGCAGCGCAGGGTCAGCACAGCCCGGAGCGAGGTTCCTGCCCATGCGGGCTGGCCGCTCGCTGCACCAGCCATGTTCCGCGACCAGAGCAGGGAAAACCCATGCGCCCCGGCTCTTCCTCGGGGGGCGTGTGTGGGTGCATGCACACAGGGAGATGTCGGTACAGAAGGCGCCCAGACACGCGCACGCACACACACACACACACACACTGCAGATTAAGCACCCCCTCCGGAAGAATTCCGGTCCCTTCCTTTCTCAGCCCCACCAGGCTGGGTCCTGCCTCTCTCCTCCGGAACCGCACGCGTCGGGAGCCCCCCAGGAGGCGTTCAAAAACTCCCTTTCCACCCCGATCCGGGACCAATCGGATTTTCCCCTCTCAAAAATCGGGAGCCCGCAAAGAGAGGGCGGAGAGGGGGAAGGAGGAAGGAAAAAAAAAGAGAGAAACACACACGGAGAGAAAGTTGATAGGGGAAGAACCGGGGGCAGCGAGCCCGGAATTGCAAAAAAAAAAAAAAGAGAGAGAGGAAAAAAAAATCAATACCCCGAATATATATAAATATCTATCTATTTCTCTTTTTGGGGGGGGAAAGAAGGGTGGGAATAGAAGGCGGCGGGTCTGAAAAGGGGGCAGGGGAGACTCTCGGAGCTGCCGCCCCCCGAAAAAGTTCCGAAGTGGGGCTCCGGGCACCTACCTGTATTGTTCGCGTTAACCTAGGCAATACGGGAAGAAGAAAGCGAGGCGCTCTTACAACGCGCTAAGACTCAGCGCTACTAGCTGGTGGTCAGCCTCGCGTTGGCTGCCTACGAGAGCGGCCTGATTGGCTGCGGGGCTCTGCCGTTTAAAACAACCTCCTCGCCCGGCCATTGGCGCAGGGGCTGCTGAATATTAAGCAGCGCCCCGCGCCCATTGGCTGCGCCCGGTTAAGTCATTCATTCAAAAAGAACACCCGCTCGGCCCCAGGTAGCAGACACGCACCGACTCCGGGCCGAGGTGGAGGCGGCGGGGGTTTTTTTTTCTCCCACCCCCCGGAATACAAAGCATGAGAAAGGCGGGGGGGGGGCTGCACCCGGGTGGGGAGTTCACGAAGTTCACCAGGTTTCTGGAAGCGGGTTTGGGAGAGAGCCGCCTGGGCGACTTAGGGGGGGATCCAACCAAGGGGCCACCCGGTTAGCGAGGGTTCACTCCGATTCAAGGGCGCCTGTTGGGGTGAGCCACCTGCAGTGGTGTTTTTAAGAAGGGCGGCCCTATAGAAGTCTTTCCAACCCGTGTTCTTCGAAGTCGGCAACTTTAAGATGTGCGGACTTCAACTCCCAGAATTCCCCAGCTGGGGAATTCTGGGAGTTGAAGTCCGCACATCTTAAAGTTGCCGACTTCGAAGAACACGGGTTTAAACAGATAAGTGAAGGGACTTCATTTATCCCTTCATTCCACCCCTTCAGTCTCTTCGTTCATTCATTCATTCATCCTTCATTCATTCATCTCTTCGGTCCCTAAGGAATTCCCTGGACCACCAGACTGCTCTGTCTGGGTGTTTTTCATCTTAGGGGAGTGAGGGAGCTTTATTTGGGGAAGCCCAAGGGGGCTTAAGAGTGCAATCAAAAGGTGAGTACCCACTCAACTCCTCAGTACAACTGCGACACGTGAAGGCAATTGGCTGCATTTTTCTGGGGTCAATCTACAGGGAGTCCCCAGTTTAAGAACGACTTCCGTTCCCAAGGTCTGTCCTTAAGTCGAATTTGTACATAAGCCGGAACAGTATTATTGTATAATACTATATAAGTAGTATGGTGTAATGAACTCGAACCTTTGTGTATTTAACTCAAATCATCGTGTATTTAACTCGAATTTTGCTACAATGGGCTCTGTTCTTAACTATGGGTCGTCCTTCAACCAGGCCTACTTAACCCGGGCACTACCGTATCTCCAAGTCTGGTCTACAGCTGTAGGCTTTTAAGCTTTTCTGGCTTTCCTCCGCCCCCCACCTCAAAAATACTAACCAGGCCCCACCCCATAGTCCATACCATAAAACCTGGACCCAGGATTCAATAGAAGACAGGGCATTGTTTCTTCTATAGCTTCATCACCTCTAACCACTTCAGCAAGACATTCAATTATTCCTCAAGTAACATTCTAATCCATTAGGATGTTTTTAACTAACCTGGAATGAGCCCGCCCCCCCCATGTAATATTTCTTGACCTTCTGAGGAAGACCTACTAAGTACCAATTTGATCTTCAGGGCGAGTTGTCTTGAAAACAAAGTCTCACTTGAGTCCAGTGGAGCTTCTGAAGGAAGATCGAGAGTATTTCAGCCTTGAATATATTTATATAATCTGAAGTGCTTAACCTGGCATTCACAATCTTCTTCTTTCTCTTCACAGAACCCTCTGACATTCACTAACACGGGAAATCATGATGAGCCCGAATTGTGCTTTTCAGTATTTTCCCTCCCCTTAACTATCTGCATTTATCCTCGCATTTTATCTAGGGGTTAACGTTTCCAGGCGATATTATCATTTACCCAGTAATGCAGCGAATGCTATCGTAATATACTGTTTGCAAATTTGGTTTGTTACACCTCATCTCTGGATAATGTCATTGTTTGCCATTGGGATGGGAAATAACAGGTGCGTGAGCCAATGAGGAAAACCACACTGGATCGTGATTGAATGTCCTTTTAAAGGCCCCCGTTACATCGGCCTGCCACACTTGGTCCAGCAGAAGGGGCATGTTGCAGACCCCACCGGTCAAGGAATTTTGGCTGGCAGGGCCTAGGAAGAGGGCCTTTTCTGCTGTGGCCCCCACCCTGTGGAACAGCCTACCTCCCGAGGTGCAGTGTGTCCCCACGCTCATGGCCTTCAGGAGGAGTGTGAAATCCTGGCTGTGCCAGAAGCCTGGGGGCCTGCTGGGGGCTCGCATTGTTGGAATTGGCTGGTGGGATAATCCACCTTGCTCCCCCCATCATCTTGAATTGAAGAATATCCATTTTGAATGGATGTTTATATTTTTACTGTTTTGGATTTTAATTGTGAGTCACCCAGGGTCACCCTCTGGGGGAGATGGGCAGTGTATAAATAAATAAAATAAATAAATAAATGTCCTTTTAAATCTGGAGCCTGTACAGGTGTTGAGGCTTCCCGTTTCTCCCTCTGTGAGTCCCTGCTCTAGATTTGCAACCTGCCATCGCCAACTTTGATGAAACGTGTCTTTTGTAGAAACAGGCTGGGTGAGTGGTTGGGACGTACTGTAGGTTGATGTGCCTTAAAACACGAAGGGCAATGGGAACTGAAAATATTATTTTATTTTGTGGGGCGGGGGGGGAAACCTGCTGTAGCTATCCAAACATTTTATTTTGGGGTCGGGAGTAAAACTGCAGTAAAATGACCCTTTTCGACTTTTGAAAGATATATTTTTAAATAGTTACTGAAATTAATACTTGTACTCGGTTTCATAGAAGCGCAGCGGGAGGAAGTGCCCTGGGCAGGAATCGAGTATGAAAGTAGTCCTGTCAGACAGCTATCCAGTCTCTCTTAAGAACCGTCATAAAGGAGAACCCACCACCTTCCAAAGCATCTTTTCCAACTCTTAGAAAAAGAGAACGACTCTTTTTTGCTTGATGTCTGACTCAAAGGATAGACTGGAGTTCTCTCCCACCCCCATGAAAATGTCTAGGGCAGTGTTTCTCAACCTTGGCCACTTGAAGAGGGGTGGGCTTCAATTCCCAGAATTCCCCAGCCAGCCATGCTGGCTGGGGAATTCTGGGAGTTGAAGTCCACCCCTCTTCAAGTGGCTAAGGTTGAGAAACAGTGGTCTAGGGTGTCCTTTAGGTCTTCCTTCCCAGTCTGAACTATCAATTTTCAGCCACTCCTTCTCATTCAATACCAAAAGCATCATTCTGACATGCTTAAAACTTTCCTGTTGTCATGTAAACTTTGAGAAAACAGATTGCAAGAGAAAGAAATGGTGTTCTTTTGTCCTTGGGGAAACAAGGATGATTGGATTCCAGTTTCTGCCTGAGGGGAGTCCTAACACACCCACAATTTAAATATTGGGTCACATGCAGGCCCCCTTCTTCCACTCCAGGATTTTGGATTCTGATCCTATCACACCAGCCTGAGTATTTCCCGAGCTTCATCTGTGTTGATTTCAAACGAGCTAATTAGGACCAGGCTGCTAAATTTAAATTTTACACAGTTGTCCAACTTCCTCCTTTAAAACAAAATGAAATTTTCCCTGACCTGAGCAGAAGGGAAAACGTTTCCAAAACTTTAACTGGACTAATTTTTACTTTTTAAAAACTCCTACATGTTTAAAAACTCCTACGTTGTCCCCCAACAAAATAGATCTTTGTGCTTAGCTTTTGAACTGTTCTTGCATTTTACTTTGGCCTGGAACTGGACGGGCATTAGATTGAGTTGAAGGGAGAAGCTCTGAAATCCTGATTTTTTGCTTGAATCTTGACTTGTTCTAATATCTCGATCCACCGAGAACGGCCCGTTGATTCACATCTCCTCCCTACAAGGAGCCAGTTCTGTGAATCTTACTAATTGATACCCCCACTCCATCCAAAACGTTTCCCAACCATGTACAAATAGAGCCACAAACTGCACTGTCTATACCAGGGTGGTCAAAAAAGTCAAGATGGTGTCCACAATCATGTGATTGAAGCACCATCCCTTTGTAGTGTTCATCAACATGCGTAAAAAAGGGGATGGGATGTTGACTGCATAACTGTGGAAGCCAACCTGATTTTTTTTAACCCTTTCCCCCCACTGCAGACACCCCGGTATACTTAAGGAGTTATTAGTAGAGTATCTACTAATTAAATTTTTAGGAATAAAAATATGGGGTGTGTGTGTGTGAAGAAACATCAAGAAACAACTCAAGGGGTCACAGTCATCAGAAGATTGAGAGGAAGGGAAAACCCACTTCCAAGTACATTTAAACATATTAAAGATACACCCATCAACCAAAAAATATTGGAAGTAGGAAGGGCCTGGCTAAACCAGGAGAAAGGGACATCGCTACATAAAAAAAGTGAAGAAAATCCTTCCCATGCCTTTGTCCAGCTTTGATTTTCCATATCAAATTAACGAGGTCCTGCATGGATCAAACTTATTGACAGGTGAATGCAAGGCACCTCTAATACATGGGATGTTGAAGCTCCGCGAACCCCGTGCAAGGCAGAAATATTTCCCAACATCACACGCGTTGAGCCAACATGGGGAAACGTTCTGTATCTGAAGAGGAATGACCCTTTGCAGAATTATTTTAGGAAGACCATCAGTTTTAAAGTGCCCCTGGACTTGTTGCATCTATTTGTAGTCTGTCAAGGGGGACGGGGGAATTATGCAGCCCCAGAGAACAGAAGTGGTAGCTCCTTTGCTACTAGCGGTTATCTAGCAGGGAGGGGTACGGTTTTCTCAGGATGAGGAGGGAACTACACATGTTGAATTTCTGCCTTGTGACATTGTTTAGAAGCCGAGGAGCTGCCTTGGAAAGGAGGTGGCAAACGTGTCTTGAGCTGCTGGGGAATGCCATCTGGATCTTCAGTCAAGCCTGGATGCTGGACTTCGATTAATTACAGCTCTGTTTTCAAAATGTAAGTGAGCGATTAGTTCGGCATAAATCATCAGACTAATGCTTTCAAACCCAGTAATTTTCTCTCTTCATGCTTCATTATGAGGCTAAAAACCCCATAAACAATATCAGGATTGGTTTGGAGGTTCCCACACTTCTGAAACTTGGTTACTTCGCCACCTCTGACAAGTGGGTTCCCTGAAAAGCAAACATTGCTCTTGGCAGACACTTGCAGATAAAATGAGAGAAATGCCCCCCCCCCCGCCCCATGCATATCTCCTTGAAAGTGCTGGAAAGAGACCAAAAAAAAGGGGGACATCCATTCTCAAATTTAAGTTTGCTACAGCTCACGTGGCATGTTCCCAGATTAATTCTTTCTCCGTTGCCTAAGCAGATGCTATCTGATGTTTGAAAGGTGTAGAATAGGGATGTGGAGGTTGGGCCAAAGGCTGAAGCCTCTGATTGGGTTCTGAATTGTGGCTCGTTCAAGAAACCATAACTGATGGGGTTTGCACAACACACTAAACCAAACCTCACCAATCCCATTGTTGTTGTTGGTGGTTCAAGGCAGCTTCCACAAGCTGGGGAGCCCCCTAGAAGAGGGTTCCTCAACCGTGGCGACTTGAAGATGTGTGGACTTCAACTCCCAGAATTCCCCAGCCAGCATATGCTGGCTGGGGAATTCTGGGAGTTGAAATCCACACATCTTCAAGTCGCCAAGGTCGAGGAACCCTGCCCTAGGAAATGAAATGCGGATCAAACAGCAGCAAATCAAGTGGAAAGAGTTTCGACTGTCCGTAAGGTGCCACTCAACTCAGGTGACCACCTGGGATGGGCTAAGCCTTTTCACTTTCTCATGCTGCCGTTCATCGTGTCATTTTAATATGATGTTTTTGTGTACTTCTGCAGAAGATAACTTAGGGTCATCTTGCCTCTAGATGCAAAGAGTGAAATTCTCCAGGAGCTGCCCTTCAAATGATAAGATTTGGGGCAATATTATTATTAAAATTAAGCTTTTGCTCTCTGGCCAACCCTGCCCTTCCCACACATTTCCTGGGGGCGGTGAAGAGTACGGTCTTACGGGGGTTGGTTCTACCACAATATCTTGTTCCACTAGTATAAGTCCATATTTGTTTTTTGCCACAGCCATTTGTCTGGAGATACACACTTTTGGACTGAGGGGGCAACTGGGGTCAAGGTTGGCTCCAGGCCTTGGCCCAGGATTTGAGCTTCCATTTTCACAAAGCAAAGGGAGAGAGACTTGCTTATGACCACGCAAGCAGAATTTTACATTACTTGGTATTATAAAAGGAAGAGATGAAAGGGTTCCAGGGTCTTCTTCTGGGTTTTTCAACTAGTTCCCAGCCCTGGGGTTCTCTATGCTGCAATCCAAGTGAGGCACAAAGACTTTATGGCTTGACAGAACCAAAGTTATTAATTCCCCCCTTTCCCTCTTTGATTATCGCGTGGAGCACGGAGATCGTTCTGGCCCTCAGATAATGTCTGGAGAATAAATTTGCCCCCTTCCCATTTGAGAACAGGAAAGCTGTCCCTTAGGATATACTCCCCTTATGTCACAGGGTAATATGCTGATTAAAAGCGTTATAATATGTGAGAGATCCTTTGTTTAAGCCCATTTTTGGTCATCTGGAAAAGCAAAGCAGGGTCAGACTGAGTCCTTGGATAGGAGACCACTCGGAATTTAGATGAGAGGGGGAAGTCAGAGAAATGATCTCAGAAGAAGGCAGCGGCAAATCACTTCAATCTGATGCCAAGAAAATGACAGGGTGTGTCCTTGGAGGCCCCAGGAGTCAAGTCTGATTCAAGGAAGACCACTTTTCTTCAGTCAGTTGGTGAACGCACAGAAAACCTTGCCTTCAGTGTTTTCCAAGACGGAAATTCTACAGTCTCTATTCAATGCTGAATTCTGCCTAAAAAACAACAGCAATGCTACGCTGCTCATCTGCTTTCCAAAATTAATTTTGGCAGCTCCGTTTTCTTACAAGTGAAGAGCGTAGCAAGTCTGATCTCTGCAGAGTTATTCTTCTCTTCCTCCACCTTGAAAAAGTTTGAATGGCACCTAGAATGATGATGCTTCCATTTCCAGATCTCAGAACGATTTGCGGGAGGAAACCCCTTCTGAGATCCTCTCCTTGGATTTCATTAAAGCTGAATGGTTTAATTTGTACCACGTGCTAAGCCACAACAGAATTTCTTTAGATCTGGGTTAGCCTATTGCTTTATTGCCTATTCAACAAACCATGATTAATCAGATAAGGACTTACAGGAAGGCATGTTCTCCAGCAGTTATACCAGGAACATTGATCTGATTCTTTTTTCTTCTTTTAAAAATTTAATGCCAAAGCCATTTCTTTTCTATCAGTTGAATCAGAGGGAAGGGGGGAGGAGAAATTTTCCATGAAAAAATTAAAGCTATGCCAAAGTTTGAAAATAAAGTGTTTGTTCAGACCTATGGGAGGACCAAGGCCCTTGTTCCCTTTAGCCCTTCTGTACTGCAGAACCACAGGCCACAAACAAAATTTGGCTTAATGAACTTTAATATGACCGTCCACACACACATCAACAGGTGGCTTGCAGAATTGTAATGCTTTTATCTGAAAACCACTGGAATAATGAACTGGTACTAAGACTGAAAGTGAAGCTCAGTTTAAGCAGGGTGGGATTTAAAAAAATAGTATAATAAAATTAGAACAGGAGCCAAAGCTTATACTTTCAAACCCTTGCCTTCAGTGGAAATAGAGCTAAATATATTCCTAACTGTGATGCTTAAAAGCACTTGGTTTTGTGGGATTCCACACTTAAGCTATCATCTTTTCTGTTCATCCAAAAGGACAGATTTTAATTATGTTGAGACGGGGTGCAACACATAATAATATGATGTGTTGATTCCACACTTTGCATATTTAACCATGGTTTATTGAATAAACTAGAATTGGTTGGGCTCATGCAACACCCTAGACCAGAATGTGCTTTGCTTGTTCATGTCAATCAATTCACATATTGGGTTAAGCTATGCTATGGCTCCCTTAATTTTGACCTAAGCGTGCTGCATGAGGCTAGACAATTGTGGTGAACTCAATAAAGTGTGATTCAACCTACATGGCTTAGTGTCAAGTATGAACTCAACTGATGTCTTGCAAAAAGGAATGGCTTGTGGTGCCATCCTAATTCTATGTTTTCTTCCTAGTATGAGAATCTTAATTCAATCTCTTAGCAGAACTTTTTAAAGTAGATTCCGGTTTAGTAATTAGAGTAGACCCTTAAATATTTCTTTGTATTTTTCTTAATAACCAGCTCTGTGGTTATGTGGAATTAAACCAAGGGAGGAGCTATAGGTAGTTTTCAAAGCTTAAACTCTTCTAGAATTCCCCAGCTGTCAGGCCTAGCCCAAGGAACTCCAAGAGACAATGCCAATTCAGTCCAGCTATGTTTATTAGCTACAACCACTAGCAAGAATCTTCCCAGACTGAAACCCCAGCTCCCAAAGTCAGCCAGCCACAACAGTGTGAATTCCTCAGGGAGGTGCCAGTCTCATCCTCTTGTTCCTCCCATGCTCTTCTGGCGAGCTAAGAAAATGTTTATCTCCCTGAGCCTGGCCTTCATAATTCCATTCCATCACACCAGCCAGCATGGCAATGGTTAAGAGTTCTGGGCATTGAAACCAACACATCTGGAATGTCCCTAGGCTAGGGGAACCTGGACTAGCAGTTCAGCGGTGAAGACTTTGGGTTCAGTGCGTCAGCCCTTTGTGGTAGAGAAGATTAGAAAATAGGAGCCGCAGAGATTTCAGAACTGCCCATTAGGGTTGTAGAATCTTGAAAGCCTGTTAGAGTTTCTCTCTACTACGTCTTATACCAAACAAAATCAAGGTGAAGCTATTTTCAGCTTCTTTCTTATGCTTCTTCTTTCCCAGGACTGAGTAATCTTTTCTGAACCTCCTCGTCCTTTAATGGTTCCCTCATCCATTCCCCATTCCCAGGGCCAGGTTGACATTCCTTCACACAATCTTAGCACTGACAAAAGTGTATGCTAGAAAGAGTATGCTAGAAAGAAATGATCATAGTGGGATCAATGGACCCGTTATGGAAGATCACCAGTTCTTCCCAGAATGACATTCCCAGAAGATTCCAATTTGATAACCTAAAAGGGCACAGGCAACCCTTTGAGGGTCAGCTGGTTCTTTGGAATTAGGAGATCAAGTTATGGATGCTTTCACAAAATCAGGACCTGCTGATCCACAAAATACGTAGCTGTCTCATGGAGCATGGCCAGCCACAAATTTATCATAGCAGATTGCATAGATTGCTCCCTGCTGATTTTTCATGTAACTAGATCTACCAGATCTGGGCTACAAAAAATTCAGGAAGCCACCAGTTAGCAGCAAAAGGATGTACAAAAGGTTGGCCTGTTGCTGCCAGCCAGTGATGGTGTGAGCGGTAGTAGGAAAAGAATTTGCATTTCTGTGCCTTTTTATTTTTATTTTAGGAATGTAGGAGTCCACCTGTGGATCCCAATCCCAAATCTGAGAAGTTCTGCTCCAGTTGAACCATATTTCTTGAATTAATGAGGTGAACTTGAAAACAAGCCAAAAAGCACTTAGGTTAGGTGAACGTTTAATATACTGGTTTTTGTTGTTGATTTCTATTATTTATATGTGTCTTTAATCCATTTGTTTTGGACTTTGTTGTATCCCACGCAGAGTTCTTTAGGATTGGAATGGGTTATATATATTTTAAAATAAATAAATCTGACAATTCCAGTTTTGTAACTTTGATTTGCCCTCCAGTGTCAAGACCAGCAATAATGTTATCCCCACCAGCACCACTTTGAAAGCACAGCTTTAAAATTCTTTGCTTTCTGTAGCAAAGAGTGCAAATTACTCATATGATCCTTGCTCATTTTGGACAGGGAAGAGTCCCTCTCTATCTGTGCAAATGGCATTTTTGGATCCTAAAAGGAAAAAAGTTCATCCAAGAAGAATCACAGAGAGGACAGGATAAAATTGCTTTCTTTTTCACCTCCTTCCAGGTTCTGCATTAACCTGAAAGCTAGTGAGCCATCTGTAAGTTGACCTAACTGCAAGGGTTAAAAATAACACCATGTCATAATTTTCCATTGGGATCTTCAGAGCACCAGGTCTCCTTTGGTGAACAGCTCCTGGTGCTGAAAAAGCCAACAATTTCACCCCATTTGCAGGGGCTGCTGGTGGAACATGTATTCTGAACAGTCTCCCAATTAGAAAGGCATTCCAGGGATCAGTCTTTTAATTTGCAGAGGGAGTCCCATGAAGTTGCAAGCCAATCTGTTATTTTATCTGAACCAGAGCGATTGTTCATAGCTAACAACAGCCCTTCCCACTCTAAGGGAGGTAGAAAAATGTTCCCCAGTCTTGTTGGCTGACATACCTTTTCAGCTGACTTCACCAAGTATCTGACCGGAGACTGTCTGGATCCAAAAAGAAAAGGAAAGAAAAAAGGGGCTAGAGTTCTCCTCTAATTTACAGGCTTCAAAAACCATGCAGACTTAGGAAGGAAGGAAGAAATAAATAAAGCTGTGGTCCAGACCTAAAGAAGGATGGAAGTGAGAGAGTCTGGTTTTCTCTAGCAATAACGCCTCCTCCCCCTACCTTGCATGGCAAACTTAAAATGGGGAAATTGGGGGGGGGGGAGGAGGAATCTCAGAGCACTTTCTGATTATGGCGCAGGGGGAGTCCAGCTGTTCCAAGTCAAAATAAATCAGCAATCCCACCAGGCTCCTGGAAGACTTTTTGCGTCTTGAGCCAAAGTGGTTTTTTTGGACGCCAGCCAGAGGTGGAAATGAATGGCCACTATGACCCGACCCTTCTGCTGTTAATTAAGCTGCTTAAAAAATACAGAAGATTTTCTGATCCACCTCCGGCAAGACAACCGAGCAGAAGCCACGCTCCTCAGAATCCTGGTTCCTGAACTGCCAGAAGCCACCATCCTTGGGTTGGGTTGGGCTTAATGAACGAAACCAATGGAGTGTAAAACATCATTTATGTCTTCGGGAGTTGTGTGAACCCAAGGTGTGGCTTAATCACCAAACCAGGGATAAACAAACCATGGCTTATTGTTGAAGCCAGCCAAAACAATAGGGTTTCTAAAGCCTTAGGGTTTTGTGTCTTGTGCAAAACCAACCCAATGCATGCTATACAACAAACCAGGTATAACAAAGATTAATGGGATTAATGAATTCTGAATTAGAATTTGGAGACACTGATCTTTCCCATTTCTTTCTGAATTATTCTGCCCCCCCCCCCACTTGAGTCTTGTGCAAACTCAGCCGACATGAGCCAGAGTTGGGGGGTACCTAAATCTAATGAAATAAAAAGTCCCATCAAATGCTTTGTTTCTGGCCTTTGGGGTTTGTGACCCATTACCTAAGGCTGGGATTAATCACTTTATGCCATGCCATTTGAGTGATACCAAAGGTTTCAGGTCAATGGACCAAACCCGCCAATTAATTTGGTCTTATTTGCATTAACTGAAATTAAATCATGTTTATATTAATATTACCCAGTCACATATTTAATAATGTTCCTCTTCAGTTATGGGAAACTTCCCAATTCACTAGCAACTTTTGGATGTCCCACAGTTATGCCTCCGGTTATTGACTTATTTGTCTAAATCCAGCTAACTGTGGTTATTCAACAAATCATGGCTAAGGAAACCATGATTTAGAGTCATGCATGCCCATCTCAAGACTTCTGGAAATCACAGGCAGCTATAAGCTCCTTGATGGTCACAGACATTAACTCAGCATTCATGAGATATTTCTCAACTTTCATAACGAGATGAAATTTTAATGCCAGATTCATAAATGGACCCCACTCCCCAAATAAAGTTTTTAAGTAAATAACAGCATAATTAAATAAAAAAAATAATGGCGTGATGAAAAGAAAATGGGTCTTAGGAGTCTCATGTATGTCCTTCCCCAAAACAGCCCAAGAACACAATCTATGTTTCTCTTTACGAGTTGCTTTTGTTTGAATGGCTTTGGTTTTCAGCGAATGTAGCTTTCATCTGTGGATTTTTATTGTATTAAATAGTACAAAAGATTTACTCAGAGGAAAGTCCATTTGAACCTAGTGGGACTTTCTCTCAAGTAATTGTGCAGAAGATTATAGCCGACACTGCAACCCGAATGCTCAGAGCAGCCTTTTAATTAGTCCGATTAGCCCTATTTGTGGGTTGTGGGTTTTTACAAATTATGACGATCAGCTTGGCAAAAGAGAAGGAGGCAGATCTTCACCTGGGAGAGTTATTTCCAACGATTTACAGGATGTTCCGGCAACTTTGGGGCAATGATGGAAGGATGGAGAAAGGAACAAAACCCTAAACTGGAACTATTTTGCTAGTGCACTTTCGCTGGTAAATTCCACGGGGTCTCCAATTTTGCTTTTGCAACCAGAATAAATAGCATGTCTGCAATATAGTCCCAGTCCATCCTTTTTCACCACCTAGATCAACTAGAAGGCCTCGTGTAAAGGGTTTCCGAGTAAATTGAACGTAAATCGAGACTGATTATTCCATTTCCAAATGAACCAGTTCCTCTGCATCGAAGAACTGGCTTTGCTTGCAAATGTCGTGCTGATCGTATTTTTGCCTCCGCGCTTCGCATGGCTTTACTTGCAAAGGTTTAAATCCCACACCGCTCTCGGAACCACAAAAAACAGGTGACGCCGTTTTTCTTCTTCCTACTTAGCAGGACCCCTGCTTAAGCAGCTGAACGTACACAGACCCGCACACGGGCACAGACATTTTAGAATATGGGGGAGGCACCCGTGGCTCCAGGCGAACCGTTTTCTGCGACCTTCTGTCTTCCCATTTGATCGCAGCTCTTAACAATCCGAGTGCTTAAAGCATGAAGCAGATGTTGGGCCAATTCGTGGAAGTCCTGGGGATCAAGGGCTATCAGCCTTGGTGGCAGTGGGACTCTGAAGGCCACCTGGGGGGAGACCTGTGGGCTTCCCTGGGCAGTTGGTTGACTGCTGGGAGAACAGGCTGCTGGACTAGATGGGCCAGGGGGCAGACCCAGCAGGGCACGGCTTCTGTTCTTATGTGAACTGTATTTTAAAAGAAATTTGGGTGGAAAGAATCAGAGAAACTCTTCAAGCTCCCCACTGAAGTCATGGGGCAAAAGTGCTGAAAACCTGTCCACAGGTAACACCGAATCCCACCAGTGTTCTAGCCACTCATCCGTTATAAACCAGGACTGTTTTTTGTCTATAGCACAGTGTTTCTCAACCTTGGCTGCTTGAAGACCTGTGGACTTCAACTCCCAGAATTCCCTAGCCAGCCTGGCTGGCTAGGGAATTCTGGGAGTTGAAGTCCACAGGTCTTCAAGCGGCCAAGGTTGAGAAACACTGCTGTAGAGTGTCTCAGCCGCCTTCCCCGAGCATCTCAATGCTGTTGGCTGTCATCTCCCATTGATGGACAGGGGAAAGAAGAGCCTCCTTTCAGAAAATTCAGAGTTTTCTTTAACTCTTAAGAACCTGCTCTCCCTGGCTCCTTCTGCTCTCCCCGGCTCCTGTGTGTGCTCGTGCTCTCAAAACACGGAGAGGCAGAAACACCCGTGTGCAACAGGAAGAAAACATAAAATTACATATTCTTCCGCCCTCCTTTTTTGAATCCGCGAGTCAAAGTCCCCATTCGGAAGGAGGGGAAAAAAGCGTGTTCTGTATTGTTTCAAAACTGATTTTTCTTGCCTTTTTCACCCTGCTGCAACCCTGCTTTTGTTGATGGAAAGCATTCCTCTGGAGCCCACAAATATTTGCCACGAGAAGCTTCTCAGATGAGAAAAGGTCACCAGTTAAATGGACTCCTTATACAACATTGGATGGTTATGCAAAAGGTGCTTGCCATGTTCCTTTTTATGAGTTTGGAACACACAATGACTCAGAGACCACGGAAACATATTTCTAATAGGAAAAAGAAATCAATCCAGGCTTGCTTGCTTGTTTACTTATTTATTAAATTTGTATGCCGCCCATCTCCCCCAACGGGTGACTCTGGGTGGCTCACAACTAAAATCAAAAACCCATAAACCATTAAAAATACCCCATACATAATTAAAATTAATTAATCCATTAAAAATCGACTGTAAAAATAAGCCCTATATATAAAAAGACTACAAAATTTAAGATGACGGGGGGGTTGAATCAATTACCCCAACAGCCACTTCCACTGGTGCGAGCCCCCATCCGGCCCCCAGGCCTCTGGCACAGCCAGGATTTCACCCCTTTCCTGAAGGCCATGAGAGTGGGGGCACAAAGCACTTCGGGAGGTAGGCTGTTCCACAGGGCGGGGGCCACAGCAGAAAAGGCCCTCTTCCTAGACCCCACCAGTCGAAATTCCTTGACCGGTGGGGTCTGCAACACGCCCCTTCTGCCGGACCAGGTAGGGTGGGCTGATATAACAGGGGCGAGATGGCTCCTCTGGTTGATAACCTGGTTGTTGCAGTACTATATGTTTCCTCTCCCATCACACACGTTAGCTTTTCACTCTGCACATGCCTTGCTGTACATGAAATACATTTTACTTAAAGGGATCACCGTGTCCTTTACTTATTTATGTATCTGAATGTCTATATCCCGAGTAATGAAATGAAAGGGAAGCTCTGTGGTTTTCAAAATTGGTCAGCCGAGAGCACAATGCTGCCGAGCTCTGGTGGCATGGCAGCAACTGCCATCTTGACTTTCTTGACCCCCCTGGGATGCCAGGACATCCTACAAGAAGCTAGAGAGGAGCTGGCTTGGGTTTCTCTTTCTCCCCTTTTAAGATGTCCTCTCTGGTAGCGGGGACAAAGACGTTGTTTTAGTTGTGCCAAGCCTGTTCAAAGGCTCCTTTCATTTCTTTTGGGCCCCAAATCTCCCATGATTGGCCGTTGAACTGTGACTCCCTTCACAATCCTCAACCCGTGTTCTGGTTGATGGGAGTTATAGTCCAACACCTGTATAGGGGAGAAGGCAGAATCGGACGTCATCATTTACAGGTGGCCCTTTACGTCCCTTGGTGGGGACAACACAGCTGTCCCTTCCCCCCTCTCCCCCATTGATCCTTCAATGCTCCTGTCTCTTCTAAGGCTTCCATTCCTGAAGGAGAGACATTGCTTCAAGAAAGACTCTTGATCAATCACAATGCCAGATGGCCTTTCATTCCTTAGAGGAGAGTCATTTTTTATTCCACCAAACAGGGCAGTGATATGAGCAAGCA
The DNA here is from genome assembly GCF_059951505.1 of Python bivittatus. Classification (NCBI taxonomy): domain Eukaryota; kingdom Metazoa; phylum Chordata; class Lepidosauria; order Squamata; family Pythonidae; genus Python; species Python bivittatus. Next base: position 8,611,713 of record NW_028277094.1, read on the forward strand.
GCCAGCTTCAATTTGAACTTCCATGATTTGTAGGGAGCCCAAAGCTTGTCTGAAGCTATGGAGTCAATGTTAGCATTCAAACCCACAGACACAACACCAAGGAGGAACGAAGAAAGAGATTATGGTGGTTCTTTCCCTTCTGGCTTTTGCTTCTTGTCATGCTTCATTCAGAAAGATGCTCCTGTCCTACAACAGATACTAAGCAAATGCAGATATAGTTCTTGTTTACTACCCAACTTGGGGGAAAAGGAACCAATGGTTATCCAGCTGTTCTCTTCCACATAACCAAAGTTTGTTTGCTTTGGAAGAATGAGGATCTTTGCAAAGATGGTTGAGGAGGAGGACGAATACAGCGATTTATATGGCCGCCCAGAGTCATGAACTTGAGATGAAAGAATGAATGTACTGAAATGGAGAGATGGGGGAAAAGAACAGTGTCTTTACAGATACTAGTAGGAGAAAAGGGGACTCTGTTGAGCAAAGATGACTTATAACTTATAACCAATCTGAGAAGCCTTCTTCTCCCAACATGATGCTCTCCAGATGCTTCCAAGTTCCAACTCTCATCCTTCCTAGCCAGTGATGGGATCTCTAGCCCATTCCTTCTGAAAGGCACTAGGGTGGAGAGCAAAGAATTAGATCTGGCCTTGATAACAGGGAAAGTCCTTCACCAATCCATGGGGATGGAGGTGGGTAGAGATGAGGCCACCATGAGTGGAGATAGTTGACTTGGGCCTTAACATCTCCAAATGGCCTAAGAGCAGCATCATTAGCAAGTGTTCCTTCCTAATGGAAGTCGTGGTAGGTTTGCAAAGCAAAATCCCTTTTGCCAACAGAAAGATTGCTGGAAGAGACAGAGAAAGGGCCTTCTCAGTGGTGTCATCTGAATATGCTTCCTGGGAGACACTGGTCCTGACAGCTCGGTCAATGTTGAAACAGCCTCTTCTGATCCTTCATTCCAAGGGCTAGCTGGATCGGTAACAGATTTTTAAGGAAATGCTGCTGGCTTAGTTTATGCAAGAATGCCTCTCTCTTTATTTTACTATAAGTTGGTTTGTTAATACATATGGATATAAACACATCCCAAATGTATATACACATATTCAGAAATATAGGTATGGAAGTTGTCTTGAGTTCATGGGTGTCGGGGAGAGCAAAAAACCATGCCATTGAAGCTCTGTTATTTTTTTATGGGTGTTGTGACACCCATCAAGAAGTGAGGAGCTTTGATTACATGGTTGGGGGCTGCCATGTTGACGTTTTTTGATTCTCCCCCTCAGACACTGCTGTTTGAGTTTCATGCTCATCAAAGGAAGGTGGAATAGAAATGTCGGAATAAAGTTCAAATCAATACGGTGGCCCAGCATAAGAGCAGCTTCGAATCTTTACATTGCAAGATCCGACTCTTTTGTGCGTGCGTGTGGTGTCACGGTGCACACACAAAAGGGGTGGAGCTTACACTCTGATGGCATCATACGGTTTTTGCCATTTGTACCCCACGATTGCCCTCCCCTGCATGAATGCCTGTCTACGGAGTTTGCCTCTTACATCACAAAAGATGAATAAAATATCTGGGTTTGTCCAGGAAACCAACATTGTACACCCAGTATGGCAACAGGAACTTTTGTGACTTCTGTCTGCCTCTCACTCTTGATTTGAAAGATTCTTTGACAAAAAGCCAGCTGCGTGACACCACAACACCAACCTTGGCTGACCTCAGAAAGCTAAGCAGGGTTAATAAACCTAGTTAATATGTGAAAGGGACATCCCAAGAAAATTCCAGGTCTGATTTGAACTCTGGCATTTCACGTCTTCCTCGGGCCTGTCTGATATGTAAGAAACGTTCACGGTTGGATAAAAGAAGATGCCTGTTAGTGGACTGTGCCAAACAGTCCACAACCACAGTTGGAACCATGGCTACGTGGTCCTCATCTTCTCACCCTGAAATCCACCCCCTTCCTGCAGCGCCACCATCTTTTGTATTAAAGGTGAGAGTAGAGGGACGTTTCCACCAGGGAACCCATTCTGCTGGAGAAGAACCCAGGTGGGTAAACCCAGGTGGGTAAATTGAGATGAGACACCTGTAGGACAGCCACAAGGGAAACCCCGGTGGAGTCTCACAGGAAGCGACAAAGCAAGGAAACCGAGGCTCCCATGAGGTTTGTGGAGACCCTACTGGGGTAAGCCACGACATCTAAAGTCGCCCGTGGCGTGCTTCAACTGCTGATCAGGAGGCCAGTTTTCAAGGTGACCTTTCCCCTGTGTGACAACGGAGTTGTATCACAATTAAATTTGGCTCTGGCACGGACCGTTCTACCTTTTGACCAGTAGGGGTCAGATTACCTATTTGACAGAGCAAGATCCCCCCCAGCTTTTTCCCCTAAAGCTTTTGCTCAGCCGATTAATGCCACCTTTTTTACGAATCGCAGGAGCCTTGCCCTGTTCTTGCACCAACGCCACAACTGTGCACAACCTTAGCGACTTCCCTCTCAGGGAAACTCTGGACGAGCACAATGAACCGCTTGTAGGAGGTGGACTGGGCCCGCCGGTTATCTCCCTTGCTGTTTTCGTAAGTTTTGCTTTTGCAGATTAGAGATGCCGCTTTTGCTACAGTTTGTGGCCGAGTGTCTTTTTTTTTTTAAAAAAGTTCTGTTGGGAACAAAAGGGTTTAAGAAAAAGCATTGGATGGGAAATCATGTGTTTTCTCTGACGGCCAAACGAAAACAACAGCTTCATGTATCTTTTTAAAGTCCTTTTTAAAGCCCTATAAGACAGGGGTCCTCAACCTTGGCAACTTTAAGACGGGTGGACTTCAACTCCCAGAATTCCCCAGCCAGCCTTGCTGGCTGGGGAATTCTGGGAGTTGAAGTCCACCCGTCTTAAAGTTGCCAAGGTTGAGGAACTCTGTTATAAGAGACTTACAAGAATCTGTTTCATCTTGAGTGCAACCCAACCTGAGATCTGCGGTCAGTCTCCAGACACATCCTTTCCCTCCTTGTCCTGCAATAATCAAAGATATGTTGCTTATTTATTTATTTATTTATTTGTCTATCTACCTATCTATTATTAAATTATTAAATGTATACGCCGCCCATCTCCCCGAGAGATGTGCAATGGAGGAGTGGACGGCGAAGATGGTAGAATTTGCTGAAAGGGCTAAATTGACTCGTCTGATTAGAGAAGGATCAAGAACTACTTTTATCAAAGACCGGAAATGGTTTATGAACTTTTTTTGCTGCAAATGGATCAACATGAATTGGTGATTTCGGGGTTTACTGATTAAAAAGGGTTGTTTATGGGAAGAAGGGAACCACGATATGTAATTTGGGAGGGTGGAAATGATAACTGTTGCAGAAAAGATTGGAAGTCACTTCTTTAGATATTTTTTTATTTGTCGTTTACTGTTTCTCACTTTTTCTTTGATATTTTCAAATCTTTCTTCTTTCTTCCACTTTGTTCCTTATGTTTCTGTAGTTTTTTAATCTTGTGTAAAATGCTTTTTCAATAAAAATTGAAGATACATTGCTTTAAAATGTGGAGGTTCCATTCAGATGTTATTTCATTTCTTTTCGGTCCCAAATTTTCCCATTTTCCTTCAGCCTTGGGAGCCAGAGGCCATCTCTATAGACCAGTGTTTCTCAACCTTGGCAACTACTTTATCCAACACATAATTTTGGACTTTACCGTCACCGTCTATAGCAGTGTTTCTCAACCTTGGCAACTTTAAGATATGTGGACTATAACTCCCAGAATTCCCCAGCCAGCCATGTTGGCTGGGGAATTCTGGGAGTTGTAGTCCACATATCTTAAAGTTGCCAAGGTTGAGAAACACTGCTATAGACGGTGACGGTAAAGTCCAAAATTATGTGTTGGATAAAGTAGTAAGTAGCATGGTATAATATATATTTTGCAGCCAAATATATACCTGAAGGGCAAAACCAGTCAGCCTGGATATTATATTTTCATCCGAAGATCTCCTTCCCAGACCAGCCCCTTCTGAGATGGAACATGTGGACACAATACATTTCTAGAATATTCTCCCACCTTCACGACGTATCTGTTGCATGGTAAGGTTTTTGCGCCAGTTTTTAATGCTGCCCTTCTGCCCCCCAAAATCCCACTTTTATTTGACTGTTTATATTCCATTTTTGGTCTCTGGTCTTTCCCCTGCAGACTTTAATCTAAAACCCTGAAAAGGATGGGGGGAATGAGCGTTACGTTTTCCTCTATTTTCAACCACCTCTTTTTGTAGCTGTTTTCAGATTTCATTTACATTCATGCATTGGTTTCTATCAAAAAACTCTTTGCCGTTGTTAAAACTGGCTGAAAAGGTTGGAAAAGTGGTTTTACGAGCCCCTTCAGATAAATAAGAGACCCATGTTGGGCAGAATTCTTAACTAACACCCCCCACCACACACACACACATTAAAATATGTTAGATATTCTTAGGGTTTCTCTCCCCACTTCTCCCCAGACAAAACTCAATTTTCTTGTAGTAGATTTGGCAGCAGCTAATACATGCATTCCCAGTCTGGAAATCAGCAAACAGAAACTGTCTCGCATACTAAGTGCAACTCTTAAGCATTATGACTCGCTTTGCTAAGTTCTCTTCAGTTTAAGATTCCCTCTGATTAAGGAAACCCGCACAGCAGCAAGACCTTTTTGCTCATGTTTACTTGTCACCTGACAGCTTGCCTGAAGAAATGAAGCTTTTTTCTACCCGGGTTTTGGCACGTGCAGTCCAACTGCGTTCAGCTCGCTGCTGGTCTACAGAGAAACCCTGAACTTTGTCCAAACCATTTTTTTCTAGCATTCTGCAAACATTTTCTTTGGACTAAGATCTCGCGCTACTGGCCAGATTCCTAACCTTAAGGGAAAACCAGGGAAAACCTATAAGCAAACAGGCTGCTGTTTAGAAAGTAAATGAAGAACACTCTCACCTCCTGCACCTGCTGGTGCTCAAGATTGCTGAAGAAACTCTTGCAGCTTCCTTCATCCAGGACAGGACGGGCAAGCTGCGTAGACTCTTCCAATCCATCAATAGTGATCCCTGATGCTTCTTGTAGGGACAAACTCTATTGCCAGAAGAGACATTGAACGGTTCTCCAGAGACAGAAGGCGAAAAAATTGGGAGGGGAAGTAATGTTTCTACATCCTTCTAGGCAAGGGTCATAACATAAGAAGGGAGGCCAGCAGGGCTGGTCGAAGAAGTCAAGATGATGGCCATGAGGATACAATAGAAGCCCCACATATCATTGCACAACAAAACGGGCAGAGCTTTGGTTGTGGATGTCATGACTGCCATCTTGATTTTATGACCATACCCTACAGATGCCTCTGATGAGTTGACATTACAGGGAAGGAAATTTAAGTTGGATATTAGGAGGAACTTCCTCATGGTAAGATCTGTTATCCAGCAGAATAGGTTGCCTCCTGAAATGATATTTCTCCTTCACGAGAGATCTTGAAACAACAGCTCCGTAGCCATCTGACCAAAATGTTTTAGCAGATCGTGCATGGAGGATGAGGTTTGGACTAGACGCCCCTTCCGACTCTACGATTCTACGCTTTGGCTTCATTTTTAGAATCAAAGGAGGGATTGTACACCCAGGAGAGGCAGGTTAGAGGATTTGTCTTGGAGCATCCAGAAGCAAATCGCTCCTCATTTCCCTTTCTAAAGAGGCATCTTCCAAGATGAGCAAGTTAAGGAAAGACAAAAATTGAGAACTGGATCTGAACCCTCTGCTGTGCATTCAGTTCACACACACACACACACACATCATTTCAGACTCTGAGGTGCTTCCCTACCCTATTCCACAAATCAGGTTAAAATATACATACAACCAAGTCCTCTTACAACTCCATATAAATACCCCCTTGACAACTAAAAGGGGGAACAACATTAATAACATGTCCATCCATATTGGAAAAGAACCATGGTTTAATCGTCATTTATTGAATAAGTGGCTGAAGTTGTACAACTTGCTGACCTATAAACCACGGTTTACAAACCTCAGCAGTAGCTTTCATAGGACACACTGAACCAAAATTAAGCATTCCATAATTCTGATTTGGGGCAATGTGCCAATCTTATCCTTGGGTGTGTTTCTGTCAGTGTTTCTCAACCTTGGGCACTTTAAGATGTATGGACTTCAACTCCCAGAATTCCCCAGCCAGCATGCTGGCTGGGGAATTCTGGGAGTTGAAGTCCAGAGTTGCCAAGGTTGAGAAACACAGGTTTCTGTGGTCATGCTTAAAGCTCATGTTTTCCTAAGTGCTATATCAAGAATACATTTTTGTTTATAGGATATTATTGCCCTAAGAGTTTAGCTTCATCTCATGATCCCAGATGTGCCCCAGCTTAGGGACCCTCCATCTGGAACACATGGCCCCTTCTATGCTCTATGCCCACCTTCCCTTTTTGCAAATGCTGCATTGCAACAATGATCATGAGCCCTGGGACCCAGAACGGGAGGGCAAGCAATCCACTTTGGCCCGTTCTCCCAGCTGCTATCGGTGTCTGGCTCTTCTTTTCTTAGGCTTGCACATGCCAACCAGACTCTTGCAGCATGACCATAGGAGGACGCGCTGGCAATTCCCAAAGTCTCTTTGGCATGCAAGTCACACAGGCAGGGGTTAGAGAGGGGAGGTGCCGAACCAGCGCGAACGTCGCCCTAAGCAGAACCGTCGTCTTGCTGCCCACTCCCCACCTCCACCCGGTCGCCTCCCTCTTTCACGCAAAGAGAAATGGGAAGGGATAAAAGGAGGACAAGGGAAGTTGCAGTGCATCAGACATCCCTTGTGACTCATCCCAGAGCATCCCTTTGAAGGGGCTGCTCTGTATTCTGAGACACTCCCTCGCTGCTCACAACAGCAACTCCAGAGCGCCAGAGTGCTGAGCGGCCACAAAACGAATTCAGGGCTTTGCGGAGCTGACACCCTCTTCTTCGAAGCTGCCCCCCACACACACCGTGCCCTCTGTACAACCCTTCTGGGCATTAGGAGGGAGGTCCTGTCTCCCCAGAGCAGGAATGGGGAAGGGCTGGCCTTTCAAATCTTGAAAGGAGGACCAACAGCATCGCTTCTGGCTGGACACACAGCACTGGACCATCGACCCCACATAATTTCTGGAGGGCTGCAGGTTGCCCTTTCCTATCTTCCATTGAGGGAGAAGGGTTGGACTAGATGGCCCCTGGGAGCCCTTCCCACTTTTAATGAAAGGAACGCAAGTCGAGAAACAAAATGTTTAGCAAGGCAGGCAGGATCTTGGTGTTCCTTTAGAAAATGTAGGGTGCTTTTCCATTTAAGGGTTCCGAAGATGCTACGCCTACAATGACTTCGTTACTGGATTTGATTGCACTGGGCTGGCATTGCCTTCTTTCTGCCTTTGATTTTGGCGTGGTGCTTAAGGTGCTGGAATAGAAATGGGAGCGTGTGAACTGTGGAGTCCTTGTGCTCCCTGGGCTTGGTCGTTTGCTTGCAGACCTTTCATCACCCGACTAGGGAACATCATCAGGGCGAGGGAGGGTGGGGTTTGCTCCCTGCTATATGCAGTAGCTTGCCCTGCCAGTGTGGGTGGGGCTGTGATTCTCCCCTTGGTGGTTTCTTGATTGATTGATTGATTGATTGATTGAGGAAGGAGAAAACCACGCCCCCACCCACACTGGCAGGGCAAGCTACTGCATATAGCAGGGAGCAAACCCCACCCTCCCTCGCCCTGATGATGTTCCCTAGTCGGGTGATGAAAGGTCTGCAAGCAAACGACCAAGCCCAGGGAGCACAAGGACTCCACAGTTCAACCCTGAGCTACAGAGATTCTCTTCTATTAGAATGTGAATTCTAGTCCACCCCATGCCCTGGGCAGGAAAGCCAGCTGGGTGACTTTGGGCCAATCCCCCTCTTTCAGCCCAATTCAACTCACAGGGTGGTTGTTGGGTGGAAAATAGAAGGCAGGAACACTTTATATATCGCCTGGAGTTGTACAAAATAAAGTGTGATAGAAATCTAGTAATAATTAAAAAAATGTTTTGAACAACCCTTTACACCTGAGCCTCCCATCTTCATCTTGTTTTTTACGTGCATCGAGGAGACCAAGGCAGTTATTTTTGAAAGCTCCCTTCCTTCCTTCCTTCCTTCCTTCCTTCCTTCCTTCCTTCCTTCCTTCCTTCCTTCCATCCATCCATCCATCCATCCATCTCTCCTTCCTTTCTTCCTTCCTTGGAATGGAGTGTGCCCTTTTTAGGCCCTACAAAAATTGGAGAGTACCTTGTAGGATGGAGAGGCAGCTTTGGCAATCTCTGGAGAATGCCTGATAAGAATTAGAGATTTTCTGCTTATTTTCCATAATGCAGCCATGTGCCCACTACAGTCCTAAGGAAATGGGGAAACCTCTCAAACTCTGGGGTGTCATCTTCCAAGCCTATGGAAAAGCTGCCAGCAGAATTGCAAAGTTGAACGTGCCCGAAGGGTAAATTATTAAACACATGGAGAGCAATTGCAGTAAGCATTACATTAATTTAGTTTTTCATTGTGCTAAAATTAAAGCCAATTTATTTTTTATCCTGGTTCCATCCACCTCTTGGAGTTAAGCTGGCACCTTTTTAATCACCTGCATACCAGCTTAAGCGCAAGTATGGCTGGAAGAAAAAGTTGGCTTCCTCCGATGCCATTTTTTAAAATAAATAAATGCAGAGGCGTTTTGTTTTGTGTTTTTAATTTAGTCAGGTTCTCAGAAATTATGTTTGAAAACACAGCGCCTCTTGTGCCTGCTCTGCATTCTTAGTGCCAACTGAATTTAGCATGGCCTACAGATCCATTTAGCATGAATCTGACTGCGCTTAAAAGTCCAAATTTGGTTTGCAATGACAGGGCGATCCATCTTAGCACAGCATTTTAATTTTTTCAGCTGGATAGCTTTAATTGATTCCACTTCTGGCAAGCACGTATGTTAATTGCAGGATAGCAGGGCTGCTGAGAAATCTCTGGATAGCATTAAAAGATATAAAACGGCCCTCTTTTCAGAGTTTTGCTATGTATTGATCTACATACAGTTAATAGCAAAACACCACAATTAAGCTGGCTCCCCTGGCCGTAAATCAACTTTTCCTGCCTTTTAAAAATTAGCTCGGCCTGTCACGCCTCCTTTCCGGATTTTGTTTATGGCCATAGGTAATGTGCAAGTGAAGTCCGTTGGCTGAAATATGACCCCACGCGATATAGAACCCCATTTCAAAACAGCTGAAAATTATTGTAATAAATTCACGGCAGCCGCGAATACCTATAGAAAACGTTGGCTCAGAGGGCTCCAAGGTTTCGCTGAGCTCCATCCACCTGATCCACTCAATATTTATATTACATGCGATTGTTTAGAGATCTGGCCCTATATTGGATGTGCTTAAAGCGGCCCCATGCAAAAAAGGAGCCCGATAGCCGTTTGCAATTGGACTCGAAGGCTGGGATAAGCAGAAACGTGATCAGCTTGTTTAGCATCTTGTGGCTGGCCAACCTTGTAGGCCGTGGCTGATGATGTCGCATGTTGGACGACTGGAGCGCTGGTGAAGCAAACTACGGTTCAGCATTGCAGCCCGTGAAGCTGGCGTTGCAATGATGTTACTGCAGATGTTCTAATGATGTTATTAGATGCTGTCGTGGTTAACTGTCCCAAGGTCAAGTCGTAGCCTTTGCTCAATTATAATCACAGTTCAGCAGGGCAGAGGGCAGGACGGGCAGAAGGGGGGCAAAAAGCAGATTTGCAGTGCAATGATTTAGAGCAGGGTTTCTCAACCTTGGCGACTTTAAGACGGGTGGACTTCAACTCCCAGGATTCCCCAGCCAGCTAGGCTGGCTGGGGAATCCTGGGAGTTGAAGTCCACCCGTCTTAAAGTCGCCAAGGTTGAGAAACCCTGTTTTAGAGCCTCTTTCCTAAGATGGCAAGATCTTTGTGCAAACTCCTTCCTGGCAGCTTCTGGAGTCTCTTCCGAGATGAGGCCTCGCAACCCGTTGCTCAGTTTAGGGACTCCTCACCTGGGCTCCTAAGACAGCCCGGTCATCGTTCCTACGTGACGCCTGACTCCCCTCTTCAGGGGGAGCCCCACGGACCCTGGCCGCTTGGCCGCGGTCCCCAGAGGCCCGTCCCGATGACCTCCAGAGGTGCCCCGACTCGGCCATTCTACCTTTCGAGGGAGCCGAGAAGCGCCGGGCGTCCTCCCTCCCGTCCTGGGGCCGGGAGGCCAAGCCGGCGGGTGCCAGTCCACCCGCCCGCCCTTCGTGGCCATGCCCGCCGGCGGCTGCGGCCGGCGCTGACGCCCCCAGCCGTGGGGAGCAGCTGCCGGCCCGCGGGGGCGCCTCCTCCCGGGCAAGGGCGCGAGCGGGGCGGCGGGCAGCCGGGGCCGGCAGCCGAGACGGGGGCACGGGCGGGGCGGGGCGACTGCAAGACCCTCCCTCCCCTGCCCTCCCCTGCCTGCCCTGCATCCCTCCCTCCGTCCCGCCAGCTGGCCCGGGCCGCGGCGCGCAGGCAGCGAGGGGTCCGGCGCAGCCGAGCAGAGGTCGCCCCGCCGCCCGGCCCTCCGCGCGCGGCCCCTCCGCGGCGCCCCTGCCCTCGCCGCGTCCCGCCCCTCCACGCGTGCCCGGCCGGCGCGCTCCTCCCCTCCGCGCTCCTCCCGCCGCCTCGTCCCTCGCCAGCGGAGGCAGAGGCTGCTGCCGCCCGCCCGATCGCCGCCTGCGAAGCGCCGCTCCGCCGCGCGCCCTCCTCGCCCGCCCGGGAGAGAGATGGCCGGGAAGCGCCCCCGCCTGCTCGCCCTCCTCCTCCTCCTCCTCGCCGTCGCCCTGAGCGGCCGAGGTAAGCCGGCCACGCCACGCCACGCCACGCCACGCCGCCTCTGCAGCCGGGCGCCCGCGCTCGCCGCGCCCGCCCAGCCGCCCTCGGTGCCCTGCGCCCCGCTGCCGCGCCCGGCGACGCCTCGCCCGTCCCCGGGTGGCTCGGCCGGCCGGGGAGGGGGCAGCTCGGTGCCAGCCTCGGCTGGGCTGGGCTGGGCTGGCGCATCATTGCGCATGTTCCCCCGGCCCCCCGAGGAGAGGTGGGTAGCTGCCATTAGGCCTGGCCGGGGGGGGGAGATCGGCGGAGCGTCTGCCCCCGTTCAAGGCAGCCGCCGGGGGGGCGCGGAGGGGCGGCGGGCTCGGGGGCCGCGGCCTGCGAGGGACTCGGGGGAGGGCGCTTTCCCCGCTGGAAAGGCCGCCCCCCTCCCCTTAACTCTATTGTGGCCGAGGGCGCCGAGCTCGGGGGCAGGACGCTGGCGCGGCGGGGGGCGGCGGGGGCGCGGCGCTGCGCACTGCCGCAGCTTCCCTGCAAGGGGCAGCGGGTCCGTGGCGTTCTCGAAGGCTCTTGAAAAGGGGGGCGAGGAGGGAGGGGGGGAACCTGTCAAGAATCGGGGCCCCCGGGGAGGAGAGGGGAGGCAGGGCGTGACGCCCCCGCCAGCGGGCGGATCGGCTGCGTCTCCGGTCCCGGCGGAGAAACTGTAGCCAAGCAGACTTCTGCATCCTTGATGCTGCTGTAGCACCGTCCCGGTGAGGTCCCCCCCCCCGCCCGCTTGCTTTTTTTTAAATAAAAGAAATCCCTGGCGCGGGCAGGCAACCAACCGGCTGGCTGGGCAAAAGAGAAGGGCCAGCTCTGCCCGCGTCCCCGAGCAGGAGGGCGAACCTGAAACGTTTTCTCTGAACCCTTCCAGGAGAACAATAGAGGGACTTCCTGGGCTTGGCTGGAGAGGGGGCGGGTCCTCCGGAGCTCGGGCAGAGGGTTCCTCCAGAGAGGGGCTCTGGTTTTTGCTCCCTTTCCCTGGCATGGGGAAAAAAAGATGTTCTGCATTCAGCCGTTGCTTTAATATCTGGAAAAGCCCCCTTGACTGGGCTTTCTGGCTCGCCGGCTCCTTGAAGGGGAGGTTTCTGTTATCTCGAATATAATGTTTCCTTCTCTGCAACCCTTGCAGAGTGGGAGAGGGAGGCAGACAGATTGGCCATTGTTGGAAGAACAGACTTGAAAGTCTGCGTAAAAGCTGGCTTATCCTGCAGTCTTTTCAGGGCCATGGGAAGGTTCAGCGGGTTCAGCGGAATTGCAGATTCAGAGGGGCAATTGCTGGTCTGCAGTTTCTCTTATCCAGCCACACCCCCCCCGCCCCCCGCCTGTCGACTGCTCCTTCTTGATGTGCACCACGGTAGAATTAATTTATCCAGGTTAAGGTTACAGTGCTAGGAGTCGCCTTCTGAAAACAAATGAGGATATAATCAGGTTCACGTCTAATGAAGTGATGGGCAGGATTGCAGCAAGAACACAAATAGGGAGATTTTTTGGGTGGGGAAGGGGCAAAGATGGCAAGAACATCGGTTGGACAAGGAAAAAGATTTAAGGACCTAGATTTACCATAGGAAAGGGAAATGACTTCTCCAGAGAATAACCAAATCATTCGTTGGTTTGGAAGTTGGGCAGGGGGAGAGAAGTTGTCACATAAAAGGAAGACCTGCATAGCTAACAATTTTAAAAAAGCATGGTTTAAAGGAGGAGCTTATTACACCAAAAAGGTGCCATGTGAAATGTATTTCTTCTACAGACAGTATTGAAACATGATGGTTCAGTCGAAAGGGATTGACCATTTGATGGTCTGACTTCTCAGCTAGCTTCTGATGGTACCATCTCTCCAAAATTTTGGACAGGAGTCTTTCCCAAGTTGCCTTGGTAATACCCACAGGAATGTATTCCGATGAGGATGAGGATGAAGAAGAATTCATATTCATATTTCTTTACTGCCTGTCATTTGTCTTTGGGGAGTTTACTGTATAGGTAATAGTCCAAGCAGCTGAAATAGCCAAAAACCCAGCTGGAACTGAGCAGCTAAAACAATGAAGTAAAGAAACACTTGAGCAAATGTGTTCATTTCTCTGGACTCTTGTGCAAAGACCTGCACTAAGTGGTTTATGGGCACAAAAGACAGTGACTTCTTAGTGGTGGCTCCCAAAGTCTATGGAATTGCTTAATCTCTCCCCTGACCATGATGGTTTTCCAGCATCCTGCTGTTTTGCCTTGCGTTTGATCTCATAATTCATCAAAAGTTACTCTCTTATGCCTTGTTCCAACTTCTTTGTTTGCTTTTTAATTTTTGTTTAAACTGACATGTTGCTTTTTTATAGTCACTTTTAATAGCTAGCTTTCTTGGAGGTGTGGAGACAGACAGACAGAAAGAAATGCCATGTGTTTAAAAGACACCATTCAACCTGAAAGAAACAATGACACAAGTATTTTCGAAGCCCTAGGCCACTTCATTTGCTACCGAGGCAATTTGGGGGATTAATTCGTAAGGTCTAAAAGGATGCCTCATCCCATTTAGATGTGCCCGTTCAGTCGTATTGTAAATCCTCTATGTCTGCTGTCATAATCAGCCCTGTCACTTTATTGCTCTAGTTTTGTGACTGGACTGAGGATGTTCAAGAACAATTTAGGAAGCATTTGGCTCATCTCATTCCCTGGGAGATACGGAGATCAAGAAGGAAGTCTTGCGTAGATGCTTAGATTCAAAACAGGACCTTCTTGTGGTGGTACCTGATTTATGGAGCCACCATCATTTGCAAGAAGTGTGGTTGACCGTTGTCTTATCAAGTTTTAAATGCTGACCTTTTTCATGCTTCACCCTCAGCCGCGATTTGTTTCATCATGCTTTGCTGAATAAACCTGATTTTACCCAATGTGCTAGCTATGTTTGTAGTGGTTAAAACATTGAGAAGGACTAAGGACATCCATGTCTCCTTTCAGCTATGGATGGTGACGGGATGACTTTGGATCAGGCACTGTTGCTCATCCCATTGTGCCTCACTGGGTTGTGGGAGGAACAGAAGTCACATATTGGGCCTTTGATTCCTGAGAAAGCCAGAAGATAAATCTAACAAATGAATGTGTGAATTCAATCATTGTAAACTCTACTAAGCCCAAACAGACACAGTGAAGTTTTGACTTGAATAAAAAATGGCTGTTCACCTCTACATTGGAGACATAATCCAGATTTAGGGTTTGACCTAAATCCTCTCCATTTGTGATGTTTCTCTCTTTGTTTTTTTCACCCTAATTCTTTTGGCCAGTAAAACCATTTTCAGAAATTAACCAGATAAATGTTGCTGTCGTACTTTTAGCATTTGTAGAGGCACCCAGAGAATATTCAGGCCAGAGAAATTCAAGTGCAGGAAGGGGGGTGAGCATGATATCGCTGGGGGCCTCCCCTTCTATTTTCTACCTGCAAAATGGTAGTGCCCCATTTCATTGTTAAACTTAATTCCTAAACGATGATTCAGCCAGAGGGCAAAAAGATAAGTTGTTGTTTTCATTAATTAAGGCTTAAAGCTTCTAAATCCTCCCATTCACACCAGGGGCCAGTCTTTTCTAGCCACACAGCTAGGGGCTGAATTGATTCCAATCTCCATTTGTATTTATAGCAATGTGTGAGGGTGGCCCCCTCCCCCCCAAGTCCTGCTGTGCTGTCTCACCGTGGCGGGTGTGTGTGTGCATGTGCATGTGTGTTGTTCCTGGGAAGGATGAATGAAGAATGTCAGGAGTGTATGCCACGAGTATATATTCCCAACAGGGTCACTCAAGGCCGGAAGGTCATCCCAACTGCCTAGCTATGTTGGGTGGCAGAAATATAGGAAGATGTTGGAGGCAAATGATCTCTTTAGTGACCGTAGCAAAGGCATCAAGTCATACTGAGCGGGAGAAGGCAGTGGTAAATCTCTCCTGTATTTTTACCAAGAAAACCACATGGATAGAAAATATAAAATGATGAATGCCAGATGGTGGGCCCCTCAGGTCCGATGGCCCTCAACACGCTATTGAGGAAGAGCGGAGCATCTTCTGGACTATTGATGGGGTTTATGACATGGTTAGATTAAAGCCGTTGGGATGTCCAGTTGCTGGTGTTGCCATACTGGAAATGAAAATCCGAAGCTGCAAAGGCTACGGTAGGAATGTGGAACGTGAGAAGCGCGAACCTAAAGATGAAATGAAACTATTGCAAATTGACATCTTGGGCATCAGCGAATTGAGATGGACTGGGATCGGACACTTTCAAGTCAGAAGATCCCACTGTTTATTACTCAGAACAACAAAGAAGAAACGGTGTTGCTTTTATAGTTAGGAAGGTGTAGCAAGAACAGTAAGTAAGTTGATATTCCCTACTTACAAGAACCTCTAGTACTAGAAGATAAAGTTAGATCAGTACTCCGGTCATTACCAAGTCAGGAACAGGAGCTGATGGAAGACCCACTGAAACCCGGCAAGCAACAGAGAAGAATCAGTCAAGGTTCTAACCAAGCTATGCCAGCAAATCTGGAGAACAACAGAGTGGCCAAACCATTGGAAGAGGTCAATCTGTATTCCAATACCAAAAAAAGGAGTCTTAACAGAGTGTGCAAACTATTGTGCAATATCTTTCATTTCACATGCAAGCAAAATAATGCTTAGGGTCGTTCAACACAGTTAGAGCCCTG
This sequence comes from Python bivittatus, assembly GCF_059951505.1. Classification (NCBI taxonomy): domain Eukaryota; kingdom Metazoa; phylum Chordata; class Lepidosauria; order Squamata; family Pythonidae; genus Python; species Python bivittatus. Next base: position 8,627,232 of record NW_028277094.1, read on the forward strand.
TGTGGAAAAAGAAGCACCAGATGTTCAAGTTGGCTTTAGAAAAGGCCGAGGAATGTGAGACATTATTGTTGATGTGCGCTGGATAATTGAGAAAGCCAAAGAATACCAAAAGGAAGTCAGTATGTGCTTCATCGATTATAGAAAGGGCTTTGATTGTGTCAATTACGTCAAGCTGTAGAAAGTGCTCAGAAAAATGGGAATCCCAGAACATCTCATTGTCCTCATGAGAAACTTATATACAGGTCAGGAAGCCGCAGTACGGACAGGACATGGCGAAACAGACTGGCGCCAGGTTGGCAAAGGAATGTGACAAGGTTGTATACTCTCCCCTTACTCATTCAACCTATACGGGGAATATATATTAAGGAAAGTTGGATTGGAAGAAGATGAGCGTGGCTTTAAAACTGGAGGAAGAAACATTAATAACCTGTGGTATGCTGATTAAATTACTCTGATAGCTGAAAATACAAAGGATCTGCAAGCTCTAGTAATAAAAGTCAAGGAGCACAGTGAAAAAATGGGACTAAAATTAAATATAAAGAAGACCAAACTAACGATAATAGGTACAACAAACAACCTTAGAATTGACAGTGAAGATATCCAAGTGGTAGATAGCTTCTGCCTTTGAGGATCAACCATCAACAGTAAAGGAACAAGCAGTCAAGAAAGATGCCGCCAGCTAGCACTTGGTAGAGTAACCATGAAGGCCTTGAAAATATATTCAGTTGGTGTGATGTGTCTGTACCTACCAAGATCAGAATCGTGCAGACGATAGTTTTCCCTGTAACACGCTATGGATGATGAAGTTGGACTTTGAAGAAAAAGGATAGGAGGAATATTAATGCCTTTGAACTTGAGGCGTTGGAGAAGGCTCCTGAGAATGGTGGACAGCCAAGAAAAGAAACTGATGGATCTTCAAACGAATCAACCCAGAGTTCTCACCTTAGGCAAAGACCCAGCTCTCCGGAAAAGGCTGGGAAAGGTGGAAGGGAGAGAAGGAGTGGACGACCAGCAGCAAGGGGGATGGACTCAGTTACAGCGGCAATGGGGGCATTGTTGGAAGACCCAAAGGACCAGGTTCGGGGCAGATCATCTTGGAGAAAATCTGTTTACATATGTGGCTGCCAGGGATTGAAAACAACTTGATGGCACATAATCAATCAGTGAGGGTAGCACCGTAGGATGTTAGCCCATGTTTTCCAAGCAGAGGGGGAGAAATGTTCTATTTATAGGACACTCTGCTTCTGATCAGATGCGTGTGCACATGCAGGTAGGGCAGAAAAGTCATCCGAAGGAGCAGACTTTTTAAAAAAATAGCATAGCTTGCAGGTGAAGGGTAAGACCACCGTTTTTGTGATTTGTTGTACAGTTATTTGAAAGGAAGAGAGGGGAGATTGGCCTGCTTTCCTTCGAGAAAGAATGACGTGAAATCAAACGTTTTGTAGCCTCCTTGTTACCTTCAAACAGGGGATCAGATTAAGCACTGAAACCACGTCTTTGATTATTTTTTGTGTGTGTAAGTGCCACACAAACGCAGCCAATAGAGAGGCCTTTTTATGGATTATTCTGTCCCGGTGCTTAATAATTGGTACAGGGAGGGGAAAAAACTCGTGAAATTCCTTTTTTCCAGAAGAGTTTCTGGCCCTTACGGTTACATGTTAAATCATCCGGTATAGTGGTAAAGGCATTGGGAGACCCAGGTTGAGTCCCTCCTCAGCCGGGGTTTCTGGGTGAATTTGGGGTAGGCAGACAGCCCACTCTGCATCGTGGGTTGCTACACAGTCAAATCCGTTGCGGGCAACAGCTGCCAAATTCTCAGAAGCTTAGAGGTGGGTGATTGGATGGGTGTGTTATACAGAAAGGAGGCAGCTTGGTAAATTCAGTGGAATTTACAAAATGAATGGAGGAGCTATAGCTGCAGGGGGGTGGGGGGAGAGGCAAAAGCAAGATAAAAAGATTCACCGCGTGAACTGCAACAGATTTCCCTCTCTGGTTTGTTGTTTGAAGCCAGAACAAAAAGCGGTTGCCGTTGAAACTCCAAGGCAGAGAAGGGTTGAGCTACAACCATGAATGATTTAAAAAGGAACGTGTTTCTCCTCTGAGGATGTATCCTGGAAGACTGAAGCTCTCATTTGTTGGAGGAGTTCCAGAAACAGTTTGCTCAACTGCTTCTAAAGCTTCTTCAGATTGAGAGATCAAGTTGATAAGGTGGCGGGTAGAGCTGATCAGTGGGCAGAGGACTAGGAGCCCGTGCATTTCAGACTTCGTGGGAAAAGGAGAGTAAGTGCCCCCCTCTTTAAAATTAAAAGCAGCCAAAGGAGGCTGTAAGTTGGGAGGCGGGAAATTCCTGGGCCAGGCAGTTGAAGCCTCTTCCTGCCTATGGGACTACAACTACCACAATCCCTTGTGGAGAGCTCAAATCCAGAACATCTGGTGGATCTCAGACAGCTGGCCCTTGAACTGGCACAAATTCAAGCCAAGAGGAAGACTTAGTCATATCCAAACCTCTCCTACAGATGCCACAGAAAAAGAGTTTGAATCAAATTCAGAGGCTGACGAGCTTGACCAGACTGATTCTCGGCCTGAACCATGGGAAGGGTCTGAAATGAAAGCACCAGTAGAAAAGGCCCTGGAGGAGACACAGGCCCAAAGTTGGCTCAACGTTCATAGCAAGGCACATGCTACACATTCATTTGAAAGGGAAGAGAAAGGGGGACAAGCTGGTGACACCTCGGAAGACGTGTGGCTCATCCAATTTGCCAGCTGATAGACCATCTTCCTAAACCTGAGATTTGCCTCTCTGGATTCTTGGGCTGAAGTAAGCTCCCGTGCCCATTTTCTCTGCAGAAAGCGTTGAGTTTACTGTGGACTTTGCCTTCTTTGGGTGAAAGATTGAGAACGGCAGTCGATATATCGAGTTCATTAGCGGAAGCTGGTTGTGAGGACGTCGATGGCAGCGCAGAACAGAAGGCGCAAGAGAATTTAGAGCTGTTGAGTAAGTGAGAGCTTCTGAAGGGAACTGAAGACTCTACACCAGTGTTTCTCAACCTTGGCCGCTTGAAGATGTGTGGACTTCAACTCCCAGAATTCCCCAGCCAGCCTAGCTGGCTGGGGAATTCTGGGAGTTGAAGTCCACACATCTTCAAGCGGCCAAGGTTGAGAAACACTGCTCTACACAGTCCTGAGACAGAAGAACGGGTGAGAAAGAAATTCAAGACAATCTTGCCTTGATTGTATTTCGTATCAGATGGGAGGGAGAGAGAAACTTGGATAGGCTTTCAAAATTCTGCTATTATACTCTACAATAAGAAAGTAATATTCCTGAATTCCCTGCAGTGCCTGTTTCTTGACTTGGCCTGCCTTGAAGGGCTGGTAGGCAGATCTTATCGCCTTAACAGCAAGAGGACAGTACCAGTTTTGATCATTTCCTCATTGGCAAGTTTGCATTACGTTTTAAAAAGTACTACTCCTTGTGACATAGCGGCTAAGAGGTTGGACTCGGATTGGGACGATCCAGATGTATATTTACACACTGCCGTGGAAGCTCACTGGAGTGACACTCTCTCAGCTTGATCCACCTCACAGGGTTGTTGTTTGTGAAGGTAAATGAAGGGAGATTTCCACTGAAGCTGTGTTTTGGCTCCTGAAGGAAAAGGGCAGTCTAGAACAGAGGGGAAGGTATTGTAAATAATTTAGAGCTGACATTCCGGAAGGGAGGAGTGGTTCTTAATTTCCCCAAAGCGAAGAAACGTTCTGGATCTGTCCTCCTCCTTTTCTGATTAAAAGAGCTCTCTTTCCCTTTTTTCTATACAAGCAGTCTGAATCCCCACCCAGAAATCAGGAGTAAGGCAGGTGAGGTCCAAGCATAAGGCACCTTCTTCTTTTTCTGCACTTTTCTCTCTTTTTTTAATTTCCTTTTCCTTTTTATATTTTTATCTTTCATAGTTTGCATTAGTTTTATCTGCATCATATAAACTTGAATAAAATTATTTTTTAAAAAAGTCAAGACGGTGGCCCTGATGGTGCAGTCCAAGCCCATAAAATAGATGGAGGTTGTCCCGGCCACCACCTTCACCGGCTGGTCACGAGCCCTAGAAGTTTTCCCAACCTTGCCTGTTGCCATCTTGGTCAGTGGCTTTAAGGAAAGGAGGTTCATGGACCCAAATGCCCAGAATTTGCCATTCAGCGGCCTTGTTGCTTCACCAGCATGAGCTCTTCTGCCAAGAGTCTCCAAAGAATTCTTCGGTGGAGAATTTCTTCCTCCCCGCCACCTGCTTGAAGTGAAACATATATCATTTATTGCTGGTCCGTTTGTCAGTTTTCCGTTTTTCACACAAAGGCACCGTTCTCAGTTTTGAAGGAGGCTTTTTGAGCTGAGGCTGTGTTCAGTTCCTTTGCAGAGGAGATGAACTATTTGCAGAAGTGAGGGATGGGAATGGCACTTTATATTCAACAGCAAGGAGTTGCCCCACTGGGAAAAAAAAAGTTCCTTTTCCCCTGGAATTGCTCAGTTTTCCTCCTCTGGAAACAGAGATTCAATAGGAAATCGTTTTGTTTGTCAATCAGTTAAATGAATGTTAGTTAGTTGGTTACCTTTCAACTTAAAATATTGGCTGGTTAAATTAAATTTCACTTTGCATTTCAACAGAAGTGAGGATGGGTGCCTTGGTACTATATTGAGTGACCCCCAAGACAATGCAACTATTCAAGCGAAAATTACTGTTGATTTACTTGAAGGGCATTTATTTATCGTTTTGAAATCCTCCTTTGTTTCTTGCTGAAGATGTAACCTTAACCTCAGCTGACCTCTGGTTAGGAGCTCACGATCCCATAATTCTCATACCTAGTGTGGAGAAAAGAAAAAAAAACCCAATGAAAAAATATCCTTTCTTCAAAATGATACATTACTTGACCACATTGTAAGTAAATAAATTGTAAGTAAATTCTTCCCTTCTAGACCTTGTGGGGGAAACTACTCTGTTTCTATGGCCCTCTCTAGTTACAGTGTTAAAATACAGTTAGGGATGTGTAGTGTTTTTTTGGTGGAGGCCAAATCCACACTTCTGATGGCATGCCTTGGGACCGGGCTCTACAAAGGAATGGATGAAACTAGGACAAAACCTTAAATTAGATTTCATTCCATTTACATTTAATTAAAATTGGGTGCATTGTGTAAGTGCACAGCGTAAGTGTAGCACTTGGGAGTAATTTGCAAAAGCTGCTTTGGAGCATGAGGATAGCATCTGTTTGGAACTCTTTAAAGCAGCTGCATTTTTGGGGGGATTGCATGGCAGCCTTCTGCAATTGAACACAGTCCTGAAAAAGATGCAGCCGCTTTAAAGCGCTGCAGACCAGATGCTATGTATAGGGTCTGCCTGCTCCAAGAACTTTTCTGGAATTTAATTTCAAAGTATCGTACAGCCTTCATAATGAATATGTTTACTTTCATTTCTCCCTTTGGAACCAACTTTTGAAGGTCTCTGGAGGCTGCACCAGAAGTCTTTACTTTGATTTGCATTGGAAACTTTTCTTCCTTTTTCTACTTAACAACAGTTTAGGGTTCCTTAACCTCTCAACTGTCTATTACACAAGAAGGCAAACTGGTATTCTAGACATTTTTCTCCTATCAGTCTCAGTGTGGTCGCTGGTCAAGGATGATAGACACTATAGCACGTAATTTCTAAATTTCTAGTTTTAAAAAATCTATTTCTAAATTTCTAAATTTCTGTTTTTCTGAATTATATTTTAGAAACATTTTTAAAAATAGAAACAACCCATCCTTGTGGGGAGGGTCATAAACGTCAAGATGGCGCCCCCAACTGTGCCAAGCTGAAGCCCCACACCTGTTTAGTGTGTTACATGTGTGACACAGGTAAAAAAAAGGGCATTGCTTTGATAGTGCGATCACGCCTATCTTCACTTTTTCGACCCTCCCTGTGAACTCTCCTGAATCTTCCTTCCTTTTTCTCCTATTTCTATCCCCAACCAATTTTAGAAAAATGATCCAAAAATAAACACAGTGTCAAGCTACATTCTTTTGCACTTCTTTATCAGCAGTTTTTGCTTAACTTGGAAGTTTTTTTTTTTTTTAAAGAGTGCTTCCTTTCCCATTTCTAATCAAACCCTTCCTCCCTGCCTGGATCTGTCCAGTAAGTGGATGGAGGGGTGGGGGGGAGCTCTGTGAAAACATAGATCCTTCTGCAAAAAGTCCAGCCAAGGACTGGAGCTGGATGGAGTGGAGGGTCGGCCTTGAAGAAGCTGCATAAGGAACAGGCGGTGGCAGAACAGAGGGCCTGAACTCTGAACCTAAACCTCAGGAGATGGGTGTTGGAGGGAGTAAGGCAGGATCAAGACCCATCGTTGTCGGTAGGAGAGGGTGGTGAAGATGGAGAAAACAGAACTCGTTTTCAGCAGCCAACAAACAAGGGAAACATAGGAACTGAATCAAGGATGCTTGGGTTTGTTCCCCCATTGTGATTTTCCAGATATTTGGACTCGGGTGGTGTTGGTGTTGGTGTTGATGTCGGTGAGATTGGGCTGCATCCTCTTCTCTGCAGACCTTAAAATGGTCTGGACTTTCCTCTGTGTATTTGGACCATGGTATTATTATCTTTTGATGAAGACCTGTGGATTGAACATCTGGGGGATTGGGGTAGGCTTTGGTGCCCAGATTGTTCGTTTTGTAGGCTCACGTGCAATGCTTGGGTTCCTTGGGGATGGGGGCGGGGGGTGGCTGTTCAGCCAGTTGATTTCTAGGGTGGGTTTTAAAATGGTATGGGAAGGTAACAATTCCTGGGAGTTCTTATCCAAGGTTTCTGACTCACTGGATTGCTTTGAGAACTAATTGGGAAAAACAAAACGATGGCTACAATGGGAGTATGCTGTAAGCCTAAATAGACAATGGCTTTGTGTCATTTAGACTCTTCACAACCTCACCCTGAGCAGGTTTCCTTGAAGTGAAGCCCTCTAAGTTTAATAAACTCATCAGAAAGAATTTTTAAATTGTACCTTGTGCTTGGGTCATAAGCACCCCTTTGAAGCCACAGCAACACCCCATGTTGCAAGACGACATCATCATCATCATCATCATCATCATCATCGTCATCGTCTCATGACTGATGCAAATCCCATCATTGCATTGTTTCTGTGATGACATCATGACACATGGGATGTCATGGTAACTTCTAATGGGCATCTAGGACAGAAGGTCCAAGGAATCTCTTGTTTCACTTTCTTGCTCTTTTGATTCCAAAGATATGGAGTCTGTTCATGGCCTGCAGTTGTAGAGAGTAAGAAGATGACCTTGATGGAGGATTTGTTGCCCAGGCAAAAGGGCCTGAAGCATTTTTTAAGGCCAGAATGTCCAGATGACACTTGGAAGTGGGTCAGGTAGACACCTCCTTGCTTCAAGGAACTATAAGAGGGGGAGGAGGTCCAGCACATTCAGACTTGCAAGATTCTGCCCTTATAGCCAATCTCAATCAAAGTAGTTTTAGCCTTCCTGTGGAGTTGAGTTCATGGCCTGGTCTACCTAGCAGGGCTGAGAGCACACAGAACGAGGTTCAAACTCCACTCCCCTCTCATCCCAAAGCTACTTCTCCAATTGTATTACAAGATTGAAATGCACCTCTTTTTACTGACTTTCTGAATCCTCAAAAGAATGAGAAAAAATTTTACACCTCGTATTTAGGTGGAAGAAAGAGAGTAAAGTTTGGCAATGGCTCCATTAACCTTAGGAAGACGTTTTGAATGCTATGTTTTTGTTTTACATTCAAACCTGGCTGTGCATCTATGGCCGTCTTTCAGTCACCAGTGGTGGTGGTGATGATGACGATGAGGTCGTTTTCACCTCCTAGTGACCCCATAGATAGATAGATGTTCTCCATGATGGATCACTTGCCCTTTGTGAAAATGGAGGACTGGGGGCAACCCTGTCTTGGCAATTCTACATGCTCCCAATCTGGGAGGCCTTTGCAGAAATTGATTAGCCTGAGCAAATCCACCCAGAAAGTGAGTGATTAGATCCCCACAGTGTGAGAGTTAATCCTGCTGTTCCTTCTGGCAAACAGCTTTGATCCACGTTGATGTTTAATTGATGCGGCCGTGGCACAGAAAAACACCCTGCTTGACCCCTGTTGGTGGAAGAGGCTGCCATGTCCTCCAAGTGGCGTATCGGCCAAAAATAATCATTTACGAAATAAAAATAAACATTGAGCTCTGGGTGACCACTAGGAGCAACATGAGATGCTCCTCTGTGAAGCTGTGTGACTCCAGTGCTTTTTCGTGCATGCCATGCAAAATGTAACTTTTTAAAAAATGGCGTTGCATGGAGGGTTTTTTTTTTACACGAACGATGCCAGAGTGGAGCAGAAAGTGGATGAGAACATTTCAGCAGATGCTGGCTTCGTATTTTGCATTTGGAGTTGGGAGGAAGTAAATCAGATGAAAGTCCTTTATGGGAAAAACTGTCAGGCTTAGAGATCTGAAGAAGGTATTGCTGGAATTAGGGTAAAATGGGGGCACAGAAGAGTCCATGGCAAACCAGAGGGATTTCAGAGTGATGACATCACACCAGTGTCATACTTGTGTCACACTGTTGCGTCATTTGCTTCCCCCTGTGAATGCCAAGGTAGGGATGGCCAATTTGGTTTTGGCCTGGGGGCTGCAGTTTTCTTTTTTTTTTAAATACTTCTTGGTCGCTGAGAACCACCAAGAGACGCCAGATGTTGCAAATTCTCATCTCATTTGGGGGTGAAGGGGGTCATTTTGATGTCTACTTTGTGGGGGGGGGGAAGGTTAAACATTAAGTCACTGAATATAGACCATGTCGCTGCTGAAATTATGAGGGTGTGATCTTGGGGTGCTCAGAGAAGCAGAGATTGATGGGCAAAGGTTCTCTTTGGACGTAGCAAAACAGGTGTAAGAAGAAGCCCATAAACAGGACATGAAGGAGCAACAGCTTCTTCCAGCTCCTGTTATCCAACAACTTCTGGTATTAAGAAATCACTATCTTCAGCCCAAGATTGGATGGTTGGATGCCCACATATGCTAAGTCATAATTTATCTTGTTTGACTTCTTTTGGTATGTTGTATGATCCCAAACAATGTGCTATCGTTTATAGTTTGGTGTGTCGTGCTGTGTTCCCCAACCGTTTGTTCTTTATTCAACCAACCATGGTTAAAACAAACGAACTTGATGCCTTCCAGATGTAATGGGACCATAGCAGGGTTTTGGCTGGGGAATTCTGGGAGTTGAAGACCACACATCCTAAAGTTGCTGAGGTTGGGAAATGCTGGATTATATTGTTGAACACGAAGAGGCGCTAGATGGACCTTTGGTCACCTTGGAATCGTCTGTTGCCGCTCTCAGCTTCTTCTGCCTTTACTAACACAATTGCAGGACTGCTAAACAAACTCCAAGGAGGGTGATGTAGACAGAGCAGGTTGAATATCTCCAAGTCAGCAGAATGGTCAAATTACTTTTTTTATAGCATTTTTAATCCCAAAGCTATCTCAAGAAGATGCTGGGTTTATTTACTGTTTTTTATGCTGTCTCTATTGCACTGATTTAAACTTGTAAATACAAAATCAATATGGCATGGTATTATCTGCCATTAAAGAACATAAAGCCAGTAATCTTCCATGATGATTATAGATCTGAGATGCTTAAAAGAAAATTATGAATAAGAAAGTGGAACCACAGTAGATGTACTCTAATGTATGGAGCCTGGGTTTCTTTTCTGAAGAAAGAATTGTAATTGATCTTCGCATATTGAAAACAAAATTTTCAGTCATTATCAATAACTCTTTGGCAATGCGTATGAAAACTTACCTATGAATATGGACAGGCCTGGTGGGTCTTAAATTTGAAGATATGTCACTTGAGGTACATTGGGGTTGATGGAAACCTATAGTCCAATCTATACTGTGTGGACAGAGAACAAAACTGCTGAACCAGGAATTATATTTGTATCTTCAAAATTCTTAAAGAGTTTCAATAAAGTGTTTCAGGAGGAAATCTGGACATACTCTGGTGACGGTGCCATTTTGCAACTCCTGGTCTGAATTAGTGTATAACAACATGGAGGTCAAGTCTTATAGTAAGACATCATTTGTCTAGAGAGCCAGTTTGGTGTAGTGGTTAAGACACCAGGCTAGAATCCAAGAGGTCGTGAGTTCTAGTCCTGCCTTAGGCACAAAGCCAGCTGGGTGACCCTGGGCCAGTCACTTTCTCTCGCCCCTAGGAAGGAGGGAATGGGAAACCACTTCTGAAAAATCTTGCCAAGAAAACTGCAGGGACTTGTCCAGGCAGTCTCCGAGAATTGAACACGATTGAACGGAATAAAAAAATATATATTAAAAAAATTATTCCAGGAAGCCTCTGCTTGATTCTCTCCCCCACCCCAAAAACACCAGTAACCCACAATTGCTTCTGGTCTGCACAGAGGAGACCAATGGTGGTTTCTGTGAATGAAGAGTAAAGGTTGGGGGAGAGAGTGACCATGTGAAGGAGCCTTAGCAGACTATGGCAAAATCAGTTCTTGGCTTGAAAAAGCCTCATAGAGAGCATTTCCTTCTGGGATTTCATCTCCTTTGGGAACGGATGGAAACCTTTGAAGCCAGGGAAGCTGCAAGCAGCTGGAGAAATGACGGTCCAATGAAAGACGGGACATTCATGCAGACCCTTTTTGACTTGTTGCTACTTAATCAATGCAACGAGACCAGACTCAACCTGTGAGGTTTCCACTGTAATTCTCTCTTCCTTTGGAAGAACTTTCAGTAGCAAATTCTTGATGTGATTTCATCAAATCAAGTGAGCAGTGTTGGAGAAAAACTGGGAAATCTCTCTCCCTGGCCACTGCTGTTTATCTTTCTGTATGGGGCTTCATCAAGCACTCCTTCTTTCTTGAGTCAGCTTATTTAGGCTTTGTAAGGAGTGGGATCTGTAAGCTACCATTCTCCTTATGGAAGGAACACTGGCAAAAAATGGGAGAAATCAATGGAGACATTGCGCTGACTTGGGTGGTTGATCTGCTCTAGAAATATTCATTGCAGCTAGTTCTGTGGTTGGAGAAGAGGGTGATGCGTGTGGGTGCTATTTTCTGAGCCCCAAATCTATGGGAAGGACTTTGGGGTGAGTATTTTCCAGCGAGGATTGTGCAGTTCTGAAACTGGGATCGGGCACCAAAGCAAGCTGGACAGTGCCATCGCCCCCAATAGAAGCCACCAACCTTGCTGGTGACCGCAGGACATTATTGCTCACCCCTGCTACTTTGAACTCTGGGAATGGCTTTAAAAGCCAGTAAAAAGAGCAAAGTCCTTGTTTGTGAACAGAGTAATAAAAGAATGGATTCCTGGGGGGATTTGTCTGACAACTGGTTCAATGCCTGGTTGAAGGTCACAACTGAAACTAGTGGAGACCAGCAGAAAGCAGCACTTGGCAAGTTTTCATCTGATAGACAATACAACATGTGCGAGTTGCAAAATTTGGCAAGGCCGTCCCTCTGGGGTTTCGATTTCAAACCCAGTAAATATTTCAAACCCTAAATGTTTATAAACAGTGGCTGAACCAATGAGTGTAGTGCTTAAGAAAATCAAATATGGACCTTGCAGAGGCTCAGATTCCTACTTTCAGACATGACACTTGCCCATGGATGACTTTGGTCCTGCCGTTAACACCTTGGAAGATTGCTAGCAGGATAACAGCGGATTTTCTTTGGACAAAAAGTGGGATATAAATATAGGGTTGGGCCTTGGGCTTGTGGAGAGAAGACTCCTCCCAAAGGGATTTAGGCTATGATGGTGATGCTACCCCATTGATTTCAGTGGGTTAGCGCTATTGTGCTTAAATCTGGATCCACTGCGTGAGATATTGTGACCTGCAGTTTTATGGTAGGTCTTTTCATATTATGGTATGAAGGATTACCTTCTGAAGGGCAGAACTTAAATTTCCCAAGGATATATATAAGCCAAACCTTGAAGCCTGCAGCCCAAGTGATAAAATAATACATTCTGATGGATCATTTCTGTTCCCTTTAAAATGGCTCATTGTGAGGATTTCATTGCCTTGCATTAAAAGCACACTTGTTAATTGCATCACCTTGGACTAGAATGGTTTGGTTGTCCTTAACATGAATTCAGCGGCGGAGAAATAAAGTATGAAGGCAAGGGGGGAAGAGGGGTGGTGGAGAAAGAAGGGGATGAAACAATCTTGTGTGACTATAAATGTAACCTTAAGTCTGTTCAGCTAGGTTTCATTTCCTTGTTGCTACTACTAAGAATTGTAGCCTGAGAATGTGCTTTCTGTTTGCATTCTCATCTGGCAGAAATTGTGATGTTTTAGAAGCTGTCTTGTTGGGTTTTGAACAGCTGTGCAGGTGTATTAGTCTGGATCTCCCAGATTCTTACCAGTGTCCTGGGAGTTGTAGTCCAATGCATCTAGGATGCCCCAGATTAGGAAGGCTAGATAAGAGAGGGGTATTAGAGAGACCTAAGTTTAGATTCCAGTTCAGCCACCATCAAGATTCCTGGGTCATCTTAGATGGGTGATCCTCAGCCTAATTCTACCTTGTGAGAACATGATGATGATGGAAAGTGGCAGAGAGTGGACTCATCTAAAACGTGGGAGGATTGGACGTCCGTTATTTCCTTGTGACACGAAAGTTGTAAAGCTCAAGAGCTACGTTTAAGGCACATTGTTAGTGCCTGCTGCTTCCAAATTTAAGCTGGTCTTAGCTTTGGCAATGCCTTGATTCAGGAACCTGTAATGGTTTGTGGGAATGGCCTTGGGAGAGAGGTGGAAGAGCCGCCGACTAGACAGGCAAACAGCAACTGAGTCCGTAGAAGGAAGCAAATGTCTCAGAAGGGACCCTCCCTAGTTTCTTGGACTGTAAAGGCGAGGAGGGAGAGATGTACTTTCAGACTTGCAAGATTGATGTCATCCTTGCGAGGTAGTCCAGACAAGAAGCACACACAGAAGTACTAGCTGTAACTTTTGTAAGGTTACATTAACAGAATCTTGCAAGTCTGACAGTAATCTCTCCCCCCTCACCATTACAGTCCAAGAAACTAGGGAGTTCCCTTCTGAGATGTTTGCCGCACCCCCATTCCTTCGGCAGGCTCAGCTGCCGCTTATCTGACCGTTGCCTAGTCTGCGGCTCTTCCTCCTGTCTCCCGAGGTCATTCCCACATCCCATTCTCACCACCGTTACTGCAAACTGCTCTAATCTTCCGGGGCAGAAATGGGAAGCAAAGAGGGAAAACCTTTTTTTATATATTAAGGGAATGAATTCTTGTCTGCCTCCAAGTTGTTTAAACGTGGCTTGTTTCGCCATCAAGCGGGCCTGGGTTTCTGATGATCGAGATGTGGGGCAAGATTGGAGGGTTGTCCCAGTTTGTTGCTCATGCCCTGAAACGCTGGTATTCCCCTTCTCTAGAGCCTCCTTCTCCACCATGGCTGGTTCTGTCTGTCCTGACTTAAATTTATTCACGAGATGCCAGAGCTCAGGTGGCACTCGCTATGTCCCTGTAGCAGGTAGATAGGAGAAATGCTGTTGGCACCTTCTGTCAAGGAGGTCCTCCTACTTGGCAAACCTGGCAGATATTACTGGCTCCGCATGCTTGCAGATGTAAAATCCAAAATTTTATGAAGATGAGAGGGGATTTTAAGTCAACGGTAATTTGAAACGGAGTAAAAAAGGATAATAAAAGTGAAGGGCTGCCTCTTCTTCAGCGCAGTCACCAATATTTTAGGGCATTTGTGTGGACTGGGCTGTGAAAGTGGGTTTGCAGGACTAAAATACTTTATATCGCAGGGCGAAAGACTCTACAGAGCTGCGTTTCGGGCAGTTTTGGGCCTTTTTCAGGGCAGCGACAGAATTAGCATCCTTCAGCTCAGAAAGCATTTTGCTAGATGATTTGGGTGTAAAAGTTGGGAGTGTGTCCACAGATGAGAGGCAGATGGAAAGATCAGGCCATAGGTGCTGCCTTGAGGCTGGCAGATTTTATTTCCCGTCTATTAAAGATGAGAAAAGGAGGACTGAGATGATCCTTTGTCCGGCAGTTGGAAAGCCACAGAGCCCTGCCAAAAACACTGGGTCAGCTTGGGGGACATGGGAGAGCCCATTCAGTTCCAAAAGTTTCCCCTTCTCCCCAGCCTGTAGGTTAGCAACATACCACCCTGCTAGTTTTGGTTTCTTCGTTCTGGTCCCCAGGATACGCCGACGACTCGGACTTGGATTTGGCCGACGCGCTGGATGACTTCGTTCCGACCAAGAGGCGTGAGTACGCTGCGGTTGCTCCCTCCGTGGATGCCACGGGCAGTGGGGTCGTGGCTGTGGATGAGCTCTCGGAAGGGCTCGTGGCCAGGCGGGCTTCCTGCGATTACAGCTGAAGAAACAATCAAGGAAAATGCCAAACGGAAAATAAAGTGTTTCGTTAAAAAATATTACAAAGGCAAACTATAAAGCAGAGAGTCGTCCATAAGGAATGGAATCTAACTGTGCGGCTTGATAATATGTTATCAGATTGGGCTTGCCCCAGGCTCCCTGCTTCTGAGGTCTATATAAAATCCTTTAATTTATTCTCAGGGGGTTTTTTTGCACAAAAGCAGAACCAACCTTCCTTCCTTCCTTCCTTCCTTCCTTCCTTCCTTCCTTCCTTCCTTCCTTCCTTCCTTCCTTCCTTCCTTCCTTCCTTCCTTCCTTCCTTCCTTCCTTCCTTCCTTCCCTATCCTCCCTCCCTCCCTCCCTTTTCTATTCTCCCCTCTCCCTCCCTCCCTCCCTCCCTCTTTCTTTCTTTCTTTCTTTCTTTCTTTCTTTCTTTCTTTCTTTCTTTCTTTCTTTCTTTCTTTCTTTCTTTCTTTCTTTCTTTCTTTCTTTCTTTCTTTCTTTCTTTCTTTCTTCTTTCCAAATGTCTTAAACCCTGTTCTGGAATTTCCACTGGGAGGCATTGAAGTAGAGATTTGCTTGGGGCTCACTCTCTTCAATTTGCCTGTCGGAATTAAGCCGGGCTCTTTTTAAACCATGGCTGGTTGGACAAGCCGTGGCTGAGTCCCGTCCCGGCTCTTCACGGTTCTTGGTGAGGCAAGGGCCAGGGAGGGCAGGACAGCAATGCAGAGTGGGAGGGGCTGTTTCACATCTGGGTGGGGCCTGGATATGCCTGGACTTCAGGGGGAGTAAAGTCTGGATCCCCCCTCTAAGCTGAGTCCCTTTTCAAAAGGATGCAAATAGAGTAATTTTTTAAAAGTTCAGTGAAGGGATTTTTTACAGAGTTAAAAACAATACAAATGTAAAGAAAAAAAGAAAAGTAAAGAAGTGTTACTTTTAATAAGTAAATAAGTAAGAAATAAAAGAAAAAGAAAAGAAAAAAGAGATATAAAGGAGCGGCTTCCGATCTCCTTTGCAGCAGTTATAAATGCATTTATATTTTATCCCCCCTCTCTCTAGTTACATCGTGGCTCCCTTCTTTCCATATTCTACCCTCTCGAATTGTCAGACCCATAAATCACAAGTCCATTGTTTTCCGTTTTCAGCAAAAAGTCCATAAAGGGTTTCCAGTCACTGACATGGATGCAGCTAGAGTAATTTTGTCTATTTATTCAGGAAATCACGTGGTCTGTAACTCTGCCTGGAGGGGCTCTGGGGGGGCACGTTTAGTCCCGCAAGTTCAGCTCCTGCGCTGAAGCATAAACCAAGATTTAGAAACCGCAGTGGTCTAACCCTCTTACTAAGCCAAAAGCCAGCTAAAACTGGGTTACCGCTTCGGATGACGTGGAAAGTCAGCGTTCTCCTTCCACAAACATTAGAAGCTTACGCCTTTAATGGAACCCCCTTTGTTTCCTGGCCTACGATGCCTCCCCTCACTTTAGTTTAAGGTTGCCCTGCTATAAACCCTTGAGACGCAGCCTCGCTGAACTCTGGGGGAGGGGGTCTTACTTCTGAGTAAACCCAGCTAAGACTGCAATGCCCGCACCGGCTGGTTTGCATCTACATGGAAGGGAAGCCCGTTGACGCGTCTTCTGTCTTTCACAGCTACTCACAAGCCACCCCGGAAGCCTTCAGGCGGGACAGGTGAGAGGTTTGCTTTCTTAATCCTTTAATGCAGCTGTGGGTGCTCTGCAACTCCAACTCCCATCACTCCCAGCCACCATGACCATCGGCTTTAAGCCAAGCTGGGGCAGTTGGCTGTTGTTATTCTTTCTTGCCAAACAGCCATCAAGGAAGTTGCAAATAGAGGCTGACAAGCCCGGTCTCATTTGGGAAACCCTCAGTTGTTATCTTGGGTTATTCCTCTAGGCCAGTGTTTCTCAAACTTGGCAACTTTAAGATGGGTGGACTTCAACTCCCAGAATTCCTGGGGATTCTGACATCCTCTGGCTAGGGAATTCTGGGAGTTGAAGTCCAGACATCTTAAAGGCGCCACGTTTGAGAAACACTGCTAGGCTTTCCTCAAAATTGATGGAGTGCATGCTTCTTTCTCTCCAGCTGCCCATACCATGCACCTAAAATACACAACTTTTTAGAGTGGCGCTCCATCAAATACAAGCTGATCATTACCCCTTTCCTAGCCAGGAATCACTTTGGCATGCTCTGGGCTCTCCAGTTGGAGCATGAGGATGGAAGATGCAACAGACCCTATTCTGATGGGCTCTTTCCTGGAAAACATGAAAAAAATTAACCTTTGTCTTTTAATGGAAAATTGGCCTTTGCAACACTGGCGGTGGCCTACCTGAGAGGGCTGTTGGGAGGATAAAATGGGACATAGCAGTGGCACCCACAGGACTGCCCTGCAGACTTTGCCCCTTTGGGGCATGTGAATGATGTTGTGGCGCACAAGGGAAAAAAAGGGGGGGGGGTTGCATCATGGAGCAGTGAAGGGGTCCGGTGTTCCCCTTCAGACCTGCAGCAGGCATCCCTTTTCACGGCATCCCTCGATTTCTTGAGCAGGTGAACTCGATCTGTCGGATTTCTTTGATTCCCCGCCGGAGAGAACCACCAAGCCTGCGAAGGCCACCACCGGTCCTTATCCAAGGAAACCAGGTGAGTGAGTCTCGGCTCCTGTTTCTGGCAGTCACACCCTTGGCCCTCCTCCCCTGAAGCCCTGGGGGACTCCAAAACCTGCTGTGAATGGGAAATACAACTTTGATGGCAAAGAATTTGTTCATTTGTTCATTTGTTCATTTGTTCATTCATTCATTCATTCATTCATTCATTCATTCATTCATTCATTCATTCCTACTTTCAGTTTACACTGAATACAAGCGGGTTATTTATTTGTGGAATAGATTTGGATGTTGCTGTTCATTGTCAAAACAACAAGGATGACAACAAACCAGCTTCCAAACAAGCCCAATAAAGTCAGAAGGAAAAAGAACCTATTAAGGAATCCCAGATGTTAGGGGAGGTGATGGTTGGGGAAAGGTTCATGGAAAAAGGTGCATTTTTAAAAGATCCCTAAAACCCAAGTAGGATTGGATTTGGTTGGAACTTGGATGGGACACCACCAGGTGATCCTAGGCAGGCGGCTAGAATGGGAGGTTAACCAATATCCTGGAAAAAAGGGGCATCAGCCTCTTTGTTTTCCCTAATGTGGGCTAGGCGTTGAGAAGGTTTAACCACAGCTCTCAAAAGCTGCAACCTGACATATTTGGAAGGCGACTGGGGTAATGTAATCGCTGGGCATCCTGGCTTCTTGGGCTGAAGGGCACGTGTTCTCCTATCTGCAGATGATGGCCGCTGGAATGTACCCCATACCACCACC
This sequence comes from Python bivittatus, assembly GCF_059951505.1. NCBI lineage: Eukaryota > Metazoa > Chordata > Lepidosauria > Squamata > Pythonidae > Python > Python bivittatus. The sequence continues at coordinate 8,644,992 of NW_028277094.1, forward strand.
ACCAAGCAGCCCAAAACTACCAAGCCGCCCCCCAAAAAGACTCCAGGTAATTTTTAACCGCTATTAGACATCGAAGGCGAATGCAGGGGGGTTGCAGTGTTGCTAGCCTGTTGTGAGCGCACCCACAAAATGACTGCTGTGTGGAAGGTTTCGCCATTCCCTCAGGGGTGCCAGGACAGGGGTGGCTGGCATAAAATGCTCCAGCCCTTAAGGATGCTTATCACGGATGTTTTTTTCTGGACAGATCAGTTTGTCTTTTAGGACATTAGAACGCGTAAGCCGTGCCCTGCTGGGTCGGCCCCCTGGGCCACCTAGTCCAGCAGCCTGTTCTCCCAGTGGCCAACCAACTGCCCGAGGAAGCCCACGGGTCTCCCAGCAGGTGGCCTTCAGAGTCCCACTGCCACCAAGGCTGATAGCCCTTGATCCCCAGGACTTCCACGAATCGGTACAACCCTTTTTGGAAGCCAGCCTGGCTGGTAGCCAGCATCGTATCTCGGGGTAGCAAATTCCAAAGCTGAATTACGCATTGTGTAAAAACAATGTTTCCTTTAGTCTGTGGTGATTTCTTCCAGGATTCAACCACATATCACCTCTTGAGTGATCCTCACAAACCTGGAGGGGCATGGATCTAGTCAATGGGTGGCCATTCCAAGGATCCTGTCCACTTCCTCAGGAGCCACAGGCTCAAACTCAAATGAACATAAGCTGTGCCCTGCCAGATGGCGCTCACCCTCGGCCCATCTAGTCCAGCAGTCTGTTCTCACCCCAGTCTGTTCTCACTCAACCAGCTGCCCAAGGAAGTCCACCAGTCCCCCAACAGATGGCCTTCAGAGTCACACTTCAGCAAGGACGTTCAAGTTCAGCTTGGGAATAGCCCTTGATCCCCAGGACTTCCATGAATCAGTCCAACCCTTTTTGGAAGCCAGCCTAGCTGGTAGCAAGCACTGCATAGGTAGTGAGTTTCAACATTTGGTGATGCGTTGTGTAAAAAGCTCCACAGTGCAGCCCCTGCATTTATCCAAGAATGTTAGGTCCAGATTTTGTTTCTCTAGATTTGAGATCCTGTCCTAAGAATGCCTGTGTGGGCAGCTTTTGGCTGAATGTCAGGTGCACAGACAAAGGTTACTTTCTGGGTGAAAGGAAAAAGGGGGGTTTCCATTTACTCTTCCCTAGTTATTATACTTCTGTGCCCTCTAATAGCCAAAGCTCTTCCAGGAGCAGTTTACAAAGCAGAGCTTATGACAACCCCCCCTCCAAATCAAACAAAAGTCAGCGTAAAACCAGAATGAAAATAATTACAAAACGAAACCCAAGCGAAACTTACACCATTAGAAATCTGAAAAAGCAAAAAAAAAAAATGCTACCTTGGAAATGCAGAGGACTGAAGGTAGGGATGAAGAACAGGAGCTTGATTTAGTATTGAAAGAGGGTGGTGCAGGGCCCAGGCAAGTTGTTCAGGGGCGTCCCCACTTAAAATGTTTTCTCCTTAGTTTTTCTCTCTGCCTTCTCTTGTTTGGCAGGGCTAAGTAGGAGATCTCTGAAGATAATCCTGGGGTCTATGGATGGATGGATGGATGGATGGATGGATGGATGGATGGATGGATGGAGAAGACAATCCATTAGATGATTAGGTTGAGATGATTTGGGGTTCCCAGGCTTAATTTGGGGATTCAAACTTCTCTCTTCAATGTATGTGTTTTCCTGACATTCAGTCTGCTTTATATAAAAGCCTTCACCAGCCCTAACCCTAACCCTCAACATGTAGATGTGTTGGCTTGGCTGAGAACTTGGTGGGGGATTGGAATCCAAGACATCTGGAGACTAGCAGGTTGGGAATGGTTGGTCTTGTGCCGAGATGGTGACAGTCACATGCATCAAATGTAGAACTCAGCATGACCCAGCGAGCAAAATGATGCCTAATAAATATTGTAGAAAAGTATAGGGAAACCCAGGTAAATGTCTTCAAGCCTGCTCTTACTTCTCCTAAGAGGTTAGGACTTCCCCGGTGGGAAAAATTGGTGATGCTAGAAACCTTAGAGCTCTGAGTAACCGATGTGCTAATTTTATAGCGAAAGATCCAATGGATTTCGACTTGTCCGATGCTTTAGATGACCGAAATGACAGACACGCTGGCGGCGGGCCGCCTAAAGGAAACCCTGGTGGAGGTACGTTGATAATATTTCTGTTTTTCTTTGGTCAGGATGGACTTCTACCCTCCCCTTCTCTCTCCCCACATCCAGCGCCTTTGGGGAGAATGGCTGCCAGTGGGAGCCAAAAGCCTTTAAGATCAGCTTACCTGCTGGACCGAGACTCTGCTGTTTCCATGTTGCCCTCGGATGAAGCAGGATGGTAGCAACTCTTGTAGGCATTTCTGAGAAGACACCAAGGGCAGTTGTAGGAATGTCTGCAGGGAAGAGAGGAGAGTCAAAATAGTCAAGGTGGTGACTACAACCACCTCTTTTACACGCAGAGCTTCGACTGCATTGTTGGGGCTACCATCTTGACCACCCTCCCTGCAAACACTCTGGGGCAGTTGGTTCCCATCAAGCTGATGGAGGAGGTGGCTGGATGTCCAGGTGGTGATGGTGGTGGTGGATGCTGTGGATGGAATCAGTTTGAAGATAGAAGGTGGACGCCATGGCTCTGGAGGGTCCGCGTTTTGTGGTAGAAGGAATGCACTCACTGCCCAGACCTGAGTTTCTCAACCGTGGCAACTTTAAGACATGTGGACCTCAACTCCCAGAATCCCCCAGCTGGCTGAGGGATTCTGGGAGTTGAGGTCCACATGTCTTAAAGTTGCCAAGGTTGAGAAACACCACCCCAAACATTGAAAACAGAAGGAATAGTAGTATTCATGCGTCTGCCCCTACCCCTTTGGGTGTGGTGTTTCCTAACTAGATAACTTTTTGCTTGAAAAGAGATCAGCTTCTCGCCCCAGAAATTCTAGAAGAGAAATAGTTTGGCAGGTGGTGTAGAATTCAAGGAAGCAACTTGAATTCTTGCTTCCCTTTTCGCTTGCTCGCTTTTGTTTCCGTCCTGTTGCCAAGCCTAACTCAACCACTGCTATTTTCTGTGATCGGTTAATGAATAAAGAATCCCGTTCCAGGTTCGAAAGGTGGACGTAGAAGAGGTGGAAACCCTGGTAAGGGGTCTCACGTTGGCTCCCAACTGCTGCCTCCTCTGTCCCACATTACTACCTTTGTTTTGTTCACCCTTCCAGTAGTTAAAAATCACCCTCTGACCAATCCCCCGTCTAACCAACTCACTGGGAGCGAGAAGGAAGAGAGGCTGGATGTCTGTACTAATTTTTCCTTGTGAATCAGCCTTTTTCTCATTCCCTTTCTTTGACTTCCCCCATTTCTGTGACTTGCTTCTAGAAAGGTAGAGGTGCAGGGTCTGTGGAAGATCAGCAATGTCACACTTGTCAGATTTCCCCATGGAGAAATTTTCTTCTCCAAAGGAAATCATCTCAAACCACCCTTACCGGTCTCAGTGAAATCTTACGAGGCTTCAGCACTTGGATTTCTTTTTTGCATGCTCCAGATCCCGCAGGGGCCCTCAGGGTTCCAAGGAGGCTGCTGATCCCTGAGCATCAGGGATCCGTTCTTGTGGGCCTCCGGCTTTCTCAGTCATGGGAGCCATTGCTCCAATTGTTCCCCTGGAGATGGGCTGAGAAGGTTGCTACTAGGAGCTCCAAACCAGATGAGATTGTGCTGTTGAAAAAATTTGAGTTTGTCCCCTTCCTGAAATGGAGCTCAGAAGGCAAAATATTACATGTGTGAATCGTTTGGCAAGCATTTCCCAGGTTTTTAATCAGGAGGATTAGAGGGCAGGGGTAAGGTGGTCAATCAAAACATAGTAGCAGGTCTGCTGGTTCTTAGGTGTCATTATTCAGGTGACACTTTTTCAATATTTTTGAGTTGGGGGATCTGGAAAAAGGCTTTTCAGCTTGTAGTTTCAAAATCCTGTTAACCTTCCAAGTTCTGCCTGTTCCATTTCTTTTAGCTGTAGGTAGTTTGCAGGGGGCCAAATGTCAGAAAGAACAGAGCTTCATCAGAACATCAGCCCAGAGGACAGTCATGATGATTATATGTCGCCTTCAGCATGGGAGGCATGATGACTCCTAGCTGTACCTGCTGGGGAACACGAGTTTCCCAGAGAATCTGGTTGGAATAAAAAATGCTGAACTAGATGACCCTTGGGTCTGATCCAACAGAACTTTTTTATGTTCTACATTAGTGAGTAGAAGAAAATAAATTACTTCTGCTAAAATCCCCCTGTCTACATTATAATTAAAGATGTAGGAGCCCTGTTTTCTTTTGAGCTTGGCCACCCTACCTTCTTGCTTGCTTGCTTCCTTTTCTCAGTTGTATTACACAAGAGTGTTTGGTGGCACCCATAAGAAGTTCTCAGCAAGCTTTCTTTGGGAACATTCACCCCCTCCCCCCAAAATAAAAATAACACAAACTGCACTGTTATTTCTTGCATGAGATTGTTCAAGCAGTTGTTTTTCCAACTGGCTATTACCAAAACATGTTGTGAATTCTCTGTCCACGCTAACCTACTAGAAAGTCTCTCATAGAGGCTATCAATTCCTGTTTGCCAGCAGGTCTGATGGTCAAGGAAGATGGGATCTCTCTCTTCAGTCTGCTGGTGGGAACTTTGGTTTTTGAATCCTCCTTAATAGGAAAGAAAAATCACTTTGCAGATAGAAAAGCAATACAGCAGGAAATAAAGTGATTCAGAAACCATCTGCCTGCCATGTTACATATATTTTGTTTATATGTAAGAATTCTGGGAATGGGTATCCCTTCTTATAATCTGAAGTGATAAATTACCTCTGCCCCCAAGCAAAGCAAAGACCTCTGCGTCTGGATGCAGGCCTTAAGGTAACTTTTGGTGACACTTAATTTAATATGAGGATTTTGCAGGCATTCATTAAAAAACAAACTGCACTTGGTCCATAAACTACATACTTGTATTCCCAGACAGAGGAATGCTTCCAGGCAACTCCAGAGATTTCCATTTCTGGAAATGTTTGCAAGTGCAATCTGTCAACTCGTTCTTGGGCTTACCTTAATTTGGGGCAGGGAATCCAAAAGTAGAGTTCAGAATCTCTGTGGATGTCCATGGGCTTCCCTTGGTCTTGATTTGGAATGGCTGGTGTTCCTGTATCCTTCCAATGGCAGAATCTCTGTGGAACACCTGTAGAACGTGTTCCATTCAGATGTGTCCAGGTAATATGGAACGAACAAATAATTTGTTATGGATCAAGACCAGATCTTCCAGGTAATGTGGATTGTGGTTCTCCAGACCAGATAAAACCAAAGTGTGCAAATTAAGATGCCTTTTGATGCCTCCATGTGGTGCTGTCATTCCTGTGCTAGTGCCCCCCCCCAAAAAATAATAAGGGGAAACATCTTCAGTTATATGAGGTACATTCACTTTTTAAAAAATATCTGTTCTTTCGGACAGTCTTATGTAAGACTGCCTTTTTAGATAATAACTAACATCACATAAATTATTGTTCACTGTTCATAACTTTTGCTTCTAGCCAGTAACTCCTTTACTAATCCATACACATAGCCACCATCAATCGAACTAAGAGGCATTTTTCTTCTTCTTGGATACTGTTCTTAAAACCAGGATGCTTTTACTCATGGCTAAAAAAGAAGGGTAAATCTGGCTAAAGAGCAGTAAAAAAATAACAAATGTGGAACTTTAAATAAGTGGACTTTACTTGGACTTCTCAGGAATTTCTGATGCTGACTTGATTGGTATCGTGGACGAAGGAGGCTATCAGCCAGATAAGAAAAAAGGTAGGTTTCTCTCTGCTTGGCTAGCTGCAGTGAAAGGTGAGGAATGCTGGGAGTTGGCGTTAGCAATGTCTTGAAAGCTGTAGGTTTAGCTATTAAGCTTTCAGCAAACAGAATGGGCTCATCCGTATGATCGTTCAGGACCATTGCAAGCGACGGCTGTGCTCCAAGTGAAAGTGTTTGGCCAACTGGTTGAATTCCCCAATGGTTGCAGAGGGAGCTTGCTCTGTTTTTTGGAAAAATGCTATATGATTTCCTTTGATCTCAGTGGAACAGGTTTTAAAGCCTTGAGGGTGGGAAAAAAAACTTCCAGTGAGGTGCCAAATGGAGATCAGAGGCTTCCTCATTTCCCAGTTAGAGAAGGAAGCAAGAGGAAGAAAAGCAGGAATGGGGGCAGAAGGCATGGGCTGGAGAGAGAACCCCTTGGGGTCTCCATGCTGGCTTCTGATCTCTCCTGATGTACTTCAGATGCAGGTCTTGCTGGGAGTGTACCTGGCAAGGCAGATAGTTGTTGCCGCCCTTGTTGACGTAACACTTTGGAAGAGCTGCGAATTGTGAAGTAGGATGAGACACATCATGTGTATGGACGGGGTAGGGATCTGGGGGTGTGTGTGTCCTCTTTGTTTTTTAACTGATCTGTGTATTTTAGGGCTTATGCATGAGTTTCCATGTTTCTCATCTCAGAATGTCAGGAACCTGCACTGTCAGTTTTCAACCATCATGGTCAGAGGGGCGCTGAAAGCTTCAGAAAGAGGATATTAGGGCCTCCCTCTGAGCTAAGTGCTGTTCCTCTTCTTGCCTATAAAGTGTAAAAATAGCTTGAATCATAAAAGAGACCTCAAAGACCATTGAATTTACCCATTTTCTGAAGCAGGAAAGACCCAGCTGTAGACATCCCGATAGGTGGTCGTCCAAGGCTGATTTATGTGCTTTTGTTGTCTTGAACTACTTATGAGAAAGCAAGGAGATAAGTTTAGCCAGCAACTTCACTTCCATAAGTTTATGTAACTGTGTGAGTTGTACCATCAGTTGACTGAAACCATGGCTTTCTGACTGTAGGTTCAGCTGCCAGGAGGTTATGGAAGGTGTAAGAACATTCAAACTCAGGGTTAGGCTATGCTGAGGCTCAGAAGCTGGAAGTAATTGCTTGTTGGGAATGGGAAGAAGTTCACAGGGGGTGTGAACATCCATGAACATTGTATGCAAATGGGGGCAACTTGGACAAAAGGAAGGTGACCACGTGTGTTTATTTATGTGTGTCATCTCTCTCACATACCCCACAAGTTTCTTTTTGATAATGTATGGCACCCCCGTATAGCCCACGGAGAAGTTTGCTTAGATAGGGATAGTCTTCCTGCAAAGGTCTCAGCCTCGGATATCTTAAAGTCTCCCAACTCTTTGAGTTCTTTAATAGTTGCAATTTTTCCAGTGCCACTGAATGGAGGAGTGAGTTACATGGCAGCAGTGATCAATTCCTAGCAGTGGTCCTGTAGGATTATAACCCCTCCTCCTGTTCTTAAAATGGGCGAGTGAGTCAGTTTCCACCAAGATTTGTGGGGGCTGGAGAGACCTTGTGTTTATTGCATTTAGTTTTCCAACTTGGCTCCAGTGGATGTCATAACAAAGAAACAGTGATGCTGTTAGAACAAATAGGCCTGTCCATCTCACTTGTATCCCCTTTGTCTTCCTGCCCGGATCTGGAATTCAGAGCTGTGAATGAAACAATCGATGCAAAGCAAGGAAGGGGCAATTCCTCTGTCCTCTACCAGGGCATAAGACCCAAAACCTGGTATCATCTTGGCCCTCTTTACAACTAGTGGCCCCCTGAGCTTTGGCTGCTCCCATTTCCCAAACTCTGCAGTGCAGTCCCTCACCACTTTAGGGAAGGAGAAATATGAAAAATGTGATACAACCCCTGCAACTTGCTTAATATAGTTAAAAAAGAAAGGCAATACAGGTAGTCCTTGCTTAGCGGCTGTTCGTTTAACAATGGTTCAAAGTTATGACAGCCTTGAAAAAGCGCTTTATGACCTGTACTCATACTTACAACCATCACAAACTGTGGCAGCCTCCCGTGGTCACATGATCATGACTTACGACCTTTTTTACGATGGTTGTTAAGTGAATCACATTGTTAAGTGAATTCTGGAAAAAAAGTCCTTTGGGGAAGCTGGATTTATTTAACAACCATGTGATTCACTTAATGACCATCGTAAAAACAGTTGTAAAATTGGGTCCAGTCACGTGGTGACTTGCTTAAGAACCACCCTGCTTAACAACAAATCTTCTAGTCCCTATTGTGGTCATTAAGTGAGGACCACCTGTACCCCAAACGCTTCTAGAACCGGAGGAAAGTGCACAAAATTCGGCTTCTTAACTAAGTATGCATCCTGGTCCTGTCCTGCTCATTTGCCCCTCCCAAATGTCAGCTGTGGCCCTTGGCCAAGCAAAAGCTGTCAATCTCTTCTGTAAAGGTTTTCCAGACCCAGAGGAACCGAGGCTCTGACCTAGTAAGACGGTGCATGCAAAGGCTTGGACGACGATGCTGTGTTATCCACACGCCCCCAGCCATAAATTTGTGAGAGCGGATTGCTTGCTGCTTTGAAAAGGAAACCTCCTAAGGGTGACGCCTGCTGTCTCTTCATTTGGAGGAGTAGGGTGGAGATTTACTCAGGCCCTGGGGTGCCATTTTGCAAAGGGCCCCTGCTGTGGTGGGCAGAGGAGGAATGGCGCTGCAGCGCATCCTCCCCGGCAGTGAAGGGATCCCTAAATGCAGGGCTGCAGCAGAATCACTGGTGCTCTGGAGAAGCTGTTTGGAAGGGGGCATGGCGGGAGGAGAATATCACGCAGAGAGGCATTGGGTGCCCTCCCTATTTAGGTGGCTAGCGTGGACTCGCAGGAGTCTCTTAATTTGCCATTCAGTGCCATTGAATCTGCTGTGATCTGAAACGTATGAAACTAAGGCGCACAGGTGTAAATAAGGCACTGGCGTTTCTCGAGGCTTTAGATGCACCAGATCAGACGTATTCCTTTGCCCGCTCTTATCGCACCACAAAGGAGTCGTTCTTTCGAGCCACCCGAGTGTTTTTCTTCTCCAATTAGAGAATGGAGGAGGGGAGGAAATTACTGCTTATGCTGCAGCGTGCAGAAATGTGCAGACAAAGCTTCCATTTCTCTGCAAACCGCACCCACTTTCTTGACTGCGCACAGTGCTAAATTTATAATCAATCTCATTTATTGCTACTGACGCAGCAGCTGTTTAATTAATACGAGGGCTAGCCGAGTGTGTGCACGCTCACACAGGGCTGCGATTTGCAGAGCATCGGTTCGGCACCCAACTTCCTTCGTCAACATATTAGAAGATAATTAAAATGGCCCCAGGATTGATTAATTGATTATTTATCTATTTGTTTAGCTTTGCACCCCCTGGGCGGCTTGAAATTGGCTTTTGCGGAACAGGGGGAGGAAGAGAAATTGGGGAGGGGAAGGAACACAGTCTCCACCCTCCCAATTGTCCTTGCTTTCAACTCCAAGGTGTAAATCAGTTGTATTTCAAGGCGATGATTTGGACAGAGGCAAATGCAGGGCATGCAGGTCATCACCACGGAAAATCTGCAGGATTTTTATAGGAAAGACCTCCCAATTCCACCTGAAAGGAACTGCAGGTTTGGTCCATAGACTTTTCCCCTTATTCCTCATCATGTGCATTTTTACAGTGTAGAGGCCCTTCCAAAAATGACTCTGGGGAAAGGGGAGAACCCACTGGGTTGGAAAATAGCCCCAAGATAATTTGGTGGCTCTTTGGTCCATAGAGTTGCTTCGAAGTTGGGGAGGGGGCTGTCTGGACATAGGTAGCTCCCCTTTGGGGAGGGGGCTGTTTGAGCTATAAGGCTCAGGAAGCAGCAACTTAAATAGATGAACCGAAAAACCCGCATGACCATCATTTGTGGGAGTTGAACAGTGTTTACATTCTGCATCCAGGTGGTTGGAACAGAGATGGCAAAAACCAAGTTCTGTGCACGTTATTGTGCCCTAAGAAATGGGCACGTTCCTATCCGCATTTTGGCTCATGATGGGAAAGGAGAACAGCCCTGAATCTTCACTCTCCAAAGCGTGACATCCCATTTAGTTTTGCTCGGAGTTTGGGACACTTCAGTAAACACACCCTTTGCCTTTACCTATATCTCCTTGGCACCAGGAGCACCAGAATTTTGGAGGGTGTGTTTTTAAAGAAAGCTGGGAGCATCCTGCACTTTCGGGGGAAGAGGAGAAGATCCCTGGAACCATAAACCTGAGAATAAATAGCAAGTTTGTAAGATTAGATGAGGAGGGTGTCTTTTGCTTGCTTTCTTTGCTACTAGGGTGTCAGCCTTCCCAGGTAGACCAGACAGGAAACACGACCAGATAAGCGAAGTCTACTTTATTGTAAAGCTACATTAACAGAATCTTGCAAGTCTGAAAGAACAATTCTCCCTCCTTTACAGCCTGAGAATTTAGGGAGGGTCCCTTCTGAGCCTCTTGTCCTGGCCACTATGCAGCTGTGGGCTATGCTGTCTCTTATCTGACTGTTCCCTTGGCAGCGTCTCTTCCCCCTGTCTCCCAAGGTCTTTCCCACATACTATTACATCAGGTGATCATGTTGGTCTCCCAAGCAGCTGATTTCTGAAGAATAAGGCTGTGTCTACTAAATCCTCTAGCAAACACCAGTCCCGTTTACTATCTCTCTACTCTCCTGTGCTTTGGCTCATTGAGAAAACTTGCCTGTTGCTTTTCCAGAGTGAGTGTGACAGGAACCTTACAGCTGTGGCTCCTATCTATAAAACGGGGTTAATAATCCCAGATTATTATAATACTGTAAACTGGAGAAGATCCATAACTTGTTTCAGGCTTTTAGGGCAGCGCTGAATAAATGTTGCACATTCTCTGTTAGTTCTTGGTTACTGATTGCTTGTTATTCTTCTGTATAGGAGATGGTGACACTGATTACAATAATGGTAAGTGAGCATGGTTGTGGGAATCTCAGCTTCTTTTCAAACAGTGGATGGGCAAAGCTTGAAAGGGGGTGAAGATTTCCCTTGTCCCCTTGGCTTTTTAAAATGTCACTTTAAAACCCTCTTCTCTGTCTGTCCTGGGCACCAAGCTGTAGAGGAGTGCTAGATGGTTCTTAACAGAGTCTGACCTGATCTCTTATGTGTGGTGTGGAGATTAGGCTGAGGGTCACGTTGAAGCCCAGGGACCACTGTTTGCTCACCCTTGTTTTTTAAACTAAAGAGAGCTGTCAGTTCACTTCTCAGCTTCTTCCTGGAACTCTTCCAGCGCTTCTTGCACCACTGCTCAGAATTGCATGACCCAAATTGGCCTGGTCCACTTTTTGATGGGCTCCAGAAGAACCAACCATACTCAAAGGGGCATTTGCTGGTTTTCTTATAAACGGGGGGGGGGGGGGGGGACAGCTGCAGCAATACAATCGGCCTTTCAAATGAAACTGTAAACTATGATTTGCCCTAGCTGAACCAAAAGAACAAGCCTTCAAGGGCCAGGTTTGTCCTTGTCAAGCCAAATCTGGGTTTGATGATAGGCATGAAGGAGACCTCTGAGATGCTTGTATAAAGCAACAGCTTGTATCACTTTACCCGGTGTGTCTAGAAGCATCAGAATGACCTCTCCCATTATTCCTAGCCATTGGTCTACAGGCTACAAATCTGGAGAGTTCCTGTAGATATATCCGTGTGGTGTCAGGCTGGGGAAGGCTGTAGAAGTGGGTCCATTCACCTGATAGAGCAATACAGGATCCAGAGGAATAGTATGGTAGAGCAATAGTGTGTCATTTGGCAGGAATGGAGAAGAGAAATTAGTGGGGACCTTTGAATAAACTTCTAGAATGCAGTTCATCGTCATCAGTAATGTTCTCCTCTTGTCCTCCACTTCTGCAGGTGCCCTGGTGGAGACTGGGACAATTGCTGGTATTGTTAGTGGCCTTGCCATGGCCTTGATTGGTGCTGTCAGCAGCTATATCTCCTACCAGCAGAAGAAATTCTGCTTTAGCATACAACGTAAGTGTCTCTAATTTCCCCTGCCTCTGACCACCAAATGCAGGAGATCTGACTGCTAGTGGGGAGAAGGTCCCTCAAAGTCCAGTCACCTTACCCATGTGGGCCCACAGTCTTTTCCCAAACTAAGCCTACAACCAAGGAATGAAACAAGTGATGGGATCTTCTTCACTTGGGTCCTCTCCAGATGATCACTGACCCTTGTTAAATTCTGGGCCCTGAATATTATGGAAAGAGGTTTCTCTTAAGCTGCAGAAGACCAGATGGGATGTTTAGAGGAGAGTCTAGATATCCATCTATCAGCTGTCAACACTTTAGAGGAAGCTGCTGAAGTGGAAAGGGAGGAGAGGATGGTGGTGAACCTGGGAGGCCTAGTGCAAAAGGAGGTTGGTTTCATGCCTGGTTGGGAGAGAGTCCAAGAGGAAGTCCAAGTGCTTGCTTTTATGAGTAAGCAAATCCGTTCATTCTAGGAGTGTCTGCTTCTTGTGGGGAGGCTGGAAAGAAGCCCCACAGCTACAGTTTCCTGTAGTGGTGGTGAAACTCTGTAGCACCTAAAGACATGTTGAGGCTTCTTTATATAGAAGTACTTGTTAATGCATCAACTGCAGAACTCTTCAGGAAAGGTGACAAGGACAGGCTTCCAACCAATTAGCCTCTCAATTCAGTTCCATAGCGTGCAGGAATCATCTACAGTATGCAGAAATGAGTGCTCTGCTTTCTTGGCTGAAGTGAGTTCTCCTCCTGGCTGGCACTGAAGAAAGCAACTTGAACTGAGTTTACAAACCATTGAATTCCCTAAGGGCCCAGAATAGGTCCTCCTCCCATTGCCTTCCAGGTTTGTAAAGCTAGAAGGGGCCTGATGAGAACCTGGATGGGAATGTGACTTGGCTGGCATGGTTCATGCCATTCAGTGGCTCGATGCGTAGTCCAGCCAAAGTTGGGGAAGGTTTGCTCTCCTGAGATGACATTTTCCCGCTGGGGAGGAACACTGCAGTTTACCAGGGCGTAAAAGTGAGGACCAGCACTTTGGGGAGGATCCATCCTTTCGTAGATATCTTCTTTTGGTGAGAGCAGGAAGAGGAAGAGTGCCCCTTTTCTTGCACTGCTGTTGTCAGCAACGTATCAAACAGGACTGAACATGAGTCAATTGAATAAGCAGAATACGCCCAGAGGAGTGTGATGGGTTCATTTATCTAACCCCTGCTGTGTTGCTCCAGTGCTCTGTCAGTTGTCAGTAGCCATGTTGGGGAGAGAACAAACGTTATTAGTCCTTGCAAAACTGAAAGGTTTTTTATCGATCGAAAGATGCAGAACTGAAAGGAAAAAAAAATATAAACCAATAATAAAAACAACTGAACAGGAAATTAAGCATGGGGGTGTACATTGTACATGTGCCTGGGTATATGTGTGTGCGTGTGCAAATACATGATCTTCAGAAGAAACATCCTTGGGTCTAGAAAAGCGTTTGATAAAGGCAGCACGCAATGCCCTGAAAAGACGACAGGAAATTAAAGTTAATTATAACGGAGGATTAATTTCAGCCATCAGACGTGGCATGCTGGGATAATGTCAGACTTCGGATGCATTGCAATGCACAGCAGCTCCTGAAGGGACTTTTTATGGAAATGGCATAAAACAGCATCTCAGCTAGACTTAGACATGGCTTTTCTGCTGCCCCTCTTTGGCCTGGTTTAATACTAGAAGCAAGTGGTGGAGGAGGTTTACTCATTACCCTGCCTCCAGATTTTGGCGCTCGGTTTCTCCCAAGGGCAGGCCAACACTGATCTACCTTGTTGGATCTGTTTGATATGGAAAAGCAGGAGTGAAAATATTTTAAAGGAAGGCAGATGGATGAAGCTTGTGATAGAAATCGTTTAGGGAAGGTTGGGGCGAGGCTGAGCATCAACTCCTTTTGGCCAGCTGGGCTGATAGTTCCTCAGCATCTGGAGGTCCATGGATTCCTTTCCTGTTTTAGAGTTAAAAGTTGGAGGTTTAAAACACAAATAATGTCAGGGAAGGAGGGCTAAAATGTAGGAGGGCTGTAGCATTAAAATGCTTGTTTGCCTTTTAAAGTCCCAACTCCCATCCGGTTTGTCCTTTAGTCAGATGGAACAAAGGTGCTACCTTTCTTTCTTCAGCTGTCAGATGCTGCAGCTGCTGTTTTTAAGGCTATGCCCATTTAATTTTTGTTTTACCAAATCATGTAGGATGCAGTTATGGCAATGATATTCACAGATCTTTATTGAAATGTGGCAGGCATTTCATTACATTAATTACATTCCTTTGTCACCCACTTGAGCTTCATTTGGGTTAACGACCTACCACGGATGTCATCTATCCAGGATTCCCTTAAAAAAAAAAGAAAGAAAAGAAACCAGAAAACCAGTGGAGGAGTTTGGATTACTTTATCCTAAATATCTGATATGGAAAAATGGGTGCTGTTCAAGGGAAATTGTGCTTGTTTAGTGAACTGACTGCTGGAATTGGAACAAGGATGCTAGTCATTAAAACTTTGCTTAAGCACAGGATTCACTAGGTAAGTCACAATTGGTCCATCTAAAACAGTGTTTTTCAAACTTGGCAACTTTAAGATGCGTGGACTTCAACTCCCAGAATTCTGGAAGTTGAAGTCCACACATCTTTAAAGTTGCCGACTTTGAAAAAACACTGATCTAAAAGGATTGTAATGAGCTTAGAAGTGGAGATTTAATCTTATAAATCAGGGGAAAAAAAGTCTACTTCAGAATTGTTCTGGTGCTATCTTTGCTGTGTCTTTAAGGATGGCACTTGTTACAACGGCCCTCTCGTTGCCTGCGTAAGCTTCAGTCATCCCCCAACAGCTTTGCAAGTTTTAATTTTGGGTGTCAAATCTCTTCCACTCTTTGCTATTTTTAGAGGGTCTGAATGCAGAGTATGTGAAAGGAGAAAACATGGAAGCGGTGGTGACCGAAGAGCCACAAGGTGAGAGAGAGAGTGTGTCCATAAGGGGAAACTGTCACACGGGGACAAATGGTGTCACAGCTTTGGGGTGACAGCCCAGGAGGGGGGCAGTGTTTGAATGAGTGCAGAACTGTAGCATGTATGTAGAACAGTAGCTGTAAGCAGCCTCTTTATTTCCAAATCTATCTCTGGCCCTCACAGATGTCTTAGGGCAGGGTTCTTCAACCTCAGCAACTTAAGATGGGTGGACTTCAACTCCCAGAATTCCCCAGCCAGCCATGCTGGCTGGGGAATTCTGGGAGTTGAAGTCCACCCATCTTAAAGTTGCTGAGGTTGAGGAACCCTGTCTTAGGGGTCCTGAAAAAAGTTTTGAAAAGCACTTTGTTGGAAGCAAGGTCCCAATGGGTTTTTATGCCTTCAGGGAGGCAGTGAAGGACAGGAAGGCCTGGCACGATATGGTTCATGGGGTCACGAAGAGTCGGACACAACTTAACGACTGAACAGCAACAACAACTTGATTTCCCAGGGTGTCCAGCCTCCCCTGCCCCATGCCCCCTTACACATTGTCTAACCTTGCTAAAGACTATGTAAAATCACAAAATTGGAAGGGGACAATCAGTCCAGCTCTCTGTTCATGTTGGAATCTAAACATCTGAGAGGTATGTGGCCTCCAGGTAAATTATATCGCTCACTTGTCACAAAAACAGTCCCTAGGTTCATCTAAATCTCTCCCAGGTATGTCGACGGTGGAAAATAGGAGAAATGATACCAGGTTGGGAGCTGCTGTGTGTCTGTGTAATTCAAATGATCCTGTGAATGTTCTTATGGATAAAAGAAGAATATAACACTCCTTTGGTGATCTAGGAGTATTCATTTCAGGAACATCAGTGGTAGAAAAGTAGAAGTACTTGTTTCCTAGTGATGTGCATCTCATAGACTCATAGGGTTAGAAGAGACCTTAAAAGTCTTCTTACGCAACCCCCTGTCCAGGGCTTGAATCCTCAGACCACCCTAAATGAATGGTGGTCAAAGCTTTGCTTGAAAACCTCCAGTGATGGAGCCCCTACGACTCCAGGAGATACTCTTCAATAGCTCTCATGGTCAGGAAATTCCTCTTTATTTTAAGCTTGGGTCTCCCATGATAGAGCTTCCACCTGTTGGTTTTTGAAGCAAATTGGTTGTTGAATCCCTCTGGAAGCAAGTTAATATAACATGGCAAGCAATTCTTCTGGTACAGATGGAGGTAATCTGGGGCTTGCTACATGCTTGGACTTCAATACCGATTAATGCTAAAGAGCAGAGTAAGCGACTGGGACCATTGTTGGCTAAAACATCTGGGGAGAACTAGGTTACCCGCCCCTGTGCTAGCATCTCACAACTACTCACTACAAGGAAAAATGCTTTTATTGTATGAGTCATCCAGCCAGTCAATTCTACAAATACTTCCTACCTGATTGAGATCATAATAGCACAGACTGGTACGTCTACAGAGGTGTTTATGCTGGCTGGGGAATTCTGGGAGTTGAAGTCCATGCATCTTAAAGTTGTTAAGGTTGAGAAACGCTGATCAACAGCATCCATCAGAACAACTGAAACATGTACAAGGTGGGCTTCTATAGTTGCAGGCAAGCTTATATACTTCATAATTTCTTATAATAGCAGGCTCAACTTTCTCCTCCTTTCTTCCCTAGTGAAATACTCCGTCCTTGAACCACAGACAGCAGAAGCTCCACCACCGCAAGAAAACGCAAAAGTCTGAATCTCGGACGTCTGGCTTAAAAAGAACCGATCGTTGGCAAAAAAATAAAATAAAAAGACACATCACACACGCGCACACACACACACACACGCACACACGCACACACACACACACCCCTCTCACATATTTGTAATTTAGCTTTTACAAACGTTTAATTTGGACCCAAAGCTATTTAAATGTGCATTCCCCTGACTAGGGCAGGCTTCTTATTATTGTGGTAGGCTGTAGACTGGTTGAAAATGTTTTTTCGGGTTTGATTTTCTCGTTTTGTGAAGAGTTGTAGGTTTACATTGCCATGGTCATGTAGGAGCTTTGGTCAGGCTGAATACTAAACGCAAAGGTTCTTCCAAGTGGTGTTTCATAGTAGAGCTAGAGGTGTTCATGAATGACATTTTGATGGGGTGGGGGGAGTGAGACGGCAGCAAAGGTAGCAGTTAACAGGTGTGAGAACAATTGAAGTGCCTGTAAATGACCAATCCAAAGTAGACCGTGTGAAAATGGGGGAACCAGCCCTTTACGAAAAGGGTTTTAGCCAAATTTCAGCCGTTGGCGTACACGTGGAGCTTCCACTGAGAGCAACGTTTGAGGGCCTGGGGATCTCTTTGGAGTAGCTAGATCTCAAGAGGGAACAAGAGCAGTGTGACAGCTCTTAATTGGCCAGGCCAAGAAGAGACCGTTGCCCCATAAAACTGGGTTTTATTTCAGCTATGAACAATCTTCAGTTGTTTTTTGAGGAGGACCAGGGACCTGTGTAAATATGCAGCAGGAGGCTAAAGTAGAACCTGGACCTCGCTTGCTGTGCTGACCACTGAAAAGAGCCCTTTCCATGGGCTGCAGGCTTCACGGTTGCTTGCTCCAACTTTGCAGAGGGCTCAAGAGCTTGAATTTTAAGGACCGCAAGAACAGCTCAAGGGGACGTGCTGCGTGCTGAAGGGTTCCTGGTGGGGTGTGGTGATTCATTAGCACACCTCCCAATTTTGCCCCTGCACTCCAAATAAAACTGAAGTAAGGCATCTGGATAAGTATAGAATTAACGGGCTAGAATCCAGCAAAGGGACAAAGTTTTGGTTTGGGAAATGCAAGCGATGAAGTGTCATGGATGGTATTGATTATATTGAAAGGTTGCACCTCCAGGTTTTCAAGGTCTGGTTTCTCAAACATTCTCCAGCAGATAGCATTTCTGTGCCAGTATTTTACGGCCCATCGTCACATCCCACTAAATTTATACTTCGGGCCTGGTGTTCCCCAAGGTCTCAATCTGAGCTCAGCTGGTTTCTGGACAACCGTGTTTATTCTTTGGCCCAGAGTTTGAAGGTCCGTTTCAAGGAGAGGAGAATAGTGTGGAGCCTGCTTAAATGATATTTAGAGGCTGGGGATTTGTCTGAGCTAGATGGAACCAGACTTCAACGACCCCCTTCTGTACGTGGGAGCGATTTTCCTGTTAGATGGGGGCTGCCCTTCTCTTTGTGCCTCTGGGTGTCTTGGCACATCAGAAAGGCTCGGCTGCTCCTTTTGGAGAAGCCCTGAGAAGGAAGACCGCTTGCGGGGTCTCCTCTGGAGCTGGGCTGCAGGCACAGACGGGTTGTCCTGGGTGGGAATTCTCCTGGTGTCCTGACTCCTGGGATTTTCCCCATTCCCAACAGGGGGTAAGGGACAAGGCAGCTTTGCCATCTGTGGGAAGGTGAGACAATCCCTGGGGGCAGGATGGGATGGCACCCTGTCCATCTCAAACAGCAGCTTGGCTGCTCTTCCCATCGTGCCTCTGAAGTTGCTGGTTGGGCTTTTTTCCCCTTGCCTTGACCAGAAAGCACGAGAGAAGGCTAAGGGTACTGCTAGCTAATGTTCATGCTCTCCCTTTGGTTGGCTGATAGAGGGGAAGGTGAGGACCGCTGCATGGCCTGCAGTGGTGCAAAAATGCTCCTGGAAGGCAGGGATATTCACCAAAGGAGCCCATGTTGCTGCCCATTTTTGCCCTTTCCCCAAACAAACCTTGATCCCTGGTATTTCTTAAATTTAGCTGGATCCCAGTTATTTTTATATGCCAACAGGGGCACCAGAGGATATTAAACAAAGGGACTTTCTAGCCCTGTTTTGGGAGAATGTTTACTACAACTACTACAGGTGTTAGCCCAGAGGAACAGCAGCCAGCCCGGTGCTGTGGAGCTGAGCAAGAAACGAGCGTAAAGGTTGGCCCGTGTTGGTAATTCTTAACCTAAATCCTGTTAGCCGTGCATTTCACCATTGTAGCAAGGTGTACATTTTCACATGCAAGGTTAGGGTATTTATTTTTCTCTTTAGTGCATGTATCGGTCCATAATATGTATTACACGGTGTTGGGAAAAAAATGCAGGTGAAATACCTAATTCAGATTTCATTCACAAACTAATCCTGGGTGATATTTGTAGGGGACTTTTCTGGTAGGAGTGTGAGAATTTGGAAGCTTCGGAGCTTGGGTGTGGGAGGGTCTGCACGGTATGGTGAAAGAAGTCTGGATGGTGGCCACAATACTCAAGAATAGGCAGAGCTTCCAAGCGTGCTGTCATGGCTGCCATATTTACTTTTTTTTGACCACATCTTGTGGACCCACCAGATCAAAGCCCTCATTTGAGTGGGGGAGATTGGCCTGTGGAACTCTCTGTGTAGACGCTGCTGTGCACTGTGGAAGTTTCTGTGTAATATCTTAATACAAGGGGCGCTACCAGCTGTATCTATAGGGGCTTAAGGAAATCACTTGAAATTTTACCCTGAGACCCCCATCTTTATTCATGATGGAGGAGAATCCCACTGATTTCAGTGGAACATCAATATAAGGCAATTAAAAATGTCAGCCCAGAAGTTTGTTGACAACTGTGGGAATTCCTTCTGCTCTGGTTTGGTTTCATAATTTGCAGTTCATAAGCTTTATAAGACCTTTAAACAAGTGTGTATATTTTGGATGTACTAAATTCTCATATTGCTTTATCCCCACCCCACCCCTCATGTACTAATTTTATTGTTGGCTTCTTTGAGACTTAAACCAGGACTTGGGGGCCAAGGGGGGTGAATCAAAGGAGGACTGCAGCTTACTTAAGGAAGCCACTGACTTCTCCTTGGTGGGACTCTGCTATGAAGGACTCACAGTTTGATCAAGAACTACTTAGGAACGTAATTTTGAAGGTTCTCCACGTTTGAGATGGCCTCTAGATACTAGAGAGTAAGGTCTGGTCTCGTGTTTCTGTTTTCTAAATTTTGTAAGGTAGAGAAGTCCAGGTGAACTAAACCATGCAGATGAATTTACACAACGGCCTATTTCCAACTACTGTAGTTCTTTTTTAAAAAAGATAATCAAGTACATCCAACATTAGACTAGGGTATAGTGGTGCATCTTTCGATAAATAGTGGGAAAATGGTGAGTGTTCTTGGACTAGAAATCATTTTCTCACATAGATGAAGTTTCTTTCTTTCTTTTGGCCAATTACGGGGAAATGTTACTGTAGATGTAAATTGTCTGTTTTGTTGTCTTTCTATTACTGTCCTGCCACTGATCTGCATCTTGAAATACTGTGTATTGGAAGAGTTTAAATAACCCGCTACCCACATAGATGTTCGAAAGATGTATGTGTTGCAGATTCTATGAACAAAAAACCCCCAGTGTTACGTTAAGAAAAGCTACCAGGTTTTCAAGATGTGGCAGTTGATGAACCTCTGAGGTACTTCCTTTCCCCAGAGTTTTTTTATATGAATTTGGTAAATGGTTATGCCTTAATGTAAATTTTAGATCATCCAGCAAAAGGGAGGTACTTGTAGAGTACAACTCAACGTGAGGCGCAAAGAGCAACGGTGACTGTTCCTGCCTCCCCAGACCATGATGAACGGTGCAGTCTCCCCCAAAAGACTCTGGTTCTTTATCTGAGCAACTGATGGCCTAGGCAAAGTCTGGCCTCCATGGGGCCCCATCTCCATGCTGCCAAGCCGGAGGCTGAAGGAGTAGCAATGGCTCTATGGGGAAAAGCCAACCCTGTTGCCTTTCAGCCCTCCAGAAATCCTACTGTGGAGCAGGAGAGGTCTACAAACTCTGCTGCCGTTAAAATACCTGAGATTAGAACAGATAAAAACTCCACATCTAGGAACAGCACAACTGAGCCTGAGATTCCGGGCATAGAGGCGGTTTTGTTGACTTGCTAGGGCCATCCTTGGAAAGTGGAGAGATGCCAGGGGCGGACATCGGGGGTCTTTTGCATGCAAAGCATGTGCTCCCTCACTGAACTATGACCTCTCCCCATTGGGGAATTCTGTCCATTGTCTGTATATTCAACCAACAGTATGTTTGGCTTTTTCCTGGCTAACTTCTCTGTAGCAGTGCCAGCTGTGTTGTACAACACCTCTGGGGGGGGGTCCGTTTCCGTTTTTCTACTCTGCTTTTTTATATTCGTAATTAAAACAACCTGTGAGCTGAAACGCCACATATGTAAGTGTAGCCAGATGTTCAGAGCAGGACAAATAACATGCATTAAAAGTCTTCCATCAGGCCAAAGATGTATATATATATAGACCGCATATTGTGCCCTAAATTTATATGCAACACGTGTTCTTGGAAGTTAAAAGGAGACATCTAATTAGAGAAAAAGAAAGGGGTTTCCTGTTATGAGAAGGCTAGGAGAAACTTAGCCACTTCTGCTTTTTAAAGAACTGGCTTGGATTTTACCATTCTGTCCTTCTCGGCTTGCATTTTCGTTTGGCAAACATTTACCAGCGTCAGTTGTCACCTTCTCATGTGACTGGCAGCAAATGATTTTCTCATTGTCCAAGGCTCTGCTGTTGTATAAATTAGCGTTCATCCGAAGGGTAGAACTTAATAGCAGAAAAGGGAGCTAAAGGAAAAAAAAAAAGAAAGAAAAAATGGGAAGAAAAGAATATAAGAGATCAGAGACAACCAATTAAAAGAGGAGATTGTGTCCAAAGAAGTGAAGCTTTTATTTAAGCAATACATACATACCGTTGGCTAATACAGAAATGATCTGTCCCAGTTGAAAATTGTGTATTATGTTTCCCCAAAAAAAAAAAAAAAAAAAAGGCAGACTCATTTTGCTAAAGTGCATATAAGAATTTTGGGGGATGGCTATCCAAACTTGAATGCTGAAGTACAAACTGGAAAAACAATAAATGAAAAAAAGACTTGTACAACAAAATGGTGTGCTTGGGTCCCCTCTGTGGGTGCATTTCACCAGTGCGCAGCCTACTTTCTTGGGTAAAAAAGGATCTCTTCCTGCACTCGCAAGGGATGTTCCTTTTTATTGCAAAACCCTACTTCCATGTTGGAGGGAAGAAACCCCTGTAATAGAGGCGGGGAAAACTTCCTGATGGGGCAACCATTTTTGTATGTTGTCGCTAGTCCAACCTGTCAGTCTCTAAAAGTGAAGTTGCAAGGGGTGTACCTGTGGGGTTTTGACCTGTCTTCTTTGATCACCAGACCTCTGCATTGAATCAGAGATTATGTCTACAGCTTCCCCTGTGAATAAGGCACGTGAGCATGTTGGAGGAATCTTCAGTCCGATGCTTAGTTCATTGCGTGGTCCCCAATACTGAAAGTGAGGATGAGGCGCTGGCAACTCAAAGCCGCATCTTCTCCATCAACCCGCTGACCCGCTTCAAGCTGCATTGCTGGGAGGGAGGTGGGTCTGTTGTCCTCTCCTTCTTCCCCATCAGTACAGGGAGTCCCCAGTTTAAGAACGAGTTCCGTTCCAAGGTCTGTCCTTAAGTTGAATTTGTATGTAAGCTGGAACAGCATTACTGCATAATACTGTATAAGTAGTATTGTGTAATGAACTTGAACCATTGTGTATTTAACTCAAATTTTGCTACAATAGGTTCCGTTCTTAACTATGGGTCGTCCATAAACTAGGCATTCTTAACCCAGAGACTACCTGTACAGGCATGAAAGATGGGTCAGAGTCAAGATCTCTTCATGGCAAGGATGAGAAACCTGTGCCAGATAAATTGGGAAGGGGGGGATTTCACTGTGTATATTCGCCAAGTGGGTGAGGATAGATTTTCCCATTTGGGGAGGGGGAATGGGAGGGAGTTCTCTTTAAAAGTTTTCTTCATTCAAAATGACAGAAACCAGACAGATTTTTCATAAGCGTGCCACCAAATTTCAGCAGTGTCGCCAGAAATACGTTCAGTTTGGGATCACGGGTGGCCAGCGCAAACCATGCATTTTATAGCAGTTCTAACCAGCTTTCTTGGCCAAGGAAGTCCAGGTTGGGGACAGTACCACCATCAATACTTCCCCCCCAACTCCCCCAGTGATGGTTTTGTTGGGTATGCTTTGAGACAGAAGTGAACAGCTGGGCAACATGTATGAAAGGTAGCCTTGACTAACCAAGCCACTGCTTGTGACTCACCTTGCTCAGCTCTAAGATTGTCACAGACGCCCACTGTCTGTCACTAATGGCAGCCATGCTCTTTTTAGGA
Organism: Python bivittatus; assembly: GCF_059951505.1. Classification (NCBI taxonomy): domain Eukaryota; kingdom Metazoa; phylum Chordata; class Lepidosauria; order Squamata; family Pythonidae; genus Python; species Python bivittatus. Next base: position 8,668,010 of record NW_028277094.1, read on the forward strand.
GAGGAATAAATTGCGTTGCTCAGGAGAAAAGACAGAAAAACACAGCAGCTTTTACCGTCTCAAAGCACCCTCCCACCCGCAAAAAAAAAAAAAAAATCAACTTGTGTAAGAACTTTTTATTTAGCTCCTTTGTTACAATTTTGCTATCTTTTCTAACCATTTGAAATAGCTTCTGTTCACATTGAAGATAGTTTGGCTTTGCACAGACTCCTTTGCAGTCACGAGAGAGAGAGAGCGAGCTCTTGGGTACATAGATTATTAACAAAGTATGTCCACCTGCGATTCACCTATTTAGATGCCTAGGGAAGGTGTAAAGACCATTCAAAACTAAAAAATACTCTGGAAAACAATGAAATAACTGAGTCAGTTCCATATTTCTGTTTCATTTGGACAAAAGTGAGCAGTAACTACAGAAAACGTGCAAAAAATAGTATTCAACAATCCACGGATTCAAAGATTACTTTTACAACCAGCAGGTGTGTCTCAGAAGTAACAAATCCTGCTCATTGCTTTTTAGCATCTTCATTCAAAATATACAACTGCTATAGTAATAAAAAATCCATTTCAAAGTGCATCAGGTCATCTACAACTGTTCCCAGAAATACAATGTTTGCTGGGGCTTTCTTCCCCCTCTTCTAAGGAAAAAAGGGGGGGAAATCCCATGTATTTAGTACCAAGGAAACCAGATAGATTTCCCTTTTTAGAAATCAAGCCCACTTGATATGATGTCTCGCTGGGAGATGACACTGCAATACGTTTGCCACATTGCTTGCCCAACAAAGAGATCCCTCGTTTTGCTGCAAGTTGCAAAAAGTAAGGGTTTGGCTATAAACTCAATTATCAACATCAAAAAATATTAAGAAAGATACTAGCAACCACCACTCTACCGCTTGATACTGCAAGAAAATAGTTTTGGCCTTACTGTAACAGACCCCAAGGAAAGGTGATGCCCCCCTCCCCCCAATAACACCGGGGGGGGGGTGTTTCTGGCAGCAGATACACGTCTGTAGTCAACCTCGTGGCCTTGCTGGCAGGTCAGACTGAAGTGTGGACTGGGGTGACTGCAGGAGAAGACCCTCGCTCGGATGAAGACGAGATGGAGCGTGTGGCTGCTTCCCGCTGAAGCTCTTCCACCCTCTTCTGCAGTTCTCCTCGGATGGCAAGGAGTTCTTTCAGATTCTGATGAACGGGCATCTGTTGGAATTTAGTACAGGGTTAGGTTTCCTTGGAAAGCCACTGTTTAAAAAAACTTCCAACGGTTCATCCTTTTGAGTAAGAGTTATTTTAACCTTTCCGTTAAAAAAAAACAAACCCACACATGGGATGGCTTGTAATGGAAGAACAGGTATTAAAAGTAAAATGCAGAACAAGCTAAAATAAAAAGATGCGAGGTGCAGACCTACAGTGACCTAACTGAAAATTAAAACGGAAACGTAGCCACCCAAATTATTGCTGGAGATTTTTTTTTTTTTTTTAAATCTTTCCATTAATGGCCAAAGGCCTGTGGAGAGGGAACTTGTGGGATTCTCCTTGCCAGGAGTTGCCAAAGCCAGGCACAGCCCCCCCCCCGCCCCCCCCAGTTTCTAGCTGAAGTTAATAGGATAAAAAGAAAAACCCTCAACAAAACGATCTGCAAGAAAACACTGTTTTAATCAAATAGTTGGGAACATGGATGTTTCCAGACCAACGTGCTGGCAATCAAAAGACTGTAATGATTCCACCTTCCACTCTTCAGAAGATTACCCGTGACATGAAAACCAGTGACAGCCTCAGTGGGAAAATGCAACGTGCTTCTGTGTGGAAGACTGCGCTGTCCAGGCTTCCATTAAAATGGGCCTTGGAAGCATCGCTGTAAGCTATCTAAAAAGATAATCCAAATAGGGTTTTAAAAAGCCTATTTTCTACTAGCTTGGCCTACTTAGCAGGGCCAGGGACCTCGAGAACAACCAGCAAGCCTCCAGTTTTGGAACTTCAAGCCTTCTTCCGCAAAGGAGCAAGCGGTTGCCGTTCACCGCTGGAAGACGGCCGGAAGAACACGCGGCCGGGAGAAAGTTGCACCAAGTTCTGTTGCGAGAAGCTTTGGCAAAGCGGCTTTCCTGAAACGGGTCTATCATTTTTCTCCTGGTGAGTGAGGGGCCTTGTGGCAGCCGCGGGGTCTATTGCTAAGCAACATGGTGGAAATCTTACACGTTTTCAGCTCTGCAGCTGAACACCCCCAGAATGGAGAGCGAAGCTGTCCTACACCTGGGCAGTGTTTTCATGTTCTGCAGACAGCCATTGTCCTAGAGGCGGCCAACGAAGCAGGCAGATTTCTATCTCGCGGAGAAATCTTTAGTTTTGGGGGGAGGGTGTGTGTGTGTGTGCGCGCGCGCGCGTGCGCCATTTTACTTAATCCTAACTAGAAAGTTGATGAGGCTATCTTTTAACGACTCTGGCAGCCCCCACCCCAAAAGAGAGAAAAGTTCATCTCCACTTGGTGTCTGCAAATCAACTTTGTTCCAGAAGTGTCGCTATCTCTATAGCAGAGTTTCTCAACCTTGGCGACTTGAAGACGTGTGGACTTCAACTCCCAGAATTCCCCAGCCAGCATTCCCCAGCATGGCTGGCTGGGGAATTCTGGGAGTTGAAGTCCACACGTCTTCAAGTCGCCAAGGTTGAGAAACCCTGCTCTAAAGCGTTACAATAAACACCGAAAGGCCTTGCTTATTTAGAAGAAAAAAGATCACAGGGGAAGAGGGGGAAGGTTAACCCCCAGCTGCAAAGTAGAAACTCTACCTTCCAGGCGGCCTGATTTATGACCAACTCAGAGTGACAGAAGTTTGATCTTCTGGACAGATGAACCCTTCCTATCTGCTGCCAGGACATCTGGTGGCCATTTGGGGAGTTGTGGACCCCAAGACCTCTGAAGGGCACCTGATTGCAGAGGACTGACCTAGTTATTGTTAAGAAGGTGTGTATTCAGCTTTCTATGTCATAATTTTGCTCCTGCGTGGAGTCGTAGCTACTGAAAATGCACACAAGTGTTGGAAAGAAGGTTGTGTGTGTGTGTGTGTGTGTGTGTGTGTGTTGGGAGGGTTATTGCCACAGATGGGCAGTGGGCTGAGTGGCTACATTCACATACTACATTTAATCGGGTTGCTGAATTTACCTGTTTTCTGGGAGCGTACAATACACTGCACCATAGATTAACTGAAGGAGTTGGGTTGGGGATACACACTAAGCTACACATTCCCCCCCCCCAAAAAAACTAAGCTCAAATTTAGCATGTTGTGGAAATGCTTCTATTAGGACTTTATCAGACTTGGTTAGACATGTATGAATCAAAATCTGCGAATTACGGTGGTTTAAGATGCTTCAAATCTACCAGAGAGAAAAGGCATTTGTACTGAATTTGGCTGGTGAACACAGCGATTCCATTTCAGGATTTATTAGGTGCTTAATTACGAGGGCTTCTATTACTCCCCCAGCACGGCTAATTATAAGAACCTAACCTGTAGATCACAAGTAGAAGGTTACATGGCAGCCCGGTGGGCCGGATGGCAATATAAAAATCATGCGCAGAGGCTACATTTTGCTAACGCAGCTTCTGTCTCGCAACTCATGCGAGCTCAAAACCGCAACCATTTAACGGGGATTTTCTTTCAACACATCTGGAGAGGGAGATGGCATCTATTTTCCTCCACTCTTTCAGCACTGTGTGGTACATCGGGGTAACAATATTCACACTCACAAGGAGAAGCATAAAAGACAGTATAACCACCACTCACTTCAGGCACGGCTTGTTCTAAACTGTATGGAACCGAACTATATACTCTTCTGCCTCCCTTTACTAGCTCAAGGACACCCATTCAAACGAAAATTGTTCTGCAATGAATGTGTCTCTTCTGTAGGGCCTTAAAAAATTTTTTTCCCACTAGGAAGAAAAGCATCTGTAGAATGAAATGACTATTTTAACCCCACTCCTTGATTCTACAAGATGATTCCACCCTCGTTCTTGCTGCTAGAATAATACAACAGAACAGAACTAGGCACTCAACGATCACCCACCTCCTCAAGGGAGAAAGATAATGGGTGTTCTCTGCCTTCTGGAAGGCTGACCATGGCTATTCCCCGCTTTGGCACAGGTTTTGGAAGGCATGCAAGATTGTGTACTGCAGTGGGACGAGATCAAATACCAATGTGCTTATATGACTCACCAACATCCATATTGAGAGTGATCTACAGTACCTATCGTGGACAGAAATTTCTCCAGGGAAGCCTCCATTTTTACAACAGATAGCAGCCCGGGTTGCCTGGCTGAAGATGTGTTTCTTTCATGTGTTTAATTAGTCCCCCATTAGAGGGATATGGGCAGGGATAAATTTAATAATAAATAAATAAAAAATAAATACATTTGGCAAGTGGCAAAACTCAAGTTTAACCTTGGAGGCACCAGGTTGGGGAGGTGGGGGGAGGCTGCTCTGACAGAGTGGCTTTTAATCTCTTAGCAATTGTAACCACCCATTTCCAGAGTCAGTCCGAAGATGGTTTTTAAAATCAGGAGCCTGCAAAAATACTCCAGAGAAATGCACACTGGGCTCAAATGGGATAAAACTGCCCAAAGGTTATGGGCTCATGAGGCTGAGAAGCCACAGGGAAAAATGAGAAGGGGCAGAGAAATTTGTAGGGGCCCAGGGCCCCACGGTCACAATGGGAGGGAAAAAATCAGTTCAGCATAACTGAAAATAAGAAAACCACCTTGTTTTATGCATGGGAAAAAATGACATACAAACTGTGCACTGCTGTTGTGAGTGAAGCAGGGTGCTTTGATCTCTCTAGGCAGCACTGCAGCTATTTAATCCCACAGATGTACAAAGAGGGGAGCTTAGCTGTCCTAGGCAATCTGATGCATGTTTTCTCTCCAGTTAACCTTCACGAGAGCTTATTCCCAGGTAAGCTTGCAGAGGACAGGAAAGCCGCCTTCCTCAAATCAGTTTCTAGTTTTGGAGGGTCATTCCAGCAAGGAATGGCTTCTGGCGTTTTGAAATGCAACAGTGAATTACTGGAACTGAACACTCCTTTAAGCAGGATGCTGATGAACACAAGGGTTCTTCTTCAGGACTGTGCATGGCCTTTTCATGGGCTTGGTTCCCCCAAGAGAATGTTCAGGTGCATTACTCCACTTCACCTGTCTGCAACAGCCATAACAAGATCTGGGCACTGCCAACCTTGTGCAATGTCCACGGAGCTGTGGGGCACATTCCCATGAGGTCCTTCAGGAACTTCTTCTCAGCTTACCTCAAAGTATTCAAGGGTGAAAACTGAGATGGAGCCCCAGTTCCTGTGATGAATATTGTAAAATGCAGGACACCCCCATGTGCAAACACCCTAGGTCTGTTGGCAGTAAGACAGCATTCCTTCATGGTTTGCTTCGGGAAGAACAAGCAGATCTGGGGTTTACCACCAAAACTTGGCTGGGTGAGGAATGGGATCTTCCCCACTCTGAGATCTATTTTTATTTCAGGAGCCATCAGAGATGGCTTTAATATTTACATGAATATGTAAATGAATGTATGTAATGATATGTAAATGATAATGAAATGTTGACTACAGTATCTGTTTATACTTTGGCACCAAACATTTGCGACTAGGGGGGTTTTAAAGCAGTTTGCTGCTTTACTTATTATTATGGTTTCATTTCAAATGTAAGCATACATTTGTGTGGGTTCTTTCCTACCCAAAATCTTTTTCTCTGCGAGGCTATATTCCCAGCAGTCTTGATAAAACATTTCCTTCCCAAATTGTGGTTTCCGCAAAACCAGCTGCAAATGGGACCCGATACATCTGATGTAAGGAATAGGATGCCTGTGTCAAAATTCCTCACCAGAATGGCATATTCATTAGTCGACAGCAGACTTATAGTTGCTGATCAGAGCATCGAGAACATGCTCTCTCATCTAATCACAGCATACGTTTCCTGCAATTTCACATGTTTTTTTAGCAAGCTGGTTTCCAAAAGCATCCACTCTGAGAAGCTGAACATGGTTTACTCATAGGACACGTTAAGGGATTCTAGAGAGAGGCTGAGACACCGTTTACTAGCTCCTGTAAAAGGGAGGTCTGCTTTTAGCAAAGGAAACTAGAGTCAGCACAAACGGATAATCCGAGCTGGCAATCAAATGCACTTCCTAATAGGTCCTAGGAGGCATTTAGTGATTATGCGTCTTCTGCACCCAAAATGTCTTTCTCGTGCGGCAACACAAAACCTAAAGGTAAGAGACAGAATGCAAACTGCTAATGATTTGAATCTTGAAATCTGGCTACTGAAAAAGCTTCGTAAGGGGAAAGGGAATTCCCTAGATATCTAGCCTTATTAAGCATGTGCAGTAGATCTGAACTTCTAATCAGGTAATACATAGGTTCTCATTCCAAAGACAAAGAGCACATGGCACTAGAAATTATGTGGGCCGTCAAGCTGAAAAAATGAGAGATCCTGTAAATTAAATGTGACCAGGTGAAGAAAATCTTGCACCATCTACAGGTTTGGGCTCTCTGCTAGGTGGGAGAAGGCCCTGTCCTGTGGGGCTGCCAGGCCCTGCAATGCTTTCCAAATATTTAGGGAAATGGCCAAGGTTTTAACAGTTAATTGATTTTAACAGAACTTTCATTTTGATTTTAGTTGTACTGATTTGACTCTCATGTTTTATATTTTGTTTTATGGATGTAAGCTGCCCCTTTGCTTATATAAGCAGAACAGCAGGGCATACATTTAATAATAGAGAATAAATATATTTGTGGAGTCCTTGGGGCTCTCTGAGCTTGGTTGTTTGCTTGCAGATGTTTCATTACTCAACTTAGGAACATCATCAGGGCGAGAGAGGGTGGGGTTTGCTCTCTGTTTATGTACAGTAGCTTGCCCTGCCAGTGTTGGTGGGGGTGTGGTTTTCTCCTTGCTAGTTCCTTGATTAGGGCATTGTTTTCTGCTTCAGTGTTAATCCCTGCTTATCTTGGCGTTGGCTGCTGGAGAGGATGTGTCATCTACAACATACAGTGTAAGGACTATAACAGGACTATGTAGGATAGACGGGCAGAAGACTAGCAGAGCACATCCATGAACGCCAGCTAACAGTCAGAAGACACAATGAAAACTTGTTAATCTCACAACTCATGGACAGCCTCAACCACAGTCTTTACTGGGAAACTGTGAGCATCCTAGACTAAGCTAAATCCAAAAACACTAGGAAATTCCTGGAAGCCTGGCATTCAGACAAATCAGCCATCAATAGACACATAGAGATAAACCACATTGACACACCATTCAAGAGACAATAAAAAAAGCTAAGAAGGAAACAAAAAGACCAGAACACATCCACTCCAGCAATCAACACCCAGATAAGCAGGGATGAACACCAGACAAACAATCAAGCAGAAAACAATAGCCTAATCTAGGAACTACCAAGGAGAAAACCACCCCCCCCCCCAACACCGGCAGGGCTAGCTACTGCATATAAACAGGGAGCAAATCTCATACTCACTCGCACTGAAGGTGTTACCTAGTTGGGTAATGAAACATCTACAGTCAAACCACCAAGCTCAGAGAGCACCAAGGACTCCACAGTTCAACCCTGAGCTACAGATATTCTCTTCTATTGAAATAAATATATTGGTTTTGTTGTCAGTTTTGTCAAACAATGGCCTATTCTAATGGATTAGACGATGAGAGTGCAGTTTTAACAGTATTTTTATCACCAAGTGGAGCACCACAGCATTACCGTAGCCTGACTTGATTTCTGAAGGAAGAGGGTCTAGAAACACACCCAGCTGCAGAGTGAACAGGTGGAAGATCTCATAATCAGATTTCAGCGTAAATAAAGCAGCAAGGCAGTCAGAAATTCAAAACAGAAAATAAGACAGGCGCAAGTACCATCCATTAAAAAAAAAATACCCTCACCACAGAAAGAACTTCCAAGTTATCACAAATGAAGCCATAATTAACTTTTTTTTTTTTTTTGGTGCCTTTGAGTCAGTGTTGACTTCTGGCAACTGCCTGCATATGTCCCCACAGTTTTCTTGGCAACATTTTTGGAAGTGGTTTGCCATTGCCTCCTTCCTAGGGCTGAGAGAGAGGGACTGGCCCAAGGTCACCCAGCTGGCTTTGTGCCCAAGGGGTGGGCTAGAACTCATGGTCTCTGTATCTAGCCTGGTGCCTTAACCACTACCCCAGATTGGCTCTCTTCATAATGAACTACCAAGGGAACATATATACTGTATATATATATATATGCAATATGTATATATATAATGAACTACCAAGGGACTATACACACACACACACACACACACACACACACACAATATGCAAAGTTCCTCCTCTGGGTGGCTCCTACTTTGCTGAACCCCTTTTTTCTCCTTTGAGAAATATACTCTGTTCCTTCCCCCATATTTTTGTGAACAAATGGCCAGTGTCAGCCTATAATGGGCTCTGGAGACACTTGAAGGCAGTGTCTAAATGTCTCCAATGTCCTTCCGATCCTCTGAAAGACCTAACTTAGTAAGTCCTCTAGGTCTTCCAGAGGACCTAGGCTGGTGGGGGAGAGTGCCAGAGTTATGACTTCTATCTGTAGTTTTTGGCAACAATGACACAGTGAATATATTGTGAGCTGTTCCAAGAGGAAAGGGAGAAAAAGGAAGTCCAGCAGCTCCAATCCCCTGTCCATCACACCTTTGATTACTTTTATGATATAGTCAGAGCTTTGAACACTTCTAGTCCAGGATGACATTTTTCTATCATTTATTTTTAAATTTTTAATTTGCAAAATGCATACAAACAACAGGACACACGCAAAGCCTACCTGAGGTCTCATTCGGGGGTTCCAACGTACATAGTAGTTTACCCACAATTCCAAATGACTTAGACTGGCTACAGGATACAGAACGTGGTTTTTGTAGTTGACGTAAAAAGGGTTACTGAATTCCTCAACCTGGCTATTAATGTAGGACCACAAAGAGACGGTCTTGGTACTTATTTCCTAAAGAAAACAAACAAGGTTATGAAAAAAGCGTACTTGCAAAAAATTATACTGCATTATAACTCAGAGGGTTGGTCTGCTCCCTTTTCCTGGAAGGGTTCATGCAGGCACCAGATGGGCATTTTTAAAGGGCTATTTCAGTTGGGATTCTTGCCCTGAACAAGGGGCTCAAATGAATGGCTTAAATGACCACTCCCAGTTCTGTGATCTAATACACCAATCCTGGAGCTATTTCTACCTCTACTTCTCAGCTGAGGAATCCCCACGGGTCCTTTTCTTAAGCTCTCATTGGAGAAGAGCTCAGAGACAACTCCTTGGATGAGACTGGCTGGCATGGCTGTTACCACCTGAATGCTCTTCCAAATGCCCTGCTCTGCAAAATGGCATGAGAATATTCTCAACTGTTACTTGTGGTTCTTGGGTCAGGAGAAAGCGAGCAAGCGTTATTTTAGAATACTGAGCAACAGTCGTGACTGATTTTTTTTTTAAGTTAACTTTTATTGGGTAATTTATCCATTAAAATTTAGGCACGTTTGGCAAATAATGAACTTGGAGTGGCCGTGATGCTTGTCACAGTGAATGGCACCAGTTGGGGGGGGGGAGGGAAATAACATTGAAAGCGACAAAATCAAATTGGATGTCAGTAAACACCACAATATGGAATCAGTGAAGTGGTACTATAGAAAAAGGTATCCTTATACCTATAACCTAAATATTATGGTTATAATTAAATGGCCACGTTTAACAGGGTTGTTAAAATTCTAAGTCAAACCCAATCTCCACTATAAAGCCATTATTAAATCAAGGTTGCAGAATCAGAATTCCTATCAGCTTCCTCTTGCAATTTTATACTCCTCCAGTGCTATAAAGCATCTGTTTCCACTACAGTTGTCTCTTAAATTGCATTTTCTTTTTCCTTCCTTCCTTCCTTCCTTCCTTCCTTCCTTCCTTCCTTCCTTCCTTCCTTCCTTCCTTCCTTCCTTCCTTCCTTCCTTCCTTCCTTTTTTTTTTTTTTTAAAGAGGGAGCTGCATTAGATTATCCATTCATGAGAGGGAGCTGGCTGATAGGCACCTTATTTTGGTGAGGATGTGTAGTTCAGCTCCATCTTGTGGTGCAGCTACGCAATTTGGCTGGGCTCATTCAAACATGAAAGCAGAGAGATTTCAGAGCGACACCGCCTCCTCGCAAAGTTGCTTGCTGGGAGAAACGCTACCTTCAGACGGCTTTTGCCACATCCCAAGTCAGCGGTGACTCAAAATGTACTGCCTACAGCAGTGTTGTCCAAACTTGGTCACTTTAAGATGAGTGGACTTCAACTCCCAGAATTCCCCAGCCAGCCATGCTGGCTAGGGAATTCTGGGAGTTGAAGTCCACTCATCTTAAAGTGGCCTAGTTTGGACATCATTGGCCTACAGCCTTTGTTCAACTCTGAGGCTGTGTGATCCAAGCAACAGGTCAATCTACCATGGAATATATACAACCCCTTTATACTCAGGGCAATTTGTCCATCTGGACCAGTTGATCATTTTAGGTGGGCAGTCATTTGGTAGCACTTGGCATCGTAGGGGAAGAAATCTAGAGCTGGAGGGTGAAGATAATGAGGCAAAAAGGGAGGTTTTGTCAAACGTGGACAAGGCCAGTTTCCTGGTGTTACTGTTGTTTTCCTCTTAGGAGAAGGTGCAGCTTTAGCTACATTAGCCTTTAGTTGAACTTATACTACTTTTTTCCACATGTCTCTCTTCTCATAAAAGCAGGGAATGGCAAGTTTTTTCAAGTGTATCCAGAGAGGTTCTCAGGTTGCCCATGCCTGGGCAAATGGAATATTCTTTACCCTGATGGGCACCAGTTCTCCAAGGCTTCAGTCAGAAAGATTTTCTAGCTTTGCTCTCAGAAAGTCCATGAGTGGGGTTTCAATGTGTGCTCCTGCTCCTCTCTTCCTTAAAAGTTGGGGGGAGGGAAATACTTGAAGCCCACCTCCCTAAAGGGAAGGAGAATTGGCCTGAAGGTGCTGAAGAAAAGAGATTCTACTCAGACTGCGTTTTGTAGTCCTGAAAACCAGGGACTCCCACAGCCAGCCATAAGGCACATTTATGACCCAGATGTAGAAATCCAACCCACAGGGAGAAACATCAGATTCCAAACACTTCAGTGTCAGATTATGCACCTAGTCTAAGCTAGAAATGTTAATTGCTCTTAAGGGCAGAAATGTGTTCTCATCAAAGACTCCAGTGCTGCATTTGTGGTATCTGGTGCCTATTCGCACTTCAAGTGAGAGACGAACATTTAAATACTTTCCAGCTCTACAGCAAAAGCAAAACAGGCTTGAACATCTTTTGCCTCTTATCAAATCATTAAGTACACTGCTGATTTACCTCTTTTACTCGCTGATGTTCTGAGTTGCATAAAAAGGTACCAAAGAGACAGCTATAAAGATGATCCAAAATGCTGATCAAAAACAGCTCGTTGAATTCAAATGCTGCTGGAAACTAAAGTGATAATACATTTAGATTATTTTTTTCATTAGCAAAAGACAATCCACATTTCATTTAAGTGAACAGATTACAGACACAGGTACTTAGATACAGACACAGGGGGGAGGTTTTTTAAAACATGCTAAACAAGGCTAGTGTGGATCCCAGCCCTTGTAGATGTTCACATTGGCCAGTTCAGTTAACCCAGTTAATCTAAGGCAAAATATGAAGGTTTACAACAATTCAAAGACAAGAGTTCAATTGCAAGACTTCGCTACTTTGTGCAAAATGCCTGACCTAGATATTTAAGCAGATCATTAAATTTCTGCCATGGACAGAAGAATTCTCTTGATTTCAAGGTGCCAAGCAAGACTGGCACATTATGTACCACTTATGCATCCTTGATGGACTGCAACTGTGATACTGTATAAAATCATGTTATTTATTAATTAGACAAGATTTTATAGTTCAGGATTTACAATCAGAAACAAATAAAAACAAAACAGCAATTCCCAATCTATATAGTTTAAGGCAGCTCTTTGTCCTCCATGCCCCAATGCTCTGCAGAAAAGTAAGGTCTTCAAAACCTTCTGAAAGGTCAAGAGGTTAGGGACCTTCCCAATTTCAGGAAGCGAGGTATTGTGGGGGAGAGGGGAGTGAGGTGGGGGTGGGAAGGCAACCACAGAGAAGCTGGGAAGGCATGTTGACAGGTTCCTACCACCGTCATTCATGCAGGGGAAGGAACTGTCAGAAAAAGGCACTGGCCGATGAAATCATGCTGGGAGAGATAGTCTTGTAAGTACCTATGTCCTTAAAACTTTTTGCCAAATAACCTAGGTCAGTGTTGTCCAAACTTGGCCACTTTAAGATGAGTGGACTTCAACTCCCAGAATTCCCCAGCCAGCCATGCTGGCTGGGGAATTCTGGGAGTTGAAGTCCACTCATCTTAAAGTGGCCAAGTTTGGACAACACTGACCTAGAGTTATTTGAAAAACTGTTTTCAGTTATTCAGTTTCCTGGAAGAGGGCCAGCTGATATAACTCATATTGTGCTCTGCGGCCATGTACAAAATGCTTTGCCTTTTCTCAAGCTTAGCGCAATGGAATTATCTGGCAGGCTCCTAAATCTACCAGTGGGAGATTAAGATTGTCCCTCAGTGGCTCTGTTGTTCAAGAATGCACATTTTTGGAAGGGTTGCTGATTCAGTGTTTCAGAGCAGCCTGCTCTGTCACAGGAAACCATCCTGTTGGGATGCTAATTAAGATCAAGTGGAATAAAAATTGAGTTTCATATATCAAAACTTGCCAAGGCTTTCACCAGTGATCAGTGGTGCATAATTTACCTTGAAACAGTTTGGATTTATCTATAATGGGGGAAAAAACTGGAAGTCTCTGCTGGTATTCCTGAAAGTTGCAACCACTTATTTTTATGCTCTTCTTCTTCCTATCCCTCCCCAACCAAGCACTTAAAAAATCTATTTCATAAAATCGGCAAAAATATAGCAAGACCTTGTCTTTTGGGTTCAGATAAGTTTATGTAGTTCCCACTAGCTTATTTATGCCAATCTGCTGCCATTAGTTTTATTTCCTTTGTATATTTTTCCTTGTGCCATCTTGCTAAATTACAAATCAAACAATCAGACCCTCAACAGAATGTCAAATCTTAAGTATTTGGCAAAGATTGAGAGTCCTTTAGCCTTCCATGTAAACAAGATACAGAAAAGGACTTTTCTGAATTTCCTGAAGTTGATTGTTTTTAAAGGGGAATTTTATGGGATTCCAGACCACACTGTTTTATGGATATGGCGTGTTTGATTTGATTCCCGTTTTCTTCTTCTTGACTCCTTCCCAACTTTCTTCTTTTTCACTATTAAGAATAGCAACGATGCAACTGTAGTCACAACCAGCATCCGATTCTTTTTCAAATAAAGTCTACTTTATAACTCTTGTACGATATCTATCTGAGACAACTGCTCAAAACATAAGCAAGAATGTTTAATTAATAATTCCAAGAATTACTCTTATTTAAGAATGAGCTGAATTTAGGTACAAAGATTAGAATGATTATAACACAAAGTTACCAGGAACTCAAGGATATCACTTTTATAAATGATGTCCTCAAAACCTTAAGAAAAGATGCTTTGTTATTAATTTGTTCTGAATCAAGAACAAGAGTTTGCGCATATTAATTAGATACTTTTGATATGTAAACTAGGTACTGCACCACAGAGCTACAAATGACAGCTACTGAGAGAAAATGAGTTTATAGATTCAGGGACAAATGTGAGCTCCTAATAATCAGAAAAAACTACAAAATCACTCTAGATTTTCTATTTGAAAAATACTTTAGTTTTGGAACACTGGCTATACCTTATTTGCAACTTCTGGTTTAAATTGGGTTACGGAAACATTGTTCAACATTTACCAAATATATTTAAAAAATCATGTCCTTCTATTGAACAGAAGAGCCTTTTCTGAGCAGAGTTTCCTAGGCATGCAAGAGAAATTAATCAGTTCCTAGACAGGAGTAGTGTGATCTCCAATCCTGCAAATCTGGGAAATCCAAAAATGGCATGGATGAAAAAGATCCCAGCCAAAAAATAGAGGAATAACTTTCCATGGATTGTCAACTGGTAGGATCCACTGCGAACAGTTAAAAATTGTGATTTTGCCATGTAACTTTTTGAAGGGGTTTTAGCTTCTTAGTCTTGATGTTGGTATATTCAGGATACAGACAATATGGATCAGAATTTCTAAAACAGACCCAGCATTTTTGTTGTTGTTCTGTGTGCGCCAAAGAATAAGACAATTTCATTTAAACGTGATCTCTAAAGCAGAGATTCTGAAACTTTTTACCATCACACCTCCCTTTAGTGTAATCTTCATGTATACACCTCCCCTAAAAATCCAAACACCAAAAGGAATATAAATGAACAATGAAAACAAAGCAATGAAACTTTGGGAAAGGTGGATTTATTGTAACCACGTACAACTAAAAGATTCTTCACATCTCCCTTGAACTGTCTGTACCTCCCTGTGGTTACTCTTTACAGTTTTGGAAACCTTGCTCTAAAGCAGTGTTTCTCAACTTTGGCAACTTGAAGATGTCTGGACTTCAATTCTCAGAATTCCTCAACCAGCATGGCTGGCTGGGGAATTCTGGGAATTGAAGTCCAGACATCTTCAAGTTGCCAAGGTTGAGAAACACTGCTCTAAAAGGACGCCAAAGAGATCATCGCAAAAGCCCTTGGCACCCAGATACTGTAATGGTATGTGGGAATGACCTTGGGAGACAGGAGGAAGAGCCACAGACTAGGCAATGGTCAGATAAGTGGCAGCTGAGCTTGCAGAAGGAACGGGGGTGAGGCAAATGTCTCAGAAGGGGCCCTCCCTAGTTTCTTGGGCTGTAAAGGCAAGGGGGGAGAGATGTACTTTCAGACTTGCAAGATTCTGTTAATGTAACCTTACAATAAAGATAGAGTTAGTACTCCTGGGTTTGCTTCTTGTCTGGACTACCTCACAAGGCTGACAGATAACTGCAAGACCACCTGACCAATTACAACTGACCAGGGAGAAACTGCTGTAAATCCCACAGGGAGGTTGGAGAGGGAGATGCTGCTGCTTTTCTGTAGCAGCACCAACACTGTGGAACAGCTGGTTCCCTCCTCGCTGGTCTCTCAGAAGCTCCTGAAGTTCAAGCTGTTCTGGAGTATTTTCCCCTGACCTGAACATTTCCCTTTCTGCTCTAACTTATCCCTCCTCTCATTTTATTTTGTACTTTAAAACTTTTGAGAGTTTTAATGGTTGTTTTTACTGTGGGTATTTTAACTTGAACCTTTTCTGTGTTAGCTTCCAAAAGTCTGATTGTGGCAGCATAGAAATATGTTAAATAAGTAGAAAACAAACAAACAAATAAATAAAAAGGTCTCACCTGCTTTGTCATTTGCCAGACACAATCTATGAACTGCAGGAAGATAGGGGACCTATCAGCATCTGCATGATCATCATCTCCATGGCCGACTCGCTACAGGAGAAGAAAAAAGAAAGGAACTTAAATAAGGTTTCTCCCTTTGCTTAATGCACACCAAGTACTGAAGCCAACAAGGCCTTGGAAGCAAAAGAAGGAACAGAAATGCAGGTGGATGCAAGGCTGAGATGGAGGAGCCAGGCTGAATACAGATATTACCTTGGTGACTGGATTCACACATCATGCTAAATTGTGGTCTGAGTAATTATTGTTTATCACAATAACTCCACATATTATTGCATGGAGATCAATTCCCAGAATTCCCCAGCCAGCTGTCTGGGGAATTCTGGGAGTTGAAGTTCATGCATCTTAAAGTCGCTGAGGTTGAGAAATATTGCATTAAGCTAGTGCAAATATTGCATTAAGTCAGCAGCTTCCACAGATGTAGAATGTTAGCAGTGGATGGAAATCACTTGCAAAAAGGGCAACGGTCATAATTGCAATTGACCAGCGTCAGAATCCAGCCCAGCAGGCAGTTTCATTGTGCTAAACCAAATTCAGGACGGAGCTAAGCCTCTTTTATGAATTGCTTTTGCTGGGGCTTGGGATGATCGCTGCCCTTTTTGGGTTCCAAAGGAAGTCCTTCCAAAGAGAAGTCTTCCTTTCTGGCCTGCGTTCTACTCACCATTGCAAAGCGATGTCCAAAACTCATCCATTCCTTCTCTAAGAGGACCTCAAAGCCTTTGATGGTACGGTAATAGCTGTCCAACATTAGCATTGCCAAGGAAGTCAACTGAGCTGTACGGTCCCAACCGTCGCTGCAGTGTACCACCACTGAGGTTTTGCCTGACTCAATTTTGTCAGCAATTCTCACAGCTCCAGCAAGAAGCATCTTTTAGAAAAAGAAAAAAAATCCAGGTCGAAATGTTACACTAAAGGAAGTTCTGTTAGGAGATGTCTTGGTGCAAGGATACAGCAGAAGACTTGCAGGATTGGACCAAATGGTTTATGCCATCCAACATTTTGTTTCCGAAAGTCCTTAGTCAACTGTCCCGGGGACTTGGCAATGGCTTCATGGCATGGGACTGGGCTATCTGAGGGACTACCTCTCCCCAGTTATATCAGCCTGCCCCATCAGATCTTGCAGAGAAGGCATGTTGCGGGTACCATCAGCTAGGGATGGTGGGTCCATTTGGTGGGTCCCAGGAAACATGCCTTCTCTGCTGTGGCACCCACCTCAGGGAACATCCTTCCTCCCGAGGTTAGATTAGTGCCATCCCTTTTGCTATTCTGAAAGGCCCTCAAGACCTGGTTCTGTGATCAGGCCTGGGGCCCCCAGGGAACTGGAGACCTGCCTAGATGGCTCCTGGGCTGAGGGGGCCATTTTTATTCTCCATCCCCTATGGTTTGTATCCTGGTTTTTATGATATTTATTAATGTGGTTTTTATATTTTTCATGTGGTTTTTATATTTGTTTTTTATCTGATTGCTGTATGCTGCCCAGAGTAGCCCAGGCAGTCACCAGGTGTTAAAACTGACTCAAAGGCACCAAAAAAGAAAAAGAAAAAAAGCTGCCCAGAGTTGTGTTAAGATGGGCGGCTATACAAATGTTTTAAATAAATAAATAGATAAATAAAATAAGATGGTAAAGGATTGGGCCTCAGGATATCAATACTCATAGGAATTCTACGTCCCATATCACCAGCCACCATGACCTTTGGCATCTGCAGAATCTGTGCTTTGGAACACGAAATAGATCATAATACTTCATAACTTCGCTAGAAAGCTACAAAGATCTGCCGTGTTTACAAATTAGGTACTTCTGGTAGTTGGCCAAGCAGAATTGTAGTTCCTATGGCATTTTGCCACTGGGAGATTTGCCTCGGTTTATGTGCCAAATGATCTACGTTGCAAGGGAAAAAGAGCACCATACAGGAATGAAAACAATCCCAGTTAATTCCCAACAAATATGAGAGACAGTGAAACTGAATAAATAAATGGCTGAGCTGGGAGTCAGGAATTCCCTAATTCAAATCTCATCTGTGCTGTGAATTCATTAAATGACTTTTGTTCTTGGTTCTGCTACTGCAATAGAAGGGACGATAATACTTTCTTACTTCACAGGGCTGTTGTAAGGTCTACGGTAACCTTCGTGGAACACTCAATCCTCTAAAATAACCATGTTGATTTAAAATCCAGCGAGGCTAGGGTTGATTAGCCATGTATTTGTGGGGAAAAAACTGTATAGCAGGAGCAGCCCAAATTCCGACTAAGCCTCAACATTTACAGCCCCATCTCCAAAGCCAGGGCAGGAGATGAGATCAGGCAGCGATGAGAATCTACATGTAGAAACTTAGTTAGCCCCTGCTGAGTCTTTGTGCTTGGCTCAAATACGTTTGCAGCGAGCTAAATGGGGAAAACAAGATACAGGACTCCTGAACAAAGTTCATCCAAATTACAAAGCGTTATTCAAATAGTCTACTTAAACTAAAACCCAAATGTCTAATCCCCAAAGTTTAGATCAAGATAATCCTTCCTCACTATTTAGACCAGTGTTTCTCAACCTGGGCAACTTTGAGATGTGTAAACTTCAATTCCCAGAATCCTCCAGCCAGCATGGGCGTTGCTAAGAATTCTGGGAGTTGAAGTTCACACACCTTAAAGTTGCTCTGGTTGGGAAACACTGATCTAGACTACTCTAAGGAAGAGATAAGATTGCCTAAAGAGAAGCATAAGCACCATATAGGACCATATTTCATCAAGGCTATTACCCGTATATATTCCAGCCAGTGCGTACTCTCCACATTGGACAGCCATCGAGACTCATCGATGGTGGGGTAAACAATTTCTTTCAGTTTACGCAGAGATTCTCTCATCACATGTATATTCGGGATTTCCAAGAAGATCAACTCCACGTTGGGATAGGCACTTTCACTTTCATACCCACCGCCTTTGGCCTGAAAATACAATTGGTTCCCATCATTCCAGTGCATTTCAAATTATTTGAAGATCTGACATTTCACTTTTCAACCAACTTGCATTTTGTTGCTCGTCGAAGCTCCCTTAACATTCTTCTCTTGTGGGACTCCTACCTTATTGGTATCTGCAACACTGTTTTGTCTTGCGTCAAAGATGAAAAGCTTGTGAGATTGAGCATTGGCATCCATGATGGTTTGTAAGTATTTCTCATCTTCTTTGCACTGCTTGTCACTCGGGCCTATGAGAGGTTGGCTGCAACGGGTGATGGTGGCCTGGCTCTCAGGGTGAATCCAGGATAACACCTAGATTAAGAGATGGGGGTGGGGGGGCAGAGATAAAGAAACTAACTTACAAATAAAGCGCTTGCAGAAATTCATTAAATTAAATGGGATATATTAAGACAGTGTTTCTCAACCTTAGCAACTCTAAGATCTGTGGACTTCAACTCCCAGAATTCCCCAGCCAGCATGAGTTAAGAAAGGTTAAGAAGATGTAATTAACCAATTGGAGGCAAGCAATCAGACACAGAATCGCAAAAAAGCACACAGAACTATTTTTACAGAACTGTGCACACTTAAACTTCTTGAACAGCTGTTACGTCTCCTTCATAAGAGCAAAACTTTTAGAACTGCTGAGGATTTTTACAACAGTTGTGATGTGACAACTGGGAGGAAGCTGCTGTTTGATTTCCTCTTGTCCACAAAAAGAGAGAGAGAGATGGAGAGAGAGAGAGAGAGAGAAGATTTTTGCAAAAGTAACTGTCTGGATCCTTGCCTGTTAACAGGATGTTTAAAAGATTAATAATCCCCTCTAATTCTATTTTATATTGGTTTAGTGCTTACTATCTCTTCAAGAAACAGCAATATTCAGTAAGAGGATTTTCAAAGCAGAAAAACTTAAAAGTTCTGTTAGTCATAGTCCTGACCTGAAACATTATCCTTCCCACAAATAGAAGAACTGCAGTTCAGCTGATCTTATACCTAGTGGCAGCATTCTACACCATTTTCATCAGAAAGAATATAAACACTTCTTTGCATCTGAGCTCCCTGCCTGAAATTGTGTCTTGTTTACTCTTCACACCAACTTCCTTCAAGAGATTGGTTATGCGCCATCAAGTTTGTGTTGACTCTCACAACCACATAGAAATATTTTCTCCATGACTATCTGTCCTTAATCTGGTGTTTTAGGTCTTCCAATGGTGTACCCATCACCACCATAACTGAGCTTATCTACCTTGCTGCTGGTTGTCCTTTTCTTCACTCTCCTTCCACTTTTCCTAGCATTACGGACTTCTCAGAGAGCTAGGTCTTCACATAATACGTCCAAAATATGCTAATCTGAGTTTGGACATTGATGGTTGGAGTGAGAACTCTGATGATCCATTTGTTTGTTTTCTTGGCTGTCCATGGTATTTTCAGAAGACTTCTCCGATACCAAAGTTCAAAAGTGTCAATACGCTTCCTATCCTTTTTCTTCAAAGTCCAACTTCATCATCCATAGCGTGTTACAGGGAAAACTATCGTCTGCATGATTCTGATCTTGGTAGGTACAGACACATCACAGCAACTGAATATATTTTCAAGGCCTTCATGGTTACTCTACCAAGTGCTAGTTGGCAGCATCTTTCTTGACTGCTTGTTCCTTTACTGTTGATGGTTGATCCTCAAAGGCAGAAGCTATCTACCACTTTGATATCTTCACTGTCAATTTTAAGGTTGTTTGTTGTACCTATTGTCGTTAGTTTGGTCTTCTTTATATTTAATTTTAGTCCCATTTTTTCACTGTGCTCCTTGACTTTTATTACTAGAGCTTGCAGACCCTTTGTATTTTCAGCTATCAGAGTAATTTAATCAGCACACCACAGGTTATTGTTTCTTCCTCCAGTTTTAAAACCAAGCTTATCTTCTTCCAATTCAGCTTTCTTTAATATATATTCAGCATATATCCTTCAAGAGATATCTAGTTTATTTTCTTCTTCAAATTAAGTATTAACTACTCATGGAAACACTTCAGTGATAGTATGAGATTGTGATGAAGTTTGACATCAATATTTCAGTTTTAAATCTAAGTCTTACTTACTGGAACTCTGCCTTTTGCTCTAAACGCAGCCACTCGGGAGAGATCTTCATCTTTTACGCTAGTTGGCACAACAAGAACGGAAGGATACGTATCACAAAATTCATATGTGCTGTTAATTTTGGATATTTTCCAACTCTCATTCGGTAAACCCTGCATTGAAACAAAACATTTATATATATAAAATCTAACTCTGATATAACATATCTGATTTTAGAATCCCCAAGGAATCAATCACAACCTAATTGTAATAAATAACATAATACAGTACTGATTTTTTTTCTGGATTAAAATTACAAAAATACAATAATGTTTGTGAATATATGAGCAGGCATGTAGCTCAAAGTATAACATTCCTTGTTCGCATATTAAGCATGTATACGCTTGTTATTTTCCTTATCCTTAATGTATCATGTTAATATGTTATATGCATTCAGCTCTATTGTATACTGTAAACAATCCTGAGTACATTGGCAGAGAATTGGTATTCAAATGTATGCATTTATTATTATCATTTTACGACAGGCACACAGACAAATACTCTTTGGGCCTGTACATATCGCCCACAGATTGTTGTATTCAAGCTAGGACACATGTAGGACACACCATTTTGTAATAAAAAGTTACATAGTTCACATGATATGGATCTACTGATCAATTCGTCCACATGGTCTCTACTTCAAAATACAGAAAAATGGGATTAGTACTAGCTAAAGTTTTCATACTGTTTTTACTGTGAAGTACCTGGATGAATGAAAAGACACACAATCTTTCCAGATAGGCTTTACCACTCTACGTTGATAAAGCATACCTGTAGTTGTGCCTTCACAAAAGGAGTAGAGACCAGAAGGACCTCAAACTAAGAACCTAAATGTTCAGAAGAAGTCCAATCCATCTGAGATTGGGTATACCTTCCACCCAGGGTGTTCAAAAATCTCTACTCAGATGACTTCCATCTCTTCTGGAATTCCAATCTGTGCACATTTATCCATCCACTCACCATATCTAGACTTCTGTTCAAGAATTCCACATCCTCTCTGGGATGAAAAAGAGGACACTGTCCACATAACCAAAGAACACAATGGGGAAGTAGCATTGTGTCACTTTTATTGTAAAAGTATTATGTGTGCATGTACAGAATGCTTGATGTAGGATGGTATTTAAAACATGAAAATCAACCATGCTCACCTGCCTTTTACATTCTGCCACTGGATCATAAACCTTCCAACCATTTGTAGGGAATTTCTCTTTGTAACTGAATGCAAAGAATGGCTGAATGCAGTGAAATAAAAGCAAATGTTATTGTCACTGAACTTCATTTCTTCATTTCTATACAGAGCTAGTTTAGAGAAGTAAGATTTATCCTAAGTATCAGCAAACCTAAATACCCAAACTCCTTTTTAACATTATTCTTTTTTAGAAATCATTAACTGGCATAATGTATTCCCATTCAGGATAAAAGCCTTATTCTCTCTATATCTGTAATTTATATAACACGTGTGTACAAAATTAATCTATTGTACTGAGCAAATTCAATGACAATATTGATGTTTTGTGATTATGAAAAATCAGCATATTTATAATTCTTTTATTCTTCCTCACGTATTTTACTAAGGTTAAGAACTTCTCATTTATACTTACCAGCTCATGAGAAAGAGGAAATGCTCGGGTAATAAGGTTCTGAAAAATCTCCAGTCTATGCTCTTCCTGTTTATAAGCAAGCCGCAAGTTTCTCATATCCTGTCAAAAGATATCTTTAGGTCTGACTTGTTAAATGAAAAATTACAGCACTTGTAAGTGTGGAAATTAAGCATTTTGCATTGGTGACTCTTATTAGAGAAAATCATGCTTAATTTACTGTATGCTTTCATTGCGCATAGCAAATTTCCACCCTAAACTCTGATTTCTAGGACAGTACTTATGAGCAGCTTGGGAAAGTTAGTTCTCAAATGGTCCCAACAAACAAACTGATAACAAATCAGGCCATCACCAAAACAAGGAACAGACAACATCTCCCAGGCAAAAGATAATCCTTTCAACTTTTCCTTCTAAGCTGGAAAAAGAGGCACATGAAACTGAACATGGATTTTACAAACAGCTCATATTTGTTACACAGCTTCATGGAATTCTTTCATAATGGCTTATTAGCTTTTCTACAATAAAACATCTTATCGGAAGTTCATGGATCCTTGAGTACCTGGTCAGCAGGTTCTATTCTAGCCTGCTGGGGAGAAGCCTAATGCAATACATACCATTATTTTTGTACAGAAATCAAAAAGTAGATTTTTTGTAACAGAAGCAACCATCTGTATGATAGAGGACTAACACACTCATCGTACTTTAACTCACTAAGGGGAAAGAAGTGCACGCTGAGTACTAAATGAATGACTCTTTTCACTCGTATGTTAGATGCTAATCACATCTCACAGCTGAAAAAAAGCTCAGTCACAAGGAATGAAAGAATGAAAATCTCCCAGAGCTGAGGTACATAATGAAATTAAGGCACTCAAAAGTCGGAGATACTGACGCACTTCCTCAACATCCAATCCATACCTTGCAAACAATCTCTATACCACAAGAATTGTCTCCATGGCTCTGCACTCCAATCTTTTCAACTCTATTTATCACTCCAAGGGGAACATCAAGGACAAAATGTGGATCCTGGAATTTGAAGGGAAAAATGGTTTTGTTTTGTTTTATATGCACCATGGATAAATATTTAGCATTCTATCACCTGCATGAGACAAAACAAATAATTATGGCAGGACACATAAGCCAGTCATGGGCCTTTATGCTTAGTTTATACAGCTGCATAAATTTCTGGTTGCAAAAACTGTAAGAGCAAGGCTCCTGAACAGTGTTTCTCAAACTTGGCCACTTGAAGATGTATAGACTACAACTCCCAGAATTCTGGGAGTTGAAGTCCACACCTCTTAAAGTGGCCAAGTTTGAAAAACACTGCTCTAGAAGAAAAATGCATCATGTGCAGTATAGAACAAAGACTCACCCTTTCAACATTCTTGAAATATATTTTGTAATCCGTCACTGTCAATGTGCCACTGATGGCTCCGCTAAATGGACAGATATATACCACATCTTTAGCTGAGAAAAAAGGTGACATTTTATTAGTGCTCACATCCCTTTATTGAAACTCTTTCATGCAAGATATTATCTCTGCTTTCAAATCCTGTTTTGAATATGGTGTTACACATGGAATAAAGTCCTTTTACACAGCAAGGTACTTTACAGCATTTTTTAAAAAAATCTTTCATGACACTTTATTTTAAAATTTAATATTTTTATTATAGAAAAATAAAGAAAGGCCAAGCTTGTTAATTTTAGGGAATGCAAAAGGTATGCAAAATGATTACCACCTCAGAAAATTAAAAATTTAAGGACAGATGATGTTTGAAGTTTTAATTTTACCCCAGAATAAATATATATAGAATCCATTCAAACTGAGTGGGATTGACTTCTTTGCTGGAATGCAATTGCCTGGTACAATCCTTAAATATGTTTTGATTTCCTTCCACATAAGTTGCTTAGGACTACAGACTTAGCAGGCAAACCTTTCCAAAAGCTTTACTGCTTGTTCTCAAATTCAAAGGAAAGACTATCAAAAAAGTGTTCCTGATAATACTACAGAGCAAGTACAGGATGAATTATAGCACATATTGTGCTTTTCCACCATGACTGTGGAGCAAATAACCTCCAGAGGAGGAAAACTGTTTTTAAGTCAATGGATCGTAGGTAATGCCCTACATCTCCCCAAAACAGCAATGGCATTTTGGGGAATGAAGTGGGGCATTTCAAAGCTAATCCATTGGAAATCAAGCATTAAGGCTAAGAATTCTGGACACAATAAACTGATGGAACAATGGGAAAATATGTGGTTAAAAGGATTGAAATTTACATTATGTTATAACCTAAAAGAGATTTTTTATACAGTGATGTACTGTTGGTATATGGCTCCAGAAAACATATCTAGAATGTATAAAGGTACTTCAAATTTATGTTGGAAATGTGGACAACGTGAAGGGTCATTTCATTGCGCATGGTGGACTTGTAAAAAAGCCAGAAATTTCTGAGTTCAAATACATATAAAGATACAAAGAATTTTAAAGATCAACACTCAACTTTTCAAAGAAACCAGAACTTTGCTTGCTGGGATTAATGGACGTCAATTAGAAAAGAGCCATGGAAGATTACTTTTATATACGATCACTGCTGCAAGGCTATTATATGCGCAAAAATGGAAAGACTCTGAAAGACCCACAACAGAGGAATGGTTGAAGATGACAGAACTAGTAGAGATGGCAAAATTAACTTGTTTGATTAGACAAAGACCAACAACTACATTTATCAGTGACTGGAAACCCCTTATGGACTTCTTGCTGAAAAAAGAGAAAAATGAACTTGTAGTTTATGGGTTTGAAGATCAGAAAGGGGAGCTTATGGAAAGAAGGAAATTATGATGTCACTTTAGAGAGAGAGAGAGAGGGTAAAATATAAATGCACAGGCTCAGCTTAGACAACCATCAAATACTCCTGAACTTGGAAGGTTAAGCAGCGCAAGCATTGATTCTGCACCAGAGAGCAATTATGGGGACTTGAGGCTTCTTCCACAGGCTGCTACTCACCTAACTGAAATCACAACGGTTTCTGCTGATCTGTCACAGCTTTGTTTTCTTAAAACAAGGGCCAAGAGATTCCATACCCGCAAACACCTGCTCGTGCATTCCACTGGTCTCAGACCTTATTCTGCTAGTCAATGGTTTATTTAGCAGAACTTCTCCAATAATAACATCACTAAGGAAACCATCTAACAACTCTTACAAGGAGGCTATCTTGGTAGGACGATTAGCAGAAGCACTTAAGCTCTGGCCACGTGACACTTGCTTTTTCCAGAGTTGTCAACTAGAGCTTTACACAGTACAAAGAATGAGCAGATTTATGAAGACCCAGTATTTATAAGATCAAACCAGATATGCCAGCAGTCTACATTAATGATTTAGAATGATTTGATCTTCCAAATGGACAATGTACGAACTGTAGTGTAGAACTGCTTCTCTGTGCTCAGTTTCATACCTCCCTCCTGTTTCTGGGGTTTACCAGCACTGCCAGTGCAAAAAAGACCATAAGGTGGCTTGTCAATTCAGGTATTAAAACAAATAAACGTCTTCAATAATGGTTTGGTACAACATCTGAATGGAGCCGTAGACAACACTGGTAGAAATCATCAAAGTCACATCACCCAAGTTCTACACAGGCATTACTTTGTAGGAAAAAGCAAAGCAAACGTAGGGAGGGAACATGAGGATGCATGGTTCCAGCATCTCTCCACCCTCCCGCACCCCTGCTCTTTACTCAAAAAAGTAGGGCCACGTTCTCTTAGGGGATAATCTGTTCAGAGCTGCAAGTTGATGACAAGGGGCTGAAGCAAGCTGTGGGTGGTACCAGAGCAAAGTGGGTGAACCTCTTCAATCTTTCTCTCTTTTTGACACCCGTTTTCCCCTCTCCTTCCCCAGCCACAGGGGAAGGGGTGAGTCTTTTGGAATGAGGAGGAGAACCGCCCGTCCCCAACTGGAGAAATAGGGAATGCATTAAAACCAGCTCACAGAAACAGCCTTACCTTTAATTTTTCAATGGAGCTTTCAGAGAGCAAAAGAGATGTCATACCTGCATGCGGTTTAGATTGCTAGCATTTCATTTCAAAGTATTGGAACATTATCACAATGAAAAAAAAAACCTACAACAAAGAATCGAGATGGAACTGCTGAACAGAGTTAAGTATCTACAGGATTATACTTAGACATCCATCTCACGGCTTGCTTAATTCTATGTTAATTTGTAATTAAAATTCGTTTCAGAGAGGGTTGCTTTTTGTGTTCAGCTACTCTTAGAGCCCACTTGGGTTGAAGAGATTAAGGATCCAAGATGAAATCTTACAGCCAAGTTGAACCATTCTGAAATATATCAAATGAAAAGGATAGCTTGCGTTTGACATTTAGCTGCAAACGATAATGCTATGAAAATCATTTAACAGTCCACTCACCGATAGCTTTGATGGATTCTCCAGGAAAGAGGGGAGCTTCTTCCATCTGGGCAAGTTTGTTCCCATCCCTCAGTGCCTGGCAGAGAGCCAAAGGTGAAAGATAAATCTCGCATCCCATCTGCACAGCTTTCAGTGGGAAACAACTACAAGGTGCTTTGGCTAGAAAGTTACAGAAGCCACACAAATTACAGCTCTTTCTTTCTCAAAGCAGAACACGTCAACACGGGGGCAGATACACATTTGCAGCCAAGGAGCCATGAGATCACAGGATCTTGCCACCTGGATACCAGTTCATCACCACCACTCTGGTTCTGCGATTGATCGGCCATGGTAAATCAAGCTAACCTGGGTTTTTGCTGAGCAGGATTGGGAAGCCTGATAAAGCAGGAGTTACACTAAAATTACAAACATGGTTCACACCGCTGCAAAGGAAAGGCTTCGCTGAATGTAAGATTTCAGAATGGAATTCATTCCTGAGAAGGGATAGGTGAGGAGATGGTGATCCAATGGCCAATCTCTGATCTCTTGACCTTGATCAAAGCAGACTAAATCTGTTCAGGTTCTACGTACATTCATGAACCTAGACGGGTTTGCTCTTGATCATATTTACAAAGCAACAAGGGTTAAGTGGCAAAACATTTATACAAAAGTCAGATCGATTACCCCCAGAAATTTATACAAAGGTTGTAAGCTCCTAAAAGACTTCAGCAAGGCTTAGGGAAATGTAGGCAGTGTTGTTAAGTGAAGCTTCATAAGGCTCCTCATCTGCTATAACTCTTAGAGACCAAGTTTGTAAGACTGTTCCACTTTCAGCTCTGCTTGCATTAATCTTGCCTCTTAGATGTCATTATACCCTCTTACCAGCACTATATGGAACTGATAATGGAGGAAAGAGTGTTTCCATGGCCCTATGGCAAAATTCAAGCATCTGTCTTCTCTACCTCATGGGCACTCCTCTGCTGCAAAGGGTATTTTGTTCTGCACAGGAACAGCAGGGTCTCTTTAGGCAGGCACTAAAACCACTAGAAGGTTTGGATTCCAAATAAATTTCTGACCATCCCATAGAAAACCCAACCAGCCGCTTAACAAAGAGCTGGCATTTTGCTCAGCGGTGGGTTTGAAAAGATTTTTTTTAAAGAGCAATGATTTAGCAAAGTAGATTATAAAAAGCATTGTACCAAACAGAACTGTGGGGTCATACTAAGCGATTCAACTAAATAGTTGCAGCAACAACAAGGGTACGCTTATTGTTTCTGCTGGTTTCAAAGACATTTGGGGGGGAGGTAGAAAAGCTGTAGACTGATAATACTTAACTTTGCTGACTAATTTTTGAGAGTGCTTGGTGTTTTATATGTGGAGTAAAACTTGTAAAATTTAAGATGCTGGAATTTATAAACATGTAATGAGTATTATAAAAAAACACAGATGCCCACAACAACTTCTGCTTAATTCTTGATTTACACATTAAGATTAATATTGCAATCCTTCTTCTGTATGTCCAACTGGTGACAGTGAGGATTTACATCTGCAAGGCTTCTTTAAGACTAGACTTCCTCAAACTGGTGCCTTCTAGATGAGGTTGGAAAAAACACAAAATTGGGCAAATCAGCCAAAGAGTCTGTTGGACTGTACTGGAGAAATTAACCAATTGCTTGATACTTAGCTAAGGAATGCAAATGTTATGTTTGACATGCTATGATTTATGCTGCTTAGCCTACATAATATCCTATTAATCAGCTAAATTAAATCACCAATTCATTACCTGCATATTTAAAATTTAGCGTTTAATAGGATTTTAATTAAAAACACACCAATTTTTAAATAATGTTCAGTTCTGCTGCTTCAAAACTATGAGCACCACTTCCTTTAAGAAAAATTATATACAGAAAAAATGAAACATAATTTTCTGAATACAGACAACAGACATCATTGCAGATGTTGAATACTGTCACAGTCACCTGCTTGGGCATTCTAATATGTTACATTTGATAAGCAGCCAATTAGTTGGTTAAATGGTTTCTAATTAAGCCAACAGCATTAATATTTTTATTTTTAAAACAATTCTGTAAACATTATTGTAGGGGAGGGGTTTTTTTTGCACTGTTCTGATTTTATGGATGGGTGGAACTCAAAGAGCTGCACAATTTCCTCTGCATGTTTAAGGGTTCTTTTGGTTGCTGCCAGTGTACCTGAGCAAATCATTTCTGAAATCTTAAAGATTTTCAAAGGCCTTTATGGCTGTAACAGGGAAGACAGCAGAGTTCCAAAACTTCTATGAATATGTCTAAATGCGTACATGCACGTAAAACTCTTTTGGATGGTCACCGATTCCTCTGACTATACAATATTTCCAGGGCTTGCTTACACTGAAGAATGCAGAAGAATTCTCATTAGAAGAATTTGGAAACTGGGGCTGCCTCCTTGCATCTTTCTGCAGAACCTAGGAAACTTGGGGGTGCAACTCTTCCCACAGCCCTTGGTGCCAAGTATGGTCACTGAGTATTAAGGAAGGCGAAGAAAGGAGATGAATTCTGCATCTTGCAAGGCAGAAGCTGCAAAAGTGTAAGAGGCACGCAGCAGTGTCATTCTTAAGGAGTGCCTGCTTCCTTGAAGCTGCCATGCAATTCCAGTGTCCACCCAATCTTACTTGCATCTCAGGAACAATGGCAACATAGCTCGTGCCTATCCTGTGCAGGAGGGCCATACCCTGTGCCCATCCAGGCTAGTTGTCTGTCTCTGGTGATGCGCTATGTGCTTAGTGGAGATATTCGACTGCAAAGGCATTTTGGTATTTATTACTTTCAAGGGGTGATCCAAGGGCGACGTGCACCCTCCATCTGGAAAGGCTATGACTACCCAGAAGTTCAAGGTGCTATGGGAAGGGAAAAGAGTAAGGCTAACACTTTGAGCATTTAAAAAAAGAATCCCCAATTTAGCAATTATATCCTTTGTATGCATTTATTTGCTATGTCCCTCAAAACTCACAGCGCTAGTTGTGTTTACACGTTTCATGTCCTCAATTCGATTGTCAAGCTTTGGAAGAACAGATAACAAAACCCCCTAACGTTTGCACTTTTCCAACACCCAAAGTAGAACACTACATAATAAGTGACGGAACAAAATAGGAGTATAAATATAAACCTGATCAACTTCTGCGTCAGAAGGATAGCCATTGTGTCCATCCTGAGTCTCCTGAATTGCATGTTGCAGCAGTGGGCAAGCAGAAGTAAGAGGGGAAAAAACATGCACAGAACAGGTGAAAGGACAGAATTTTTCAAAAAAGAGACAGTAGATACTTTAACACTGATGCACTTGGTCGGCTTTTTTATACCTTCTTAAATCAAAGGCATTAAAGTATATATGTTGACGCCTATGAAATCCAGTTACTTTGGTAAAAAAGGAATGAACAGGAATGCATGCATTTCTATCCTTCCAAGAGTGAGCCTTGGTATCACAGAACAAAAAGTATGTACTGTCTTTTTGACATTAGAAATCTTTAACCTTTAAAACAGAAAAGACAAAATGCAGAGAGTAAAGGCTACATGCTTAAAATAACAGAAGAAACTGATTACAGCACATCATGATAGCAGAAAGGGAAACCATGCAAAAATCTGAAGATTAAACAATGACATATTTCTGATCCCTCTTTGGTCACATTAAGGCAATTCTGCTAAGAATGCAATGGTACTGTCTGAAATCTGCTCATTAACACAAACTGTGACTTTGTGCAAGATTCAGGGAAATGTTCCAGGGTTTGGCTGCAACCAGTTCTGATCATTTCATTAAAATGCCAGTTGGAAATGGTTCTGCACGTAACTGGCCCCCCTCCCAGAGTTGTGCCGATCCATGAGTGGTGCTACATTGCTGTTCCCCACAATACCTCTGAGAACCTCCAGGTCACCTGCTGTCCCAGAGCAAATACTGTATGTTGCAGAGAGCTTTGCAGGGTTTCCTCTAGATCTGCGGAATGGGTGGTCCTTTTGACTAGACCCCTCTTCCCCTGGCTTTGAATGTTTCCTCGTTCTGCCCCATGGCTTTGACTGCCACTCCAAAGCACAACAAAACAAAGGGAAAAAGCAGGGGGAGGTCCTGGCTGGAGCACTGATTCTTGGATGCCCCTCTGATGGGAGGGATGTTCCTAGGGTGGTGCAGATTCAGCTTTGGACTGGCTAGTGGAAATACTGGCTATGGGAAGTCTCTTGGGTCAATCAAGAATATATCTTGCCAAAACATCCAAAGGATTTTCTTTTTAATTGTCAACTTTGAAGTTTTTTCAATAAAGCAAAGCAAAAGAGGCTACATTTTTTACTTTATTTATGTTATGTGGAGACAGTTGGCCAGCAGCCGTTCTCCCATTAGGCCTAGCTAGCATGGGTGATGGTGAAATTGCACTCCAATGATACCTGCAGGCCAGACATGGCCAAGCCTGCTTTACAAGGTTACTTTTCATCCAAGATAAACTCAGATGACCACTGGTGAATGGTAAGAACTACCATTTAAACTGGGGGTTCTCAACCTTTTGGTGCTATGGACCCCACCTGGGGAAACCTACGAACCCCTTCTCAAAAAAATGTATGTAATTGCAGAAAATGAAATACAAAGACATAGACTGTATTACAGAGGAAACCAATTATGCTCAAATACATTCATTAAAATGTTAAAAAACCCCAATAAGTAATAGCAATATATGTGTTTCTTTTTTAATCCACATGATAATTTTAGAGATATTTGCTGAAAAACAGTTTTGGAGGCTAGAGGCCATAAATTACTTTGCTGCTTACATTCATTCTTGAAATGAAAAGCTAAATTTCAGTTGGAGCTTAGTGAAAATAAAATTGCAATTTTTTGCTGTTGATTTCTCTGAAAATCCACATACATTATGAAAGAGCCCACTTAACCTGTGGGTCCAGAACATCTCTAAGATCTTTACGTTTTCTGGTCAGCAGCCCTGCCTTGACTTCAAACATAATATTAAAAAATGGAATCTAAATGTCCATGTTTTGTCATGGAACTAAAGAACTGGGTAAATTCCATATGCATTCTTACCTAGTTCCCATTCAATCAGAAAGCAGTATTCAGTTGACCTTTAAAAAGTCAGCAGCCAACCTTCAGAAGATTATGGTAGATTGTATTTTAAAGTATTATTTAAAAGAGCAGAATTGAGCTTTTGTGTTTGAGTCTTGTCTGTCAGAGATGAAGGGCCTGGAAGTATAGCAGATCTGGCAATGGCATGAAAAAAGAAGCTGGAAAGATTTGGCTGAAGTCTGAGCAATCAGATAGAGAGATGAGGAAAAAAATGGTAACACTATGAAATGTATAACAGAAATACAAGCCCTGTCCCTCAAAGAAAGACTTAGAGCAGTGTTTCTCAGCCTTGGTGACTTTAAGATGAGTGGACTTCAAGTCCCAGAATTCTCCAGCCAGCCTGGCTGGCTGGGGAATTCTGGGTGTTGAAGTCCACTCATCTTAAAGTTGCCAAGGTTGAGAAACATTGACTTAGAGGAGTGTGTTTATTGCAATTGTTTTCATCTTGATACTTTATTTTAAGATTTGCTTTATGCATCATACTTATTACATGGGTAAAAATCCCCTTATAAAGTAGGGAAGCAGATAATCCAAGTCTTTTTTCTTTTTATTTGTTTCTTGTCTATTTCCTTTAATAATTTGAAAGAGGAGCCCTGATGTTATATACTGTGCAACATAATTTTGGGGGAAAGGAAGCAAAGAAAAAAGGGGGAAAAAATCACCACCGAATGAATGTATTTTAACAGTTTGAGAGCAACAATATTGGTCACTGCAGTGACAACCTCCTTGGATCCCTGATTTAGAATCTCTGTCCTAAGAGTCTGACAATCAAGGCAATGCTTGTGTAAATGGAGACATGAATTGGCTTCTTGTTGACACGGACTAAATTAAGACTTACGTCTTTCCTTAGACTTCCCTTTCCAACCACTTGAACACACTGCACGCATTTAGGTTGCTAATATTGTACTCTAGTCTAGAGCATGTAAGCATCAGCTGAGAGGACCCATTTTGTCAGAATTAATAGAATAAAATGTAAGTTGGTTCCCTGCCTTTCCAACATAAGTTAAATATATGCACACTCCCACTCTGGTTTTTACTGCTCATGAAAACATTGGAATGTACATAAAACATTTCTATGGCAAACAAGCTGTTATGCTGCATAGCAAGATGGCCCAGCTGCTTGAAAACAACCATTAATGAAGTAAAGAAGAACAAACACCAAGGCACATCGAGTTCTGAACACAACAGAAAAAAACACAAACAGTTAAGAGTCTAACTTGCTGATAGCCACATATATTCTTACCCTGATGGTAGGCTTCCTGTACACCTGTTAGTTAAAATACAAATATTATCCAACAAGTCATAGATTGAAATCCTGATTTCAGGTAAGGCCACCTTCATTATGATGTTTTCAGAAGCCCAGTCAGGACTACAGCAGTGTTTCTCAACCCCAGCAACTTTAAGATGGGTGGACTTCAACTCCCAGAATTCCTTAGCCAGTGCTGAATTCAGGGAGTTGAAGTCCAAGCATCTTAATGTTGCTGAGGTTGAAAAACACTGATCTACATGATCACTTATTACAAGATTAAATATGAATGTATCAAGAATCTTCAAATAACCAAGTGACCTTTCCTTTTCCCCCCCAAATTGTTGACTCCCTTCAGTTAATTTATTGAAGGTGTTTACAAAAGATATCAAGAGGGTCAGAGGCATGAACAAGACCAAACAGTGAAATATCTGGTCAGCAAAAATGTGATAATAGTATTCAAGATGCACAATTATTTCACTGATTTTTTAAAAATCACTGTCATTGAAAAAAACAAAAGCAAAGGTAAGGTGCAGATTTTAATATGCATGCACAAATAATTTCATTCCTTCCACACCCATTGTTCTCAGGAAATACATATCACTGAAATATTCAGACTTAATCTGTATAATTAAATATGATTCAGCACTACTGGGTAGGCAACAGCCTCCTGAATAAATTTAGCCAACTGTTTTAAGCCTTGATCGCTTCAGGGAGGTAACTAACACAACACTCCAAAAGTTAGAACGAACATTTATAACCTCAATACTGTTCTACAGGAAGTTTAAATATTCGTTTCTTTTTGTTCTTTATTTACCATCTTAATAAAACATGAGAAGTAAATATAATTCTTCAGGACACTCTCATGGTAGATGGCAGGGATCTGAGCTCCATCCAGATTTGAGCCAAAATGGAGATGGTTCTCCAGGATGTTAGCTAAAGATATTCCTTCAGATTCTCCAATAAAGCAAAAAACACACAATGCATAGAGAGTGGTCATTTTAACCTCCCATTCCATCAGCTAATATAACTGCAGGGGCAACTTATCAGTCCAAATTGTAATGGGTGGAAAGAAAAAGATGGATCTTTTATTTACCTGGCCATAAACAAATATCAACTAAGAAACAGGAAAAAACCTTGGATCTTTTCTACAACTGATCGACCCATATGGTGAAGCTTTGTTCACTAAGGTCACACTTTGCTGGCAACATTCAGTTTTTATTTTTCACTTCAGGGTTACCAGAGTTTAATAATATTTATTAGACCTAGAACACTGTCAGGCAACATAGTCATGCAGAGGATTGCCAGATTCATCTGCTGTCAGCAATCTGACCCAATGCCAGAGAAGCAGAGACTCAAGTGGCTTGAAGAATTACAGTGGACCATCCTGACATCATATGTGAGGTATGGAAATGTACATGTTAAATTAAAATATTCTGTTCTCCAGGATTCCTGCAGATACCATTTCTGAGTTCTAAAAATCTACAGTTCTATAAGGCAACAAAACTATTCTAATTTCAGATTTGTCACATGGCTTTAGCTTAAGGAGCAGGAAAGTATTACATTTGGTTCCAACACATTGCAGAACTCCTGAA
The DNA here is from genome assembly GCF_059951505.1 of Python bivittatus. Classification (NCBI taxonomy): domain Eukaryota; kingdom Metazoa; phylum Chordata; class Lepidosauria; order Squamata; family Pythonidae; genus Python; species Python bivittatus. The sequence continues at coordinate 8,702,492 of NW_028277094.1, forward strand.
TACGGGTCTGAGTAGAAAGAGACATTCAGAAAGAAATTTTGCAGTAGTTCACTATAGTTCAGTGTTTCTCAACCTTGGTAACTTTAAAATGTGTGGACTTCAACTCCCAGAATTCCCCAGCCAGACTTGCTGGCTGGGAATTCTGGGAGTTGAAATGCACACATCTTAAAGTTGCCAAGATTGAGAAACAGTGCTATAGATGATGCAGAAGGCATCTTCAAATACAGGCTGAGCCATTCCAATAGCCACAGAATTTAAAGAGTTGGCTAGTTCTAGAAAGAAACAACCTTATTCTGAACCTAGACCAGACTGGAAAATTAATTTTGCTTTAAGGGGACAAGCAAAATCCCCAGTGGCAATTACAAAAAAAGTGAAAAGGCAGGACAAAGGCTGAAGGGTTTCTTACAATCAATCTCTTTAGAAACCTACAATGTAGTAGCAGTTTTAGACGGCAAATGGCTCCCAGAGTCATATCTATTGATGTATCACAACTTTACATAGGAGATATCATAATAATATAAAAAACAGTGACCCTTCTCCTGGAAAACCAAAAGATGAATTTGACATACAACTAGGGGTGTCTACAAGGTAAAGTCAAAACAGTCATGATGGCGACCATGACAGCATGATCACAGCTCTGCTTGTTTTTAATTGTTTTATATTTATCTATATATTTGATTTAAGCATTGTTGGACTCTGTGTATCATGTGTGCAATCTTGACTTTCTTGACCCTAACTTGTGGACACCCCCGTACACGATACTAAATAATTGCCCCCTTCCGGTTCCGTATTACATTTTAGGCAACACTGACATACAGTAGTACTGAATAGATACTTTAAATAAGTGAGAAAAAAGCTTACCCGATATTCTCTGGATACGTTGTCTGAGAGCACAGACCCTGAAATCTGGCTAGAAATTGTAGCAGCGATGAGTTGCTTACACCATTCAACATGGGATCCTGTAGGGCTACAAGAGCAAACATGACAGGTTATCTGACTTTAAAAAAACCCCGTACTATATATAGTCAAATAGTCTGCTGTTATTTAGAGTTTACATGAATCACTCACTTCAAAAAATGATCTTAGTTCATAGCTTGGAGGTTATGTCAACTGAAATAACTATGGCTGGTCCCAGAGTATTGGAAATTTAATCATCTCTTGCACTCTTCTTTCAGTCTGATTTGAAATATGGAGCAAAGAACCAGCAGGTAGTAAAACAGATGTGATCCTACTGCATGTTCCTACATAGCTTGAAGAATACACCCTTGGTTTGAAATCAAATTTTACATGATTTCTCATCTGAAGTCTGCTTTGTTTGTTGACAGGCTAATATCAAGTTTATAATGCATAATGGAATTATTCCGTAAGAACTAAATATTCAAAGTAAAATTATGGGCAGCCCTAACAAATTTTAATCAAATTTTCACTTCTGGAAAAGAAAAAAGAGACATAAAAAGACTATGAAATTTTAAAGGATAGGATATCTCCTTCTGATTTTGTTACAAACATGCCTCTATATTTGAACTGCATGCCCAATCACTTACTGTCAGATGGCACCGAATCCATTATGAAGTTATCAATTTGTGAAACAACATACATTTCTCTAAATCATCTGCAATGTGATTATAAGTCACTATATAGAATATACCTCCTTGTTAATGGGATGTGGGCAGCAGTATGTTGGCCTGCAAGACAGACTGTAGATTAGAGATCCTAGTTTAGGATCCAGGCAATCCTGATTTATTCAATGTACAGCTGCTATCATCAGACCAGTAAGATTCAGTTTCTATGAACATCGCCAAATATTACCATACTGTTTGTAAGACCAGACACAGTTTGGTCGTATTCATGATCTTGCTGTAAACTATACTATTTTGTTTTAACTGCTATTAACATGTTGAATTCTGGCCAGTGACTGTAATGAAGTTAATACAAAAGGAGTAAATATGAGGGTGATGAAAGTTCTGAATGTGGGATAGCTCATTTTTTGACAGTGTCAAGACAAGATCTTGGGAGAAAATGGACGGAAAAAAGGAAGAGGGGTTAAAGAAGTAAGAATGGTTACAGGAAGAGAAGGTGAAAGTCCTATATGAAAAAGTATTGTTAGATGAGTTTATGTATCTAGTAGAACGTTTACCAAAGGTGGGGAAAAGAATGGAGACATTGTGAAACATGAAAATGCTGGTAGAAAGGTGGAAGGTAGTATATAGTCCGTTGCAAAGGTTGAATATTTGCCCCAAAAAGCAAAAATGACTGTGTATAAGTAGGCACGCTTCTGGCCACTTCGTTATGGGTATGTCAGAAGAAACACACAAGGGCCCTGAATGCAGCAGGAATGGAATATTTAAGAAGTGTGTATGCTAAAACAAGAAGAGATAGGTTCAAGAATGAATGGGTCTGAAAAGCATGCTAAGAAAGTTTGGTCTTAGAGAGAGAATGAATCAAGATCAAATAGCAAAACAAAAATACGAAGGAAGAGTGAATGAGTTGGGAGGAAAAGAAGATTAAGAGTGGTTGGATGGAGTTGCTGAGATCCTCAAAAACAGAGAAGAGAGAATTTTAAAGAATTAATGGCAATGGACAAAGCAATGTATGGACATAAGAGAACCAAAATGGCTTGGAACGATAGAACTGGATGGAGTGGTATAGTGAACAATGCTAGTGTAAACTCATTTTAGCTATGCACTTCCTTTTTCTTCTTTAGCTTACTATTGCCGTCTTCTTTTCTGCACTCTACATTAACACTGCTTAACTCAAAATGTGTGATGCCGATATAATCTTTGCAGAACAGAATGCCTCAAGAACATCAAAACTGACCATCTCTAAATTAACCCGATCAATTAAATTGCTCAGGAAAAGTAAATTAGGGATATATGTCTAGCTTAATAAAAGGTAATATTAATGGCTAGGAAGAACAAGAACACACAATTGGTACACTGTCCATAATATAAAAATAATGAGAGGTGTTGGCCAAGTGGAGGATATTATTTACTACATCCTCTACTGCCCAATCTACAATGAAATATGAATTACATCCTTGAGGATATAACTCCAATTCTTAGCATGCAGGTTGCCATGCTTTCTTTTAAATTTAGAAATTTTTAAGTTTTAATATTGGTTCCATCTTCACTCAATTCTCTCGCACACCTTTTCTTTGTTGTTGTTTCTTTCCTCTTTTTTTATCATTACTAATTTCATCCTTTTTTTATCCTACGCAATGTGATTGCAACCTGTGGTCACAACAATAAACTTATTGGTGGACTGGTAAAAATAATTAAGCAATAAAAAAATAAGGAAGATGGAAGTTTTCAAAGGCAGCTTTGCTGAGCTCAACAGGAAACGATTACCTTTACTTACTTGCATTTTTCAATGATATAAAGCTTTAATAAACAGGCATGCTTAAAATGAAGAGGAAGTACAAGAACAGGAACAGGACATGAAAGCGAGTCTTGCCGCATTCTGCAGCAAAGGTTCAGAATCAAAAGTGCTTTATTCTTTTTTTTTAAAGGTAGGAATGCTTGAGGAATTCAGTCTATACAAATTCCACACGGGCTGATTTACTCTGTCAATTAAAACTTAAGCTAACCACTTCTTGCACCTAACATCCCACCAAAACAACCAACGATTTGGAAGGAAAATGCTTTTCAAATGCACCCTGAAATGTAAAAATTCCTACAAAATGTGGGGGAAAAAAACCCCAAGAGAAAATAGGACAGAACAGACTTTATATAGTGAACACGTGAAAGTCCAAGTAATACATGAATCTGTCCATCCTACTAATATTAAGCAAACATTTAATCACACACCAAAAAATCTTTTCTGGATTTTAATGGAGGACAGATGCTACACCTACTTTCTTGGAATCAGATTCCATTGCAAATTGGTAATTGCTATAAACGTGCAAAGGAATGATGAAAAGGAAGCATTGGACATGTGTCATAAATATACCTGATGGAATTCCATAAATAGTTATTTTGTGAGCTCTGGAGACAGTAGTGCTCCCAAAGGAGCGTTTTAAAAGGTTACGCAAAACAATAGTGTTTTTTCCCACTTGGCTGAAGACACAAGTACAAACTGTGGGAAGAACAGAGTTGGGAAAATGTTTTGCCTCAAACAACTGAGGGACAACTGGAAGTTTACATCACTTAGGCCTCTCTTTTTGCTAAACGTCTTCAAGTGGAAGCTGCAAAAACAAATTATAGATCCAAATGATTTTCCAGAAGAGGGAACCCAGGGATTACAATTAGACAATCCATTAAGGAGAATCCAGCCTTAGCAAGAGGCTCTTGGTTCAGCAATGCCTAAACGTGAAAGTTATTTCCTGAAGTAGTCAGAGATATCTAGTGTAAGATTCAAAAAACAGGGCCAGATTCTGGGAAGCGACAAGGAAATCTGAGCCAGGCTGCAACCAATATCAACAAGGGTGCTTGGGTTTTATTTGTTTATTTTTAAATTTATACGTCGCCCATCTCCCTTAGTCGTTGGGTAGAAGGGGGAAACTGCTGCTTCTGAAATTCCTTCTTTTGCCCAGTTATAAAAGAGCAAAAATCCTATTCACTTTACCAGGTAGTTCTCGTTTAGCGACTGCCTTGTACAGTGACTGTTTGCAGTTATGACGGTGATGAAAAAGGAACTTTACAACCAATCCTCGCATTGACGACCTTTGCAGGTCTGTAAAGCAAAGGAAAGCTGAAGGAAGATCGTAAACCCAGTTTTGGCTTCACTTAGTGACCGCTTTGCTTAACGGCCGGTCCCAACTGTGGTTGCAAAGTGAGGACGACCTGTTGTGGTTGGAAGGCCTGGATAACACCGCATGCTAGGAAAGTGCCTCAGTTCCCACAACACACTGAACCATAAACTCCTCAACCCCATTCCAGCTGCGCAAACACAGCCGCTGTGTAGGTATGGGTCATCTGGCTGTTGGCAGGCCTTTGAGGGGATTTTATTGTATGTAGCCTGGGTGTTCCCAATCTGGTGCCCACCACAAGACCCGCCACGTCACATTCTGCAAGATACGTGTCAATTCCCCAGTCCACGTCTCTCGGCTCTCCTATCCAGCCAGCCTGTTTTTATGCTTTGCGCTCGATCCTCTTAAAGCAGGGTTCCTCAACCTTGGCCACTTGAAGATCCGTGGACTACAACTCCCAGAATTCCCCAGCCAGCCATGCTGGCTGGGGAATTCTGGGAGTTGTAGTCCACGGATCTTCAAGTGGCCAAGGTTGAGGAACCCTGTCTTAGAGAAAAGGAAAACTCACTGTCTTTTTGGAGATATACGGGGGAAAAAAGATGGAAACTTCTATTATTTCTCCTCTCGCTACCTCTGGGTGTGCGTGGATGTGCATGTTTATATATGCACGTATATATCATGCGTGTGTGCTCACACGTCTGGATAAGTTTGCTTTAAAAATATATGCATATGGTGTTCAATGCTGTTCTGAGTATGTTTGGGTTAGGTACGCTTTAGGGCTGTTATTGCACGAGAGCAAATAAATAGATGAAATGGGCCTGCAAACGCCCAGGCGGGTCTTCTGGTGGAAGAGGGGTGTGCGTGAGGGTCCCGAAGCCCTCCCCCAACCTTGTGTGCTTCGCAGGGGTGTGACTCCGAAGCCCATCATCCCCCCACTGCACCTGCTGGAGGAGGACAAGCCCCTGCCCCCTCGACCGCAGGGCCCAAAGCCGGTGCCCCAGATACGGGACTGCACCCCCATCCCCTCTGCAAAGGGCACCCCCACTGGGGGGACTACACCCCCCATCCTTAGCCCGGACTGCCGGACCCCCGAGGCAGCACCGACTCCAGACTGGCAGCAGGACAACGCTGTCCATCATGCCCGACCCGAGAGTGCTCCTTCCCAGCCCAGCTGGACTACAACCCCCATCTTCAGCCGTGCCGGGCCCCCAAGGCAGCGCCCATTCCAGACTGAGTGGGACCACAATGCCCATCACCCCAGAGGCCACCCCTTCCCGCTCAGCGGGACTACACCCTCCCTCAGCCGCTCCGGACTACACTCCCCGTGCTCGGGCCGGACGTGCCAGGCCGGGCCGCGGGACGACAGTGCCCATGCTGCCCAGCCCGGGGCCCACGCGGGAGAAGGACCCCCGCCCCGCCCCGCCGCGCGCGATGGGACCGGAGGCGGCGGGAGGCGGCCCGGCGCGCAGGCCCGGCTCCCCCCGCGCCGCCGCCGCCGCCGCCGCCGCCTCACCTGTCCGCGGGCTCCGCGCTGGGCGACGACGCCGCCGCCGAGGCCGGGCCCGCCGCCGCCGCCGCCACCGCCGCCGCCAAACGGGAGGGCCGCCGGGCCGGGCCGCCGCCGGGCTCCACGGCAGTCCCCGGCCCGGCTCCCAATGCCGCCGCCGCCGCCGGCCTGCCGCCCTCCATGTTGGCCGCGCCCGCCGCCTCTTCCGCGCCCGGGCCGGAGCCCGCGGATCAGGAGGGGCCCGCGGCTGGCGCCCAGGCCGGGCGGGAGACGGGCTCACCGGGCACCCCGCCCATCCCGCGCGACCCCCCCCGGCCCTCCTGGCCGCCGGGCAAGGCTGGGGAGTGGGTGCGGGCAGGGGTGTGCGCGGCGGGGGATGGAAGAGCGGGGGGGCGTGTGTGTACACAGCTGGGGAGTGGAAAAGATGGGTGCCGAGCGGGGAATGGAAGCGGGTGCCAGCATTGTGGTGTGCAAAGCTGGGGAATGGAAAGTGCTCGTGCAAAGCGGGGAATGGAAAAGTGGGTGGGCGGGTGTGCAAAGCTGGGTTGTGGAAACGGTGTGTGCAAAGCTGGGGAATGGAAAAGTGTTGGTGTGGTGGTGTAATGCTTTTAGTTCCAATCTTTTTACTAGGCAAAAGAATCCCATGCTCACGATCGGACTACACATCCCATGCTCCTTCTCTTTTGGGTCGCTCCCACGCTCTTAGCTGGGGTTGGGACAGTGACGGTTTCGCAGGATAAAGACCCTTTTGCGGCTTTGCAGCTCAAAACACGGCCTTGTTGCCACCTTCCAAATCTGCAGACTTCGACCCCCATCATCCCCAGCCAGGAATTAAGGGCAGCTGAGCAAGGAACGCCTATTGCAGGCCTCTCCCACCCTGATTTCAGTGGAACAGGCCTCACCCAATCCATGGGACTGACGCTCCCCCCGCCTGAAACTTACAGGAAAGAAGCAGGAAAAAAAATAAGTGTTTGGTTTTTATTTCATATGAATTAAGCCAGTATTTTTTTTAAAAAAATGAGAATTTTCACCAAGTTACACTTTTCCCCAAACAACATTAAATTCTCTATAAATCAAGACACAGCATTGTCTTGGCGCTGGCAACATAAACTGGTGAGATGCAGGTAATGAAAAAGGCAAAGGCATTTTAAACCGCTTTAGCTTACTTTCCCCCAAAAACAGCTGAGAGCGTAGTGTTTTACCTTGTAAAAACAAACAAGTCTCAATTCATTCACCCCAGTCAAAAGGAAACAGGTATTTCTTGTGGATTTACAACCAGCACAAAGTTTTAGGGTAGCGAGGAAAAAACGAGATATAACTTGCAAGCAAACAAATGACAGTTGTATTTGAGTCTACATCGTTTTTCAGTTTTCCATTCTGCCATTTAAAATGGATGGGATAAGTGTGAGTTTCTTGCAATTCAAGTTAAGCATTTCATTTCTCCGACTCGCTTCCCTTCAGCCAAGTACCCATCTATAGGTGCAATAAAATGTAGATGACAAAAGCATCGCCAAAGAATGAAATTTAGAGGACAAACATCACGTGGAAAATGAAAATAAACCATGCGCGAGCTAGCTGAAATTACTAAGTACTTTAGTCTATCCCTGAAGAAATAGTGCAAATTTCTTAGTATACAATTTATTCTATTAATGTGCTCCACTTTCTCTTATACTGAAAATATACTATTCCTAAAATATTCCAATGTCCTCTAAAACTAAGAAATTTATAATATTTTGGAGTTTGACTTTAAACTTTAGAATTGTAATATTTACACTTTACAGAAAAGACTTCCATATCCTTAATTTATACATTTATCCTATAATTTCCTTTCCGCCTTATATTTTGCAGATCAAAACTTACACATAAAGTAATTTACAAATGGTAACCCCCCCCAATATTTTTAAAATAAATCATGTTAGCTACAAACAGTCCTCACAAATCCTATATTTCAGTTGTTCTGAACTGACCAAAGACCACTTTAAAAGTTTATATCCTAAGCAAAATATGTATTAAAAGATCAAGTCACAAGGGTTGTGCTGATTTTACAAGTGCTTGTAAGTTACACTTTAAAAGATTCCTGAAAGGAACAAATTATAAAATTTGACAGAAGACCAACATGATGACCAAAACAAAAAACAAAAAACACCAACCCTGCAAAGTTTAAATGTAGGGATTGGGCAACCGAGCACGGTCCAGATGTTCAACACAATCTGTTGCTGCTAGCAGTGTTATCTGGGGCTAATAGCAATCAAAGTGCAAAACATCAGAAGATTCCAAGTTGTTCACCCCTGATTTGAATCTCTTCAGTGCACAAACTTTCTGTAAATTGTTTTAATGTATTTGAGGAAAGACTAATCCATGACAGAATGTCATTCACACACAGATACGCACGCGCACGCACACACCTCCCTTCATCTCAAAAATTAAATGTTAATCTGCTCTGAAGATAAGGCCGCTGCTTAACAGGCACACATTTTCAGGAAATCTCAGTTATTGGTAGCTTGCTGTTGCTAATGCAGTTATCTTACGCATTAAAAATGGCATTTTATCGGAAAGAAACCGCAATTCACATAGTAATTGTTCCTCAAGACCAAGTGTCTTGCAGCCAGTCTATCTTTTAACTCTCCCCTCCGAGGCCCACACAAACTGAGGATTCAGAAGGTCCGCGCTGACACTGATGGCACTTTGCAGAGAGATGCACGGACTGGAGATGGAAAACGAAGTCATGCTATTCACAGAAGTGGTGATTAGTACTGAAAGCGCTAGCTAAGTATATTTGGATGCTCCGTGGTAAAAAAAACAAAACGAAAAACAAAACAACCCTTTAGGATAGTTGAATAGCATGTTCCCAGGCAAAAGGTTTCAAAAGGCACATAAATCAATTTTAAAAAGCCCCCTTGTATTCAGATCCTCTCCGTAGGGACAAGCGTTTTAGGAAGAAGCGTCAAATAAGGCATTGCAGTTTTCCTCTTGTCCCACACCTCTGAATAAGCACCGCTTTGTATGACAGGGTTCAGAGAGAAGAGCAAAACTTCTCTCTCTCGCCTTCAAAAGTGAGTTTGCACATGCGACATCATCTGTGAGGAAGAGGAGGAGGAGGAGGAGGAGGAATTGGACAATTTGGGATTGCTTGTGATTTGTAGTTCTTCCAGCCGCTTCATGTAATCGTCACGCAGGGCCAGAAGTTCCATGTAACGCTGTTCCACAGGGTTTGGCTGCTGAACAAAGGGAAGATATTTTAAAATACAAAGTTTGGCCATATTCAAGGCCACCAAGTAGAAATGGACTCCCCCCCTCCCAACGCTCCCAGGTATTAGTCATTCAATGAATTTTGACAAATAAGAAATGTATGGCAGCCATATAGCAGAATACAGAGAATGCTAGTTTATGGTGAACAAGCTAGTGATTCCTACTATAATTTCACCTCCACTTTGTTTTCAGTAGGATCAGTTGCTGAAGAAACCACGATGGTTTCTGCAGTATGCTGCTAAACCCAGGGGTCTGGTTTGCTTTGTTCCTTACAAGGTAAACGGACAAGGATGCAACAAATCCTTTTTGGGGATTATGTGAAACAAACCATCTCTGAGTCATACTAGATGGAAGAGCCAACTGTGTATGAATTACAGTTTGCATTTATTATCGTGTTGAATTTCCCAAAGCATGAGGCTCTTTGCTTTCCTGTCCCTTAAACTAGACTTTATCCAATATGCATGCCCCCCCCACCATGAAGGAGAAACACCTGCCCTAAAATACTTAACGTTCTTAGTTCAAACACGATGGGTTGTTTTTAACTTTTGTATGGCCTACGCCTGAAGCAAGTGCTATGCCATGTTTTCCCCAGTAAACTAATTTGTTGCTCTGCATCTTTCAAATGTGCTCCTTTTCAATCACACAAAAATCTTCGCAACAAACACATAAGCAAAGAGACGTTCCGAACACTGCCGGCCTTTCTTCCAGACGCCGGGGTGCTGGAAATGGCGTCAAAGGCCCACTGCAGGGAAGAAACGGCTGGATCTTTGTTCCAGTGGCTCTCTCAAAAGCTGCACTTGTCAAACACAGAAGCTCTTTTCTCCTTGAGCTCTCAGCTCTTCTGCCAAACCTCGAGGATAAGAAGCGCCACACATGGGCCATCTTTCTCTGCTGGGTAGATCTGCTTTCAAAAGCTGCTACCCATTGATCCACAAAAATGCGGGAAGAACAACCTTAAGGAAACCCTGGAGTTCAATATTGACGTGGAAAATGGGATTACTCGTCTTCCGCTATAATTCTCTACCTCTCTGATGTTTTCTCTGCTCATCGGTTGAATAAGGGGTCTTCACTTTTCGTTGTGGGTTTGTGCTTATGACAGTTGCAGCCTGGACTGTGTGAAACTGACTTGTGGGGTTTAAGCCTTTCATGAACTGAAAAGGATATGCTTTCTTATGCCCAGCATAAGGTTCTGCTGATAAACTCCATTTTTAGTGTCGATGCTGCTTCCGTTTATTGGGATGAGAAACTGGCAATTGTTACCTTCCAATATTATTCTATGAAAATGTATTATTGTATTCGTTAATATGTTTATGTGTTCAGCCGTTTTTAGTTTTTTTGATGTTTTTTCCTGAGGGGTGGGCGGGTATTTTTTACTTTCCTAGATAGTTTAGTATAGGGATCCCCCCTCCCCTATATAGCTCTTTTTATACGACAGCTAAGGTGTCTTTGTTAAATCTTGCTCTATACAGTATTATAAACTAATAACTAAGGTATTTGAAGAGATGTTAATTATAATGCTTTTAACATGTAACAGAATTATATTTTTATAAGAGTGGAACATCTTATTATTGTATATACTCACATTTAAGTCCATCTGCGGATAAGCCGACCCTTGTATTTTTAACCAAAATACCATGAAAAATGCACCACCCGTGGATAAGCCAGCCCACATTTTTCACGGCATTTTGGTTAAAAATACGAGGGCTGGCTTATCCGCAGATGGGTTTATCCATGAGTACACATGGATATACGGGTGCTTTAAAAAAGTGTTATTGTATATACGTGCAGATGAGCCCATCTGCGGACAAACCAAACCAAGTTCTTATGGGTGTGTGTTTGGCACCTAAAATTTTCAGCTTATCCACGAGTATATACAGTATGGGGAACCCTGTTTTGAGAAGGATAGAAAGACACGACTGAAGACTGGGACATCTGTTTGTGCAGATGCCACAGAAAATATGAGCTCAGATTATGATCCTCAGAATTGTTGCCAGGCAGAATAGAGAACAGTGGAGCAGAGGGACTGATGATGTGACTCAGTATACAACAGCTTCATAATCCTAAACTGGGTTAAAAAAAGAGATTATAGATCTACGCCATATTAGCTTTAAGGTATGGTAAGAAACTTTACCTGCTGCCTGATCCGCGGGTTCCATCGGATGTAGTAGTTAACCCAAAGTTCCAGGTGGCGCATGCTTGCTACTGGGTAAAGTGCTCGATTCAATTCTTTAGTATAAAAGGGGTTGGTATATTTTGATTTTGCACTATTGATCAAGGACCACAGAGACAGTGTTTTCTCACTCAGTTTCTGCAAAGAAACAAGAACCAGTTTCAGCACTAACTGTAACTACCTGATGTACCCAGGCTGCATGCGCCATTCACATAACGACCGTCTTCTATAAGTAGTTAGAGAATAGATACGTTTGACTTGAAAAGCATATCCGAAACCATCTCTCCACTTTCACACCACCTTAGTTGGCTGTAATTGCACGTGAACTGGCAACCTAATTCTTCTAGGAAGCGTACAAACAGGATAAGTAGAAACTTACCTCCGAATGCAGCCACCTTACATGGTATTTATGACTCCCACCATTAGCCTGTCACCTGTTTCCTATCACCCAATGCTGCAACTGGATCTGGACATGCAAGCAGACATGTACAGCTTTCATGTTAGGTCATCAATATATTAACTCACCTCTTTCTCTCTCATGGAGTCACAGCTGTACAAAAATGTACCAAAGCGGCAGCTGTACAAGTGGTCCAGAATAGTAATCAAAAATTGTTCATTGAATTCAAAAGCTGTTGGAAACTAGAGACAAACAGACAAAAGTTTAGGATACAATATAAAGCCCATGGTAATATAAACAGCAGCTTTAAGTAGAATAGAGTGCAAATTATTTCACATTCATGTTATTTCTGGTTCCATGTTCTTTTCAAAGCTGCTTCAAAGTTATATCCCACCGCCCTCTACTATACAAACGTGTATCAGGCTCTACCTCCTTGTATGAAACACTGCAATAATAAAACAATTCCAAGCCAGTAAAAGTAATATCAAAATAACTGTAGGAATATTAGAAATGAAAATACTGCATCGGTCCCTAGAAGCGCCTCTGCCTAAAAAAATAAAAGGTGTTAGAGAACAGCCTTCTTCATAGTGAAAAATGGGGTAGGTAGTGAGGACGTTCCAAATTCTAGATAAAACAGGTAATCCTCAGGTTCCAACCATTCAGTCAGCAACCATTCAAAGTTACAACGGTGCTGAATGAATGGTAGTAACGACTGGTCCTCAAAGTTCTGGCCACTGCAGTGCTCTCACAGTCATGTGATCAATATTTTGGTGACTGGGCTGCATTTATGACCATCGCAGCATCCCACAGTGATGTTCTCCTGCCTTGCACAAACTCACTGTGTGCATCCTGGGGCTGCACCCTTGCCCAGCATCTGAATCCTGGGCCAGTGGGAGAAGGAAGAAGACGGTGAAGGTCAGCTGGGGAGGTGGCAGCAGGGTTAGGCGGTGGAGTGCAGGGTGGCCCAAAAGGCAGAGATGGGAGGGGAGATAGGTGGGTGGGGGAAATGAAGCAGAGGTAGTTCGCAAAGGGCAGGAGAAGCATGTGGTCCTGGCCTAATGCCTGCAACTGGGAATGCTGGAACTGCCGTCGCTAAGCTCACATGATATTTTGCTTAACAACCACTTCGCTTAGCGACAGAAATTCCAATCCCAATGAGGGTCATAAGCTGAGGACTACCTGTATCAGCAAAATGCCTTTTCTTTCTTCCTCACCAACCAAACTTACATAAAATTTCCCTAAAGGCAATTTATATGGGATTAATGTCCTAAGAAATAGTTTGAAACAACTGTTCCTGTCTAACCTGAACTGTTCAAACTATTCCAGCGCCTTTGCAAACTACTAACGCCTTTGCAGTGGTCAGAACAGTTCTGTAACGTTGGAACAGCCACTGAAGCTTGAAATGTTTGGACTTTCAAACACCGGGCATACCTCTACTCTAAAGAACGTGGGAAATGAGTTTTAAAGGATCGAGTCAGCATCTCCAATAGAGCTGGTACTATGTTGGCAGGACATGGACTCATCTATTCAGTTTAGTGGAACTTTATTCTAAGTTCCAACCCACTTAGATCAGGCATAGATGTCCACAGCCCAGCCATGATGACACAAGAATGATGACACATGTGTAATGATGTACAGTAAAGTAGTACAGGTCATACCATAGAAGAAAGAAAGTTGTAAGAGATATGTATCTCTTCCTTTTACCTGCTTGCTTGAACCTAACCTAAAATTTTCCAGCTTGTACACTAGTAGAACTAGGAATAATTGAGGACAATCCCACATAATTTATGCAAGTATAACAAGAGGCAAGGGATAATCATCATCATCATCATCATCATCATCATCATCATCATCATCATCATCATCATCATCATCACTTGTTTGCTGCCTAACTACCAGAGACTCTTGGTGGCTCACAGCAAAGAAATTACAATAAAGAAATTACAACAAAACCAATTAATTCTTCACCCTCTTCAAAAAACACAGCTTACTTGCTTAGACATTTGCCACACGCAGTCAATGAACTGGAGGAAGATGGGCGACCTATCAGCATCAGCGTGATTCTTGTCTCCATGACCAATTCTCTGAAGTGAAAAAGGGAAGAAAAATCAGACCAACTCTAATTAAATGAGTTCGCTTAGCTTTGCTTAAGTAGCAGACCCTTTCACAGAATTTTGGGAACAAGCTTACTTCCCTTACATAGAATGAAGATACCCCCACCCCCCGCCCCACCTAAATTAGACTAAACCAGCAGGAGCTTTTGAAAGAGGTTTTTTTGGACAGGGCATCATGCTTTCCAGGTGAAGTGGTTTAAAAAGTTATTTAGGATACATGTTACTTTTGGAAGTTTGTAGTATATAGCAAGAATCTTAAAATGTAAGCAGCAGCAGTAGAAGCAGCAGACGGATACGTTTTTTCAGATGACAATACACCCAGAGAAAAACAATTTCAAAAGATTCTATAAAATGCCCCATTATGAAAACATACCAAGACACCAAACACATGAGTATCAGGCTTGGTCTGCAGCTGAACCCAGCTTTTCAAATATCCAAGCAATTTTGGCATTATCAGGCTGTTGACAAACCGCAGCTAAGTACAAGCTACTGACTCACAATGAAATGCACGAGAGCGTAAGGCAGGCCTCCACGCTCACTACAGGGACAACAGTCTTGCTCTGTATCAGTTTTAATGGGATTTCAGTGAAAGTGATTTTGCCCGGACTCATTTTTTTGGCTCTCACCGATGCAAACTTATGCCCAAAGCTTATCCACTCCTTTTGCACCAAGACTTCGAAGCCCACGATGGTTCGGTAGTAGCTGTCCAACATCAACATGGCTAGAGAGGTGAGCTGTGCTGTGCGGTCCCAACCATCACTGCAATGCACCAGAACAGAACTCTTTCCAGAAGACACTTTGTCGGCTACTTGAATGGCACCTGTTAAAACCAGCTGACAAGAAAGGAGATGATGAAACTGAGACCGGTGGGGAGAAGTCCCCCATCCTGCTATTTTAATTCAAGAACTTAGACCCCAAGTCCGTGGCATCAGACTGTGGTAAGCACACCAAACACCATCGGCCTCATCTGTACCTTGATATGTTCAAGCCAGTGGGTGGACTCCAAACTTGATAACCAGTGAGATTCTTCTACATGAGGATAGACGATATCTTTCAGTTTTTTCAAAGATTCTCGCATGACGTGAATATTATGGATATCTAGGAAGAGGAGCTCAGCATTGGGATAGGCATCCTCACTTTCATATCCACCACCAGTTGCCTTGGATCAAGAGGAAGTGAGCATTTAATTTCCTTTGCACAGCCACTGCAGTCATTATATATTCCCAACACAACTGGTAGGTTTGTAAAAATACTGAGGAGTTACGTAATATCATTGTCTAAGCACAGGGGGGAAACATCATTCAGTTCTGATTAGAATATACATACATACATACATACATACATACATATATATATATATATATATATATATATAAATTTGATAGACACAGTAGATCAATCAATACGGAACTTTATTTTCTACAATTATTTGCAGACCACCTATTTGAGTGACTCTAGACGACTTAAAATAACTATATTAAAAGCATCCAAACATCCATAATCAAAAGTTCCTATAACAAACTTTATTAGAAAGACATTTCCTTCTATCTTGAGAAAAACTGACTTCCTAACAGAGCGTGTGTGATGAAACATATGCATTTCTCCATTGAGTACTGATTTAATCACAGCCTCAGGGTCCTCTAAATCCCACTGTAGAATCTAGGTTCTCCTAATAAAACTATTTTTAAGTTTAAATGTCAATGTTGAGATCGTTATTTTTATTTCCCAAATAGACTTAATGCAGCGTAAATGGCATTACAAGAAAATAGAGTTTTCACAACCTTCATCCCCAATCTAGCTGCTAAAACTGTTCCACGTCTGGGACTGGAGAATACAAGACGAGAAGTATTATGGAGTTCCAAAATCTCTAAGCAGAACTTCCAAATTATTTCCCAAATCAGGGTTAAATCAGCCAAGTTCTTTTAAATTTAGGAAAGAGCAAGGGCTTCTTCCTATCAACATGATGCAGAACATTGCGGGATAGAAGCTGATACAAGCTGCCTTCTCTGGAGCAAAGAGAACGAGTTAATTTTAGCTATGGAAGGCACTGAGTAACCCTAGGGTGTGGCTCAAGAAACAACAAAGCAAGGGGAATAGACAGGAGGGAAGGAATGCAGCCACTAGACTTCTCATAAACAACAGAAAAAATTCTGCATTTTTTCCCCATTTAAGGTTATAAGCAATGGACTTTTACCCACTGTTTCCAAAGTTTAAGTCAAGATTACTCTGTACTTTTTTAAGCAAGCTTTTACGAAGAGGTTAGTTTCTAGGCCCAACCTTGGATACTGTAAACAATACACACAGAACACAACACATATACACACCCAAGTATACTTTTTCAGTCAAATTTGCCCCATGAATTCATCTGTTCCCTGAGAAGGGGCAGCAATGGTTTGCTTCAGCAGTCATCTTTAAAGAATTAGGCAACTGAAAGACTTTATCCTCCATCAGGCTGCAAAACATTCTTTTTTAAGCAAGCATTTAGGAATGGGGAGGGAGCTGAACTAGCCCATTATTTTTGGGATGATTTTCTGGTGACTTTATTGAAAGTTTACTTACTCGGAGTTTACTGTTAATGTAAACAAGGTGGAACTATTTAAAATCTAGAAATACTCCCAGCTGATCTTCTGACTCCAGAACTTTAAATCTTGTTGGCAGGAAGTTGCATTCTTCCCACAAGCCAACCCTCCAGCAGATTCTGCGGCTGTGACAAAACGATAGCATTCTGGTCAACCACTAACACTGACTGTGCAGAATAAAAGTGCCCCTTGCCCGTCAAAAATCCAGAAAGCGATTTGAAGTATTAGCAACTTCTCTAGCCTACTGCTTTCCCAATCGTGGGATCGCTGGATGGATTTAGAATGGAAACTTTTGGAATTCTGAGTCCGAAGAGTCTTTGACTCAGGGTACCTGGAGATCCCCAGAACAGGGTTCCTCAACCTTGGCCACTTGAAGATGTGTGGACATGCTGACTGGGGAATTCTGGGAGTTGAAGCCCACACATCTTCAAGTGGCCACGGTTGAGGAACCCTGCCCCAGAGGACTAAAAGCTCAGTTAGCAGTGCCAGGAAAAAGGGTTTAACTCTCAACAGAAAGATGAAGAGGACATCTGCTTACTTTATTAGCAACAGCATTTACGCTGGGCCTCGCATCATAGATCGTCAGTTTCGAGAGCTGGCCGTTTGTTTCCCTTATGATTTCCAGATACCTTTCATCATCTTTATTTCTTTTGCCACTCATGCCCACGAGCGGCTGGCTGGAGCGCGTGATGACAGCTTGGGTCTCTGGATGGATCCATGACAACACCTAATGGAGCAACACAAATGTTCCGTCAGAGCCCGATGACTTTCCACAATGTTTTCAGGGGAATTTTTGTGGACAACAGCGTGGCTTAAAATTTAGACCCAAGCCCTAAATAACCCCTTTATTGGGTGACTGTCATGTCACAGCACATGGGAAAGATCTAAAGGCTTGCCAACGTAAACTTTCCTGAAGATTTTGCATGGTGGAGTATATGCCACAGCAAGATCATAATATTTTAAAAGGCAGCTCAGTAGAACTTGGGAGGTTGACGCTTATTAAAAGAGCTTATTATTATAAGAGAGAATCAAAATAGGTATGTCCAGACAAAATAATGCAATGGGCAAAACTTTTCTTCAGAAAAGAGCTATTTCAACAAAGAGATCAACTCTGATGAGAAGTGCATAATTCCTTGTTTTCCTGTTGTGGCCTTTCTGGGTGTTCTCTGAGCTTGGTTGTTTGCTTGAAGATGTTTCATTGCCCGACTAGGTAACACCTTCAGTGTGCGTGTGGGGTTTGCTCCCTGTTTATATGCAGTAGCTAGCCCTGCCAGTGTTGGGGGTGTGTGGTTTTCTCCTTGGTAGTTCCTTGATTAGGGTATTGTTTTCTGCTTGATTGTCTGGTGTTAATCTCTGCTTATCTGGGTATTGGCTGCTGAGAGGATGTATTCTGGTCTCAGAGGGAGCAAACCCCACACTCACTAGCACTGAAGATGTTCCCTAGTTGGGTGATGAAAGGTCTGCAAGAAAACAACCAAGCTCAGAGAGCACAAGGACTCCACAGTTCAACCACAGCCACATATATTCTCTTCTATTGTCTTCCAATTCTAGGTGCTGACAGAGCTCCAAAATAATCCTTGACAAAGTTTTGAGGGGCCAAATAGACGCTAACATTAAAATTCTCCTTAGCAATTAGTGACTACTTAATGGGACAGTTAGTCGAAAGAGAGAATGAAATTAACCCCATTTTGATGTGTTATATGAAATGTCATTCCCTTTGCAGAATACTCAAAACATATGTTTTATAATATACAATTCTGTTGCATCCTTTGGAGTTTTAACCACAGAGACCAATTTTTATAGCTTAAGTCACTTACTGGTATTCGGCATCGGGATCTAAAAGCAGAAACCTTCTTGAGGTCCTCATCTGTGGCGTTATATGGCACAACCAGGAGTGATGGATATGTGTCACACAGTGCGTAGTGTTCGTTGAGAAACGTTACCCTCCACTGATCGTTAGGCAGACGCTTAGAGAGAACCAAGATGGTATTTGTATGCCAACTTGTCATATCAACAATATGACAATAAACAAAGAGGAACAAGTCATGCATTATTATGGCCACAGGGTGGCAATAACCCACCAATTTACCAGGTATCTCTACTAGTCAGGACCTAGAGTAACAGATGTGAGTTTAAAGGATGCCTGTAAGACAAAGTGCCACTGAATGATTCTTCGCTGTTTTTATTAATTTTATTACGAGCCTACTTGGCAACACAAGAATGCTTTTTTTATTAGCTGCTTTGGAATACATACAGGAATGTCTGGCATTCTTGAAAAAAAGAAACTCTTCTCTACAGGAAAAAAATAAATGTTTAAATCTTGCCCCAAAGAGTACTAAAAACAGTAACTAAGTAACTAAGGGGAAGCACCTAAGTCTTACCCGACAACATGGGAGAAGAACATGCGTGGGAAGTCAAATGTTGTGGATGGAGGAGAGTTGCTGAATTTATTTTAAGGTGTGTAAGTTTTAAGGAGGGATTGTAATCTCTCCTCTCTTTAGACTTGCCTTCGCTGCTGGTACCAATCAATAAACCAATCTGTGCTTCAACGAAGGTGTGCTCGTTTCTGGTTTAGATGAACTCCGAAATTCTCCTACAGTAGCCTACAGCTCCCAGGCTCCCTTACCATCAATTATGCTGGCTGGGGCTGGTGGGAATTGTAGCTCAGCAACATCTGGCAAGCTAATATCCTGCTTTCGTATTTTAAATATTTATTACACATTTAAGAATAAATGACATTGAAGACGCTTCCACGTTCAAACGGTACAGCCAATTTCTCAGGCAAGATGACCTTACAGGATTCTAGACGAAGTTCTGTTCTTAGATTTCTCCTTCATACTAGATGGGATGAATAAATTGAGTAACACCCAACTCTTTATGTATAAAATCTAGCACATTCGCTTATCTGGATGGCCCCTTTTCTTCAAACCTGAACCTGTAAACCT
Organism: Python bivittatus; assembly: GCF_059951505.1. Taxonomy (NCBI): domain Eukaryota; kingdom Metazoa; phylum Chordata; class Lepidosauria; order Squamata; family Pythonidae; genus Python; species Python bivittatus. Next base: position 8,722,140 of record NW_028277094.1, read on the forward strand.
CAAACCTCAACCAGATGACTGGCTGAGTCCAGATCCTTCTTTTCTCAGGAAAAAAAAAAAAATCATAGGAAGTACAAATCCAGAGATGTTCTACTTTTAAATACTAAAAATCTGTAGTACAAAAATAGTACTAGGCTTTCAAATCCTTCAATGCAGGGAAGGAGAGAAACAATTTCTGCTGCACATGAAGAAGTCTGGAAAACTCAAAAACTTCACATGCTTTTGCAGTATTTTGGCAAATCATTATAAAAGTATAGCCCAACTAGGGATTTGGGATTTATTGTTTTCCCCGTGCACCAACATGGCTATTGTGTTTTTTATATACTTGTAAACAGGTTTGTTTTTTTCAATGTATGAGCTGTGTCACAACTGATGCCTTCAACAGATTTGATTTACTTCAACAGATGCTATTTAATCCAGGGCACGCCACTTTGAAATGTCTTATATAGAACTCATCCTTAACATATGCACCAATTCCACAGTAAAACTGGTTTTAACCCACTGGGAAATTAAAGGAAGAAACAAAATTGGCCACAAGTATGTTGCATGATCATTAAGGATCAACCATTCCTTTACCCTCTATAATACAACACAAGGTAAAAACAAAGAATGTAATACAGAACGTCTGTATTTTATTTTATAAAAATCTGTTTTAGGTGAAGCACAGATATCTACCTACCTACCTACCTACCTGCCCATCTATCCACCCCATTTCACTTGCCTGGCATTGCCCAGCTCATATCTTAAAAACTAAAAGAGCGCGCTCCCTATTTTCTGTTCATTTAGTTCAATTTGGTCATGGAATAGAAAGAAAAATGCATAAAGAAAACCTGAAAAATCCAGAGGGTAAAGGAATACAAAAGAGAAGAGAAAAACTAAGCTTACTTGTCTTCTGTATTCAACCATAGGATTATAAACCAGCCAACCATTTTCAGCAAACTTCTCTTCATTTATAAATGCAAAAAAAGGCTGAAAGGATAACAAGGAAAAATTAGGAAATGGAATTCCGAAAGAAGGAAGTAGATTCAAGATGCCAAACTACCTGCAGTCCCTGCCAAACAGATTGCTTGGCTCATGTTCCTGATTATACAAAAGCCGCTCTTCTGAAATTCAAGGGTTAATTCTCCCATTCAAAACTTGCTTTTATTTTATTCAAGAGAAACGTAAAAGCCAAAGAGAGCTTCTCTGTCTCATTAAAGAAGGAGAGATCCTTGCGAGGCTAAAGAACACCCCCAAACATTGACAATAGCCAAGGCATAAAGCAGGTTACTTGATTTAGCAAGAGAAGTCATCCTTTGCTTGAGAGAGAGGCCTGAACTCTACCATTAACTTTGAACTAGTACAGACTTAGCATGCCCTAACGAATCAGGAAAAGGTGCCATATTTCCATTATCTGGCGAGCTTATCCTTGCCATTTTTAATTGTTTTTAGTTGTAGTTCATGCACACACATTTGACACTCTGGTCAGAAGTCTCGGCTAAGTAGCAAATCTTCCTCATGTCACTCGTGAACTGGATAAATATAACTAATATTTTGGTGGGTGGGAGAAAAAGGAACAGGATTGACACAATGGCAAAGCACAACTGGTATCATGCTCCAGTTCTGAACTTTTCTGCTGTTTGAGCTGGACCAAGACAGTGTTGGCACCTATAACTCAGGCTGCATCTACTCTGAAATGTCTCAGTCTTTTACAGGTAGTCCTCATTTAGCGACTGTCTTGTTTAGCGACAGTTTGCAGTTATGATGGAGATGAAAAAGTAACTTTACAACCTTTTGTAAAGGTCATATTTACGACCTTTGCAGGTCTGTAAAGCAAAGGAAAGCTGAAGTAAGACCATAAGCCCAGTCACGGTTTCACTTAGTAACCAAGTTGCTGGTCCCAATAGTGGTTGCTAAACAAGGATTGCTTGTAGTTAGAAATATCATTAAAAAATGAATGCACTGATTTTGTGCTGGAAAGGGGGCTAGAACACATTATCTTTACTCTTAAACCTTTATCATATGAATGAATCCACTCTGTCCAAATTCCTAGCATTTACATGGGTTTGGGATTTGTGTAAAATTTGGCAAATAAGGATGAAAAGTGAGGCAAACTGAAACATGTTTTTGGAACATACAAAGGATCTGCTACTCCTGAAAGGTAAGAGGTTAAAATATGGCAAGCCGAAATAACACGGCATCCTTATAGCATTCAGAAATGGTTTCTGGATAAACAAAACACAATAAAAAAATAAATAAATGAACTAATAAATAATGAATAAATAAATGATTACTCTAGGGAAGCCGCATACATAAATAAAATAAATAAAGCATTCAAGAAAATAGCTTTACCATCAAAGGACCAGCAAATGGAGCTGTATTCTCAGTAACATTCAAGTGAAAATAAATTCTTCTTCATAAAAATGATTGAAGTTATATGCTTGCAAACAGAGCAGTAAATCTGCAAAAATATTTTCTGCACACTTCTCATACGAAAAGGACTCTTGCAGATGCTCCCATTGAGGGAAATTATCAGGCTTGTGTCTGGCCAATGGATAAACTTGCTGCTAAGTGAATACTGCTAGGGCAGGCAGCAAAACTGAAGTCTAGTGTGAAAATTGTTCCCAAATTTGCTTTTCTACATTTTAGGCAAACCTCCCCCCACCTGCAACAACCTCAAAATAAGTTCAAAAAAGCTTACCAAGTTATGTGACTGTGGAAAAGCATATTTTGTCAGGAGTTCAAATATATCTCTTCTGCTATGACCTTCCTGTTTCAACGCAAAGCGTAAATTCCTCATATCCTACAATTTAAAACATACCACACAATTTCTTAAAAGAACGTTTGCAGTCAAGGATTAATGTTATGCAATTTGCTCCAGCAGCTTTCTGGACTGAAAGGTAAGGCTTTAGGTCAGAGGTGGGCAACATATAGCCCATTTTTCACAATATTTACCTGTCCCGCTGTAGCCTTTGGTCCTACTAAGACAATCAGGTGCCACCAAAAGATTGTCCATTTCTCCTTTTAAGCAATCTATTAAAGTACAGTAGGAAATGGAATCCATGTGTTTGTAACTCTGCAAAGTTTCTGATTTGATTTGACAGTACAGGTGATCCCCGGGTTATGACCACTCATTCGGTGACCGTTCAAACTTGCGATAGCGCTGAACGAGTGGTACTTAAGATCGGCCCTCAGAGTTCCGGCTGTCACAACGTTCCTGCAGTCACATGATTGTGATCTGAGCACTCAGTGCCTGACTCATAATTACGACCTTGTAGTAAGCCACAGTCATGTGATTGCGATTTCCGACATTCCCTGCCAGCTTCCCACAAGCAATGTCAATGAGGAACTCAGCAGGAAGTCACAATCATATGAGGGCCTCGCCTAAGTACCCACATGGTCCTAACTTAATGATGGCAATCAGGACTGCTAGAACTGTTGTCACTAAGCAGCATGATCATGTGACATTGCGTTTTACAACCGCCTATCTTAGCAATGGCAATTATGCTCCCAATTGCCGTCGTAACCTGAGGACTACCTGTATTTAGATTAAATCACCCTACTGAAGCACATCCAAGAAGCTGTATTTTATCTACTGAATTGGAGTTGTGCCACTTAACTTAAATCACTTCTCTGGCCTTTCAACACCTTTATGTGAATTGCAGCACATGAACAGAAGTGTCCTGCTTTGGTTGTACCTGGTCAAAGTGGCTTAGCTCTACCTTGATGCTTTGGGAATCAGAGCACATCACTTCCAATGCTTTGCTTAAGGGCTGAAATGGATTATGTCATCCCTAAGTTCAAAGGGAAGGGCCGAGGTACATTGCTTCAGTTTTTCTTGGGCCCCTTAAAAAAACTCCATAAATAATTACTGTACGACAGTGTTATCCGGGATTTAGAAATCAACAAGACCTTTATTTTCCACTTCTCTAGGATACATGATCTCATATAACAAAATATCAGCCACCTGTTTATTTTTAAGTCTTACCTTACAAGTAATATCTAATCCGTAGGAATTCTCTCCTCTGCTTGAAGCACCTCCCATTTTCTCAATCCTTGAAATAACCCCCAAAGGAACGTCTAATATCACTATAGGATCCTGAACAGACCAAAGGTAAAGATCAAATTACAGCAGAGGATTCCTAACAGATTGCACTTCCACATTGCTTGTCATAAAATATATTTGTATCTTAAAAGCTAACAAAGATACCACATTAATTGGATGGACATTGTCAGATTAAAAAAACAACAGCCTTAATGGGCCAACGAGGCAGGAAGTATTGGTATCAAATAGCCCTCCACAAGCAGGATTTAATAAAAATCTCATATGCTAAATTGCTACCTATTGCAACTACCTTCTCTGCGGTAGCCCCCGCTCTTTGGAACATCCTGCCCCCGGAGGTGCGATTGGCCCCCTCACTCCTGGCCTTCCATAGGGCTTTGAAGACCTGGTTCTGCCACGTGGCCTGGGGTGGGGAGGGAATACCTAAAGCATGGGGATGGCTAGCCCCATAGAGGCCTGCTGTCTTCAGCCCCAGATTCTTCATCTTCTTGAACTCTCCTTCCCCTTTTTTAGTAATGCTTTTAACTGATGTTTTATGTATTTATATATATTTATGTTTTTAATGTTTGTTGTGAGCCGCCCAGAGTTCCCCCATTGGGGGGAGAGGGGCGGGTGAGAAATTTAATAAATAAATAAATCTAAAACTGACCCACCAAGCCAACTTGCCAAAATCAGATCCTTTATCTGAAGCCCCTTCCCTTCCCATCTTGTCTATTTCTCCCACTCACATTCATATACCTCAATGAAATGTGAATGAAAACATTAATTCTGTAGTGGTGGTGTATACGCCCATACAAAATAGAATACTAACGTGATGAAAATATAAATTGCATGTTCTGAGTCCAAACTCTTCCTTCAAGCTTCAGAAAAGTAACACTTCTTTCCTGTATAAAAATCCCAGGACATTTCGAGAGGCCTGACCTTTAAAAAATATATTATTTAAATTCTGCCCTGCACCTCAGCTACCACTCTGTTGTCAAAGGAGGATACAGAGAGGGAAATACAGCTTTCAGAATTCAAGAAAACAGAGGGTGGATGAGTGATTCCTTCTTGCCCATCCTAGCTATATCTATAGGATTTCTCACTGAAATCCTATGAAAATATTCGCCTCCATTGCTATTCTACGAAAAGCTATACATGGTCAGGATTGTTGTATCAAGTAGAGCCGGCGCTAACTTCCCAAGGATGCCACACGGATCACAGTATAAATTAATGAAAATAGTTAATGTCATTTTTCAACTTCTTCAAACCATTCTGGAACTCCTGTACAAATAAGTAGGGGTGACCACTCCCCCTTAGCTCAATTTGGAACCAAATCATCAACCCCAAAACACTGAGAAAATGTTAGGAGGGAAAAGAACTTGAAAAGAACATTAAAAACTACTGCTTTTGAACTTCTGAAATTTGTAAAAGTTCTGCTTTTTTTTTTTCCTTTGTGGCTTCCAGAACCCACTGCAACGAACCCACCCAAATGTATCACGTGCAGTTTTGGAAAAATCAGTGGAGGTGCTTCCTGCCATTTTTGCAACAGAAAGGTAAAAAAGGTAGTCAGCATCCTAAAACAAACTTAGCACAATTAACTGCCAACCTAAAAACTCCCGAGAAACCCACCCCTCCATTTCCTACCCGCAGTCATGTAAGTGAAGCAGGCCAGCCCACTTTGCATCACTGGGTCACCCACTAGGGTACAGGCAGAATCTCCTTCAAGCTGATTTTGACCTCTGGTGATCCCACAGACATGGCCATGTAGTTTTCTTGGCATGGTTTGCTATCGTTTTCGTCTGGGGTGTTTTTTCAACACCCCATTCTAGCTGACCACCAGGGTATTTCTTAGTGGTCTTCTATCCAAGTCCTGGCCAGATCCAAACTTGCTTAGCTTCCGAGCCTGGCTACCTGAACAGTTACCCATGTTCTGTGCAGCTCCAAGTGCCCCTTGGGCTAGGCAGCACATCTGACTTGCACCGTTTGCTTCGGTCAGGAGACTGCAGAGCACTGTGACTCAAAGCTTCAGGGGTAGTATTAGGCTAAAATATCGGTCCCCAGAGCTGTTCATCTCTTTCGGAATCCTTGTGTACTTGTGGGCAAGTATTAATACATGTCTAAAGCCCTGGATTGGAAAAAGATTCCAGTTTAAAAGCATCTGCTGCAGATACAGAGAATCTTGTTTTCCATTCTGTTGCCATGCTGAACTAACTAACTTCCAAGGAAGAAAACACACCATCAGTTCGTACTCCATCCAGGTCACCTGGGGTGGACAAACCCATAATAATTCTGAATCTGACAACAGCAGGTATCAACCATCTCACCAACTGCAAATACCCTTCAGCCAAGATCAACCCGGCAGATAAGCCACCATAGCCAGGTGCCTCCATCCCACAGCAGGCTAGCAGAGATCGCTTACCGATTCCACGCTTCTCAAGTAGAGCCTGTAGTTGGTGATATACACTCTCCCTTTAACAGGACCGTTGAAAGGACACATGTAGATGACTTCTTTGTCTGTGGAAGAAACAGCAGCTCCACATTTGAAACATGGCAATATAATCAAGATGTAACTGAGATACAAAAGAAACCTCAAAAGGCAGAGATTAGTAAAGGACTGTGATGGAACGTATCTACGAAGAGGAGGGTGATGTGAGAGATCAAGGCTATCAGGAGGGAGGGAGTGCATTCCAGGAGGGGAAAGGAGGCAAGAGACAACACAATCCGCAGGGGGAGCGTGAGAAGAAGAAGAAGGTTCAGGATAGCCACCCCCTAGAATCTCCAACTAGGGTATATCCATCCACTAGTTGCTGTAGTACAGATTTAGCCTGGCAAGATTCTGCTATAAGGTGTAAGCAAATAAAGGAACTTTACTCAGCTGGACTGTTTCACCATTGTTCTTGGGCTGGGCCTGACAAGAACCCTGAAGTGGAATGAACTACTGCTAATGGAGGCTCTTGTGTTGTGCAGTTGTGTGTGCAAAGCGTAGCTCAGATAACCTTTTTATAGTTGGAAAGACAGGCATACAAACATTTTTACAAAAATAGTATCAAATTTCTCCTCATTACAAAAGTATAGTAGAACATTCCGAATTTACCTTTCTAAAAATTCACAGATCTCTAGGCAGCATTTACTAGCAGACGATGTATGGAAATGCTCAAAAGCTGTTGTGGCAGATAAAATGAAATTGTCCTTTTGTTGAAAAGGGCAATGCAATATCTCTAAATTTTATGGGAAAGACATACATTTAGTCACTGATGTATCCCTGGTCAAGTGAAAAGGATTTTGTGTGAGTCTGAGGGAAGCATAACCCTCTTTTGTGCTACACAGCGAAGGATCGAAAAGGTAAGATACTTTTGAACTGTATCATTCTCATCCCATACTGACTCTATGAGTATGCCCCCAAAACACAGCAAATGCATTTATTGCAGAGCAATCTAGTCGAATTTTTATTTCATACCTATACCAGAGCACTACAATGTTCAAGCATGCTATTCTTCAGATAGCACGCAGCCCACTTTATTCTTCTTCTTGCACAACTGACTTGGGTTTGGGAGCAACTGATTACACACTATGGAATCTGTTTTTACCTGTGACTCTAGTTTCCCCTGGCAGACGAGGAATTTCTTCATTGTGTTCCCAGTTAGTTCCATCTTTCACAGGCTAAAAGGGAGAAATAACAAGATCAGTGTAGGGACTTTTGTTCTGTTGGTAAGATTCTGTAGGCATAAACTGCATAGAACAATTCTGAGAGCAATTCTTCATGTTTTCATCTATTCTTTGTAGGAGAGCCATGTTAGACTACGGTAGCAAAACATCAGAAAGAGTCTTCTAGTCCTTTTTATGACTAACAAATTTTATTAAAAAGCATTAAGTTGCAGCTCATGAAATCTTATGCCTTTTAATAAAATGTGTCAGTTGGAAAAGGTTCTACCAGACTCTTTCTGATTTCCACCTACTCTTTGTGACTTAAGTCTTAAGAAATATGCAACTTAATAAAATGAAAGAGGCTGAGAACAATCAAAATTCTTAAGCAAAGAACTACGTAATGCTAAAGAAGGAGAGGGGAACTGTTTGATGGTTTGGGGATGTATTCAGCCTTTTTTTTTCTGAGGCAAGAGATGCCTTGATGAAATAAAATATTACTATGCACATGGGTGGGGATTCCTAGGTTTTTTTCCCCTCTGAGGTTGGGGGAAAGTCACTTTTCTTTATTTTTAAACTATATTAAATCTATTTTTTCCTGTGCTTCACACCTCAAAGAAAGTGAGAAATCATACTGCTAATTTTCAGAAAGTGGCCGGGGGAGGCCTCAGCATTACCAAAAATGCTTTAAGAACCTGATGTGGCACTCAGGTCTTAGGCTGTCCAACCATGGGGTAACAGCTTCCAGAAACATTTTAAACATTTAATAATATATAATTTAAAAGAAGCCCAGGAAGATACTCACTTTTTTAATTGAGGCATTCTCCAAGGAGTTTGAGTTGCATCTAGGCGTTGATGAAGAGGCCATGCTGGAGAACGGGGGGAGGTTCTGCTGAGAAAGCAGACACAGCAGGCATCAAATCAAATCTTCATTATGGTCACAGACCAGCATTGATTTTAGCTGGACTACACACACGAGCAGTTTCAAATGGGGGTGTTGTTTTTGCAACCTTTTCTAGGTGGGCAGAAGGCTGACAAAAAAAAGAGGGTTTCAACAGGTGTCGCCACTTTATGTCCCAAATACATTGCATGTCCTCCTCCTCCTAAAAGTTACCTGCAAAGTTAAATTTTTAGTTTTAATAACGGTGTTACTCAGGCCGGTGCAAAAGGGAATGCGAAATGGAAGCTGAGCAAGTTTCCGTTAGGGGGAAAGTTGGTTAAAAAGAAACTAGTTTTAAAAAAAAAGAAGTCTGTTTTCAGTGCCAAACCATTTTTGCAGAATTAACTGCTCCCTGAAAAAAGAAAAGAGACAGAAACTACTGGACTCAGTTGGAAGGGTGGCAACTGCCGAGGATGCCGAGATGCCCAACTGGGATGCCATTTATGGCTGATGGCTTGAGTGGAGACTGATTTCTCCCCACTGCTCTTCTGTGCCCAGCTACAAAAGGGGCTCTGGGAGGCACAAGTAGCAGGAAGAGTTTCTTCAAGACCGCTGTCTTTTGTTTCTTTAATGCTGATAGTTTTACTAGTTTTAGTAAAACTATCACCATCAAAGAAACAAAAGGGCTTCCTGCAAAGAAGTACATACCAATAATAATTATAACAAATAATTACAATATTTTTTGCAGTTTCTAAGACCAATCCAAAACCAGTTATTACCTAGATGGCATCAAACTGCCCCCCGCCCCCAAAGGCTGAATTCGCACAAGATCTCAGGAATCTCACTTGTCCAAATTTCACACCATCTAATAGGAAAACAATGAAATCTCACAAGATCTGGCAGCCAGGAAGTGCCGCACTTTTTATGCAGGGAAATGCAAAGATTTCAGGCCTCATTCTAATTCAGGGAGCCTGTCAGTTCTGGGGGCAGACAATCCAAGGCCAGGCTGCATGTTGCAGAAAGAAAATGAAAACTCATCAGCCAGATGAAAGCTTTTAAGGATCCAAGAATTTCTCCGAAACTTCCTAAAAACCACTGAGAGAGACCAAGGGCCAATTCGCCCCAAAAGAAGCGTGGCCTTAACATAGGCCAGTTATGCCCATAGATCTGAGGACTGCACTTGTATCACCCGTTCTTGCCAAGGAACTTCATGAACTGGCCAGGATTCCTTGGTTTCATGGGCACGCATCCGAATCAGCGCTCAAGGAGCCTCAATGCTCCTTGTCCTCCACCTTGCACTGCTATGTTTGCTTTGTGGTGAGGGGAAAAATAGGAGGTCACTGTATGCTAGATCATCCCTCAGACCCACCACAGAAGACGGGAATGGGAGGTAGGCACTCTAGGGCCTTGACTTCAGCAAGAAGGGGGAGATCTGAAGAGGCAGGACTTCCCGTCAACTGCCCTACGCCCCCCAAGAAATCCTGCAATATTGTTTTCACGCAGTTTCCCCAGAGCAGCTCAGCCGGAAATTAATATGCTCAGCTACAGAAAAACCCTCCAACATCAACACATCGTGAGGACATGATGCCAATCCCAAATTGGTCCACCCTGAACTGGTGCAGTCCGAGAAGAGAGGTCCTTGGTACAAGGGAGCTGTAGGCCTTGCAACATAAAGGATGACATTAATTCAGGGATTAACTTCTGAAAGAAAAATGTAGGTGCTGTCAAAATGTTCTGGATTATAAAATAGCCCTTCCAGCCGATGACAGTTGCACTGCCACTGATGGCAAGAAATGTGTACAATGAGACCACTTTATCGGCTTGGCAGCAGCCAGCAATTCCCATGAACACTGGCCCATCTTTTTAGGAGGAGTGTGCAGTTATGCCTCTGAAAAACAATTCTCTCTGGGACTGTGAACCAGGAGCCGAACAACTTGAGGTGCAAAATCAAACATTATATGCAATTTGTCAGGAATGGTTCCAAACCCTAACTCTCCGGGTGAACATCTTATGGAGAAAATTATAACCATGCGCCACGCAGAGATCTCAGAGAGGCCAAAGCAGGTAGACAGATGCTTCTTCTTTCGGCTTTAGAGGCTGTGAGACTGTTCCCTGAAAACCAGCTCTCTCCTGAGATCAACTCGCTCCACAGTAGATTTGTCGGGTTGGAACAATTTCAGGAAAAACTGCAAAAACGTCTTTGCCGAGTTATCTGGGACCAGTTTGATCCTGTTGGTCCTGAGGAAGTGGACAGGATCCTCCGGACTGTAAATGCCACCACATGCCCTTTAGATCCATGTCCCTCCTGGCTGGTGAGGGCAGCCAGGGAGGAGACGTGTGGTTGGGTCCTGGCGATGGTTAATACATCCTTGAGAGAGGGGGTGTTCCCAGTGACCTTTAAGGAGGCGCTGGTGCGCCCCCTCCCCAAGAAACCACTGTCGGACTCTACTGTTCTGGCTAATTTTTGTCCAGTGTCCCACCTCCCCTTTATGGGAAAGGTGGTTGAGAAGGTGGTGGCACTGCAGCTCCAGAGGATTCTGGATGATATGGATTATCTGGACCCCTTTCAGTCAGGTTTCAGGCCTGGATATGGAACAGAAACAGCATTGGTCGCACTTATGGATGATCTCTGGTGGGGGCGGGATGGAGGTCGTGCATCCATCCTGGCTCTCCTTGACCTCTCAGCAGCTTTCGATACCATCGACCATGGTATCCTTCTGGACCAACTCAGGGAGTTGGGGGTAGGCAGCACAGTTTTCCTCAGGGAGTTGGGGGTAGGCAGCTGGTTCGCCTCCTTCCTCCAGGGCCGGTCCAGTCAGTGTTGATAGGGGAGGAGAGATCGGGCCCGCAGCCCCTCCTTTATGGGGTGCCGCAGGGTTCGGTACTCTCTCCTCTCCTTTTTAACATCTACATGAAACCGCTGGGTGAGATCATCCGTCTCCACGGGATGAAGTATCATCAATATGCCGATGATACTCAGTTAAACATCTCCATCCCGGGGGAAGTAAGTGATGCTGTGGCTGCCCTTTCCAGGTGCCTGGAGGCTGTGGGGGTCTGGATGGGGAACAACAGTCTTCAGCTGAACCCTGGCAAGACAGAGTGGCTGTTGGTTAATGGCCCCTCGGTCCCTAGGAATTTGCCATCTTTGGTTCTGGATGGGGTTGCACTGCCCCAGACAGACGTGGTGCCTAACTTGGGGGTCCTCTTGGACTCACAACTCCTGCTCGAAGAGGAGGTGGCAGTCATGGCCAGGAGGGTCTTTGCGCAACTTCATGTTGTCTGCCAGTTATGCCCTTTCCTGGACTGAGAGGCCCTTCAAACAGTCACTTATGCCCTGGTCATCTCCCATATAGACTATTGTAATGCACTCTACATGGGGCTACCCTTGAAGAGTATCCGGAAGCTTCAACTGGTCCAGAATGCAGCCACGCAGGCGATTTTAGGTGCGTCAAGATCAGCACATATAACACCTTTGCTCTGCATTGGGTGCCAGTTTGCTTCCGGGTCCAATTCAAGGTGTTGGTTATCATTTTTAAAGCCCTACGTGGCATGGGTCCAGGATACCTGAAGGACCATCTCATCCCCGTTACATCAACCCGTCCCACCCGGTCCTGCAGAGAGGGCATGCTACGGACCCCATCTGCAAGAGAATTTCATCTGACAGGGTCCAGGAGGCGAGCCTTCTCTGCGGCAGCCCCTGCCCTTTGGAACACTCTTCCCCCAGAAGTGAGGTTGGGCCCCTCCCTTTTAGACTTCAGAAAAAAACTGAAGACCTGGTTTTGTCATCACGCATGGGGTCGGGATGGGAATAGTCAGTTTTGGGGTTGGCTGGTTCCCTAGTCTTACCTTTGACCGATATTATCTGGTCACAGGCTGAAATAATATCACCATCTCTTGGATTTTATTGTATTTAATAATTGTATTTTATATTTGTATTATTTATGTTTTTACTGATTTTAAATTGTTTTGTTGTGAACCACCCAGGGTCCCTCCTTGTGGGGGAGTTGGGCGGTGATATAAATTTGACATATAAATACATCGTAGCCGTCTATTTTAATCATGTCCTGATTACTGCAACCTTATTTCATTTCTATTCATTTTTCTCAGCTGTTCACTATATAATGAAATTGAAATGAAAACCACCACAAAAGAGGGAGGAAGTAGAGAACAACTTCTACCCCTTCAAATTCATGTTCTCCTACAACTAACCTTTTTTGGATGGATAAGGGATGTTAGAATAATTTGGAATTGCTGCTGCGCCTTGTCATTCTATAATTTCTGAAACACCACCTGTTTAGATTTTAATAAGGAGATGTGGCTGACTTGGAGATTCATATATACCTTGGAGATATATACCTTGTACAATGACTGACTGCTTTCAGACCACCATTTCAGAGTCATAGACAGTGGCGGTGTTTCTTCCACACCAAAGGTTCCTGCTCCTACCACTATTTTTAGATGCAGAGCAGCCCTCTTCTAAGACGCATACTTAGTAAGTTTCTGGCTCTGAGAAACAAATGCTATGTTCAAAGATTTGTCTATAATTGAGCCTATATTAAGCGTATGTGGACTGAGATCAGTGATGACTCTAAGTTAATTATAGTGAGAAAGTTAACCGCTGCAGGCTGGCTTGTCTGGGAGCGAGTAGGATAAAAACATGTCAAATAAATAAATAAAGTTGTAAGATGGTGTTACTGGATGCTTTTTCACGCAGCTTTTGCAGAAGCTCTTACTTCAGTCGTTAAAAGCAATGCTCAAACCCACAGGCTTTCTTTCCGGTAACTTGAGCATTATTCTACAAGCGAGATGGCATTGATTAAAGACTATCCAATAAAAAGGGGAAGGAAAGCCCTTGCATGTCCAGAAAATGTTCTCTTTCAAAGAGAAAACTAAGAAACACACAGACACAGACACACACACATAGAGAGAGAGAGTGAACTGTGATCTACTACTGTATTAAAACAAAATAGTACTTTTCTGTCCATGCCATCCTAAAAGCCAGCGTACGAAATCATTCTATTTCCACCAGAAGTTGAATGTGAATAACAAATTAGTAAATCCTTTTCTGATTTTGATAACTGCAATCGAAAACTGCCTGAAGGTCAAATAAATAAAAAATGTTTGAGGGAGCCTATTTTATCTCTGCAAAATAGCATTTTAGCAACTTCAACTGATTGCCTGTCGTTCTCTACCAATTGTTTAAAACACTGCTATGTTTCTCATCCTGCCATTTTTTTAGGATATCAAGTTACCTCTGCCAAGAAACAAAACATTCTAGAGTAAAAGCAGAAGAAGCTAAAGCCACCACATTAGCGTGCATAATTATGTCTTAGTAAACCTCACTCTGAAAACTCTCGCTTTGGCTTGTCTTGCAGATGCGGAGACTATAGTATTTCAACAACATGGATAAATGGCCCTGTGTGAGGAGTCATACACACACACGCAGTTGGACTCTAGTCAGCCATATATACCATTCATGCTATCTGCCTATCTCCTTGGATGTGGAAGTCCTCTTGAGATTAAGTGATAATATAAACACTATAGGAATACAATAGGATATATAATTCTAGATGTAGCTATATGGACTTCACCATAATATACAAGATAGCAAACAAACGAACACCACTGTGAATCATTACAACACCATGGCATTCATAAAAGTTGGGGTTAGGTCACTCTCTTCACACAGCTTAATTTCCAATGCTGAATCACTCAGGAACACAATCTTACAACAGTTCTCCCCACCATCTCCCCAAGGGAGCACAAATGTGCAGAATGACCCAACACACCCACATCATAGGTCATGCAATTCAATTTTTCCGGTCATCTCCCCCTTTCGTTTTGTTTTGGTTTTTTGAGGGGGAAAGTTGCACAAATTCCCAAGCCAAGGAAAAACATACAGATGCAGCCTTAGATTGCTTGCCTCCTTCATCTTCATGGAAGGTGTGTGGGGGAGTAACCCCATGAATATGGATGTAATCAACACCCTTACCAATACTAATGAAAGTATACAAGAAAAATGTCATGCAAAATCCTAGCAATTGAGGATTCTGTTGGCACAGATTTTATGGCAGTATTAAATTACACTCTTATCACAGTGAGGCAAACCCAAAAACAAACTGAACCAAAGGGCAGAGTAGAAATGTCACATGTGGGTTGGATCCAAGCTACAGTCTACAGTAGTAGATCCATTCACAAATGAAACTTAGCCTGGATCCCACGCAATGTGTACAAGTTCATGACTGCAATTTACCAAGGATTGCAATTGCCCAACTGAGCATCTTTACCTGATCCAACTCCAGATAAGGAAAAAAGAAACATGCAAAGCAACCCTTGTGCATTATGGAAGACAAGCATGTAGCTTATGGGGCAGACATTCAAGACATAAGAGTCCCAAAGTCACACTACCACAATATTTATGTTTTAAGAGTTTTAATGTTGTGTGTCTTTTAAAGTTGTTATTCCTTATCATATCCCACCCCAAGACCAATTCATAAACTAAATAAGTTTTAATATTTGGCATTAGGAATAAAAGCAGGTGTTGGGTAATGATCACCTTGCATTAGACCAGTGTTTCTTAAACTTTCTTCTCTCAGGACCCCTTCCCCCTTTTAAAAATGATGGGGGACCCCAAAGGAGCTTTTGTTGGTATGGGTTAAATATGGGTTATAGGTATATATATATATCTACCATATTAAAAATTAAAATTGACGCATTCGCTGCTGCTACTACCACTTCTCACGATTGTTTGATGAGATTTTAATATTGTATTACTTTTCAACATAGGCTGGCAAATCACTTTGATTTGAGAGGGTCTTGGGGGACCCCCAGGGGTCCTTGGACCACACTATGAGAAACACTGCATTAGATGGTTCTCTTCTCTTTGAAGCTGTCTGGAGTACTACTGAAATGTTTTCTACAGGGTGGGAAAAACTATCTAGAGAAGCCAAACTACATATGTGAAGTCTCTGGCCCCGAACAGAGGATTTCCATCAAACTGGGGCAGGAAGGGGGCAAAAGAAGTGAGGAGCATAGCTTAGCAAACATAATTCTCCCACCCGTTATTGCTAACTCCAGCCTGGCCTATGAAGGCACCTGTAGAAGCCATTCCTCAGACAGGAAGCAAAAATGATTGACTCTCAGAGGACAAGACAGGGTTAATATTCATCTGTAGAAGCCATGATGGAAGTTGCATGGAGGGACAAAGTTTGCTTTTGGAAGAATGGCTGATCTTAAGACACCCCAGGCAGAGCAGGGAAAGAAACATCACCCTGGTGTGTGAATGTGGGTATGAAGAGCAGCTCTTATTCAAAGCAGCCTGGACACTATTTTAATGGCAAGACCATGGCCAGGTTTTGCACATGACATGGAGTGAAGCGGGTTAAGGTTTGGGGAGATTTTGCTCCATGCACGGGTCTGTCTGTAGGAGGAGAGAGAGCGAGCTGCTCTGAGAGCCCCAGAACGAGCCTGTGAGGGGAGAGGCGAGGCGAGAGCCAAGGAGGGCCTTTAGGAAGAAGCAAAGCCTGCTGACTGAGGTAGAGTGGAGGGGGGGGGGGAGCCATTGCATTGCAGGGCGCCCGGAAGCAACAGGTGCATGAGAGATGGTGCCTCTGGGGGAGGCGGCCCAGCCTTTACCAGGCAGGGAGCCCCAGTGCAGGGTGATCTGCAAAGCGTGAAATGGCTTTATGACTCTCCCATGGGTTTAGTTATATTTATGTTTGCACGGTTTTTTAAAGGCTTATTTTTAGTTGTTCTGTTTTCTTGTATGCTGCTCAGAGTCACACTTGGGAGATGGGCCGCTATATACATTTGATAGAGACAGACAGACAGATGGGGAAGGGATGACAGACAGGTAGAGTGTCAACCTGGGAAGGGCTTCCCCTCAAGCCCAGGAGGACAGAGGGGGCCAGGGCTCCTTTTCCACACGGGGCAGGCAGGCGGGCAGCACCCAGCCCAGAAACGCCTCCCTCTTCCCCCCCGGAGCAGGACCCCCCACCACCCGGGCCAAGGATCCTGGGAGGAACTCGGCTCTTCCAGCGGACCCATCATCCTGCTCCTGGGTCCAGGGCACGGGAGCCACTGGGGGATGGTCGGATTCTGAAAGGGGGGCGGGGGGTGGGGGTGTTCCTTAAACTCGTGTCTGTTCCCTCCTTTAAACACGACGGAGGACCCCCAAAGAGCTCACGTTTGTCCGTATTTACCGCATTAAAAGTTAAAACAGACACCTTCGCTGCCGCTTCTCACGAAGGTTGCACGGGAGATCGATATTCTGTTTTTTTCAGCCCAGACTGGCAGATCATTCTGACCTCAGGAACCCCCGAGAGGGCCTGGGGAGCCCCCCGGGGTCCTCAGACCACCCTTTGAGAAGCGCCGTTCTAAGGAACGCGCCATTCCGCAGCGCAGAAAGCAGGAGCCCCCGCGCGCCCCTTTTCTTGCAGGCCCGTCCTCCCTGCCTTTGGACAGCTAGTGCCTCAGGGCATGCCGAGCCCGCCCAACCCTGAGGGGCTGGCTTTCTCATTGCGGGGAGCCGCCGCCGCCGCCAGGGCTTCGCTTTGTGGTGCCTCCCGGCAAGGGCTCCCCCCTCCCCGAAAGCCCACCGGCGGCTCCTCCGCCTCTCCTGGGACCGGAGGGAGGGAGGCCCGGGGTAGGCCTCCCCCCTGGCGGCCTCCCCCCCCCCCCGCAGCGGGAAGGGCCCCGCCGAGGCGCCCACTCACCGAGCTGCTCCGCCGGCGGCCGCCTCACCCTCGCCGACCCCCCTTCCCCGCCGCCGCGGGCCTCGGTCACGTGACGGTGGCTGACAGGAAGCCGCCGCCGCCGCCACCGCCGCAGAACGGAGCGAGCGGGCAGCCGGGCGTGGCGCGGGGCAGGTCGGGAGATGGAGTCCTCCGCTGCCCGGAAGGGGACGCACCGGCCTCGCGCGGGGCGCGCCGGGAGCTGTAGTTCGCCTTTGCCTTCCCTGCGCAGGCCGAGGGGAGCGGAGAGAAGTGGGGCGGGGCCGGCCGGGTTGCGCAACGGGGGTGGTTGAGTCCGGCGCGGCTGGCCGCACGAGGCGCGTTGCACCTGCGCGGACTCCGTCTGGTCATCGCTGCCCCAAACTGGGCCACGGCGCCCCCGCACCCACCCACCTGACTCTGAAGGGCATCTCTGGAAATAGATTTTCTGGGCTGTTGCTCCGCTCTTGGAGAGTGCGGGAGAGACGGGGAGGCGGAGCGGGTTTCTGCGTGGCAACCAGTCCTGAACTGCTTTAACCATGGCTTGCAAAATAAGCCACAGTCCGTCTGCTCTCCCCTAGTTCACAGCCAAGCCTGAGGGGTTAAGTTTTAAGTTAAGATAAGTTAGGCTAAATTAAGTTAAGGGGTTTGCATGGATGTGGTCGCTGATCAATGACGCTTTGCAACTCCGGCTTAACTGCACTGAAACAACCCTAAACCACACGCAGACCGCCTTTCGTCCCCTCCCGTCCCGTGCCGGATGGCCAATGGGTAGGACGTTTTGGGTGTTTGGAAGACTCCTTGCGGAGCGGCTTCTGTAGACCCCACAGACAAATGCAGGTTGCATGGCATTAAAGGAGGCAACCTGCAGGAATGAATCATCAGCATTTAGAATTATTTTTAACGTTCATCTCCTCCTCCTCCTCCTCCTCCTGCCTTTTATATATATAACTCAAGGTGGTGAACATAACTAATACCCCTTCCTCCTCCTATTTTCCCCACCACAACAACCCTGTGAGGTGGGTTGGGCTGAGAGGGGGACTGGCCCAAAGTCCCCCAGCCGGCTTTCGTGCCTAAGGGAGGCCCAGAACTTACCGCCGCCTGCTTTCTGGGCCAGCCCCTTCCCCACGACACCAAACTGGCTTTCTGTCGTTAGCTACTTTGGAGTGTAAATGCAAGGGGACATTTTTTTAATGTATTTTATTTTATTTTATTTTATTGAGCAGATTGATGCCCTGTTACAATCCGCAAGCCCTCTCAGGGGCCGGGTATGAATGAACCGATAATTTGGGTGCCTTCATTCACAGAGCACGCTGGCCTCATCTAAAAGGGTTTCTGGCTTTGCCTGTGGTTGTGTTGTGGGAAATCCAGCCAGTCTGCCTACCATGATGCCATCTTAAGTTATAATTGCTTGGGGATGGGATGGGAGGTGCCCCCAATCATTGCCTTCGATTAACCTGGGTTTAGCATGTTGTATGAACATAACCAGGGTCTCGAGCTCTGTCGTCCCTCTCTTCCCCCACCCTCCAGGGTGCATCTTCACTCGAACCCACTGAAAGGAAAGCACCCTGTATGATTCCCCCCCCCCCCGTCCCACTTCTGTTCCTGGCTGTTCTGAGACTCTGGTTTGTGCTGACCTCAACCCCAGCTGCTGGCTTCATCCTATTTAAAGATAATGTTCTCACGTTGTCCTTTTGCAGCAAAGACACCTGGCTGAGTCCACACCCACGGAGTTGAACAAGGCACGGCTCTGCAGCGAAACAAGCTGGCGGTTTAGGCTCAATATCGATACCCCGGCGAGAAATACCACCTCAGGGAGAGAATTTGGCCAGGGTCAGAGATGTGCAGGAACTGGGACTCACACAATTGCAGAATCCTTCTCTATCTGTCTCCCAAGTATTATGCCACTCAGTATCCACAGCCCTTCCTTCCCCGAAATAAGAACTGGGATTCCCCAGTTCTCCTCTTCCTGATGCATCTCTCCTTTCTTTCCAGCTGGACCCTCTTCTGTCTCTCTCCAAGAAGAAGGATGGAGAAAAGGCAGGGCTGATCCCTTTGCACATTAATAGCCTGCTTCTCCTCCAGGATCACCATGTGGGTAAAATTAGCCTTGGGAGGGAGGAAAGAGACAGAAGGGACGGATGAATGAAGATGGACAGGAACGAATGGGACAGAAATTCAGAGCGGCTCTTCCATCCTCGGGTGCTGGTTTAGAGGGAGTTGGATCCGGGTCCTTCTTACTCAGGTGTTGCTGCTGCCATCAGAGCAGCTTTTAAGCTTTCCGGACACTTCCCAGCCCCACCTGGGCATCCTGACCTTTGTATTAGGGATCTTTAACATGCAAAACAGGCTGACTCATTCCTTCCTTCCTTTCTCCTAGTATTATAGCGTAATTTCCTGGTGTTAGAGCTTAACTCTCGTGTGTTACGCGAAGCTGGCCTACTGTGGTTTCTTTAATAAAGCAGTTAAGGAATCTACAATGTCCGAACACTACAGTGACCATACACCCTTTATTATAAAGGGCAGTCCTTTATTTCGGAAAGCTGTCTTTTAGATTTATTTATTTTTCAAAAACTCACCTTTGTCCTTTATTTTGGTCGTTTCACTTTGACCGTACCAAAGGTGCCACTGAACGCACAGCCCTTCACCTTTATGTGAAAAATACAGAAATGGAATTGTCGTTTCAGAATAAATTTACCTATGCTGCTTGATTTTAGATATTTGTATTAGCATCTGCGTTTTTGTAAAGCCTTTCTAGGTTTTGCTCTTGAATTTTCCTTTGTAAAGCAAAGTTATGAACATCAACACATTTTTTTGTCTGTATGAACTAGGGTCACTGTAGTGAACACAGTATATAGATTGTAGATTTTTATGAATACATGGATTTGTTTCCAGGGAGGAGGAAAAAAATAGGAGCTTGCAAACAAGCGATCTTAACTCAGAATGTTGTTTCAAGCGCTGTATTGCATTGTGACAAAACACTGAACTGACTACTCTAAATGTCATGAATTCTTGAGACCTGCATGTCTGCAATAACTGGTTATATTTCTCTAGGCCTGCGCAGTAGAGTTCTCCAGTGACAGAGCAAAATTCTGGGGAATTGCCTCTGAGAATGATCCATTGTTTAACTCTATTGATATCCTTTGTTTCTTCCCTGAAGCTCTTTAGGGGATCATTCTTCCCCGAAAAGGAGAGAGAGGAAAAAAAACACCCCACAATTTATTTTCATTTATATATTAATGCAGTTCATGATCTCCAAGGGACCCCTCTTGGGGGTTCAAAGAGCAGGGTATGCCTGGCAGCGACCTTTCCAAGGTTTAGCAGCGACCAGTTTACCTTCTAAGCGACGGGAAAATGTAATGAGTGCAAGATGCAAAAATACGTGTCAGACATTGCAGATGGCATGGTGCCTAATAGCCGGTTCAAAGCCTACATGCCAAGAACCAGAGTATAGACATTGGGGGGAAAAATCTTAAAAAACACATACAAATGAGCAGCTGGTTAAATTGGTGTGTGTGTGTGTTATTTCAGCATCCTACTGCTGAAATCTCTTGCTTCTCACCCCTTTCTGTGGCCTTTCATCCCTAAACTAGCCTTTCCCATAATATACTGGGATTCTAGCTTCCAGAATTCCCACCCATAGGAATTCTAGGAGCTGTAACCCCCACTCCATCTTTGATGTCCCCACTTTGGGAAAGGATGGTGGCCGTTCAAGGTGCGCTCTGGACTGGACAATGAGTCCGTTTCATGTTCTTGGACTGTATAATTTGCTCAGTTCACACAATACGTGAAACCCTAAACTAACCATCAACTAACTGGGGGGGCAGGTTCATCTTAGCCTGCTAACCACCCAAAGCTGATTCTGTAAAGGCAGCTAGTCAATCTTTGCTGATCGGGTTGAGGCTGTTTTGTGAACACAGCCATTATGAGTGTAACCGAGAAGCAGCTTTACGGGTACAGCTCCTGTTGGAGGTTAATCCCGGCACTATTTCTCAGGGATTTAAAAAAAGGGAGCAGTGTTTTAATATCACATTATGACCTGGTTCAGCCTCCTGCTAAGCCAAGCGATCCATAATGTGGCTGTTTGGTTTGGGCTTAGCATGCCGTGGCTTATTAAATTATGATTAAACCGACCATTGCATAGCGAGAAGCGCGAATCCAGTTGGCGTATGCTAATCTGCTCTCTAGTTAAAGAATGTACTCTTTTGTGAATGGCCACAATCTATAGGTCAGGGTTTCTCAACTTCAGCAACTTTAAGACGTGTGGACTTCAACTCCCAGAATTCCCCAGCCAGCATGCTGGCTGGGGAATTCTGGGAGTTGAAGTCCACGTGTCTTAAAGTTGCCGAGGTTGAGAAACACTGCTATAGGTAATTATCAATGCCTGCATCTCATAATTTTATTTGCCTCTAGGGTTTTTTTTTTACTCATTTCCTGCCTTATGTTATGGGTGTGTCTTGGAATAACGCTCCCTACATCTGATAAAGGTTCATGATAATTTATGTTGTTTTTTAGGATGCCAGAGCACGTGTTATGCTGGAAGAGTTCTGGACACTTTGCAAACCTGATTAGTAGCTACTTCTACCACGATTAGTTCTTCCTAAGCATGTGCGCAAAGCAACCCGTGGTAGAATGCCTTGCGGGTTTCAAAACCTTTCCTAGCAAGACTTCGTGCTCTTCTCCTTGTTCAGAAATAATAGGTTGTCAACATTCATCCAAGCATCACAAACTATATTCGTATGTATATGTATTTAAAAACAGCTCCTACAAAACAAATAACTGAAAACATTCAGTGAGTGCAATTTTTCCCTGGCAGTTTATTATGGTATGAAGGAAAAAACAGTTTGGTGTGTCTGACATGAATGTTATTTTACAAATGGAGGAGGAGGACGTGGCTATTAAAATATGGTTACACAAAGCAGGAACATTTTTTTGAAGAAGTGTACAGTACAATGGATTTCTTTGATAAACAGACTCTTAAATATACATGACAGAAAAAACATCCAAAGTTAAGCTATTTTGTGTTTTATAGACATTTTTATCCTGGGGAGAGGGGGCGGGGGTAATCCTTATATTAAAAACAGAATACAAAAAAAAAAAATCATTTAGAACCAAGAACAAAGCATCTGTTTTCTACAAATATACATGGTTGAGGTGAGCAAATCAGAAAGACCTCTGTTTTTAGAGCTGGGCATCCTGGCACAGAGCGTGTTGCAAAACAGCCTTGGCATTCTAACACTTTCTCAAGACCAGCACCTGATTTCTCCAGGGGCAGCTTCATGTAGCCACGTTGGCATAGCTTAGTTACTCTCATTGGGGTGCCTTGCAGAAGCACACGGGCATTTCTGCCATTGACAGACGCTGCGGCATTTGGGGAGGACGGAGCTACTCCTAGGATTAACATCTGGGGTGTGGCTCCAGAGGTCTGCCCAGCTTTTAGACTTCCTCTGTGGGGCTTCTTCACGCCAGAAAGGCATTGCTTGAGGTTGTACTCCAAGGAGGGGCTGGGCAGACCCCAGGTGCTCAGATGGGTCCAACTTCCCGCCTTGGGGCTCCTAATATTTCAATAGGTTCTTCTCTAAAAAGTTTCCAAGCAATTAAAGGGGAAGCTGCAAAGCACACAAATAAGAGACAGATAAACTGGGGAAGCTACAGGGGAGCATGGAACCACCTCAGAAGTTTGCTTTTTGTGAAATTGATTTTTTTTTTTTTTACAGTTTCCAGGATCAGCTCGTTTTGGAGCCAGTCTGATCTTCTGGGAGAACACTCATTCCACGCGTTTCTTTTTCACACAGACCACCGCAGACCCAAAGGATTGTGTCCCAAGTGTGCATAATGCCCGCCCTCTGCCCCCAATTTGCCTGTCCCCATTAAAATAATGCAGTGAGAAGATACTCACTGTGTGAAGAAACCCCTGATGGAAAAAGAACAGCGTTCTTCCATTTCATGTAGGAGCTTGTCCCAATCAGCTATTCTGCAAAGCTTTTTGGCGGCCAATCAAAACGGAGGCTTATACAATTTGCACTAGAAGAAGTAGGGAGGTAGGAATTACTGCAAATTTTTCTTTCCGTTTATTCTGTTTTCCAGGGCACCCCTCATTCATACATTATGTCAAAAACATAAAATATTTGATGCTGTAATACACAGTATTACTGGAACTAACCATAATATTTGCATATTTAGAACAAAGTGTAATTCCTATAATATAAGAAAAAAAAAAGTAGTCTATAAGGTATTTACAAAGTCCAGCAAAGAAGTATAAATACTTCCATATTTAATGTTTAGGAAAACATAATTTACAAAATATTCAAATATGTACACAGCCATTTGAAAAAACCCTGGAGGAAAGCAAGCGAAGTGGGTATCATTCTTTCTTTCGACTCCGAAAGAAGAAGATTTAAAACGTCGTCGTTATTTTTTTGTAGCTGTTTGGGTTCCATTTCAGGTCCTGCAAATTATTTACACCTCCTGCCGTTCCTCTCTAGAATCACACGTGTCCAGCACTCTGAACGTGCTGTCCCAAAATGTCATCTATCAATGTCAAATTATTTAGCCAGTCTTCATCAGTGCCGCCGCTGTTCTTCATCAAAGAGTCAATAAAGTCAGCTTCATTGCACGTCCCGGGTAACATGGCGTTGTTCTGCTGAGTTACAAAGTCGTACTGTGGTGACAACTCCAAAGCAACGTTCATTCTGTTGAACGTTACGGACGACTGCCCAGCTGAGCCTGGATAACTGGGCGGCCCAACAGCTGGAGCAGCGTTGATTTGGTTAAACCCAGAGACCCCTTGGGGTATTGATTTCATGACATTCATGGCAGCTGGCAAAGGTCCTCTGGTTAAACCATGTCTCAGGTTCTGATTATTTAGAGGGATTAAGTTTTGGTTAGAAGGTCCAAGATTGACTTTCTGCATCTGTCTGACCTGCACCCCGGGAACGATCTGGTTGGGAGGAGGCCCAGCTTGGTGAGAAAATGGTTGGCTGGGGATACTTGACCTGATGTTCTGTTTGGAGAAGACGGGATTATTAGAGAACTGGTGCATGCCGGCTTCCATCGGAGTTTGATTTGGCATCCTCGGAACTACTGTTGGTGTCCACATCGGAGCGGAGGAGTTGGAATAGATGGCTGGCATTCTCGTCATGGCCTGCTGCCTGAGGTGTTGCTGGGCAGAAGAATGAGTGACCAAAGCACCAGTGGCGAAGCTGAGCAAAGGCATGCCTGGCCGAGCTGCAGGATGGCTGTGAACGGTCTGACATCCTGAAGTCATGCCCAGCGAGTTTTGGCTTGCTCGGAGCGGGAGGTTGAAATCGGAATTTGGGGGGAAGATGGCTGGCTGCTTGTTGGGGTTATGCGGGATCATCACCATTGCGCCACTGTTCTGGTTCACAGCGGGTGGCCCGATCCCAGAGGCCAAGGTGTTCTGCAAGATCCCTTGGGCAGGAGGTATCATGCGGTGGTTGGAGCCAGAGGGCTGCATGGACTGACTGCAGTCGGTTGGCATGGATTGGGAAGCTGCTGGGGAGAGACGAGCAAGATCTTGCATTAATAAGTGAGCAGGTTTTTATTTCATTCATTCATTCATTCATTCATTCATTCATTCATTCATTCATTCATTCATTCATCAAACTTGTCACTGCCCATCTCATTAAAAAGTGACTCTGGGCGGTTTACAGATGCTTGAGAGCCATGCCTTTAAACTCCTAATTTATAACTCTGCAAGGATGGCGTGTTGAACCTACGCAACAATTTCTTTCTTTTTTTTTAAAATAATATGTTTTTATGGAATATTTTAAGACAAAACATATAAACAGGAAAGGCGAAAGAAGAAAAAGAATAGAATCAGGTGAATCAACAGGGGATTAACAAGTATCATAGAAGTTACCATCTTTTTCAATATTTCATTCCGTGATTATAACTAACAGGGTATGTTACACTGTTTCAGAAACCTGAAAATGAATCATTTTCCAGAATGGTTGAGCTTTACAGCATTGCTGTCCGACATGAAAGAATAATCCGACCCGATTGTTACATTGCCAATGATGTTTCGAAAGTGAACTATCCATTTTAGTGATTAGGGTTCAAGTAAGGTACCGGCAATTGCTTTTGACTTAGCTTTTAACTGTTGCGGGCAATCAGTTTTTCTCTTTGCTAAAAGGACAGTCGTTCTTGTCTAATCAGTGCTCCAAACATAAACGTGCTCAAGTTCCCTAGAGCCAAACTGCACCATCAACAGAAATCATGGTAAAAATAAAACAACACTCTTGCATTATAGCTTTCTCTCAGCTGGATTTCAAAACCGTTTGGGGATTTTAAAAAGTGGAGTCTTGCCACATATGACCCAGCAACATTCTTTGCTGCTGGCGCATAAACTTTCACCATCTAATCTCAATGTGTAGTTCCAAAATCTGAATTCTGGGCTTCGTGTACTTTCACTTTTTTCTAACTTCCACATTTCAAGCTCTAGATTGCAAAATCTGGAATTGCATTCTGCAAAGCGAGTTTTGTTTTGCTGTAGTCAACAGCTGCAAAATTACATATTCTGTAATTCTGCACTATTGCCACCCAAACATGAGACATTGGCATTAAAGCTTTGGTATATACCACAGTTATTCTACAAACCTCTTCCTGTTACAGGGAACAATCTGTTTTACACAGCTCAGCAACAGGAGGAATGTTAGATCTGCAAGCAGGATAAACATCTAATGTCTTATCTAGGTTTCCGTGAAATCCCTGAATTTAAAAAAGCTCCCAGAAGAACGGGATTTTAAGATCAAACCCTCTTCCTTTTTACCTGGAAACTGGTTCATCTGCTGGCCCGCAAAGGGACCCCTTTGTTCAGATGCCACGCCCATCATGCCATGCCTCTGCTTTTCCTAGGAAGCAAGAGAAAGAAAAGTTGTGTTCTCACACTGAGAGCATTTTCCGTGCAATGCAAATGCATGTAAAAAGAGTTGCTTCCTGTTTCCAGATATAGATTCATGAACTGTCCCTAGAATTTTTTAAACACATACCTTTTGTCTCCTTCTACACAGTCCTAATTGGGTTCCCTTTCAGCACAGGTGAAAAACCTGTGGTCCACCAGATGTTACTGTCAATAGCTTCCAGCAACCCTCACCACTGTCCATGGTGGATGGAGATCTGGAAATCGTAATTCAGACATATCTGGAGGAACATAAATTCCTCACCCTGGGTGTTCTGGGATTTGGGGAAACTGTATCGTTGTTTTCACCCTCCAAAAACCTAGTGTGTTTTGTACAAGGACAGAGATGGGTTTGACTCAAGTTCCAGATTTTATATTTTTAAAAGTGGGGGATCTTCATTTTTTTAAAACCTTAGCATGTAGCTTCAAAGTACCACAATACCAAAGAGAGTCTAAGTGGAATGTTAGCTGCTCCCACCCAAGTTTTAGTATTTTGCGATACTAATTTTGCAGACTTTACAACTTCAACTTCAGATCAGCCAACTTTTCCTCCTCATCTTCTGTACTCAAACTGTTTTTTTAGGAAATATCCTGCCTGATTAAGAGATCTGGGGATCTCAAAACATTCCATATTTTTTCTTGGCTTAACGATGGCCTTAATATAGAATATGGAAACCACAATCGTTTGCAATTCATATTGAATGCTGAACCTCAGTCACTGAAAGGAGAAATAAAATTGCAACATCTGTTTGCAACCCTTCTCTTCTTCTGAGGAGACATCCAATTCATCACTATGTTCCTTCCAATATTTGGGAAACAGCCTACCCCACAACTTGTTAAACTAGAGTATGTGCAACTTCTGCGGGCCAGGGGCAAAGGGCCCCACTTGGCTTCTGGCACGCTAGGGCCACAGTCCAAAAAGCAAGTAAAGCGTGGACAAAAACGAAATTTGCTTTCATTTAGTTTTACATTCACATAAAAATATAAACAAATACTGCTAATATGACTATTTAGTGATTTCCTTCTTCTCTAACATTAAACATGATTTGATGGCAACTTCTGGAGAAGGTCTGGACACCCCGACACTCTTTCATTAAACTCTTTCAGATCAGGGTCCTCCATAACTTTCTCTGATCCCATTATGGCCTCAAAGTCTGCCTTTTCCCTCTGGGTTCCTACAAACACTTTTGGTCTTTCTTTTTGGTCCTATCTCCTGCTTCTGAACTTTCTTTCTTCCTCATGCCCTTTCCTTGTAAGATGCAAGAAATTTTCACGGGGAGGAATGCCTACAGGGGCCGAAAGCTTGGAGATCAAGTAAAAGAAGACTGGTTTGTGTTGCAGGGCAGGCTGACAGCAGATCCCTTACTTTGGGGTTTGCCTCCTTTAGGACCCCAAAAGTCAGGTTCTCTGTTGCAGGCCTACTTCTTTGGAAGAATGTATTGCTTCCATCTTGTTGGGTTTTAGGAGAGCCGATAAAACCAGGCTTAAACAAAACGTCCTGGGAGGGGAATCTGATTTAAGTTAGAATCTCCTACCTTGGCTGTGCTCGAATGTTTATTCTACCTGGTGACCCTAGTTCCCTTCTTATGAATTCTTTGTTATTCTTTCTTACTGCATTTCTGCTCTTTTATTATACGGTCCTTGCATTTTGCTGTAAAAAGGGAATCCTGCTGGCTTGGAGGAACACTGAAACCGCAGGAAATAAATGAGTAAATAAACACATGTCAAACTAAGCCCAGCTATCACGGCAGATGGACGGTCCATCATTCTGCCATGATAACTGGAATTGTTTCATCCCCGGAAGGGCTAGCCTATGAACGATCCTGGGTTTGCTAGCAGTTGCTAAAAGATCAACCTGGAGTTGCTGCTGCTGCTGTTGCTGCTGCTGTTGCTGCTGCTGTCGCCGTCTCATAATCTGTTGCTTTAGGAGTTGGTTCCTCATGGTGTAATCATTCACCAAGGGTGGAGCCTGGGCGGGCACCGAGCCTGAATTGGAGGGAACTCCTGGCTCCTGTAGTCGAGCCACGATGCCAGGGGCTTGGTCCTGGAGAAGGAAGACAAAAATGCACTGTTCAATCTAAAGAGGAAGATGACCATCAGGACTTCTTGAGTCTCTGCTCTGCTCTCTCGGAACAGACCCAGCAGCTCTGTTCCATTGTCCCAGAAACCATGGTCTGCTCTGACCAACCATGGCCTGCTCTGGCCAGCCCCGGGAACAAATTAACTGAGCTCCCGTGTTTTATAGGTTTGGTTTTGCTCTGCTGAGACAGAGCACCAAATGGGGTGCGTCAAGTTTCAGGTCCCAAGGTACAGTTAAGCTTCCTGAATCATTACTGGGTGGCTCTGCTTCCAAACTGAACAATCACATTTCACACTCCCTTGGAAGCGAGGGAGATGGTGTTTTCAAGAAGACAGCTCCCAGCTTTGTCGGTAGCTATTCCTCTGATCATCTGCTTCCAGGCAAAGGGGTTTTCTTAAGAACCCCAAAATGAGATGGATGTATCCTCTTGGTCAGGGTTCCTCAACCTTGGCAACTTTAAGATGGGTGGAAGGCCATCAAGGGAATTCCATCAGCCAGCAAGGGATTCCCTTCCATCAGCCAGCAAGGGAATTCTGGAAGTTGAAGTCCACCCATCTTAAAGCTGCCAAGGTTGAGGAACCCTGCTCTTGGTGATGACTAAGGATAGCTTTGGGTGAGCAACAGAGTCAGAATTATGGTCAGCTACTAGCTTTCCTTTCTTTTTTTAATGTAATTTTATTACAACTTAAAAAAAGAAAGATAAAAACTAACAGAAACTAATATAGAAGGGGAAAAAGAAAGAAAAGAAAGATAAGCCAAAAGTACAGAAAAAAGAAAAGAAAGAAAATATAAAGAAGTGGCTTCCAATTTTCTTTATAGCAGTTATAAGTCTAAATGAGCCTCTTATTCTACGGTTACATGTCTTTCATTTTTTCTATAATCTTTTTTTTTCTAATCATCAAAACCATAAATCATAAATTCATTTTTTTCTATTTCACGCAAAAAGTCTATAAGGGGTTTCCAGTCAGCAATAAACATAGATAATGTCTTTTCTCTAATCAAAGAAGTCAATCTAGCCATCTCAGCAAGTTCCATCATCTTCACCAATCATTCCTCCGTGGTGGGTAATGTCAGATCTTTCCACCTTTGTGGATATAATAATCTGGCTGCAGTTATCATATGTAAAAACAAAGTTCCATAACATTTTTCCAACTGTTGATTGATCAGTCCCAAAAGAAAAGCTACTAGCTTTTCTTGACAGTACAGGTAGTTCTCACCTAGTGACTATAATTGGGCCCAGCAACGCTGTCGCTAAGCGGAAAATCACATGACCGCGATGGATGTATGACATCATTTCCATTTGGTCGTTAAGCAAGTCATTCCAGCTGTTAAGGGAGACATCACGTGACCACAACTTACAATTTTACTTCTGCGTTCTCCATTAACTGCTTGTCACAAACTGGTTGGGAAGCACACAAATGGTGATCCCATGACCATGGGATGCTGCAATGGTCATAAATGCGAGGACTGGTCACAAAGCTGGTTTTATTTACACCGTTGTAACTTCAAACAGTCACTAAATGAGGCAGTTGGTAAGCAAGGACTACCTGTAATAAGGCTGAAGCAGCATCCAAACGAGGGGTGTACAATTTTGTTGGACTGAGGGCCAAACTAAACCTTGGAGTGGTAGATGGGGGGGCACAAGATCAAACCCTTGGAAGACAACTACAGGACAAAGAGGTGGGCAAGGCCACAATACAAATGAGAGATGCTTGTTTAAAGATAAACCTGAATTATAATTAAATTGTATTAAAAATAGATATGTTCATTCTTTATGAATTCAACCATTTTCCCTATCACATTAACAATTAAAATTTGATTGCCAATATTGGATAGGCTCTTCAAGTCAAGACATTTGATGAGGCCCCCACTTATGCAACCCTAAAAGAAATCTAGCCTTGAGTCTCTTGAAAATTCTCTTTTCCCAGAAAAGAACTATTTTTCTAATTTATCTTCAGGCTTTCTTAGAAGCTGCTTCTGAATTTATTTTTAGAGGTGGCAGGGATGTGCAACTGCAAAGGCTGGCTTTTGATGTGACTAATCCTTCCCTCATTTTGCAGCCTCTCTGGCTGCCCTTCCTTTGATTTGAAAAAACCAAGCCCTACCTACCCTACCCTACCCTACCCTACCCTACCCTACCCTACCCTACCCCCAAAGGTCTTTGGGGATTTGATTTCATGGTAGGAATCCAGGAAGGCTGCAGAGTACTTGAGAAAGAGTAGCAGAATAAAAGACAAGAGATTTGCCCATTCTCCTTGGCCATCTCATAATTCGAAAGCAACGTTGGCAGACTCCACCCAGGAGAACGTGACCAATGTTTTTTTCTTCTTGGAGAAAGCCAACCAAAAAGATTTTTCCCCTCAAACTGAATAAGAAGAATATGTTGTTTCAGTTCCTGAATCTAAACAGCAAAAACAGGTCCTCCCTGAACATTAAGAAGGATGGAAGCTCTAAGACAGAAAGTGAAATAGTAGATGCTACCAGCATGATTGTATTCGCCCAGCCCAGGTTGTCATGGATTCTGGAAGGAAGGAGGGAAATCAGCTGAAACCAGAAATAGACAAGCCATTCATCAACCACTTTCTGTTGGTAGAAAGTGTAAAAACCTCAGATACACAAAAGCATTGCCAGGCATGATGATGATGATGATGATGATGATGATGATGAAGAAGAAGAAGAAGAAGAAGAAGAAGAAGAAGAAGAAGAAGAAGGAGAAGAAGAAGAAGAAGAAGAAGAAGAAGAAGAAGAAGAAGAAGAAGAAGAAGAAGAAGAAGAAAATTTTCAATGAGAGAAAGGGAAAAGTTTATTTACATTTGCAAAAATGCAGTATCCTTTATTTTATGGCCTTCAGTGCCCCCCTACAACCCCTTCCTCTAGCAGTGAGAAGTTACCATCTCTTTAATCTGATGATCCTCCACGGAGAAAGATGGAGTAATATTACCTAGAGCTGCTCTACCTTTTACACACTTCCCAGGAACCAACAGCTGTCCTGAATTTCTCTCACTGGTGCTTTTGGTTAAGAATTAACACCAAGCTGGCACCCTCTGAGATGCATACTTGGGTCTTCTGCCAAAGACCACAAACTAGCAAAAGCTCCTGTCCAACAACAGAATTTTATTTGTTTGTTTTGCGAGTCTATCCAGAGCTAGAAGATGCAATTCTCCGTGACTCCTCCAGCTTAAGAAGGAACGGCTGATGCTTCTGGTCTTAGACTTGCCAGGGAGTAGAAACAAGAGCTATGTAAAGTATGAAGACACACCAATATATAGAATAGCCCATCCGCTCCTTTGCCACCATCTGCTTCATAATTCACCAGCCTCCTGTAGTATTTTACATTATTGATGACATGTTGTTATTACTGGCGGAGGGGACCCTGCGTGTTGCATAGCCAGACTTTGAAACTGGACCACACTTCCTTTGTTTGGCAAATGGAAGCCTATATCCTTTGTTTGAGCGGTGGTGTTATCAGGAGATAAGCAACCAAGAAGCGGGGGAGCTGCTGTTGGACATCTGACCACGAGGGCCATGCCAAAATGAAGAAAACAGGAAGTCAGCCCGGAAACTTTGGACTGTGTTTATGGAGAGCAAAGCAGAACGGGAGGTAAGTAGAGACAGGGTGCATCATACGCAGAGTAAGAAACATCACTGGATTACTTGGAGGATTCCCCCCTCCACTCGATCTTTGCTTAATAGAAGCTTTTATCAAAGAAAGTCAGTGAAATGAGGACTCCTGCCTTGGGCAGGGGGTTGGACTAGAAGACCTCCAAGGTCCCTTCCAACCCTATGATTCTATGAAATCGCTTGTTTTTATAGTGCTTTTGTTTCAGTCTTTGAGTTGACAAACCACCACTGCTGGAACACCTTTGCATCAGTTTACTGGAAGAACCTGAAGGGGGTGGGCGGTTAATTGTGTTTGCCCATTGCAGCAAAAACAACCAAGAGTTTTGTGGCACCTCAAAGACTAAACATTTCATTGGTGCAGAAATGTTATGGTGACTACCTCTGTCTACACCATCTCAATGGCCAATTCCAATTCCCTGGTCACAAGCAAACTTGACTCTAGGTAGATGGCGCAATGGGCTGTATGCCACAAGAGCTTGTGTGGAGCTGCAAAATGCTTCCTTTGTTTAATAGATGTTGACCTGCGTTTCATGTCACGTGTTCAGGATAGGAACAACCATGCAATGTTCTCCAGTCCTGCTCACAAAGCCAACAGCTGCTACCATTGAGTTCTTGAGTCTTCCTCAGGGTCAGCTGCAGAAGGCAACCAAGTTGGACATCTGATGGATGCCAAGAATCCCTGTGGCCCCATCAGCACTGAGATTTTTACTCTGAAATGGGACACTTCAGAAAGTGGGCAGCACGTCACATTATCTCCAGGTGGCTTGGTGCGTGGACGCTGAAGAAATTGCTACTCTATTGTTTCCACGGTCACTTGTAGGAAGCTCCTCTTAGCATTTCACTGGAATTCCCAATTTGGAAACTTAAGGGCATTCTTGCCTCTCTTGCACTCCGTGAATTGTGGCCTTCTCGTTTGACACCTCTTCAGATCCTTGAAGAGTCCTCTCCTACATGGACGGAGTTTTCTCTTTTCATAGCTAAACACACCACTTCACTCACTCTCTCCTCGTGACATTCAAGTCTCCTGCGGATATTTGTCTGAGACTCGGCTCAGAATAAATATAGGTTGGCTGCAAGCAAAACTGTCTGAAAGAGCGAGGTTTCAATTTGCTCGGCCTATATTTGAAAGGTGTGCGCGCCGATTCCCTCCCCACCTGCTTCTGTGAGTGCTGAAGCAGACAGGCTTATCGTAACCTGATCTCCAAGACTTCTTCCCAAGGCAAGGGCTTTCATGAAGACGGACAGCTTCTTGCTGACCAAGCGTTCGTCTGAATTCCATTTTGAGGGCTTTTCATTTAGGGCAGCCTGCTGATTTTCTCCCCGCCTCTCTATCAATATGGGAAATTAAAGGGCATAGCTCAGCACTCCGCAGAACAATAAAACGGCTTTTGTTATATCGAGGCATCCCGTCCGTAACCCCTACCTCCCCCCACACTTGGGTCAGGAAGAAATCTGGGAGTCCTTTTGTTTTCAGGGAGGCACCGGGAGGTTGGGCGATTTGGGAAGAAAGTTTGCTACGGAAAACGTAGCTGACTCCCACCCCTCGTTTCCACGCGCTGCAAGAGAAGCTGCTGACAAGACAATAAGAAAGAGAATCCTCCAGAGTTTTCTCAAATATTGGGAGAAGAGAAAACAACAACTCAAGTTCTGGCTTTCCACCACTAGTGGGAACTACAGCATCCCCTTTCACGGAATGAGAGACAAACAAGTGAAACAGCTGCAAATAACCCCCACGTGACCAAGACAGCATTGCATCAAAGCTTAAGGAACGTTGTGTGTGTGTGTGTGTGTGTGTGTGTGTGTGTGTACACAAACGTTTCTGTTTCGCTGCTTCCAAGGAAACTCATTTGCTTCTGCATTCAAGGGCCAAGCCCAACAGGCAGATCGCATGAAGTATAAAGGCTACTGACCAATTAAAACATAGTTTGGCTATGAAAACATAGTTGTCTTCCTTTTACGAGATTATTTACCAGCTGAATGAAGGTGCAAGGGTAATTTGAAATTCTTATTCCTGGAAAACCTTTGGGGAAAATAAAGGCAAAGCCCATGTAACAATTTTTTTTTTTCATTCTCTGAGAGAGTGAAGAATGAACTTCACGACCAAAAACAGGCAGAGGTGCAAGCTTTGACTTGCAGAACTTCTGATTTATAACACTTTCCTTCTGTGGAACATAATTGCTCAGTTCTCAGTCAACTGGTACCTTATCTAGTTATGTCTTATCTAATGAAGACATAAAGGTTGGGCATGCTTGTTGAGGTGAATGGACTCGACCACAACGGAGATGGGTGCACCATTAGAAGACCTGAAGGTCCAGGGTGGGAACAGATCCTCCTGGGGAAAATCTGTCTAAGAGTTGATACTGACTTGATGGTACATAATCAATCAATCAATCAATCAATCAATCAATCAATCAGTCATGCTGGCTGGGAGTCCTGGAACATATCTGTCAAGGAAGGTTAATTTAGGCAGAACCTAAGTTGATAGAATTTGAACATTCCAACAAAGTTAAGTTCAACTCAACTGTGGGTGACTACATAGCTACATCAATGTAGTATTTTGGCAAGAAAATGAATGTGCTTTCTCCCATAATGTTTTTTTGACTTCCAGGCCCTGACGTTCCTGGTTAGGTGACGTCCCTTAAGTAGGTAAGACTGAAAGTTTTGATAGGTTTCTATCAGGAGAGGTTTAAGGGGAAAATATATGTGCTCAGCCTTGTAGAGGTTTTGTATCCCTATTTTTTTCCCCTTCATTCTGGGGGGAAAAAAAGGAAAATACTGGGGAAAAATACTTTATTTCCAACAAGAAAAACAGCCCCAAATGTAAGCTGAGCCTTTCCAAAGGACAAGAAAAAGTGTATACCCACAGAAAAAAACCCAGGATATTGTACAGCTTCTCTACCTGGTCAACTGGAGTTGCCAACTCAAACTATGAAGGTGGCTTTTCAATCTTTTCCATGTTCATGTCTTCAGCAGTTCTCTCCCTTTCAACAACAACATCTTCCATTACTTTATTCTTAACCAATGTAAGGCACCCCCCATCTCAATTCACAGGTTCATTATTCTCACCTCGCAGGTTCTCAGTTCACAAGGGAGGGAAGGGAGCGCACCTCATCTTCCTTTTGGCTAAACCCAGCAGCACATCACCCCAAACGGGCTGACTTGTCCCTGATTTTCAGCATGGCCATTGGAAACACCTGAGGAGGAGCCACACTGCAGCTTGAGACTCCGTACATATATTCCAGGTTGATCACCCAGTCAGACAGAATAAGAAAAAGTTCTTTCTCTAAAAATCAGGGTAAAAATGAGGGATTCAGTTGTTTGCCAATTTCATTCAACAGGGTTGCCTTGGTTGGGGTGCCACGGGCCTGACTCTGGACAACTGGTCTGATCTTGGCTTTTCTCACTCTTTCTTCTATAGACCCCTGCTTTTCTTTCCCTTCTTCCGTTCAGGGATGCTTTGAAAGATTTTTTTTTAAAAATCCTTTCTATTTTGAAACCTTCCAACGTTCTCCTCCATTTCTGAGTGTGTTTTTTTCCTCCTTTTTAAACATGAGCACGCACGCCCAGGTCTCTTTGCTTCTCCCACCCATTTACTTGATGTACACCCAAGTGAAACAGTGTCAGGGTTAGGCTTCGAAGCTTGTCTCGAGGCAAATCAAGTCTGAAGTCTGTAAGTGATTTGACCGACTGTTGTTGGGTTAGAAGGCCTGCTTACAAGTCAGTCTGTTCCTGCACGTGCTGGTCCACCGCAGCGCCTCACAACAAACCAGCCTAAACTTCCTAGGAAGGGGGACAAGACCCTTAGGACTTCAGCATCAAGGCAAGACCCTCCCCACACCCTTGAAGGCAAAACACAGCTACCGTTCAAGAGAGGAGAAATCCCATGAAGGATAGCTTTCCAATTCAGCTGAGCAAGCTGGGGAAATAGATTCCGTTTTTATGGCACCGAAGACTTGACAGACATAGGGGTTCAGAACAGCTATCCTTTCTCCTGACCCAACTTTTTTCTCCTCGATGCCATAACATCTAATCTTGCTTCCCAATCTGGTTTCTTTCCTTCTGCTCCCACAACATGCAATGGCAACTCGGAGGGAAAAAGTTATTCATTATATTTCCCCGGCAAACCTCCAGGCTGACATATAGCGATGTACCAATAAACGGTGGTTGCTAGTTGAGTTATAACTTCAGTCGATTACTTCCCCATCTGTCTTCAAGACTTTTTTCAAGCAGCAGTTTGTTTCCTTTTAGGCTTGAAAGAGGTTTATGACCCCAGTTCTCCAGGGTGCAATCCAGTATAATGAACCTTACTGGCAAGGTTATCAAGACACACTTGAACGGACCACCATGCCTCGATTTCCTCTGACTGTGGCTGATAGAAAAGTAGGATGACTCTGGCCCAACTAGTCTGAAATTGTAAACAGAAAGGATGCGGGCATTTGTTTTTGCATGCTGCCCGGGGAATTCTGGGAGTTGAAGTTTATACATCTTAAAAGTGCTGAGGACGAGAAACACTGGTGTACAGAATAGGGTGGGACTGACAGATTGTGCTCAGATTAGCTGGTCCAAAATCACCCAGGGGATTTCCATGGCTGAGGTTGACTTGGACTGGACCTGGAAAGAGCCAGGTTCCACGCACCTTAACCACTACATCACACCACTGCAGTTCGTTGACATGAATGCAGTGGCATTTAGGACCTATTCCATTTTTTCGGGAAGATCAAATGATGCACAGCTAGGGTGCCCTCCAAAATGTGGGCCAGGCCAGAAGGAGGTGAAGCCAGCACAAAAATTCCGTGTGATGCGAATGTCATGAAAAAGAGCTAAGAATATCCAGCCCGTATATGGACACATTCAACATTGCAATTCAAAAGCGATGCTTGGACATACTCTGAAGCGAAGCTTGGGGATCACCAGCACACCCTAAATTTACAAGGACACGCAGCAGGTCCTCAAGGTTTGAGAAAGAAGATTTTGCTAGCTAACCTGCTCACCTGGATTTCTGGGAGCTTCTGCATACAGGCCAGGAACGAGATTTTTCTATTTTGCACATTCCTTCTTTTCTCTTCCCCGCCAATCTCTGATTCTGCATTCCAACCTGCCTATAAATCCAGCAAGATCTAAAAGCTTCATTCATCTCTCCCAGATTTCTGTTCTGCAGCTTTTCCTCTGTCCGTCCCGCCTGCTCGTCCTTCCATCTGCCCTGACAAGGTTGTGCGTTCACCCCAGTGACAAAACGCTTCACCCATCTCCGGCCGGCCGATAAAAGCAAGTTTGACTCCTCTAATCAGCCGGTCGTCGATTCAGATGAGTGACGAAGAGGTCGGGGGGAGTCAGGTAGCAGAAAAAAACTCTAAAGAAGAACGTAACCCCCAGATGCCACGCTGAAAGACTGAGGCCAGAGGTGGTAGGAAGCTTGAAGAAGCTACCACCAAAAGTTTGGAGCTAGCCACCCAGCGGGTGGGTGTGCAATATTTTCCGGTACTTCCCCCGCTACTCTGGTTTTACTCAGGGATTGAAAAAGAGGAGCAGATACCAAGCTTAGGAGTAGCCACGCCTTGGAGGGGGAGAAGAGAATCCATCCAGCATCTCTTCAATCACTGTGGGAATCTGCAAGCCACACGTGGTGCTGGACTTACGATGCCAAGCCAGCGAGGTGGCATTACCTGGGCCCACGAGCACCTTTTCTATCTGAATTGTGCACAGCCTGTTTTAGGGCTGAAACTACGATTCCAAGGAGTTTCTTTGCCTCACTTTGGCGGGAGAGAGAGGCACCCTTTTCCAGCCGTTGTGGCTTAAGGATGCTTTAAGAGACAGAAAAAGGAGTTCGAAGGGGGGATCTTTTTTCTTTAAAACAAAAAACCCTCTCTGGAATCCTTAAAAGATCGAAACGGGAGCTCAGCACGTTCAAGGGCCACTCTCAGCTGAAGACAACACAGGAAGGGAAGATTTGCTAAAATAAATACTGCCAAATGAATACACCACGGCTTCAGGGTCACTTATATGCACGGCAACCCTATTTTCTTGGAAGAAATAAAGGACAGTCCTGAAAAAGGGGAACATCTGAAAGAGGCTCATAAGGATGACAAAATTTAACTGTTTATAACTTTGCTTTCCAAAGGAAAAGTCAAGAGCAAAACCAAGAAGAGCTTTACAAAAACACATATTCCAATAAAAATATCTAAAATCAGACAGTATGGGTAAATTTATTTTAAAAAGACCATTCCATGTCCATATTTTTCACATAAATATGAAAGGCTGTGCGTTAAGTGGCACCCTTGGTACGGTCAAAGTGAAATGACCCAAATAAAGGGCAAAAGCGAGTTTTTGAAAAATTAATCTATAGGACAGCTTTCTGAAATAAAGGATTGTTCTTTATAATAAAGGGCGTACGGTCACCGTACTTATATGAGGCTTCCTTAACTGCCTAGGGTCCCCAGAATCATTTCTGTCTCCCCGTCCACGCCACTGAAATCTGACGATGCAATTTTTCCCACGTTAACAGGCATGTTAAAGCTTATTTTGCTTCTCAAAAAAACACATCTCCACCGGACCCAAACATTTGTCCCCCCCAGCATGTCACGTGACTGTAGCCAAGGACCACAAACGTTACCCATCCTAACCTGGAATGGTGGGAGATGGGAAAAAGAGGTAGGGAAGGAAGGGAAAACGCCCGCCCGACAATCTCCCCTAAGACGGTATTTGCAAGCAGCTCATTTTTATTTTTTGCAGAATTGAGATGGGTTGGAATTGAGACATTTAACGTTTTAAATTTTTTTTGGAATTAAAAAAAACCAAAACAATTCCAACTCTTGTTCAGCTAGCCGTAGCCCTGCGTAAAACGACTGACTGTCTTTATTTCTCGATGCAGGGGTTTCAGAAGCGATCGTTCAGAAGTCCTGGGGAAAGGACCCCAACTTCCCAAGATATTTCTGGGTGTTAAAATGGATTCGCTCTGCCGCGTATCCTGTCTCTGGCACGTGCCCCTCAAAATGGGGAGGGAGGTGGAATTGAACGTACGGTTGCAGGAAAGGCCCCCTTCAGACTGCCAGCTGCAAAATACAACCTTAATTTGCACTCATAAGAAATGCAGATAAATTTGCTAAGGACTAGTCTCCTGGTCCTTCTTATCAAACAAAGTGGTCCAAAGTGGTGAAATACTACAATGATAGCCAATAATAAAAGATCCATTCAGTGATCCATGGGGGATGTGCTTGCATCCCAGATCAAGCTGGGAGTGGGATAAATGACCTCTAAAGTCCCTCCCTCCTCACTATAAGATGTTTTTCCCAGGCTTAGGGTTTATGGCAGTCTTTCCCAACTCATCAAGCGTGTCCATGTGGATGCAGGTTTTCTCCATGCCCCAACCTCAGGCATTGGGTGGATGTCAAGTTGGGAAAAACGTTTTTGGAGCGCTTTGCTCGTCCATTCTCTTCTGCACCGCTTCCAGAACCCCAGACCCAACGTGACCACAGAAGTACAAGGAATAAAGAAATAAATTAGGGCAGCCATGATAAAAGAGACTATACAATTACATGATTACTATGCTAGTTTATTATGTACCTTGCAACCCCTCTAGAAACATATATATGTATGTACGCATGTATATGAGGTCTTATTGGAGCAAGGCACTGTATAAATTCCACTAATACATACAATCTCCGACTGCCATTTCTAGCCTCGCTAGGTCTTAGCAGGTGGAAGGTCTGGGCCTGGAAGCTAAGCAGGGTTATGTTTCATTATACTACAGAGGGGAGGGGAGAGGAGGGGGGAGAAGCTACAGGTCAGCTCTTTGGCCTGAGATCCTCCATAATTTTCTCTACAGACCCATCCCATTTTCCCACGGGAAGGCCCCTCAAAGAACCATGAGAGATCAAGGAATGCAAAGGGCTGATTTGCAAATTAGAATATGCCCTTCTCCATTACATTCTCCCATCTGTACAGAAGCGAGGTTGGCAACTACAGGTAATCCTTGCTTAATGACTACAATAGGGACCAGAAAATTTGTCATTAAGCAGGGTGGTCGTTCAGCGAGGCATCACGTGACTGCATCTGATTTTGTATGTATGCATGTATATGAGGTCTTATTGGAGCAAGTTATTTGCGGTGGTCGTTAAGCAAATCACATGGATTTTGCTTGCCGGAAGCCGGCTGGGAAAGTTGCAAATGGCGATCACATGACCCAGGTGTAAGCGTGAGCTGGTTGCCAAGTGCCCAGATCATGATCATGTGACCACGGGAGCACTGCAACAGCCGTAAGTAGCTTTTTTCAGTGTCATCATAACTTCGAACGGTCGCTAAACGAACAGTTGTTAAGTGAGGATTACCTGTAGCTGCCAAGGAGACTCACGTGGCCTCTGCCATTTCATGTAGCGCCTGCCCTCATTTTGGGTAACCAATCCTGACCTT
The DNA here is from genome assembly GCF_059951505.1 of Python bivittatus. Lineage (NCBI taxonomy): Eukaryota > Metazoa > Chordata > Lepidosauria > Squamata > Pythonidae > Python > Python bivittatus. Next base: position 8,762,424 of record NW_028277094.1, read on the forward strand.
CGGCCAACAGATCTGTCTTTACTTTGAAACAAGGAAGAGGAAGAGAAGAAAGGGATGGCAGCCCCACACATTTGGACCCCTAACTCTCCCAACCTGCCTTTCAGACTAACCCATTCTTGGCATGGAAAGCAGCCCCCCTCAACCCTCCTGCAGGAGTGCAGCTCTTTTCCTTTAAACGATGCAGGGGAACAATCCCCCCTCCAAACATAGGGGACAACAGAAGACCCCAAATTTTGCACGAACAACACACACCAATAAAAGGGAGGGAGGATAAATGATTCCCCCCTCCCCGTAAGCTAAGCAGGGTCAGGCCCGGCTATCCCTGGGATAAGAAACTTCCTCAGCCATTAATTAACCAATTAATGCTTAAGGCATTAGCTGGGATGACATCTCGGAGGAGGGGGATGGGGAGGTGCTTGGCAGGAAAACAAAATGGGCAGGTCCGTGAAGTCCCCAAGAGTCAAGCTCAATCTGAGGGAATCTTTACTCTTCAGGAAAAAGGCATCATGTGAAACATGGTCAACTTTGAGCTTTTCTGCTCAGCCTAGTGCCTAAGATGTCAAAGGCAGGGAAGATCTCTCACTGTAGCAGGCTTCTGCCAGGACAGAGCACCCCAACCATTGGCTTTCCGTGGCCTGCACACAAGTTGAAAGGCAGAGGTGACTTGTGCAGTGACAGTCCCATGCAACCCAACAATTCTGGAGATGCTCTGAGGGGACCAACGTTAGCCCCAATCCCAAGGTTCCTCATCTCCTTGAGGAGGAACAGACACGTACACTCGCTTTATGAATTATTGAAGGGGTTCACTCCAGTCAAAGCTTTCTTCGTGCAAGCTTTGGTGACGCAGCGGGCAAAGAGGACAGAAGCTTACATTAAGCAAGGTTAACTTCTCTGACAAACGTGCACCGTCTGCAGCGTTATTCACTTAGATCATACCAGGCACTGCCGCCAACAAATCATTACATTCATTCCAATTTTTTGATCACCACCAACCACAAGGAGAAAAAAAGAAACACCAGCCAACATTAAATAAATGGAATAAGGAAAAAAGAGGCAGAAGAATTGGAAGAACTATGCAGGGAGAATGCTATGTGCAAACACTCCAAAAAGTAAATCTTTCACTCAGAAGGTTCTTCCAAAAAGAGGTCAGCTGCTGTGGCTTTCCAGACACTGGCAGACTGCAACTCCCATCATCCTTTGCCTGTGTACTGAAAGAAATTCAGCAGATTTTAATTTGAGGAAACACCAGACAATATTTTGTGAACAAGACTTCATTCATGGTCCAGAAAAAGAGTCATGAATGGGGCAGGTCGCTGTTATCCAAAGACACCATTTGTGAATCCAGGCACTGTGAATTTGGAAACAAAAGCTGCATTTGCCTCTACTAGCTTGGAAGCTGGATTGCTGGAATTGGAAGGAGAGTGGCTAAGAGGAGAAGTGGGTCCCTGCAAGTTCTGGGCATTCTCCCAGTCTCCTTCACCAAAGGATGCAGTCTAGCTACGTGTGGACTTTTTCCTTGAGTATGGTTGGGTAGCCCATCCGTGTTTCAGATTCCTCTTGCTACAAAAACAATTTCTCCAGTGTCATCTGGCACAGGAGATACAGTTGTACAACTCGGTCATTATGGTACAACAATTAAAGTGTGAGAAGACCAAGATAAAAGCTATGGTAGCTCATGGGTTCACTTGGGGTTGGTCGTTCTTGCTCAGCTCAACCATCTCACTGGAGCATTGCTGATAGGAAAAACCAGAGGACGACCTGTTAAGTGCAGTTCAATATTCCTTTGAACTCTGTCAGAAGGTATATTTCTATACTTCAGAAATCAAAGCAAGCAGCTATCCATTTCTCGGTGCTTCTACCTCGCCTCTCTCACCAAGCTTGGATCAGAATATGGAGTTCTCTGCTGGCATTTGATCTCATGCTCTCCTGGGATTTTTATATGCTTCTACAGTGTTATACTGTTGTTTCAGATGAGTTGCATGTTTGACTTCTTCATACTTTAACTGTTGGTAGAAAATGGATTGGCTTCAGTCCAAGGGTCACAATATGATGGGGATGGCTTTGGGGGGACATGTCCTGAAGCTTAATTGTCATGGTCCTCAGAGTCCACTGGCATCAAAGGCAGGTTTTCCTACACCCCCCCCCCCCAAGTTGATTTGCAACTTGAGGGTAGCTGTTCCAGAAGACTGTAACAGGGAACGGAATGGTTATGCAATCCTTCTTCATGTGTTGTAACTATTGGAAATTCTTCCCCATGTGACAATTAAGCTGAGATTGGAAAACAACAAAGTCCAATGATGCAATATAAGGCATTATTAATTTCAGCTTGATTGCCATACTGGGGAGAAGAGGGAATATAAGTAAGGAGGACAGGATTATCCCTTTCCCCTGGCTGTCCCTGAATATCAAAGCACATATGGCAATTAACCTTAAAATGTTTCCATCGATGCCAATAGAGGTTTGGTCTCCCATGTTATTTTGACACAGAAAGTTGTAGCTGAGAGGCAAAGTGGCCAACTTGGGGTAAAAAAAAGTTTGGCATTCTAACTAGGAAGACTGTTTGGCAGTGGAAAGTATTTTGTCCATCTGCTTAAAGACGCCATGTCCATATCCAGTTCTCCTTTTAAAACTGTTTCCTGTCAGAAGTTCTGGAGATGTGCGTGTTGAAAGCTTTGTTCTGCTCAGAGGGAGAGAGAGAGACTGTATATACAATGCTGGACTTGCCAAGAATTTTTAGAACAAAAAGAGGCAATACATACACACACGCACACAAAGTTGGCAGACGGTCTTGTCATTCTTGAGAGGAGGAGGAGGAGGAGGAAGAAGAGGAGGAGAAGGGAGGGAGGGAGCAAAGAGGACTAAGAGAATTCTCCAGAATGCTACGAAAGCTGGGATGAAATTAAAACAGGTCTCAGGAGTCCCAGGGCATCTTACAGCCTAATTAACACATTTATTGTTCCATAAGCTTTCAATAAGCAAGCTCTTATTTCAGATGCACAACCTTTGTACACATTGGGCTTGATCTATGTGGGGATCCACAACATAATGCACATGGATGTACTTAGCATTTACACAACCACACATTTCTGGAGCATTTCATCTAGAGAAGGAGGGTGCAAACCACATCCAGGAGGCCCCACAAGTTCCCTCCTACCCCTATTCTGAAGATCCTGTGTTTGGAAATCAGAAGCCAGCTAAATCTATTAAGCTTCTAATAAGCTTACTTGGCTCAACCCTGCCCCTTGTAACAGGTTGACAATGTCAACCTGCTCGTTTGGTGACATCAGTATGTTTCTACCAGTCCTCCCCAGAGGCCAACGGTGGTGATGACGATGATGTAATGCTTACTCCAACCCTGTACAGAGCATTCACACTGGGAATGCAGCCTAATAAATGAGAATGGGGAATTCACATCTGGGAGCCCGTTTGGATAAAAGTGCCGAACTTGAAATCACTAACCGTTTTGTTCTGATTAAAAATAGGGATGTCTTTCAAACAAAAAAAGCATGTTTTTCTTGGAACAAGGAAGAGCCTTTCACGTGTCCACATTATTAAAAGGGTGTTATGAGATTGAGAGGCAAGATTACTACCACAGTCATTCTGCAGATGGAACTCAGTAGCCTAAGTATGACATAGGGTGAGTCACTGAAAGCTGAATTAAACCTTGAAAACTTAACCTAAATAATAAATATCACAACCAAAAGCTTGTAAACCTACACACATACTTTTGGGAAAAAAGTGGGGTTTTTAGCTTTTCCTCTAAGGGAACCTAGTTTCTTTGATACTGTGACTGAGAGCACAAGATGAGAATCATTGACTAGAAAAGAAACAGAGTAGAAAAGACTTGGAATTAGCAAGGAACGTCCTAATATAGCATTCTGTAGATGTTCTGGCACTACAAATCCCAGAACCCCAGCCCACATGACCCGGCTGCGTTGCAAAGGACCAGGATATCCAATGTTAGTTAGAAAAGGGACAGTGGCATCTAAGGAAAGATCATGATCCTCATCCCATCCTAGGGTGGCACTGATGTAAAACTCAGAATGGAGTTCAACCAATTCCATATTGGTGGCATGCCCACATGATGCTAAGCTGGGATATTATAGCAATGGTTTATTGAACAAGCTGGGATATTTTACCAAACAAACCACATTGGCTGGGTTCACTGATGATGCTAAGCCAAGAATAAACTAATTGCATTATGTCAGCACAGAAAAGGTACAAACCCTATCCTTGCGACTTCTGTCCAGCTTGTCTATTTTAGAAAACTATTTTGGCTGCCCCAGCACTTCTGTTTCCATTACAAGCAGAGCAGTTTCCATAGGAAAGGATCAGTTGCTTTAGGAATGAGGACAACAAGCTTTCCCCATGTAAATCCCAAACTTCACCATGCAGACACATTTTACAAAGTTTATCCTCATTCAGTTGGAAGGCTTCTTAGGTCTCGATTGTTTGGCCACTGAAGGAAGGAGCAGGGAGCAATGAAATAAGGAGAGGGTAACCATGAAGTGGTCTGGATCACAATAAAAACAAAAATGTGAGAAATTCCCCCCACCCCACCCCCAAACAATCTTGCCATCAGCCCAGGGTATTAGCTGGAAGAGCAACAAAGGGATCCTGACTGATGGTGGACACACTAAGAAAGGCAAAATGACACATAGATTGTAGTAAAGCCAAGATAGACTTTGAGGAGGCCCTGAACCATTTCTTAGGGAAAGTGAAGGTTCTCTCTGCTTGAAGCTAGAGGGAGGCCACGCACAAGAAAGAAAGTGTCACCACCGAAACCAGAAACAGCAGAAAGCTTTGGCTGTGACATGAGTGAAAGGAACTCCTGTTCCTTAGCAATTTTATGTAGCTGAAAACTCACAACTTCTGCTTCTAAGCAGGATCTGCCCCCATGGGGAAGCTCCCACTGAATTTTAGTGGAAGTACAGCCCTGTGGCCAAAGCTTACATAAGTTATTTCATAGCAATATGGAATTCTGCATCTGGTCTTTTACACCTCTTCTTTCTTAGCCATGCTCAGGGACAGACAGATGTCCTGGGTCCAGCTAGCTCCAATAATGTCCACCACAGAAGGTGGCCATTAGGTATTTTGGATCTCAATCTCATCACAGTGCTTTCTCATTGCCCATGCTGGCTGAAAGGAGTTGAAGTCCAAAATATCTGAGGGCACCAGGTTGCCCATTCCTGATGCACAATGACTCATAGGAGCTCTCCAGAGTTTCAAACAGGACTTTTTCCAAAACTGACCAGCTACTAGCAGTGAATCACTGGACCGCCTGTATAGAAGAACCAACAGCGTAACCACCAAAAACAGTTTATTCCACTACTATATCTGGGACTGTCTTTGTAGACAGGAAAGGCCTTCTTCTCCATCCTTTGGGTCTTTCTTAACATATCAATCTCCAGAGATCAAATTCAGACCAACCCTTTTCTTTGAAAAATGGACTTCCCTGCATAGGGATTTGGCTGCTGACAATTCAAAGCTATTTAATGCTCAATCAAGTTTAATAAAAAACAAAAAAAACAGGCTAATCTGCTAGGGCTCCAGGCTGTTGTCCATGGCTAGGGTGAGGAGAGATGATAGAGAGCAACAGCCTGATCAGCTAGAGGGAAAACATTTTGCAACTGATCAATATAAAGCACCCTCTGAGAGCTGTGGTGGTTGACTTCACTTTTGCAGGACAGGTGCTGCTATAGGCTGAATACCACAGTATCTGGATACCTTCCTGCTCAGCTTCTTTCGAAACAAAGAGCAAATATTTTGAGCCTCCTTTTCTCACAACGGAACCAGTGATAACCATGTGGCATCCCTGAGAACTGCCTAACACTTATGAAAGTAAGAAACACAAAATAAAAGCAACACAATAGCAAGAGTAATATAAGTACAACACCATCCCTTAATAAAGAGAAATCCAACAGCAGTGGGGCAGGTGAATGATGGCATGCATTTGTTTAAAGAACAACAGCCGTGCTGCAAACTTTCACAGAAATCCAGCATATTTATTTATTTGTCAAATTTATATAGCCGCCCATCCTGCAAAACAAGTGACTCTGGGCGGTGTACAACAATAGAAGATTCTGATGGAAGATTCTGAGATACACTGTGTGGCAGTTAATTGCTAATTACTCAGCTTTGGCCATGTATAACAGCCAAGAGTTTTAGAAGAATGGCCTCTCCTGTTGATTAAATTTGACTGTGCATTAAATAGCCTACAATTGTTAGCAGCCAGCAGCTTTGACTGTTGAGTCCTAGCCTAGCCTAGTTGAAGCTTCTAGGACTCCAGTGCCCCCAATGCCCCCTAGCCTGAGGTTGGGCATCATAGGGAAAAGGCTGGAAGGAACAAGTGAATTGTAGCGTTTAAACTAGGAATGCACAAGGTCCTTGGGGCAGAAAACCTTATTCAGATAGTTAGTGATGGACCAGAAACCAGACGTCAACAGTGGGAAGGGCCTGGGTAAAAAACCAACCGTGATTTCATTCACATCTGATTAATTAAGTATCTCCAGCACGTCTACTCCCTAGTTACCTGTTAACCATCCCCTTCTGCCAAGTTTGGCCACCATTTTTGGAAAGGGCTGGGGGCCCTACCCAAGGTCTCCATTTCTGCACCCCTGACTGAAAGACCCCAAACCTGCAAAGAGCTCTGCAAACCTGTTACATGCTTTGGAGCTTGAAAAAGGGTGCTCATTTTCTTTCGATGTTGGTGTTGCTCAGGCTTGGCTGCTGTTGTTTTTTTAGTGAGAAAACTGGTGAACAGAGAGGAAAGTGCAGATGGCTGGAGGTTTTGAAAAGGTCTGGGAGAGAGAGAAACGCCGAGGGCTGAACTGCGAGCTGCAAGCAAACGGCGGCCGAGCCAACAACGTCCAACTTGGCGTCCCCGTCCAAGCCCTCCGTCAACGTAACACGGCCTGGTGCCTCTTTTCCTTCTGCCGTCTGGTGCCTGACTGGGATTTCAGGAAGAGAGTATTCTGCCAGCTCACTTTGTTTCCCAAGACAGAGAACTCTTCCCAGCTCTGATTGTTAGCTGGGGAAACACACACAGAGCTGATTGTATTCTCAGCCGAGCAGAGGCGGCTGGAAATTACTGCCTTTTGTCTGGCCCGTCCAAGAGTGGATCTGAAAGGCATGCAGCAAGGTCTTCCTGCCTTCTCACCCGTGCCGGGTGGAAACCAACCAGGGCTGATCTCTCTGGTGGCAGCGGTCTACTTCCGTGAGCAACACTGGAGAAAGATAAGCCACTCGCCGCTCCTGACTTCCTCTGGGCCCAGCCTCTCGGTCTAAAAATATGGGCACATCTCAACCAGCCTGAACTTCAATCATCACCTCCTCATTTTTTGTTTTCAAAGCTCAGCCTACAATGCTGGCCCAGAGAAAAAGATGAAAAAAGGAGGTAGCTCTGGAGCAAAGGAGCAACCCAGGTCTGAACAGGGATAACTTGGCAAGAAAATGGGCAGAAGGAAGTGATCTGGATATCCTCCTCCACCTTTTTACTGGAGGAGAGGGTTGCTCAGTTGCACGCAAAAGGCCTTTTTGTCATCGCATAACTGGAGGCCCCACAGAGCACCCGTAGTCCTCAGGTGAGACCCTGAGGCCGCTCTAAAAGTTTTAACCAAACGATCCTTTTTAATACAATAGAATGAAAAAAAAAAAAAGGATTAAACATGTGGCTGGAACGTAAATGTATTAACTGTCTTTCGTGTTAATGGAGCCTAAATGAAGCCACATCAAATATAGGCTTTGCCCTAGTCCTAGCCAGTCCTTCTGGGAACTGAGATCATTCAAGGTCAAGAGCAGCCAAGGCCTAGGAAATGTTGGAGACTCCCCTACCAGCCCTCCATTCATTCCAAATGAAATCCTTCAATCGAAGACGTCTCGGCACGTGTACAGTCTCAGGTTCAACGCAGAGAGAAGCTGTGGAACCTCTCCCACCCAAACCACTGAGAGCCACAGGTGGCCAGAGCAGATGACGTTCAGTCAGGTCAACTAAGATTCCAACTCAGGTGTTTTCACATGCTCATACGTTGGGATTAGAGGGTGGAACTTCCAGGCTGAGGCTGGATGCTCAGATCCTTTTTTTTATTATAATTTCTTCAGCACCGCTAATGTGCACAGGAAACAGAAGGAGGAACTCTCTTTTTGGTGGTGCATCTTTATGAACAGAAGCATGTGTATGTGTGTATCTATATCTATGTATGTGTTTGTTTTGCAATATTTCTGGCCTGCCCCAATCCAAGCAGTGTCTGGGGAGGGTACAACACGGTCAAAACCAGAAAATTAACAAAAACACCCAATGCAAAATTGAAACATCATCGATAAACAAGAGCCACACTTAGCTATCCTCCCCAGAGTGGGTGGGCATGATTTAGTTTTGCCAGGGAAAAAAAACCTAAATTTGATTAAAAATACAAACCACCAACACAAAATCAATTAAAGGCAGAGTGTCCCTGTAATTTAATTGTTTCCCCCTCTCTGTCACATTAAAATTAGGATTTAATGGCGGCTTCTGGATGGGAGCTTTGGAGGCCTGCTAGAAGTCTGTCTGAGGATATGTAGAATGTATCCTAGTCAATGCAGTCCATAAAAAGGGTGTAAAATCTAACATACTTTAGCTGACCAGTCCTGCTCACTTCAATGAAAATCAATAATCCTTGGCACGCACAAATTCTGCACAAAACAGGGCAGTAAATCTCCAAATAAAACAGACATTAAACCCACTGAATTGTCCAACTGAGTCATTGTTTTCCGAACAAAGGGCTTTGCAGACTTTCTAAGACGTCCCCCCCCCTTTTTTTTGAGAAGGTAAAATGAGTTTTCTACTTTGGCACTCTCACGCTTCTTTGCAACACTCTCGGTGATTTCTCTGCCCCAACGATTTTGATATATTCATGAGTAGAAAAGAAGTATTGATAAACCCCAAGAGGAGATGACTGATGAAAAGTATAAGTAAAAATGAAGATATAGTCCCCAAAGACAAATGTCTTTAAGAGGACCTCTCAATAAACTCTTGTCTCAACTGTTGAGTTCTGTGCTGTTGAGACACAATCCATTCTATTTCCCAGCTGCAGAAATAAATCTGATTTCAAGGCAGTTGCCAGTTTGGGATACAGAAAATCCACAGGCAGATTTGTCTGCTCGTTAGAGCAGAGTTTGGAAGTAAAAGTCTACGGAATGTTATGTCTGAACATAACTTTCTTCCTTCTGATCTTGCTGGCTGAGGATGGCCCACGTTTGCCAAAAAGCCGAAGAAAAAAACAAGCAGAAACAGTTTAATTCCAGCTGTAAATGACCTTGATGGGGAATCTAAACAACCAAGTCAGTTGCCAAGCTAGGTGCCTCTTCTGCTTTGATCAGAACTATTTCTGAGTTAGTGAGTAAGGGAGGAAGACACAGGATCTCTCTTGGGGAAAGAGGGGAGAGTGAGAGAAGATAAACTCTCTATTATTATGCAATTATCCTGTTAATGCTTTTCATATTTGAACACCGCCAGCCCCCAAAAGCATTTGCAGACTGGAAGGAATACTGAGAGTGTTTTTATTTATCTATTGGGGGGGAAATCAACAGTGGTTGAACCCACTGCTTTGAACAATGTCAAGAAGAGGAAGAAATGTTTTGTTAAGTCGGAGAATGCAGTATTCTGCAGCAAAACCACCCGGTTCTTGAGGAAGATCAAAGATTTGTCCCAGGAAAGAGATGAACCCCAAAGTACAACGTCATTGATCTTTCTCCTGATTGGACCTTATTAAAAAAAAAAATGTTTTGCAGAGGTACTCTGCATTTAGAGGTGCAACGTGAAGAGTGTTGAATGTGGTGTTCCTGGTTTTTATTTAACGTTCTTGGTTAAGTGATTAGGTACAATGCACCTAAGAGTGCATTTTTCACCCCAGATTGAACAGGACTGTTCATTCACAGGGTTTTGCTCCCCCTATATTAGTAGGCAAACTGTGAATCATCTGTTTCCAGAGTTGCAGATGTACAAGGGAACCAAATGAAGGGAATTCAGTCTTCCCTCCCCATTCAGAGAAACAATGCCAGTTCCTGCTCACAAATGCGGCTTTGTTTTCCCCCACCCACACACTAAAATTTCTCCAAAATGCCCAGACAAAGAGAGAGAGAGACAGAGAGAAACTTAGCTCACTTTCCTAAGAAAGTTATTTCAAGACACTACACTGGAAAACAGAACATCCAAGCACATTTTTTAAAAAATGAACAAGGGCGCAGGAGGGGGAAGGGAAAGTCTTGTAATTTCTTCCCCACACCATGTCCAACTAAGGTTACAAGAAGCAAACTCATTTGAAAATGTCTTCTCCAGATCTGATTTTTGAGCAAAGCAGCGACACAACCAGGAAATCCATTAAGAAGGCACTGATCTGAAGCTGACCTGACGCTTCACAGGATTTGGCTTATCCAAGGCTGAATTCATACATCACAATAAGCCGTAATCAGGATTGTAAAGTTTTGGCTTTGTTGCTGGGTGAACCCAGCCAGGGTAGTTTATAAACAATGGCATATGGCAAGATGTGTGAAGTGGGGCAGCCTGTTCAGCAAAGCACACAGTGGAAATCAGCCCCGGACTTTGGCTGAGGGATGAAGGCAACTTCAGTTTTATCAGCTTACGGGGTGGAGAAATCATTGCATAACCTGCTTCTTGTACAACAAAAGATGGGGGGGGGGGGAGGACATCTGGTTAATCAGCATTAGAAAGGGAGGGACATTTCCCTAAGCACTCTCTTTAAAAGGCAAATCCAAAGCTTCATCCAGTGGTGCAAACCTAGCAGGATTTTACAGCACAGATCTAAAGCTTTCCCGTCTGAAGTAGTGCATTACAGGACATTATATCTGAACACACTAAGAACCAGGGTGGTGTAACTGCTAAGGCTGGGTTTTTCAACTCTGGCAACTTTAAGATGTGTGGACTTCAACTCCCAGAATTCCCTAGTCAGCATGTGTGGGCTTCAATCCCCAGAATTCATGCATGCTGGCTAAGGAATTCTGGGGGTTGAAGTCCACGCATCTTAAAGTTGCCAAGGTTGAAAAAAGACTGGGCTAAGGTGTTGGATCGAGAGTGGGGAGACAGATTCTAGACCACCCTCAGCCATGGAAACTCTCTGGCTGACTTTGGGTCTGTTACTCTGTCTTAGTCCAACCTATCTCACAGGGTGGTTGTGGGGAAAAACAGGAGCATGGAGCAGAACTTCTGAAAGAGAGGGCTGGATACAAATATATGCCTTAGCAGATGGTAACAGCCAGCCTGCATTGGTGGATCTCAGAAGCAAAGCAGAAAGTTTGTACTTGGCTATCAGTTCATCCAGAAATCATGGGATAAACTAGGAAGTCAGAAAAAGATCCGTGGCGACTGGTTCCATAAAGCTGCCAAGAAAACTGCTTGTTGTCTTTCTCATTCTTGACTTGAGGGCATCTTTACCAGAAGCTGCCAATGCTTCAAAACCTTACACAAATGGTTCTCCAGAAACGGTTTTCCTGCATTAGAAGATCTAAGGTCATGTTCAAGCTTGCTTCAAATGAGGTTCTAGCAGGTGACACCAAGCGAAAAACCAAGGCTTTTTCCACGCTGGTGTACTGCCACCCCCAAAGTCCAACTGATACTAAGAGATTTCTCTTCTCCTAGGTGTTTCTACTGAGCCAATGTTCAAAACACTAGTTTTCTGGGCAGCCCTCTTAATTGGGTAAATAAGTGATTAATTCTTATTTACTTTATTGTATCGTTTCTTGCTTCTGTTTCCATTTCAAATTGCTTTGTAAATGGACCTGAGATAAATATTGATGAATGATGCTATAGGAATAATAAGCCTTAAATGCATTTACTATAGGCACAGATTACTGATAGAAACCACGCTGGTGGGGGAAAACAGAGGTCATTCACCATCCCAATACCATTCACAGGTTTCATCTTTCAAGGAAAACTTTTTTTAAAAAATCCTAACTTAAAAGAACTCGAGACTAGAAAATGAAACCAGATTGGTTGCTACTTTTCATTAGTCACATGTCATTTAGTTTTTGCTTTTGCAAAATGTGCTTTATGGACCTTCACAATTACTGAAGGACGTTACGTGGAGACAGACGCACAGATCAATAGGTGGCTAGCTAGACAGACAGACAGACAACCAGGCCAACTCCTTGAAAGCTGCTGCTAATGTATTTAATCAAATGTGAATGTGTGTGCTCGGAACAATATATTGCGAGGACTGCAGTGGGAGGAGAGAGAAGTGCACAACTCCTGCATCCTTTAGAAATTTGGCAGGAAAGAAGAAACTATTGTTGAATAAGTTTGCACAATAGCTTCCAGGCCCCAGTTGTACAAACCAAGTAGAAATGACCATTCGATGCAATGTTTTTGCATCTGCGAACAGGTCAGGCTCTTGCATCCAACTTTCGGCCCCCCGTCCCTCCAATTCCTCACCCGGCATCTTTTATTCAACTCAAAAGGTTCTTAATTAGCTGAAGAGCTTTCAACCTTTGCTTCAGTAGCCCCCCATTCCTCTCCGAGGCTTATCTTCAGCAAACGTCCTTCTGCTACCCAGAGGCTCTGAAACCAAAAGATAGGCTTGCCCCCTCCTCTGCTGCTGGGTTTGGAAGAAGAGAAATATTTCGGGCCAGAAGACTCACAGATCCACAAAAGGAGCAACAAGAGCCAATGGGCACACAACATGCCGGGTCACAGCATTGCAAGTTCCTTCCCTGGCTGCCTAGAGCCCCCCAGGTTGAACGCGAGGCATGACTTGTTAACCTGTGTTAAAATAGGCAAGCATCCCTAACCATGTAATTATCGACTTTCGTCTTGTCTAGGTTGAACCTCACCTTGTTAGCCCACATCAGTCCCATCAGCACCTCCAGGCAACAGTTGAGTTGTGATTTTCATCGCCAGAACTTGCCTGGCATTAAGGTGGATAAGGCAGCTGCTGCAGACGGCGGGCACTGGGGGGTGGGTTGTTGAGCAGCCGCAGAGTGTCAGGACAGTGTGTGTGCACAGTGTGCAGCCTGAATGTTGTCCCTTCAGCTAGTCCGCTGCCCCAGATGCAGGAGAAGCTGCTGCTCCATCCTTTGTATTCTGGATGCGGAACTGGGAGGGCACCATCTTGCTGGGGAGGCAAAATATCTTGGGCTTGGTATGGTAACTGCCCCCTTTGGGAGGTGCTAATGAAAAAGCCAGGGCATCTATCCTGTTTTGCTAGAAGAAGACCTCACCCCACATCTCAGAGAGATGGGAGGGGCCACTTAAGCTCTCTAGCCTAACCCCATGCTCAATCCAGGAACCCGGAGAAAAAGCAAAGATAACAAAGGATCGCCCAGCCTCTGCCCGAGCACATCTAGAGAAGGGGAGATTCTGGTTCCATTGTTGACTTGCTCTTACCCTTAGGAAGGTTTTTTTTAAAGCATTCAATCAGGACTTGCTTTCTTGAAATTTAAACCCTTTTTCCCTGCATTTGGGAAGGAAAGGAAATTGGTCTTCACCTTCTTTGGGGTATCTGAAGAGAGGTCCTATATTCCCCCTGTAGTCATCTTTTCTCAAGACAAGATATACCTAGTTCCTTCAATCTCTCTTCCTAGACCTTAGAACATCCTACAAAAGTTAACCCAGATAATAAACAAGACCTATGGGATCTCATTGACCAGCAAAGGCATGAGCAACAATTTAACTTCTCAATACAACCTCTACTCGTTTGTTACACAGAGAAGCGGTTCTACTGGAATGTGGATGGGAAAGGATCTGCAACCAGATTTCTAGACTCCAGAGTGACTAATGCTCACAGCTTGGCTTCAAGAAGCACTGCACCACGATTTCACTACCTCTTCTGGAATTTTGAGGGCATGTTATGGACATTCTTACATTGCAAGCCTGGCCTGTCCCCAAAATACCCATTTCCTAGAAGACAAAGTGGTGAGCCTGCTCCCTGCCACTTTTTCTTGGCCTCCAAGAGGCTGCCTTATCATCTCAGTTTCTCTTTTTCTTCTCCTGTTCCTCCTCTGCCCTGGGGCACCTTTCCAAACTAAACCTTGGTTTGTAACCACCTTCCAATTTCATTTTCTAAGAATGTCTCTGGGGGTCTGAGTTTCAGCCAGAGGTATTCTTGGAAACAGAGACTTTGAAGATGGCACTTTTCTAGCTTCCCTCCTTTTAAAAATGGAAAGAATGTAAATAAATTAAAATCGAATGAGGCATGGAGCACAGCAGGCACTAGAAGAGATGCTGTTGGTTGGCACCCATTAACATTCCATGGTTCGAAGTAGCTGTCTACTAAACTCCTGATTCTCTGAGTAGGTTCTTGGCGGACTATTTTCTCGTCTTCTATCACCTTAGGCCCTTTGAATACCTTTCCACTCAAACAGCTGCTTTAGCAGAATGCATTCTCCAGGGCCCAGGTTTCCTACAACCTGAAACACGAGCCACCCTGCCCCGATCGATACTTGTCAATGTTCAACAATAAAGGCTCTGAGCAACAGATGAAGAAAGATTAGGCAAGATCTGATCTCCCAATTGTCCAGAAAGAGGGATTTGATGAACTGTCTGGCTGGGCTGCAGACAGATCTAAGATAGGAGTGGTTGGAATGAAAACACACACTGGCCCAAGAAGGTTACTCTTTGGAATGCAAACTCATGTCTCTAAAATGTGTTTCGAAAGCCACATAAAGAACGCACCCGCGCACCATCTCCCCATGGTCCACCTCCAGCAGCTGCCGCCCCCTCTGTGTTCCTGGACCTGCTACAAAATCCCACTTTATGCTGATTGTTCTTTGTGCCTCCTGGCCATTGTCCACATTCTTTTCCCTCCATAACCCTTGCGTTGCTCCAGGATGAGGGGTGAGTGGCTGAGTGGGAGACAAACAAGGCAATCTGACTCACATTTGCAAAATGCATGCACACAAGAGAAGGGGCAATTTGAAACCCACCAAAGATAACACTTAGCTGCTCCTTCAGAAAAGTCCACAAAGAAAGGGTGTCCTGAGTTATTCTGATAATGTGTCAAAAGAGCCTCAAGACAACAAATTCTTTCTCCCCCTTCAGCACTCATTCACACTCCATTAAGGCAGACTTACCCACCCTGACCTGATCCTTTCTGGTTCTGGCAGACTACAACTCCCATCCCTTTCAACCAGTATGGAGGTCATCTACAGAGCATTATCCTTGGGAAGTTGCATGGAGGATCTAAACTTTTGCCCCATGAGCTAAGAGAGTATTGTCTTCTAGAGATGTTGAAAGTCAATTCCCCAAACCCGCAACCAGCACGAGAGCACCGTGAAAGGTCAAGTCCATACAACTGGGGAGTATAAAATGGGGAAAGCCAGGTTGGAAAAGTGGTCTAGAACTAAGGAAATGTAGGAACAAATACCCACTTTGGCATGAAAGTCACCTACAGCCTTTCAATTTATCCTGCCTCACAGGATTCTTTTGAGAATAAGGGGATAAGGAACATAGTCCACTGCCATTAACAGAAGGATCAGGAAGGAGACAAACACCCAGTAGGCGAGAATAAATAAATAAAGAAGCTTAACAGAATAATGTGCTTCTGATTCATTTTCATACTGGGAACTCAGAATATGGCAATAGTAGCAGTAGCAGAAGTAGAACTGTAACAATAACAGCAGCTACTACCTCTGGATCACAGTAGCACATCTGGAATATTCGTTTTATGTTTCGATTTGAAAATGCAACCACCGGGCACTGTCACCACATCAGATTTCCCAAAGAAAGCAAGAGACTCCCATAAGATGCTGAATTGTCCTATTGCTCTTTTCTCCTTCCTTACCCTCTCCAAATTTAAATTTAAATTTAAATTTGCACCTTTCCCTGCTGGCTTGTGGGGTAGTGAGAGATTCCAGGAGATTAAAAGATAACATCCTGGCTCATCAGGAGCACTAATTTCTTTTGTCAAGTGCCTGACTAATCATTAGCTGTCCTATGATGAGCTCCTTGCTAGTAATCAGATAGCCTAACCTGTAATGTAAATTACAAAACCACATTCTTCTTCTGAATGACTCCACTGATCCAGAATGTACACCTGTGATGTTCATCTTGTTGTTCTAACACGTGGAATGGGCCCCAGTGTTGTAGGAGCTTCCACAAACTCACTTTCACAGCCTTTGGTTTGTGTTGCAAGGGATCTATAGGATTCTAAGAAGCTTGTTCCTCCTTAATTTTCTTCTCATCATGTCCTGTGTTATGTCCATTTTTTCCCCCTGTAAGTTTTTAGCCGCTGAAGTGACCCAGTAAATGGGAACATACAGGGAACCCAAAACTCTGAAAGCATTCTCAGAATTTTTTAATCTTTTTTGGTCACAATGAAATTTATTGTCTGCAATGAAAGGTGTCTCTCTAGCCAATCATTTCAAAATAGCCTACTATGCTTTGGATCAGTCTCTCTTCATGTGGCCAGCTGCATCCATGTCTCCCACCATCCTCAAGACCTTGTGAGAGATCATTTCAATGGGTACAATCCATCTTGCACATTGTCAGAAATGCTGGGCTGACATTTTGGCATCGAAGAACCAAAGATCAGGGGGATCCGCATGGTCAGGATGAGGACCACAACGGTGTGATCAGAGCTCTTTCTGTTTTTTATGTGTGTTGCATGCATAGCACACGTCAAAAACAAGCCAAGCTTCAATTGCATCATTCTGGCCCTCATCCTGACTTTTTTTGACTCATGGACAGCCCTGAAGAAGATCAAGCTATCTAGTCCAGCTTCCACTGAAAAAACTCATAAACTTTTGCTGGTATTTAAATCTGTAATTCAATGACAGCAACTGATGGCAGGGGACGCCACCTTTAATGTTTTTCATTAAATAAAAAGATTTTCCCAACTCAGTTTCCTTCACCTGTCTTGCTTTTGAACTTCCAGCATTTCTCAGGTTGTAAAGGTTAGTTATTCTATTTATATTTTGCCTTTCTGCCCAAAGGGCGTCACGTCTAAACTTCAATGCATTTGTAAGGTACCACATTGGAGAAATTCCTTCTTTGATCGGTTTCAAAAACTTGCAAAATGACAGCAGTAATGTAAACCCAGCAATGAAGACATTTGATACAACATCTAAAGGAACTCCTGTCTTGCTAATTAACTGAATGAATTCATATCAAAGGCATTTTTGGGGTATTTAAGGTACAGGTAAAGCCCCTTTCAAACCAAGCTTGGTTCCTAATGATTTTATGGACACATCCATACAGTTTTCTTGCCAACAATTTGAAAGGGATTGAGATTTCCTGCTCATCTCCCATCCAGGTAATGACCAGATCCAACCCTGCTTAACTTTTTGAAGACTAGGCAAAATCAGAGAGTTTTGATTTACGGATAATTCCCTGCACCCTCTTGATTAAATCAAGGGTTGTTTTTTTTTTAATGAAGTTCCCTCAAGAGGCCTCTTTTTTTGCTTAAAAAAATAAAAAAAACCCGTATCAACTTATGAATAATTAGTTGATTATTCCCCTGCAATTAATCAACGGATGTTTCCAATCTTCCCTTGCAAGAAACAAAACCTGTGCCATAGGAACAAAAACTTGATAGCATCACCAGAATGGTGATAATCTACTTATCTCCCTACAGTTTGCTTTAAGGTTTCTTCTTGGAATCCCCCTTTGTGATAAAAGCCATTAAAACTCTTAAAAAGAATTGCCCTGATCCTTCACTTCCTTGTTATTCAGAGATGGCTTAACCAATGATATAAAATCCAGAGCAGGGCTGTCATTTACAACATAATTAATGTTATATGTCTTCTCTGGTAAAAGGCAGCCAGGCATCGCAAGCTTATTGAACTGATTTGAAAATGGGAATATTCTCAGGGTTCATATTTATCATCACAATAGACCTCACAGAGAAGATCCCTGCACCTGTGGTGGACTAACTCTTGGCACCAATGTAAATAGAGGAAATTGCCAAAAGAAAATAAACGGGATCTTTATTCCCAAAAGCAGAACCACACCCATAAATCCGTCTGCCTGGGCCTCGACCATCTTAGCTTGGATCTTCCCTTTCTCTACAGCTCTGGAAGGAGGGTGTTCTCTCCCTCTTCCCGAAACACCAGCTCAGCTCAGTAAAGCTCAGCTAAGAAGTCCTGGCCTGTGACTCTGGTTGGAATGGGGTCCGGTCTGTTTTGCAGAACGGTGATGGGGGAGCCCAGCCAGTTGAGAACAGGGGCCATGAGAGTCATGGGTGAATTTCTAAACAGGTCACCCTCTGCCGCCCTCCATGCTTGAGATGAACTGAAGTGGCTGAAGACCCATTCTTCAAGGTGTACCAGATAAGTGCAATAGTTGGGGGCCACGCACAGCCTTTAACTGTTGTGCAGTTTGCTTAGGTTTGGCACAGCCTGCCCCCAGGGTTGGTAAGCCATGCTTCAGAGCAGAGCACGGTGCATAAAGCAGCTCACTAGGACTTATTCAACAATAAGGTTGTTGCACATACGTGGTAAAGCCGACTCAGTGCTGACTTCATCTGCCCAGCCTTCCTCAGCCAAGCACAGTTCTGAGGTGCTTGAACTACAATTCTCATACTTCCCAGACGTGGGAATTGTAGCTGATGCAACATCAGGAGGATGGCAGAAGGCAGGCCAACCCTGCTGTCTGCTGGGAAGTAGACACCTCTACTGGGCTAGTACATACTGATTTTGGAAATGAACAAGACATTATATTTAACGTCACTCCCCTTGAGGTGAGGTTGGCCCCAACCCTGCTGGCTTTCAGGAAGCCCTTAAAACACAGCTTTGTCAACTAGCTTGGGGATCCCATGGCAGAGTGGAGCCTGTTAGATGGTTATATGATACAGGTAGTCCTCACTTAACAACCACAATAGGTTGGTTAAGTGGGGTGGTCATTAAGCAAGTCACCATGTGACTGAATCCAATTTTATGACCATTTTTATGATGGTTGTTAAGTGAATCATGTGCTCGTTAAGTGAATCCAGCTTTCCCAATGGACTTTTTTTGCCAGAATTTACTTAACCATGTGATTCACTTAATGACCATGAGATTTGCTTAACAACCATGGTGATTTGCTTAATGACCATCATAACAATGGTTGCAAATTGCAATCATGTGACTGTGGGGGGTACGAGAGTTATAAGTGCAAGTACAGGTGGTAAAGCACTTTTTCTGAGGCCGTCGTAACTCTGATCCATCGTTAAATGATTGGCCATTAAGCATGGACTACATGTAGTTAATGCAATGCCCCCTCTGTATGTTCTCCTGCCATTTTTTATTTTTATCTCATTTTTATTTTAATTTAAATTGGTTGTTTTCATGGTTTTATATGTTCTTGATTATTACTATGTACACTGCCCAGAGTCACTCTGAGGTGGGTGGCTATACAAAGATGATTGAATGAATGAATGAATGAATGAATGAATGAATGAATGAATGAATGAATAGATAGATAGATAGATAGATAATCTCCGATGCTTTGCTCCCTCAATAATGCAGGTGCCTGCCTTGCGCCCAGCGCTCATGTCTTTCTCACAAGCCTTTCCCCAGCAGTGGCTCTCCGCTGTAATCGCTTGCTTGCCAGAGAGTTCCCAGGAGTGAACTTGCCTCAGGCAATCCTTTGCTTTATTATTCAGCGCGTAACCAGATCCCTGCCGAAGGGAGGAAGATGGCATGCACAGGAACAGCTCTGCAGCTGCTTGCTCCCACTTCAACTGGTTTCTGCAACTGCACCTCACAGGTCAAGCTGCTGCAGGTCCAACAGCCAGGTTTTAATCTCAGGATACACAGTAATCCCTGTAGAGGTTGTTGGCCCTGGCACCGTTCATGGAAACCAAGGCTGAATATTTTCCTAGGGCCTCTCCCCCAACAGCAACTGGATTCCCACAGCATTAAGCCACCGCATGGGCTCAGCCATAATGGTTCAATCAGTAAACCATAGTTAAGCAACCCCTAACCTGGCGATGTATGAATCAGGATACTGTCTTAAATCAATACTCCCAGTCCTGGCCCTATCAGAGCCAACTTCTGTTTACTTATCAATTTATATAGCTGTCCGTCTTGCTGATTGCAATTCTGGGTGGCGAGCATACGATTAAAAACCAACAGAAACACCCCTCCACAAAATATGACAAGATAATGGTTATGGCTTTAATTAAACCTCACTGGTTCAGATAGTTGAACCAACCTCCCTTTTTTTCAGAGAGGATGAGCCCAGCTTCATCTGGGAAATGCTTTTCACACGTAGCCCGCAAACCAACGGCTCATACAGCGAACCGATCCTGAGTTTTCACTCGAGGGCAAAACGATCAGGCTCCAGTTACCATATTTTGGACACAGGATGTGAAGAGCCCGCTCCCTGGAGAGGCCTGGGCAAAGTGGAAGGAAGAGAAGGAGGAGGATGGACTCTGTTGTAGTGGTGATAGGTACACCATTGGAAGATCTGAAGGACCAGATTGGGGACAGATCGTCACGGAGAAAGTCTTTCTGTGTGGCTGCCAAGAGTCAACACTGACTTGATGGCACATCAACCATCCATCCATCCACCCCCACCCACCCCAAGCCTGCCAAGCTAAGGCACTGGATAGTACTGGGATAGTCAAGAGTATTCTGCAAAGAAGTGGATGATTGCTGTCTTTTGACTTTTCTCTTAAGCCCCCTTAACTATTCCTGGGCAGCCCCTTGAGCCGCTTGACCAAAAGGAACCCAAAGAAAACATAAAATAAAAATATGCTAAATGCCAGGTGCTTTCCCCCCCCCCCCAACCCACCCCAAAGCTTATAACATAACTATAAAAAGAAGTTGTTTCTTATCTGTACAAGGCTGAAAAAAAAGTTTGTCCAAAGCCTTTTTAAAAAAAATGTTAACAGCCTTCCCAAAAGGAAGATGAGACAGAAAAAAGAAATCGACCTCTTTATCATGTGCTCAGCGACCCCCTAAGGCAGCTGTCCCATTTTAAACGTAACTTATCTGGGGTGGAGGGAAACTGAGTCTTCCTTCTAGGCAATGCAACCTATGTGTGCCTATGTGAGTAAGCACAAGCCAATAGAGAGATAATCATGTTATTCTCATGCTCAAGAATTTTCGCAGAGACACAGGCAGACAACATACTGTACCAACCATGGAATTAAAATCCAAAATGGCTACAAACAAGTTCAACCAACACTTTGAAGGCATCAACCAAACCAGGATCTGCTTTGTTCAGCTCTTCAGCCTACTGCAGTCTGACCCCAAGAAGGTGCAAATATCTGCTCTTCCAGCAACTCTTGCATCAGTGCACATGTATTTGTGTCATGGTGTCTGCTCTCTGGAGCACTGCTCCCCCTGAGATTCACATGGCCCCCACCCTGGTCTTTATTAAACGAGCCCTTAAGATAAAACTGGCTCTATCTCCAGACCCTGATTGGTAGGTGATGGTCTTCTCGTATGGTGTTCTAGTTCTTACATGAGTGTTTCTTAGGGACACCTTCGGATGATTTCTGTGTTTCATAGTATTTTATATTTGTATTTTTTAAGCTGCCCAGAGTCGTATCAGATTGGGGCAGCCTATGAATTTCATTTACTTATAAATAAATAAATACACACGTCAATCAGGGATGCTCAAGTTTTCGCTGCTGAGGGCTACCGCTGACCTGTGAAGAGCACATGGGGGGAGTACTCTAAAAGGGAGGCAGGACCAGGCCCCAAAGAAGAAGTCAGAGCCAGGCAGGGGTGTCCACAGGGGGGAGGGTCAAAAAAGTCAATTTTATGATGTACGTAAATAGGGGCATGGCTTCATTTCCAAGGATTTGCAAGGCTTGCCTGCAGCCCTGGGGCTTCAGCTCATGCACCCCTCGTAAAAAGAGACAGGCGAAGGCAGTAACATGGAGGTAAGGACCCTGTGGCATGGATGAACGAACAAAAGTCAGCTCGGTAGCTTACCTGCCGCACTTGCGAGGACAATGGAGATGGCTGGACATGCCGCTGCATCCGAGAAGGCTGCATCAATTGCCGTAGCTGCTGCTGCTGCTGAAGAAACTGGCTGTTGTTGACTTGTTGGGATTGTGGAGAAGTTGTGGCTTGTTGCTGAAGGTAATGCATGAGTGACTGCTGCCCTGAGTTTGAAGCCATTGGTGACATCTTCTGGGCAGGTGTGGGCTCTGAGTTGAAATGGGAGAGTGGCTTGGTATTGCTGAATGAAAACTGGTCTTGGGCAACGGGCCCTTCACTCCCCAACCCTGGTTGCACGCTGTTGGAGGACTGCGTCATGATTACGTTCATATTCTTGGACTGTGTGGATGACATTGACTTGTAGAGTGAACTTTGCATGTTGGTTGGGTTGCTGGTAGGTGTGGTGTTGGGAATCAAGGTACTTTGAGGGCTAAAAGGTTGTTGGTGCAAAGCTGGGCTGGAAAGTTTCTCTGGCCTGTATGGTGAAGGTCCAGTATTCGGAGGCCCCAAGGGGTTTGGAGAACTCTTAATGCTGTTGGCTGAAATGTTGGGGAGGATGGAGTTTGGAGGGCTGAAAGACTGCTGGTTGAGGACTGGACTGGAAAGCTTCTCTGGCCCAAAAGGAGGAGACAGACCTCCAGGTGGATTACTGTTGGATGTGATGCTCGAAAGCAGGGAGTTCTGTGGACTCTGAATGTTGCTTCCTGGCAAGCCATTAGAACTCATGCTAGAGACCATGACATTTTGGGGACTGAATGGCTGGTGGTGTGGAGAAGATCCTTGCCTGTAAGGAGGAGAAAGACCTTGAGAAGATATGGTTGGCCAACTTGGGGCTTGGGGCTTGGAAGCTGGGGCTTGCTTGCTGGCTAAATGCTTCAATTGCTGGGCATGCCAATTAGTCCCAGACATGTGGATGGCCTGAGCCTGGCCCTTGTTGGGTGTGGCAGAGGAAATGGGTGAAGCAACAGCCTTGTTTTGAGATGGAACTGAGTAAGTCGCTCCAGTTGATGGTGGCCTCATCTGTGGGGACCCAGCACTTGGGTTGCATCCAGGAGAAAAGTCTTTGTTGGGTAGATGGTTGTCCAAGGGTGTAGCCTGCGGAGAGGACTTGGGAGTGCTGTTCATGGCTGCTGGTGGGTGGGCAAGGTTCCCAATGGGCTCTTCAGGTTTGCTCCCTAAGATCTTTTCAAGGTCCAACTCATTGGGAGAGGGATCAGGCATCTTGGTCAGTTCTTCCAACAAATCTTGTAGTTCCTGGTCCACAGCATGCATGTTGCTGCCTTTTTCGCTATAGTGCCCCCCAAGGGGCCCCTTCTGCCCAACCTCAGCATTAGGCGGTACAGAAAATGGAGACCCAACGCCACTCCCATTCATGTGGGTATTTTCAAGCAGCATTCCATGTCCAGACATCGAGGAGGTTCCATGATTGGCTGAGAACGGAGAGTTTTGCATGTTGGGACATGAAACAGGATTGGTCCCAGGACCCATGGAAAGAGTGACATCATCAAGACAAAGTCTCTTACTCTCGCTTGGGAAGATGACATCAGGCATGGCATTTGATGCTGGTAAACCGTCATCTTCCACCTTCCTCTTAATGGATCCCTGTAACTGCAAGATAAATAGGTTTTATTAAGCAGACAGGAAACTCTGAACTTGCAAAGGCAAACCAGTGGAAACAGCAACAGTTGGAGACAGGCGGTTAGCTCTACACCAAAAGTGAGGGGTTAGGCCAGTGTTGTCCAGACTTGGCCACTTTAAGATGAGTGGACTTTAACTCCCAGAATTCCCCAGCCAGCATGGGGAATTCTGGGAGTTGAAGTCCACTCATCTTAAAGTGGCCAGGTCTGGACAACACTGGGTTAGGCTAAACTTTGGTTAAACTGGTTCCAAGCTCCTCTCAAGCGCTTCTGAAGCAGATCTCCTTAACTGCATCCCATCTTGGCTTCAACCCCACTGGCCAAAAACCAAAGCCTGCCTTCACACATGTTGCCAAGCCATAAGTTGGCTTGCGTACTTTGGATTTAGTGTGTTACGCTTCTCCACCGTAACAAATAAATCATGGTTTAGCATACTATGGACACCAGGTCCCAAACCTGCAACAGCATTTTCTCACATCTACTGCATGTTGAATCTTGCTTCTTTCTTCCATTCTAGACCACTATCCCCATTGGAGAGACCTTAATCCGTTTATCGCTATTTGTAGGACAAATTGTTATCATTTCCTGCTTTATGAATATATTTTAAAAAAGACCGTTTCCACCAGGGAGGAATGCTGTCGGCTCCTAGAGCACATACCAGCCTCTTTTCTGTAGAAATTAATTTTTCATCCAAACAATTGAATGCTTGTACAGAAACGTGGCCCAAAGCTGGCAAAGCATAGCTAACAAAGGGTATTAAGTTCATACTGAGACAGATCAACAATTTCACATTCCTTGCGGGCAGAGCATTTGAAATAATCTGCATACCTTCTCATCCAAGCAAAACAATGCAGCCTGAGTGATCTAAACAGACTCGACCTAACCACAGATACTTCAGATGGCCCCCAAACCAAAACAGTTTTAAAAAGGAGAGAAAGCAACTGACAACTAAATCCATGACAGCATGAATGAGTGTTTCTTCTGAAGCTCACCCACACTCTACGTTAGCATCTCTATCTATATGACCCTCAATAACCAACTAATTCGGGGATCCAGAAATGGGAATAAAACCAAACGTTGCGTTTCCCGCTGTGTCCAAAGAGGACTTTAAATAAATAAATAGAAGAACAGATCTCCAGGGATTGCCTGCCCTTTCCCCAAATTTAATTATCGTAGGTTCCTCCTTTTCAATAACTATGAGCTGCACGGCCAGTGGGATTAGATCAGATTAGACCATTAAACATAATATCTTCATTTAGCTTTTGGGAATGACCTAAAATGGTCTTCCCCGACATGGAGCCATGCAATGTGTTGGGATTGCAGCTTGAGTTCCTGCCAACATGATCAAAGGGAGTTGCAGCTCTTTTGCAGGGGTACTAAAAAGAAGGTTGCAGAAGAAGACACAGAGGAGGAGGAGGAGGAGGTCTACAAACAGCATTCATTGAATATTCTTCAGATTTTTCGAGAGGGCATAGAGAGATAATTAAAAAGACTCCTCTGTTCGTATAATTTATGTAGCACTTTAAAACATTTAGAGGATTTTCCTTATCACATTTAGCTTCAGATAAACCCAGCTGTTAAAAAAAAAGTTTGATGTACATTAATTATGGAAAACATAAAGGACTCCTTTACAGCATGCAAGACATAATTAACCTTGCTTTACAAACCTTCCATGTTCGTTATCCTAGCTTCGTTCAGCTTTAGGTAGCTTGAAAGATTTGATGTCCCAAATGCAATGACTGTAGTTTGGTTACAAGCTTAGCATTCCGCTACACCAGCGTTCCTCAACCTTAGCCACTTTAAGATCTGTGGACTTCAACTCCCAGAATTCCCCAGCCAGCATGGAGTTGAAGTCCACAGATCTTAAAGTGGCTAAGGTTGAGGAACGCTGTGCTATGCCACCAAGGCTTTTGCTTTAACTTGCCAAAGTGGGCCAGCAGCTTCTTGGTATGCCAGTCTGAATCCACAGCCAAGACCAAGCCACAAGATTTGATTGTGGAGTTAAATTAGCATAAGATGGGCCATTTACTACCAGCTGCTCTGTGGGAAGGATCTGTAAAGGGAGAGGGAGGAAAACAGGTCAACCATCGTGCAGACGCCTTTTCCTTCTTCCCTCCTGCTCAACAGGGCCACTTTCACAAGCCGTGCTGCGGGAAGGTTCTTCAAAACTAGGGTGCTTCTAAATACTAGTCTGAAGTTTTTATGACTGTTCATCTTATTTGGAAATGGCTTGGGAAGATTTTTCTCCTGGGAGGTGGAACACCCATAATTCTAACAGCCACAAGAGCCAATTAAAGCCACATTCAACCAACAGTTTACAAAGCCAGACAGCCGAGTACAAGTTTGGAAATTAGCCCAAGGCCCGCTTTCAATGGTGGGCAATGCCATTATGAAAATGAGCAGGGCCAAAGCCAATGCAAAAGGAGGAAACCCATGGAGGTTCTCTGATCTACTGCCATGCAACCCGTATGCCACAGCATTTTGCTTAATTAATATGAACTAGACTATGCCAACACGCTGTTGCTCTACATGCAAGTTCTCTTTTACAGAGAGGGCTCCAAGGCGAGATTCTCTGCTTATCCAGAGCGATGGTATGAGTCGACGCCAGATCTGACGTGATCTGCCCTTCATGCAAAGGATTATCCTAGCTTCCCAAATCTGCTGCCACAATTATTTGATAGCAAGCACTAGAAGCTATAGGCCAGTGTTCCCCAATGATCAAACAGGTTAGAGGGGATGGAAGTGGTGTTCTGGCACATTTAGAGAACATACACTTGGAGATGGCTTTTATGGGCGGCTGTCGCAGCAATGAAATTCTCCAATATGCTATTAGTATGGACGGAAAAACTTTAGGGCTGAAATTTGGGGAGTGCATGGTATAATACGATTATTTTAAATAGGTCTCTGCGACACTTTGGAAAAAAATTCAGGAAAGGCGTTTCAATGGGCAGATCTAGCCCCTGCCTGCAACTCTTTAAAGCAGCTATGTCTTTTCTCAGACTCATGTAGCTGCTCTTCTGCAGTGAACATGCAATCTTGGGAAAAGATGAGGTTGTTTGAAGAGTTGCAGGCAGGCGATATCTTCGTATTTCAAAGCACTTTTGGAGAATTAATCTAAAGCAGTGTTTCTCAACTTCAGAACTTTAAGAGGTGTGGGCTTCAACTCCCAGAATTCCCCAACCAGTCATCAGATGATCTGTATGATTTCTGCCCAACTGAACATATGGACTTTGTAGCTTGTAGACCATGGCTGATAGAATACTGCAAAGTGGGGACCCAGCCCATCATGGCTTATTCAATAAGCAATGGTTAGACACATCATGACTCAGTGCTCTGTATGGAACCCAACCCAGCCAAAAGGGGGAAACTCAGTGTGGTGCATGCAGGCTACAGGGAAAAACACACCTCTAATAAAAGAAGAAAAAAACAGGACAATGGTAGGCAAGAAATCCTTACACCTAGCTTACTCCAGCTTTCTGAGCCCACTGCTATTTATCCACCTTTGAAGTCACTTATGAAGCTATTGGGTAAAGACACTGCTTTAACTATGAGTCACTGTTTGGGTCACAAATATAACAAAGTTGATATGATGGAGAGAGATAGAGAAAGAAGTGCTTGTCCTTCAAAATAGCAGTGATTTGGTTTAGGCTCTCAGTAGAGTTTGCTGATGGCTTTTGTCTGCTAATCTAAAAGCTGGACAGTGCAAGCGTTCGAGAAGGTGAGAGCCATGTTTTCTTCTGCTCTTTGCCTCAACCCAGTGACCTCTCACTCCATGGATTCCTACTTCTCACAGGTCTCCACTTAACCCACCATTCGGACTTGGGCCAAACACCAGCTGGTTCAAACTCCATCAAAACATATGCAGAACCTCAACCCTCTGCCCCTATCAACCCTTTCATTGCTCAGTGTGTGGTTTTTTAAAGATTTTTTATCCCACCTTTATTATTTTTTATAAATAACTCAAGGCGGCAAACATACCTAATACTCCTCCTTCCTCCTGTTTTCCCCACAACCACAACCCTGTGAGGTGGGTTGGGCTGAGAGAAAGGACTGGGCCAAAGCCACTCAGCCAGCTTTCATACACCATCTCCTGGTTTCTAGCCTGGTGCCTTCACCACTAGACCAAACTGACTCTCCTTTTGCCTAACACAATTTTGCATAACACAAATCTCTAAAGATGTATTAGTAGAAGAGGAGTCCCCCCCCCCTCAATTTCTTCCCCTTCTTTCTTTATCAGCAAATGATGCCTGATCAGATCTGCCTTTCAGGAACACATCAGCCTTGTTTGGATCTGGAGTGTAGGCACTGGAGAAGAAAACCTGCACGTGGAACATTTCCAGCAGCTGCCAGAACAATCAGCCCCTGCCCTTCGATTCGAGTTGTAAGTCATATGGAACACGGCAGCTTTCAAAACTGTTAATGATAGACGTCTTCTAAAAATTATGACTGTAGATCTTGTCACTTCCTGCAGTCTAATTCACATCCTGCTTTGCATAACTTCTACAAAAAATAGAAGAAAAGAGAATAGCTCAGCCGGCCGTTGCAGCTAGAGAAGCCTCCAAGCTATGTAAGGAGAGATGCCTCCATCGGAGTAGATTCTCCTCCTCCTAAGTCTAGATGAAATTCCAACCCACGTGAAGGTGTTCATCAAGCCAGCCTGACTTAGCAGAAATGCAAAAAAATAAACGTGGGGGGCATTTCACGATTTGCAGTTAAAGGGAAGAGGAGAAACCTTTTGCAGAAAGACCCTACCTGCCTGTTGGAATTGCTTTCGATGTACATTTCAGTCTATGGGCTAATCTTCTCAGTCTCATCTTGCCTTTTTATAAAGCCTTTGCTGGTTTTATGTTTCAAAAGAGCTTTACCTAAGGGAGCAAAGTCTTACAACTTTCTCCTTCCACTTAAAAAGCGAACCACCCATTCAGTCTCATTTTTCAGGCGATGGCTTATTTTCAGTAATGCTGGAGTAAACCCTATCTGCCGATGTCCTAAATATTTTCTTCTCCAGTGAAAGAGACTTCTGTTTTCGTATCGCGGTTTCAGGTACTCTAAAATTTATTTCCAATTTCAGCTGCTGGTGTTTCTGAACTTATTTTATTGGTGGCGAATGCTGCTTTTCTTCCCCAGGATTTTCTGGCTCAAAATCGAGATCAATCTCCAACTGATGTTTTTTCCATCTCTGCTGCCTCACTTTATCTCTCTCTCATGGTTGTAAGTTGCAGAGTTGTCTGCGGGGCGCAGGCAAAAAAGTCAAGATGGCTGCCACATTGGTGTGATCAAAGTTCCATCCATTTTTTCCCTCTAGATCTAAACTTTTTTTCATATCACAAAACAATGTAACGCCCTTTGCAAGTCTTTATCAATGTCATATTTAGCATTAGCTGCACAACTCGAGCAACCTGATGTTTGTTAATATCTTAGAAACCACATTTAATGCTGATATAATTTTTTCTCATCTTTAAAGGTTTAATTGATCTTAATCATCACAGCATTAACACCTTCCAGTTTCTCTTGTATAAATACCACTGTATTCTGTTATCATCTGTATTCTATGATGTATAATTTGTATTTTATAACACAATAAAACAACTAAATTAGGGAAAGAAAAGAAAATGAAGCCTAGCGTTTTGTTTTGTTTTGAAGTTCCACCCATTTTTAAGCATGGCACATAAAAAATGGGAATTTTTATTGTACTGCTGTGGCTGCCATCTTGACCATTTCTTGACCATACCCTGCAGATACCTCTGCTGACAAATCACTCCGTCTCTGTGCAGCTTCCCCTTTTTGATCCAGGACCTTTCCCCTAGGATTTAATAATACTGCTCAGGAGAGATTCACAGACCCTTTTTGTGCTTCATTTCATTGAGAAATGAAATTCTCCTGGGGAAAGGCGAGCCACAAACACGGTTTCTCCCTTTCTGTCCTGCCAAAGTAAAACAGATGGGAAATATATATCTATATCTGGAGATGAAGAGTTTTGGCTGAGCAAGACCAAGCTGCACCCTACCCAATTGCACCCTAACTCTGTCCACTGGCAGGTGTCATACCTTGGCGATTCGAGAGAGAACAATGCCAGAAAATCTGCATCTAACGAATGCATTGCAAGGATCAAGACAATGGTGTTGCCTCTGCGTGCCAATCTCTCTGCAAAGGATGCATCTTAATTAGGCATCCGAGGACTTAACGGCAGCCACGCTGGGCATATTGTTTTGTTGTAACTTTCACATTTCATTTACTGACAAGCGTTATTAGCTTGACAGCTGAAGAAAGGAGGGCGCCCCCTCCCTTTCGTCTTCCCCTCCCCAACTTCATTTTTCTCTAGCTCCGTTTTTTTCCCCCCAATTCTGCCTCAAAATCAAGATCAAATCTCCAATTTATGCTTTTCCATCTCTGGTGCCTCACGTCACCTCTCTCTCATGCTTGTAAGTATCGTTTTATGTCACTTTCTCTTAGAGTGCATTAATTTCAAAATCCTCTGGTTCCTTTACCTAATTTCTTAAACTGCATTAATTCTTTGAGATGATCCAAGGAGGGTGGGAAGCAGACGCCCCCACTGAGATTACTTAGAAGGGATGGCGCTTGTATATGGAATTTTATTCCAATTCAGGCTCTTTCCCCCTGGGTTGTGATTCACCATCTTCAATTTGTACATGTTGAGAGGAACAAGGCACACAGAACACTCCTAGAAGAGCTCACTTTCAGGTATTGTGAACATGGTTTCTCCTCATACAACTCAACTATTCTGGCATCTTTGACGGGTTCAAAGTTCAGAGTGAAAATAAAACCTAAGAACAGGTTGGGCTCACCTAGCCTATCATCTAGGAGGTTCACACCCAGTTCATGGAGGCAGCAGCTCAGGCTGTTTTTCCAGCTCCATTGGGTCTGTGTAACTGATCTTGAAATGGCTACCCAACTAGATGGAGCCAAGCTATTGTTACTAATGTCTGCATCAGCTCAATTCATCATGGATTCAACCACTGCTGGAAGACACAGAAAGGAGGTCTTCATGGATGTAGATCAGAATCTTTCTCCACTTTACCTGATGGTGCTACAGATTCAACAGAGATGTTCTACATGTAGCCTAGGTGCCCTAACACTAAGCTATAGCACTTCACCAATTTCAGGCAGCAAATTCCATGCAGGCTGGTTTCACATATGGCACTAAGCCTTGATGCATCTAATCATAGTTTGCTCAAGTAACCACAGTTGGCCGAGTTCAGACAACATGCTCAGCCAAAGCCAGATAGATCCCATAGTGTATTTTGGCTTGGTGTAATATTTGAAACCAGTGACATTGCATTAAAAAAAAGGTGACCACTAATTGATTTAAGTTAAATGCTACATTTAAGTTGGATCTTGAAAAATGTAACATTCTGTATCCAGAAGTACTGGAATAAAGAACCCAACTGTGCCAAAATGTCTACCAGACCTTGGTGTCTTGAATGCAAGGATTCTTTGGCACCATATTGCAGAGAGCAAAGCATTCTTGGGAGTTGGCCGAAAACCGACACACTTGTGCCTATGCTGGAAAAAAATAGCTCTAACCTTGATTGCTCTTGGAAAGTCAACACCGGTGGATTATTCTGTAGACTCCCAATGGTTAATTATTGTGAAATGCTAGCTCCTATGAAACCAGCAAGATGCTTTCGGTTGGCTTAGGCAGAGATTTACTGTATACTGTGCAGCAGATACATCTGTGTCCCATAAAAAACTATCATTGGGTCCTACTTGATACCTACACATTTTAGGCCAGCCTCTGTCAATCTCTTACTCTCAGAACTGCAACTCCCAGAATTTCCACCCAGTGGAGATTTCATTTGCAGGCCCAACACACCTAAGTGGGGTCCACTTTGAGGAAAGTTGTCATGAAACATGGGATGCAGATTTATATGGAATTAGGTCACTGACTCTTGTTTGACAGCTGGTCCCCAGGATATATTCCAAAAATAAGTGATTTCACACCGCTAGCTATGTAAAAAGCTAATGAGCCACATTTTGGGTAAGCATAATGTATGAACTGAACCTATGATGTGAGACAGACCACGGGGACAACAATATATTAAAAATATACACACACCAGTGTCTTTTTTGTTGAAAGAGCTGCATCTTCAGGAATGGAAAATTTGGAGATAGGCAAACTACACATCTCTTTCTCAACCTTATGGCTTTGCAACTCCAAATCTCTCCCTTGCACAGCCAGTGGCTCTTCAAAAATTCTTTACAAGTGTTTTTTCTCTGAATAGATAGCTACCCACTGTAACTTCCTTGGGAAAAACACATACAGCCGAGTCAGCTGACGACATACTTTCCTTTCTATTCTGAAAACTCTGCTTAGAGAGACGTAAAGAACTTTGGCAACATACATAGTTCCATTTTCTTTAACACAATCTTTACATTCTGATCTAAAAGGTCAGTCATGTCACTACATGACTCAAGGTTATTGTCTTTTTTGCCAGGCCCACACAAATTGGGAGCACTAGCCTGATGACCCATATGTCATACTAACCACCAAACAACCTTCTCTGAAGGGGGAGAACAACAGTTTGCTTCAAATGTATTGATACTGGACTTATCGGCTAGGGAATCTGGAAGCTGTATTCCCAAGACACATGGAGACACCAGGTTAAGGATAATGGAAGTAGGATAAGTCATGAAACTTTCAACATTTGAGCAGTGTTTATCCTTTCTTCATTTGTATTTGTGTGTGTGTGCGCGCAATATGAAGCTGGGGACCAAAGACAGTGCTCCTCTTTCAAGCATATATTTGCGTTTTGGTATAAAAACCCTGCTGTCCACCACCCAATGCTTGTCTAAGATGCCTGCACCCGTCCAACGTATCACAACCCATTCTTTTGTCTGTTTCTGGCTTCGTTCGCCATGTAATTCAACCACTATGGTTTGTGAACCATGGCTCATGGGAGAACATGGCAAACCCAGCCAAAAAGGATTTGTTGCACAAACCACGCTGAAAAGAAGTCACAGCTTACCAGCCTGGGCAGAGTCAGCCAACGTCATTTTTGGACCTTCCCAAAAGTGGCCATGTCAAAGACATCTCTCTACCATAGCCCTGAGGAATCTATCAAGATGTTCTAAATGGCGTTTTATTCCAAGAGTTTAATTCACTCCACATTTCTTTCATCATCCTAAGAAAACACTTGCAGGCATATATTCTGAATCTTTGTCTGGGTGACTGGGAAGTCGTGGGGAAAATAGGAGGGGGAAGGCGTATTTGGGGTGTTCGCTGCCTTGAGTTGTTTATAAAAAAATAATAAAGGCGGGATAAAAAAATCTAAAAAAAAAGTTATCCTTCCTTTTCTAACACAGAGATTATACCTAGAGCAACCAACTGTTAAAAGGTCAGGACATTTAAGCTCCAGATATTTAGTTTAGAATGAAAGAACCGCTGTTGTCTCTCAGTTATGACATTTCTCTCTACATCCCCCCCCCAGGAATTCCTTTGTACCTTCTGAAAATTAAGGTAGACAATTGCCACCTTCTGCACGAGATGCCACAGAAACCAAAGACACCCGTGACGTAATGCATTTGATGCCCATAAGCACATCACTGCTGGCAACAAGGCTTAGTTTCCTCCAGGAAGATAGGGTTTTATCCACAAGAGGCTCAACTCCCCTCCCCATTAGAGACGCATGCCAGGATCTGCCGGAGTTCTTTCTCTCTTTTAGTGTGAAAAATCAAATGGAGCTGTTCTAATAATATGCTCGCAAAATACCGATGCCACCCCCTCCATTGTTAAAAAGGGAAAACAAATGCTGAAGCACTTGATTATGGTTGTGTACTGGTAGCAATACTTAAAAGAGCAACAAGCAGAAAAGGCAGAGTTCTCTTAGACTCCTCTTTTGCAATTTATGCTACACCCAGTCGAAATGACACCACGGATGCTCCCTGACGAGTTATGTGGAGCAAAGGCCAAAATGGTCCCACTCTGCCAGAGAGAAGTAGGAATTTCACTAAGACGTCGCACAGCTTGGATAAGCCTCGCCACACCAATCTTCTCCAGCCTGGTATCCTTCAGATCGCTGGGGAACTACCACTTCCAGCTGCTTCAACCGCTCTGGGAATTAATTAAGTTGTATTTCAAAACATCTGGGAGACACCAGCTAGGAGAGAGGTTGTCTATTGGAAACTAGAATGTGTAGGGGAGATTACAATGGGATCAGAACTTAGGTTTCTCCTTTAGCACTGTGCATGGTTTCCTTCCTTCCTTCCTTCCTTCCTTCCTTCCTTCCTTCCTTCCTTCCTTCCTTCCTTCCTTCCTTCCTTCCTTCCTTCCTTCCTTCCCTTCCTTCCTCCCTCCTTTGTGCTGTGAGAAATGTGTCAAAACACTTCCTTCCAGTCTTCCTTGCTCATTTTACATTAAAATATTATCTCATTCAGATCATGGCTGAACAAAAAGTGGGGGAGGAGACTTTTTTTTTAAATGCATTTGTTTTGCAAGTTCCCACAATGGTGCCTAGTTTGTTACATTGCAGGTTATTAATCTGAGATGCTGAAAATAAAAATAACCCGGGGAGAGGGGAAAGAAGAATGGAAGGACGAGGTTCTGATATGCCGTTCCTCAGTTGCTGGCTTCCATTCTACAATCTTCGGAAGAGAGACTGTTCCTTTATTTTTTTTCTGTTCAATTGTGTCTGATTCTTGGAGGCTGCCTGGACGAGTCCCTGAAGTTTTCTTGGCAAGGTTTTTCAGAAGTGGTTTGCCATTGCCTCCTCCCTAGGGCTGAGAGAAAGTGACTGGCCCAAGGTCACCCAGCTGGCTTTGTGCCTAGGCGGGACTAGAACCCACGGCCTCTTGGATTCTAGCCTGATGAGGCTAGAGGATAGACACTATAAAATTAAGCATACAGAAGAACTGTACGCATCCAATAACAGTACAGGTAGTCCTCGCTTAACAGCTGCCTCGTTTAGAGACTGTTCGAAGTTATGACAGTCAGAAAAAAGCTTTGCAACCAATCCTCACATTTATGACTGTCACAGCATCCTGTGGTCATGTGATTGCCATTTGCGAGCTTTGCAACTGGCTTTCAACAAGCAGAATTAATGGAGAACACGGAAGTGAAATTGTAAGTCATGGTCATGTGATGTCTTGCTTAATGACTGCGGTGACTCACTTAATGATAGAAGTGGAAGTGACATTATAAGTCCAGTACAGTCACCTGATTTTTCGCATAGCGACTGTGGCGCTTAGCAACAGAGTTGCCGGTCCTGATTGTGGTCGGTAGGTGAGGACTACCTATAAGTTACAAATGCCCATTGCAACATTTGCTGTATCACAAATGCTCACCACAAAATTTGCTGTCAACTGCTTCTAATGCATAATATATTAATTAACCACCTACGTTTCTAAATCTAAAGAGGATGAAAAGAATTGTTAGACAGCCAGACTACTGACTCCGAAAGCATGAATAAGACAGAAAGGGGCCTTCAGTTCTTCCTCTCCTGCAGGATGGGGCCCTAATACAGGAAGGGATGTGATATTTCTTTTCGTCAGTGTGTTTGAGAGAGACTTTGGACTAGTGGCACCCTTAGGGCGGGACTTGGATGCTGGCACCGCATCTGCCACCTTGCCTGTTTTACCTGAGGGCACTACAGATGTGGTGTCGCCAGCTGCTGTCAACCACTGAAAGATCCTGAAAGGTTGTTGTTTTTCCCTTTGAAACGTGTGTCATTTTAGAATTGGGACGATTGTCCTTTCCACTCCTCACAGATGAGACTTTGCTCCATAAGGAGGGAGGGAGGGAGGGAGATCAACCCCAAGAGATAAGAGGAACAAAATGGAACGGGGTCAGGCGTTATGGCACATCTGCTTTCTAGGACGAAGGAAAAGCTGGATTGCGTCTGCCTTGAAATGAGAGGCCATGTTAACTATGCAGAACTGCACAACTGCTCACAATTTAAAACTTCCTCTTTTCACCGGATTACAACCGTCATGACAAATCGTGCAGGGGAGGGAACGGGCCTGCAGTTTTTGCCTCGATGAATCAGATAACAAACGTGGGAGGCGGGGTGATGTCATCTTTATATCAAGAACACATTTTCGGCAAAGACGTGAGCTATTGTTCGATATGTAAAGCACACGAGCTCGCTGCCGTAGAGGAAACACAGCTCCTACCTTTTCCTGACCGAAAAGAACATTAGAGGGTTCCCCAGCTTGCAGATCAAACAATAAATACAAGTAAAATGACAGATGGATACAAACAGACCGGTTGAGAAGAGCAAGATGGGATCTGCTTGGAGAGAACCACAAAACAGAACTCAGTCGCTCCATTCCTGACCACCTAGCATTCAGCTTTTGGCTATCTGAGATGTTGCTGGTCTTGGCTCAGAAATATGGGAACCTACCATAGTTGCCAGCTTAGAAAAACCTTGATTATTCTTTAGATATGGAAAGAGCAACATGATGTCAGAGTATAGAGATGAAGCAACAGCTAGTCCTAGATCGCTGGAACCCAACCCAGTCACAGGAATTTCTGAACACATCTGGCATCTAGACTTAGCATCCATGAGTTGTGAATTATCTAAGCAAGTAATCAGTATCTATACAGGCTGGATCAGACAGTGATGTCATTACTTTATGTCTTAACCGTTGTGATGTCATGAAGGAGCCTTAACAAACTTGAGCCAAGTAATTGAATGCTCAGTGGAGCTGGAGAGCATGCTAAGTGCTAAGTAGGATTCAGTATTTGAAAAAAATCAGAGTTTTAGGCAGCAAAACTAAGCAGTTCCAGTAGAATTCCAAACAATTTCAGTATTTTGGCTTTAGCTGCACACTCCTGTTGGCCAAAGTCATTGCCTTCAAAAAATATTTATATCAAAATTACCAAACAAATAATTACAATGGAATAAGATACAATGAAAAAAAAATGGGTAGGTGACTCCAATAATCTGCTCCAAGTTCTCACCATCTTAAAAAGGCTGAGGGGAGCCATCAAAAATCTTAAGGCTTCTACCTGCATTAAATATTTTGGGAATGTTGGGTATGATCTGGATACTGTGTGACATTTCAGGCTTCTCAATAGCTATGTTAGTTAAGGATTCTGGGAGCTGAAGTCCCACACATCTGAGGACATCTGGGGACATCTGGGTTATTGAAAGACACTGCCTTCAAACTGAGGGGAGTGTTTTGAATTCTTTAACAAACAGAAATTAAATGTTGGAAACTTCTTGCTAGAAATTAGTACAATCTACTAACCCCTGCCTCAACTGAGGTCAAGAAGACGAAGGCCAAGAGCTGGATTCCACTGTATTATTCCCATGAAACTCCCTGTCTTTCCGACACATCCTGGTCTCTTGTGTTCCCACTCTTCAAGATGATCAGATGTTCCCTACTCTAAATTTAATCAAGCTATGGAAAGTTTCCAGACTGGGAGGAAAGAGCATTTTTAACATACAAAAGGTGGACAATATCATGATGTTTCTTCTTTAGCAGTGACGTATCGACTTGAGAAACCTAACGTTTTCCAGCAATGCCATATGTCCGTGCAGAATAGGAAACCATTTGAATTTTTAAGTGATTAAAAAACACTCTTGTCTTTTATACACACCAGGAAAAGTTTTTGAAAAAGTCAATTAAAGGAATGGGGGAAAAAAGAGGGGGCTGGGTGGAACTCAGGCTCGCTTCATTTATTACAACTCTTTTAGAAGAAGAGCCCTCTCAGTTATGTGAAATGACGTTACCTCACTGCCCAAGGCTTTCTAATTCTGTAAACAGGAAGGAAACCGGCGCACTTCTCCTTAAGCGCCAATTCTTCTCTGCTCTATTAATTCTGGAGTTCAGCAAAGCTCTCTGGTGTGCCCATGTAGGAACAGTAACTGAAAGTTCCCACTGCTCTCTGTTGGGGGACCCCAAAGAAATGTTCTTCTCATAGGGCACCCTTCACTGCACATCCTTCTTTTAAAGGAAGAGAATTCACAGAGAGCATGCCACGAGAACGTATGGTAAGAAAAACTCTACGGTTGCAGTGGTCAAGCATCTGTCTGGTCCAGCACTTAGTATCCACTCAATGGCTGACCAGGTGCATGACCGAGACTCCCAGATATGGAAGGAAAGGTTTCATCCCTGGGATCTGGAAGGCAGTAAAAACCATCTTCCAAACTAGTAGTCATTGGTAGCCCAAGTCTACATGTCTCTGTCAAGTCAAGTTTTAAAACCATCTAGCTGGGGAGTGTTACCATTCCTGACTGCAGCAAATCTAACCAATTAATTATGCATTGTGCAGAAAGGTGTTTCCTTTTATTGTTTTGGAATCTCCCTGCTTTGACTTTTAGTGTCTGGCACTTAATTTCTCAAACAACTTTCATCTGGAAGCCAGTGTGGAAGCATTCTTCCTAACTTCAGCTGTTTGGCCATTTCACCACCCAAAAGCCTTCTGCCCACCTTCAATCCCCTGTGGATGGAAGCTACTTTCTCCCAAGTCTTAAAAGCGAAAAGAGCTGCATTCCAAAGCTGCAAATGAGATTTGACTGATACTGTAGAAGGAGCAGAAACGATTAGGAAATTGTTGCTTGAGAATCCTGCTCGAAGAAACGGTCAGGCCCACCAAAAAGGAGCAGGAAGGTACAATGAAAGGAAAGGAGAAGAAGAAATGGGGGAAGAAATCCCTTTGGAAGAATGTTTTCCTAAAGACAAAAATCATCAGAGTTCTTTCACTGCACATGAGATAACTATGACCCTTGCAGGAAGTGCAGGGATCTACTTCTGACTCTTTTCCTAGGTCTCCTTTTAGTTTCAGGGTCAATACTCCTGTTAGAGTTGGAAAGTTTATTTATTTACTACAAGTTATATGCCACTCAATCCAACAAGACTAAAGCAACTTACAAAAACAAAACAAAACACAGGCTTTAAAGTAAAAACTATAACGAACAGCAAAACAAAACAACCCCCCCCAGCACCTTGAGGAACACCCAACCCACACCAGGGGGGTCTACCTCATCACCAATCTATTTCCAAGGTTCTGCATAAAAGCCAGATTTTTGTGGCTCCCCCCCTCCAAAAAAAAACAAAAAACAAATTAAGGTGGGAATCA
Organism: Python bivittatus; assembly: GCF_059951505.1. Taxonomy (NCBI): domain Eukaryota; kingdom Metazoa; phylum Chordata; class Lepidosauria; order Squamata; family Pythonidae; genus Python; species Python bivittatus. Next base: position 8,800,965 of record NW_028277094.1, read on the forward strand.
ATCTAACTTCAGGAATAATTCTGGTCCAGAGAAAGGAGGCTGCAACTGAGAAGGTTTGTTTCCTGTTGCCCCTGAAGATAACACCATTGAAGTCCACACATCTTCAAGGTTGCCAAGGTTGAGAAACACAGGTCTAGATGCGCCACAAGAGAAACTCTGCCTGAAGAGATTACACCTAGGAATGGTAGCAGCAAGAAGAAGAAGAAGATCTGATCTTAGCTGAGAACCTACTACTAGCAGTAAGACAACAGCCTTGGATGGCAGGAAGGATGGGAATCCAGCAGGATGACGGGTAGGTAAAGGAAGAACTCAGCTTGAAATGAGAGATTAAAACGGCTCCCCATGGCCCTGTTTACCTAGCCAGATAAAATGGCTGGAAGCCAGATGGGTTCACGGACGCCTGGGAAGGGAAGAATTTTCATGAAAAGTTGCCACCGGGGAGGACCTCCCCCCCCAACCCTGCAATCTCTCCCTATCCAAACCCACTTAGAAATTAGGTTTCCAAAGAGCATCCTTTGCCTCAGAGCGAGACGTGAGGCGTGCGTGCGTGCGTGCGTGCCTGTCGACGTGCAGGAAAGCCAACTGGGGCGCAAGACCGCCGTGGGGATTCCCTGTCCGCTTTGGGCTGTGATTACCCCCTGCGGGGTCCTTGTTTCAACTTTCATGGGTAAACTCACACCCACAAAATTAGAAGAGGCCCCAATTTCCACCATCCTCCAACCCCGTTTGCGGTTGACACACAGCAATTTATCAGCCTGCCAAATTAGCTTCCAGTTCAAGAAGCTAATTAAGTTGATATTTAACTGGAAAGAGTGCCAAAGCAGAGGAATGGGAGCTGAGCGTACCTCTAAAATAGACCTTTTCTGTTGGACTCAAAAATGGCTGGGGGGGGGGGATCTCAGCCAAGAAAAAAAAAAAAGCATATTAAATCACTCCAGTTCTGCTCTGGCGAGGTTAAAGACCAATTATTTGCGTTAAATAAAAGCTCTGCTGCCTCTTCCTCGACTCCAGCGTTCCTTGAAGGAATATTAAGGAAAGGAAAAAAAAGGAAAAGGAAAAGAAAAACGCTGACAAACCGAACAGATCCGATGGGTGTCCGAAGCTTAATAATTCATCATAACTTGCTAGATCTGTCTGTGCTTAAAAGGCATCTCTTGCCAGAAGCAAAATACAAGGGGAGGAGATAAATAATTACAGCTGGAGGCTGTTACATACTGAAGCTCTAAAAAGAGCTTGTTAAAGCAGGAAAAAAAAAAAATGGGGGGGGGGGAATGAATGAATTCAAATAAGCAAGAGCTCCTAATTGAACGCAGCCAAGGATTGTCAATATGTAGGCTTCCTATTTCCTCCCCCCCCCTTTTTTTGGTAGGAAATAAGACACCCCAAATGTTCCTCCCATGGTATGTCGGAACTCTGTTGCAAAATGACCCCAAAAAGGCCCCCCCGGCCCTTATCGGCAGAGGCAGCCCAGCTGCTGACCTTTCACCGATGACCTGCGCTCAGTAAACAGCGCATAACCCAGTGGAAGGGAGAGGGTTGCGGCCGTGCTGCTGCGCCACTGAGCAAGCGCTCTCCTCTTATTTCCTGGAAGCTGGCTGAGCTTAAGGGGCACAGCCCCGTTGTTGTTCTCGAACGCAAAACCCTCCTCCGGCATTGCAAACCGCCGTCCAAAGCGAACCAAACGAAGATCAGGGTTTGAGTTGCGATCAATCAGTCAAGCGATCAATCATTATTCTCCTCCACTCCTTGGTCAAGGTTCTAGCAGAAGACTCCACTTCTTCCCAAACCCAGATGGGACAGGCCTCAAGGGTTGCCCGCAGGAAGAGGCTGTGTTAGGTGTAGCCAGCAGCATCCGTGGGGGGAGGTCAAAAAAGTCAAGGTGACCATCCCCTTGATTGGGGGGGGGATCCTGCCTGCCACCACCGCTGGTTGTCATCCAACATCTGCAGGGCACCAAACAACCTACATTGCCATCGAGGGGTTTAACTCGTCGATGGGCAAAAGGTTTCAGAGGCACACCATGTCGCACTGAAAACACAGTTTTGAAAGGGGGGGTTGACCATCCCAAGCTCATTGCAAGTGTGGCGAACGCTCCCAAGGCAAGTGTTTGAAATTCAACCTGCTTTGCACACCCTCGTTTTAACTGGGGCCGAATAAAGTCCCTAATAAAAGAGGCATCTGTTTTTCGACCTTATTCCCCCCCCCAAAAAAACTTGAGAGGTTCTTTCAAACCTCTCTTCTGAACATTTCTTTGCTGGAAGTGGCCCGGGGGGAGGGGGGGCTGCTGCTGTATACTTTGCCCATCTTTTCACTCCTGGGAAGCTGGGCGGTTGCCTCTCCAACTTGAAACAAGCCCCCCCCCAGGAATTTTTTCATGAGGTCTGGTCTTCAGGCTGCTGGAGAGCGGATTGTGCCAGGAAAGACTGGACGTTCATCCTGTTAATACATGCAGGAGCATCAAGGCCTCCCAGGGGAAGTTTCCTCAAGTTCTCCTTGCCTTTCACATACATTTTAACAGCAAATCCTCCCCCCCCCCCCCATCAGAGTGAATGAAAGCAGGGAGCCCCAAAAGCTAGAGAATTTTTTTTCAACGCAACCCTGGCTTGAACACTCTTCCCCACTCGACCAGTGATACGGAGGAGCAAGGGGATGGGAATTCGTTCGCTTCCTGCTTGGCAGGAAAATTTCCAAGATCCGCTTGCCGCATTCAGCCAGTTTGGTTGCTTGACTTCGGGCTGCGTGAGACAAAAGAATTTCTTTTTGTGTAGAGTATCTGAGAATGCTTTGACCGGTCCGTCTCAAGTAACCGCAGAGGCGACACAAAGGGATCTCTAATGCAGAACAAGTTCAGCTGGCTTTTCCAAAAAAAAAAAAGAAGAGGAAGGAGGAGGAAAGGAAAAAGGCACCCCGCGAGACCTTGGAAATCGTGGTATGAAAATATTGCCCCGGGAATATCCTACCACCTGGGACTTTGCAAACTGTGTTGCCGTTTCTAGAAATATTGGTAGGGGAGGGAAACTGAGAAGACAGCATTTCCATTTCTCAGTCTTTTGCTGCAGCCCCCCAAAATCCATGCAAAGGAAAGAATAAAGGGCAAGGGGGGACGGGGACGGGACGGGGATGACCACAGCTCCATTCAAAAGACCAAGTCTCTGCTTCTCCCCTGGAACATCTGCACTCCTGCAAATATCGCGGGAGCGATCTCGGCCCACGAGAGAAATTAGCAAAGGAGTCGAGGGGAACTAAAAATAGTTGCGCGCAGGCCTCGTTCCGTTTTAGCAGAACGCTAAGAAGAGAAAGTGTTCGTCAGAGGCGGGCTTTGGTTTATATAATATACCAGATCAGACACTGGCTTTTTCTCCTCCTGGTGCAGAATTTTTCCTCCCTCTAGTACAGTGTTTCTCAACCTTGGCAACTTTAAGAGAGGTGGACTTCAACTCCCAGAATTCCCCAGCCAGCCATGCTGGCTGGGAAATTCTGGGAGTTGAAGTCCACCTCTCTTAAAGTTACCAAGGTTGAGAAACACTGCTCTAGTACAAAAGCTGGGGCTGGCTGAAGACGCTGGGTCAAATCTCCTTCAAGATCCTGATCAGGAGAGCTGCTTCAACGTTGCAGCTTGAAGGACCCATCAGAACTTGACACATTTATGCCGATCTGAAAAGACACACTGGTACATGAGTCCTTCCTATTGGAGAGCGCTCTACAGCTCATCCTTTGCCCAACATGGCCCTCAACTGTGCCCTGGGGCTACCGTGCCCCGAAGGGGGAGAAACGGCTAAGGATTCCCAAGACACTGGGACAGGGTGAGTAGTGGTTACAGCAAAAAGCCTAGAAGTGGGGAGTCTCCTATTCAAGGCCACCCTCAACCATGGGAACTCTGTGCATGCCTTTGGGCCAGTCAGTCACTCCGTTTCAGCCCAACCTGCTTCACAAGGTTGGGGAGGAAATAGAAGGCATACAATGTACATTGCTTTGATCTCCCGGAGGAAAGGCAGGATATACATCAAAGAAAGAAGAAAAACAAAATATACTTTCTCTCTATGAAATAATCAGTGGGAAAGAAGATGTGTAGTTGGGGGGGGAAGGAGAGAAAGGGGGGATGAAAACGTCTGGAAAGCATTTACCTCCTGTTTTATTTTTAAACAAGCAGAGTTCTTATTACATTTACAAATAATCCCTGTTCTCCCTTATATAACCTGCAGAAATTCATGCTAAAGAGGAAGAAACTGAAAGAGGCAGCATCTGAATCTGTGTTATAAATGAAGCCCTCAAACAAACTTAAAAAAAAAAGAAAAGTCTCAGAACAATTCAAGCCACTAAGGTTCGATTCAACTTCAGAAAGAAAGAGGTTAATCCGAGGGCTTCCTTTAAGGCAACGAAGGCAGAGAAGAATGGGGGAGAGAAAAAGAGCAGCTCTTATATTTCTGAAACACTCCCAGATTGTAAGTGCAAAAATTCGGCAAAAATGCCAGCCCAAAACTCCACCCGCTCGTAGAGAAATGATAAATGGGTCATCGCTACAACACCCAAGGAATCCCAATGAACAACAGCCAGCTAATTAGATTCCCTCCCCTTTGGATATTAAGGGCCCATTTGCACCTATTAATACGGATTACCATTACTTGCTCCGTGAATCAAATTAACCCATTTATCAAACAGCAAACTCTCCTTGGGGCTCTTATTAGAAACAGATGGGGGGAGACAGGCCTGGCCCCCCTCGGATCGGAAAGCATCTGATTCAATTGCGCGACCCAGGAGAGGAGACCTCGGGACTTAAAATTTGGAAATGACAAAACTGCTGGCGTTAGTATAATGGGGTTTCTTTGTGGCATTCAATCTATCTGTCCAACCTGAGCAGGAGAACCGCCATCTGCACTCGAGTCCATACGTGGGCTGTTAAGCACGCCTCGCTCGTTTTTTAGATGGGTCTACAGTGATGCAGAGAGTAAGGAAGATGACCTTGACGGAGCTTTGCAGGAACCCTTGCAAAAGTCCCTGCGTATCTCCATCAAGGTCACCTCCCTTACTCTCTACCATAAAATCAAGGCATTCCTTGAATATTCCCCTTCTCTCTCCTCTGAGAAAATGTAGTTTCACAAAATGGGCCCAATCGAATTCTGTGACACAACAGACCAGGGATTATTCAGGTGCCAAACTGCATCAAAATGTCACACTAAGGGTACACTATGCTGGGCCCTTGGGTTGAACTGCACACCTTGTTGAAAGTTGGTTGGGGGATGCTCCTAAAGTGGAAGGAAAGTCTTTACATTTCAGAGGCCATCTCTGTGCATTCATAAATCACGTGGGAGATCAAGGACAGCAAGCTCACGTCATGCTAAACCACAACATGGTAGTTTTTTCACTTGGCACAAGGGATGAACTTTGTAAACCATGATTTAGCACCCAATACACCAAACCAGTGGTGGTTTATTCAACAAACCATGGATAAAATATAGTATGGCATAGTAGCAGTAGGAACACACACAGATCCGTTTGTAGGGCAAACTATGGTTAGATATGAGAACTCTAAAGAGACTGGACTTGAAGCTCAGCTACAACTGAGTCAATTTTGAAAGCCAAGTTGCAGCCATGTGGGAATAAAGCATTAGATTTGTGGCAAAAAGCTTTGCTCTTAATTGTCTCCTCACCTCCAGGATTACAAGCCAGGTTTCTACCCTAACAATCATCATTTTAGAAACATCAGTATTGGATAGCATATATTGCAAATGTTCTCTTGCAACAGATGAGTATTCCATTAGATGGCATGTTAAGGCTTTGTTAAAGCAAACAATTGGGAAAATTCAAACTAGGGGGGTTGTTTATAAATCTTTATTTAGCAATCCTATATCAGATGCTATGAATCATATCCCTGATGGCTTCTCTCAAATCCAGAAAGAACACAAAAACAGAAAAGATGCAAAGTTCTGAATCAGCAGATAACGGTTCGTTGCAAATAAATATATTGCCTGGTTAATTTTCCTTCCTCCACCAAAGTTTTATTTCTTGGAGAATTAGTTGCGTGTATCCCATCACCTGACTGAATCAGAATGAAAATCATGCCTTATTTCATTTCCATTTTTGAGGATAGCCTCAAAAATGCTCCCAAACGCAAGGATAGGAAAAGGATGGGAGTTGCGAAACAAAGAAACCAGTAGAAAGAAAGCTAATGACAATAGTTGGGGACTCGGCATGCTTCTTCTCCTTCAGTGAGGGTTTATTTCCAGTTTCTGGCTCCAATGGTTCCTGACAGCTGCTGGACACAAGGAGAAAGTAGGTCAGAGCGAGCTACAATCAGCATCGGAGGATCCCATTAGACAAGCTGGCAGGGTAATATGGCGACCGAGGAAATGTGTAAAGCAATGCCTGTGATGTATTTATCTGCAGCAAACACTCGTCTGCTGTTCAGACCCCTCACATCTTTTCAGCTTTTGCATTCTTTCTGAATTTGAGAGCACCCATCAGGGATATGATTCATAGCATCTGATGCAAGACAGTTAAATATTTATACTGCCCCCCCATAGTTTGAATTTTCCCAATTGTTTGCTTCAGCAAAGCCTTAAGATGCCATCTAAAGGAACGCTAATCTGTTGCTAGAAAACATTTTGCACTATTTGCTACCCAGTACGCATTTTTCTAACACCATGGTTGCCAGAGCGGAAACCCGACCTGTAATCCAGGAGGTGAAAGACAATGAGTGTTTGTCCTATTTAGGACACCGAACAAACAGCCTGAAGATATCTTCTAGTACAACCAGTATATTGATCTCCATGGGATTATAACACTCCTCTCCACCCAATGCCCTGTTTCCTATGTTTGGACTCTTAGCACGAGAGGCACAAGACAAGTCTATCAAGAAAAGACACCAGAGGGAATAAAATTTTCAGGCTGAGGAGTCCATCTCTTCTTCCTAGCCTCTGGTAGGCTTTACCAAGCCCTCTTTCACAACCCTCCCAAACCACCTCCCCAAAGGGCCAACATTTCTATCTCTGCCACATCTCCATGGGGTTCAGAAGTCAACACTGCCCTCTTTTTCCCAAATGAACCTGCAATACTCAGCCACAAAATATGAATCCCTCGAAAATGACCATGAGTGGGATTCCAAATTTTGCGTTCAGACCAAGGCTCTGAAGAAGCCAAGGCTAACACAGCTCCTTTCTCAACATCTCCAAACAAAGGGGCAGCCTTTTCTGGACACGTATTACTCTCTGGGGTAAGAGAGATCTCAAAGAGATACGGTTGCACGGTGAGAAGGGGTGAGCAAAAGTAACAAGTGTTCAATCTGAGCTTGGTCAGGGACTGTGATCTTCATAGAAGACACAGGCTGGCTGTGAGAAAGAGTAAGTTTCCTTATAAACCAACCTGGGCTACTTTGCTTCATATATACCCTGAAGGGTACCTAGGTTTACCATGTTACAGTTGGAGGACACCAAGTACCTCCACCTAAAGATGAGACTTTCTTCTTGGTCAGTTATTTCTCTCCCACTATTAGGAACCACAATTCAATTTGGCCTCTTGTCTAATGCAGCACGCTGTTCCAAACACAGCTATTCTGGCCTCTAGGAACTAAACAATATATTCAGCTGGGCAAGACAAATGTTCACCACTGTAGCTAGCCTGAGAGCAGCAGAGCTGGATTCAGAACTTGTTTCAGCCCAGTGAGTCACTGAGTGTGACACTGGCTCAGCTTCCTTAATTGTTGCTTATTAAAGCTTTGTTTTTTTTTTTTTTTAGAAACAGTGAACTCCTTGGCTGAAAGCTGTAGTTCTAGCTGCGCTGGTGGTTGTGAGAGAACATGACAGTCCTACTGTACGTTGTACTTCAGCCCTTCAAATAGGACTTGGGGAGCCATCTGGTCAACCCGTTCTTGCAGAGACATGCAACGGCAATCCCATGCTGGCTTCTTCCACTCCAACAGGAGAACCTGACATTCCTCTGTGGATTTCTTAGGCAAGGACACCAGGCAAATCATGTGCAATTTTCTTCCCGGGAAAAAAAAAATGCAACACCTTGGTGAACTCTGCCAGTAGAAGTTCAAACTTTAGCACAACCTACTTGCTCACCTGATTCTCAAAGACAGCTGAGACCAAGCATGTAACTCCACTTCTTTGGTTTGCTTACAGAGCAGAGGGGAGATTGCTCCCTCATGCAGAATTTAGTCACTTACACTTAAAGAATGTATATCTTAGAAAACAGAGAGGTGTATTTGACAGGAACAATTTCAGCTGCCACGGGCATAAACAACGCCAAATGAATAGTTTTCAGTTTTCGCTTTACACTATACAGTTTCTGCAAAACAGAAAGCTCTTAGACAATGTTTGGTTGTAGTTGCAAAGTCTGTGGAATCCTCTGAAAACAGAAATTTGGCCCTATTACTTTCCCGATCAAGAGGTCTGTTCCCACATCACCCCTTCAGGGAGGCAGGCTGGGAATTTTTCCTTGGAAAAACGTCCAGCGTTTCATTTTTCTTCAAGTAGTTTCTCAATTTCATCACTTCATTAGTGATAATGCATGTCAATGACAAGTACAGCTGCAAATGCAAATATGGCAGTTAATGAATTATTTTCACATGGTATCTCTACCAGGCCTGTGAGAAAAAAAAAAGACCGCTGATTAGAAACTTTCCCAGAACACAATGGAAATTTTCCCACATAAAATAAACACTTTCTGGGCAAATTACCCCATGCAAACCCAACGTTGCAGAAAACCATTATTTCTTAGACTGGAAAACAACTCAGAAAAGCAAAATTTGTCCTAAAATGCAAGTACCTAAAAGTGGAAGCAAAGAGTGCTCAGCTACAGGAATAACATTTTTAAAAACACTGAATGTGATTAGTGTGAGGAGATCACCAGCCTATAAAGAAAGGAGATGCTTTCAAAGATACTAAAATATGTAACTGATTTGTCTACATATCTGATAAAAATCAATGCAATTAGCAAACCACTGAACACTTGAAAGAAAAATTGATTGCTGGCAAAGCCCAACAGAAAATAATCAGTTCAGCCTTCTAGATTGTCTCTTCATAATAAAAGTTATTTAATCACTTCCAAATTGTTTCCCTATTAATAACAGTGCTAACAGCTCTTCTTTTCTTCGTAACATCTACTGTTTTTCTCAAAAAGTCCTTAAAATCTCTTTCAGAGTTTCATTCTCTAGCAGAGTTTTTAAGATTTCCATCTCAATTCCAAAAACAGAAACACAGAACAAAGAAGTTTAAGGGATGGGAGAAAAATATTGGAAACCCATTCTGCTAATATTTATTAAACACTTAAGACTGCTATTTTATCAGTATGATTTGCAGGGTCAAGGTTCCACCGCAGAAGATCAGCTCCTCTTTTATCCACCTACACTTGATTAAGAATTTCATAAGAAAAGGATCCACGGAAGTTAATTAAGAATATGGATTAGTGCCATTTGCTCAGTAAACTAAGCCATAATGTGATTTGTTTGGATTTGGCTTAACATGATGTGTGAATTCAACCAGTATGGCTTCGTGTAATCTATGAACCAAGCCACTACTGCTGGCTCAACAAACCATAGTTAACACAAACCATGGCTTAGCTTGAAGTATGCACTCATTCCGTCAGCTGTAATCCCAGTTTGCCCCCATCTGCATACGCGTAAAGCAGTTTGTATACCTGATCGTGCTACGTAGGCGTTAAATATTATTACTAAAAATCAAGTTTCATCCTGATTTCCTAATTTATACATGGCAATAGCCAAGCCACTCCCTTGCCCCCAAATTCTGGCAATTAGCTCAGATTGGGATTCTTTAGGAAGTCCTTCAATCTGTCTCCCTTGAAGACAGGTGTTTTTTCTTACAGACGTCAGCTGCTTCTGGCACCTGGCCATTTGGAAAAATCTCTAGCCTCTCCTGCTTCTTTCCGATTAGTTTTGCCCATTTAGGAACAGGAGCATCCAGAAAAAAAAAACCAGAAATCTTGAAACAACCTCTTAATCTTTCAAGTCCCCAGATCATCAAGACTAATTCCTCATTGCAAAATAGCACAGACCCATAATGAATGTTTCTTGCTTGAGTCCTGCTTTGCTATCCATTCCTTTTGAGGAGTTGGCTTTGAAACCATTCTCAGGGTGAGGAAGAGAGAGGAGGAGAAATGTCCTAAGTCATTCAGAGAAAAATATAAGGTCTGGACATGCTTCAAGATGGTTGAAACCTCATTACTACTTTTAAGTGATCTTTTTTTCAAGGAGCACCGTCTCATACCATCTTTCCTTCTGCCCTCAGAAGAACGTTGCAGAGTAGGTTAGACCCAAAGACCACAGAGACAAGTGAAACGCGTGAGATGTGATAGCTACAAGCTTGGTGGTTAATCAGGGCAGCACCTGGGGGACCATGGCTGGCCTCAGAAACTAAGCAGGAACACTTCACTCTGGAAGAAGTCAACAGCAGACCACCGCTTACACCGTTGTCAAGAAAATTACATCCAGGTGCACGTGAAATCACCAGGATACTTTATCCTGATGCACTATTTCAAGCTAGAGCAACCTGTAATTTAGAGTTCCTGGGACTGCATGACTGAAATCCAGAGAGATGAAGCTGATCTTCTACCAATTCCTGATGGAAAACAACACAAATCAGGTGCCCTGAGAAACTCTGAATCCCTGAATGAAGCAAGAACAGCCCGAAGCCCCATCTCTTTGCATGATGTCCACACATACACAGCCGGAAGACCCATCTACCTGCATGACGTCATCACATCACTTCTGTCCTATGGCTGTAATAATAAAGATGTGGCTTTGGAGGTCATTGCATCAACAGCTCCCTCCCTGAAGGCGCTTTCCACTGAAAGAAAAGTGTGCCTCCTCGTTTGTCCAGAATTCCAGGATTGCCAGCGATGACCAACTGTCACGTTGGCTGGAAATCCTAAATTGCAGCCCCAGCACATTGCACCTTACTTCTAGCTCAACTCCAGGCCATGTCACGTGGCCTTTAGCACGCATGCTTAACCAGAAGCTCTTTCTCCCTAAAGAATCTTATCTGGGTTCATTTGACTTCTTGGTAACAAACATACAGATACCGGAACGCCAACCCACCCCCACTGACCACCACTTATAAAGCCATTATTCTGGTAACAGTATAGAAAGAAATCTGCTTTGGACACCAGCTGCCCCTTTCTTTCTTGGCAGTTGCTGAACTTCCAAGTAGGGAAAAGGGAAGACTGGCGCCTGCCCCGTCACATTTGGGGCCAAGATGAACCCACTGTTAAGTGACTCCCAAATAGCTCAGAGAATGCCAAGCTTCTGGATCAGATGGAGCATGCTCAGGGTACGTGACAAGTGTGCACTTAATTAACCTCATTTGCTTAACAAAGACATACAAGCTGTAGATTACGGTCAGCCGGTGCTCGGAATGGATGACAGGACTACCCAAGGATGGGAACTATGCCACACTTGCGGCCCAAGGTCACTCAGACATGTGCTTTTGGATGCTACGCTCGTGTGGCACTTTGCTTTCAAACAATAATCTGGCAAGCCGAGCAGCACAAACAAGTCACGCCTGTCCGGCCGGTTTTCTAGAGCGCTAGGTAAAGATCAAGTCAGTAGGAATCCCAAGGCAAAGCTTTTACGCCTGCAGCAGATGCTCCAAGAGGGGCCATTCTCTTTCTTAGAGCAGAACCAGCAGGCATGGCTTCTCTAGGAACTCAAAAACGTGTAGGAAGTGGGCAGGAAGGAGAGGATGGATTTGGAAGACACGACTCTCGGAAGGCTTCACTATATGGGTGCCCTTAGCAGGAACAGCAGCTCAGCTCCTGGTTCTCCGGAAGGAGGATGTTAGAATGAAAGACACGCAACTCTTTGCCTGCCTTTGCAACTGTGACAGAGGCAAGACATTAAAGTTGCATTCATGAGAATTGATTCCCCCCCCCCCCCCCGGGGAAGGAAAAAGCAAACGCCATTACTTTTCCATTAAATTGAAGCAGAATGATTTAAAAAATGCAGAAGGGCTTTCCCCCGCCCCCCCCCAAATGGCTTTTGGAGGTTCATATCGCTGAACATGTCTTCCTATAGAGTAAGGCTCTCAGAAATCCAAAGGATTTGAAAATGCCATAAGGTATCCTTCGCAGAGACCCACAATTTATACACCAGCCACCACAAAACAAGGAGATGATATGCTTTCTGGATTCAGTTCTAGCAAAGAGGTCTCACCAGGGAGTCCACCTGATGAAGAACTTCAAGGGGTTAGTTGCAGCTCCATGGTTTGGAAGGGCACCAGCCCAGGAACAGAGCCCAGGAGAATCGGGGTATGAAATTTTGGTTGGCTATGGTCAAGACCGATAGCCATTTTGCAAATCAGTAACTTTTGCTTTGGCAGGCACTTTCACAGGATGCCCACAACATGTTCTCATGATTCCCAATGCACCTATTAGCCCCCCCCCACCCACCTTTGAGGATCCCTCTGCTAAATAATCTCATTGGCAGACGAACCAAACTGGATGTTGAGTAACTGTGTGACCTCAGATCTGACCAAGTCCTGTGCAGATTGCTCTAAAACAGGGTTTCTCAACCTTGGCCACTTGAAGATGTGTGGACTTCAACTCTCAGAATTCCCCAGCCAGCCATGCTGGCTGGGGAATTCTGGGAGTTGAAGTCCACACATCTTCAAGCGGCCAAGGTTGAGAAACACGGCTCTAAAGTTGAGGACAAGTAGTCATGTTCTCCTCTCTCCCTCCGTTAAGGAAGATCTCCACCCAGCAGGCTCTAAATGCCATTAAAGATCCTAACAGTACAGCTTTCCAGAGGAGAAGAAAAAAGAAAAAAAAAAAAGAGGCAGTGGCTGTTTTTGCAGTTAAATTACACTTCGACAAAGGAGAAACAGAATTCCTTTCTGATGAGTCACACCTTGGCAGCCGGATCCAACCCTCCAGCCTGCATCTCTGACTGCAGCATGGTACGAAGTTGCTTTTGCAACGGGATGCAGAGCTTTTACAAGAAAATAACAGCATTTAAATCTCTCTCTCTCTCTCTCTCTCTCTGCTGGAAGAGAAGCAGCAGCTGGAAAGAAGAAAATCGAATTAAATTCGCTATCTCTTCGGCATCCTTATGCTGACTCTACTAGATGAGTATCTGATAGGTATTTGGAAACAATTATCTAACGGGTATCGGAAGATTGCTTTTAGGGCGTTGAGTGGAACGATAGGAAACTTGGAGGCCTACTTAGCCCAGCCACCTGTGGCAGATTTAACCCTGAAAGTCTCGCTGAAATGCAAACCTGAAAATGCATTTGTGGCTTACGCTTTCTCGCTGCCAAAGGGACGGGTTTCGCACTGCAATTTCAGGAAACATTCACAACTCATTTTCGAGAGAAGACTAAGCAGCCGACCCTTCCCTTCCGTTGGCTTCCCTATTATTAAGATAATAAATTCAGGGAAAACCCATTCATGCAGCTGGCACGTTCTTCAAAGCCCTGGTTTGTTCTAGGCTAGTTTATTAAATAAACCACAATCGTCGAGGCTCGTACAATGCAACAAGCTGTGAAGCGTGCCCTGCAAATCCCATGGACTGAGTTTATACAGCATGCTCAAAAAAGGTCAAATCACATTTTGGCTTGGGCCAACATACATGCTTGGCCACTAGCTGTTTCACACAGCAGGTTTAGGCACAGCGCTGCCCTTCCTTGCCCCACCTTTCCAATCATGCACCGCCCTGCAATTATTCCCAAGGATCGTCGTTTTGTGTGACCCAGAAGGATCACAGTTTGCCTTACCAAGGCCACCCTAATTCAAATGGGCCCTCAAAACCTGGCTCTTCCCCCAAGTCTTGGGTTAGTTTGGGGCGGGGTGGGACCCCTGATGGAACGTCGTATGGTTGAGAAGATGTTGGCTTTATTTTTTCCCTACTTTTTGCCTTGTTGTTAATTTTGCTTTTCACGCTGCGTGCTGCCCACAGTGGCAATTGAGTCAGAGGGCCTTGCACATGTGACAAATAAATGAATAAATTGCCCATCGGAGCTTTGATTTCAAGGAAGTGTAAGATGGGATTGTGCATCTCCATTTACCACGCTAGGGGGTTTAGAAAATCCACCATGAAGTTCTGGCTTTTTCAACCGCAGAAGAATCTGGTGCATCTTCGGCACTTTCAGCAGCACCCACTACTTTCCAAAGCTTTACAGAATGACGTGGGATAGGGCAAACCTGGGCAAAATTAAGCTTCCTTCCTTAAAAATAACAAGTCTAGAACCAGTCTGTCAAAGGGAGCAGACCTCATTGGGGCGGCTTCAATCTTTTGTAAGTCCAGCTTTAACGCTCCCACTTTGAAAATAAGAGAGTCGTCTTCTGCTCAGAAAGAAGTGCCAGCCGTTGCAGGAAAATTAAAAAAAAAAGTAGCAACAGTGGTAACTTTAAATAGCCATCCTGAACTGTTAACCTGATGAAAGGAAAATGGTGTTTGGTGAACTGTTTTTCCCATCAAGAGGAAAAAAGAAAGAAAGAAAGAAAGAAACAACCCTGTGGCCACAGATAACAGACTGTTTAACCAACTACTCCAGTGCCCTTAGAAAACAAAATCATATTTTTTTATATATTCTAGTTCCAGCATAAATATTTTAGCGCCACGCTTTAAACCCCCTAAATTAATTTCAGAGCCCGTGCTAAATAAGACCACATCTCTCCTTGGGCTTTTGTTATAACATGCTCATGTGTAGCAAACTGTGAAGAAAATGTAGTAATTAGAGGTTAAATTAATCCCTGACAGACAAGAGGCTTAGTAAATCCAGAACCTTGTCACAAAGCAGCCCATGAAACTTGCTACTCATGCAGAATGAAACACAAAGCCACGATGGTTGCAATGCATTTCGGTCAATCTTGACAAAGTCTGAGATGTCGCTACAAAGGAAAGACATCAAAAATCCATTTAGTCATTTCTCGACCTCTTCCACCATGCAAATCATAGCAAAATAATGCCCAAGCCTTAAACAGCTGCTAACCTCCTCCGGATCGCTATCTCTTACCCCATAATACTTTGGGGGCTTATGCATCCTCCTTAAGTAGATGCGTTGGCGTAGCCTAGAATGATGAAGCATTCCAATTCTATTTATTTATTTCTTAAATAAGCTTGCGTCTGAATCTGATGATTGTAAATGTCAACTGGAGACCAGAGAAGAAAGTGATGGTCTTCCTACGTTCTGCTAAACCTTAAAGGCTGTAAGTCTAAGACAAAGATACGTGTCCCTCCGTGGTTCCAGATTTAAACCCCCACCAATGTCAGATGGTGAGATCGGGGTATCACAGAGATCAGGAATCACCTTAGAGTTGGGCAACCAGTAAGAACTAGTTCAATAAAATAGCTCTCCAGTAGATTTAATTGACTTGACAGAGACCATGCCAACCTTGACTTCAAGAAAGGGCCTAACGTCAAGTCAACAACATACTGTATTTCTCTTTCTTCTTTGAGACACCTGCTTTTCTTTTCTTTTTTCTTTAAAGGCTGGGGGCTTTTCTAATGAACATGTTGAGCTTTAACAAATATTTCCAAACTTCTCCTTGAAACACTGCAATCTTCACTGTATTCTCCAGAAAGAGCAGCCATGTAACTATATTATAATCTGGAAAAGCCAAACCAGAAAAACTACTGGTATAATTATAGAATACATTATATTGTTGTTACCATATATGTATGTACATTTTGATTGAAGTTAAATGCCAGAGGTTCTTGTTCCTTGAAGACTTTTTACAATTTTTATTTTCAAGTGTCTTTACCTTCATATACAATACTGAATGGAGATTTTGTTTTAAAAAATCCGGTTTAGCATCATGTGTGGATCAGACCACTTACATATCAGAGGCTGTTCTAAGCTGCATGTAAGATGCTGGACAAGTCCAAAGAGCAATGGCTGTGTTCTCATGAAAACACAAAGCTATAATTTTGTTAACTATGGCTTGTTTGGGGCTACTGTAACCCCAAATAACTGGGTATACCATAGCTAAGCCACAAAGAAGAAAACATTATGGCATGCAGTTGACCCCCTTCCCCATATTAACACCCAGTATGCATGGTGAAGTCAGATCAAGTCCACCTCTTGATCTTCAGAGCTCCATATAGTCCACATTGGTCTACTCCTAGAATTCTTGAGCCACCATGATCAGTGAATACATGTTCTGTCCATCTTTATCTTCTGCTCCCCAAAAACACATCCAGCAAAACTTCCTAAGGGATGATGGGAGTTGTGGTCCATCACATCAGGAAAAGCTGATCTGCAACTATCGTTGTGAACTTGACAGAATTCCAAACAGGTTTGTTTCTGGGGATGTTAGTAGGCATTGGAACTTCATCTACGACCTTGTTCAACCAAAGTATCTGCTCTGTCATCAAGCAGGTGGAATTTACCGTACATTTCTGAGGAAGCTCAGAATACCAAAGGACACAGCAAATGAGTTCACATATTACTGTATGCTAGTCCGCGTCTTGCTTAACTGGTTTGTTTGTAAAACACAAGTGGCTTGGTGCACACAACACAGCAAGACAAATCCGAATAAAAAAATCATAGTGTAACAAGATATACAGACCAGTTTTTGAGTTGAAGCTTCTTATTAAGCCATCATATATTTTGTTTGCTTTTTGGCTAAGCTCAACGTGCGTACTCACTCATGGGGGCTTAATATATGTGAATCTAGCCCATTATGGCTTAATAAACAAATCACAGCCTCCCCAAATTGTGGTTTAGCTTAGTGTAGAATCCCATTCACTCTGACAACGGCGACTGTATACTGAAATTAACCACGTTTTTCAATCAAGAAATCCAGGATATTTCAACTGTAAACCTTCTGGATCATTCCACACTCACCAATTATCACATTTCTCTCCAAAGCTCTGAAACCAGAGCAAACAGTCCTGTGATAATGTTTACACGATTGTAATAGCCCGGGTTAGATTAAAAGCGTGTTGAGGTGCTGATCTTGGCAGAACACATTGACTCGTCCTACTCATCTTCACCTCTGATTCACCCCATAAACACGTACACCGTACACCGATTAGAGGCAGAAGTAAGTTCAAGCATCGTTAACCCAAGATCACTGATTGTGTAAACAGGCCCCTGGTGGTTAAAAGTGTTGGTTTGACTTCCTTGGCTAAGTGAGCTGCGATAGAAATGAGGCTGAAGAAGAGAAGACTGCTAATTTAACCTGTTAAATTACCTGTCGCTGCCACTGTTTATATTCTACTAGCCAGACTTTATATTGCTGGTGCAAAATAGATGCGTTCCATTATTTTCACATAGGTTTCTTTTAATCCTGAGAACTTCTGCAGATCTTTAAAGCAGCAGTTAACCTCCTGGAAAATCTTGAAAGGCTACAAGGCAAAGGAGCAAATAAACTAATGTTACGGTTTTTAAAATCTTGGTTTTGTTTGCTTGTTTTCCATCCTGAAGGGGTCTGGCTGGTTCACACTTTGCACTCTGCTTTCTTTCATTCGGATTTACTCTGTTGTGTGGACTCAGCCACCCTGGCTGGCAAAGCATGGATAAATTCAGTCAACCACAGCGTATCCATTCAATCACTGCTTAAAACAAATAATGGCTGAATGAGTGAACCAGGTTCTTGGCAGTGGCTCTCTGGGGGAACAGATGGACTTGTCTGTTGGCCCAGCAGAATATGCACCCGAAGAAAGGGTTCTGCCACTGAACTTCAGAGCCCCAAAGACTGGAGAAACTATCCAAAATTTAGATAATATCCTTAAAGGTACATTTAAAATATTTAGGGGGAAAAACAAGCCACAGTTAATATCATGTCTGTGTCAAGCCATTGTGGATAATCCCTACCCCTGAAGGGAGGGACCCAGAAAACTAGATTTCAGGTGGACCTTCATGGATATATCCATGAAGTCACCAGCAGCAGAGCTTGACCTGTGGGTAGTTTTGTCCTTGAATTGCCCTACCGCTTCCCATCCCCAAGACAGTTGGCAGCCGTCTGCTACATGAATGATTCCCAACCACACGTGGGGCAAACGGCTTTTCCAGCTGTCACTTCTTAGACTGAGAAGCAGCAAGAACAGCTGGGTTGACCTCATCAAGTCTGTTCTGAAAACCAGAGAGGACGGAAGCCCTGTTTCGGACCGGGGGCATCATGTTCTCTACCTTACACTGACATTATTGATCACCAAACAGTTCAAGATAGGCCATCTGGATAAATGCCATGTTAGCATTCAGGCTGCTGACTTTCTGTGAGATCCATGGTGGCAAACAAAATGCCAAGAGAATGACAGTAACTCCCCCATTTATCCTTGACTGGTGAGACAAGATTACGGGTTTATAGGCAGCGTGTCAAGTAAACATGCAACAGCCTTACCATAAAGAAATCCAACATGACTTTCACAAGCCAGTTTGAGATAAGCGCCAGAGAATGCACTGACCCAGATAGGAAAGTCTGGCTGTCCATCTACCCTAGGCTGCGGCCCAACATCTAGAGAGCCGGAATTTGAAGACACGGGGATTCCTCTGCTAATCTCCAGTCCCTTACCTGGCCTACTTGGCAGTGCAAGACGACCCATTTTCAGCCCCAGGAATCCATGCCAGGAACACAGTATTGTGGCAGAACGAGAACCACAAAGCATCTCGTTGAACCAATTTGTCATTACATTGGCTGATGCGATCATAAAATGCATGCGCCTTTAAGGATAGCAGCAAGCAATCGATTCTGACCTCTGGCAAGAGCCGTGGTGCATTTTGTAGCCTGCTTCCTGTTTTGCTGGCAAGCAAAATCCTGCTGTTCCCAGCATATGCAACCAAGTCGGCATGAAAAACAAACCACATGAGTTACAGAAACTCTAAGCTTGGCTGTAAGTTATGTGATGATGGGTGGGTTGTGCAACAACCCCCCTCCCAATAAATGTGTTGATTCTGTAGGATGACCACACAATAACAGCCTTTTGGAGAAGGGGGACTCAGTAGGCACAGTTGGATGAGTAGAAACGGGTCTCCTTCAGACTGAACTCAATTGCCGTTGACTTCATGTAAATATTCAGTGGTGGGCCACTGGCTTGTTTTAGGGTGTTTCGGTTGTACCAACACAACCCTGCTTAGCTTCCTTAGATCAGAATTTGCCTCTAACATCACCTTTGACATGGCGAGGTTGGGTTCACCCATGAGTACTATTAACTCTCAGTGGGATTTGCCTGGTTCAGTCTTGGCATGTTGCGCAAATTGAGCCCGCTGTGGCTTAATCAACAGGCTGCAGTTTACCACGTTGCCCATCCCTGGTCTCACCACTCTCCTCAGCTTAGCAATCATCACAGGCAATTCCTACCCTCTTCTAATTTCCCCCCAAATGAACTGGGCCAAACCATGTGTCCGTTTGGGGAAAACACAAATCTCTGGCATTTGAGATGAACGCTGGCTAGACTGTGGTTTAAGGGGGAAAAAATTAAAAGTCTGTTCCTCTCCTTCAAAAGGAACCAAGCAGTCACTGCTTTGGGCAGGAATGGGGAACCTGCAGCCTTCCCCAAATTACCTGGCTAAAACTTCTAGCATCCTTTGCATTCTGCCCAGGATTGCTAGAAGTCAGAAATGGCAATATTCAATCACCTACTGGTGTACAAGATTGTATTAAAAGTCTCTCCCCCTCCCACAGATATCGGAACAGCTTTTGTTAATGACAGTAAAGCCACCACAATCCAGTGTAGGACAATGTAGATGCCAAACCAACATTCTTTCAAACTTCCACGGAATCCTCTATTTCAAATGCCAAAACATGCCTTTGCACCGACACACACGTGATCAACATGTTCAAAAGAAGAGCCAAAGGATTCCACCCCCAACTCTTCCTAAATTGACTCCACTTCCCCACCACTCATTGACAGCCACTTGACTTCTGGACTCCAACTCCAGGATTTTAATCAGGTATCTTTGCCAGCTTTCTCCAAATTTAAGGTATGCATTTCAGAACAGAGCTTAGGAAGAATTTTCCAGCCACCTGGACCCCACACGTTTATAAAGAACCATATAAAAGCACTGAGAAGGAAAGAGATCCCCCCCCTTTTTTTACAGCTGACTGGTGCTGCCTTGGTTATCTGTCAATGGCACTGGAGTATATTATTATTAAGAGAATTGGATGGCATTGTGCTGAACTATGGTAGCCAACTGAGGTTCGTCCATCATTTCTCTCTTTCACCAACGACATATGGGACTGTCTATTCAGACTCAGCATTCTATCTGCTCCAGCAAACACCCAGCATTTTCTGCTTGGATAAGGAGATTTTTTTAGTTACATCCATTATGTCCATATCAACATTTATGGCACCAAAATAATTGCTCGAGAGCCTGGGGGCTGAAAAGCTTGCTCCTTATAATGTAAGCCCCCCTCCTTAAAAAAATCAATACTGATATAAAATAGTTTGAAGCCTAGCTCTGGACAATCAGATAGATAGATAGATAGATAGATAGATAGATAGATAGATAGATAGATAGATAGATAGATAGATAGATAGATAGATGGATGCCTGGCTCTGGACAATCTGAAATTAATATATACATACATACATACATCTCAGGTTATTCTAGAAAACCAGGTAGCAAAGATTGCTCATGACTAATTGTGAAATAATGTTCTCTTCATGGAAAGGTGGGGAGTAAGAGAGGAAGACTTAGCAAAGTAGGATATTATTCATTCCTTAAATAAACCAGTGGCCAATCTGTCAGGCAGAACTAGGAATCTTTGGAAGAACGCCAGTGCCTTGTTTGAACAGATTTAAGTATATATCTGACCACCCAACTAGTTAGCAAGGAATTGCAATTTTTGTGTCCCTTGACCTACACCTTTTTTCAATGGCTGGAAATTCTCTGATGGCGAGAGGAAACGGCGAAATGGTTTGGACTGGGAGAATCTTTTTAAATGCAGACTACTTCCTCTGCTTGTCTTTTGTAATCCCAATCAAGAAATACCTGTTTCCCAATGTATACTACTGTAGTAGATGCCGCCAGAGGAAATCCAGTGTTTCTCCACTGAAGAGGATAAACAAATGAGTTCTGTATCTGCATAGGTTTGTAACAGAAAACCACAGATGTTTTCAAACACACACTGAAGCTGGGGAACCCCAAACTTTGAGTCTAATTTTCATTTTGAGAATTCAAGGAACTTGCTTTTACATGACAAGGATGAGATCACTTCAGAAACCAAGCCTAGATTGTAATTTCTGAGCTTCTTCAGGGATCCTACACTCTGTCCCCACCTTTAACATTCCCTAGATGTGTTCATCTACAGAAGTTCAAAGGTTGCATGGAGCTCTATGAGGATTGTGTTATCTCCTCCCACCCAGCACACTCCAAAGCTGCCTCTAAATCACAAATTTTAATGCAATAGAAAGGGATTGCTGTTAAAGAAGAATCTAAACAGCTGTGTTTAAAATGAACTTAGTTTTTGTCCTGGCTCACCTACTTTTTGGACAGTAGTGCATCACTCAAAAAACAAGTATGATCCTCATTCCCCCTGAAAGTCAATAACCCTCCTTTACAGAAAATCAACTTTTTGAAGCTGACTTTGCTTCCAGTAAAAGCCATGGTTAATACAATGTGATTACCTGCACCAGATACTACCTTTATACTTGAAAGCTATCAGCAAAAATGCCCTTTCTCATATGAAGCTCACAATTGGCTACACCAGGGTTTCTCAACCTTAGCAACTTGAAGATGTGTGGACTTCAGCTCTCAGAATTCCCCAGCCAGCCATGTTCAAGTTGCTAAGGTTGAGAAACACTGGGCTACACTATGACTTTTCCTGAAAGCCATGATAGGTACAGAAAGTATCTACCTCACTTGCCCCATCTGGGAGGCCCAAATATTTTCAGTTCAATCTGCTTTTTCCTATTGATTTCCCCTCAGAATCCCACCATTCTGTGGGAATCAGTAGAAAAAGCAGGGCCAACCCAAGATACGTTGTTGTCGAAGTCAAGAAAAAAGAAACAACAATACCCCAAACCCTCATCCTTTTCCCTTTCACTAATTGTCATAGGGTCACAATTTCCTATGGCGTGGCAGTCTTAGACAATCCTAGTGAATTTTATCCCAGGTTCTTTTATGTGGAAGTAAAAAAAAAAAAAAATCCAAATTCACCCTCATAGGGGTTTAGGTTAGCTTGCTATTTCATTTGAACAGCCTTCTGCACTCCATATTTTTGTCCTGCAGAAAATACCGCAGGACAAGCCATGGAGAAAAATCCCTCAATTCAGGACGTAGAGCGAAAGTGCAAGAATACGTCAATGATGCCAGGTTGAAATGAATGGACAAGCTATTTCTAGCTAGCCTAGCAAAAATCTACCAAACGCAGACAGCAGTTCGATTTCAACAGCTCTACCCTAATCAATGTCTAGTTGACATCCTTTGGGGTCGGAAGAGGATCTCTCCAAAAAAACGACCCAAGTGTTTGAAGGATACCCAACGGCTAGAAGATCGAGAACCAAACACATACACATTCCAGCCATGTTGGGTGTGCATTCTGTTTTTAGCTGCACAACCCATTTTAACAGTTGAGCCAGCGAGGTGCCTGGAAACGCATCTGAAAGTGGAACAGCTGGCCTTCTTGCAATTGATGTCATGTCACCATGACTCAAGTAGACATTTAAGGTTCTGTGTGTTGTCCCTCCCCTGACTCCCACTACAGGTGAGCAGGAAAATCTCTCTCCCCTTGTTTGTAGCAGGTCAAAGAAGAGTTTTATTTTCCTTTCCAAGTCAAAGTTCCTCTTTAAAACAATTTTTAAAAAGGGAAAATATCAACATTGCTCTGAGTAGTACTGCTCACTTCCACCACCGGCAGAAGAGGCAAGCTTTAACGCTTGTTTTTCATCCTTGAGCAATCAACAACTTCCTGGTTGAGTTTAAAAGCTTTGTGACGCCCCAGCTCCAGCCTACACAGCTGTGTCACCATCAGCGTCAGCAGCAGGAAACATCAGAATCGCCCTTTGCTCATGTTTTCCTAACATGGAATATCCTTGTCACTTTTGCTCCTCTCTTTCTTCCAACCAGAAGCATCTTTCCCTAAATTGATTTTTTTTTTCCTGAAGGAGGGAGTCACTGTTATTTCCCCACAACATATGGAGATGGAAAGGGGGTCACTGCCAAAACTGTGAGAATGTTGGCTTCATCTCGGCTCTTGCCTGCCTGCCTGTTTTCCTCTGTTAACGCTCTTGAGAGTTTCAGCAAGTGATTTCTCAAGGCACAAGCAGCTGTGTGTGCGGGTGTGTGGGGGGGGGGGGTTGGTGTGTGCGGCCTGGCAGTCAGACAAGATGGCTGGGTAAAGCTGATCTCTGCTATCGACAATAGGTTAATTGCAAGGTTCTGCTCGGGGCACAAGCATTTGCACTCCTCTGTAGGTGCATTCCTATCTGGCGTACGGTTTTGCACCTTGGAAAGTGAATGGTGGAGAAGAGCAACTCCCCTCCTTCGTTCTGGGCATCAGAGGACGAACTACAAGAAACAGCTGTGTTCCCTTATTCTTGGTGATGAAATAATCCTCAGACAATGGGGAGGGGGGAACAGACGGACCGTGGAAATGACCAAAATACAGGTGTTTCTTTCACTTGCCCATCAAGAATGGGGCTTCTCTTTCCTTTATGCAAACTTTAGCTGACTTGCCCATGCAAAAGCCTGCAACAGTTTTACTTCTAAGTGCCAGAGATGTGCTACCAGCCGTTACCCCTTGGCCCATCCACACCAAAGTATCTGGGGGTGGGGGGGAGCAGCATGCAAAAAGAAGAAAGGCATGCAAAGCAGGAGCTGAGGTCACTACTTTTCTCTTCCTGGCGAGGAGATCTTTTTAGTATGCAAACAAGAAAGCATCTAGATTGGGGGGGGGGTGGAAAGAGAGAGAGGGCTGTTTCTTTAAGGGATGAGCTGATTAGCAGCTCTTGCTGGCAATAAACAGCTGGTCACTCCAGCAGGTTCAAGGCCATTTTAGCTGCCTCTCTTATGGAGGCACCATATGTTCCATCTCTCAGTTCAGCAGCTTTAGTTTCCAATAATCTTGCTCCAGAGGAGAAGCACAAAGAGAAAGAGGAGGAGAAACTTAAGGAAAAAAGGGGCCGAGGGGCAGACCCTGTCTTGCACCTGATGGGCTGTTTGCTCACATTTATGAAGACTTGCTCCACCAAGTGCATAAGCCAACCAGTGCGCTTTCAAGTTCTTGAGAGGAGACACGGTCATCCGTGTAGCAAACTTTCAGGATCCATTAAATGGCTCTATTCTGAATGTGCATATCACCCAAAAACGGTCATGTTTTTGACTTGTTGGGTCTTGACTAAGCTGCCACTGGGGCTTAATCAACAGACCATGGTTAAACAAGCTAGGCTTTAGCATCAGAGCCAGCCATGGCAGAGCCCACCCCCCCCAAAGACAAGCTGTTGGGGATTCTCTTCTGAGTCAACCCTGGTTGGTTTGAGGGATTTTGAAGCTGAGGAATCTGGGGGGAGTCGCTCAGGAAATCCACAGGAACAGTATCTGTGAGCACCCGTTGGGCTCTTATGTTATGGGAACCAGACAAGCACAGCCTACTGGAGGTGTGACGTTCCACTATCCAACTTTTCCAAAGGCTCATTTGCACACCATGGTTGCCGGGCAAAGCACTTCCTGTCACTGGTGCAAAAGCAGCACTCGTGTGTTGATGACCATGATTCATCACCTTTCCAAACTGGGCACCCTCAAGACAGATTGGGACTTTTATTCCAGCATGGAAGGGAGATGTGGTCCAAACAGAGCTGGACTAAAGACGCCTGGGGACTTTTCACGCAGCCTCCCCCCCCCGCCAAACAAGCTTCTTGGCCCTTCTGTTTTCAGTGGCTTAATGAACATTGGCTCATCACAGGGAGTTGTTTTAAATGGCTCACTGGAGGCAGCCCTGCAGCTGATGAGCTCTCTAATGTGGAAGGACAACCACTGGTGGCAAAAAGTTCTTGCCTTTGGTTAACCCTCTGGCCTATCCCAGACATCTCTCAGGGTGACTCCTAATCAACTTGCTTTGACAAGAATCGGATCAAATCAAGTAACTTTATTACAGCCCAAAGGCCCCAAAACAGTGATATAAAATCTAAAAAGTAAGTGAATATATTAGAAGAGATACTGAAGCCTTCTTAGAACTTCTCCCCAACCTTGAGAAGAGTGGGCTTACCAGGTCCTTCTCACGCGAACACGATCCTAAAATGTGGACAAGGTCCCTTTACTGTTTAATAACAGGGTCCTCCACATTTACTGGGCAATGGCTGTTCATATCAGGTTTACTCAAAAGACTTCAACTCGTCACTAGAAATCACTCCCTCATTTTAAAGCTAACCAGACTGTACCCCTCAACAAATGGATTCACTGCTTGGAAACACTGCTTGGAAATTCCATACAGCCATGGCTTCCATAATCATGGTCATTGGATAAACCAGAGTTAGCCTAACCTAGCATGGTAAACCAAAATTTGGCCAACCATATAATGGCTTAACCTGCCATGTAAAGCCAACCACACTTTCCCAGTTTCAGTTCAGGGGCCAAGTTCAGCAACTTTTCACGACTTGTAGATGTGCACACTTCATTACTTATCAGGGAATGGGGGCTTATACCCTACATTTCTTTCATATCAGGATTCAAGGTAGTCGCTTATATAAAGACAGAGAAATCATTTCAACCTGCAAAGATGCTTCTCCAGTAGTGTCCTGCTGTTTTACTGGTCTGTTTCTCCCACCACTAAAGGAGTTCCAAAACTAACATGCATTAGGAGTTAATCAGAGATTAAAGAGCTAAACATAGAAAAATGAAGGAATTATATAATAGGAAAACAACATATTTCCTTACTAGGTGGAAAAGCCACGTTTCCAAGCAGTAGCTGTTCAGATCAGCTTCATCCCCACTCACACAAATTATCTAATGGGTGGAAAACAGCATAAAACCAGCCAATATTAGAAGTGGGACAATTGGCCCCCACTTTTAATGATCCCATTGACAGAAAATCAAGAAAAAGAAGCCAGGCTGGAGTCTCTGTTGAGCTTCCCGGATTGCCCTAAAACCAGTGCTTTTCAAACCTGGCAACTTTATGTTGTGTGGACTTCAACTCCCAGAATTCATACTAACTGGGGAATTCTGGGAGTTGAAGTCCACACAACTTAAAGTTGCCAAGTTAGAAATACACTGCCCTAAATCAACCAACAGGTGATTTTTTTTCTCCAAGGGGAAGGCAGGTTTGAGGCAAGCAGTGGGTGGGACTAAAAGTGGGTAGAGTCACTCATTCTGCTTCACCCCTCCCCCACCCCATTTCTGTCCCCTTCCTCCTGCAGGGAAGGACAAACGACTGTCCCAGAAGTCTAAACTGATGCCTAGCAGGATGGTAAGACCTAGAGCCATAGGTCACCCACACCTGCTACCACCGTCTCCCAACCACAAATACTAGGCTTAGACAACCTCTATTAAGCAAAAAAGGAAGGTAGATGTGTGGTGGACAAGTACTTAAGCAACTTGGCATGCAAGATCCCCATCTCGATCCGTTGTTCTTTCTCCTCAATGGGAGAAGCTATAACCCAACTGGCAGCACCCTCTGGGGATGGGCAGAGCACCCTTAGCAACTGCCGCCTCCAGCATGAGCAACGGAGCTTCTGGAATTGAACCCAAGTGCTCCCCAATGGGAAATCTCTCTGCATACTTTGGAAAGCAATCTCCATCGTACTGGCCATGCAGGCTGGTGCTGGCAGAATTTAGGCATGCAAAGCATCTATTTATTTATGTCCCACTTTCCAGTCCAAAGCTCAAGGTGGGACATGCCGCAGTCAAGAATGCCTGGCCCAAAATTGGAGCGGTTGGGCCTCTAGTCCAACTTCTTAACCCCAAATGTAGAAGTTGTGGCTCTCTAGAGCAGTGTTGCTCAACCATGGCAATTTTAAGATGGGTGGACTTCCACTCCCAGAACTCCTACCTGGCTGGGGAATTCTGGAAGCTGAAGTCCACCCATCTTAAAGTTGCCAAGGTTGAGAAACACTGCTCTAGAGCAAAGGGAACCACAACTCTATCTCTTATGAACTTTCTAGTTCTTTGGAACAGACACCTGCTTATTTAGCCCAGGGTGCTGAATTGGCTCATCCACCTTCCTTCACCATGATGTGCTTGGCTAGCTTTTGGCCTACAGCATACCATGCCTCAGCACAACACATGACCCTAGTCATCCCTTGGACAATGCCCTGCTTATTGGTTGTGCCAAATGAAAGAATGACTTCTGTGTTGACTTGGACTTGATGTTTATACCCACAGCTACCTGGCAGAGGATCCCAGAGCCACCTGCCCCTCTCGATTTTTCTGAAATAGGTCATTGGACAGGTAAACCCAGCCATCCCAAGCCTGCCAATACACCCCTTCAACAACTCTACCAGACAACGGTTCCCTTCCTAATCTCTACCTTTGCAGATCTGACAGACAGAAGACCCCTGTTAATATACACGTGGCGGGCCTCTTCATCTGAGGTTCTACCTCTCCCTGTTGTGAGAAAGTGGGGGAGGCTCTTCTCAAAGGCATTTTTACCCTTCTTTGCAGAAAAGAGAATCAGGAAGGGGCCAGAGGGCCCCTGCCTCTGCAAGCTGCCGAGAGGGGAAACGCAGAGCAGAGGCTGGCAACAGAGAGTCCCCTACAACCTATTAATCTCCCGGTACCAATGCCAGGATGAAGACACGGTGCCATTCCTCCCCTCCCCTCCTTCCTTCCAGCTCCAGCCTGCAGGGAGGAGAATCGGAGAGAAAGCAGCTTTTAAAATGTATTATTCCAGGAAGGAGGAGCGCTCTGAAAAGAAAAGAGGGGAACTGTCATCCTCTTTCTCTTCTCCCCCCCCTCCAGGAATACTCTCCTCCTGATCACCCTGGTTACCCAGCCACCCCCCATCACCCCCCCCCCTTTAGCACACCGATAACAAAAGCACGGCTGTGTGCAGACCAGCCTTGGAAAAGGCACCAGAACAAATATTCCCCCCTCCCCGTCTCCAAAAGTCTTAAACGGGGAGGGGTCATCTGCAGTCAGGGTGGCGAATTCATTAGGCTGGGGGGAGGACGAGAGATCCCTGCAATTAATCAGGAGAAGGAGAGAGCGGCCGCTGGCTGCCTCTGGCTGCCTCTTCCGATGGGTTAAACAAGGGAGACAGCTGGAGTTCCCAGTCAACAACAAGGGCCTTGTTTATCCTGCAAAGTGGCTCCTTCAACCTTACCTCTTAATCACTGGGTGAGAAATCAAAATACTTTTTTTTTTTTTTTAAGAAATGAGTCAGCATGGGCGGATTAAAAAGAAAGAGACGGGGGAGGAAAAATTCACCACAAGGCAAGGCAGCCAGCTCCCAGTCGGGACTCGGGAACTTTGGCGAAGCTTTCCAAAGGAGTTGTAGGGAAGTTTGATTTTTCTATGCGGTTGAAGATGGGCAAGAGGAAGAAACAAACATCTCCCTCTACAGCACTTTGCCAGGCTGGCCCCAGCCAGGCAACTTCTTATTCAGAGTCTTCACCCTAAAAAAAAGGAGCAGGGGGAGCAGGGCTCTGCCCCAAGGAGTTTCCAGGAGGGGTCCTGATCCAGAACAAGTGAGCAGGATGGGGGGGCCCTGGATCAAGCATCTCCCCCACCCCCACCCCGACCCCAGCTTGGGAAAAAATAAGTTTTTGATGGTTTCCCCCTCCATTTGAAAGACAGAGCACTACCAAGGTTTCAGAAGTAGCCGTGGGGGGAGGGGGCATCCTCCTACACGGAAGGCGAGCTCTGAGAATCATTCTATCTTCCTTTTCCAGGCTCCTAATCCCATTAAACCTTCTGCGCAGTCAGCATTTCATCGAGAATAAAGAAAATCGAGCTTCCCTTCGCAGGCGCGCGGGCGAGACCCCGCTCCGTCCGAAGGGGAACCCAAAGCCACGCGCGCTCCGGTTTTCAAATCCTCGCGCACAATAAGAGTCGCAGCTCGCCCGCTCCCCGCCCCCGCCCGCAGCTTCGTGACAGGCAGGGACCAGTCGGGGGGGCGCGCAACGTGGGGGGGGCGCCGCGCCTTCGCCCACTGCCCGCCCGGCTCAAGCGCGGCGGGGAGGGAGCGGGGGTCGAGCCCGCGGGCTCTGTCTCCGGTGCCCAGCCGTGCCCCAGCGTGGGAAGGGGGGCGGCGGCGGCGGCGGCGGCACCAACGTGCCTGCGTGCGGGGGGGCGAACCAGCGAGCGCGTCTCCCCCGCTTCGTCGCCCCCGCCGGCGGCAGCTGCTGCTGCTGCTGCTGCTCTCCCCCAGCCAGCCCCGCCGCGAAGGCAGCGGCACTTTTGTCTGCCCGGCCGCCCGCCCGCGAGCGCCTTCGCCGAGCCCGCCGGCCCTGCCCTTCCCCCTCCGCTCCGGAACGAGCCTGCCTTCCGAGAAGCCACCCGGCGGCCAGGAGCGCGACCGCCGGCTGCCCCGTTGCCGAGCCCGGGCGCCAGAGTGAGCCCGACCCGGAGCCGCGCGCCGGGCGGGCGGTGGGAGGAAGAGGCGGCGAGGCGAGGCGAGCGCCGGCCGAGGCGCCCCCCGCCCACCCACCAGCCCGCCTCCCTCCTCCTCCTCCTCCTCCTCCTCCAAGTCGCGGCTGCCTTGCGAAGATACAATGAAACTCCGCCGCGCGCCCCGGGAGAAGGGCAGCAGCGCCGCCGCCGCCGCCGCCGCCGCCGCGCCCCCCCCAGCCCCGGCGCCCGGCGCCCGCCTCCCCCGCGCTCACCGTGATGTGCGGCTCCATGCGTGGTGCTTCTACCCGCGGGGAAACTAGAAGCATCTTGGACTGGCGCTCGCCCAGCGCTTTACATCCACTTGGAGACGGCGGCGGGCGAGGGGGAGCCCGCGGCGCCGGGCGAGCGGCGAGCGGCGGGGCACCGGCGCTTCCCTTCCCTTCGCCTCGCTTCGCTTCGCTTCCCGTCCCTTCTCCTGCGTCGCCCTCCCCGGCGCTCCGCTCAGGTTCCCGACAAGTTCATCCTGGCGACGCAGTTGGCTAATGAGCCGCTGTCTGGCTCGCTCCGCGCGCTCCGCTCCCCGCCGGCCCCCGTTTCCTGGCTCGGGGGGCGGAGTGGGCGAGCGGCGCGCCAGCCCATAGGGCGACGTCACCCGGCGGGAGGGGCCCGCGCCCGCCCCCTGCCCTGCCCGCGCCCCCGCCCGCCTTAAAGGCGACGCTGAGCCCCGCCGACTAGGACCAGCCGGCTGCCAGGGAGGCCGAGCCGTCGCCGGCCCTGGCCCCGCGCCCGGGCCCGCGGCGCGCCTTGCCAGCCGCCGCCGCCGCCTCCTGCGCGCGACTCCCGGGCTGCGCCGCGCCGCGATCCCGAGCGAGGGACGTGCGGGCGGTCCGGGGGTGGCCCCGGGGATCTCCGCGCAAAGTCCGCGCAGCCGGCCAGAGCGGTCCGGCGAGCGCCGCGCCGCCTCCTGCTTCGGGCGAGCGGGGCTGGAGCCCCCGGCTGGGCGCAAAGCGGCGGTGAGCGCCAACTCCCTCCTTCCGTGGCGCGGGCGAGCCCAGGCTAACTCCCCGGACCGGCTGGGCCGGCCTGGCGCTCGCGCCTCCCTCTGGATCCGGGCGGCCGCCGCCTCCCGGAGGAGCCCGACCTTCCCCCGGACGTAGCTCGGGCCGGCCGAGAGGCGAAGGGGGAGCGCGCCCCTCCCGGGCGGGTCTCCGCGGAAGGAAAATGCCTCCAGCGCCGGGAGGCCTGGCCGGTGGACCGGGGGAGGAGAGGCTTCCCGTCCAGACCGGTCGGACGGCTCCCTAGGGCATCAGCTCCCATAATCCTTGCCCAAGAAGGTTGGCGAATATGGGAGGGAGAGCCAAGAGCTTGGAAGCCCGTTCGATGCGGGCAGCTGGCAACGGCTGGTGTTGCTCTGTCCGGGCACACACTGGTATCCTCCCTCCCTCCCTCTTTCTCTTTTTTTGGGGTTCACTCAGCATCAAGATCCAGATGTTGAGTTTCCCCCACTGTTGCTGTCTCTGGTTGGTTCCTGCCTGGCAGCCTCTTGGAAGAAAGAGGAACTGTCCGCACAATGCTCTGGCAGATGGACTACAACCTACCTGGATCTTTGGGGGTTGTAGGCCTTGGGAACAGGCTGGGCTGGAGAAGGTCAGCTCTTAAGGCCAAGGAGTGGCAAAGTGTTCAAGGCCCCAAGGGCCAGTGAAACAAACCACGGCTTCGACGTGATACAAGGGTGATGGGGTGGGCTCACAGCTGTGCAGGTTTAGTGTGCTGTGTCAACCCAGTTGCTGATTTGTAAACTGCAGGTTAGGGTTGGATGCTGGTGTGAACTCAGTCACTGTGGCGTGCTGAGGAAGCCATGATTTGGCTGGGTAAATCCGATCGTTGGGATTTGTAAACCAAGGTATGTGGTTCAGTGGATTCTGTAAACCCAGGCATTTGTGGTTTATTCAATACAGGATGGGTAAGCAAACCATGGTTTGGTGTGATGCGCAAACCCAGCCTTGGATTCAAATCAGCTGCTGCTTCCTTGGACTCTGATGGAAAAGAGCTTGACTCATCTAGATGCTCATTTCACAATGAGGGAGAGGAATCTTCTAGCTTCTTCTTCAACACCCTGCCGAGCAATTTGGGGCTAGCATTGAATTTTTGCACATCTTCCAGATCTCTCAAAACTCTTAATGGTGGAATCCAGAGCAACACAATTCTCCTTTTCCATCAAGGACAACAAAGCAGCTGAATTCACCAATGCAGGAGAGAAACTTAACTGAAAGGGGGCGAGATCAAGAGCCCAAAAAAAGTCTTCTATGGGCACCCCATTTCTCATTCCCAAAGCCCACTTTTGCATTGGTGAGAGTTAATGCACCCCTTTCACCTCTTAAGCCCCTGACACCCCCCCCCGCAAATGGACCCTGTTTCCCCACTGCCCCTTGACTAACAGAATTTGTGTCCCTTTGGTCTTAATGCAACATCCCAAAATCTTCAGGTCTGGTGTCCTTGTTGGTGCACCTGGTGGCCCTGAGGTCCACCTGTAGTCACAGCTGGTGGCAGCTCTCGAAGCAGACAACCCCAAACTAAGAAATTAAAAAGAAGCACATTCCAACCAGTAATCAGATGGGAAAAACACAGTCATAGCAAGATGGAATAGTTGTGGGGTTTTGTCCCCCGGGGGTCAGGAGAGTTGACATCTCTAACTCTATACAGTGCGCAATTTGGAGGTCTTCTTGGACTCACAGCTCCTGCTGGAAGAGCAAGTGGCAGCCGAGGGGGGCGGGAGAGCTTTGCACAAATCCGTCTCATGCACCAATTGTGCCCATTCCTGAACTGGGAGGCCTTGCTTACCCATGCCTAGTCACCTGTTTGGATTACTGCAGTGCACTCTATACAGGGCTGCCCTTGAAGACCATCCAGAAGCTGCAACTGGTCCAGAAGGTAGCCGCACGCACAGTTTTGGGTGTCCTGCAGTTCACCCAAGTAACACCACTGCTGTGTGGGCTGCACTGGCTTCCAGTTGCTTTCCAGGTGCAATTCAAGGTGCTGGCTGGCACCTTTAAAGCCCTACAGGGCACAGGGCCAGGATACTTGAAGGACTGCCTCTCCCTGAAGGTATCTGCCCATCCTACTAGGTTAGATAGGGTGGGCACACTCCAGGTCCCCTCCTTTAAATGTTGCCACCTGATGAGACCTCGGAGGCACGAGGTCCTTTGGAGCAGCCTCCCACCGGAGATCTGAGGGACCCCTACCCTTTTAGCCTTCCGGGGGGCTGTGAAGACTTGGTTCTTATCCCAAGCATAGGGCTAGGGTGGGGACTGAGGTGGGAGGCTGTTGGGTCTGGCATCTGGGGAGAAGGTATCTTTAACTACGTTTTATGGGTTGCAAGCTGCCTCGAGTCATTGCATGAGATAGGTGGCCATGTAAGTCCTGTACATAAATGGAAAAATAAATCATCCTTGTCACCTTTTAAACAAAAAATCAGCTACAGTTGATTGGACTGTCCCTCGCTGATTCTTTACCAGGAAGTAGAGCCATAAAGATATTAAAATCCTTTGTGCCCCTTCTCCAGAAGTGACCCAATCTATGGAAAGTTTTTAAAGATAATATTGTCACCTTCCTCTTTTGGCATGAAGACTTTTCATTAAAAAAAAATGCATCTTTGAACACTAATATCCCAGTTTAAGCACTAAGTTAGTGGAGCAATAGATTAAAGAGAAAAAGTATTCCAACAAAATGATTTCCACTTATTTTAATCTCTTCCCATTAAAAGTAAAGTCTCCCTTGGGTCAAATGTGACTCTTCGAGATTTCATGGATATCTCCGTGTGGTTTTCTTGATGACACAGAAGTGTTTGCTATTGCCTGGTTCTGGAATGTAATTTCAATTTCTCAGATGTCCTAGTAGTCTCCCATCCAGAGATTAACCCAGACCAACCGTGCTTAACCTTTTGGGATAAGCCAAGATGCTCAGCTTCATTTAGACCAGTGTTTCTCAAGTTGCCGAGGTTGAGAAACACTGATTTAGACCCTGCCAAAGCTTTTAACATTTAGACTTCCTGTTGCATCTTTCCTATAAGGACCATTGTGGAGGGTTTTCTATGCACATTTGACCAGCAAATTCTCACACCCAAAACAATATTAGAGACGTTTCCTTTGGCCAAGTTGAACAGAACAGAAAGTTCAGCCTTGATATCTCTGGTTAGCCTCTGGCTGGTTTGCATTTCTGGCAAAATGCAACAGTCTAGAACAGGCTTAATTCTGTCCTGCGCACCCACCCCAAGTTCAGCATGTTACCCCCAAATGCAATTTTGGGTGAGTTCACTGTCAGTCCCAAACAGGAAGTAAACAAACGCACTGCGACAGCATCTCGGCACACGGCTTTTGTCATTCTAATGGAATGTTAGCTGGAAGAAAGCCATTTTGAAAACTGCACAGCAAACTCTTCAAAGCACATGGGTAGCCTTGTTACCTGTGGGTTAATTGCCAGGGACAGGATGAAAGCCCATCGGTTAGATTAGCGCGCTGGGATCTTTGATCAGGGCTCGGTTGCAACTCGTGGGGCTGTTCCACTATTCAAGGAGATGTAGGTAACCTGGTGCCCACCACAAATGTTGCACTGCAAATCCCCCCTCCCCGCAATTCCTTGCCCTGAAGTATTTTGCTGGGAAGGGAGGGAGTAGGTTCAGAAGTCCTGGAGGGCACCAGGTGGTCCACCTTGATCTAAGTTGGCGGTGGCCGTAGGCGAACCACGCCATCGGCGCTCCCACCCCTGTGGCAGGTCCTGGCTGAGATTTCTGGATTTTTGCCTCTCTTCTCTGTTGAATGTTTAAGTGCCTCTTTGCCAGCAGAAGCACCCTGACTTGGTTTCTCTATCTGTCGGATAGTTGCTTCAGGGATCAGATTCAAAAGAGATGTTTAGCATAGTAGTAATAATGGATTCAGTCGATGACCAGCAGAAGTCTTTAGGATCAGTGTGTACGGAACAGGGAGTTCAAACGATGACACCCTCATTTATTTGTTTTGCTTTGTTTAATGTGGCTCCCTGCTTTACTTGGCATCTTAGCGGATTGCCTCGTTCATCTGTATGGCTGGGCTACTTTTGGATGGGATCACATTATGTCTGACTTGAATAGAAGGGCTATTTAGTTCAACAGCACTTGCCTAGGTAGAGTAGGGACTTGATGCAAAGCCAAGGGCTGTGGGCAGTCCCTCAAAATCTTGGACTCAGCCCCCGCGGTTACCACTGTCATAATTTCTAATCGGACAGAAGGGGCAATGTTCACGAAATGGGGAATATTTACCTTAAGTGCTTTGAATTACCCTTTAATTTAACATAAAACTAATTAAGTATCCTGCCTCCCCCGTTTTCTTGGGAGCATGGCCAAGACCAGATATGGTCCTAAGGAAAATTGTACACCCGTGGAGGGTAGGACTAGCATTAAGGTTGCTAGTTGCTGGCCAGTTCTAACCCACAGCTGGAAATTGCTGTTCCAGCTATTTTTCTTTCAAAGTCAGACTAATGTCCCTATTCATGTTTTTTTTTCCCCTGGGGGGCATAATGGGATCCTAAGCACTATGTTATTCTGGTCCACCCGTTATGCTAAACCATGGTTTATTTGACCATGGTATATTTCATCAACTGCAATGAACTGGCTTTGCTCAGTGGGTTAAGCCACAAACCATGGTTTCCGAATCACAGAATTATTGCTGCCTACACTGATTATGTGCCATCAAGTCATTGCTGACTCTTAGCGACAGCATAGATTTTCTCCGTGATGATCTGTCTCTAACCTGGTCTTTCAGGTCTTTCAACAGTTCCTACAGTGAGCTAAACCCAAGTCAAACATACCGTATGGCTCAGTGCCATGTATGGACGTGGTCTACACGAGCTCCTGCCTGGTGCTTCTGTGTGTGTTGACTACAACTCCTGTCTTCTCTATACTGGCAAGGAAAGCTTGTAGATGTAATCCTACATACCTGGGGGCATCAGGTTAAGGAATGCAGGCATAGTCCAACCCACAGTGGAGGCAGCCTAGAATCCTAGCTGTTGAATGGGCTCACGTGGCCACGGATGTGTTTTTACAAACCTAGTATTTTGCAGAAGGAAATGTTCACGGTGACTATTTAAACATGACTTTTGAATCATGACTTAGAGAAGAGTCTTTCAAACTTGGCAAATTGAAGATGCTGGCTGGGGAATTCTGGGAGTTGAAGTCCATACATCTTCAAGTCGCCAACTTTGGAAAACAGGACTTACAGCATTCTTAAGTATGGATCTATGGAATGAGGGAGGTTCCCTTAAGGGAAGGGACACCTGGAGGTCCTAGAAGGTTGCCCTATAAGGGGGGATCATAGGCCACTCCCCTGCCTGGAAGAGCAAGTCTGCAAGTCAATAGTGATCCATTGCACTACTTGGTTCCTATTTTCACGTTGTGTTTAGGGATGTTTCTCCCTCACGCACCCCTTCCCTTGCCATCTGCAGACATGCCAACTGCCTCAGGGTAGAACCCATGAAAACCTCCAGCCCTGAAAGGTTATAGTGTCCTCCCATCCAAGTCTGAAAGCTGGCCAGGTTGATAGCCAAGGCTGGCTGCCCCCATTTCCCCTGGTGAAAAAGGCTTCTCGGTAGCTTTTTTCTACTAGCGACAATGCACTGACCCAAAGCCTGAGCTAGAAGAGCTCCTGAATTTCACTTTGGTCACAAACCCTCAAGGTGGCTTTCGACAAGTCTTTAAGACTACTCTACCCTCCCCCCCCCAATATGGTGTTGGCAATACAGGTAACTATCCAAGCTCAGAGAACTGTTGGAAACACCACTAGGTTATGCAGAACGTCTTAAATTGATGCTAAGAATGTCTACTTGGAAGCCCACACGTGAAACAGCCACAAGGGAAATCACCAATTTGTTCTTTAATGTTTATGCTTTGGGAAGAGCTGCAAGACTCTGTCTTCATAGAAGGATCTTAACCTTGGAGACTTCTCTGATGCAATACAAATTACCACACACTACACAGGATCTCAGAATGCTACTAAACCCAATAATCTTTGGCAGTGTATGGAGATAAACAGGTGAGATGACGATGAGGCTGATGGGCTCTCCAACAGCATTTTGACTCTAATAGGGAAGCTGGAGAAAGAGAGAGAGAAGAATCCATCGCTTGTGAAGCAACAATTCCGCCATAGATTTCAAGCCATTTGGGGGAGATGTGGCTTGTTGTCGTTCAGTTGTTAAGTTGTGTCCGACTCTTCGTGACCCCATGAGCCATATCGCGCCAGGCCTTCCTGTCCTTCACTGCCTCCCTGAGTTTGCTCAGTTTCATGCTCATTGCTTCAGTCATGCTATCTAACCATCTCATCCTCTGCCATCTCCATCCCCTTCTCCTTTGGCCTTCCATCTTTCCCATCATCAGGGTCCTTTCCAAAGAGTCCTCTCTTCACATTAGGTGGCCAAAGTATCTGAGCTTGAGCTTCATTATCAATCCTTCCAATGAGCAGTCAGGGTTGCTTAATTCCGGCTTGTGATTCTTCCAGCTTGGCATTTCTCATGATGTACTCTGTATATAGGGTAAATAAGCAGGGTGACTGTATACAGCCTTGTCGTACTCCTTTCCCTATTTTGAACAATCGGTTGTTCCATGACCAGTTCTAACTGTTGCTGCTTGGTCCGCATACGATTTCTCAGGAGACAGGTAAAATGGTCTGGTACCCCCATCTCTTTAAGAATTTGCCACAGTTTGTTGTGATCCACACAATTGAAGGCTTTTGCATAGCCAGACTACAGTAGATGTGGCTAGTCTGAACAAAACTCTTTTCACTTCCTGAAAAATTGCCCCAAGAAAGCACTTCCCCAAACCCAGCAAAATCCAGGGATCAGTTAAGATACCTGCAGTGCGTATATACGGGTCTTCTTTTAAGGAGCACTTGGGAACCCAGGTGGAGCAAAACCACCACCAGGGCAGTTGTCAATCAGTACAGTCATATTGCTCCAAGGTCTTCATAGGCACCTGGTTCACGCTTACGCTGAGTTTAAAGTGCTGGTTTCAACCTAGAGAGTTTCAGGGATACAATCTACCAACTGAAGTCTTTAGAAGAACTGTTCTGCGTCCCAGTAATAACTGGAGTCAGATTTGGAACCATGCAAGGAAGGGCCTTTTCAAGGGCCCCTGGATCTGGAATTTCCTGCTCTGGGGGCTTATCTGTCCCCTCCCTTTCCTCTTTTTGGTGGGTGAGGGGAAAAACAGTCTTTGAAACCATTAGGCATTTTATTAAAGAGGAGGGCTGTTTTGCTGTTTGAAATTATTATTTTGAGTGGTTCTGATTTCTGTGGTTCCTGATTTGCTGGTTCAATGACACTGTTGCTGTCTTCCTTTAAAAAAAAAACTTCATTACTTTAGTTCTGCTATTTTTTTGTGGGTGTCTCTGGTCTGCTGCATACACTCAACCTAGAGTAATTATGGCACCTGCTAGGGCCAATGTTATTTTTTATTAGTAGTGCAAGACGTAGAGAATGTTGTTCTCTCAGCCTTTAGAAAACGCAGAAAAACCCAAAATAACCATTTCACAGAGTGTCTCTGGGTGAGATAAAGGTGGTGGCTTTTTCTCATTCACAACCGTGGCTGATTATGTTTTCCCCTTTTAAATACATTCGGTGAAGATACCAACTGTCTCTAATCCTATCAGCACAACAAAAGTCGCTGTGTGCTGTTGCAGATACAAGGGAGACTGAAACACATTATTTATGCTCAAATGGGGGGATTTAATCACCTTTTCAAGAGATTTCATTATTTCCAATGTAGATGGCAGAAATGACACCACCCGAGAGCTTTGTATTCACTGTGAGTAGTTCGACAACTTGTAGATAAGAGAGAAGCATTGTATTGCCTGTTTCTCCTGAATCCCACCCTCCTCCAGTTGTATTTTTATGGAAAAGAAATTGCTGTTGATGTTTTTCTCCCAGAGAAGAGGACTATTTGGGTTAAGTTCTCATGAATATAACGTGAGATGGTTGCCGTTTCTATAGTTATGAGGTGGCCAAAGGATTTCATTATATAATCTGCACTCCAGGAGTTGTGGATCCTTTTGGGTTATCCTTTTCCCAGGAAAAGTCAATATGGGGAAACGCTTCCGATCTAGAGGCGAGGAGGCTGCAGAAAGTTGAAGAGATGAGAAGCGGAAGACAATGCAAGCCTTCCTCGCTATCTCATAGCAAAGGGCTCCGTTTCAAAATGCAACCAAAAGACATTCTAAAGCGTTCCAAAAATGAGTAGGAAAACTGAAGAGAGAGACATCAAAAACATGTAGCCCCCTCAAAGCATCTTCTAGCTGAGCATTCAGTCCTCGCAACGCCCTGGCCTTTTCTCTTCTTTGCGGGGGATCCATTTCAGTTTTGAGGGCCTACAGTGTAACCTTACAATGGTGAGTTGGGGGGGCAGTATGGAAAACGCCATGGAAGGAAGGGAGGGCAAGAAAGGAGATCTGAAGGCTGCTATAGGACAGGGATTTGGGAATTCGGGCCCAACATCTCCAGAGTTTGAGGAATGGTTCCTGCTGTCCACACAAGCACCAAGGTCTGCCAACAGAAGCTAAGTTCCATGACTGCCCTAAGACATTAAATATTTAGCTAGCCAAATGCAAATCCTTTAAAATCAGTTCAACAATCGTGCAGCCTTCGTGTGCACATGGCAAAAGGTTTGTCCACCCTCTGTTTATTCCATTATTTTTAAAATCGGGAGCTCATCGAGCAGGCACAAGACTGGCCTTTCTCCCCCGCCACCTTGATGACTGGTGTGTGTGGTATGAAGTTTAGAAGTCTAAAAAAAAACAAAAAATGGAAAGGGCATTATTGTGGGGGAAAACCCCCAGAAGAAACGGGGAGAAACGTCTTTCTCATCCACCCCTCTTGCTAGCAACCTGTAATCCTGCTTCCATTTACACAAGAGTAAACCACAGGCCAGACTAGGAGCTGAGTATCTTGATTCGCAAAACCTTCCTTGGGCGCGGAATCTTTCCGAAACGCTTTGACAATTTTGGACGATGGGTGCC
This sequence comes from Python bivittatus, assembly GCF_059951505.1. Classification (NCBI taxonomy): domain Eukaryota; kingdom Metazoa; phylum Chordata; class Lepidosauria; order Squamata; family Pythonidae; genus Python; species Python bivittatus. Next base: position 8,840,380 of record NW_028277094.1, read on the forward strand.
GGAATACCGTATGCCCGAAGCGCAAGCAACGGAGTATAGACCGGCTTTGACACAACTCCCGTGCCATTTTCAGGACAGAAACTGCCCGGAAGATTCTGCTCCTGCTTTTATTTTCTTAAGGTCATTGTGGCTATGACTCCAGGCAAGGAGCTGGGCGAATATTTTAGCTCATGTTTTAGGCATTCTCCCAGGATCATGTCAGAGAGGAAGCATCCAGCGAGCAGCTTTTAAACACACACGCACGCACACACAAACACACATACCATGTTATCACAGTGAAAAAATGTAAGAATTCCAGGAAGCGAGGGAAATCTTGCCGTTTGACCTTGTTTTTCCTTTCCATGAGAGATTGGGCTAATAAAGAATGGTAGATGCTAGCTTTCCAAACATTTCCAAACATTTAAATTCTCGCTGCCGTTGCCAGCCTGCCTCCTCTCCCCAACACCCCCAGTTTTGCAGTAATAAATGTGTATTTTTCGAAACGTGCCACGGGCCTGGCCTAGCCAAGAGCGTTTGAAAGCACAAAGGGATCTAGTTTGGTTAGAACGGTGACTCCAGAGTATAACATTGGTGGGGATGGTTTTGTCGGTGGGAAAAATGGGCAGGCTGGAATGGTTAAGGTAATGCTAAATATTCTTAGCTGTTGCCTAGCTGTTTGAAAATGACAGTGCTGGGGCTCACCGGCTCTTGGTAGATTCCGCTCACAAAATTACATTTTGCAAGGCGGGCGGCCGTCTAAATGTGATGAATAAATAAAATAAATGAGATGATAACCCAAAAAAACCAGAACACCTCGCTAGTCCGCACGGTTGCAGGCCTCCCTCTGAAAAAATGGGGGCAGAAAATCGGCACCCCTTAGAAATAAATAGGAAGAAGAAAACATGGTTTTGCTCATGGCCAAGCAGCTCTCTCAAAGGTGGGCTCATTTTTTTTTCCCTTGAAGATCGACATTTTGGAAAAACGGTGGGCCATGTTTTTATGGCTGGCAGCCACAGTTTTAAAGAAATGATGGGTGGGGGGCATGGCCAAAGGCCACCAGCGTCTTGGCAATGCCATCATGGAGTTATTAGAGAAGGCAGCCTTGTTTCTTTTTTGCGGGGGGGGGGGGTGTTTTTAACTGAAATAGGTAGATAAATCCTGTTGCAACTTAACATGTCCATTTCCTTTGGTTTTTTGATTAAATTGACAGGGCACCTTTGTTAATTCACAGGCCTGGGTGACTTTGATTCGGTCTTCCTCTTCCTTTGCTTCTTGGCCCATCTCACAAGGCTGTTATGGAGATAAGGCTTCTCTGAGTTACATGAAGAATTTAAAAGGGGGGGGGGACATTGTATGGTCACCTGAATTCTAATCCCCCTCCTCAGGGTGAAAATTTTACAGAGGAAAAGTTTTTTTATTCTTCCACTCAACGGCTTAGGGACACCAAAGGTGTAGTGAACTGCAATGCCGAGATAAAAATAGCTCCATTTCCCCATTCTTTCTATGTGAAATTACCTTTTCTGCACCGTCTGGTTCACCAGAATGTGCTCCTTAATCAGATTTAAGTCCAGCGGTTTAGACAAACCCAAGCTCTGCTGGTGAGCTGTCATTATGATATTTGGCAACCTGAGCGTTTGTTGGTGGAAAAGTTGGCCCGTCTGTTTTGACTTTGTGTAGTGTTTACTTCATGGTTGCTAAATTCAGGACTGTAGAGAAGCAGCACATGGCCCCATGAATCACAGCCCGGGAAAATTGACGGTAATTGCTCAATAGGACCAAGAATTTGGAGCAGGGGAAGGACTAATGAAATGATTTCTTTGCCTTGTTTTCCCCTCCCTCCGTCCCACCCACCACCCCACGCAATCCACTTACAGGCAAGGCCAGGGGAAGCGGAGAGCAGAAAGGATCCCAAAGAAATCAATGGCACTTAAATGCACTTTACTCTGGCCTGGATTATGTCCAGAGCGGAGTTAATTATTAATGCCACGTGTAAAATAACTTGGAGGCCAGCCGTATGAAATCTCCATTAAGACAAACCAACCACGGCCTGCTTCATTGATGCTCTTGCCATAAGGCTGTCGAGTACGGATGGTGGTCACAATTTCAGGTACAGGCACAGATGGAAAATGCAGGTAAATCCAGGTTGCTCTTCAGCACATGGGGAACGATATGGCCCTGCAGATGTATGCCTCATATTGGTGACACACTTATATGGACAACAGCAGCTCCATGGCTTCCTCTTCAGAATTCCACTTCTTTCTTTCCTTTCTTTTTCCCTCCCTCCCTCCCTCCTTCCTTCTCTCCTCCCCCCTCCCTCCCTCCCTCCCTCTTGCCTTCCTTCCTTCCTTCCCTCCCTCCTTCCTTCTCTCCCTCCCTCCCTCCCTTCCTTCTCTCCCTCCCTCCCTCCCTCCCTCCCTCCCTCCCTCCTTCCTTCTCTCCTCCCTCCCTCCCTCCCTCCCTCCCTTCCTTCCTTCCTTCCTTCCTTCCTTCCTTCCTTCCTTCCTTCCTTCCTTCCTTCCTTCCTTCCTTCCTTCCTTCCTTCCTTCCTTTTTTGATTCTAATTATCCTTCTCCATCCCCTACTTTATCTTGGTGCTGGTTATGTCTTTTGCACTGCCTCTGGGCTGCTAAATCAAGTTATGGGTTGTGATGTTTCTGGGAAAAGGACCTGGGTCATCTGCCCTTTGCTAAGACATTATTAGCACCCAGCTTCCAGTTTTAATCAGTGCGGCAAATCACAGCTTAAGCCCACCTCATGGATCTGGTAGAGGGAGACCTCTTTGACATCTCTTTTGAAATGACAGCATACTATTTCATTCCTGGAACAACTTTCTCCTACAATTTGCCCTTCAGGTTTTATGCTGCATCGTTTTCTCTCTGTGTCTTTCTCCTCCTTCCAGCCACTATCCAGTGAAATCCTAGTGAACTGACCTATTTTTCTCCTAAAGGACAACTGAACTGTGAAGAATATTCAACTTTTGTTTCTGCAAATATTCATAAATATTCATTAGTGGGGCTGTGAATTTTTAAATTTTTTGCCAGTGCTTTTCCTCGCCACATGATTGTTGTATTGTTCATTTCACTATTTTATATTTTATTTTTATTCATGGCTAACTTACTGGTTTATTGGAATTTTGGGGGAGATTTTTCCAAATGGGAGGGGGTAGATGAATGTTTTAAACAAATAGCGAGTTTACTAGTGCAAGGGCCAATAGGGAATTCTTAGATTTTGAATTGAATAATACTCATTTAAGTCGCTGTCTGCGGGTGCAAATTGAACCCTTATCTCACACAGAATTTGAATATTTTACAAGAAAATAACCTAACGGTTCTTAGAAGGGTTACTAGGTCCAGCACCATAAGAAAAAGAAGGATTGCCGTTTTTGCAGATCCATGAAGTTAATTTTGCACTTCCATTTCCATGCACAATGAGATCCGTAAAGGATTGTGCGCACAGACCCAGATTCTCTGTGTGCACCATATCCCTGCCCCCAAATGAAAGGAAACACTGGATTGGGCATGAATGTTGGAATCATTAGATGTGGAGTCTCATCTGCTTTGTTTTAAGCATCTCCCCCCCTAGTGAAACAGGGGCTAAATTATCTGGGGCAAAGAGATTTTAATACCTCCCAAGGAATCATGCTTATTGAAGGGGACAGCCTATAAATTAGCGCTTAAGTTAAAATCAATTTCTAGATAATATGTATCCTTCAAAGACAGATTGTTTGGTTCACAGGAGCCTTGTATCAAAACTTTAATTAGAGCCCCTTTTAAATAAAAACTGTCGTACGTTATATCGCTAATTGACTTGACCCGCTTGGAAGGCGACTCGGCTGACCAAAGGAGATTATTCCATCTGCTCAGGCTGCAGCAAATGGGGGTTAATAAAATTTGTTTCTGCAGTCTTCCCCAACTCCCTATTGTGTATTCAAGAAAGGTGTGGGCTTTAGTTCCCACCAAGCAAAAAAAAAAAAGAGAAAAAAGTAATAATGTCTCAAAAGACCACTGCTCTTCTTTTTTGCCCGCACACCTTGCATTCAATCAGTTGTCTGCGTCTGGCATTTGCTCAAGAGGAGGCTGTGCTCACATTCCCACAAAAGCCACAAAAGAAATAAAACAACTGGGGAGTGGGGGGGGGGACACCCTATCTTGGAGCAAGAATTCAAGCAGATGTACAGAGGAGGACATATCTGTATATCACAGCTGGTGAAGACGAAGGTATGAGAAAAAGGCGCATTCAGGAAGCAGAGTGTGGGGTTGGCATGCTGGAGACAGGAGGGTGCCCAGGTTTCTGGGCAAAGGCCCTCTTGTCCTTTGGAAAGGCTGTTCTAACCTGTTTTCCCAGGTGTGTGGGTCAGGAAGTGAGCTGAGCCCAGATGGGTTGAGGTGGTTGAATAGTTTTTAAATTTCACTAGCCGTTCAGGGTCGCGTTTGCAAGATGGGCAACCGTAGAAATCGATTCAACACATCATAAATGTCTGCAAGTAACCTTTGAATTGCCTGGCCGAGCCTGATGTCCAAGTCTGGGCCAAGTTTGATTTCACTGTCTTCCGTTTTTTCCTTCCGTCCCATTAAAGTGGGTGATCCACTTTGCGTGCTCCTAGATCCACCCACCAAGGTCGCTTTGGTTGGACAGCTTTATTTGAAAGGGACCGGATTGAATTGTCAGCAGAGATGGACCCACCAGCATGGGGAGAAAGGGTCGTTCTGCATTTTCATCTCACTGTTGACCCCCAAATATGGCTTCTATTGCACCCCAATTAATGATCCCAGTTGGGAGTTTGTCTTCTGGTAACTACATCCCATTCAACTGTTAGCTTGATCTTCCTGCAGCCTTGGCTCCATCGCTTCACGCTCCTGCTTTTCCATTCAGGGCACCCATGCACGCACGTATATCTTTGTCAAAAGAGCCACAGTGCAAGAAAGCAAATCACGGCAGTGATTGGGTGATTCCTCCCCTCCCCTCCCCTCAAGCATTTACTGAATTAAATACGGCAGTGGGTAAAGGTGAAGTGAGAGCTCTGAGGGAGGCTGGCACAGGGGACCCACTGACAGATAAGGGTCCCAAAGGGCTGAATCCAGTCTGAGAAAGGTTTAGAGGATGTACAAACTCAAAATTAGGGTTCGGTTAAGATGAACAAGTGGTACCCCTGTGATCCGGTCTAGGCCTGAAGATTTGCCAGGCAAACTCTGGTTCCTATGGTTGGTTGGAGTAGAGGAAAGGGGCTGCATGAAGGCTGTAGAATTGCCCTACAGTGCTGGTGTCATCACCTTCCAAAGGTTGCTCGAAACAATGGTCTCTGCTCTGTCTGGAGCAGGACTTTCATGGACTGACGGGATGTGGCCATTTCTGCGTTTCTGTTTTGGATGATATGGCTCCATGTCGTTTCGGTATAATTTTCTACTGCGGCGCTTTTAATTGTTGTGTGGTATGGCTATTGCTGTGAGCTACTAGGAGTCTGCTTAGTTTGATGGTGTGCAAAGCTCACAAGGAAAGAAACAAATAAACGTTTTATGTTCTTGAAATTCCCGTGAAGTTCTAGATTCCCTAGGGGCTAGAGAGGAGGAGGAGGAGGAGGAATGTTTCCTTGCTGCTAGCTTTATGATGTAACATAGGCATCACAAAAGAAAAAGGGATGGAGAGGGGAAAGGAAAACAAAGTACCTCTGGGTCTTAGAACAGCCATCTGTGATGAAGTGGGTTGAGGGTACAGATGACACTATGGGCTTCAACGCCAATCAGTGTTACTTGGGCCCAAAGTCCCTGAGTAAGGAATACAGTCTCCATGTCATGTGACTTCTTCGCAGTTTAATGGCACTGATATCCGCCCCAAGCTTTTGGGGTTCCCCCCTTTCTCTTTGTTCTTAATACCCCAACTAGCTCCCCCACCGCCCTGCCCCAAGTTTCAGCAGCTTCACCTGCGTAGGTGCTGTTGATTTCCAGTCTCCAAATCTCTCTCTGCTTCCTCAGCATCCCACGCCCTGAAGGGCCCCAGTAGGACGGGGCACAGTTGATGGCACAACGTTCACAGACACTGAGGTAAGAGTTAAGGAACAGAACGCAGCTTTAATTCCAAGGAGCTGGTTCACAATGTCTCTCCGACGGGGAAAGAGAGAAATAATTTGTTTGGCAAAACAGGGCCCTGTTAAAGGGCTGGACAAAGTTGGATTCATTTGCAAGCTCAGCAGATGTTAAGGCAATGAATAGAGGGATTGATTTCAGAGAATCTCTGGGTGCAAATGCCAATCCAATATAGTCTCTTTGAAGGTCTGCAAGCTAATTTTGAGTTTGGTACCAAAAATATATCAATATGATCTCATTTTCTTGATACAGTCCCCTCTAAGTATAGATTCACTTCTTGCCTTTTCCCACTTTGCTTGGTATCCTTTCTGAGGGGGTGGAGAAATTTCTCCTTTGTTTCCTTGGCTAATTGTTATTATTGCTTTTGTGACTTCCAGGGCTTCAATCGTGGACATTTAAACTTAATCTATCGTCAACTGTTTTGTTGGACCAAAGGCAGGTTACAGACATTTCAAACTTAAATAAATGACCATCTTGCTTTTTGAATCCCTGATGGTGAGCACAGAATAGCATTTTGCAGCCCTTTTTATTCTAGATTTCCTTCCTTCCTTCCTTCCTTCCTTCCTTCCTTCCTTCCTTCCTTCCTTCCTTCCTTCCTTCCTTCCTTCCTTCCTTCTTCTTTTCTTTTCTTCTTCCTTCTTCCTTCTTTTTCTTTGCTTTCTCCATGGCTGAGTTTTTTTTTCCAGAATAAACTGAAGTTTTGCCATATTGTCTGTGTGTCTGTTTATAGAATAGAAAGCTGGCAGAAGGGAACACCTTGATCTCTTAGAGTTGATGGAGCTGGCTAGATGCCAAGCATCCCCTTTGGGTGGAGCAGAGTAGAGGAATAAAGAAGGGCGGTTGAGCAGGAAGGGAAACATTAGAAGTCCTCCCTGCTAATCTTCCACAAGGGTGCCCTCCCAGAGAGGAAATATCTGTTAAATGCATTCATTGGGGCCATGATTTGAATGCTGCAGAGGAAGCCGAGTGAATGATGCAGATTAAACTTTTAGAAGGATGCTGGCTTGGGATAAAAGTATTTCCAATGGAAAAGCCAATAAAAAAAGTCTTTCTCTGATCTTGTGGATCAAGTCAGGTGAACCTCATATGATGCAGTTAACTGAGCAGGAGAACAAGAGACAGCTTCTGTTTGTCCAACAAGCTGATGGCTTGAAGAATTCCCCAGCAGTGAGAGAAGTATTTTTGAGCCTACAGATGAGGCTAGAGATAGAATGCTTTTAATTTAAATAGACCAGACTATCTATCCTCCTCTTAAGGCGAACATTAATTCAAGATGCATGTCAATCCATGATCCACAACTAGTTTGGCTGGAAGGCTACTTGGATGATCAAGCAAACAGTGGTGAGATGTGGACCCATGTTCCACCCTTCAGGGTGGCTTTCAGCCAAATCCTTTGGTCACAGCTACAACTCACCCAGAGAAGAAGAGAAAGAAGGCTGTGGCTTGGTTCACTCACAATACCTATTATTTTGGCTAAACCAAGAAGAGGCAGAAAGCATTATGATACAGGATTTGGTTTGAACCAGGCCATAGTGTGTGAATTGTGTTAGTATGTTGTGGGTAGTAGATGTGTATGAGAGAGACTGGAGTTCACAAGTCAGACCAAGCTCCAGTTCCATTAAACTAGATTGGCTGAGTTCATACCAAAGGGCCGATCAAGGAGGCTAAACAGTTGCCTGTTGAAAGCTGCCAGATGTCAGTACTCCTCAGATGATGCAGACAAGTCATATTATTTACAGGAATGGCAAGAATGTGGCTGGAATCCTGGGGCACAGTTCCTGAATATGGAGCAGGTTCACAGGTGTGATGGAAGAATGTGTGGTGTCCCAAGGGAGCTCCTAGTTAATTTGGGGGGATTTATCAGAGCTCCTTGGGGGGAAAAAATGAGTTTGACCATGTGCGAGGGGGGGGGGGCAAAGGACTTGCTCCAGGTGGCCTGGTTGCATTCTCAAGGGTGAAGGAACAAACACAGGAGCTGTAAGTGCTGCCGTTCGATTCTGTGTAAAAGATGTTGGGTGGGATAGTGTTAAAGAAGACCAGCGAAAAGCAGGCTCACGCATTGTTACCTGGAGTGTGAATTACCCTCATCTCTCTTGCCTAGCTTGATTCCAGGAAAAAGAAGACAAGAGGAAGCGACAGAAACAGGATGTCTTCATCTTACTGGACCACCAGATAAAGACTTTGCTCACTCCACTCTCCCCACCCCACCCTGGCCTTTTGTGATTGAAGAGCTCCTTGTTAATCCATGGACAGCACACCCTGAACTGCTCAAGAGGCATTTTGGCCCCGCTAGACTGGCGCAAGGTTTTGCTGGCCATCCTGCCGTCCCCAAATGAGAGGCTATGGTTAATCTTCTACATTACGGAATCTCTCTTAGTGCAATGCGATTTCAATCTCTCCTTAAACATCTTAGGGGCTTCTCTTTGCCCTGCTGCGTTACAGCCACACCCAGCCAAGGTAAGGGAGGCCAAAGGTACATTTCTTCATTTTTCTTTGTTGATTTCAGTAGTCTCCAGGGGTAGGGAGGAGTGCTAAAAAAAAGTGTCAATAGAACAAGAGAACAGCTCCTTGTTTGAATGTTAAATCTGTTCTGCAACCCAGGCATCTTGTTACAGATCATGTTACTGCTTCCTGCAATGAAGCTGCCTGCTAGATGTTCTATTCACACATACCCATGTCTTTGCAACAGAGGCCCTATCATTAATTTATTCACAGATCTCCCCAAGGATTAGTCCCATGGCAAAGGGAGCAGACCACAGCCCTGCTTAGCTGAAAGGTGGGGCCGAGCATCTTCCTTCTTTGGGACATGTTCTTCTGGATATCAGATCTATGGGAAAGGGTTTGGCTTGGCATCACTGAATACAAACAGGCTGCAAATACCATGTTTCTTTGGACCATGTTTCTTTCTGACTTCTGGATGAATCATAGGGCATAAACGCATTTGTATGGCTGATCATGACTGGGAATTCTGCCCCACTTCCCTTCAATGTCCATCACAAGCGATGCGCCATTTCTTCCATCCCAACAGATAACAAGAAGGGTTTGCCCTAACAAGTGATGGACCAACTGTGTGAACTAAACCCCATCTCAATAGATAAGATTCTCTTACCCCTTTAAGATGGTTTTCTGAAGTTAGTTAAGGCAAACCTGTCAGCCTGAATGATCAGATCAAATCCCAGCCAGGCATGTGCAAACTAGCCTTGCGCATAGCTTCACTATGCAGCTCCATGTGAGCAAAATGATAACATTTGGGTTCACATAATGGCTAAACCATAATGCAACTGGGGTTTGGTTTAGCATTACAAACCCACTGGGGTTTGTAAACCATGGATTGTGGCTTAATGTGAAGTACAAAACCAATCAATTAGGGATTATTCCATAAGATATGGTTCTACATACAATGGCTTAGTGAGTTGGGGGATCTATCACATAAGCGTCATTAAAAGTACAACTGAGAAGAGATCAGGGCCAGTAAAAATTGGAGCCTATTTCAATCTCGCATTGATCTCTGAAAAAAGAGGGTGGAAAACAGCTCAAAGCCATGATTTTAGGGGGCTATTAAAATGATTCCCCCCATTTGAAATGCAGATGCAGACAGGATGAAAGTCACCCCAGAGACCTTCTGAATCACTTGCCAAATCTCTCCTTAGGGTTCTGGTACACACTTTGGTGACCCAAATGGTAACATGCCCCATTTGGCTTTGATGATTTTGTTCTTTATTTAAGGCAGAATGACTCGTTATGGAACTCTTGATTTTCGGTGGTCCCCCAGCGCAGGTGTTTTCCACCTTACCGTGTAAGCTGAAAACAGATAAATTAAAAACATGCTTCTTTACTGACTAAGGATGCTAGTTTGCATTCAAGAAAGCACCCTGCTTGGAAGAACGCAGCAATGCTCGCATTTCTAAGTGGTCCTTGGATTTAAGAGAAAGAGTAGCCAATTTTCAACCAAATGCTTCAAAACCTAGCCCTTACCTACTAGAGCTGGCAGAAAAGAATGGAGGAAGAAGCTTGTTAATGGCATGGCTTGTTAGCCGCATAAAGCACAACCAGCTCGTTCACTCCACACACAAGCCAACCATAAACCCTGTTTTAAAATCACAATTTAAATTCACACGTTAGGCTAAACTAAAACTGAGCAACTGACATTTTGGCTTCCCATGTTATGGGCATTCTTCTGCATAATTCATAAGGAAAAGAGCAATATACTTTGCCACTACTACAACATTTAATAGTTTTATCCCCGTTTTAAACTTGGCAGCTTCTGGTCTAAGGAAACTGGAAATTGTAATCTGCTGAAAGAACTGTGAATTTTGCTAGAGATCCCTTTGTATTAGAGAAAAGGGCTGTTGATGCTACCAAGCCTGCATTGCCAATAAACTCCCAGCAAGGAAAATCAAGGCTAAATCATTCAGAAATGACAGATGAACAAAAATACAGAGACACAGGTCAATGGACAGAATAAATATTTTCATATAAGAACTGGGAGTTGATAGTAGGAAAGGATCCATTCTAATGCAGTGGATTAAAGTGTGGGTTGGGTTGGGTTGGGTTGGGTATCAAACTCCAGACCTCCTATCCCTATTCAGAAGGTTTTTAGCTTAATCTTCTCCACAGGATTGTTGAAAGGATAAAATGGTAGGAGCATGAAGGAATGTGTTTAATGGCTGGAGGTCCTGGAAGAAAGATGGGATAAATATGCAAAAGAGAAGGAAACAGAAGGAGAGATAGCTGGGAAGAGAAGGAGAGACTTTCTGTATTACCTCTTCACCCAGATTTTTGGTGAAGAAGAGTGAGACTCCTCACTTCATTGCACTTGGCATCTTTTATCTTTCTCTTTTCTCTTTTATTGATTTTATTGTAATTTCTTTGATCGTTGTGAGCTGCCCAGAGTCATTGAGAGTTGGGCAGCATACACATTTAATAAATTATTATTATTATTATTATTACTATTATTACTATTATTATCAAACAGCCATGCACATCTTCCAGAAAAACTCTGAAGAGTTTTGGTGGCTTGGCCACGTTATTATGACCATGTTTACTTGGGAATTATGTGTCACCAAGTTCAGTTGGTTTCATTCCCAAAACGGTATTTACAACTACCACTGATGTGTTTGGGTCACTGCTAAGAGAGGGACGTAGGAGTCTGTATTCAGCTGAGAAGGACTCTTGGACCATGGCATTCAGGACTGTTGTCACTAGCTGCCAAACAAGCTGTGCAGTTTCAGGCTGGAGTTCAACCTTGAAATCTTTGGTATGCAAAACATGTGTTTTGCTGAAGACATCCATTGAAATATAATGAGAACTTCTGAGAAGATGTCCTGAGTCAGCAGCTGGACCTCCTAGTCCAGAATTGTCCTGCACAATGTCTGGCATTCTTCTCTGGAGAAGGTAGAGGTTGATTTTAGGACTCTGCATGCCTTCGGTCACAAACCCTAGTCAGCTCTTCCCAAGATGGCATCTTCCAAGTGTATTGGATTCTAAAGTCCCCAAAATTCTCACACTGGCTGTTCTAGCTCAGGTGTTATAAAAATGGAAAGAGAACACATTTCAGACTATGATGGAGAAACCTGCTATGGTTCTAGGAATACTCTAGTCCTAGTGAAAACAGGCTGTAATCCCACATTCATTTCCCTATAAGAAGGCTTCTTGACCTCGGTTGGGTTTACCTCTAAGTAGATGTCATTGTGAGAACTCCTGGTTACACTTGGCTATCCCAGAAATCTTTATCACAGCCTGATAATGAAGTCAACACTCTCCCTGTCTCTTTCTGCCTTTCTTTTCCCACCTTTGTTTGTACCTTTCTGAGCCAGCTGGGGACAACGGCTGGTCCCTTCCCAACCAGTTTCTTCCCTGTAGATTTTTGGAGCTCATTTGTTCTGCTGGTTCCTAAGCCCAAGAGATCTTATATAGAGAGAGAATAACTCAGTAGGCTGAGTGAAATTAATAGGCCAGGAAGAGTTGGGTAATTATTTCATGGCATGAAGGAGAGCCTTTTGAACGACACAGAGCTTTTAATCAGGTGTCTGGAAGCACCTTTTCAGACTAACCAATGTTATCAAAAGGCAGAAACTTTCATGAACAGCAGCTCACTGAAGCTGATGCCTTTTCATAAAATTTGTTTGTCAGGAAAGGGGCCACCAGACACTTTCTGATTTTTGGCTCCCATAGACGAGCACGGCTCTCCTCTACAACATCAGAGCTTTTATGATCTCTGTTGCAATCTCAATTGAAATGTTCTTAGGTAACTCAAAAAACGAACCCTTTGGGAGAAAAAACCCTCTGATTCAATTGAATCCCTGTGTATTCCTTTTCTGATATGGGGCCCACCTCGTGGAACATCTTTCCACCTGAGATTAGACTAGCCCTGACTCTGCTTGCCTTTCGTAAGGCCCTCAAAACGTGGTTTGGGGCCCAGGCTTGGGGCACTGGGTATGTAGTGGAGCCCAACTCTTGGCCTTGCTGATGGTTGTTTTTATAATGCTTGGCTGCTATGTGTTTTTATTTTTATATTGTGCATTTTATCTATTTTATCGTAGGCTGCCTAGAGTCATATGTATGAAACAGGCTGCTATATAAATTGAATGAATAAATAAATATTCCATCTGCTTCTTTCCATTGGTTCAAACCCTAAGGTCATCAAACCCCTAGGAATTCTGCTTGAACAAGGACAGGGGGAACATAGCCCCTGATAAGGAATTGATTTTACAAGCATGAGGAGGGAGCATGAGTCTTGCAGGGCTACCTCCCAAACTGCCTTTTCCCTTCTGTTTTTCAAGAGGCAAAATACAGATGATTGGAATCCTCAGATTGGGAAAAACAAATTTATCATTAACCCACCATCGGGCTTACCTTGATGCTAACTTGGCTGGAGATTTCACTATTTCTTCTCTCCTGTATAAATCCATCCAGACCGTTGGTATAATTTTAATCATCAACAACCCAACAAGCAGGGTGTTTGGGGGATCTGTCTTCCCCAGGAAGATAAAAATCAAACACTGCTCTTGCTAGTCAATTAAAATGTTTCAGAATCCCTCACCTGCAAGAGTCAACCTGATTTACTGACTGAAGCATTTGGGCAGGGTAACAAGGCTGGACTGCTTGGGAAAGCACCCTCAACAGAAGGTGACACCCTGGGCTTAACCAGAAGGGCAAAGAAGGCTCACAGTGGGTTAAGGACCCAAGGGCAAAAAATTTACAGGGCCCCCATCTTCCTTCACCAAGCTGTTTCAACAGTTTGGCACTTTGCAACAAAAATAGAGGGTTCTTGGTCTCCTCTGAGCTTGGTTGTTTTCCTGCAGATGTTTTATTGCCAGGCTAGGTAACATCATCAGGGCGTGGGGGAGTGGCGTTTGCTGGCTGTTCATATCTAATAGCTTGCCCTGCCAGTCTTGGTCGGGGTGTGATTTCTTTCCGTGATAACAGTTTTGTTTCTTCCCTCTGATGCAGTTTCTTGCTTATCTGGGTGTTGGTTTTACAGAGGATGTGATTGGGGCTGTGGGTATCCTTCCTTGACTTTGGGTTCTATCTTTTAAATGGTAAGTAGAAGGGAATTATTTCTACCTGTTTATTGATGGCTGATCTGTCTAAATACCCCGCTTCCAGGAATTCCCTATCATTTTTGGTTGGCTTGGTCTAGAACCTCAACTATTTCCCTGTTGGAATTGTGGTTGTGTTAGTCTATGTGTTGAGAGTTTAGAGAGGAGTTCCCATTTGCAATCTACTAAATTGGCTCCAATGTGTTTTCTCTAAAACGGGTTATAAAGTTGATTTTTAAGAAACGTTCCTGTGCGATCACCTTGTCTTTCTACTCTCTCCCATCCTGTTTGACCAGTAATAAATCAAACCCAATACTGGATGAACACTTTTGTAGAGACTGGGAGAATTATTTAACAAGGGAGGGAGCAAGGATAGGATCATACCACTTTAGGTGGTAGGTCTAGTATCTTGGAACAATTCTCTTTTTAAATGTCTACTTTAGGGTGTCCAATGCAGTTTTTGGGGTCTCTCATGTCTCAAAACAATAGGATGCTTTGCTGTTAATTTTGGGCAATCCTGGGATTGCAAAAAGTAAGTAAAAAAGGGTGGTAGGAGCTTCTTGAAAGGGAGATATGCTCAATCTTTCCAGTGGGTCAAAAACACTTGCAAGAAAACAGAAGAGAATATAACTGTTCATTTGTTGATCTTGGTAGCCTAATGTTTCTAAAGATTCAGGGTGGATAGTTTAACTAAAAGGAAAATAAAATAAAAAGGATTTCAGTACTCCATTCTTGGCTTAACTCTAAAATGTTAGCTCAAGGAGAGATATCTTCTTTGGGATCAAAAGACATGAAGGAGTTGGGTATGTGGGGGTTCCTTTTCTGATTAACTAAATTTTATTAAAAGGCAGAAGCTTTCATGAACTGTAGCTTACTTCATCAGAAGCACAGAGACGCTCCCTAAAGCTAATGTCTTTTAATATAATTTGGTAGCTGGAAAAGAGACTATGTGACTCCTGTTTTTTCCCTACCGTAGACTAACCCAACTCTCTTCCTACAACATTTTCATTCATCCTTGAAATGAAGACAAAATTGCAAGGTTCCTTGGCTAAACATCTGGGCTTTATCTTGCCAACAAACCCCTTTCCTTTTTTTATACTGATCCACCATCACTCCCTGTTAAGTGTCCCAAGATACTTAGCAACAACCCCCCCCCACAATTCCCTCCCCCAAATTCAGTACTTAATTTTTGGGGGGATTAGAAGATACAACTTTTTAAGTTTTGGGCGTAATTGAGGAAAAGACCAAGCTCTCCTTGGCTATGAAAGGAAAAAGAAAAGAAAAGTTTTGCCTTTTCACCTCTTTGAATTTCAGTTCTCTGCACATCTTTGCATTTTTGTATTTTCATAGGAATAAAGCTTCCCCCCTCCCCCCGCCGCTATTTTTCATTTGATCAACTGCATTTCAGGTGTCCTTGTTTACTAGGTTCACCTTTGCCTTCCCCCTCCCTGCCCTGAAGCTTGGTGGAAAGTATTGTTTTTCATCCTGCCCCAAAGGAATTGGGATGTCCTTGGGGGAGACAGGGAGGAAAAAGGTCCAGGAAAAGAAAAGAAAAGAAAAGAAAAAAGAAAAGAAAAGAAAAGAAAAGAAAAGAAAAGAAAAGAAAAGAAAAGAAAAGAACCCAATGATCCAGAGGTGCACCAGAGAAGATCTTCCTTCAAAGCTTTCTTTTCTTTTGCACGCTGATTATAAAATGTTTAAAAACAAAAAACGAAAACGATGGACCTAGGCTTTGCTCCTTTCTAATCAAGTACTGTAGGTCAATCCTGCACAGATTTGAAAAAAGAAAGAGAGACCATGCACATTATCAAGGGAATGGAGCATGGAAACCCTGCAGTTTCACCATCTGCAGGTATGGAACCATCTGATCTTGAAAGCCAAACACTCTGAGAAGTCACAGCCATTGTTCTCAAATGCTATTTCAGTGCCATGGCACCCATGAGGGGTTCGCCTCCCCACCCCGAAGCATCGGCCTCTTTTCTTTTTATGATCTGTAATTTTTTTGATTACCTTTCATGATCTTTCCTTTAACCAGTTCCAAGAGTCTCTGCCTGTAGAAAAGGGAGGGAGCTTTGATTGCATCATTGTGGTCACCATCTTGACTTTTTTGACCCCATCTACGGACACCTCAGATAGGCTCCATGTATCGCAGTTGTGTTGCTAATCTGCTGCCCAGAGTTGCTGTGAGCTGGGGGGCCTTGCAAATCTAAACCTAACCCTAAACCTCCATCCTGCAGTCTGGAGTTTTCACATAATCCTCAGGTTCAAAGATTAGGAATAACTGAATAAACTCTAAGGGGGAAGGTGTTTAAGAGAGAGTATGCATGTTTATTTCTGAAGTAAGTTCTTAGATTTTCTGCTTTTGGAGAGGCAAGCTTCTAGCTCTCACGTACAAAAACCTGGAAGAAATATCTCAGGGGGGTCTGAAAAAAAGGTTTTGTTTGCTTTCTGGAGCAGGAAGGAAGCCTTTACAGTAGATTCTTCAATCTAGAGAATGAAATCTTTGGAAGGTGGCATAATTCAGTTTCCCAACATCAGCTTGCTTGGCACTGTGCAACTTGAGTTTCACCTATTTTAAGAGCTGGAGAAGAAACCTTCGTGGTCAGTCCTTCCCTCTCAACCCAACGGACTCCCTCAGAGGGCTGTTGTGTGGATAAAATGAGGGCAGAGGGTGCCCTACCTCAGCCACCTTACAGCAAAGTCTGGATATGTAATCAATCAATCAATCAATCAATCAATCAATCAATCAATCAATCAATCAATCGGGAAGCCTAGAGAGCTGTTGCTCTACCTTATTCATGCAACCAGCCAAACGTATACATGGGCTAACATGTAATTTGCACCCTGGGACAAGGCAGCCCTCTAAATTATCGATTTTCAGAAAACGAGAGCAATGATACAAGGAGAGTGGCAACATCCAAGGGGGGGATGTGAAGGTAGCAATGGGCCGTACCCTGGGTCAGCTCTGCGGCCAACCCACTGCCATCTGGGCTTGGATTTCTAAATCTCGCCTCCCAAACAGCTGGAGCCGTGCAGAATTGCCCTGGCTGTAAACATCCCGAAGGGTTTGCTCCAAAGTTATCTGGCAAAAGGAATTTTCTCGCCGTAAAATCCTGCATTTTCCAGCCCGGATCTCTTTACGGCTGAGGACCAGACCCATCGCGGTGCTGAAATGGAGCAAAAGGTGCCTGATATTCTGGGTGATATTTTTAATCAAATTCCATTTTCTGATGGGGTGCCTTTTGCCTAGTTTAAGGTCACTTCAGTCACCGCCGTGTTCAGGTTTTTCAATCAAACGGTTTAAATGCCAGTTATATAACTGCTTTTAAACCATTTCAACAGCCCCGTTGCAGACATGACCTAGGACAAAGGATATTTTCTCCACACCTTGATGGATGATCGTTGGAATATCCACACGGGAACATTAAAGAATGGCCTCAGGTCAGGCCATAATGTTCAGTGTTGGATTTATATTTTGCACCCAAACAGTGGTGGTTAATGAATCCAGAGGCAATGGAAGTTCAATGACAGTGCAAAAGAGAGAGATTACAGATTCGGTAAGTGCAAAGGGACAGCCGGGTTCATAGCAAAGGGACAGGCTGCAAACTAAGTGGACAATAGCTGCCCACCCCATCAGCGTGGTGAGTCTGAATTGACACCAAAGATTCTCCAGCACAAAAATCCAAGCAAACGGTATTACTTATCCAGTGGCTTTGCTGAAAAATAAAACCAGCGAGAATACCGCATCACTATTATGCCAATCAGCGTGATGACTGACTCACTAGTGAAATACCCTTTCTCCTCTTGGCACTTTCCATCAGTTCTTCCCCCCTTGCCCTCCTACTTCTTTGACAAGTCTTTTGGGCAACTTCAGCCCCCTTACACTGCAGAGCACCGTGGATTTCAAGGATGGGGTAATGGGAATTCCGCTTGGGGCCTGCTGCTAGATGAAGTGGAGGACTATTTATACCCTCTGGGGGAGATGGACAGCATAGACATTTAACAGATAAATAAATAAATAAATAAATAATCAGGAGAAGCCAGTCCCAACAGCATTGTGCAAAGAGATTCTAAAAGAGATTCTGAGCAAGAAGAAGACAAAGAGATTCTGAAATGGGTGATCTGGGATCAGGTAGTAAAACTGGCTAGCAAAGGAACAGAGAGGGTGGAGACCCCTTGAGCTGACCTCAAGGCAGGAAAAGAGGGGTTTCTTGTTATTCTCGGCATCCCAACGGCGTGGTGGAAAGTAATTATGTCAAAGGATTCAGATCTCCATCCGTTGGGTTGTTAGCATGATAACTCTGAAAACGGGACAGAATGGGAAGAAACGATGGTGGAAAAATTGGCAAAAGAAAGTTTGGGGTAGGAAAGGAATGTATCTCAGCCCGCAGAGGGAGAGGAGGCGTAGGAAGCATGTCAGAAGGTACCCTCCCTAGTTTTCCGAAGAGTAAAAGGAGAGGAGGGACGAAATGCTTTCAGACTTGGAAGCATCTGTTTATGTCACCGTAGAATAAAGATAGAGCTAGGATTCATGGTTGTGCTTCTTGTCTGGGCTACTTCAAAAGGCTAACAAAGAGATAGAATTATGCAAGAGCAGGGTTCCTTAACCTTGACCACTTGAAGATGTGTGGACTTCAACTGGCTGGCTGGGGAATTCTGGGAGTTGAAGTCCACACATCTTCAAGTGGTCAAGGTTGAGGAACACTGCAGGGGGGGGGGGATCCTCCTGAATTTCCTCAGTGTATCCTGGAAAGGGGGCAGTGGGACAACAGCTTGAAATGTTGGCAATTGCACCATCCTTCTTTGCTCCTGAACATGCCACCCAAAGAGGGGCGTGTGTGTTTCTGCTCTCCCCGTGTGCTGCATCTGTGTGGGTAGATGTGCACTAGGAAGCCCAGGGGGGCTGTGTATGTCCTACATTGGGTCACATGACCAGGAGGGAGAAGGGAAGGGCTTGGAAGGGAGGCAGTTGGGAACAACCCAACTGCTTCTCCCATAGAGATACACTGGGGGATGTTTTTCTTGCAGATCCCAGCCTGATTTGGCCCATTTTCAGACTGGTTCTTTTTTTTGGCTAACTTCTTCCCCTATGCCAGTTCTGGTCCATTTCTGTTTTTCCAGGGAGTTCCCAGCTGGGGGCCTGTGCAATTTTCCCACCCACCTTCTGTTGGCTTGGAAGAATAAAAAGCCATAACAGTGGTCTGGATCTGTGTGCATCTGCAGAAGGAAAACTGAATTAAAAGAAATAAAGAAGGGTCTTTGAAATCCAGGAGCCCTCTTGTGACGTTACAAAGTGCATGGTTTGTACTCCCAATCTAAGCCCAGCAGCAATTGCTCTGTACTCTGCCATGTGCCTACTGAGAGGCCATGCATTTTGCAAAACTGCTGCTAGCACAATGCCTCACATCAGATAGCACCAGCAGAGCTTAGCATGCGTGAACCCAGCCCTTGTCTTGGACCTGTGGAAATGACTTGGCTTCCATGGACAGCCAATTGCTCTGCTAGATGCAATCTTCTAGAGATGTTCCGTTGACTCGTACACAGAGAACCTCATCAGACTCTGTTCAGATTTTATATTTTGGCTTACTGGCAGACGAAAGAGCCTCCCGAAATCCTGGGTGATGCCCTGAGCATGAAGTAGTAAATGAAGAATGGTTCAAATTATAATGCTAACACCAACAAACAGCCATGGTTTTGGCCTCCATGCTGGTTTCAGGCCTTCTGAGGATTTCAGATTTTTATAAGCTGAAAGAGTGGTTGAATTTCTTCCACAGCCAGTTTTATTGTAGGCCGGTGAAATAAATGTTTCCAAAGGGAACAGCTGGCATCTCTTTTCATAAAAGATCCCCTTTTGGAGCACTATTTCCAAACAATTTCACACTAGCTCCATTCACAGGACTATAGTTAAGGCTGTGTCAATTCTTCTCTAACTATTTTTTTTACAACTTTTGAGTCAAGCCATAATTAGCTGTGAATTGAAATAGCTTCACTCTATGGATTTAATATGATTTCTCCACTTTCTGAAATATTAATCAAGGAGGACTTTTCTCCCCATTTTGCCACAACCATATAGGTTGTGAATGATGTAGACTACATGAGCAAAAAAATCTTGAACATATTTTAGATGTTTAATGTAAAAATTGCAAAATATCAGCAGGGTTAAATTATTCTTTGACTTTGGAACTGGATCTATTCTCTCAAGAGATAGCAGATAATCTTTTCTTTAAGACAGAGGGAAGCAAATCATCCCTCACTAAATTGGGGGGGGGGGACACCAAAACCAAATCAGCAAAATATATTATTGAATGGAAGAACATTTAGATTTGGGTGTACCTGTTGCAAACCTGAAGGCAGCCTTATGATCCAAACAGTGTACGATCTCTGCAGCTGTGTGAGATTTTTTTTTTAAATTCTTAAATCTTTTTATCGTTTTTATTCTTCTTTTACTTTGATGCACTAGGTCAGCCATATCTGCAGGGGTAGAAGAAGGATTTAATTGCTTTTCTACTTTCATCTCAGGGTGACCAGCCCATTAATAATGCACTAGAAGCGACTAAGAAATGCATGTTAGATTAGCGATTAATTGATATTTGGAAAGATTTCAATCCACATTGGAGGAAGGTTACACATTACAGCCTTAATTCTTTTAGCTCCTATTTAATTATTTTAAAATTGGCAAAAGCTCATACCTCTTTGTGTGTGTGTGTGTGTGTGTGTGTGTGTGTTTGTGCGTGTTTCATAAGGTCCCCTTTTGTCCTGTTCAGCCACTAAAAATAGGGAGTCTGTTTGGAAGCTGATGTGTTACTACCTCCCCCAAAAAGCAAAAGAAAACTTGAAAATTCAGAGGAGAGATTGCAGGACACTATTAGGTCACGTAAGTTTACATCCCCTCCTTCTCAAAGCAGCTCAGATGGGGATCTCTCTTTATTTTATCTCTGCTGTAGCAACACAGCATCTCGTCCAGCATCTTGGTCCTTGTCTCACATCCCACAGGCTTTCTCAGTGCAAATTAGTTATGTCCTGAAACAAATCACGTAACTAAAAGGGAATCCCATCTATACGTCTCAAAGTTACTGTTATTTTTAATCCATAAACCCAGACTTATTCAGGGGTGAGGATAAAAAGAAAGATTTTTTTTTTTTTGGAGCTTCAAAAACAGAAAAACATTCATGGTGTTTGGATACAGGCATAAACTGACTGTTCCACTGGACTGTCAATGAAAGAGGGAAGGGGAAGAAGGGACACAACATTGATTCTTTGAAGAATATTTGGAGAACGTCATTTGGATCCTCTTCTTGAACTCTTGGCTTTTCTGAAGGTTATCTTGTGACTAGAGTACAGGAGTGGGGAATCTGTGGCCCCCAGGTCACCTTTCTGTGGCCCTTGGAGATGCCTCTACCCAAGATGGTTAAAAACCACATGATTTCTTGCCATATAGAGATGGGAAATTCATCTGAATTGCACTAGAAGCCAAAAATAGTCAAGTCATAATTAAACAAAACTTCTAACTCACCTCCAATCAATACTCTTATATAACCCTCCTTCAGCAGCCAAATAGTTAAATATGCCGCCCAAAAGTTGCCTTCCCCTAACTTAATAGTTAAGATCCAGTGCCAGTCTTTTGATTTTTTTCCCTTCTGCTTTCTCCTAATCCTGTTCTCTGTTGAGTGTATCTTTCAGACTGTAAAACTGAGAACAGGCATGATTTTATTGCCGGTCTTTGTTTATGACTCTTTATTTGATGCTATTGAATGGAGTATCATGGACTGGAAGAAGAACCTGTTTGTTGGTTGTGGCCCAAATAAGGGCTGACTCTTGATATGAGATGATGAGCAGTAAGCAGTTACTCACATGATTTGGGCCTGTCATATGTGTGTCTGACACACTAGAAGAAATAACTGCTTTGAAGTAGAACTAAGGAAATACAACAGAGAAGTAGATTGGCAGGATCAAGAGGCTCCCTGGACTTTTCCTGTAACTCTTCCAAGTACATTTGAGATGGGCATTTGTCTGTACAGTCCTGAGGGCCTGATCTGATGGACCTAAGTACTGAGAAGATGAAATTCTAGAAATAAATTAATAAAAACAAAATACAATTTGAATGGCAAGATTACTGAATAGCGTGTTCACAGCTCTTTGTATAAAAAAGCATTTTGAGGAACAATCTCAAGGACATTGCTTTATTTTGTTTGCAGTGAAAGATGGTTGGGTATGTCACTAATTGACTAGTACTCTGATATTACAAGTTCAATTTCCCAATTTCTGGAACAGTTTTTTCTTTTCTTTTGTTTTTCAAATGGTACATAACCCCCTTCCTCCAAAATATAGACAGCTCACCTGAAGCAGTACTGTCGAAGTAAAGGAACACGAATGCACAGTTGCTCCTTAGTGGGTAAAATACACAGCTCTCTTCTACACGCACCCTAGTTTAGCCTTAAGAAAGGGCACATCCTATTTTAGGAACACATCCATTCCTTAGCTTTGCAGCCCCACTGAAAATTGACCCTGGACTTTAAAAGTCTGAATGAAGTCTGTTGTGCAGGTGAAGGTGATGCGCTTATAAGTGGCTACAAGTGTGTGTTTTAACGATAGGGTTTGAAGTGAAGAAGAATGGAATTATGTAGGACGCTTCTAAGGGGAAACAATTTGGATCTGTTTCAAGTCTGCAGAGTGTACATCAGAGAGAAAGTGAGCAAGCTAAAGAGAGAGGGAGGGAGAGAGATTACTGGGGCATCATTAAAAATGCAAGTGGCCTCCCCCATTTAGTTATTAAAATGTCAAAGGAGACTTAGATTTGAGTTTTACATAAATAGGAGGACAAAGAGCTGTCGAGAATACTGATAGTATATTTGATGCGCCTCCTTAATCAAAATGCAGGAGGTCCTCCAACTCATTCAAGGCAAGAAAATGCTCTATGGTTCTAAGAAAGACTTAACTCTGAGCCACAATTACAGATTACATGGAAAATTTCCGGTTTCTTCCTTCCACAACCTTTGTTGCTAAACACAAGGTCAAAGTGGGTACATTTTAATTCTGAGTGGAGGAATGACGATGGCCGCAGCAGGTATCTGGGGCTGTTGCATTTAATCTCTCTTCCAGAATGGAACATTCTTATTTATGAAAGTTATCTTTGAGTTGGAAAAATGGCCAAGAGAGAAAACAGCCACTCTGTGTTTCCCTTCCACCACTCAAACTGCCCCCATTGCCAGGGCCTGTTCTGCCTTCATTGTCGGTGTTCCAACTCACCCCTTAATGATGCTGTCCCATTTTGGATATGATGGGCAAAGCAACTGGTGGATTCCTCTGGCTGTGAAGCTCTTCACCTTTAGCAAATCACCAATCAGTGAGGAAAATGTCCACTAATCATACTGTTCTTAAGTAGGGCAAGTCTCTAGGTGCTGTCCTGCATGTACATTCAGCAAAAATAGATTTGAATCAGAAAGGTCCTTCCCTTCCCTTTCTTTATATCTTTGTACCACTGTTTGGTGCAATTAAGGAAAGGCTCATAATATGGTTTCTTTGGTTTATACTTAGTGAATCTTTTGAATCCAACCAACTGTGGCTTATTCAAGAAACCATGTCATGGTGTAATATGCGAACTCAGCCACTGTCTTCATCTAATAATGCAGAGTAAATTTTACCCCACACTCGCATATTTCATTGGTGAGTTTATTATGAATGCCTCCATGTGTCAGAAGCCTTGCAATCAATTAACCATCCTGCTAGTTTGCTTGCTTCGTTTCTGCCATTACAAGCTTCTTACATCATGCTGTGAAAGGGGGTAGTCATTGACTCAACATTTCTAGAGGCATGACTTTAGGGAAGCCTAGCTTATGGCTATCGACCTGCTATCAGCATAAAAGAAGATGACAGATGGCAATGCTGTACCATCACAGCTTCCAAAACTCAACCTTATGGACCAGTCCATGTGCTACCATCCGTGTGTGAGCTCAAAAGACCTTACCTCTGCCATGAATCCACACAGTAGCCAGAGATAAGCCATGCCTTCTGATTTGCTCACCATGAGAAGGCATGGTTTGTTTTCTCATCAGCATCTGGAATATCTGGCTTACCCTAATTGATTATCCTTATCCTTACAGGGCTTTTGAAAGATAAACTCGGATAATTTAGGTCCACCTTTTGTAACCTGGATCCTCTCAACTCTCATCAATTTCTAGTCAGGAGGAAAGTATCATTGTTTTATTGCTGCACAAACGTTCTTTGTCTACTATTGTTTTGAGACTGGAAGGAATTAAATTGTCTTATGGACAAAGAAGAGCATCCCACCTTCACACTTTATTGCCGATAAGCCGTAGACCCTAGAGATGTCGGGGATAGGTGGCTCGTTCTCAGACACAAGGGGAAGAAGGGTAAATAAAGATTAAATGGCAGGTTTTTACCATTTAATTTACCCATATTGCCAGTTGTTCTTTTTTGAAGACGATTAGCATAGCTCATCCGTATGGGCATTTGGGGAAGGTTCTAAATGCTGTTTTTATTGGCCATATATTTTGCTAAGGTTTCATGAGTTTGGGTCTTTTAATCTGCCAGACTTGCCAACACTTTTTAAACCCCCTTTGCTGATTTATCGGCTTTGTCTGATTAATTAAAATAAAGCGAGGGCTGTAAACTTGCAATGGAGCCACAATGGGGCAGTTATCTTTTCTTTTAATTAAAATGTGGATGTGAGAAATTATATTTTCTGGTCGTCGTAGATCTTTCAAAAAGGGATCATTTTCAACTGTAGGCCAAGCTTCCAAGAAGATCCTGTCATTACAGTCCTTGAACAGAATAAAGTAGTGCTGGGCCAGGAAACCTCCCCTCCCCCTTTCTTTCTATCATACTCCTTCAATATGATGGAAAAGAAATTGCTTTTGATTTTTTTTTTCCAAAGGAGAAGATGATTTTGGTGACAGACAAATAAATAAATCTGCCTTTCTTGTTCACTCAGATGCCAGTATTTCAATTCTCTTCTAGCTGATGATACAGCCGTTAATCAGGCAATGGGGCCATTAATATAGGAGGGGAGTAGAGAAGTTTGGTGGGCAGAAGCAGAAGTAGAGATCCCAGATGCAAGAAAGCTGGCTTGCCCTATTTCAAAACAAATCTTCATCCCTTCTCGAGGATACTTGGATCTGGATTCTTGAACAGGAGAATGGATCCTGTGGTTTAAATGATCGCTTTCGAAAATGTCCAGGATTTCTTCTTTTTTTGAAGTCTTAATAGATATCACTCTCCAAAGCTGGAGGGCAGAGGAGACTCTAAAAGACTAACTTCAGAGCCTCAAATGATTTAACTGCACAACCGGTTGCCACCGTTTTAATGAGGGTTACCGCCATGATGGTTTCAGTGGTGGAAAGTTTTCAAAAGCTCCCAGTTCAGGGAGCAGGAGGACTTCTCCTAAATCATTAGACTATAATGTCTGCATCAAGCAACTTAGCCTTTTAAATGAAAATATTCATGTCCACACGGTATCCCTGCAAATCGTTGGGAGCTAAGGAGCTAAAGCGATTGAAGGGGGAGGGTATTTCCTTGTTAGGACTATGAAGCTCAATATTAGTCATTCACCAGTAATTGGCCCCCAACATCAAAGGCAGACGCGTGGTTCTAGGACTGTATTTAGAGAGAAGGTGATTTGCTTTCTTTAGGCTAGATATAAAATGTGATTACATAGCAATTCTTTAATTTGCTGCTCTTCAAGACAGCTCTTTGAGCACCATAGCAAGCAGTTTTGCTCTGGTTCTACATTTGCATTTCTTTAATTTGCATTTTTTAATTTCCCAGCACACGGCTCCACACCTACATAGACATCCCTTGTGAGAAGGAAAAGAATATTTTTCAGTGTGAATGATACTAGTTCTTTTCTAGTTATTAAATCCCCCCCCCCTCCCCATCCCTTGCAACTGAAGCTTGTATACCCAATTTGGTACTGATCTGTTACTTCGGTCAGTGGGATCCTGCCCTAAGCAAGGCAGCTGAGCAAAATCTGGAATCTCATCAGCTGACTTGGTCAGATGGAAGTCTAAATCATGTGTGATCTTCCTGGAATTACTCAGACTGAGACCTTTTTGGGGATAGGACAGACAGCTCTGGACAAAGAGGTGCCTCCAAAGGATGAATGATCAGATGGACAAGTACTTTTCGTTCTAGGAAATAGAACAAAGATACACTCCCAGATTCATTTCAGGACTTGGATGTTGTGGGTCAGAAATAATACCCAACATAAATCACATGGACGTAGGATGCCCTGAGAAGACGCTGAAGGACATGGATTCAAATTCTGATTCTTGGCCTCACGGGGGTCTTAAAAAGACCAAATGCATTTTCCAAATACATTTCAGAGGGAGGCTTGGATCTTCTGATTTTTATTATTCTACTGTATTCCTAGAGCCAGTTTGGTGTAGTGGTGAAGGCACCAGGTTAAAAACTGGGAGATGTTGAGTTTTAGTCCCGTCTTAGGCACGAAGCCAGCTGGGTGACTTTGGGCCAGTCCCTTTCACTCAGCCCTAGGAAGGAGGCAAGGGCAAACCACTTCTGAAATCTTGCCAAGAAAACCACAGAGACTCATCCAGGCGGTTGCCAGGAGTCAAGACTGACTCAAAGGCACCAAAAAACAAAACAAAACAAAACAAAACAAAAGGCCCCCAAAGCTGTCATCCCTATTACTGCTATTATCATACAATCAAAATTATATCATCCGTTATTATCTATAATTTTTTCCTCTGCATCCATGATTCATATAGATCTATCTGAGACAAGTAAATTCTGCTATCTTATTCAGACTAATCCACAGACAACAACAATAATATCAGAACTCATAATAATATGGATTTAATGGTATACATAATTATCCCCTCCCCTACAAAAGTGCTTTGGGAATGATTGATGATCGATTATGTGCCATCAAGTTGTTGTCGACTCTTAGCAACCACACTGATAGATTTTCTCCATGACGATCTGTTCCTAGCCTGGACCTTCAGCTCTTCCAATGGTGCACCCATCGCCATTGTAACTGAGCCCATCCATTTATCCTTTTCTTATCTTTCCTTCCACCTTTCCCAGCATTAGAGCCTTCTCCAGAGAGCTGGGTCTTTGCATAATGTGTCTGAAGTAGGATAATTTGAGCCTGGTCAGTTGTGCCTTGAGTGAGAACTCTGGTTGATTTGTTTGAAGATCCATCGGTTTGTTTCTTGGCTGTCCATGGTCTTCTCAGGAGTCTTCTCCGACACCAGCGTTGAGAATAGGGGCTGTTTACTCTTGCAGTGGATCGTTCATGCAAACTGCTTCAAAAAGCAAGATTAATAAACCTTCAGAAACTGAAAGACAGGTAAACTAGCAGGCTTATACGACTGCCAGTGGGCCTGATCTTGTTAAAGAGACATTAAGAAAAAGAAAATTGAGCCTTAAAGGAGGGATTGCTCTGACAAAAGTTAGCATCTGCAAACAAAGAGAAGTACAGCTTGGTGGAAAGAAACTTGGGGAATTAGCACCATGAATGCAATTGGTTTAATAAAGACAAATATAATGGATAAACTAGGCACTTAACACATTATCATCATTACATATGTATGTAGTCCGAGAACAGCTTGGCTCAGCCTGATGCTCCTCAGTTGCAGGAGACTAACACTTCTGGCATTGCGATGGGATTGTAGGAACAGTTAGAGGGAGTGGGAGTGAGTAATGGTTTAAACAAGCATTATTTTAAAGAAAACAAGGCTAGTTGAATTACAGCTGTGAACAAGTATCCACCCACCCCTGCAGTTCTGTGGATGGATAAAAAAATGGTGGCATGTTTTGAATTGATGTCCAGTAAACAATGTGTGTGGATCGTCAGAGAAAAGAGTGAATCTAGTGGTCTCCTTGGGAGAAGTTACCTACATCTCAAGTTAAGGAAGCAGCCAGATCTGAATAATTAAAGATCTCGTAGAAGCTTACACTTGCTCTCTAGAATTTATACAACGAAGGAGGTCAAAGGAGCATCTTGTTCTCCTGAGAAATGCATACTTCCTAATTTGAGAATAAATCATGCTGAATAAGAATGCAAAGTCATAAAATGTAATCAGATTGGCGGCTTAAGCAGAGTTACAAGAGAGAATGTGGCTATTTTATACCGAAGCACTAATACTATGTACAATCCCAAAAGATAACAAGATTTCATGGGAAAATATGGATTTTTAGCCCCAAACTTGCTGCTGTGATTCAGAATTCCTGACAGCTGCTAGCAGGAAGAGACAGACTGTTTCTAATTTGCTTGGCTCTGTGGAGATGTTCAGGACATAATCACTGCAATTGTGGGAAGCAGCATTCTTAAAATTAGATATGGTGAAGGCCATATTTCCACAGTCCACAGCACACTTACTTCTGGGGAGTCAAGAATGATGTGTCCCATCTAGAAGCATTCGGGGTCGATCCTCGTAACGCCCAGGCACTGGATGGTGTCTACGTTATGCTGAAAGGACAGAGAAGATTGAAGCCATTATCTTTGATACAGTAACTTACAAAATGTTATGCTGAAAATCTGAAAAAAAATGTACGCTAAAAGCAACACTGCCTGCTTTCCAATATTTCAGGCAAAGGAAAAGAGGCTCCATTTATTCCATAGGAAAAGTCTTAGAATGGATGTAACACTTACTATGGACCAGTTCAGGACCACTTAAGTTTGACATTTCTTCCTCTCCCCACTACCTTCTTCTGTCTGTTGTTCTCAGCTTCTGTGATAACTGGTGGCTGTCAACCCCCTTTCTCTTCCATACTATAATGCTTGTAAGTCCCAAGCTTGTTGGAGAGCAGCAGATGTTTAGGAGATGTAGAAGATCAAGGATTCTCCTGGGACAAAGATGCATAACCTCCTTCTGGGCCAAGGACTGTACTTGGTCTCTGAGTAGCCTGCCGCTCAAGGTCACATTCATTTAATTTGAAAAGTCCATGCAGTTAGCATGATCACTCCCCATGTATTTAATGTCACTCTTCTGTTGCCTTCAACATTATAGTTCAGAGCAATGGTTGGCTCTGAAGGATAGGATGAGTTCTGAGATTTGTATAGCCCTGAAGCTACATATTGGCCAATTCTGTGCAGGAAGAACTTCATTCATTCATTCATTCATTCATTCATTCATTCATTCATTCATTCTTTATATTTCAAATTTGGTTATCACTCATCTCACTAGAAAGTGACTCTGGGCAATTGCTATCAAAAGATAATTTCTTTTCCAAACTAGGGGCCATGTAACATTTTCTTCAAACAAAAGTACATCAAGCAAAAGGCAACAGAGACATTAAGAAAGTCGTGGGATTAGTTGGCTGTCATGGGAGGAAGGGGACAGTAAAAAATGTCCACCATGGAATCAAAGCCCTACCCCAGGTCAAGATGGCTACAGTTTCCTTGTTGCTTGTCAGCCCTATAAAGAAGACCAGACTAAGAAACCAGTGCCCTACAAGTGCAGAACTACTTTTATTGTAACAGTGCCTGTCCTTCAAGGCCATTCCCTATGCTTTCTACACCGCTGGCTTAAATGCCCAAGAAGTCTTACCTGGATATGTTGGTGAATAATTACTGTGATGGAACATAATGCCAATATATTGTTTATACACTCTGTCATGTTTACCTGTGTGAATGAAATGGCTCTCTTGAGCCAGCTCTCAGATATTTTACTTCCCCATCCTATCCGCGCACAACAGAATATGGTCTCAAGTGAACCCAATGTTGCCCGAGCGCCTTTAACTGCATGCTTGTTTGAGGGTCACAGCCATTAAATCTAGAAGACTGATTCATGATGGATTACCTTGGGCAACACTTTCCACAAAGGTTATGCGGTACACACCATACTGAGGCCAAAGATCGTGTAAGCCTACTACTGTAACATTCCCATCAAAACATGTTTATTCTACCTAAAAGGTCACATTGAGAAAACAAAGAGAGGAAACAAGTAGGGTGGGGGAAGGGAAAGAGTCCCTCCATGAAAAAAAAATTGCCATATTTATCTGATCTCTTATATATTAAACAATAAGAATTAGCCAAGAATTGTATGCTCACAAAGGCACATGAAAAATTCTGTGAGCTGTAAGGCTGAATCCTGCAATTAGAATACATTATTCCTGTTTTGGGACAATCTGCATAGTTTATTCAATTAATGCAGCATGCTATATCAGAATTAAGAAAAAAAACATGAGGTTGGTGGTGTGATCTTTAAGCTCCTGGGTCGTCACATTTGGTACAGAATCTAAAATAATTGGGAACTCTATTGAAATGCAGATCTGTAACTTGAAGTTCCACTGATACACATTTTGGCTTTTTGAGTTTTATGCGGCTGATGGCTGTTTGAAAAGTGGGGCATTTTCCTGAAGCTATGAGTTATACAGATGTGTCCTTCAAGGCTTCATACAATTGCCAAAGCAATTGATGGGACAATATTTATTAGACACATGTTCTGAATCCGAAACCTTTTTTGGAGATACAGCTAGAATCCAGCAGCTTCATCTGGCATGGACCTTGTGGTCCTTGCTGCGGAGATTACTGTCTGTTCTAACTGCAAGTATGGAAAATGATTCCATGCATATCTGGATGGGAATCAACCCTTGGATAATTCTGTGATAATCTGTCCCAGAATAATTCCTATATTACATGCTCTTGAGAGAGAAATGAGCAATGTGTGGTCCTCTAGTTACTGTTTGACTGCAACTTCTATCTTCCTTCGCCATTGGCCAAGCTATACAGAACAGATGGGGGGTGGAATTCACATTGCTCACTTTTGATTTGACAAAATACAAAGAGCAATATCTAGCAAAAGAGTGAGCAAATCTGGACTACTGTAAGTACTTCTTTCCCAGATGAAATACTCCCTTGCTTAGAGTCAGAGAAAAATTCAATTCTTATAAATCTTCAAGGGACTGCTTAAAAGCTCCTTGTTCTTACCCAGGGCATCAAAAATGTATAGATGATAGAGATCAGCTAATTTGGTTTCTCAAAGAATCCTTGGAGGAAACCTCATCAAAGGGGATAAAATCATTGAGCACAGTGAGGCAAAGAAACTTGCTATGAATGGGAAAGATGAGGCACAATTAACAGTCAAGCTCTCCAACACCAATTAAGATGTGAAGATCTTCTCCACAAGTGAAGACGCCACCGAATGGAGGGAAAAAAGGTCTGGAAGCTGAAGGAGCACCAGATTCCAGGGAACAAGACTCTGCTTCTGAAAATCTACTTGTTGCTCATTTGTAGCAATGAGGACAACTACTGCATGTAGGTGAATGCTTTAAGATTGTGCATGTAAAAGCCTCCGTGTGCAAACAGACATTGTTTTATCAACACTTTTTGGTCTGAATCTTTGCTATTGCTTTCCTCTCCTCTGAATGTGGACCACTGATTCCTGCCTTCCTGATTTGACTTATGGACCTTTTTACTCATTGTGCTCATTTCCCGCCTACTTCTGAATACAACCCTGGTAACCAGTGAAAGACCTAGCTTTCTGAAGAAGTCTCTAATGCTGGAAAAGGTGGAAGGAAAGAGAAGAGGGTGACCAACACCAAGGTGGATGGACTCAGTTATGGTGGTGATGGTTGCACTGTTGGAAGACTTAAAGGACCAGGTTAGGGACAGATAGTCATGGAGAAAATCTATCTATAGTTGCTAAGAGTCAACACTGACCTGACAGCACATAATCACATAATCAACCAGGGAAAGGATCGTTTTTAGCTCATAAGTTGCGGTAAGCTACCTGAGATAGGGCAGGTAGTTGATCCTCCAGGTGCCTATGATGCAAAATGAAAGAACTGTAGATTAAAGGTAGACAACAGAGCTGGTTACTAGAACCCATAAGAATGGGATTAGAAATGAGTGCATCCGTGCATCATTCCAACTACTCTTCTAGGTGACCTTTCCTTGCTAGCCAGTGGAAGAACAAGGAACTGAAAATCCCTTTTCAGTTCAGGCTAATATGCCCGTGTGCTCATTTGGATGAGCAAAAGAATTACACTGCATGGGATAAACTCCTCTGTTGCTGTGCTTCCTTTTTTCTCTGCTGTCCTCTTCCTTTGTTCTTGGGAAGATTATTACCCTCCCCAAATGCCAATAAATCCTATTCTGAAGCACTAAAAAAATTGACTTGTTTGTTTATCCTTGGGCCTGGTGTTATGTAGAATAGCAAAGTGCCAACTTTGCTTGTCTGCACGGCACGGTGTTCAACCTTGACCCAGAAGGACAGCTCTCGCTAACAGAGAGGGAAGTGAGATAAATCACTCTCTAAGCAAACAAAATTGTGTATATCTGCTGAGCAGAGTCTTCAGTTACCAAAGCAAATATCATGGTATTACCGATTGCTTTGGCACAAGGTATTTAATTCTGGTTCAGAAGCTGGAATTCTGCAGCTCTGTGAACATTGTTCTTCTGGAAACATAGGTAGTTACCGTAAAACCCTTCAGTAATTATTAACAAGCATTTAAACTCTTGCTGTTCTAAAATAGTAATAATTGTCTCAAAAGAGCATGAGAGGACAAAATATCTCTCTCCATATTCCCCCATACTTTAGGTCTGGGAAGCTAGCTCAGTTTAGAGCAGAAGGTCTGGACATGCCTGGTCACAAGGGTTGAATTTACAGCTTCTGTTGTAATTTGTATCACTGGCCAGTCTCCAGAAATCTGATGTCTTCCAGGTAGGCCAACAGCTATGTTAGCTTCTCGAGGGCATCAGATGGAGAAAGTGTTGTCAGCTGCTCCTCCTGCTCCTCTTATTTTTCTTCACTGAAAACTTGCCCCCAGGTGATGCCCTTCTGTTGGACACCAGGTAGGCCAACAGCTATGTTAGCTTCTTGAGGGCATCAGATGGAGAAAGACTGTTGTCAGCTGTTTCTTCTGCTCCTCTCATTTTTCTTCACTGAAAACATGCTCCCAGGTGGTGTCCTTCTGTTGGGTTGGGACTACAATTCCCAGGATTCCTAGTTAGCACGGTCACTTGACTGCAAATTCTGGAAGCAGGAGCCCACAACATCTCAACATGATGGCATGGGAAAAGTGGTTTCAATGCCTCAGCTCCTCTTCTCAGATGAGACATAGATGGGCTTAGTTTTAAGGATTGCAACCCTCTGAACTTTGCTCTAAATATTGCTTGACAATCTACATAGGGAATAAACTCAGTTGTCTCAGCTCCTGGGCCTATTTGAGGTCGTGTCCCTTCCTCACAAGCCTAAAAGAGCCCATGGTAGACCATGAACCTCAAAGGAAGCTCTAATGTCAAATAGCATCTTTACACTTCTGGTTGATCATTCCACATTCATTTCAAAACGGGGCTGGAGATTGAGAAGACATAACAGGGAAAAAGTGCAGCTATTTTAAAGCCTGTGAATGAGCATTTCAGGTTTTTGTAAGCATTGGGGGATCTATAGTATTTACTGTCTCCTTTTTTTTTTTTTTTGAAAGGCAAAAAAAAAAATTGCAATGCTCATTGCTAGTTTGGCAGAGTCTCTGCAGAATATTGTGTTAATGATTAATACGAAGTCAGTGGAATTCCACCGTGAGAGTCTTGTGCCCAAGACCGAACTGCGTTGCTAAATCAGCAAAGGCAGTTGTCAAGGTAACCTCTATGTAATCTATTTAACTGGCTCCCAAAACACCAATCAAGGTCAGATAACACACTCAAGCACCATATGAATACACTCATACTGTATAAAGCTTTGTATCAAGACAGCAGGGAGGGAAAAACCTCATTAGAAGGGGGGGGGAGGAGCGCCTAAATTTGGTTTGGAAAAAGTGTTAATTGGCTATTGCGAGGGGAGGGCAAGGTAAGTGTGCCACTCTCTGGAGCGTGGCTGGAGGTAGGAGAAAAATGCAACCCAAACGGAATGGAAATCTTGGTCCAACCTCCCCCCTTTCTCTTTTAAAGGCAAGCCTTGGTAAATTATTCATTTCACTTATTGTTTTATTAATGCCCAGACTTGTATTTACATTCTGATATGCAGTAGGTACTTGGACTTGTTCACAGCAGATTCCTGTAGTACTTAATTGCGGTCTCTCCGGATAATGGGCTTCCAGGAGAACTATTATCTCTATTCCTGACTTCCCCCTCCGGCTGCAGCCACTGTAGGCAATTGTACCTTGTCACAGGAGTGGGGGGAATGGTTAAATACCTGGGGGACAATTGCTTAAACTCACTGAATTGACTTCATTCAACTGTAATTAATCTTGGTGGATGGTAACACCTAGCAGAACGTGGTTGAGTCTGAGGGCCAAGCAGGTTTGGTTGGACGTGGTTAGCATCTGGACGGGGGATCCTGAGGAATACTCCTGCTTTGTAGGCTAAGCTGGGAGGTCCAAAAACCATCTCAGAAAAAGACCACGGGAAACTACTTCTGTACAAAACGATGCGTAGACACACTTAGGTGGCCACCAGAAGTTGAACTGGGCTTGAAGGAGAGGCTGCTTTTTAAAATGGCAGTTAAATTAAAATCCAATCCAGTCCCATCTAAAGACCAACTATGGCTCTTGGATCAAAGTTGCTCAGAACCGATCTACTGCCTTCCATGACCCAAGGGCGATGCATTGCTCACTGTGGTTCCTGGTCAAAGGTGTAATACAGCTGGATTTTTAATCCTAATTATCCTTTTGTCCCCGCCCCCTCCCCCCCCCAATAATGTCCTCTGGATTATTTATTGTCTTCACGCAGCAATTTTGATACACTTTAACAAGGCCCGACAAGAGTCATTGCGATCTGAATTGATTTTTACTCTACGGGTTGCGGTGCATACAAATTAGGATTCCACCACTGAGTGAAATTTATGATTATGCCTCGCTTACAACAGCAAATACAAAGAACTGCGCTGGTTTAAAGACACAGCTCGAGTCATTTTTAGTTTCATGTTCCCAAATTAAAGGAAACGTCAGCGGCTGCCAGAAACAGCGGGGTGCAATCTAAGAGCGGACCCCCAAGGACCACAAGCTGGTGGGTGGGGGAGCAGCAGCAAAAATGGCCCCATGGTTCCCTGGGTAGGGTTGGATGGCCCTGCTGAAATTCAGCAGCGACCTTTGGAGAATGGACTTTTTGCTCATTCAGCCTTCCAGTCCCATCCCCACCACCACCAAGTCCAACCGTTCCGGCTCCCCCATCTAGCGACATCGCTTTGTCGCTGCTGCACCACCAACTGCCCTCCAGCATAAGAAAGTAAGCCCTGAAAGTGTGCTTACTTTCAGTAAAATAACTTTCCATAAAAGCGATGTGAAAAAAGGAACAGGCGCCACATGGAAAGCAAGGCGGACAATCATTTTGATTGTCTGCCTTCCTTTCGATGTGGCGCCTGTTCCTTTTCTCGAAGCGCTTTTATGGAAAGTTTTTACATCATTAAAAGAGGCGCAAGAACAAATGCATCAGAGGAAAAGATAAAAAAGAAGGGCTAGAAACAGAGAAAGAGAAAAAGGAAAGTTAAAGAAGCAGCTTCTGATCTTCTTCACAGCAGTTATAAACTTTTATCATTTCTCCCCCTTTAGAACTAGATTCAGTAGTTCCCTTCTTCCCATATTCAACCCCTTTTAATCAGCCAACCCCCCAATCATTTTGCTGAAATCGTTCTCAGCAAAAGTCCATATAAGGTTTTCAGTCTTTTGTAAAAATACTTATTGTTCTGTCCCTCATCAAACCGGTCAATTTTGCCATCTGTGCGTGCCGAAACAATAATGGAGAGAGATTGTGGTGGGAAATCCATATAACACAGGGATACACACACATGTATATCTTACTAAGCATTACAAGAGCAGTCCCAGTTCTGTGTTTATATTTGGCATGACACGCAAGGACAGAATTTATCTCGAAAAAAGAAAAGAAAAGACTTTGTCCAGGTTATTTTATTTAGCATTTTTGTTTTTTCGAAAAAGCTCTTTCAAATATCACACGTATGCATCCCACGTAGCAAATGATTCCATCTCATAGAAGTTGTGCAAAATAAATAAACGAGGCCCTCAGTTTTTTAGATACAGGGCATTTTATGTACGGGGGATGTTTACACTGTGAAGTGACACAGTTTGGCTGCTGGGTAGTTTAGCTTCATCCCCAAATGGAAGAGGCCCACTTTTTAAAGCACGGGTGTTAATCTGGCGCTGAATTTGTCTTCCGATTGTGGGAGGTTGGAGGGTGGTGTGTGCGTGTGCAGGGGCAGGAATCTGACCTGAGCAAGGATCAGGGAAGCAGGTCCCATCCGTATAAGAGAAAAGAGATTTATTCACAGTGGAACTCTATTAGAGGGACAGGCAGAGCCTAGCACCTCCCTAACCACATCCTACTAGGAGGAAAGTCAAACAACATGTGTGCCTGGCATGTGTGGAGGAAGGAGGGAGTGACCTCAGACTAGCAATCTCTTGGCCAAAGATCAGGCAGAAAGACAGGCAAAGAGGGGACCCTTGATTTCCTACCTACATCCCATTGCCCCCTTATGGTCAGTGCCATTGAGTCCTTCCCCCCACATTAATTTCTCCAGACATTTCTTCCTCTGTGAATGAAAGTTTGTTTGGTTCTCCAGTTCTTAGCTGCCTTCAATTTTCTTTCCAATAACTTGGCCTGCTGATTTCTGAGCTTATTTGTTATCGCAAAGTGGCATGGAGTTTGCTGCTGTTCTTGCCCTTCCATCATTCTGCCATTTTCCTGACTGACCGTTTCCTGAAAAAAGATCAATGGGAATAGTCCCCTCTCAGACTCTTCCCTCAGGATTTAACTCGAATGTGGGAAGCCAAGGAGGTTGCAGAGATAATCACATACACACACACATACACACCCCTCTTGGAATCTTACTCATCAAGTGTTCTTAGCGTGTTCTTAGCAAGGCTGGTGTTTCAGTGAGAAGGATGTTCACGTGGAAGTTGCCACATTTGGTCTGCAGCCTTCTCCTCATAGAACTGGGAAAATAGCTGAAGGACTGAGCAAGGCAGGAGAAGAAAAATGGCAAAAGAAAACTTGGAGAGAGCACTTTACTTCTTTGGTATCCCCATTGAAATAAATCAGGTACCTCAACACTTTATATCACTGTATTCTCACTCTCTGTAAGGTCAGATCAGGTCAGGTAGGGCAGAATGAGAGGGGACTGATCCAGACTTACCTAAAACTTTGCAACCCAAATCCATCCTTCCTTCCTTCCTTCCTTCCTTCCTTCCTTCCTTCCTTCCTTCCTTCCTTCCTTCCTTCCTTCCTTCCTTCCTTCCTTCCTTCCTTCCTTCTATAGGTTTTCTCCATGACAATCTGTCCCTAACCTGTTCTTTCAAGTCTCCCAACAGCACACCCATCACCACTGTAACTGAGTCCTTCCACCTTCTGCTGGTGGTCCTCTTCTTCTCTTTCCTTCCACCTTTCCCAGCATTGGAGCCTTTTCCAGATAGTCTCACCATGTTTGAGACAGAAGGTGGAAATAAACTTTATAAGGTAGCCTGCTTGCGACAAGGCCTTCTGTTGCAGCTGAGAGAGCTATTTGTAATAACCCCTCTTTTGCCATTCCGTTCCTCCCAAGGAAATATATGGGGAATCTCATAAATGTAAACTTCTTCCTCACCTATGGATTTTTAAAATCCTGGGCTGGGGAAGGCAGGAGAGATGGCAAGGAAACTTGAAGGTGGAGGCAGGCAAGATCAAGGGTGGAAGCTGGAGGAAGTTGACCCAAAGTGGCCCAATGGTGTGGAAGGAAGAGTTATTTCTGAGGCCAAAAGCAAGAAATGTTTTCCTACCCCAAATCTGGACTACCTAACGAAGGTTTACAAGTCTTTTAATCCTTTTCCCAGGCCCTAAGCCAAACTGGGCGTCTTTTCTATTCTTTAAGTAGCATTGAAATGGATTGAGTTGTTTAATGATACCTGCAGTCTTCTTTTAAATTCTTTTATTAGAATTAGAGAATTGCTGTCAGATTCCTACTGTAGTGCATGCAATTTTAATTATGCAACACCCAGCTGGCCATAAGGAAGGAAGATGGTTTAAATAAACAAACTTATGGTATTATGTCTATAAATTATCTCGAAACAATTAGATAGAGAGAAGTACATAAACCCAACGCAAATAAGTAATCCTACCCAGGGCAATCTGCCAATCCAATAAATATACAATCCAATAAACGAATCAATAATATTTCATTGCTAGGTCTTCAGTCCTAAATCTTCCCAATTATGCTTTGCTCCCCTAATGATAAGATGCACTTTTCTAAAACAAGCAAACGAAAGTTGCAATTTTGCATCCTCAGTCACTCAATTTTGTTCTGGGATGAGCCCATCAAAATTTGCTAACACATCATGCTCCTGGCAACTTCCAAACACATTAGGGGATTCCCATCTTTAAGACCCTTTATTCATTTATTAAAATACTCTGATTTCCAAAACGGGAGGATTTGTATAAATATTTTCGTGACCAATCTTTTCAGCACCCTGTATATAACAAACACTCTTACAATACAATGCACCGATCAACTGGACTTACCCTACCTGTAAGAGTATGTGTGTATTTATAAGCAAGGCAGGATGTTAAATCCATGACCTTTGAAAATTTCACTCCAGGCTGGGTCTGTAGCTCGTGTTAATTCCATATGATATGCCAACTATGGAATAAGCTAATTTGTCACTGTTTTGTTATGACTGGCACGAGCGCGTTTAGAATAAACCTTAATTTATATTCAACCAGCGGTGTCTCTGTGGGTGGGTCTACAGGATAGATTAGTGCTACACCTGGCAGTGGATGGGAAGAAATGGTTGGCAGTTAGTGGCTGTCAAAAATTGTTCCTGTTGGACTCAGTATTTATTGGTAATGGTTGCTAGGTGGTTGGGTGAGAGAGTGGAGAGCAAAAGAGTGGGTTTTTGATTAAAATTACACTCACTTGTCTTGCATTATGACCGTCCTGTATGATTGGCACCCACCCGCCCTCATATGCAGATAGCACTGAAGTCAACTGTTGTTCTGGAAAAGGACATTTGGTCATCGTGCCATCGAGCAATAAGAGGAACATATTTATTGAATCATTTGTTTCACTCGCCACTTGAGAAAATGGGGGTGAATTAAGAGAGCTGGCTGTTGTGATTTGATATGAAGCAGAAGAATCGGGTTGGGATAAACAAGTATGAAATCTCTGCGTGGGGGTTGATTAGTCACGCACCAGGAGCCATTCATGGAGCAAAGTCTGTTCCCTCCACTTTCTTACTCCTTGCAAACCCATGCGGAGGAAAAGATTGCTTCAGCATCATCTTCCATTCGGATGGAACTGGAAAACGCAGGAATAGCTTAGAACTTTATCTCCAAGCTGCTCTGAAATCTTCTCAAGAACTGGACTGATGTGGTGATTCTCCTCATTCCCTGCTTGGCTTCAACATTTCTGGGCGTGACACTAGCGTATCCTCACAAGAACCTGAAATGACAGCATGCAAAGCAACTGTGAAAGGAGTAAGAGTTGAACGTACTCCCTTTGAGAGTATGTCTCCTTCCTCAGATGAGGAAGTGGACTGTCTTGTGAAGACCTGTATGGGTTGCCACAAAGTCAGAAGAATCATCTGGGTTCCTCAGTTATGGAGCCGGGGAGATCCGCAGGATATGGTTAAAAAAAGTCAAGATGGCAGCTGCGATGGTGTGATTGAAGCTCTGTCTCTTCTTTATGTGCATCACCCTTGATATCCCTTCTGTCCTGTACACAGCATTTGGTGTGTGATGAACTAGACACTTGGCAATTGAGCATCCAGATTTATAGTAGGAGCTGGATTGGGCCTTCCTTTGATTGATGGATTACGTGCCATCAAGCTACTGTTGACTCTTAGCGACCACATAGAGAGATTTTCTCTATGATGATCTGT
This sequence comes from Python bivittatus, assembly GCF_059951505.1. NCBI lineage: Eukaryota > Metazoa > Chordata > Lepidosauria > Squamata > Pythonidae > Python > Python bivittatus. The sequence goes on from NW_028277094.1 coordinate 8,879,765, forward strand.
CCCTAAACTGGTCTTCCAAAGTTGCACCCATCACTACTGTAACTGAGGCCCTCCACCTTGCTGTTGGTCATCCTCTTCTTCACTTTCCTTCCACCTGCCCCAGCATTAGAACCTTCTCTAGAGAGCTAGGTCTCTGCATAATGTGTCTGAAGTAGGATAATTTGCATATGGTCATTTCTAGACCATTTACACATCACCACAGTAATTTATTTGTCCCATGCTCACTCTGCAGTTTTGCATTTCTCTGTCCTAAACTAGCCTTCCCCAACTTCACCCTACAGATGCAACTTTCAAAATTCCCCAACAGCAAAATCAGCAGAGCTGATTTTTCTCAGGCCAAGAGTTCAGTTTTTCTGGGCAACAGCTGCACGCTTCTTTTGCGAATGAGTTACTTAGCTGAATTATTTCCTGGTATTGGCTGAAGCTGCTAAGATTTCTTGGGGATTTATTCGGTATGCATTTGCATTGAGTGTTAATAATAATGAGGCATTAAGACAGACAAAAGCAGATTATTAACCCTAAAACAGTAATGGCCACCTCAGGAACTGTGTGTGTCCATCTTTTAAAACCCTTGTTAATGCATTGATTATTCTGAGGGTCAGTTCTCACACAGTTGAAGAAAAGTGACACAGAAGAAGACCTGACCATCATAAAAACAAGGGACAGACGGGAACTGAATCTCAGAGGCCAGGTACTCTGTTATCTAGGGTGGGAAAGGATATTTGCAGAATGATTCTATAAATAGGGACTGTTCATGAAACACAGCACTCACACTGGAATTATTTCATTATGACTTCCTAACTTTTCATCAATACCTGAAGGTACCTGAAGGTCTTGCATTTTCGTGAGCTGGCATGGTTGGTTCCCATCCTGCCTGGTGGTTGGAACCTGACAATGACAACCCTTATAGATTATAATTGCTCCTTTCCAGGCATCAGATCCATTGCTTTATTCACCTCCTGCCCATTGCTTACAAATGATTTTTAATTCTTAAGAGTGGTTTACATTTTTTTTCATTTTTTCTAACGTTGAAATATAAAAGATTTTATGCAGATAGTATCCTTTTCTGTCCTTTGAGGTAAGAACAAATGGAGGGTGAATAGCAGGCTATTTCAACTCAGAATTTTACCGTAGGTTTAATTACCAAAAATGCATTAAAGGGTCAATCTTAACCAACAATAAAAAAAATCTTTTGTTTGGACCATGTCCATGACTTCAAAATGATCCCTTTGACTGGAAAGGGGGGAGGGATGGGGGTCAGAGAAGATCCTCTGTGAAGTTGATAAAGTGGTGCTCTTGGAGAGGCACGGGGTACCATCCATCAAATCCCTTTTTCGTTGGCTTGTCTGTTGACGTTCCAATATTACAACAGCAAATCATAATCCTAGCAAAGTAAATAGGCTCTAGGGAGCAGGAGTCGTAAATTGGGCCTGCTTTGATCAAATGAACTCCATCATGAAGGTCTCTTAAGTGCGGAATGCCATTCACTTTCCAGAAAGGAGGAAGAAAAAAAAATTAAATTCAAAAGAGGTAGGTGGGCCGTCTTGGAATGCAGCAAATGAAAAGCTGGGGGGCCGACAGATTAAGGAAGAGGCTGGATTTGTAGCCATAATAAGCATCATTTCTTCCTATGAGTTCTTGCTTTAAGTTGAGTTTGCTCAGATCCCTCTGCTCAGTGGGTTATTGTCATGATGTGCTCATTTTCTTAATTTTTTTTCTTGGTTAGTTCAACATTTTGAAATATTATTGCCTTGCAGGGCTGTTGGGGTAGGGTTAGGATTAGGGTTAGGGTTCTATTTTGTATAAATGAGTCCCATATTTCATTTATGCAAACAAACAAACTGGGTCTCATTATGAACTCATTCCACTTGAATCCTCGTAACTAGGGAGCAAACTCTGGAGCCCGTTTCTATAGCTCACTTAATTTTTATCTGAGACGAGCCCACCAACATACATCAGATGGTTTCCTAGAAAGCAAAGTCAGAAGTTTTCTTCCTGACACCTTCTTTTCTCCTTCTCAAGCAACAAGATGCTGGAGAAGGGAAACCCCACTTCTTCATCCTACATTGATCGCTTGTGGGTTTCTGAAATTAGGTGTACGGGCTGCCTGTTGACCTCCAAATTAAACCATAGCAGGAGTGTCACTTTATTTAATGCCTCATTCCAAAGAGGATGGTCCAAAGGACAGACTGTAACCTTGTGGCATGTCGATTGTGAAGACACTTCAGCGGTTTGGCAGAAAGAATATATCACTTGCTCACTCCTATCTGCCACCTGGGACTGAAGTCTCATTCTGCATTAACAGTCAAGAACCTGATGCTTCCCAGTGTTGCTGAACTACCATTCCCAGCCGCACGACCAGCGCCGAGAAATATTTCTAAAATTTATTTTTCACATTTCTATCCTGTTGCAATCAAAGACTCCCAAGGGCTTGCCAATTAAAACACCCCAGGGACGACTTCCATAGAAAACAATAAAAACCAAATTGGGCAGACAAAAGAATGGAGGCCATAAAAATAGAAGTCAAAGGTAGCATGATGGAACCAGAGGAATGTTTTCTGGAACTCCATCTTTAATAACTTCTGGAACGTAGGGATTCGGGGTGCAGTAACATCTGAAGGGCTAAAGGTCCTTCATGCTTGTCCCCTGACATTAGCGCCAGCCCCACCTAGATTTTAGCATAAAGGGAAGGTGCATTTTCATCTACAGTTCGGTGGATTTCAGGGGAGTGTCCCCGCTCAGCGACACTGTCATTTCATTGCAGCAAAGATCACGCCCTCGTTAGGGTTCCCAAACTCTTTCCAACAGCTCTCTCCAACGCACAGGTGTGTGGAAAACGCAGCATACGGTATTGTGCTGAAAAAAGTAACTTTGGCAGGCGTAATTTACTGAGAGTGATTTATGTGACAGCATAAACAAATCATCCTTGTCAAATTCTGCATTGAAAATGGAGCAAATTGATTGCGCTGTCGAGCGCACTAGCAATTTGGGGGAGAATTGTGTTTTTCATTTGTAACATTCATTGCAATCAAAGAAGACACCCACTGTCTTTTCCCTTTATACTGGTGTGACTTGGAGATGCTAATGCTTTTTTAATTTTTTTATTTTGTTAAGGGCTTGTTGAGTCCTCGGCTCCATCAGCAGTATTTTTCTGCTCAGCCCTAAAAATGCTTGTGCAGGGAAGTAACAGGAGAATTCCCCAGAGATCTTTTGTATAAATACACAGCAGAGATCAACAAGAAGTCCTCCGAATGAGCAAAATATGCTGTATGTTTTCTAATTCTTCTCACCAGCTGAACATGAAAGCGTAATCTGTGGCTTTCAGAGGGGTATCGTTTCTGTGTTAGGGGACAAGGCAGGCTTTAAAAAAGAGGAAAACATAAGAAGAAAAATAGATCAGTTTCCCTAACCTTGTCATCCAGAAGCATTTGATTAAAAATCCCTGAATTCACAGCCGAAAGAATCATCACTTATGCCTAGGCAACCAAAATCAGAATAAAGAACAGAAGAAGATTCCACCTTAGAAAATTGGTAACCTGGATGAGATCAAGCTATACATTTAATTAATAACTTAATTACTGTGCTGTTAGCCCACCTTTTAGCCAAAAATGGTCAAAAGGATCGACACTGCCTGTTTTTATTCTATTATTTAAGTATTTTAACAGTATCCTTCTGGGATCTGAAACAAACTTGAGTTAAGTACCTTTGGAGCTTCTAAAATTAGATAGCCAGGGCACCTCTGATCTCTGGGATTAAATAAAATGCCCTGTATACCAGTTAACATCCAAGGTATCTGATGGTGTTAGACTAGAACTAGGGAGACCTACATTTAAGTTTAAATTCAAGCAAACAAACTCACTTGGAGAGGTTGAATAATCATCACCTCTCACTGCAACCTTGCCGACAAGGATACTGGGCAAAGAAAGGAGTTCTGTGTCTATGGAGTTAAACTCCAAGAGGAAATGCAGGATGTAAATTTAACGTACAACCAAATGAATGTCTTCTCAGTTAGATCCTCCACTACAATCACAGAATGCTACAATTGGAAGGGAGCATTTAGACCACAGAGAGCTACTTGCTTCTGATGGTTCATCAAGGGCCTGGCCTGAATATATTATGGACAAGAGATGACAGCCCTCCCCAGCTGGCATTGGCCGTATTTTGGATTACAATTTACTACCACGCCAGCCAGGGTTGTCATATATGGCTGCAAATCCCGCCATGGCCACCAGATGGCAGGAGAGGGTCGTGGGTTTCCTGCACCTCCTGGCTGCCATCTAGAGGTTGAATGAAGTTTTGCAGTGCATACATGGCAAACCAAATCTCTTTAATATATCAGTAACAAGCACACACCCCCAAGCACAAATATACATATATTGAAGACAGGGAGTATTATTGGGGGAAGAAGAGGGACTGTATTAGTGCTAAGTTGCCACCCCTCCACTATTCTATTTAGATGGGACACATTTGCATTATTCTGCTTTAAAGGTGTATCTTTACCTTTAGATACATCTCTTTTTCTCATTGCTGAATTAGGAAAATGATAAGGAATGCAGAGCTGGGCTTTTATTGTCGATCTCCTCCTTTCTCTGTGTCTGTCAGGTTCCATCACTTCCTCCCACCTGAAGCTGCAGATCTGGTTGCCCAGCAGCTAATCGGTTTACAAGACTAGCCTGTTGCAGGATCATGGCTGAGTCTGCATTCCTCCTCAGAGGCTATTTTTGCTCTGGTGTCTTCCTGTTTCTTTCTTTCTTTCAGATTCTTTTAACTGGGAGGACTCCAAATGGGATGAGTGAGAAGAAGCAGACCCACCAGCTTAGAGGAGCCCAGGCAGAGCCCTGAAGTCAGACCCTCCCCATTCCTACTGCAATCCCCTGATTGGTGGACGTGTTCCCAGATGGCTGGGGGAAACCAATCAGCATACATAAAACGAGTGACAGGCTCACCCATCAGGACAGGAGCTATTGGGAGTGACTCAGAAGAGATGCAATAGAAGCGTAACAAAGATTGAAAATAGAGACTGGCTACATCAGGCGGGAAGAATTGCCCGGAGGATTAATTGGAGGAATTGGAAAAATAGTATTATTCTTAAGGATGGGATTCTGGAGATGTGTAATTTATTCCATTTTTGGAAAGGCAATCTTTTCTACTAATCAAAAATGACCCAATATGTTTCTCTTGGGCACAGATTGCACAATATTTTACAATATGGGAGTCTTACTCTTTTTTTAATTGACATTTTTAATATAATATTTAATATTTGATATACATGTGATATGTTTCGATTGTTTCTAATTTTCCCTTTGCTCTTTTCCTTTCCTTTTTGTTTGTTACTGTTTATTAATTTTTTTTTTGTACTTTTCTTCTATTTTGCATTTTTCAAAATGATCGCCCGCCAGCTCGCTAGCTAGATAATGGGATGGCAACATTTACTCTGGCATTCTTTGGCACTGATTCATTGATAGGTAGATGACACTTTAACTCAGTAGTGGAGAAAATTCTCTGACTTCCTCAGCTGCTACAAACCAGCCAAGATTTGGTGGTTAACAATAGCTTTGTCCTCTTTGCGATGTCTTTATTAGATTGAATAAGGATGACTTCCACTCAGATTCCTTTGATTTAAATCCCCAGTTAGCCTGCTCGAAGTCTATCAGCTTCCACTATCTCTGGCACGTTCAGACCCAAGTACCATAAACTCATCTGCTCAATGTCTGCTCCCCTCCTCCCATGGCAAAAGAAATCCTTTCTGTCTTGCAAACACCACTCTTTTGCCAGAGATTTCTAAGGTCAGTGCAAAAGAAGGAAACAGAGCATTACATTTCTAAAATCAATAGCATGTCCATAAATTGACATTCATGACTCTATAGCGATGTCCAGTTTCTCCTTGATTGATTAAAGCCAGGGGTTGGAAATCAGCGCTTCTCCATTGCCCGAAGAAATTCCCAACTGTCTATGCTGTGAACCTTCCATTATGAAACACGAGACAGCGGTGGCAGAACATGGTTCACTTTATCCCATCACAAAATAGACTTGTCATTCCACCGTCAAAAGTACGAAACCTGGTGGAAGACCAATGTGTCAAAAACTTGTCAAAAGAGGCCAGCACTCAGTGACAAGAAGGAACGAGAAGGCTATGACTTGAGATTTACACCAGGCAGGTTTTGCACGCGGGCGATAATGCAGAAAAATAATTCTTCCAACGGGCTACAGAGTTGCTCCTCACATTTTTCATCCTAATTAATCCTGACCCTACATTAATTTATGGCAGATAAACATTTGCAATCCAGACAAAACGAGCCCATTTAGAAAAGCCAGTAAAGTAAAAAAAGCCCTGACAGATGAAATGTTTAAATTAACACGCAAAAAGGAGAGTGGGTTTCAGCACCACACGGTGAGAGGGGAAGAGGCGAAGAGAATAAAATAGAGTCAACAAAGGTCCTGAGTGTCAAAAAGTAAATCTGGGTCATTCGAACTCAGATGATTATTGGGGGGGAAAGCCCACAGATGCTGGGACAAGGTTGGAGTGGCCAGGATGGTCAAAGCTGTGTGAAATAACCCTCATCCAAATCCTTTTATTTGTTCAGAAAAAGTATATGGTACCAATACTCTTTACTCCTAGCTGTGTGGATTAGGAGTTCATGACGTTGTTGCATCTAGATCAGTGTTTCTCAACCTTAGCAACGTTAAGATGAGTGGACTTCAACTCCCAGAATTCCCCAGCCAGCAAGGCTGGCTGGGGAATTCTGGGAGTTGAAGTCCACTCATCTTAACGTTGCTAAGGTTGAGAAACACTGATCTAGAGTAGCACAGCCCTCAGCTTCTTTTTTAGGATGAAGTGGATTATTTAGAAAGCAATGATTGAATTACAGTTCCTGTTATTGTTGCATTTGTTATTAGTTACAATCAAGATGATGGCTGTGATGGTGTGATTGAAGCTCTGTGTTGCATGTACACACACAGACACACACACACACACCTGTTGGAACTTCAGTCCCCCTGTTGTGGTCATCATCTTGACATTTTTCGTCAACCTTGCAGATGCTGCAGGCCCTGGGGACCACGGTTCATGACTCTGGTAGACCACAAACTTTGCTAGGTGACTCGGGCTCAGTTTCTCTCTATGGATTTGTTGTAGGGATAATACAACCGGAGATTCCCCACCCTGAAAACTCCGCCGCCATAAGCTCTCCAGAGAAAACCGAGATAAAACATGTAGCAATAAAGACTGAGAATGAACCCCTGATGTTTTCACTGGAACTTGCTTTCTACTTTACCAAAGGCCAATGGGGGGGCCTTGCGTGCTTTTGATTTAGAAAACTGAACCAAATACACCGACAAATATGTGTGGGTGTGCATGTTAAGTATATGTAAAAATTATGAATAAACACTAATACGGGAGTAAAGCAAATCTTTTCCATCCGGGTGAGTTACCTGGATGTTTTAGTTATATTTTTGGGCCAAGCTGTCATACTAAGTTTGCCATTTAGGGGAGATGATTAAAGAACATGGTGGCCTCCCCTTTGCCAGAAATGTTTTATATTTTCTAAATGAAAGAAGAGACAGAAAGGACTGTTCAAAAGCATTTCTTGGACATTCTTGTGCACAGTTTCTAAACTGAATGTAAGTGGGTGAATGGTATAGATAAAAGAAACGGAAGGAGATTGGAACATTCTTGGTTCTTTCAAATCCTGGGGTAGTGAGAGAAATTCCTTCCTAATCAGGAATTGTCGAGCATAATGACTAGTTTCCATCCCCACCAAGTCAAAGCTCTTGCCTTTCCCCACTGCCGAGACAAGAAGAAATTTCAATTTTCTACTAGTTGAATGGAACAGCTCTCTGGATCCGCTTAGGAGATGGGCATTTAATACAGAGGCATTTGGCAGTTTCATCTCCCAAGATACTCAGCCTCCAAGGCTATAAAATAAATAGCTTTAAGGGGAGTTAAAAAAAAGGGAGAGAGAGAGAGAGAGAGAGAGAGAGAGAGAAGGGAGAGCAATTGTGGAAGGAATGAAAGATGGAAGGCCAGAACGGGCCTCAGCATTAAGCCACAGCAAACAGGACATTCATTTATCCCTCACAGCTTGGTGTGATCTTCTCAATTATGTCCACAGATCTTAGTCAGACCAACACCTTTAAGACTATTGCATTAAAATAAGATTGATTAAAACAAGTTTTGTTTACAAACAGCCACTCATTTCTTGCATACGGGGGCACAAAAAGGAATACAGGTAGTCCTCATTTTGTGACTGCCTCATTTAGCAACTGTTCGCAGTTGTGATGGTGATGAAAAAGTAATTAACAACCAGTTCTCACATTTACAACCTTCACAGCTCTGTAAAGCAAAGGAAACCTGAAGTAGGATCATAAGCATTGTCAAGGTTTCACTTAGCGACTGCTTTGCTTAACGACCAAGTTGCTGGTCTCAACTGTGGTTGCTAAACGAGGACTACCTGTATTATATTCTGACCTAAAGGACTCCTGTCAATTTGTTTGTCAAAAGACCTGTGTGACAACTTGAGGGACCTCCTTGCCCTGAAGCTATCGGACCCTTGGGTTGGCACCTGGTAATTCAGGCTTCACGGCACAATCATGTTCACCTGTACCATGTGAATCAGTTGAGGATTTATTTATTCATTAATCACATTTGTATGGCCACCCATCTCACATAAGGCGTACAACCATTAAATAAAACAGCAAATAGATTTAAAAAAATCATCATAAAAGAATAAAAAGTGATTATTAAAATAAGAATATTATCAAAAAATTTAAAATACACAAACCCCATGGAGAAAGCAAGACTATCAATCACAGTGGAGCCATCTGAGCGTGTCTCTGGTTCCCAAAGACTCCCCCCCCCTCCCGGCCTGATAACATAACCAGGTCTTGAGGGACTTCCTAAATGATAGCAGGGAAGGAATGAGCCTAACATTGGGGGGGGGGGGGAGGGAAATGTTCCACAAGGAGGGTGCCTTATTTATGGCAAAATAAACACACACACACACAAACACACATATTTGTGGTGTTCTGTTATGAGAACATATTTTTCAGTGACACTGAGAAATCACTTTGTCAAAAGGGCAGGAATGTTTGCCATTTGATTTTTCTTTTTCTTTTTAAAGGTGAAACTGGTTTGTTTTGTGGAATTCCATGCAACTCCCATTAATATAAGTAGGAGGAAAACAGATCCCCAGAATCCAAAAGATCAAGAATGTCCCTATACAAACAAACCCAGAATGTGTTAGTTTGTAAACTTCCTCTTCTCGGCAGCCTTTTTGCAAACACAGTGGAAGAAAGTAGGCACATAAAGTTGACTTTGTGAAGATTTTAAACTGAAATTCAGCTACATTTTCCTCTCACATTGGCTCTTCCTATTCTGAATTGGAAAAAAACTGTACACCCCCTGCTTATTAAAGGGAAGACAGGCACTAAAAATCTACTTCCCCAAAGACCTGAGTCTGGTCCACCATTTAATACAGGATGGGTAACTTGTGAATCCTAAAATATTTTAGAAGAGATCTTAAAGATATGGCTGGGCTAAACCATGGTGTGGTTGATTGGGTTCTTACTTTAGTGCACTGTGTGCTTCCAGCCAACAGTGGTTGATTCAAGATGTGAATCCAGTTCTTTCTTTTAAGACCAGAAATAGCTACTGCAGGGAGTGGGAAAGGAGGAACGATAAGGATCAGGAGTGGAGCACAGAGAGAGGAGGAAATGATACAAATCACAGCATTCCAGCTGTGATTTATAACCAATGGGGGCTTCTCTTCCATGGCACATAAAAGTTCTGCTCTGTGTGTGTTTGTGTGTGTGTGCGCGCACGCATGGTGTGAGAAGGGAGATTTTAGGTCTGGGTTAACCTCCTCCTTTGCATTCTGCTCTTGATCTCTTCCACTCCTCATATCCTATTTCTTTAGATGATTGTGATGAAGAAGGAAGAAGGGGAAGCAGAATGTCCTCCCTCCCTTTAAAGAAATGGATCAGGCTTTGTGGTCATTTGGAAAAGGAATACGAAAGGTTATGTTGTTCATTAACAAGGATGATGGACTTGTAAACTCACTGTATGGAACAATCTGTCCTATGGAAATGCTAATGCATTACATCTCAAACGTTTCTGAAGACAATTCCACCTGCCCCCCTGGAGAACATAAAATGACAATAAAATGACTGACATGCACAAATGAGTGGATTGGGATAATTAGTAAAGCATGTGCACCTCCAGTCTCATGAGTTGATGATGATAAATCCATAAAATAAAGAACTTCAAGAGCAGCTTAGTCATCTGGGCCTCCTCCAAAGATTCATGTGGTTTGATTTCTCTGGCCATATGCAGGCCCTGCTCCCTTACTGCTCTCCAGCCAGAAGACTATAACACTATGAAATGAGATTCAGCAAGGCTTTTCTTCTCAATCACAGAAGTATTTTAAGGACATCCATCCAAGGAGAACTTTCTCATCCCCACTTCCTAAAACCCAGGATTTGCTCCCTCGTGAATCTAGGCACAAATCAAGGGCCTGCATATCACCTTTGGAAATCTGCAATTCTGCAAAAAGTCAACACTGGGACTATTATAAATCAGGCTTCACTAAACCATGATTTGTTGAATAAGGTACAGTTGGCAGGGTTCACACATCACACTCAAGCTAAAAGTGACCGGGTTCATGTGACACACTAAGCCTATGCCAACCAAATCCCATTATGATATGAGGTTATGTGAATGTTTAAAATGTTTGACTACAGTGGCTAGAGCAGATTTTCTCAACCTCAGCGACTTTAAGATGTGTGGACTTCAACTCCCAGAATTCTCCAGCCAGCACAGCTGGCTGGGGAATTCTGGGAGTTGAAGACCACACATCTTAAAGTCACTGTGGTTGAGAAACACTGGGCTAGACTGTTAGCCTTGGAGAAAAGTATTGGAAGACTGGAGAAGAATCTCCTGTTGTGTTTCCCATGTGATCATCATGAGATGTAAAATGTTTCCTACCTCCAGCTTTGTTACTCTCACAATCCATAATTAATTTGACAATCTTGTTGGCTTTAATGGCTTTAATCTGGATAAAGTGGTTGACGGAGTAAAGGAACTAATTTGCTGACCATATTTCTCATTCTATCCTACTGGCAGAAGAAGCAAGGAAGGAAGAACAGGCTTGTTTGCAAAATAAGACGAGTCTTTGGGCACGCTAAGAAACACAAGGTGTTTTAAGAACGTAGGTATAAAAAAAGAAACGAAGTTTTCAAATTAAACAATAAAACCCCCCAAACAAGTTGGGAAAGAAAGGGAAAAGGGATTTCTAGAACGTGTCCCTTTGTACAATGTTTGATGAATAATGATGCTTTACATTTCTGTCCTGGGCATATTCAGTTTAATGAAGCACCACATCTGGGATGTTGAAAAATTTTAGAGCAATGGGGGGAAATGTAAACCAAACCTCACTGTCTTAGAAGAGGAAAACGTATCAAGAGGAGAGAAGAAATTGTAAAAGATCTTATGAAGTAGTAACAAGTGTTTTTATACTTTCACTAAATAGTCTACCTTATGCTGATAGCAAAGAATTGCAACCAAGACTTTGGGTGTTAATTAGACCTAAAAACATCACTGTTTGCAATATTTTTATGTTTTATGTATTTATGTGTATTTATGGTTTTAATGTTTTGTATGAACCACCCAGAGTCCCCCACTGGGGGGAAGATGGGCAGGGGAGAAATTTAATAAATAAATAATTAAATAAATTTGTTTTTTCCCTCTGTTTGATCTACTCTGGAACGCTGTCAGAACTAAGCACCAATGTTAAGCACTGTTAAGATTTCAATTAGAAGTCCTTCGTGCATGCAAATGTGTTATTTTTTCCAAGCTTCCAACCTAAGCAGACACACTTTGGTTTCCTGTGAAGATTCAGGCCTTATAATTAGCAGGATCAAAACTGGTGATTTATGGCAAGGAGACAGAGTTGATGAGGCCCTGTGGTCCTCCAGAGGTTGGTGAACTAATTAGCAATCTGAGCTGGCAGATTGACAGAGAAGAATTCTGAGAGTTGTAGTACATCAGCCTCTGGAGCGCCATAGTGCCTCACCTCTGATTTTGAGACTTCATTGGAAGATGGCAACGTAGGTGTTAGTCCTCCACACATGAATACATTGCCACTTTCTTTTGGATGTTATGGTCTTCCCCTAGACTGAGATGACTCTTCTAGTTTCACTTTTTCTCACTCTATTGAATTAGAACTCCAAGAATTCCCAGTCAGTATAGTTGTTGGAAGACATCATCTTGATAAGGCACATCTGTGCAACAGAAATCCCATCCCTAAAGGTCTTGATTAATAGTGTGTACTCTGAAATATCATTTATCAACTTTCATAGAGTACAGTTTTCTGTTGATGAGAACAGAACAAGAGAACAATAAAGAGGGGAATCCAAACAATTTGTTCTTAATCAATCCTTAGAATCAATCCTTATTCCTTAGATGATGGTCTGCAGTGAGAAGAACCAAATCAACCTGGTCTTTAGCTCCAGCTAAGAGAGTATTTCTTGAAAATTCTCACCCCAGGTATTTAGTAAGAGGTTGAACGTACCCATTTTCCTCAATCTAGTAGCCATTAGACCATAATAATGTACTGAAATTCAACACATCTGAAGGACCTCAGGTTAAGAAAATCTCTGATAACATGGAGACATGGAAAGAGAATTCCCTTTCTTTCAGAGCTGGTTGCTCTTTATTGTCCACTGGAGAAGATCAGCACATCTCTTGTCGCAGCAGAAGAAAAGAAGAGCAGTGGGTCTTAAAAGTGGAAAGGCGGTCCTTGATTATGACCATTGGGGTCCATAACAGACCACTAAAAAGTTAATCATTAAATGGCCTTTCTACTGAACTAATTTTTTATTTTAAAAAATGGATGAAAAAAGGAAGGAATGTGTCTCTGGGTCCCTTTGTATTAAGAACTGTATGCAAAATCTCAGATAATATGCCTGCTAGTATTCTGCACTGTAATTTACTACTGTCAACATATACAATATTTTAGACATGCAAAGTGTGATACATAAAATTACAGTGGAATTGCATGCTAAAAGGACTTTTCAAATATATTGTTTCACACTGAATAACCATACTCACACACAGACACTCAAACATCCCCCTCCCCAATTCTAAATTGAAAGTAATTTAATAGTCATCTTTAAATGCAGGAACATTATTTATAATGGATTTCTAAAAAGCAGTTTGGCTGAATAAATGACAATAAAGCGATGCCTGAAACAAATTTACCTACTCTACTTATTATCAGTAAGCAGATTATATTTTATAGAAGGATTATTTTACAATGAGGATAAGAGCTTTAGAGAGAAGGTTGGAAACACCAAATAATTTCAGATGCATCAGTGTATATGTACCAATGTGCTGGGGAAACATAAACTTAGTTGACTGGGAACATTTGAGGAGTGAAACAAGTTTGACTTATGGTCAACTTTACACACACTAGTCACAAACAAACACACTACATTATGGGTTAGTATTATATGCTACCAAGAGACAGATTTAGGAAACATTTATTAGTTTGACAGTGTCTTAGTTCTAGGATGATCTGGATTCCTGAAAGAAGGGTGAAACTCAAAACTGAGTTGTTTTAGCACTTCTTTACTAGGAAACACCCTAAGATTCAGGGTAGGGATCTCTTTTTTTAATAACAGGGTTGGTTCAATTTGCTTGTTTGCACTGGAGTTTGCAAAAATACTTAGGAAAGAAGACATCTGGTTTGGTTTATATCAACTGTTTACATAGAAGGCAATGGAAGGCACCACCTGAAAAAATATTACAAGTTTTATTCAAAGTGACCTTGTCTCGGAGTTTTATAGGACACATCAGAATTTGCAATTAGCCAACGTTTCACCTCTTGGTCAAATTTGATTTAGCATAAACAAAGGCATGAACTTCTATTATATATTAATATTTCAGAAATAAATACAGGCTGGAGCTATTTCTGCTGATAGTTAGATCATCCCTGATGATGGAAACAGAAAAATGAGGGCTATGTTTTCATGGCCTAAGAAAAACGTTAGAAATGAGGTGCTTTTCCCCCCATCAAGCAACTTTCTGTGAGTGAGGGCCTCCGTTTCTTTTCAGACTGTACATATTCCTGAATATGGTTTAAACCCTAAAGAGGAAACATGATGTAAATGGGTTCAAGATGGATATCCAGATAGACAGTTAGATAACTCCTGGTTGTCTTCTGTTATGCAAACCCCCAGCTCCGTACATTTTCCATGATGCTGTATCCTTGCCCATTTGGAAGGTCTTGGCCCCTGGAATTAAAAAATAAGGACTTAAGAATAGGTTAGTTGAATCAGGACAAAAACCATCTTGGGAGACAATTTTCATCACTGTTCAAAAGCAAATCAAATAAAAATTCCATAACCATTTGGACTGTTTTTTAACAAGCCAAACAATGCAACTTTTCCACCCCCAAATCCTGGTTTCACCCATTCATTGGACAATGTTGCATGACAGATCTGTTTTAGTTAGTCTTTGATCATCGGGGAAAAATTGTGCAGCTTCTGGCCACAAAATATACCTGTTTGAAAGGGGTTTGAAAGGGGAAAACTTCAGGGACAAGCAGTAGGTTTTTCTCTAGCCCTGAAATGAGGCCAAACAAAGGAACTTTGATATAAATCCAAGGGTCAGAATAATATCATGCTCCCTTACATACAATACATCTCCCAGCAAGGCAGGTTTAGACATCTGGAATACGGTTTGTACAAAAAAGAGATCAATTAAAAATATAAGAGAAAACGATTTCAAGAAATCTAAGCAACAAACCTCAGTAAATACAAATACTTAGGTAGTGATTAGGAAAAATGAGCTATAAGTTCCTCCTGATGATGTTTTTTTATGTTTTACTTTTTTTAGTTTGTTTCCATATCTGACTTTTTTGTATCTATATTCTTTATTATCCACTTGAAGGATGTGAGTTTTTTAAAAATATATTTATAAAAAAGAATGTTATCATGCAAGTACCTATTCAAACACATCTCCTGGCTGGCGAGAGGGAAAAAAATAACGTTTCCTTTAACTCTGTAAGCCTGCTACCGCTCTTCTTTTGAAGTGTGAATGTGGCAGGATGAGGATGTTACATTGGTCAGTTCAGATTTCCTTGAAATGATGAATCTGATGGATTCATCTGGAGAGAGCTGAAGACTTAGCTGGTTTGGGAAGCTCTACAAATTGAATAAATAAATAAACAAACCAAGCCTTCTTTCAATGAAGAACATACAGGTTAACCAGGAAGTCAGTCTGTCCAACCCTTGAAAGTCACCATGTTTTTTTCCCTTAAACATACCCCAGACCTGAAATGACTTGGGAACTGTTGGACACAGGGGCATCCTGGGGAGGAAGGGGGTCAAAGAAGGCAAGATGGCAGCTTTGATCACTCAATCTGTTGTCATCTTCACTCTTTTGATTCCCCTCCCCCAAACATCTTTGAATGGATATCAGCTAAAAGGATGCTGTTTGTGGGTGGACGATGAGACGTAGACCAGCCTGTGGTGGTAGGAAAAGAGCTTGTTTGCTACAATTCTTGGGATCAGCCACACCCAATAAAGTGGGCCATTTCACTACTAACAAATTAATGGTGACTGCTTCTATCATTCAGAACAGATAAGAAGGGTAGGTGCGGAGGACAGTAACCAGAGGCACTGATGGAAAACAATCAAAATGCCCCTGCTTTCAATTTTCCTTGCCACCACGTTGCACTAGGCCATTATATTAATTGCTTGTTTCTGGTCTAGCATAATATGGACCTGAAGTCTGTAAAGAAACTGTGGTTTGTTTGAGAGCAGTAAAGTTTGAAATGGCTCAACGGTTGGCTTTCTGCTGAAATGGTGGCTTACCTGAAGCACAAATGGGAGCACGCGGCTTGTGGTGTCTAAAACTATCTTGCACACAGAGATACAAGAGAGGAGGCTTTTAGAGTGGAAAAGAAAAGAGGAGTTTGCCAAACAAACCACGGTTTCTTTGCTGACGTGCAAAGCTGGCTCCGACGTGTTTTTGGGTTGCTCCAATCATAGCTAAAACCATGGTTAAAATAAAGGGACACAGTGCCTGGGTTCATGCAAAATGGCAAGCCATAACCCCAGTTTGCAAACCAAAGTCACTCAATGCCTGAAGCCCAAATCAAACATACTATATTGTGGGACTGTAAAATCTGTGAGTGACGATGTTTGGGAGCATCACAGATCATGAACCACTGGATCCAGCCAGAAGTTATTGTATTACTGTGTGTGTGTCTATAATGGCTATTAGATTTAATACAAAATGGGTTAGGATTGAAGGTTGAGAAGGGGGCCTTCTAGGAGAGCTGTTTGGAACAACGTTCATGCTATCATTGTTGTCTGGAAGCACACTATAATTTTATGACATGGCACAATAACTTAGGAATATTTTTCAGGTCCTGCCTCAATCAAAACTTGCTGGACCAAATGAACTCCGTATCCTTTAAAGTCATTTCAGTACAGGTAACGGAATTCTCTTCGAAAACTCTGCCAATCTCTGAATGCTTAAAGGATTTTACATATTATCTTGATAATTATTTTTTCTTCTTCTTAATCATTTAGAGACTTATCTAAGATTTATAATATTTTTACTGCAAGAGCTCCTCCGGCAAATAAGCAATCCCCAGTGAGTCTTCACATATTACTGTTCTGGGGCATCTTTCTTACTATGGTAATATCTCCTAAATTGCTTTTGAACACAAGCAAGAAACTAAATACAAAGTTTTCAAAGCATTAAGGATCAGCTGGTGCCTTTTGCAAATCTCTTGATAAAATCCTGTTCAGGGGGAAAAAAATCTACTGATATAATTCATTATACTATGCATTTTGTTAATCGCTTTTCCCGCACGGCTCATTATGAACTTTGGAGGAAAAGAAGATATTTGCTCCAGAACTTTTCATTGATGTCCGTAGCTTATTGGACTTTCATAATCTCCAGCTGAGACCAAGAACTACCCTGTCTTCTCTTTCCCTGTCTTTCTCTTGTTAAATCCTTTTAAACATGGAATATGGGAACAGAGAAACAAAGCAGCCACCTTCCCAAGAGAGGGCATGGAAGTCCTTCTTTCCTGTTTTTCCCTCTTATATTTATATACCACCAGAATCTAAAGACTCCATAAAAACATGAAACAGTATAAAATCAACACTTCAAGTTGATTTCCATCCTTATTTCAATCAACAGACAGCACCAATAAGCATATAGTAACCTTTTGGAATAACTTGGTCTTGAAGGCTTTCTGAAATAGGGCCGAGGGAGGCATTGATTTAACTTTCGGTAGAAGACTGTTCCATAAGTTGGGGCCATCACTGAAAAGCCTCTTCCCCCTGCTACCACCAACCTCACTTCCTTTAGAGTTGGAGCTTGTAGTATTCCCATCCAGGACAAGTATTCTGGACAAGCTGGTTCTATTGCAGAAGACGGTCCTCTAGGTACTTAGAAGACAAGGCATTAAGGACCTTAAAGGTAAAAACCAACACTATGAATTTCAGTGGAAGAGAATATGTGTAGCTCAGGGTTGAACTGTGGAGTCCTTGGGGTTCTCTGTGCAAGAAAACAACCAAGTTCAGAGAACCCCAAGGACTCCACTCTGAATTTCACCCAGAAGCCTATTGGCAATCAATGCCATGCCTACAATGTGGGTGTAGTTCAACTGTGACAACCCGCACTCACCAACGTGTGGCCTGCAGTCTTCCGTGCCAACTGCAGCTTCTGATGATTCCTTAAAGGGAGCCCCATGTACTGTGCATTGCAGTAGTCAATAACTCAGCAAATGAACAGTTGTATTGGAGTACTGACAGGGGCAGATAAGATAGATAGACCATGCGATATTTTCTTCCTCTAGGCATTGATCAGCCAATATGGGAGAATGGACTAACTTCACTGAACTAATGCAATGCCAAAACTTATCCTATTTCCTAGAACTTCAACTTTCCTGCAGAAGAGGGTCCAGTTTTCCTACCCCGCTCTCATACTGCTTTGGAACTTCTCACAGTATTCTATCGCTGAGTGGCAGAAGGTTCTGCAGATCCCTTCCCTCCAAGCTGCCATGACTTTGCAACTTCCCATACTTTTTGGTCTGAAACAGAAAACAAAACAGTCCCTCCTTTTATTTTCCTTTGGGATTTAATGGTGCAAACAGTGGAGAAGTGACTGTACAACAGTATTCACCCACACCCCTTTAGCCGTGCCATAGGTAAACTAAATTCCTGATCTTTACTTATTTGAGTCTCACTCATTTTCCTTCTCCTTTGAAAAAAGATTTTTTTTCATTGATTTGCATTCAATGTTTACAAAAATGCAGGAAAATTTTTACAGGACAATAATATTCCCTTGTATCTCCTAGTGCACAGAGGAATATGTAGCGATGGGCTGCAGTGCGTGATCCTTCATCTGAAGTTACCAGTGAAATGAAACTCAATTATCTTACTGAATTTTGCCTTTTTTTTGAAGTTTGCAATGTTACTGGTAAAAATATAAGGTATGTTAAACAGAAGCCTGAGCAAAATGCATTATTAGGGAAAAGAATTGATGAGAGCTATATATATAAGGCAACATTGCACACGTCTGAAGGAGCGGGCACAAAAATAGGTGCAAACTGCAATGATAACTCTTATGGGAATGGGATGAATCAAACATCCCATTCCCATAAGAATGGGATGAAAAGAAACAGAAATGCAGACAAACAAAAATTTACAAATAATGTAGAAAAAGATTAGAGTACTTTATCTGGGTAGGTCATGAATTATTAGTGTTTTTTTAAGGAATGACAACCTTTATCTCAATGATTTTGGAGCTAATAGATGTATGTGAAGCGTGTGTGCATATTTTGCCATATTTAGGCAGTCTAAGCAACTAATTTCTCAGCATTTGAGGTGAGTATACTACTCATAAAGTCTAGCAACCCAGAAACAACCAACCCTCCACATGATTGAAACAAGTATCTATATCTAATCGTGCAAAGCACCAAAAATGTGTTATGAAAAGTGGAATGTTAAAGATGTGATGGTTATCCCACTTTTATAGATATTTCCCCATTAGAGTAGAAGCCTATCTAGACACAACTCAACCTTCGACACTATTTTGTAAGACACAATTGCTTACCAACTCTTAGATGAAAAATGTGCCGGAGACCATTCTCTCAAAACCTCTTTGCAAACCACCACCTGAACTAAAAGAAGCAATTGTTCCATTTCAGCATGGATCAATCCAACGCTTCTTGCTACGCTTGTTCACTGCTCCTTCATCAACAGATCAGCACCAGGCCAGTACATGAACTGGATCCCCCTTCTCCCTTCGGGCTGGAAACGATCACTCTTACAAAGCTGCTCCAGATTTGGCAGATTGTGAACAGCTTGCCTCATTTTGTAGTAATGCGATTTGAATGTTTAAAAGACATTACAAAAGGGAAAAGAACATTTAAAAGCTGACCTTGGTTCTCCTCCTCCTTATTCTCCCACTGATTACAAATATAAAAATGTAGTTCAACACAGAAAGTGGAACGGTGTCTTGATGTTACATGCTGATAGGAGCGCTGTGTCTACTGCTCTAATCCCACGAACCACCACCATGGAAACAGTCAATGACTTCTAAGTGAACTCTGTTTCCATGTCCTGGAGACATGTTGAAGTGTCTGACTTATTTAGCATCTCAGGAGTTCTGAAGCCATCTAGAATATCAGGCTGAGCTGATCGTAGTTTACCCCTTTGTTTTCCTTTTTGCTGTCTTCTGCACAAATGGAGACAATAATTTGCTGATAATGAAGCCTTTGTTTGTCTTTGATAGTTGCGAAAATGCCCACTATTCCATATGCTAAAGAATGTGGATTTTACTCCTTTTAACATATGCTGGATGATAAGAGATGTGTGTTACAGGGAGCTCTTGTAACTTGTGGTCAGAATGGTCGAACGCAAATAGGTGACATCACCATTGCTAGATAAAGACACTTACTAATTATGAATCCAGATTATATTCTCCTCTGAGAATTGGAGTTATCTTATTTACTGGCTATTTCATTTCAAGACAGGTCCTGCTAAGTCCAAGAGAACACGAACACGTTTAGCAGGAGTGGCCAGAGAAGCTATTCAAAGTCAGTTAATTTTTCTAAAAAATTAAAATGTTATCCAAATAAAAGAGAAGAGAGAGTGACATGACTGCTGTTTGTTTCCTCCACAATCCAATGCAGTGGGTCTTAAACAGCCGTTGCTAAGGTATACCTGAAGACCATCTATCTCCACGTCCTGGGGCATGCCACAGAATGCCACAACCCTTACCCTGATCTTGCAGAATTCTGATGTTTTTCCTAACAGTAGCTTTCCAAGAGCCAGTTTGGTGTAGTGGTTAAAGGCACCAGGCTAGAAATAGGAGACTGTGAGTTCTAGTGCTGCTTTAGGTACGAAGCCAGCTGGGTGACCTTGGGCCAGTCACTCTCTCAGCCCTAGGAAGGAGGCAAGGGAAAACCACTTCTGAAAAATTGTGCCAAGAAAACTGTAGGGACTAGTTCAGGCAGTCGCCAGGAGTCAAAAACTGACTTGAAGGTACCCAAAAACTAAACGAACAACTTTCCAAGGTAAACTAAAATTGATCAAAGAAGAACTATAGACAGTTCCCAGAAGTTGGCATCAGAGCTAAGAAACACATCAGACCCAGGAGGAAGACCTTCATTCTCATGCAAATTGGTGGCCTAAACAGGATGTTCTTTATAGCTTTTCCTACACAGAAAGCCCCATCCCCAGCTTTAGTGAACAGCATCAGTACAGAAGCTAAGAATTCCCACAAGATAGATAGATAGATAGATAGATAGATAGAGATCTATCTATCTATCTATCTATCTATCTATCTATCTATCTATCTATCTATCTATCTATCAAATATATATATATATATATATATATATATATATATATATATAATTTCCAAGTTCCAAGTTCCAAGTTCCCAGATCCCAGGAATGACATCAGAGCTCTCTGTGCAGAAGAGTGCAGTGCTAGGAACAGCTCAGATACTGCGCAGAACCCTCAAACTCCCAGGCCTCTAGTAGAGGATCCGAGATTGAGGAAGACACGTACCACCCATAGGGGTGAGAGGGGAATTTTATATATTCCAAACTGTCAAATTTTACTCCTGAGTTTGGCAGTAAATCTCAGTTCTCCAGACACTTAACCTTGGTCTAGGCTTGACTTGGCTGAAGATGCTCAGATGCAACTCGGGCAGATTAGAAGGGATATTGCAAGCAAAATGAAAGTCTTAAACTCTAGCATTGATCTGGCCAGTGCAGTGCAAAGAAGTCAGTACCTTTATATATGTCTATAGACCACAGATCTGACTCCCTCATTCAGAATTTATGGTGGACTTTTTCTCCGGAGGGGGGAGAAAAGCGACATGGTGCTTAGAGGGTGTCAAGCAATTATGGACTAATTCACTGAATGACACTTGAACTCTTTGTTGTTTTAAATACTGTATGCTGAGGTATGCGTGGGTTAGTAGCTGCCTGGAATCTGGAATCAAATAGTTTCCCATGATGACGTTCCCCCCCCCCCCCGCCATTAGTTATCTCAACATTTTGATTCTGTGGCTCACTGGTTAAGCCTGGGAGAAGACAGAATGCTCCTTTAACGGCTCCTTGAAGAGACGGTAGGTCTCTCCCCATCCCTGCACTCCAGGTGAGGGTTTCATTCCCTGTTTATTTATTGCTCCTATCCCAAATACAAAATCACTTCTTCCAGTTCTTCTCTGCAATGATTTGCCTTCCTAATATATTCACTCAATATGCCATTTCTCTCTTTCTTTAGATCCTGTAGCAATCCCCCGCAGACCTTTTATCCATCCACAGAGTCCAGATTAATTTATAATATTCCATATAGCTCTTTAACGGCTTCTTCTAATAAACATGTGGTGGGGTTTAGAGGTGTGGAGGGGGATTTGGAGATAAGAAGGTGAAGAAGTTTTCCAGTTCCATCTTGCAGAGAAAGGTTGTAATACAATCACCTCTCACGGTTATTATGCATAGCCATGGAATAAGATGCAGGCCGAATGACTGATTAGAGCTCACGTTCAGCTAAATTAACATCTCAAGTCCATTTTTATGGCTAAATCTCAGTTCATCATAATCTTAAAGCAAATATTTGCCTTTAATGTCTCTGATTTATGCGTGGAATACCGTGTGCTGTTCATTTCTGTCTTAATTATTATTTTTTAAAAACTGCTTTCAGGCAGAAAGTCAAAGCCCGCTGTGTTTTATATTATGTTCTGCAACTCATTTTCCTGTGTATTTTTTTTTTTTAATAAAGGAACCATCTAATTAATCTATGTACTGTGAATTTTTTCTGCTGAAACTCTTTACGCTCATAAAAAGGACTGGACAGAAGTGTAAAATGTTGCTAATTTGTTGCATCTAAGGGTGGTTGTGCTGGATGTGAAATTATCTTTTTCATATTCCAGACCTCTTCTGTAACTGAGGCTAACCACACCAATTGTATACAAAGATATTGCAGCTGAGATTTAGCAGAATGTAGTGTTTAAAATGTTAGATCGGGACCAGTTCAAGACCCTTGTGGGTGACTTTGGGCACTCACTGCTCTCAGCTGAACTAAACTCAATGGATTGTTGCAAAGGTAAAATTAGGGATAGACACTTCTCCATATATGCAATTTTAAGAGAAACTGCCATTAAGTCAGCTCTTACAACCACATGGATAGAGCTTCTCCAGGATGACCTTCAGGTTTTCCAATGGTACACCCATTGGCACTACAGTCAAGTCCATACACCTGGTTGCTGATCCAACATCAAAGTTTAAAACTGTCAACCCTTTTTATCCTGCTTCGTCAAAGTTCAACGTTCATTTCCATAGAGCGTAACAGGAAAACCAGTGTATGATTCCCATCTTAGTGGGTAGAGAATTAGCTCATGACTTTTTAAAAAAGCAAAACTTTGTCAAAGCCTTGATTTAAGATATTATCATATTACAGAAATAGGGTGTAACTGAAACATCGACATCAACCGCTGATGTATTCAGAGATTTAAACATTTCCCACTCAAATGTTAATCAGACATTGCCCCTCTCAATGGCATTGCAAAAGACCGTAAAAGCCCCTAATGTGTGTTATTAGCTGATTGTATTGCTAAATCCCTTCTAATTATTATCCAAAGTTTCTGATTCTAGCACAGATGTGTTTTGTACTAAATGACCTCTTTCTTATGTTTTAATTTTTCTTATATTTATAGGCTTAAGAAAACAATTGCGTGATCTAAAGCTGGACCAACTCCTTCTGACTAACCCACACATACACACACACAGCCAACTGGGACTGTAACTGAGCCCAACTTACCAGTTTCAGCCCTTTCACAACATAATCTGATACGGGACTTATATTTCCTCAAGAGATGTGCTTGATCGCCTCCTTGGAGACATCGGTCTCTGCAAATATGATTGTGGTTTCTTTATCAGTAGTAGTATTAGGTCTGAATGTGTTGGTATATACTATAATGGGGAATTAAAAAGTCACTGTATGTACATTTTAATTCAGTGGAATGGAAAAGAATACACATTATACAGGGATCTGGGCAAGCAGACCACACTCATGCAAGGATTATCAGTTCTTATTCTGATTAAGACCGATTTTCTCTATTGTTTCGTGATTTCCCACCCATCTGAGTCTTTGCCACTCCATATCTGACAACTGGCTTGCTGTGGGAAAGGCAGTAATGTTATAAGTTCAAGAAAGGGAAGTTAAATTCATATCCTTGTGCCTGTAGTTGTGAAGTTTCATGCAGATTAACTGCTTTTATTGAACATTCTCTTTTGGAACAGCAACGACGTCTGGTCAAGGGAATTCTGGGAAGTGTACTGCCACAACAGACTGAGTGGCTTTGGGTTTTAGGGCCTTCTGGATCTGGGACTTTACCATCTTTAGTGTTGCATGGGGTTGCACTGCCCCAAACAGATCCAGAGCACAATCTGGGGGTCCTTCTGGACATGTGACTCCTGCTCGAAGAGCAGGTAGCAGTTGTGGCTAGGAGGGCATTGGTGTACAGCTTTGTTGTGCACCAGTTGCACCCATTCTTGGATTGTGAGGCTCTGCTCACCGTTACTCATGCCCTGGTCACCTCCTGAGTGGACTATTGTAATGTGCTCTGCATGGGGCTGCCCTCGAAGAGCATCTGGAAGCTTCAACTGGTACAAAATGTGGCAGTGTGGGCAGTTAAGTGTGCTCCTAGAATGGTGCATATTACACCTCTGCTCCGTGAGCTGCATTGGTTGCCAGTTTGCTTCCAGGTCCAATTCACGGTGCTGGTTTTGACCTTTAAAGCCCTATATGACATGGGACCAGGCTATTCGAGGGGCTACCTCTCCCCAGTTACATCTACCTGTCCCATCAGGTCCAGCAGATGAGGCAAGCTGCGGGTCTCATTGGTCAAGGAGCTTCGTTTGGCGGGACCCAGGAGGAGAGCCTTTTCTGTCATGGCACCCGCCCTCTGGAACATCATTCCCCGCAAGGTGAGATTGGCCCCAACTCTATTGGCATTTAGGAAATCCCTCAAAACCTGGTTCTTTCAACAGGCTTGGGGATCTCAGGAAAACAGGGAGCCTGTGAAATGGCTACACTGTGTGTAGGATGCTGGTCCATTCTCCTGTGGTCTTATTTGTGTCTGTGTTTTCAACTGTTTTAATTTTTAAAAATTGTATTATATTGTTGTTTTATAATTGTTTTACCTGATCTTTTTATTGTACACCACCCAGAGTCATGTATGTGAGATGGGTAGCTGTATAAATTTAATAAATGAAAAATTAAGAAATAATATATCTGAAAGGTACTGGCTTGGAGTTATATACAAAGCTATATACTGAGAGGAAATTCATGTCCTAGGGATGGGTCTGTATTTATGGCCCGGCTATTGCAAAAAAGGAAGATAGACTTGGGGACTCTGGTGCTTGCAAATTGATCAATATATATATTTATTACCCAGCGCCCAAGGGAGTGAGAAAGACTCAAACTTCTCAGTAAGGACCCAGGATACTGATTTGCCACAGTAGCAAAGATGATAGAGAGGGAGGTGGAATGGAAAATAAGTTGGGGGTGAATGGATAATGGTATTCTGGGAAAGGATATCACTAGCTGAAATCCTGTATGCTTTGCAGGGTTTGAACTGGAATATTAAAGAACAGAATCGAGCCATGTGCCTTACACCACAATGTTTTCTTACAACACTCCTTTTCCTGGCCGATAATCATCTTCCACATATATTTTTCTTTCATTTATTGAATTGGTCCCTCCCCCCCATGCAAAGCTATCTGTGATACTGTCCATAACCACCTCTTGTGGCGGTAAATCCGGTCAACCTAAGGATATGAAGTTCATCCAAAGAACCAACTTTGCTGGAACTTGCTTCCTTTCAGCAACAAAGATTTGCGCTGGAAGAACACGCTGTTCCCCACTTTTAGTAACGGGGCTTCATGGATTTTCAAGGAAAGGAAAATTGCGTGGGCAGTAAAAATACACTGGGCAAAATGCACCAGCAATGAACAAACCAGAACAAAGTCTCTCTGGCATTGCGACAACGTTGTTGGCCCACAAAGCTGAACAACTTGTTCTGATGGTCAGCTGAAGAGTTATGACTCGTTTCTGGGTGAGCAGTTCTGAGCCGTGTGAGAAAGCAATGTCTGTCCTTCACTACAACTACATGTTAATCTCATATTTGGCTGACGGTGATGCGCCGTTCCATCCTGTGCTGCAATTGGCTTGTTATTCACTTCTCTCTCGGTTGGAAAGCAAACCAACTGACGTGCTGAGCCCTGGAAAACAATTGCAGCCCGTCGAAACAGCCATGCTAGCGCGAGGCATGTTGCAATACTCTACATAATTTATTGGGCATGACTACATGTGCCAGCAAAGGCATTTTTTAAATGTTTTTATTTTATTTTTTTACCAAAATCAACATTATGCATTTCTATGAGAACATTTCAGAGGAGGGTGAAAGGAAGCTGAAAGCTTTTTGCTTGGCGTGTGCAGAGGTGCACACCTTTATGTGGCTTGTATTTTAATCACGATGTGGCCAACCAGTTTGGAGCCTTCTCCGAATAAATGGCCCAGAGGATGGGAACGATACTTCGGAATAAATGGTTTGGGTGCTTACAAGCTTTGCCAATTCTCTCTCCTATAACATGTCATCAGTAATGACCTTATTACAGTCACCAACCAGATAACAGGCACATGCTTGTGTGAATGATCAGACACAGAAATGACACCCCCCAAACCCACCCTATTTAGAAGATAGAACTTTTCATTCCCAGCTTGATAGTTACTTTGCCCGTGCTCTGTTTACAAAGGGCGCAAGAGTGGAATCTATTAATTAGATTGCAAAGATGATTGCATTCGTGTCTCTCGGAGATTTACTTATCTTTGCATTCGTGTCTCTCAGAGATTTACTTATCTTATTTTGCTTTCAATAAGATGGCGAAATCCCAGAACCAACAGGGAAGCGGGAGGTGTCAAACAGAAAAGTAAGCACTTCCTTCCCATTTTGTCCATCTTAAGAATTACACAGCCCGCGCTGTATAATCTTGGGTGGTTTTGTCCAGCCCACAACAATTTCTCAGTCTCAACCAATTGAGAAGAACTATTGAGAGGAAGATCTCATGATGATCTCTTGAGAGCACTGATGGAGGATCAGTGGAAGGATCCTCCTCAGGAGGTGCAACTGAAGAGTGAATGAGATATAAACTCCTTTATAAGGGAAGAGAAATCAGAATGAGAAGTTCAGCCCCTTTGCCCTAATTTATGAGTTGGATAAATTACGGAAAGTGAATGCGATGTAATAAACCCAATGGCTTCCTACAGACCAGCTTCCCCAAATGTGGAAAGCCCACACAAGCTTCCAATTAACCAGTTTTCCCAGTGTTAAATGTGTTGGCTACATACTGGCTATGATTATGAGACTTGTAGTACACTATATTTGAAGACTGGGATGTAAAAGAAATCCATCAGCGATTCTTTGGGGAATGAAGTAAGTTGTTCCATTCCTATTGATTTCATGGTGTCAAAGATGCTAACATAAAATAAACTATGGCATTTATTCTCCTTGATCAAAAACCCATACTTCCACACAGAGCATCTGAAAATAAAAATAAAAAAATAAAAAAAATATACAAATTCGAGAATATGTACAATGCCTCCAAATATTAAGAGACACTGTGAACTCAATTAGAAATCTATCTGTGATTTTAGAAAATGAATTTTAAAAATACAGGTAGTCCTCAGTTGAAGAATGAGTTCCATTCCCAAGGTCTGTCCTTAAGTCGTTATGTAAGCCAGAACAGTATTATTGTATAACACTGTATAAGTAGTATTGTGTAATGAACTTGAACCATTGTGGATTTAACTCAAATTTTGCTACAATAGGCTCCGTTCTTAACTATGGGTCAACCTTAAACCAGGCATTCTTAAGCAGGGGGCTACCTGTACACTAAACCGGAGTACTGCCATATTAATCTGGGTAGCAATATGGATCAGATTCACATATCTATTTCTGGAAGAAACCTGTTTGGAGAACATTAGACTATCGTTCCTTAACCCAGAAGTGAATTCAGATGTGTGTCTTTATGAAACAACTGCATAAACAAGACCGAATCTAATTTGTAGGGTTTCTAGAAAACCCTTTGTGAAAATTCATTAACTGGCAAGTTTTCCAACTTTTTGCAAGAATCTGTGCAAATTAGGATACATAGCTCATCAGAACAGTGTTAAAAACATAATGAAGAAGCTTTCTATAGGCTAAATACTGTACTTTTTGACTGACTCCATGCCATCGAGTCGGTGTCAACTCTTAGCAACCGCACAGATAGATTTCCCCCATGATGACTGGTCCCCAACCTGGTAGGCTAAATCCTAGATGCTGTAAAATACAGAACTAGAGCAGACTACTGATACTCAGTGCAGTGGAAATGTTTGTTAGAGTAGTTCCTAACTGCACATCCATTTTAAAAATTAACATTTAGATTAAAATTTAATTCCCCCCCCTCCCCAAACCAATCTGGTGCTGCTCTGATTTTTCATGCTAGCTGACTTGACTAAGGTCAAGTTAGCTAGCATATGTAATTATTCTACAAATGCATCCGACTGTATATATTATAAATAACAACACATTTGCATATTTTTTCCTGTTTCTGATAAGGATGATGATACATAGATGGCTGACATGGAAGTCTTTTTAATGACAGCATGGGGAAGTATTAATTAGAACTTTGCTACTTCAGAAACAGCATCAACAACTCATTGGGCAGGGTTGATTGCTGTTTGTTGCGACTCTAGGAAACAAAGAGACTAAAAAGCTATGGAAGCGGACATAAGAACACAAGGACATTCCTGCTGTCCCTTTTTGGAGTCCAGTGTATCTGCTTGCTTCCAACACCGGGTGTCCTTTTGGATTTCAAGTAGCATATAGACATTGTGGCTGTTATCTATTTATGGGCTTGTTAGAACTGCCTGATCTCAGTTTAACACTCTCTAATTGAGTGGTTATTCTTACCACATTTCATGGTGGCTGTGTGCAAAATCCTTTTCTCTGTCTTGACTGTCTGGCCAGACGGCTTTGCCACATATTCTTCCTCCTGCTATTTTTAAGAACTTTCCATTTTGAGTGGGAAGATGGACAGCTAAGGGATGGTCGTGAACTTTCTTCTCACGATATGGAGCGAAGCCCTTCCCTATTGATTGGTGTGGGAACCACCGAAAGGGAAAACATGTGCTAATTCCACTGGATCCTTGTCTAATTCAGTGCTCACGACTGAACCGATTCTTTTAGGAATATCACTATACTGTAAATCGTAAACAAGTCCATCGTGGAGACGCCAACCTTCAAATCCTGAGTTGCGCCTGGCTTCAAAAAGTCTTGGGGACATCTCCCAAGGACCTCTCAAAGCAATTGCAAGTGACAGAAGGGAAAAATTATGAAATCCATGATTGGAGTGTAATCGCATGCTCTCTAACTCAAAGGACATGTAAATGAAACAAAAGTTAATTTTATTCCTGGCCCTACACTAATCCTTTGGAGTGTGGTCTTGGCCTACAAACAGTTGTGTATCTTGGGTTTACCAGATGTATCGTGAAGCCTATGTTTGGCACAATGTGGTAAACTTATCTTATCTTATCTTATCTTATCTTATCTTATCTTATCTTATCTTATCTTATCTTATCTTATCTTTTTATGGGATTTATTAACTACCCCAACCGAGATGGCTCTGGATGATGTACATAGGGAAACCAATAGACTGTGAATATCTATCTCCATCTTTAAAAATAACCAACAACTTAAGATTGTAATAGGAAACAGCCAGAAAATATAAAAGCGGGTCTGTGCCAGTTACCCTCTTGCTGTCAAAGGCTGCTGCAATAAAATTGCTTTGAGGAACCTCCCTGAACATAGTGAAGGAAGGGGCTAATTGCACCTTTGGAGATGGTGATCCATAAAGCAGAGGCTATAACTGAGAAGGCCTGCTTCTGATTCAAGACCCTTGACCCATGGATGTGTGTGTGTGTGTGTGTGTACAATCCAAAGCAGGTTATTCTTCAACATTTGAATTGTACAGGTAGAATCATGTTTGGCATGGCATTCCCTGAGGCAGCCAGGTGCCCCACCGTGTAAAGATGTCTTCATCAAGAAGACCTCTACCCTTGAAAGCTGAGTGCCGCCTGAGCAAAAAAGCAGACAGACACATGTTGGTGTAACACGGGTGGACCATAAATGCTCGTGACTCCTCTTTTACACCTTTTTGTACATGGGAGGGAACCAGAGTCAGTCACGGACATCTACCTCCCCCTGGTCCCTTTGTAAAGAGAGAAAAACCCTCCCCCCAAACCAAGCTGAAAAGCAAAGCAAAGCGAATTACGCCGGGAAAAGAGAGTTTGCCCCTTGCTTGGCAAGACAGCTTTTCCTGTCCTATTTTGGTAATTCATATGGAATAACACATGGTGCAAAGGACCATATTCAGGCTCACAGTAGGCCCTCTAAGCAAGGGCTCCCTCCTTTCCCTGCGGGAGAGGAAATGTTTCTGTGCCTGCCTCTTTTTCCTCCAACAGTTCCTCAGGCAGAGCATCTTTTCTAGTTTAACTCCACTCCTCTAACCTGATTTGGCTTCCCTCTCACCCACACATCCTCTGCCTGGATGTTTCTCCTCTTCGCTCGCTCTCCTTCTTTACCAGCCACCTGCTTCCTGATCATTACCCTCCCGCACAGATGGAAGCAAACCATTGTTGAGTCTATCTGAATGTTACCTGGGTTCTTCCTCGGCCTGCGCTGATAAGGAACCACTTATCTAAGCAACCTAAATTCTGTCTTGGCCTCATGAGTTCATTGCTCTTTCTTGCTTCAGCAGTGAGTTCAGCCGCTGTGCACCGTGACTCATAATTCCCTCACATCCCAAGGGACATACTTGGGATCAGCATCACTGGATAACACTCTGCTCTAGTACCCAACCTGACGTTCTCCAAATGTGTTGGGTCTACAACTCCCAAAATTTCCAGCCAATCAGGTCAATGGAAATTCAAGTCCCAATGTGTGCTGTGGGCACCAGGTAGAGAAAGGCCACTCCAATGTGTAAGAACAGGAGTAGACCTCTCTCTACCTATATTCTTACACCCTGCCTATTATTATCTCTGCTCTGCTTCCCTGTCCTTCTTCTCCCCCAAAAGAACGGTAAATATTTCAACAATTAATTGGAGGCTAAATAGCCTGTCAATCTGTTCCTCTGAATTGCTGCCTTTCCTAAACGCATCTTTTCCAGCTTTGCTTTTAGAGACACAGCAACAAGGACAGTGTGCAATGTTCCTTATCACCTTCCCTGCTTGCTCCTCTTGTTTCTCCTCAAATATCAAAGGAGTTGGGGAAGAAAATACCAACGATTACAAGCTCGGAGGTCTTCCGCACAACCAAATGTCAATGCTATCTGGCAGTCTTTGGGCTAGCCAAAAGTCATCCTGGCACAAAATTTGCTGCTCCCACTAACAACCCCTATCCTGCCATAAGTACCATGTTAGCGAATGGTGCTGGTTTTATCTGCAGGGTATTGGGCATACCAAGAACAAGGACTGATAGATTCCCCCGGTTTTGTTTCCCTCGCCTCTCATCAAAACTCACCAGCCAATGGGAAAAGCTTGACTCATTATTCTCTTTATGGGCTATGGCTGGCGGAGGAGGTGTGTTTTCAAGAGATGGCCACACTGCCAGGTTTAGACATCTGTTAAAATTGCTCGGCCAAAACTGCAAGGGTTTTGCACCATGGTTTCAAAGCAAGCTTGACGGGCAGCTGACTTTTGACGATAAGGGCCAGACAATCCGCTTCTTTTGAACAGAGAGTTAGTGCTATTCTGGAAGAGTGCTAAACCCAAAGCCTCCTGGTGATCAGCTGATCTTTGTCTTTGAAAAAAATGAGAAGAGTGCTAAACCCATGTTCAAAAGGAGCACGGACAATAGGTGGCAATTGCAAGGAGAGTGGCAGGACAAGCCAGCTTTCTTTCCCTGCCACCTTGCTGGTCAGCTGCTGTTCCAGGTCCTTCAGGTCTCCAAGTTATGGTCTGAATTCTGTAAGAGGAAGCCCCTCTCTTAAGGCTCCCTACCTTTCAGAAACTTGTCCCTACATTCCGGAGTTGTTTCAATCAACAAAACTCTCTCAAGCAATCAGCGAGGAGGAGGATAGCTAAGCATGAAGCGCTCTGAGTGGAAAAAGGACATTTAAATCTCAACAGACTCATCATGGTTAGAGGTTTCGAGAAAGGGATGGGGACGGATGCTGCGTGATACCAGCCTTACTTCGCTCAAACTTAGCCACATTTTCAAGCAAGCTGCAGCAAAAACAGATCAGCAGGAAACAATATCAGTGACTCAGCACTCTGCAGCGGTGATCAGCAGGGAATTTGTGCAGGATCATCAATTTCCTCCTGCTTTCTCTCTCTCTCTCTCTTTTCCCTTTTTCTAGAAGAGGGAGTGGCTTGCTCTACTCATGCTGCGGAAAAATCTTCCTAGACACCTTGTAAGTGACTATACCAGGAAGGAAGGAAGGAAGGAAGGAAGGAAGGAAGGAAGGAAGGAAGGAAGGAAGGAAGGAAGGAAGGAAGGAAGGAAGGAAGGAGGGAGGGAGGGAGGGAGGGAGGGAGGGAGGGAGGGAGGGAGGGAAGGAAGGAAGGAAGGAAGGAAGGAAGGAAGGAAGGAAGGAAGGAAGGAAGGAAGGAGAGAGACAACAGGCTTCAGTTGTCAGCATGGAGTGCCTTGTTGTCTGTTGCCTGTTCCTTGTGTAGCAAGCAAGGACATCTCCAGCAAATACACGCAGGAAATACTCTAAAATAAAGGAAACTGACAAAGCAAAGTAGCACTGGGTGGAAACACAGGCCAATTAAATAATCAGCGAAAGAGAGACACTTGCTGTCACTTTAGAATCAACACTATATTTCTAAATGGATGTTCTCTTACACATGACAAAACATGCGTTTTCCAGCCCTTCCTCACCCCCGTATATCTGAAGCGGAAATGAAAAAGCACAGATTATATTTTAGTGCAGATTGGAAGACTCTGTTTGCTCACTGCTCCTTCTCAATAGGCAGGATCCCACTGAAATGTGTTTGCTTTCCCAGGTGATCTCATCTCCTACCGACAACGGTTCCTTAGGAGAACTGGGCAGAGATGGAGATTTTGGTGCGCTCGGAGTTTTGCAGATGCTAACAGCAACAGGTCTGTGTGTCTTCTCCTTTTCTGAAAAGCAGTGTCGTTTAAAGAGACAGAATATCTTTAGGTTGCCTTCATGCTGGGACCTCAGGTTTCTTTCTTCAACCTGGCAGACGCCTTTTGAAAACAAACACCTTCAAAAGGTAATTCACCGTTAAGTGTACCAGGAAAATAAAAAGAAATAAACAGCTTTAATCAAGCATGCTAACCTATAGTTAATTTTAGTTGCTTCTGGTTATGGCTGTCTCTCTTGCTTAAACTACTTTCAAGTCCTTTTCTAACTGTCATGGCTGCTGTTAAGGAAATCTCCCAAAAAGAAATTCTGTGCAGATGTTAAGGGAACTTCAGCAGAGTTTGCTCCATCTTGAGAAAGCTGTCGGAAGCAGATTGTTGTTGTTGTTCAGTCGTTAAGTCGTGTCCGACTCTTCGTGACCCCATGAGCCACATCGCGCCAGGCCTTCCTGTCCTTCACTGCCTCCCTGAGTTGGCTCAGTTTCATGCTCATGGCTTCAGTGATGCTATCTAACCATCTCATCCTCTGCCATCCTCTTCTCCTTTGGCCTTCAATCTTTCCCAGCATCAGGGTCTTTTCCAAAGAGTCCTTCCTCTCTTCGCATTAGGTGGCCAAAGTATCTGAGCTTGAGCTTCATTATCAGTCCTTCCAATGAGTAATCAGGGTTGATTTCCTTTAAGACTGACTGGTTTGACCTCCTAGCAGTCCAGGGGACTCTTAAGAGTCTTCTCCAGTTCTTCTCTTCGGCGCTCAGCCTTCTTTATGGTCCAGCTCTCACAGCCATACATTACTACTGGAGTCGGAAGCAGATGCAACAGCTCAAATCGTTCTGAAACGGATTAAAAGTCCCAAAGAAATAACAAATGTGGGACATGTAATGGGCTAAGCCTCAAGATTTGGCTTAGGATGGGCAGCTCATCATGGCTTATTCAGTAAACCACAATGAAGCAAACCAGGGCTTAACATGATGTGTGAACCAAACCTGAGAACTGATCAAACGGATAAATTTAGGAACAAAAAGATTCTGTCTACTTTCATGTTTCTTGGAGAGGTGGACTTCCATGGGCCTAGCTTTTAGTTCGATTCTCTCTACCCACCTTTTTCAATCAAAATGAGTGAAATCATTTACCAAATATGAGGTTACTAATTTAGGTAGTGAAATAGTTGCCAATAGAGTGGACATATCTCTGAAACACAACCACCCTACCGAAGAATGTGACAGGTTGGTCTTGAGATTAGAAAACACTAATCCAGTGTCAAAATCTGAACGCAGAGTTTTACAGCCAGGTCTGGGAGTTTAGAGGTGGGTTTGTTGTTCAACCTGCCTGATATTGTGCAGAAATCTCTTCCCCAATCAGGTTTCTCCCCCTTTGAGAGGGAAGTTTCAGTGAATGTTTTAGACTTCTTTGGACAATCTTTGAAGCTGAATTTCTTGCTCTAGAGTGGCAGGGATCCTGGTGTCTTGCTCCATCCTTCTACAGCCTCCCTGACTGCCCGTATCCAGGAAAAACCATTCCAGGTTTTTTCCTGGGATTTATCTGAGATGTGTAGAGCCAGGAGACTGCAGTCAACTGGAGTGACCATTATGCAGTGAAAGGCTTACAACACTCTCCTAGGGCACTTTCTAACTCTGGCAGAGGCACGAACTCTGCAACAAATGCAGATTTCACCCAGGATGGGCTTTTGCTGCAGCACCGAGAAGAAGCACGTTGATTTAAATGGATCCGTTCAGTGGCTGATTCAAACAATGAATTGAATAAAGGTTTTAATGGGGAAAAAACAACTAGGATTCAACCTTTTAAGAATTCTTTATATTTTGTATGTGTTGACACAAAGCATTTGTTTAGCGCGAGGAGCGAAAAACGCACAGATACGCACCTTGGAATAATACATCTGAAGAAAACTACTCCAACAAAAATATGTTGCTTCAGCCCTTTAAGTACTGTAGTTTTAAAGTTGTCAGCATCGGAATGAAAAGTTTCCATTGCCTCATACAATCAGTCAAGGAAACTCAGATCATATTGCTTAAATCATCTTTTATTAATATCTTCCTACATTTAAGAGATCAGAGCAGCTTAAAGCTAGCCAAAAGGGGAAGTGGGGAGGCTGGAGGGAATAAAAGGGCTTTTATAACCACACCAGGGAATTAATACTCAACAAAAGGAGGGTTTTTCAGGTAGCTTTACTAAGCTACTTCCACAGAGGTAAAGGGACTATTCCTGATAGGCAGATAATACTCACAAGGGCTTGTTTGACTCTTTTAGTTCAATCACAGGGAATCACTCGACGAAGCCTTGACGATGACTTTAGAATATAGAATACCCATCTCAGTTTTCCCATTTTCCGACAACAAGGAAAGGCATCAGATGTGTCCGTGGGGGGTAAAAAAAAAAAAAAAAAAATCAAGGTGATGGCCACAACCATGGGATCAATGCCCCATCCCCTTTTTATGTGTGTTGCTTTGAAAGCCTGGTTGTGGACACCATCCTGACCTTTTTGATCCCCACCCTGAAGACACCCCTGCAAGGCCTACGTGATGCAAGAACCGAATGACAGGTTAAGCAAAACATTAACGGATGGACTCAACAGCCATTGATGGCAATGATTACATGCCATCAAGTTCTTGTCCACCCCTAGTGACCACCTAGCTAGATTTCTTCCAAGATCAAAAGCCATAGTAAGACAGAGACAATGAACCACATGATGGCCGATATAGTGTCCAGGATCAGAGCAAGGGATAAATCACCCGATACAACAAAAGTGTAGCTACAATAGACACTCAGTTGCTCAATTGATTTCAGTCCCTCCAGATAGGATTCTAATCTCCTGGGCTGAAACTTGCCGAAGTGAGAACTTTTCCTCTAGCAATATTATGCCTCCTTTCAGTAAATCAGAAATGGTTTAATGAATTTAAATCATTTTCTGGCGTACAGATTGTTGAGATGGGATGTCCCTGCCATTTCAGATCAGTCAGGATTTATAAGGGAAATGTTTGTTTAACGATGCTTGCAGTTGCATCAGGCACCATGACTTGGGTGGTAACATTACAAGAAGCAAGACAGGATGTCAAACATACATAGAAAACCACACCTGGCGAGAATAACATATGTTGGAAAGCTTTACAATGAAGTCTACAAAGAAAACGTTCTAACACACCTCGAGAAATGGCCAAGTGGACTAGGGAAACAAATTTTACACAGCGATTAATGCAAAAGGTGATCCAGTTCTAGGGTTGCTTTCTTCAGCCCAGAGACCACCAAATACTTAAAAATGGGACTTCCAGCAATCCGAGAATTTGTTCCCCATGCTCACTGAGCACTCTGGAAGTCTCATGTTTTAAATTCTGGAGCACATCAGGTTCAAGAAGGATAGTCTAAGGATTTGCCTTGCTAAGCTCCCATCATTTCCTTCAAATCAACATGCAATTTAAGAAAAAAAGTTTCTAGCAAACAGAATGAAATTGGAGCAGTCGCTTTTGCAGACAAGAAGTAAATAAATAGGCAGAGGATGGTTCAGAAAGATGCAGCCATAAATGATGGCTTGTGGGTGTATGACCAGAACAGATGGTTATAGAATTCATTAACATTGATGTTGACTCTGCTACAAAAAGGACCATCCACATGTTGGCGGTTAAGCCACATGTTGAAATATAAGCACCATTCAATTCTTAGGAAACATCAAACATATCATTTCAAGTCTAGATGGCTGAGTTACAACACTGCCATCTGTTACAAGCCACAATGACATCAAATGACAGGTGTATCTTGTAATGATTGCACAAATGTTGCAATTATGTAATATGTGCCATGACATCATATTACAAATGATGTATCTTACTGGCATCAGAATTTGCTCCCCCCACTTACCTGCCCACAGATACCTATGAGTTAGCAGCCTTATCAAATTCAGTTCTAACTCAATAAATTACTTGGTTTGCAGGTTTACTCCCTGAAAAAGATCCCAGTCTCAAATCACTTCTAGGTGTATGGGAACTGAAATGTATTAGGGATGTGGAGTTTCTATGCAGAAGGACAGAGGACTTGAAAATCTTACGTTGGCTTTCAAGGAAGTTTGTGTTCAAAGCTGAATTTGGCAACGGATGCATGCTTGAACATCTAAAGCTTGCTTGTCCCATGTATATTAAATAATCAATTTCCTTTCCCTTTTACAAGGAAAGACATGAGAAGAACCATTACTTAGGGGTCACGCAGCAATTTTTGCTTGTTGAATGCTTGTGACAATACCTGTACTTCTAGCACAAAGGTATTAAGACCAAAGGGAGCAGAAGAGCCATTCTTTCGCTGGGTGTTTTGACTGATTTTTGCTAGCATGATATTTAAATCCCATCTGTGTAATTTTCTCTTGAACAAATATCACCTCTGGACTGGAACATTACAGATAAGAGCCTGGGAAAATTAGCCAGGGCCGCAATAGCTAAACACAACCCTAACTGTTTGAAAGACACTTTGACCTATAACAGAACACATTGTTGTCTCTAATATACCTATCAAATTCTCATCATCTGAAGTCCTGATATAATATATACCCCTGCTAGGTGGATTATCAACTGCTTCAAAGCTTCTCTAGATGCTGAATGGGAATTCTGTTTCTCTGTGGCTCAGCACATGTGGAAGATGCTAGGTTGGGAAGACCATCTTCCTAATTAGATAACTAATTAGAGAACTGTAATTCCAAAATTCCATGGGAGAAACCAGGACAGCTGCTAAATATAACCCGAAGACAGTTCCCTGCTAGGTGGGTCATCGACTATTTTTGCCACAAGAGGCACAGGCACTGCCAAGAATAAGCCAGAAAAGGGAGCCAAGACATTGGGTCCAACCACATCTAGAGAAGAGCACATAACTGATACTGCTTTCTGTCAACTCAACTCAGCCCTGCTCTTGCTAGATGGATTAGCAGTAGCTTTTGACTTCGGCCTAATTCTGAGATCTTTCAGCTATTAGGAGTCAAGAACTGAACATATAGATGCACGAGGCTGAGTCAGATTATTCGTTCTGCAACCTCCATGTTGTTTACAGTGACTGATGAAAGAAGTCCAGGACTTTGGAGATCTTTCCCAGCCCTATTTGAAGATGTTGGGATCTGAACCTTTCCTACAGGGACTGGATTGTCGGAACCTATAGAGCAGAAATTATGAACTTTTATTGGCCTGAGAGCTACATTAGGTTTTGCGCAGGATGTCAAGGACCACAAATCAATGGTGAGTAGGGCCAGAACCCATTTTTGACAGGAATGCAAGACGGTTGACTGAAATGAATGCATTACACTATCAGGCTTAAGCATCTGTTCTGATCCTGAGGCCCCAACTCCAAAAGGATTTTTTTAAAGTATTGATTTTGGGGGTCCACCCTCAGGTGGGAGGCAGTTTTGGGGGCTACAAAAGGGATGTTGGCAGGCTGGATGGGAAGTGTTTGCATTCCTCGTGTACAGAATAAACACTTTTGCTACATGGATCAGATTGAGCTGAAGGGAAATTTCAGTTTGCATCAGAGACAAAAAAGGGTTCCTACACTTGAGCTCTAACAAGATGGAAGAATTCGGGGAAAAAAAGGGCATAAAATGGTTTAAACAGGAGGAGTGGGAAAACTGAGGTCCTGGTGATCAGCAGCAGCACAGCATGCTTGTGACCATCATGTGGCATCATCCAAGTGCTAAGAGCCAGAGATAACCAGAAGTCAAGAATATGGATTTGTTCAACAAGGCAAATAACATATCTCAGCAAGATGTTTGGTCCTTCGTGGAAGCTGACAATGGGGAAAGCTCCAGTTCAGTTGCCAAAAATGAGCTGTACAGTTTGCAGGGACATAAAAGTGCTGATTCTACAGATGGTGTCCCTTTCTTGTCCTTCCAAGACCACCCCTCTTTCTTTGCCAGGGTCTGGTCAGCATTTTGCGCCACGTGTGGTGTTCAGTTACACACAAACCTGCTTACAACTCATGAGTTTCACGATCGACTCATGAGATCTCTTTTCCAGCAGCTAGTGACCAAAGTTTCCAATGCTCCCTTTCCCTCCTCTGCCACATCTTCTGTGTCTGAGAAGCCGGCCCCTGAAATGTCATTGTGTCCTTTGCATATTCTCATCCAACTCAACCCATTTTGTCAGCATGCTCTACAGAACCACCTTGAAAGAAAACCCACTGACTTTCTATTCTCTTGGGGTTTCCCCCCCCCAAAGGTACACTAGAAGTTCTTCTTTTAAAGTATCTCTCTTTTAAAAAAATATGTCCAGGTTTTCATGAGATTAGACGAATCCTTTTATTATACAGTGAATGCACGCACGGATCTGATCAGCACTGCTCTCTTGTTATTTTTCCTTCAGAGCTTGTAATGGACTTGAGCTATGGTATCTTCAGGTTTCTGTTTTTATGGACACATTCCTTAATCTTTACAAAACAACTGTAGGTAAGCATGCAAGAAATCAGTACAATGAAACAGATTTTTTAGCATATTTTCCTTCCTGGATTTCATGTTAGGGTGGATAGGAGACCTGGATGTGCCCCATAACGTGCTCAGTAAAGGGTATCTTCCCACCTTTCAATCTTGGGGAATGCAGGGCCTCATTCAAGCTATGTAGATTAATCTGTGGAAATTGTGGGTGGGGGGGAGGGTCTTCTCATCCTACAGAGATGTTACAGATAACCGTCTGCCTTGCCATTTGCACAGATTTTTTTTTAAAAGAATCTACAAGAAAACAGGCTGATTTGAACAGCACGAATGTTTGCCCAGGCTGTAAAAATACCTTCCACATCATCCTTTTCCAAGATGGTAAAGTGACAAATATGCAACAAAAACATACTCTAAATCTGCCGTGACTTGGCTGTTGAGTAAGAAAAACTGGCAGCTGCCTTCTCTCTTATTAGATCTAAGGCAAATACACTTTTTATATTAAAAAAGGATTTTGCTCATGAAGACGTTTTCTTTCTCTCGCACACACAAAAACCTGCAAGCAGACGCACACTTCAAACTTCTCTGGGTGGACAAAGTTAAGCCCCTCCAAACTTCGCCATTCTCTGTTATTTACTGATGTGCTTTTGGTCTTGCTGCTTGATTAAATGTTTCTCAGGAAGGTGGATGATCCTTAACAACAATACACATGTTCAATCCTAAACTACAGAAGCCTCAAACTCTCTGTTCCCTTGTTGGTAAATGGGACCAGGATATTGTTCCTTCAACCTCCAGGTATGGATAAATGGAAAGGGAAGTTCAGTTTTCTCCTAGCAGAAAGGGGCAAGAAAACTTATTACAATGACTCTTTTTCTGGGCCCTGAAATACCCCCTTGCGGCAACCTCTCTGTCACTTCTACAAGGTAGACTAGATCAGGAACCCAACTTTTACTATAACAACAAAATCTTGCTAGTCTGGTTGTATATCCCCTTTCTTCCCTTTGATCCCCCAGTGAGTTAGGGAGGGACCATCCTGAGTCTCTCCTTAATACCATCTCCCCTCTCAAAACTTAAGGAATGCTTCAGTCCTCTTTGTTTACATGATAGTTTCTGAATATTGGCTTCAAGATCATCTCCCTGGCTACTTACACTGTCAGTGGCCCTTGACCAGTGGTGAGCCAGCATGTGTCTTCTCTAAAGATTGAGAGAAATGACTTGAGTTTCTGCAGAACACTAAGCCAAAACCACCCAAGCATTAAGGTTTAACATATTATGTGATATTAAACATGATGGCTTAAAAAGCGTCATTTTTGGCTCAGTATTATGGGAATTCATGTACTATCTGGCAGACTATGGTTAAAAAACAACTATGGGTTAACTGGAGAAGGAGAAGGAGGAGAAGAAAAAAATATTATGATTTTTATTACAGTCACAGACCAGAATTACAGAAAACGCTACACATTAAAAAATAAAAATAAAGTAAAAACATAACAGGATAAAATTTTTTACGATTGGTGGTGGGTTCATTGATGGGCAATCAAAGTCTGTCTAATTTTACAAGCAATAGAACAAACTTTGGCTACATTCAAGGAGACTGAATTATATTGATCTGATAACTACTGTACATAAAGGGTCAACTGGAAGTTTAACTTCCAGACCTTCAAAGAAATAAGTAAAAATGGTATTACTACCAGAATATTTTCTTTGTTTGATATAAGTCCTCAGCAAACTGGGCACTCAGATCCAGCCCATGTGATAAGAAATTCCCTTTTCCATGACAAATGTTGCAGCGAAAGTAACCTAATTTTCCTTTCTATATTACAATCCGATTATACATTTTGGCTTTTTTCTATATTTTCATACATAACACAAGGGTATCAAACATTAATTTACAGCTTGAAAGCAGATGTAGAATTCCCAAATGTAATTAAGAAAATCCATCTAATAACAAACTTGGCTATAATGTATCTGCAGAATATCTAAGTAACCCTGGAGACAATCTACAGTATCTACAAGACTGCTAAGAGTCAACACTGATTTGATGGCACATAATCAATCAATTAATAAAAAAAACTAAGTAAGTTGGTAGGTGCTGATAGAAGATCCTTAAAATTGTATAAATGTGCAG
Source organism: Python bivittatus (assembly GCF_059951505.1). NCBI lineage: Eukaryota > Metazoa > Chordata > Lepidosauria > Squamata > Pythonidae > Python > Python bivittatus. The sequence goes on from NW_028277094.1 coordinate 8,921,054, forward strand.
TGGGAAGCAGTAGGGTTTCTATCACACAAAGTCTTCTCCACCTCTTATCTTTGAGCTTGAACTACACAGGTGGTATCATCCAGAAGATGCTTTTGGCTGGTATTAAAGCAACTGAAGTGAACATAACAGAGTGTCTTTCTAGTACAGAGGTCTAAAGCATTCAAGGTATGACAGGATGCCTTTTGGCAGGTAGGTTCGCTCCTAGGACAGTTCCAAAATGTGCTCCTGGCAATTCAATCTTATTGAAAGATAGTTCATATTCTGCACTGTTTTTTCAGAACTGCCAAGAAGGGCAACTGGGTACAGGTTATATGACAGCAGTTACAGCCTTAAGGTCATGGAAGGTAGAACTGGAAACTGGAAGCTGCCAGTTTCAAATCTGAAAGTAACATTCAGAAATCGCTGACCTTGCCTCCTATGGTGGACCTTACCTCCTATGTCCCTGACTTAGTATGAGAACAGATCATGGGACTACTTACAGCCATGGGAGGCTAATGATAGAGATAGGATGCCCTAATACATGGGCAGAACCATGAGATGACCCTAATATAATTTTTTATCAGAATTTTGTCTCATTATTTGCATCTGCTGCTCATCAAGAGCAAACATATGGAGATAGTTATCAATGCTTTCCCTTATACAAGATAAGGCAGTTGTAATCAAGAAGATAGTATTATTGCCATGTTTTAACCTAGGTGATGGTCACAGCTCAATGGTGGAGTGCATGCTTTGCATACAGAGAAAATATAGTTCATCTTTGAGCCTGATAGAAAGTCTCTTTTTTGAAATCTTCAGAGCATCTGCTAAGCAGTTTGACCAGAAGAAAGCAACCAGATGCTTTGGATTTCAACTCCTAGGAGTCCCAGCTACCAAGGCCAATGGTAAGGGATTCTAGACTTTATACTTCAAAACATCTGGAGGGCATCTGGTGGCCTACATTGAGTGAAATAGACCTGTGGCTTGATTTGGGATGAGACAATTTTCAATGGTTGTTACATGCTCATTGAGAGTTATCTATGCAAAATCCAAAAAATTCAGCTCAACTTTCTGTTATCTGCCATCATCAACTGGAAATCCCATGTGAAAAACATGGATCAAGATCACAGAAGCTGTCTAAGAGATGACCTTTGGCATGGACAATCACACCAACCAACTTTCCCTGGGGAACTCAGGAAGAGACAATGAAGAACCCACCATGGAGATGATGTTTTTGGTGATTGCATACTGGAATACTTGGTTATTTCTACAATTTTGGAGCATTTACTGCAATAGTGACCTAAGATATTGGACCACTAGTGCCTTCTCTTCCCCAGGAAAATAAAATTAAGTTTCCCAACATGAACATGATCCTGGCTTCAGAAATATTTTCATGCCTGAATGAGTAGGTGGGAACACTTTGGCAACAGATGTCATCTTTTCACTTTGTAGAATCTTTTGAAGCTAGATTGTGTTTCCAAAGGCTTATTGGTAGAACTCCAGCTGAAGGGGGAGGGGACCAATATCTGCAATCTTCACTTTGCTTCCAGATTCATCCTCTTTACATAATTATAGACAAACAAGTTGAAGATCATTTAGATCAAAAGAGTGGAGGGAAAGCAAAGCAAAGCAAGAATCCACACTGGCTGGTGAAAAAAAAGCTTTTCCTGCATTTCTGTTCAATTTTGCAGACCAAAATCATACCCTGCATTCTCCCTAAATGGGTTTACCAGTTGCAACTCCCTAAATACCAGGTGAAATAACTGGAGAAGTCAGAGTGAATCCATTTTATGATATTCACTTGCCTGGATTTCCCCCCTCCGCCCCCCAAAATATTCTGATATGCATTGGCTTTGGATTACTTTTCAAGCTTAATTCCAGGAAGGCTGTAAAGCCATAAAATTACTGTAGACTCCACATTCAGGAAGACATTGACTGTATAACATCTCCTGTACTGTGGGATCTGTGGCTTTCAGGAGTGACTGTATTGCTGGCCATTCAGACTTGCGTGGCATGGACCATATTCAAAAAGTAGAGATGACTAGAGAAAAGCATGTGGAACCACAGCAAAAGTAGAGTGAGTCTAGCCCCCATCCCCCAAAAGCGTGTGTATGATGGCTTCTAGGATTCTTCAGCCCTCTTACCAGCTGGGGCCATAGGAAGTGGAACTTCTCAAACTTGATGAAAATCTGTTCTACTCTAATCATATTTCAGTCTTTAAAAAACAAGGAAGACACTTAACATTTTACCCACCTACTGCAACTTGTTAAAGAATCAGCTCCTTAAAAAGGCTTATCTAACTTTAACTTGAATGTGTTTACAGCTGGGAAATTTCTACTGGAGTGGATCCAGGCCAGCTGAATTGTTTCTGATTGTATTGACCTGCAATGTCCACATTTCTGGGAAAGTGGGGTCATTCCTTCAGGTGTATTACATGATCGTTCCATATGGCTTTCAGTGTATTAAAAAAGTAGCTTACAGTGGGTTTTAAAGTTTTTCTGTACTGACTGGGGAGAAAGCTACATACCTCATCCCTTGGTTGATCAGCTCCATTTATCAAATGTAGCTTCTAGCTTCACTGAATGCAGTCTTGTCAGCATTGCTTCAACACTAACCCTTCTAGCATCTATACTTTTTGCCACACACACACACACAAGGAACCCTCCTCATGAAGGTCAGCAAAGCCTTTTTCATGAAGGCATGACTGGATCATGACTTTAGGTTGGCAAGAAAGTCAAGAATAAAGCTGGCCATTGGATAGAGCTCTATTGACCACAGCATGAATCTACAGCAGCGAAGGATTATTTTTAGGGTTTTACTTCTATCTGACACATCAAAATTAGAACTTAAAAAGGCAAAAAAAAAAAAAAAAAGAGAGAGAGAGAGACTGCTGCGTCAATGTGTAGGCTGCAAGGAGAACAAGACGATTTGCTTCACTACAGGCTGAAAATGGAAACTATCATTAGTAACAGTGTTCTAATTTCCAAGATTCTCTAATGACTTGTACAAAGCAAAAGAACAGAGGCTGGGAGAGTTTCTTCCATTTACACGGTGTGGTAGGAAACTCACCTGGGAACACACCAACAACTGGAGAGGATCCAGTGACGGTTCTATTAAAGCTGGCAAGTGACAGCGAGTCACTGGTTCCCTGCCGCGAAGAGCGAGGAGCACCGGGAGTGGCCAACCGAGTTCTTATATAGGGTTCCAGAGACTGGAGATGAGCGCACAGATCCATTGGACAATTGACGAATTGATTCACAAGCAATAAGGACTACAAGTGGGGGTTCATAGGAGTCTGGGCCTCTCTGTGTCTAAAAAGAAAATTCTGTATAATGCAGGGTACTTAGCCTTTGAGAAGTATGAATGCCAATGGAGCTGATGTTATTCTAACAGTTTGACCCTACATCCCACTTTGAATGGGAAGAGGTGAAAACATATCCATTATCAGCATCCTTGAGAATGTTGCAGTTGATGGAGACATACAGTTTGTGAATCAAAGGCCACTGATGGATGGAACAAAGGTTGCACCTCCAGGAGGATATATATCATGAGGGAGTAGTTGTAGCTTGCATACAGGGAAGACAGTTTAGCAATTAAGGCCATTGTGGCTAGATACATTGACTTTTACATTAAACAGGCAAGCAAAGGCAGACATGCAGGTTTGAACGTGTAGGAGGCATGCAATGCAAATTCCCTCCACAACCATAATCATTCTGACATTAGTCCTAAAACTTGTCTCCTGCCCACCATGGCTCAAAGTCAGAAGCCCAGTCGTAGCTTCCCAGTTGTCCATAGCTAAGTTTTCCTGATGATTGCTTTGTAGTATGACTCAAGAGTACTTCTCCTACATTCCTGGGGGGAGCATCTCCCTTGCATTGCATTGAAGAACAATGTGAGAAGAGATAACATGAGAAGTTTAGCTTCTCCTCTGCTCTCAAGGACTCCTGATCCTACAGCATGATGTTTTTGTTTCAGACAATACCTGTTTTGACAACTGATGCACCATTTAAACAGTGGCAAAAGGATATATCTAAATTTGTGTGGTGGGGGGAAAACTACGAACTCCTTTTATTATATTTTAATAAAATAGAGACTTTATGAAAAGTTTTAAAAAGGAAGATGAAAATCTCATGCATACTAATATAAACTAAGAAGGAAAACAATAGAAATATATAGAGGACTCCTGATCATACAGCAAAACCTTTCCCTGCTTGAGTGGTCTTCTGACCTGTTAGACTTCAGAGACCACCATTCTTTGCTAGAATTGTCCTGCTCATGGGTGGGTTGATTTCCTGAAACTGATTGGGTGTATCTGAAGCTGTATCCAGGTAGGGAAAATCTGATGTAGCAAACCCCAGAAGCCCATAGTTTTTATTAAAGAGAAGATTTAGTAGGGTCAAGGTTCAGTTATACACAGAAGGAGGATCTGAAAAACAGTCTTGCATCTGTGGAATAGGTAAACGTCTTCAGATAAGGTAAGGAGAATAGCTTTTCACAGTAAACATGAAGCACAGAACTAGGTTTAAATGACATAATTCTCAGTGCTTCCAAAGGACATCACATCAGATGTGCTTTTCATGTGTTTTTATTGTTTTGTTTTTATTGTATGCTACCCAACATCACATTTGTGAGATGGGCGGCTATATAAATTTGATCAAGTAAACAAACTTACAATATAACTGGTTCAGATTGCTTTACAACATGGCAGCCACCAAGCAACACGGTGCCAATAGACACAGCTGTTTTAGCACATCAGGACAGGTAGCAAAGAGAACCCAATCTAACTGGAATTTCAGGGAAAAACTGAGAAGCAGAAAGTTAATTCTGTTTTGGAGGAAGCCTCTCACAAATATCGCTGAGACTTGATTGGCTTATTTTACAAATCAGCTGAAAGCTAATGAATAAAAACCTATGATAGATACATAAAAGTATTTAGAATAAGGCATTTACCACATTCCTTTTTTAGCAATTGAATTGCCCTGAAAATCAGAATTATGAGGGGGCAGGAAGCAGGTTGGCAATGCTCAGGAGATAAGGAAATGGGATCAATGAAATTTCAAGACTCATTCAAAGAATGTGCAAATGCTTTCTGCAACATCACTAACTCTTTCTGAACAAAATTCAGATCTGGGTAGATATTGATACAAGGCTATGTGGCCTGCTTCAAATATTACAAGACTGCCAGAAACAAATGTTACAGGCATTTGACAATATAGTAATCATATTTGATATTGGGGATTGGGGTTAAGTAGTTTACGTTTCAACAAGGAAATCTCACGTTCGGGATTTTATTAAGAAAATAATTGCAAATTCACTTGCAGTCAAATACTGTGCATATTGAGACCGGGTAAGATGTGTCTTCTATTTATAGATCAGCCATTCAAAAGGAGCGTTAATTAACTGAAAAAAGTATTTAATTGGTTGCCACAAAAATTTGTGGTGAGTCTGCCCCATCTCCTCTTCATTTTGTAAAATTTTAATCAAATACTACTCCCCCCATTGCTTATTCTTTCCTGCAGTCTCCAGGGATAATGCAAGAGAATCAAAACATTTCAGAGCAGTGAAATTAATCTAAAGCCACAAAGTCTGTGCAGAGGCCCAGAAACAGAGGCTTTACCTATAATTTCTTTATTATCCTGATTTGGAAATCTAGCTAATTCTCAAATTGCTGCAATCTCTTTTAAATTATATGTTGATTTGCTGGGTGGAAAACACAGTGAATGAAGGCCTTCTCCTCCCCTCCCCTGTGTATCAGTGAGGACCACATGGTGAAACTATGACAAGAAGGAAGGTTGAGCATGTATGCATTTTAAAGACACGATGATCATGAATTGTGTGCGTCTACCTTCCCAAGATAAAGACTTTTTAACAAAGATGTTTAGTGTAATGAACCAACAGAATTGGTAAAGAATCCATGATGACACACCATTATTAGATATAAAACAGGAGACGTCACCACCCTTATGTGGACTTGTGACATTTTTCTAGGGCATCAGGATCTTTTGTTTCATCCAGACAAAATGAATAAAAGGTTCAATAAGAAAGTCACACAGAGATTCTTTACAAGTAAGAATTCAGTGTCAATTACCTGAAAACAGGTACGGAAAACATCTTCTATTAAAATCAGATACAGAACAGAAATAGTACTTTTTAAAAATATCACCAGTGACAGATAAGTCTTCCATCATAAATAGTATCAAAGATCATTATTGATTTCACAGTAAAGCAGAGGGACATTTAGTTTATGATGTTTATAGTTTACATGCCTTGGAAGTATCACGCTTTTGCCACGAAATCTGCAGTATTGAAGGTACGCTGCGCAAAGATGTTTCTTTGCTGTCCTATTGACATGTCTCCACATTAAAGACATACGTATCCTTAAGAGAGAAAGAAAGTCATGGCCCACCTGAAGGACTATGAATACCTTCGGAGGACTTTATCCAAATTAATAAATATCGGGGGGGGAATCCCTTGGGTTTGGAGTGTTTATGCTTCTTTCGTGGTCATACTACTGTAACTAAATTGTAATCAACTTGAGATGTTGGACAAATGAAAAGAGGAAGGTTGTGTTATTTGGTTTTTGGGCTCATGGAACATTTCAAAGCAGGCCATAGACAGTAGAGTATTTGCTGAACCAAGCCACAAGGATGTTTTTGTCACCCTTGTTTTTGTTAATTGTATTAGTTTTATTTAGTTTCCAGCCTGTTTTTCCCACACCTTTTGGGCTTTCCAGATGGAGCCAAAATCTCTTCTGTTTAGGAATACTATTTCGGCTACTAACAAACTCAACTCTCAAGACATAAAAAAACCCGACTGCATGTCAAAAGAAATATTGATGTGAAAATCTAAGCTTTTGTGTGCGTTCCTTTTAAAATAATAGTAAAAATATACAACCTTGGCCTACTGCCTTTTCCTCAGTTTAACCCATCTAATGGTGCTAATAAATTCCCAAATAGCAATATTAATAACTGATGATTCAAGACTGAAAAAGAAAAGCTGACTTCTTTTTTGTTTTGTATGACTAACGCAGGTGACAGTTACATGGCAAAAATAAACAGAAAGTGCTGGACTCTCTGAATGTGTGAGATGATTAAGAATTCACCATGCTACTCAGTGCTGGGTCAATCTTCTAATTCTTTTTAATGTTTCTGTGGACTTTTCCATAGCAAAGAATATCTGAAAATATAAAGAAGATGAAAATTTGGAACCTCTCTTACCCCAATGTTTACCCTCTTTTCTTTCTCTTTCTGTTACTCACCCACACTTTTGTTAACTGACACAGCTGTGATTTGCTGCAATAGATGTATAGCATTGGGGTTAAAATCATTATCTCTTAAGTGTGAAGTTCTCACCCAATCCTGTCATCGTTAGAGGGCCAGTGGCAAGCCAATTCACAAAGAGGTAGGTTTTCAGTTGACTATTTACTGCTGGAAGAGACTGAAGAAATATAGTCTGGGCTATGTTATTCAACATACAATGCAAACAACTTCCTGGATGGGACATACAGAACATTAGATATCAAAATGTCAGCTGATGTGTTAAATAAACAATACAATTTATGAAGAGGCTTTCAAGGCCTAGGCAGAAGCAACACCAGTTAGTTTACATAGTAGCCTCGAGGTTACAAATGTTCTGGTTCAACTTCTGAAGTTGACCCATCAAGTCCACCCAATTCTATGGCTCTACTATCTGACTTGAGCCATTCCTGACCAGCTTCAAAGCTACTTCTATACTCCTCCTCTTTGCATCCTCACCCCTTTCTGTTAACTGAACACACTTTTCCATTCGTAGGAGTAAATGGTAGTAAGATTTAGATTTAAAAGCCTGTTAGATGCCAACCATTTCTTTCTCTCTATCTATCTAGCCTATTATCTGTCTATCTACAGTATCTATCTAGGGTGTCTGCCTGTCTCTGTCTGTCTGTCTGTCTGTCTGTCTGTCTGTCTGCCTGCCTGCCTGCCTGCCTGCCTGCCTGCCTGCCTGCCTATCTATCTATCTATCTATCTATCTATCTATCTATCTATCTATCTATCTATCTATCTATCTATCTATCTATCTATCTATCATCTCTTTCTCTCTCTGTCTCTCTCTCATCTATCTCCATCCATCCATCCATCCATCCATCCATCCATCCATCCATCCATCCATCTGTCTTTTAACTTATCAAGCCAACCCCCAACGAAACAAAAGATTTTGTGGTGTGATCACTGGGTTACTTAGCTGCCTGCCAGGGGAGAGAAAAATGGGAGCTAACAAGTGAGCCTGAAAGTTATTTAATTAAAAAGTGGGTGGGGAGGAAAAAAAAAACGTTTTGCCACAGATGTTAGAAGCTCCTTCCTGCACCACCATTAAAAACCTTCTCATAAAAGCGGGAACAAGACACGTCATGGGTACAACCGTGCGCAGTGAGAAATCAATAGTCATATAACAATGTCTTCCTTTTTAAAGAAATCTATCGGTAAGATGAAAACTGAACGCAGTTACAGCTTGCTTCCTCTGCTAAAAAGCTAGAAATTTACACGCACTGCCAGTTCAGATAGGACCGACCATGTTTAATATATTCTGGGTTATATTTTTCCTAGCTAAATCAATAACAGGCAGCTATTCCCCAAGGTGAAAATATACATTAAGGAGAGAAGACATGAGACTAGACAACCTTCTAGTTATTTGTGAAAGGCGGGAAAGCAGTGAGAGGAAGCCGCGGACAAAGGGGAACTAAAAGCTTTTTATTTCAGCTTCTAATCCATGTTGGTGGAAGGTATCTCTAGTGAGACTTCATCAGCCCAATAGCACCCTTCTCCATTTGATAATACAATACTTACTTTGGCCTTATTGATTCTTCCACTTAAGGGGCTTCTGTGGAACACAACAGACTGTTTAGATTATGCTTCACAATCTTGGCGCCAAAAGGGAAACAGAGGAAGGGGATCCAGCAAGCAGAAGGCTTCTGGTTGCCTAGACAATAATGCGTACCCCCTGATATGACACAAGGATGAAACACCTGTATTAGCCTGGGCAGAAAATTATTTCAGACACAGCTACGCTTGATTTATGGCTCGGATTGTCAAGAGGAGGGCTTGATGGATTCCTGAGGCCCTGTGATACTCAGGCATCGCTACACACCGTCACTGCTGTGCGAAGCTGGGCTAATGGATGATAAATAGCGAGGACCAAGAGACTGGATGGTTTTCCCTAACATTGTCCATTCTGTCAGCTTCATCCAAGTGTTCTGGTGGTCTGCCCCCCTCCTCCCCCGTTTCCTTGGAATGATGATTTGCAGAAATGCAAGCCATCCTCCCAGGAGCAAGTGTAACTAAGGATGGTTAGAGCTAGAGAAATACAAGGCAGGGGATTGGAAGGACAAGTGCATTTTTATTTAGACTGCAGTCAACTTGGGCAGAATAAGTCCTATTATTCCATAACCCATTAGAGACTCCTTCCTCAGAAGAGTCGATACTTCCTCTCAAGATGGCCAGTGTGAAAAGAAAAGCAGTGCCAAACTTCTAAGCGCTTCTGTCCAACTTTTCAAGATTTATGGTTCTGAGCAGCCATGATGACCAACTACCCCAAGACAAAAGGGAAGAAACTATACTTTGCGATGTTGTGGAAGACTTTTGCACCACCATTTTTTGAGGGGAGTTTACAAACTTTATCCTGATATTTAAAGCAGATTGATTCAATATAATTATAATATAATTAAAACCTCATCAATTAACAATTAAGGATATGGAGGAATATTTCATCTGAAGATGATGATTAACTTCGAGGAGAAACCACAAGGAATTAAGCAATATCAAATAATGAAGCATACAAAGAATGATTTTAGGTCTTCCAGAAAACAGACTTATGTTATGTGGAGTCACATACAAAGGCAACACATTCTAACTTAAAAATAAATGAATAAATAAATAAAATGGGTTTTGAACATAGTGAACCCTAGATTTTTTGACTTATAGAAGATTGATAGAACCGTAGATAGCCCCATAGTTCTATCAATCTTCTGTTAGTTGTCATAGCAAGCTATCCAAATGAGTTTTTAATTTTGAATATTCTTGTTGGCTCGTGAACATTTTTATCAACATTGGTTGACCCGGTATGTCAAAGAAAAAACTGAACTGGACCAGGGAACCACTTGGTTTCTGAGTTCAGTTCTGCCATGTCCAGTTTCCTCAGCCCCTTTTTGTGTTCTTCTCCTGTTCAAGGCATGGATGAAATTCCAACCACAGATCAAAGCTAAGAAAATATTTACTGTATTTCTGATCACCCTACAAAAAAGCTTAGCATTTTGGGGGTGGGGGCTCATGGATCTCTGATGCAATTTTGAAACCATTTCACAGGGGCAATCACATTACATGGAGAAAGTGGCCAGTCACAAAATACCTATTTAAATGTAAATTGGGGGGATCGTTTTCTGCCACCCACTTGAGCTACAAAGAAGGGAGTCTACCAACTTTGCTTACGCTGGTTTTTCTTTTTTTCCAAGCAGAGGGGGGCACTTAAATCATTAGGCAGTCATCCCCCCTCAATTTTTTAGTTTCTGAAAATGCCTATGGGATTTTGTGAAGCTCATTATTTTTATTAAATAATGGCATTATTTTAAATAAAGAGCTTGTTTGAAAAATGTGAAAGAACCTTAAAGAATCATTACAATCAGTTTGGATGGACAGGCTGGATAGCACCAAGGAATGTACCTACAGGCCCAGCAGACCATGGGAACCACCTGGTTTCTGAGCTCAGTTCTACCAAGTCCAGTTCCCTCAACCCCTTTTTGTGTTCTTCTCCTGTTCAAGGCATGGATGAAATTCTAACTACAGATCAAAAGGGAGATCCCTAAAAATCATCATCCCTGTGATGAAGGTGCAAGTAGTTGACAATTGGTTAAAAAAAGAGATAGAACCCCCATTGAGGGGGGGGGGAAGCATTCTGTTGAAGGATGAGAGAGAAGTTCATTTTGATAAAGCCCACCCCTCTGCAAATCATAAGCAGCCTTATCTCTAGATCTATTCTTCTGATTCCCTGCAGACTTGTGCAATTTTCATTGCCTGTCAGTTAATCAAAAAGATCTGGATTGTCAGATCTGATCTCTGTTACCTTTCAGATTCCAAAACACTGACACACCGATTGGAGTTCACAGTGGCAGACAAGAGTGTATAAGTGTCTTCTTTCTTTCTTGTTCTTGCTAAAACGTATCTTTGGATCTGCCTTCTGGACTTGCATCCCAGTGCGTATTGAGAGAAAGGATTCTTGAATTTGTTATACAAAGCAGGGAGCGATTCATTCAAGCTCAACTCTTCTTTTGTGCAACTCTTTTAAAAAAGGGGCCCTAACACACAGCACACTTTTTAAATTCAACCTGCAGATTTATCCTAACAACTGAACTTCTCTTAGTTCTCAAGTCCTTCTCTTAAAAGAATAACAAAACACGCCTATGTATTTACTTGCACAACAAAATTTCTGAAGCCAAGTGAATCTCTTAATAAACAGTTCCTCTACTAGTGACAGGCTTTAAAAGAAATGTTTAATCTTTCCTTCTTGAGCTCAGAGAATACCACACAGCGCAGAACAATTTTGCTGATAGAACTCACTTGACAGAAATACATGCAATGTAAAGATCTGAGTTTCTAAGACCCAGTTCTATCCATTTCCAACATCCTCCTCCTTGAGACATTAAAAACTGTCTTTGATCAATAAGAAGAATCATCCTGTCTCAGTAGTGAACAATGTTGATGAAAAGGCGTTCATCTCCTCCTGCTAAAGATCTAAGGATTTTTTTGGAGGCCAACCTCAGCTTGTACACATAAGCACATCCAGGCATGGTACTAATGCAGATGCAACAGATGAAGAAAACCCAGTTTAAATATCAACCATTAAACATTTGTGCAAAATTATGGCAAAATGGAAATATTTCCCTCCTTTACGACATCACACACATGTCATAGACTCAGATCAGGGGAAGACAATATGATTTCTGAAGACACTTATGTCTGTCCCTCTTTCTTCATGATAATCTCATCTACTGCAGTTCCACTCGAGTCTGGGTATTTTTCAGAAAACAATGAAAACACCCTTCTCCCCCCAACCATCCAGACCAATAACGTTTGCCTTTAATAAACTTTTTTTTTTTTTAAGATATCTGTAAGCCAGGATTGTTGGTACTAAGAAAAATGGAATATAAATAATTTAAATATATGATCTTGAAATAGCCTTGGTTCACACATAACACTGAGCCAGGGTTTAAAAAAAATTTTTTTTGTTGTTGGTTAAAAATAGAGTTTATTGACAAGCTGCACTGACTTGCCTTTTGGACATGAATTTCATCTGAATGCACATTCATCATACTGGAGTTGGGACATTTGTGCCCCACCACTGTTTTCGCTTTCCAGTCCTCAGAAGCGGTTTGAAGGCAATCCGTGATCCTCTTTGTTTCTTCTAACTTGAAATACAGAGATCAAGGAACATAGATCCCTCTATGATGCTGTGGTGTTGCAGATTCTGTGGCAACTACTGTAGATCTCCTCATCTGCACTTCACACAAGGTGTAAGAAAGAAAAAAAAATGCTACAAAGCCATCAATCCCATGTATCCCTTACAGGGCCTGACACTCAGTTGGCAGGAGAAGTCAGATCAAAAGTCCCCTCCAATGAAATAATTAACCCACTGTATCAAAAACAAAAAGGGGGCATGTGTGGAATTGCAGCTGAGCCAAATGTCAACCAGCTTAGGTCCCTATTGCTGCTGATGATATGGGGATCAAGAACCACTGTCAAGCCCAGGGGAGAAGCCTTCTATGGAAGAGCCCTTGGTGTTTACTTACTGGGTCAAGGTGAACTCTGGTTTTCAGTAATTTTTCCTTTTACGGTCAACAATACTCCATCTGAACATGCATTCCAATAAAACATTTGCCATGTAAAACAGTTGTATTAAAAAAAAAAGCTGATGATGAAAAATAAGTACCAATCTAAAGTTAGCCCAATTCTGTTCTTAACAAAACTGGGTACTAGAAAATGAATCCATTCTGTTTTCTTAGTGTGCTGTCATTTCCTTATCAAGTCTCTAGTGTAGTGCTAAAGAAACACATTGCAGGCTTAGAAGAGGTTTTGACATACTTCTGAATAATTAATTTATGGATTATAGCCCCTGAAGCCCAAATTTCATGGGATTTTGATCCTTATATAAAACCTCTGATACACCTTGGTGACCACCCAACTCTTCCTGAATTAGCCAGCTACCTTGGATCAGGATTTTCTCTACTTACATACGCTCATTTAGAAGTCCTACTTTTACACAGACTCCTGACTGCCTATGCTATATGTGTTTTTTACAATTTTTCAGGTCCAGAACCTTGTATGCCTCGGGTTGTATGGTCCTCTAAGAACATGAATACTGAGCAGCTGACCGGGTGGTTACAAGGAGAAGAAAAAGGAAATACTGCATTTAAATTAAACCTTGATCAAAATCTGTCTGGAAATTCCAAAGCCATTATCAAGCATTGGCAAGATGTGGATAGGAAAATAAATCTCCTCAAAACAAAAGTAAAGGTTTCAAAAAATGAGTAAGATCAGAAAAATGGTCAGACATTTTAACAAAGAAGTTCCAAATATCCAAAGTGCCTTTTAGAATCTTAGCTATAGGAGGAGAATGATAAACTCTGAGTAATTGAAGCATATTGTACTGACAGATTCTGTTGATGAAACCCAAGAAGATTTAATCTGGATGCTATATTAAGAAACTATCCATGGCTTAGTCAAACTTGGTAAATACATGCTTTTTCATGCACATTCCTTGATACAAATTAGGCTCTTAAATACATTCATATACACCACAGACCATAAATCATAGAATGTGTGTCCTCTGGAAACCTATGGATTTGCTATCAAGCTAAATATTTTGGACAGCATCACATGCCGAGCAGCAGAAGACAAAGAGGAACCCACAAACACGAATAATTAACCTATTCTTTCAGCACAGGGGAAAACGACACTTGGAACTTCTTGATTTCTCAGCTAAGCATAAGTGAAACATACACATTATTGAGGATAATTTTACATTCCCTTCTGTTTTCTTTGTATTTTCTGCTTTTTATTTAAAAAAATTACTTCCCCAAATGGTCTGGAGGACATTCTAAACATTAGAAAAAAAATTAGCTGGGAAAGTGGGCTGCTTGCCACCCAACAGATGGCAACAGCCCAGCAGTCAAGAGACTATTATGGTATGTGCGCTGATGGGGGAGTGGCAGAGAGTAAACATTCCTATTGTGAATTCACATGGCCATCCACCCTGAGTCCATATTTTGAGACAAGAGGAGAAGTCCTCATTAATCCTGGTGTGAAGGGGATGATGCCAGAAAAAGAAAGAGTAGAACCAAGATCCACTTCAAATGGGTCCAAAGAATTTGTGCAGAAAAACATTTCTTGGTCTCCAGAGTGGGTGTTCTGTTTCTCATATTTTGAATTTCCTTGATGGAAGTACTATCTGGTCTCATGGACAGAAGGAACAATTGAAAGTGGGAAAGGGAAAGGGAACACTTTTTAAAGGAAAATACTGCCTGGATGACAGGACAGCTACAACACAAGAGCCTTCCTCTGATACAGTCATGATTTTCTGGAGTAAGAGTGATCTGATAGAATGGAGACTACCGTGAGGAAATTAGAAGCAATGACAACGTTGCAAATTCTCTGTAAAAAGCTAGTTTTCAAGGGTTTGGATCATTCTGCCTGTCTTAAAAGACCCACTAATTTAAAAGCATTACAACATTTTAAAACGAATAGACTTATAATCCATTTCTGTTTTTGTTTTTTTTTAATTCTACGCTTTAAAAATTCAAAGTAAGGAGCGCACAAAACGAAGAACTCTGTTTTCAGAATCTTGGCTATGATTTGCTGTAAATTAATCTGAGGAGACTAAAAGGCCTGAATCAATAACTTCTAAAGCAGGGGTTCTTAACCCGAGGTCCATGGACCCCTTAGGAGTCCATGGAGAGATTTCAGGGAGTCTGTGAATTTGGATGGGAAACATTAGTGTCACTAATCTCTAATTGAAAGGTAGCTCAATAATGAACGTAGCCAACAAAATAATTTATGGCTTCTAGACTCCAAAAAAAGTTTGTTAACTTCAATAAATCTTACCATCTAAACTTATTTGATTTTCTTAATATTCTGATAACTGTATTTGAGCATAACTGGTTTCTTTTGCAATACAGTCTATAACTATGTATTATTTTGTTTTATGCATTGAAAGATATTGTCTGAGAAGGGGTCCATAGGCTTCACCAGACTCTCAAAGGGATCCATGGCACAAAACAATAGAGATCCACATCCTCTAATGATTCTGGTGTTACTCCAGAGAAAGTGCTATTTTGATTGGATCTAGTCCAGACACAGAGTCCTCACAAGAACATCTAACCCAGGTCTTCAGGGCTGAAGGATGCTATGATGGGATCCACATTCATTTGATTTTATCAGGCTTCCATTCCCACCAACAGTCTCCACTAGAAGACTGATCAGTAGGTAACTCACATGCCCTGAAGCTTTGGGGAATTGAATGAATTCAGCACATCTGAGAGGGAAACACATGGACACGCCTTCTCATCCAAGCCAAACCAAATGTCAACAATCCCTCCACTTTTTTTTTTTTTTTGGTATATCTTAACGCTTCAAAATGTTAATGCAGCTGATAGAGTGCGCTCCTTCACTTGCCAACATGATTCAAAATTTTCCATCTGCGCAGCCCCGGAACTTCATTTAGCAAGCGGCAGACAGACCTGGTAGGTATCCATTCAGTGGACCTTTGTTTATTTCCTACATTTTTAAACCAGCACCCTTGAGAACTCATTCAGCTACCTTTACTAATTCGCCTTTAGAAGCCAAGGGCTTCTCTTTTCACAAGCAAAAATAAACCCTTTAATGGTTTGGTAAGGAACCTTGGGGTGAGGAAGGATAAGAAGCCCCCTCGTTTTCCTTCCCATATAATACCCCCTGTGCAAAACCTCTGGAATCAAAATGACATTATAGCCTGGCTGCTGATTTCTATGTAAAATTCATGAAAATAAGGGCACTGCCCTTCGCCCAGCTCATTATTAGCTTTTTCAGCCTCTTCACTAGAGAGCTTTTCAAATGAGGTCAACGGCAATCCTATCTTTACATTTGATCAGCAAGCAGGAAATAGAAAACAACAGCATTTGCCCGGGATAAGTAAACAAAGCCACCACGACACCCTTTCCCTAGGATGAAAAATCATGCCGAATGTTAACTGCAACTCCTGCCAGATATGGATTGCTCGGATCAAACTGGTTAGAGAAAGGAGACAGGACAGTGGAAAAGATACATGGTCCCCATTAACCATGCCGAAAGATCAATGTTGGCTAAGCATAAGAATGACAATCCCATATGTTTGCTTCAATTGGGCTCAGAGTATTGGTAGTTGAGAGATGTAATGCAAGGAGAAGAGGACAGGCGACCGATAAACTCGCATCACCTCCTGAAACTGGCAGCCCCCCTCATCCATAAATGACACAGACCCCTTGGAACAGGCAGAGGGTTCAGCTGGAACCCCCCAAAGCAGCACAACCTGAGATTAAATCTGTTCACTCATAGCAGGAGCAGCAGGGTTGTCATCTCTGGCGGCGGGTGGACAAGGGAGATTTCATTGTATTCCTCTGTGGAAGAGGGAGCCACAAATAAGGAAGAAATGCGTAAAAATAGAGACTCTCAACTCTCCATTGGCAGAGATGAGAGAGAGAGAGAGAGAGAGAAATATGCAGATGAGGATGGGGAAAATTGGACTGCCAGCCAAAGGATGCTGGTGTTTCCTTTCCACATTCCAAAATCAAGCCAACCAATAGCAGTGAGTTGAAGAGTTGGGAACGGGATCAGCACTTCAGACTCCCCCCAGTGAAAGTTCCCAGCTGCCTTCATTACAATTAAGTCCTTTTGCCTCTTTCAAAAATGTTTAGCAAGGCCGTGGGGCTGGGGCAAATTCCCTGGGATCCTTGTTTAGGTTTCAAAGGAGTCCTGTTCATGGATGACAAGGACAGCAAATAATGGACACCCTCAGAACAGGACAAAATGGTCTTTTCCCTCATTTTAGAAGTTTCATTCTTGCCCCTGGTATGTTGCAAGGACATTTCACTATTCTAGTGGTAAAAGGCAGAAGTAGGTATCCACCACATTGTCGTTGCCATTGAACCCTTTGTAAATCTCTAATATTCCTCTTAGGAAGGCCAGAACATGGAAGGAACATGTACAGGTGACTGTGGTGTGGAGTAGCAACCACATTAAAAAAAAAAAGGCTGGCATTTAATATTTGGAGTGACGCATTATTATAATTTACATCATTGCCTTTCTGCCTGCCAAGCACTTGGGAGGACAGAGTTGTCCTTTGTAGCAAAAGCAAAGGAGGGGGTAATCGCCTTTTCAAATGATAAATGTGTTTGTGCAACCTCCCCATCAAGAAAATCAAAGATTTCATTGGTGAGGCATACTCAAATGTTTGAGCTTGGCTATCTTGCCTGAAAAAAATTAGACTCCCTTTCTAAGTTGATAATGACTGTTCCATTGTCCCAACCCACAGCTGGAGAACCTCTGCCTAAAAGACTTTTCGCACCCTAATTGATGCCCCCTGATCCATTGCAAAACTGAGAATGGTCTTCCTTCATTCCGGAGAAGACATGGGCATTAACTAAAAGTATTTGCTTATATATTTATTGTATTTCTAGCCCACTGCAATCTGAGTCAACTCTTGGCAGTTTACTGGATGGAAACCACTATGGTAAAAATGTTACATGATGTAAAACCTCCATGGTGAACATTAAAAACAAAATGAGAAGCAAGACAAAATTAACCTCCCTCACTGCCCCCCCCCCCCCAATTCAAGTCATCAGTAAGAAGAAGGCATAAAACATGGCCAAGTCTAACGAGAACGTGCCATGGAAGAGCTTGGTCACCAGCATCTTCCTGAATGCCATCAAGGAGGGGACCAATCTGTTCTCCACTGAATGATTGTTCCAGAAAACTGGCATGTATGTATGTATGTGTGTGTGTATAAATAAAACATCCCCTTTACTTCCCAAAGGTAGGGAGCTAAAACTACCAGAGTATACTTCTGTTTCTCAAGAGGCACCAGCAAAAATGCCAAAACGATTCAAGCTGCCCCTTTAATTCTGCATACATCATTTCTCCTGAATACACCCTTAACCATTTCAGCTGAATTAAAAATGCTACTAGGTAGGCTAACCTTTCAGATGCCTTTGATCTTGCCTTGGTGGAATCTCTTAAACAGTGGTCTCCCTTTGATTCTCTCCTCTAGTTTTTCACCCCATCATCCCTGCAAAGCATTCAAGCAGATTATTTTGAGACTTGAATAATAATTAATTTCACTTGGGAAGGGTGAGGCAGGTGCATTCCTTGAGATCACACCTCTCCAGTGTACGGTTGTGTAGTTATGCCACAGACCTTTCTTTGTGGCGTCTGGCATCCTTTTCTCCATTTTAGCTGCTGCTAATAAACTTGCCTTTTCCATGGATATTGATTTTGCTGTAAGTGCTGTCTGGCATTATTCTGCATTTTAGGGCAGCAAAAGATGTCGGGTTGCATTTTGCCCCCAAGCGCACAGATATGGCTGAGAGCAAATTACTTTTCAGCTTTATTATCCCATGTTTTTGAACAAGCAGCACTTCATCCTTGCAATGGCTCATAAACCAAAAGAAAGCAAGAGTGAATGGGGTTAGGATGTTACGCAATCGCTTACCACTGAGGTCATTAAGAGCATCTTGGTCATATTGAGGCTTAGTGTAGTTACAGAGGAATGAAGACACTATTCTTCTTAAATTGGTGGATCATGCATTTACCATCTAAAGAACACAGCACATCTCATCCCACTGACACCATCTACAGATGTTTGTAAAAAGGCCTATTATTATTATTATTATTATTATTATTATTATTATTATTATTATTAAAATTTATATGCTGTCCAACCCCCAATGTCTCTGGGTAGTTAATGTCTAAGATGGAAGCATGGAATTATAAATCTCTCATATGATTGGAGGAAATATTAATAAATGGCCAGAACCTGCTCAAGTCTCACCTAGAAAAAGCTGATTTGTAAACCTCTACTTTCCTGCCTCTTTAAGATTGCTATCTTGACAGTCCCCAAATAACCACAGGGCAGATGCCTCACAAGTACCCTACAAATAACATTTACACCTGTTGAAGGAGATTTCAATAGGTGTTTCCACACACACATTATTACTATTAATATATATTAATGGTCGTTTCCAGTGACTGAGACATTTCAGAGTGAGAAAACCTATTCTTCCAAGAAAAAAAAAGGGTGTGTGTGCTTATTTTGACAGAGGAGCTACAAATAGAAAAATGGAAGCCAACCAAAATTCACAAGAAGAGGCTGATGCCATGCTAACTAAAGAAACCAAAGTTCACACTTTTCATTCCTGTCTCTAGGAAAGTATAGACCAAAGAACACGAATCAGTTCTTCAGATACCAGGAGATAAAGCATCATCATGAAGAACAAGATCCAGGATTGATGTAGTAATTTGTAATAAAACCATCCTGAGATTTCTGTTGCCTACGGTATGTGTAGGAGCTTCCGTCTATGGTTTCTCACCGGTCATTCTCTTGCATCAGTGATTCTTTGAGCTGAACGATGATCAGAGTTTTCAATGGAGGGTCCAACCGCAAATGAAGACTAAACTTTGAACTGTTTTCACACAAGGCAGTTGCCTGACTCCTGAGCGACATACAGCTGGTCTACAAAAGTAGATAGCCCTTACCAAAAAAAAAAAGGCCACCCATTTGTAGTTTAGGAGGATTACAGAGAAACATCTGCAGCTGTTCCGATTGACAGGTTGTAGAGCAAATCTACTGTTGCAGTTTTCAACCAGGAATGCTTTCTTGTGTCTGAACAAAAAATTGTGTTACGATCATCGAGGACAAGGTTCCTCTTCAGAAATGTTTGGATTCATTTCCAATAAGGCCTGGTCAGCATAGCAGAAGGAAGATGGCTTATTTCTTCCCAGTTTGCCTGGATTCAGAAGTTCTCCTCCTGTCCTAACTTGTACCATGGTTGGTTTGATTTAGACCTTGCAGTTGCCCAGTTTATGACTTCGGTGAAAATCAGGTCACTATGACTTGTTCAGCAAATCATGGTTAAAACCATGTTTTGGGCCAAGGAGTGAATTCAAGACAAGCAGAGAAAACCACCGTTCACACATCCCCTTGTAGTTGAGCAGGCTAATGAGAAGCTGAGGCTGTTCTCTTAGACATTCCATAATTCTGGATTAGGTTTTTAGTCAATTTGTCTTTGAACAATCCAATTCGTGCATTTTTAGAATGTGCTGATGTTTGCTTTTAACCATTGATTATGTATACATTTATATAAAT
Source organism: Python bivittatus (assembly GCF_059951505.1). NCBI lineage: Eukaryota > Metazoa > Chordata > Lepidosauria > Squamata > Pythonidae > Python > Python bivittatus. The sequence goes on from NW_028277094.1 coordinate 8,941,427, forward strand.
TTGATAAATAAATAAATTAGTTGCAAAACAATGACCTGAGAAGGGGGGGGGGAAGGCTTTAAAGATATTTAAAGATGTTCTATTGTTTGTCCCTTGAGGGCAGTGTTTCTCAACCTTGGCAACTTTAAGATGTGTGGACTTCAACTTCCAGAATTCCCCAGCCACCCATGCATCCTGAGGAAGTAGTGCAACACTGATGGTCTGAAGTATAGGTCCTTCTGGCATCTGAGGTCCTTGTCCATGGCTATGGAGGGCTGGTTAATTTTGTAGCTGAAGCTTCAGACTGTTGACATTGTGGCCATGCTGGCTGGGGAATTCTGGGAGTTGAAGTCCACACATCTTAAAGTTGCCAAGGTTGAGAAACGTTGCTTTAGGGATCATTCTTGTGATGCTGGGAGAAAATCTCCATGAGTAGCTTATAGAACATATCATGACATCTCTATTTCTCAACTGGGTGTCTGCATGTAAATATACGTATGAATTTCCTTTTTTGAAATCAATGTCAGTGGGTAGTCAGTTTACCAGACTTCTTAAACTTCCAATTCCTTCTCCACAAATTCCTAAATTTGACCCGGTGGATCTTCCCGATACATTTCATGTCTGCTAAGCCACTTAGATAGCAAAATGCTCGCCACGATCTTTCCAATAATAGTCATTCTCTTCACTATAGTTAACTTTTATTGTTCCTTCTATGGGTTAGAGGGGCCGCCTTTGTCACGCCAAAGAGGCAGCAATTTGTAATCAATTTCTGAGAATCACACACGGTGCTAGTAGCCTTCTTTGCCTCTGGCAGCAGGTAACCTATCTGTCTGCTCTGCTTGAGGTCAGGGTAGGCACACTGTGTGGTATCAATACCAGACACCAAGAAAAGTGTGATTTTTTAAAAGCATGTTCTTTTCCTTGGTGAGAAAATAATATACAATCATTTACCCTTCAGACCTGCAAAACTGGAGTGGGAAAAGAGCCGGCAGTGAGAAGAAGCTCATGGTCTCTGTTTCCTAGTGGCTCACTTTTGATCATGGTGTTGCAACAGGAGCATGTGGGTGAAGCATGGATGCAATGGTGCCTTTCTGGCCTGTTGGTGGGGGCAAAGCACGGTTGTCCCCAATCCCCTGGTTTGTGGAAGTGGAAGTGTTGCCAGAGGCAACCAGCAAGCTGGAATGCTGGTCTGTTTTCCATCTGAGAAGTGGCAACGTCAGCAAAATGTGACATCTCCCTGGAGAAGAATGCAGATGTCTCAGCTGGCTTGCATCCTGAGGAAGTAGTGCAACACTGATTGTCTGAAGTATAGGCCCTTCTGGCATCTGAGGTCCTTGTCCATGGCTCTGGAGGGCTGGTTAATTTTGTAGCTGAAGCTTCAGATAGCTTCAGGCTACCTGTTGACATTGTGGCCACCTCTGCATTGGTGCTCACCAGCAGTAAAAACAGACAAGACCTGTGAGGAAGATGTTGTGTGTCTACGATCTAAGACAGATCTAAGACAGCAGCTGTGGGCATAAAGCTGGCTCCAGTCCCTGTACTGTCCAGTTAGACTTTGTTGGTAGGATTCTCTGTTTCACCCAGACTTTTCTGGAGTCAGGTTGGAGGAGCATGTTTTTCAGAAGCTTGGTCCTTTCACTCCTATCTGGAATGAGAACACAAAGTGGGACAATGTAATTGCTGAATGTTACTAGTGTTGATCCCTCAGGAGGTGCTTTCCATTATGGAGTTCTGAGACCTTGCCAGTCTAGGAGGAAATGTGGGCTTCAGGTCTCCCAGTTTTGTGAGACCCTCCGCTGCAGAGTGGCATTCTTGCCAGGGCTGCCCAACCTGATTGCTGAGGTGGCCATGGAGTTTCCTGGACTGGCAGCGTTGGAACCTGCATTCCCTTGGTGAGGGGTCATGGAGTTCATGGCCCCCATGACAACCATGGTCCTGACCCAACTTATCGAGGCATATGAGGGGGCCTCAGTAAGTTGCCCTTGCCCACTTTTGCTATTGTGGAGGAAGACTGAAAGCGTTTCCAGACAATGTTGATTGCCCTCCTTCATTCATGGAATTCAACAGGTCACGATGACATCAGCTTCCAGTTATCACCCTCTTGTGTTTTCTGCCACCTTCGTTATTCTCAATTACCACAGAAAGTCCATCACAGAAGAAAAGGTGGAATACCTTATGATTGGAAGGAATGTGAGATTCTGGGATTTTACACAAGAATGAAAGTGGGCCACAAACCTAACAGCACCATTAATAGATACAGTAAAATAACCTTTCTTTTCTAGTTACATACAACAAAACAGCTGCTTACATGTTCTTACACAGATTTAGTAGACGTCCAAGTAGCTGTTCACGTAATGCTTACAACCATTCATGACACGTAGCTGGGGTCGAGTTAATTAAAAACACTGCCATTAAGCAATACCTTCCTAAGGCCAGCCAAAATGTCTGAGAACAGTGAGCTAAACTTGAAGATCTCCAAAATGCTTCAATAGCCTGTACAATACATAAAAAAGTGCATGGAGAAAAGCAAACAAATTTAAAAAATGGCAAGAATTGGACCAAACACTGTAGCCAGAATGTTTGAATGTCACCTCCAATCTCAAAGAAATTGACTGGAGCCAGAATGAATTAGTTACTTGCTAGGTGTTGCCGGTACGGTTCGTCCACATTTAGGACAGGCAACTCAGTCGTTAAGTGAAGCGGTTGCTAAGTGAAACCACAACTGGGCTTACGATCTTCCTTTAGCCTTCCTTTTCTTTACAGATTTGTGAAGGTCATAAATGCGAGGATTGGTCGTAAAGTTACTTTTTCATCACCATCGCAACTGTAAACGGTTGTTCAATGGTTGCTAAATGAGGCCTGCCTGTATCAAGTTATGCTTAGAATTCTTACAGTAATTAAATCTTGTTTAAAAAAAGACGGACAATAACTATTCAGTCAGAATAAGCAATAAACACAATTGCTGTTTTGATAGGAGACAAAAAATGTCAGCAAGCAGGACTGGATAAATAATTAAGCCCACCATGGCTTAGGCTGGATCCTCTGTTATTACATGGATTTCACCCATAGTAGTTTTCATTTAATAATATACTTTTCCAGCTTTCAGCATTGTATGATAAATGACGGGCATATGTGGCTCTTGGTAGAGTCATAAAAGCATAGCCTGTTTAATGTAGCTGTTCTTAGGAATTTCAGTATTTTCCACTTCTGCCACAATGCGGAGTGTCACTAATTTTATTAGCAATGTTTTGCCTCTGCTGCTTTCAACCTGTGTTTTCAATTAATTGATTATTATGTTTTACAATTGTTTTAGTCGTATTTACCATACATTGTTTCTGAGACCTGCGACTATAAGGTGGCTAATGATTTTTGAAATTAATTAAATAGATAAGGTGGCTGGACCACGTCATGCCAAGAGTGCTAGCAAATGTCTCCTACAGAACCTACATACTTAAGTCTTGTTCTGGCTTCTAGCAAAGGACTAAGTTTCAAACATCTGCTAGCACTTACTGTAATGTTAAATACTGTAGGTTTCTTCTTTAAGTCTTGCAAGTGATGTGTGAAGCTGGAAGAACATGCCACCAAAAATCAACAGCAATGGGCAAAACCATTTGCGGGACTGGTTATTTGCCATCAAGTTGGTGTTAATGACCAAATAGATCTTTTCCAGGATGATCTGTTTCCAACCGGGCACTTGAAGTCTTCCAGTGGTGTGCTCATCAAGAGGACCTTGATGCTGGTTGTCCTCTTCTGCTCTTCCCTTCCCTTCTACTTTCCCAGCATTATGGATTTATCATTATGTGTCCAAATATATAGTAATTTGAGCCTGGTCATTTGTGCCTCAAGTGAGAACTCTGGAAAAGCTGGTGAATATTAGTGAATTAATCTATTTGCAAAGGAGACCTTTTTCCATCATAAAAGAAGTCCCCACTTGTATTACTGACACGGGCAACTAATTGCTTTGTACGTGGCACAGTCCCAAAATAATTGACTCCACTTGCTCAGCTATTCTGGGGGTTGGCAGAAGAATTTGCATGCCAAAACAAAGTGCCAGGGAAGGAAGGAAGGAAGGAAGGAAGGAAGGAAGGAAGGAAGGAAGGAAGGAAGGAAGGAAGGAAGGAAGGAAGGAAGGCAGGCAGGCAGGCAGGCAGGCAGGCAGGCAGGCAGGCAGGCAGGCAGGCTAATCAACATGGTCATCTGCTTATTGTGTCAGTGGTGATATACACAGTAGCAAACTATTTAAAACAAATTAAAATCTCTCTTCTTTGCTATTAGAACAGTGAGAAAGATGATTTGGACAGCTAATGCATAGAGCCCTTGCAGTCTTCAGCAAACAAGGGCTCTTTCATCCTGTCCCTCTGATCACCATGTCTGGTTGGAAAGCACCACAATGGCTCAGAGTGACATTGTTCTGATTCTGCCATCCTGGCATCTTTTCAAAGCCTTCCATCAAGAGTTGGCTATATAGGAAGTATTAGAACAATTTCACTGGCTAGCACTGCTGCCAAGGGTTTCCATGCCCAGTTTCAGAAGTTGGCTAGCATTTTTAAAGCCTAGGGATTAGCATATTTTCTGAACATCCCCTTCCTACCTGGTCCTTGGATGTCTGGACCGTCCTTCTGAGCATCTTGGTTTTGGGAAGTATGATTTATTGAGTCCAGAGAAATGGCTCCCATGGTTGTTTGTGAAACAGTCTTCCTGGTAATCTCTGATGAAATTCCTCTGGTGAATAGATAAGTCCGTTTCATCAGAGGTCTTATACAACCTTGTGATGCCTTGAAGGAACAGATGAAATAAGGATCTGACTTTCTATGAAAGTGGAAAACTAACTTGGAGATGATTACTACAAGGAAGAGTTTTGGGGTTCACCAGATCAGATTTCACTTGCTATGGCATTATGCAAAGGGAACACTGTATTGATCAATGTTTCTCAACCTTAGCAATTCTAAGATGTGTGGACTTCAACTCCCAGAATTCCCCAGCCAGCCATGCTGGCTGGGGAATTCTGGGAGTTGAAGTTCCACCTCTCTTAAAGTTGCCAAGGTTGAGAAACACTGGTATAGATGATTGAGACTAGCCTTTATGCTGTGCTGAAAGTTTAACTACAACCGATTCTCAATCCTTTCCCAAGGTGTCTGTATACTGCCTTGATCCCTCACCTCAGCCATTGCTTGAACCCTCTCTGATCACCCAGAATATTCACCAAGAGTTCAGATGCTAAAAGAGGTTCCACCTGTGAACTCAACTCCACCTATGAAAATCAGTATAACTCGCAATAGCCTTGAAAAAACAGGGTTCTTGTCAGTGAGTCATATGGAAATGCGCTCAGAAATGGATCCATTTATTCAGCATAATCAGCCAATTCCTTAGCTGCGTGTCTAGTTTTATAATAAATCTCATTATCTCCAATACGAAGAGTCTGGAGTTTATATTATATCGTATTATATGATTCTTGCAGTCGGCTGCTTTGAACTCTTATAGGAAATTGGGGGATATTAACTATTCTAACTATGTACATAAATGCAATGCATTTGTATTTAGAATATATGTGAATATTGTAAATGAATATGCTTAGGACTGGCTCCCCTGTGAAAACACTCCTTGGTTTAAAAGGGAAATGCACTATGCTTGACCAAGTTAGTCATTTGCTGAATGCTGGTTTTTATACAGGGTGACAGACAGGTGGGAGGGGGCCCTGGGGTAGCTGCTGGGGCCATGCCCGTCGCCTCCCCCAAACCTTGGGTTGCATTCCCATCCCTAATGACAACTGAAAGAAGTTTTTAGCCTGGAGACACTAATGCAGATAAAACAGTAGTCCAGGTTGAATAATTTGATAAACCTAGTAACCCTCCCCAAAATCTGCCTTTTAATATTTCTCAGCTACAGAGATGACCCTCTGGGGATGTACCACAGACTGTCTAAGAGTTTACAAATACAAAAAGCAAACAAACATCTTACACTATATAATAAAAAAGAGTTCAGCAGTATGAAAATGGGGGCCTAAAGAATATAGTTTACAAGATGCCATGGGGTGGGGTGGGGGAGAACAATATACAAACTAAAACTCAGTTGCTGACCGGAGACCACCTCAACTCTTAAGGATGCTCCCATGATCTGCACAAGGCATCCAGGTGTGTGATTCCTTCCTTCCTTCCTTCCTTCCTTCCTTCCTTCCTTCCTTCCTTCCTTCCTTCCTTCCTTCCTTCCTTCCTTCCTTCCTTCCTTCCTTCCTTCCTTCCTTCCTTTTCAATGTAAGAAGCAGTATGTTAAAAAGAAAGGTGGAAAAACAAGGGTTTCCATATCCTGCGCCACAGCATCTGCTCCATTGATTGCCTGTGTCAGCCTAGATATCATTCTGGTCTCATCTTCATTTCTCGGATGTTCACAGAACCAAGCAGATGCTACGCCATTGTGTCACGCAGGCAGAGGCTGAGGGGGAGAGACAGCTGTGTCACAAAGAAATGTTTGTCAAGATAATCACAGAATACAAACACTCAACTTCTCAGCCCTTTGAGTTAGGCTGGGAATTGCAGCAACCGCAGGAGTCTTATAATGCTAAGAACACCCTGCTTGATTCAGAGTTTACCAACACGGAAGCTGGACCATTATCTATCTGAATCTTTAGAAATGAACTGGAAGGGGAAGTAAAAAGAGATTCAAACTGAGTTTGTTAGGCAGTACCCATTCTGCCATTGGAGCCCCCGAACAAGACCGACTTTGTTGCAACTCGTATTTCCACCACCTCATTCAGAGCAAAACAGTCTTGAGGATTGGCGCAGAGAGAAGCAGGAACAGACACCGGAGTGGTGATCTGTCAGAAAATAAGAGATGGTCCCAGGTTCCTAATGCTGGCATCTTCCAGATGTATATGTCAACTCTCAGTATCCCAGCTCATATAACCAATGCTAGTTGGGAATTCTGGCAGCTGTAGTTCTAAAACATCTGGAGGAAGAAGCAGGAGGAGGCCAATCAGGGGAAAAAAACATAAGATGCACATAGAGAATGTTTATATTCATGTTTATTAGTTTCTGAGGAGAATACATCTACTTCTTTGGGAAAAATACCCTTGCTGATGTACAATTTAGGATTTCAAAATGAAGCTAAATGATGTTCATTTTGGCAAGACTATTTTATGTAGGACATTTATAACCCATATTAATCCATCTACAAGGAATTCATCGCATATGGGTCTTCCCCAAAGCCCACAGGTAGGACTGGTCCAAGAAGCATCTTGGCAGATCTAAACTTGGCACCTTCTGCTTTTGCACACACATCCTAACCACTGTTTTGGGTTCTATATGAGAACTTCGTCTCAAATAACAAGCACATGTGCCCAAAATCTGAAAACTGACATATCCATTTCATTATACCGTGCTTAGATGACCATTAAACCAGGAAGAAAACTCCATGTAGGTCTTGTAAACAAGTCAATGGCTGATATCTCACACTTGTTTTCACTGAATGAAAAGGAAGCAGTGCATTTCACATCCTTAGTTCACTTTGAATGTTCACAGTAGTGGGAACAACCCGTACGTACATGAGGGTTGTGCTTAATGACTATGGCAGAGCAGCTTCTCATGAACATAGGAGAAGAGGCTGAGTGGTTGAAGGACACGCCAGATATGACACGCTAGGCTTAAATTCCTACCAAAAATTACGGCTACAGAAGGGCACCATCTAATGGCTTTAGACTTTAACTGCAGGATTTGGAATCAAATCAAGTTGCTTCAAGACCTGACTCTCTATCCCAGTGTCTGGCAGCCAGGTCAGCAGAACTAGAACTAGAGATTTTCCTTTTGGCTTCCTGAAATGGGAAAAACCACCTCTATCTAGTCTCTTCTCTACTGGTCTCCAAACTGAAGGATAAACATCATTGCAACTTTACTCCTAGGGGGTTGCTTATTTCTTGAAAGTAGCTGCAGCCTGTGAGAGAAGTCCACTGTAAAAAATCAGCTGTCCCATTGAGCAGACACAGGGCAGATAAAGTGCAGACTGTTCCCCGCTCAAATCTAAAATCTGGGAGAATACTAAGGCTTATACCCTTTATGATACTTAATCAGTGATGAGGGTTTCAGGAAACTGATATAGGTTAGGTTTGTTTGTTTTTTTTAAAGACTTTGCTGGTAGGAACTAAGCATGGGATTATACATACCTATTGAGGGCCAGAGATTTGGATGTACTGGCCCACAATGCAATTCCATAATATCGGAAAAACTAGGTGATACATTATAGATCACAGTTGAAGATATTTAAGAAGATGTATTGCCTTGGGTCTAAGTACACATATTTACTTGAATTTAGCCAAAAAGCTGAGAATCTAAGTGCTTGGTTGCTTACTCTATTGCTTGGGGTCTGAATATCTGTAAGATTGACTTTCCCAGGTGGATTCTGCCCACCCAACAGCAGGATGGAGCTTGTGGAGAGTAAGGAGGATGACCTTGATGGAGATACGCAGGATTTGTTGCCTAGGCAAAAGGAGCTGAAGCATTTTTAAGGCCAGAATGTCCAGATGGCATTTGGAATTGACTCAGAGAGACACCTCCCTGATTCAATGAACTATAAGAGGGGGAGGAGGTCCAGCACATTCAGACTTGCATGATTTCATCCTCAGTGGAAGTAGTTTTAGCTTTCCTGTGAAGTTTATTTCCTGGTCTGGTCTACCAGGCGGGATTGACAGCGATTTAGGTGGGCATTCTTACCTCCTCTGGAACTGCTTGCTTCCCCAAGGTCAGCCCCCCAGTCTTCCCAAGGCTGCTATTGAAGACTTGTCTCTTTCAGAAGGCTCCTGGAGGGTGAGTGGCTGGAGTCTTCAGTGCTAGAATGGTTATTTTCCATTCCTGTATTACTATTATGTTGAAGCCTTATTATTCTATATTTTTAATATTTGCACAATGCCTACAGTCCTTCAGCACTGAAGCTGTCAATAAATCAGGTACATACAAACATACAGACGTACATATTGTCCAGTAATCCAACAGGTGGGCAGGCCAGGCATTGCACTGGGAAAAGTGAATCTGCAACAGCATCTTGCCTGCACCAATGTGCAGGTAACCATCATCATCCATGCTGAACACTACTAGGAAGGAGAACATCCAAGTAGTGTATCTCTCCTTGGGTCAAGTTTGGGTAAGCCCAAATTTAATATCCCTTGAAAAATCTGTGGACCCCTCTCAGGGGCCAAGGCTAACCTGATTTCTCCTCAAGTCTGGGATCCTTCTGGCATCCTGAGTAAATTGCAGTTGTGTAACCTCATATTTCCTAATGTCCGTGAGACAGAAATACTGGCCTGCCATTCCAAGGCCGTGAAGGTGAGTAAGAGACACTGTGTACTTAACAAAAAACAGCCCAATAATTTATTGCCAGAGGCTCCAATTCCAAGAATGGGGAAGAAAAAAAAATCAAACAATGGGGGTTCTAGTGGCATGAAATGTTAACCTCCTGCTTGTCATTCCCTTCCAAGAGGGGCCTTGTTCCTTATCTTGCTAAAATGGGATTTTCACATATTGTCTCCAACTCTCTTCAGTGCCAAATTCAAAAAGCCTGACCATCAGCGAACCAGATACACACGTCTTGAGGAGATAAATATTGATTTTCTGCTCCATATAAACAAAGACTGTGGCCTGGCCTCTGAAAAGCAAGGAGGAATGCTTAAAATATACCAAATGCTCACTTTAATGGTCACCGTCCACCTTCCTCCAGATGCTACTCCAATACCAGAGCAACTCTGAATAAAAACTCAAATATAGACGGGTTGACTCAGAGCTGTTGTCCCGCTTCTGCCTGACTTTGATAGAGGACCAAGGACTCAGATTTGCAGCATGAAATACATCTATCCCCCAATAAGGTGCCCATGGAAAAAAAACTGATTTAATAAAACAAAACAAGAACATGTATGCGCGAGGTGGGAAGATTACTGTGTTGGGCCTTCTTTTGAAGGCTTTCGTGACTAACGCTAACATTAAATTGTCAAAAATTCAGCAGGCCTCCAAAAGATGCGGCTGGTTTGTGAGCAAACACATTTGCATCTCAAGGAATGTGAGGGCTGCATGGAGGAGATTCAAAAGGAGGCAAACTCATGTTTATGATGTCTGTGGTACACCTGCGTTCCAAATGTTTCTCTCTTATATTCAATATTCAGTTCAGCTGGGAAAGGAGAAATAGAATTTACAGCAGTGTTTCTCCACCTCGGCAACTTGAAGATGTGTGGACATCGACGCCCAGAATTCCCCAGCCAGCCTTGCTGGCTGGGGAATTCTGGGCATCGAAGTCCGCACATCTTCAAGTTGCCGAGATGGAGAAATACTGGTTTACAGGGTACAGGAATGAAAAGAAGATGAAAAAAGAAACAGCCCAAGCAGAAATTAGAAGGTCTCACTGCAACTCCACCTTAGCCTTCCAAGAGAAACCCTAATCCTCACCTACATTATGGAAACCGGTTACCGATGGAGCTAAAATGTTAGCTTCCTCTTCATGCAGGAGTTAGGAATTGGCCTCGATGCTGGTTTCTTGGTGGTCTCTGAGCTTGGTTGTTTTCCTGCAGATGTTTCAGTACCAGGCTAGTACTAACATCATCCGTGGAATCGTCCTAGATACCTCTATGAATGTTCATCTGAATGTGCAGCATTATCTTAAAACTCTGAATGCTACCATCCCTGGGTGGTAGAGAAATCTATCATTGTCCATCACTTCCATTTTTTGGACAGATGTGAAGTGGCATGATCTGGGCAAAAATACAGGAAGTCCAGATTCAGGACTCAATGAACTTTCTTTCTTCAATAATGGCCAACCAAACAATCACAGGAAGTCTTCAAGAACATGGCTAACCATCTCCTATTTGAGTGCCTGGCAACTGAGACTGAAAGAGTTACTGCCTCTAATAGGGGAAATGAAATTTAACAACTACAATTAATAGTACATAAATGTATTGAATCTTCTTTTAAAGTCACCCAAGTTAGTAACCATCATTAAATCTTGGTAAATGCAAGTTTATCCATACAGTGTAGCCTATTCCCCATCCTGACATCATTTCATAATCCCCTTGTAGTATTAGATGGACATCTTTTTTAATTTGTGTAACCTCCCTGAAAATTAGGAGCACCACAACGTTTCCAAAATATTGGATTAAAACAAATTTAGGAACGTCTCTTGGTGTCAACCTTTTAATGCAAGATGGGGAAACAATGAGCAATTTCCATCATGTAGCACAGGTTTGATTTTCATTAACAAATTATAATAATACCGAACAGAATTAACAGTTTTAGCATAACTGCTCGGAGGTATACCAATTGAGTTCGGTAGGCCTTATTCTCAGGTCAACATATATAAGATACATACTATCATAAGGAAAAACTTCTAAATTTGTTCATGTATCTCTTCATTAAATAAATTATTTCATGATTTGGGAGAGCCCATATATCATTTCTAAAAATGGTTAAATATTTTGCACGGAGCGATCAAAGAGGTATTCAATTCACAAAAACATACAGCCTAGATTTAAACGTGGTTGGCAAAAATATGGATTTTTTTTAGAAGCATGCTTTGGATTACATCGCCTTAGTTTTTTGTACAAATTAAAAGAAACCACCCACAATCAGTCTTGTCTTTGCTTGTATGTAAATGTAAAATCAATTAAAAGCTAGGTAAATAAGCAGTGACATTTCCTCCTGGTTAACAACCCTACTTATAAACTAAGATGAAGAGAAAAAAAAACATATAATAACCTTGAAAAAATAAGTTTTGTATGGGGCTCTCTATACCATGTAGTTATGATTAAATATATATTTCAACCAAAATTCCCAATAAACAAAAATTATTGCATCCTACGGTGCAGTTTTAATATATTCCATCTTGTGCCTGAGGAAGACTTCCTTTGAGGATATAGTAACACAAAGTTTCTAGGATAATCTGGTTACTATGAGTGGTTATTATAAGTCATAGCCAAACAAACTGTAAAGAAACTGCAGAAAATATCTTATTTCTGACTTGCCTGAAAACACTCTTCTACGTTGACAGCGCTGACAATATATTCCAGACCTCTTACAGACAGAAAGAAGATCACTTATATACAAAAAGAACTTTTGGTCTCACCAAGAATGGGGAATTGTAGTCTTTGAAATATATTTGGAAGGCCCCTGAGTTAGAACCACATCTGGGAGGCACCCAGTTGGAGGTGTTGACTATAAAAGATTTATGCTTGCATGAACAAACCCTTTTCTTTGATAATATCTGCCCAAGTTCAAAAATAGGATAAACACCTACTAAACTGTCTGGATTCTTCTAGGATAGAGGGTCTTTGGAACAGAGAAATAAGGCTGTGTTTATTAGACTTCCTTGCCCCCCCCCCATGTTGTCATTACAATTTAAAAGAATTGCATTGCTTTTAACGTCTGTTAAAAAAAAAAGTTGGTTAACAGTATTGCCATTTGCATATTCTAAGACTGTAGACTCTTACAAGCTGTAGCAGGAAGTATGCAAATTAAATACATGTTTTACCTGTTGGGTTTTTAATTAAGGATGAATTGTGTATTTTTTGCATGTTAGTTTGCAAAGGACACACTCTGTCTCTCAGGTGTTATCAGATCTGGATTTTTTAAACCCTGCCTTGAGATTTGGTACAGATATGGAACAAGACGATCAAAGATATGCTTAAAAAAACAATAACGTTACTAGCCAGATAAGCCCCAAGATGAAAGAATTTTGTCTTGTCCTATCTCCTTTTCAAAGTATATGGGACCTTATTAGGCCTGTATGGAACTTAATGGCATTGATATCTTGATAACCTATTTTTTGTGATCATAGTCAGAAAGGGGTGATTATGGTTGAACCCATTTTCTTTGTATTGGGTGAAGGGAAGTTATGGGTGTTTATTCTACGCCAACAGGTCTTTGGAACAATTACAGCTCAGAGGTCCATTCAAATCTACGTCTTTCTCAACGGATTTCTGTTACTCTGGATCCTGAACCAGCTTGGGGGCACTGCCTAAACTTCTGTCCCTTGTTCTTTCCAAAATAGGCGGTTCTGAAGACCATCCCAAGTTGTCTTCCAACCGCTTTTAAGGAAGTGCCCAAAGTTTTGAGATCTGCCGTTCGGGGCGGGGGGTGTTGGTGTGTGTTGTGTTGGTGTCTACAAAAGCAAACACTTTCTGAAAATGTCATCTGCCTGTTGATGCAAAAATGGAGAGCCGGAGAAGAAAGAAGACGTCTGTGAGTGTGCATGGGTATGATAATAGGTTCTGAGTGCTAGTTTAAAGGGACATTTTGGGGGGGGACCTTTGATAATCCTCTAAAATACCCAGCCCGAATTTGGAGGAACATTTTGCAAGCCGCCCAACCTGAGCGTGCCCCCATAACTGTTTTCTGCCCCTCTTCTCTGCCTTGGTAAACAGATCCCTATGATTAAAATCTGAGCTCCCCATGGTTATCACACATACAAGTATGCATTACACACACTGTCTCAGCAGGTTGTCATTATGTAGTCGCAGCCTAGGAAAAATAAATGCCTCACTGAACAAGGCGGAAGGCAGAGATTTTTCACTGGCAGGGTGGAAAAGCATTAACAATTGAGAGACAAGAGAAAAGGTTGGATTACCACAGTTCTATTTCTTTTTAATCCCTGTTTTCAGAATATTTACAGACGGAGAAAAATAAATACTTTAGGGGAGGAAAAAGGGCTCCCTGGCGGTCTTACCCTAAGCAGATTTACTTGCTACTGACTTGCTGATAAGATTGCTGTTCCTTTCTTTCTGACTTGTGTTTTCTTTTTTGAGGCTGGGACTACACAGTGTGACACCTGAGTAAATTGTTAATTCAGGCTGAAGCAGAAATATCCCCCGATCCTTTAATGTTTTAATATTTGAGTAAGAAAAAGGACAAAAGCTGGTTCAGACACTCACTAAAAGAATACAGCTGGTCTAATCTTGTGGTATATGTTGAAACAAACACCAGTACACACCCACACTAATACACAACCCATTGCTTAGAGAAGGGAAAACTGAAAAACAATTGTTTCCCTTTGTTGATTAAAGGCCTTCCACAAGCACGTATCACAAAGATGAGCTTTATAGAACCTTATCTTTATGGACTCTATGCAAAGGAATATCAGGTTTGTTAACTGGTTTGTTAAATTTATATTCTGCCTTTCTTCCAGGAACTTAAGACTTGTAAATACTTTTTTAAGAAAAAGAAAAAGAACTTGCATAGCTTTAAGCTTTCCCAGAAACTCCACTTTCAAACACAAATGTACACCAGCTGTCCCCAACCTGATGCTCTCTTGACCAGGGCTTCCAACCGTGGCATTCTCCAGGTGTGTGGACTTCGAATCCCAGAATTCCACAGCCAGCACAGCCAGCGATCAGAATTCTGGGAGTTGAAGGCCACAGACCTAGAGGTTGCCAAGGTTGGGAAACACTGATCTAAACAAAGTGATGGACTTGGTCTCCCAGAATTCCCAGGGACTACTTTTATGCTGTCTTTTCTGAAAGGACTTCTGGGTAATTTATATGTCAACCAGCATCCTATCTTAAAACTGTAAGGTAGTTTAAGTTGAGAGAGTTTGACTAGCCCAGGTGACTACAGAATGACTTTTGTATCCAAATGGGAATTCTGGCTCAGGGATTTTTTTCCATTCCATCACCCCAGAGACATACAATGGCTTCCAGCTTGGTGGTCCAACGCGGCCCAACAGAACTTTTCCAGCTTCCCCATTGTTTAAGGACATCTTCAAGATCAACCGATATTCTAATTCCTGCACATATCTCATATGCAGGACTCATGACTCTAGAACAATCTTTTTTCCCCCAATACAATATAATAAATAGAATTAATAAGATTGCTAAAATAAGACCCAGCCAACATTGCTAAAAATACAATCTTTCCATAAAATGTTCTTGGCTCCTGAACAATACATAGCAATGTGGTACAAATTGAAATCGTTTATTTGCGTCTAACGTCCCTTCGATCATAAATTGATTTGTCAAACATCATTAGCCTTGCCCTTCCAAACCAAAACCAATAAAACTTTTATTTGATTCAGTGGCCGTATATTCTTGGACGCTCACTAAAGCACAACTGTAGAACAGCGTATCCATTTTCCTGAATTTTCTTTTGGATATCATGACATTTCCTTGCATTTGTCTTGTCCCTCTTGATGTCAACATCTACATTCTTCTAAGGTCATAGTGGGTCCAGCTCATTCTTGCAAGTTGGTGGGTGAGGAGGCATTACATTTGCAAGCTAAGGTCCCCACGTTTAAGGCATGTCTGCAGGGTGTGGTCGATGAAGTCAAGATGTGGCCACAATGGTGTGATCGAAACTCCTCCTGTTTTATATGTCCATTTTTGACCATCCCCTGAGGACACTCCTACAAAG
The DNA here is from genome assembly GCF_059951505.1 of Python bivittatus. Classification (NCBI taxonomy): domain Eukaryota; kingdom Metazoa; phylum Chordata; class Lepidosauria; order Squamata; family Pythonidae; genus Python; species Python bivittatus. The sequence continues at coordinate 8,956,771 of NW_028277094.1, forward strand.
ATAAATAATTCTCTGGCTTCTGCAAAATCTCAAAGAGCTTTCTTTCATTATTCACAAATATACCGCAGATACTTATTCAAACAGTGGGCATTCTTTTTTCTTTTTCAACTACGTGTTTATCTGTTTAACACAAATAGATGTAATTGGGAGTAAATTAATCCTATTAGTTCCCAACTACAATTGAAGATTATGGCTAATCTTGGGGATTGCCACTAATATTATTGTTATGTTGTTTTACTGTATTGTATTTTATGCCTACCTTTTATTCATATGTACATATTTTACACGTATATGTTTCTATACGGTGTTTTCTGGCCTAAAGCTCGTAACAAAGATTTGTTGTGCTATTTGTTCCGGGGAGTCTTTATAAAATGTTTGCCACGTTTTGCTTTCTACAAGTATTGTATATCAAAAACTAAACAACCCTTTATATGTCATTTACGTGCATAACGAAGCAGGATTTGTCCCCCATTTTCATCATAACTGTCTAGGCTAAAAGGGAGAAATTATAAAATTATTTGTAAACTATTAGGACATTAAATGGATGTAATAAATATATCCTTGTTAAATGCCACGAAACAGAAAGATTGTAAAAACGCTACATCCTTTAATTATTATTCTCTATACTGGTGTTCTAGATGAAGAAAATAAGATTAATGTAGCCCCCCAGAGTCACTATGTTGAGATAGATGGCCCTGGAAAGTCAGTTACATAAATAAAATAGAGTTCTGAGATGTTTTAACCATCAAAGCTGCATTTAATCTTACCAAAATAGCTATATTTCTTTAATGAAAGATAAAAATTGAAAGATAACTGGTGCTTTAATTCAAAAGGCTGTGGTGCTCTTGATGCTGGGGTTCTAGGGAAAAAACAGCCAAGGTTCGTACATTAAGAATTTTATTTATTTATTTATTTATTTATTTAATTTGTATGGCCACCGATCTCAGTCAGTGACTCTGGGTGGCGAACGCTCTTAAAATAAGTTACGAACAAATTTCCATCATAAACACAAAAATGAAAGTTTCTTTGGAAACACTGTCCTCCCGACCCCTCTGAATGAGCCAAAACCAAAACATTTTCACGAACAAATTTTGCATCAATTAAAATTTGCCCAGTTTGCATGCTGAACGGCAAAATCTTCCCAGAGGCTTGTTGCAGCATTACAAAATCCCATAACAAAATTCCCCAGAGGCTACAAGCCCTGACAAAGGGAACCCATAAAGGAGAAAGCAGGAGGTACCTACATGATGAGGCAGAATTTTAATGAACCACATATTTGATTTGCCTGCAAAAATTCATTTCCATTCAAACGGCTAACATCGAAACGGGTGGCAGCGGGCCTGTAATATTTAATCTCCCTCTTCCCTTGCCTAACGTCTTTCTCAATAATGTCACCGTCAAATCTCATAAAAATCACGTCAAGCTGCATTTCTTGGAGCTCTCAAAGCCCAGGATGGCCACTAAAACATCTGGGAAGTGCAAGGCTGTGAAGGGCACATGCTTTGCCTCTGCTTCAACAATGAACCCCAAAGAAGGTGTCACGATTCATTTTTGACTTCAGAAGTTCCCAAAACACTTTAAAGCGTTATACTTACCCCTTCTGAACAGATGTGGGAGCGAGGGGAAATTTCAGCGTGGGGGAACCATTCGCAGGGTTTGCTGACGCACAGCATGGTGAACAGTGGAGAAGTTCTCCTCCAAACGTACATTCTGTAAATACTCCACAGGTTCTTCAGGTAACATCATGCATATTCCCTCCCGATGGATAGGTCCTGCTGCGTACAGTTTCATAGATTCAACCATTCCCTGCAGGTCATTTGCACAGATGAAAGCTGAAGAGCTCACACTGCCAGCTCTGTATTTTGCATCAGAAATCAGAGACCCTTTCTATCATGCTGACATGCAGCTTTACAGTGATCATAGCTGGTGAATAGTCTGGCATGTCATAAACAGAAATCTCGTTTCAAAACATGGGGGAATGGGTTCATTTTTTTTTTAAAGTAAGAACTTGGCTGTGCTGATGGAGAGTTTAGTTTTACTCCCAGTGTAACCATTACACAATGAAAGATCTTTACTTTCTCCCTTGTTCCCCACCACCCTAAAAGACATCTCTCCAAAACAGGCTTTGAAGGAGAGTAAAACCAAACAATTTGCTTCTCAATCTTGAAGAGACCAGGTTGAGAAAGAAGATCTACCAGAAACTTTGTCACATTCATTAGAGGTCCTCATAGAATTTTCTTGTGCAAAAGCCGCACCCCTAAATACCTTACACTTATTTACTACACAAATGGTTAATCACACAGCATATGGACTACAATAGGACTCTTCAATCCTATTGTAGTCTATCACTATGACAACACATCAAGGTGTTTGAGGCCTCTTTTATTTACCCCACGTGGACAAGGAAGATGGACTTGGCCATGCTGGTAAAGCAGAATCACAGAAACCTTGGTCCTTCAAAGATTACTAATCCGTTGGAGTGTTATAGTTCATTTTATGGGAGTTTTACATTTGCTACCTTTTTCCCAACAAGGAAACAAAACATAAAAGAACCAAGGTATGTATTTCCTAAAGCTATGAAGATCACATAATAGCAATTAAAGATAGCATTCAGCCATGTTGCTGAAAGTACTTTATCAGCTATGTGAAACCAGCTACTATTTGAAGAGTTTATTTCAGGCTGCCCCCTCCCCCCCAAATCAGAAAGAGTCTGACCCTAATTTAAATCCTACATTAGTTGGTTAGTTGAAAAAGATGCCACCAGACACTTTCTGATTTGTGCCATCAGAGACTAACTCAGCTTTCCTCCCACAACTGCAGCTTGGGAAACTCTTGAAAATATAGTAAAAGGATTGTATTCTGACTTTAGCGGGTTACTTTCCAAAAACCATCTTTCTATCGTTGGATGCTCTGACATGACAGATCTTTTTATATCCACGCAACAACCAGGACCTCTGAGAAATCACTCTGAAATTAAACTTCTCTCCACTTTTAAGAAGTACCAAGCTAGACAGAAAAATAATGTCAGTCATTAGGTTTGGCAATGGCCACCTGTAGGATCTAACCTCAGCAAGGACTTGGCTACAGACCCCCAGATCTTCTGGGCCCTTTTGCTGTCTCCCCTCCTGTTGTCCCCTTTATCCTCTCAGCCCAACAGTGTCGGGTGAGGCTCCTCTAAATAGAAAGAGCAAGCCAACTGAACTTCAGACTACTTGTTTGTTCTTTCTCCAAGAATTATGGCTGAGATTATGACCTTGGAAGGCAATATCAATGTAAAAATAGAAGAATAGAAAAATAGAAGAAGAACAGGATGACCAACAGCAAGGTGGATAGACTCAGTTAGTGGTGCTGGGTGCACCATTGGAAGACCTGAAGGACCGGGTTAGAGACAGATTGTCCTGGACAAAAATCTGTGGTCGCCAAGAGTTGACACTGACTTGACGGCCCATAATCAATGTTTTCCCTTTCCCAAAGATGCTTGAGCATGAAACTGAGCAAACTCAGGGAGGCAGTGAAGGACAGGAAGGCCTGGCGCAATATGGTTCATGGGGTCACGAAGAGTTGGACACGACTTAATGACTGAACAACAACAACAAAAGATGCTTAATAAAAATATACTCATCTCCATCCTCAAAGCAAGTACAAACACCATTCACTTCTCTCAATGTGTGATTGAGAGCCTAGGCAATTGGGCCTCCCAAGATAAGGAGGAACTCCACACTAACTTTGCACAACTGATCCCCAGATATGTCAAAAGCTTTTTTTCCTGTTTGGTAGATTATGCTGTAATCACAATACTGCAATGTTTTCTTGTTGCTATAGTTATAGATTCTGGGAAGGGTAGGGTCCAACAGCTGCGGGTGGTTTCTCAGTGATTTCATCCACTGGTCTAGTAAAACAGGAGATATGTTTTGGTAGAGCACATGACGATGGGAAAAGTGTTGAAGTCCTCCACTATTTCCTTTCCTTCCTCTGAAGCAAAACACGTTTGGAATTGCAGGTCGGTGTCCGGACACACATTCACAGTGACTGCTAATAAAACTTGGAGTTTAATGCTGCATTCAACTGGTAAGCAAAACTCATGGATTTCAACTGGGGGGCATAAAATTAACCTTCTTCAGAGGGGGGAACCATACCGATAGTGACCTGAAGATTTGTCAGTGCATCATTTTTCCAGTTTAACGGTAACCCTGCAAAGTAGGCAAATGAGATCGATAAATCAAGCACCGAAAAAAGAAAGGAAAAGAAAGAAAAATAAAAAAAAAACACGAAATGAGGCAATATTTTTTATTAAGCCAATTGAGGGTCTACAAACCAGCATGCGAGCTTTTGACTTTCCAAAGTACCGTTAATCAGGCAAGAGGGTTAAAATCTCAGGAAAAAGAAAATGCATCATTGGTTCAGGGACACTTTTCTGTTGTTTAAGCTAGTGGTACCTTCACACACTCACATAGCACAATTCTTAATAATAAAAGCACACTTTTCCATTGTCTCATCAATTCTCACTTTTTTAGACCTGCTTGTGGAAGGTATCACAAAACAAATGCAAGGGATTCAGTGTCTGGAAAAGAAAAAACCCAGCTGAAGCCCAGATAATTTTTAACGGATCGTTTGCAGGCAATTTAGCAATTTGAAACAACTTCAGTCACACGCACGCTATCTTGAAGGTGATCCTCTCAAGCAAATTGTCATATTGATGTCATCGCAATTGTACATGACAGGCAAAAGAGATAAGTGAGAAACACTTTTATTATCTTTACTATATACTCCCAAACAGCTCTCTATCACGATGCACGTTCCCAGTAATCAATTTCATGATATGCAATTGAACTTTTCTTGAATAATTGCCCATTCAAATAAAAATGTAACTAAAACCAGAATTCAGAAGCTGGAGGTGGTTCAAACGGTCCAAGATGCATCATTATATTTTCTGCTAGTTAACATTTGGCAATTGTTTTTTTTTGCTAAGAGTGAGAAAAAAGAAGAGGACAGTGACTTCTATCGTCTGAAGGCCGTTGCTCAACAATGTCTCAAATGTTTTGGCTTTAAGCAATGGCTAAGCTGTGGTTAACCAGGCTTAATCCACCGGGAATGTGTCAAAGCATTGCATTTTTCAGTTACACATGGAAATTTTGTAGTGATCAGGAGCATTTCTGTTCTTGAAAAGGTTTCTTATCACCTACAGGGCGTCGCTTGTCCTCCTTCACTTTGTTGACAGGTCAACTGAGATTTCCAGAAAAGTCACCAACTTCTCTTCAGTTGCCTTTGTTGTTCGGTGTTTCATTGTGTCGTCACTGTGTTCATTTTATTAACAGTTGAGTATATTTAATGGATTCTTTTAATGTCATGTTGTTTGTTGTGCAATCGTTTTCAGTCTGGAACAATAAAGCAAACTTCTTCATCTCCATGACCCCCAAGAATTCTAGCTGCTGGGTATGAATAGACTCAACACGAACCTAACTGTTCAAGGCAGAAAGATACTTGTCTTCTCTATTCCACGATCCTCAACAGGATTCCACCTGGATGTATCCGAAGAGTTTTTATTTAGCAACATCGGATGCACTAATGTTTCCAAAGTTAATATGGCACGTTGCTTCTGCAGAAGATGGAGAGAAGAATTTTGAAAGAATGGATATAAGCAGATTTCATTAACATCGCGCCGTCCCTGGGAAATGCAATCTAGCAAAATAAAAAAGAGAAGAAGGAAAAAAAAGAGAGAGAGAATAATAAAATCTTTTGCTGTTGCTGCCTCAGGCATATTTGGTTGGCTGCCAAGCTCAATTTATTTCACTGTTTTACTTTTAATCGCTCACTTAGTTTAACGTAAGTAAAACACATGAGCTGTTTGTTTTGATGGTGGCTTCCTTGCCGGAGCTTCGGTCTAAATATGTTGCTAACAGCATAAAAAGCTGTAATAATCTGCTTTGAATTCTGCAAGAGCGAGGGAAATTACTCCTGGTTAATTTTCACCATATTAAAATGTACTCCTGGCTAATTTTCACAGTACCCCAACGTTGCTTGGGGCTACAGCCTGAAGGTAAGGCAAGATCTACTCCTAGGAAACGGTTACAAAAATAAGTTGGGCAAAGCCTTTTATTTCTAAAATGCAAGCGGCTAGAGTTCGAACTCCTTTGCAAGCCAAAATGCTTCAGGCAAAGATGTACCAGTTAAAAGGAAAAGGTTTTCTGAGGAGGTCCAGAACCATCCAACTCAAAGAAGCCACCACCAGCTCTCCCCTGATCTGAAAAACTCAAGTTTCAGCACAGAATTAATTTCTGTGCTTATCCAGAAGGACTATGATTCTGTCCCATTTATCTATAAAAGATCCAAGAGGCCTCTATTGGCCTCTTGGATCTTTTAATCTTTTTTCTCTCTCTGTAAGTGTGCTTCTCTTTTTATAACTTTTAATGATGTATTTATGATTTTAATTTGATGTAAACCGCCCAGAGTCCCCCACTGTGGGGAGATGGGCGGGGACAAGTCCACTAAATAAAAAAATAAAAAATAAACTCAGCTGGAAAATAAGTCCCAGATCAGCCCAAGCCATAATTCCCCAATTTTAAGCCCACAGATCAGGATCGCACAAATTTACGTCATGCCAGAATATCTACTCTTGAACTACACCTTAGAGTGGTGTTTCTCAACCTTGGCCCCTTGAAGATGGGTGGGCTTCAACTCCCAGAATTCTGGGAGTTGAAGTCCACCCATCTTCAAGGGGCCAAGGTTGAGAAACTGCCTTAAGAGTTATTGCAAAGTCCAACACTGCCTTGCCTTGCTAGGGCAGACAGCAAATTTTCAAAAACAGACTTCCAAAGGCTTTGCACTTTTCAATTGCTCGAGTCTGCCTTCACAAAGGTTTAATTACAGCAATCCCCCCCGCCAACACACAGCCGTTGTCGCACAAAAAATTCACAAATGAAGTCAGCCGAGGGTCCAGGTTAGGAGATGAGATTATTCATGGATTCACGCACGCACGGAGCAACATCTTTCTCGTATCGCGGTGCTTTGCTCCACCACATTGCCCCGATACGAAAAGCAGCCACCGGTTCTGCTGGGGAAGTCAAGCTTCGCAATCCTTTCTTTCTTCTGTGGCTGGGCGTCTCGCCAGCGCGAAGGTGGGTAGGCCGATGCATTCAAATAATAAAGAGCAATTGTTCTGGAAGCTATTTTTATAGGGTTTCTCAAAGTAATAAGAAAAATACAGAAGAACTATTGAAAGCGTCAGGTCTGGGGTACTCCCGTTAACCAAGGCTGGCCGCAGAGGGGTCCAAAAAGTCAAGATGGCGCCACAGCTACGCCATCACAACTTTGCCCCAGTTGGATTATCCAAGCACAGACCTGCTTTGCATGAAATGGCTGGATTTCCTCGCGTTGCAGAATAGCAGAAGAAACACCATGGGCACCAAGCGTTCGATTGCACAGAAACCCACCGTTATGGGGTTATTGTATTTTTATACCATCTTTATTCTATTTTATTCTATTTGTTGCTTTTACTGCAAACCGGCCAGAGTCACTTCCTCACGAGATGGGCGGTGTCTAAACCCGGGAAATCAATCAATCAATCAATCAATCAATCAATCAATCAATCAATCAATCAGCCAGCCAGCCAGCCAGCCAGCCAGCCAGCCAGCCAGCCAGCCAGCCAGCCAGCCAGCCAGCCAATCTCCAGGAATGGATCATCGTTGGATACCCTCCAGCTTCTACCTCGTTGATACATACCGCCTTTGCCTCTCTTCCCTCCCGTTCTGCCCCTTGTCGTGCCCATTTAAAGAATGAAACAACCCGGCTTCAGAGCTTATTGGCTTTCTGCACATCTCTGTCCTGTGGTGGGATATGAAAATGCGTCCCTGGTAAACCCTGCTTTGCGGAAAGCGCCATTTCGGCCCATTCAAACCCCCGCCACGAAAAGGGGATGTTGCTGTCACAAAGTCCCTCTATCCTTTGACATCTGCTCCTGTTTAAAAGGTGGTTTCTTGGGCATTTGAAGGAAGATATTCTATGCTTATCCCCCCAGGAGCAACTGAAATGGGGTCCCTGCTGGAAATAAACAGATTTCCTGTCTCAAGCCTTGGGGAGGGGGGGAAAAACAGAACAGCCCCGCATCTTGGGAGTAGGAAGGTTGTAGCATTTGCTCCAGATTTACTGTGGCTTTAGTCGTTGGGCAGCGGGTCCTGCCACTTTCTGGCCAATTTAACTCATTCCAAGAGGGATGGCTGCAAAGATGAGCGTTGAGAAGGACTCCGGTGAGTGCCCAGGTGTTTCGCCCGGGTCTCCAAAGACTGTGCCCTGAATGACCGGCGCTCCTGAGCGAGTGGGTCATTTTTAAACCTGGATTTCGTCACAGGCAGGGGCAGAAAGCGAGGAGAGGATGCTTTTACCCGCTGGGGCCCAGCTGGAGACCTCTTCTACAGGATGTGCATTCTGGAAGGAGGCTGGGGTGCGGTGGAAATTCATTGGGTGGCACCCGTTTTGATCCAGCTTCATACACGCCAGGGCAAAGCCTCCCCAGTCCCTTCCCAGTTGAGTTCGTGACATCAATTTCAGGTCACGCCCGGTGCACCTGCTCACAGACGTGAGTGGGAGAACCGGAGTAGGAGAAATGGACCACGCTGGCTTTGCCTACAGGGACCTCGTGTAGGATTCCACTCAATGCCCCCCCCAAAAAGAACATTTTTTAAAAATACTCAAAATGCCGTCTCTCCTCTTCCTGGGTTGGCCTCCTTTGATAGAACTGGCCGGTGCAGCTTTTGACTCGCAACTGGTGCCCCTCCCCACGTGGCACCCTCGGGCAGCACGCCCTTTGCCCACTGGGCTGCCGCGGCTGTGCCTAGCTTTAATAAGCTGGAAACCCTGTCAGGCTGATCTGCCTGGGTCAGTGTTTTTTAACCTTGGCAACTTTGAGATGGGTGGACTTCAACTCCCAGAATCCCCAGGCCAGCATACCTGGCTTTTCAAAAGGCACGAGCTTCCATGGGCTACTCAGGGCTGTTGGCAGGGGGTTAAAGCACTCCCAAACCCTGGGAGCAGCCCCTTTTTCTCAGCCTGGCCTACCTTGCGGGGCTGGCGTGTGCATGCCTCTCCTCCCCGCCCCCCGCCAGACATTGTTGGAAGGAGGAGGAGGAGGAGGAGGAGGAGGAGGAGGGCCGCCTCTGCTTTCCCAGCCTGCTTGCATTCCTCCCTCCCTTGGACGACAGGTCCCATCCTCCTCCCCCTGGGACTGCAGCTGGATGCTCCGCGAGGGCGCCTCGGGCTGCTTACGGGGCTGGGAGAACAGGTTCGCCCTGCGGGGCTGCCGGACTACAACTCCCGGCATGCCTCGTCCTCGGCGTGCGGCGCAAGGGCTTCTGGGAGGTGTAGTTCATTTGCCGCTGGAGCGCCGCGGAGCCCGCCAGGAGGACGGGAAGACGGGAGGTCTCTTCTCGCCTCTTCCCGAGGCAGGCTGCGTCTGGCTCTGGAGGCTCCACGCGAGCCCCTGCCCGCTCCGAGCGGCCAGGAAGGGTCCCCGATCCGTAGGGTCAAAGGTTGCTGCAGGAAAGCTGCTTCTTGGCCTCGAAGGTCATCCTCCTGCCTGGCAAAGGGTCTTTCTCTGCCCGGAAATTGGATTTTTGCATCTTGCACTGGCCGAAGCATGCCACGTGCAAAAAATGCAGTTCTTCCCAGCGGGTAAAGGACCCCAAGGCAACCCTTGACGTTGCAAAGTTTGCTTTCGCAGCTTGCAAAACTCGGATTTTGCCGACAGCAAAATAGCGCAGGTAGGAGTGTAGATCTGTTATCTTGCACGCTTCATTTTATTCTGCGTGTTCTGTCTTGTGGCTCTGATGGGTAGGTTTTATTTCATCAGGTTTATCTGGGCTGGGCCGTTGACCTGTCATCAAGAATTTGAAATTTACCTATTGCTAAAAGACTTTGGGAACTCTGAACCTCGAACAGTTTGCAAGGAGCATCTTGGAGGGGGAAGGGGGCTGTTCCCAGGGGCAGCTGTTTGCAAGCCGTTTTAGGCAGGAGTTCAACAGGGGCACCCATTCTGCTCGTCTGGCCCTCGTGAGCCTCCCATCTGTTAGCAAGCCTTGGAAAGAGGGAAGTGCTGGGCAGAAAATGGTTTGAAAAGGGCGAAACTGGCATTTAAGGTGAATTAAGCTTCAAAGCAAAGGCGCTGCTTAGTTTCTGCAGGCAGGGCTCCCGTGAAAGCAGGAAGCAAGCGGGGAAGTTGCCGCCTGATCCTTTGGTCCTTGCGGAGTATCTACAGAACCTGCTCCTTCCAAGTGAGAAAAAAAAGAGATGCCAGAAACTTTATTCTTGGCCCTTAAGCAGCATCTTTCATAAACTGAGGGAGGCCTAGGACTTAAAAGAGGAGGAGGGATGGGAGACCCTCCAGTTCAAGGTGTTTGGTGCCACAGACCCTTTTGAGAGTCTGGGGAGGCCCTGAGCAAAATGCTTTCCAATGCGGAAAATGCAATACCCGAGTTAGAGATTTTATTACAAAGGAAACCAGTTGTGTCCCAGTACAGTTATCAAAAAAAAAAAAAAAATAACAAATGCATTGTGTTGGACATCCAGTTGACTTCTCTTCTCTTCTCTTCTCTTCTCTTCTCTTCTCTTCTCTTCTCTTCTCTTCTCTTCTCTTCTCTTCTCTTCTCTTCTCTTCTCTTCTCTTCTCTTCTCTTCTCTTCTCTTCTCTTCTCTTCTCTTCTCTTCTCTTCTCTCTCATCAGTGTTAAAAATCCTGATAGAATCTTTTCCATACAGGTTCACAGGTTCCTAAAACAGTGTTGTGCAAACTTGGCCACTTTAAGATGAGTGGAGTTAAACTCTCAGAATTCCCTAGCCAGCCATGCTGGCTGGGGAATTCTGGGAGTTGAAGTCCACTCATCTTAAAGTGGCCAAGTTTGGACAACACTGTCCTAAAACCTATCCAGGGATCTCCAAGAAGTTGGTGGACCACAGGTTTTGAATCCTTGCCCTTATTATTGTCACTTTGCACCTTGCCCTTCCCTTTGGGCTGGCTGGCTGAAGCTGCAGGATTGTTCTGAGTTCACCAATATCGGCACGGCCGTATCTTGAGCATTCCCAACGTCCAATTTTGCACAACAGTTGCGCCTAGTAGTGCCCCGAGACTTCAGATTAGAGAGCGTGTGCATGCTATACTTAATTCCAATTTTATTCTCTTTGGGCATAGCAGAGGATGGCATCCAGGAGAGAATCACGCTGGAGGAAAACCAAGTTTCCCTGCCTCTCCTTCCGACAACCGTACGCCGGGCTGGTGTTAAACAAAGTCAAAACGATCGAGAGCCGTTGGCGACCGGTGCTGGCAAGCCACCAGGCTGGGACTGTCGCCGTCCACATTGCTTTTAAAGACTGGGAAGATGAAAGCTGGAAGGACATCTTGTTGAATCGGCTCGGGTGGACTCCGGCACAGATTGAAGACTTGTTAGCAGAGGGAGAGAAGTTTGGCAGAGGGGTTATTGCTGGTAAGTCAGAACGACGCCCGTCCCGTAAGCAGCTTTTGAGTTTGGCCCTTTGGCAAAGCAAGGGTAGCAGCCAGATTCACAGCTACCTACTGTGGCATTCAGGAAAAATCATAGTGTAGCCCAATGTTTCTCAACCTTAGCGACTTTAAGATATGTGGACTTCAACTATGGCTGGCTGGGGAATTCTGGGAGTTGAAGGCCACATATCTTAAAGTCGCTAAGGTTGAGGAACACTGGCCTAGCATCTTGTAGGAGTCCAACCTACATTGTTGGTATCTTTTCACATGTCCAAAACCAGCATTGTAGCTGCAAAACTATGATTAAAATAACACCGTAGTATAATCTGGTTTGGTTTCTTTGAAGGCTTGCGACTTTCCCTTTGTGTGGATGTTTTTGGCCACCACTGAAAGCTTTTCAGGACCACCTTATGTACCAAAGATCAGCACGTTCGTTGCCCGTGTGTTTCATTTTCCTTGCACATGTCAGTCCCCTCTGATCGTTTAGGGGGCCCCCAAATTAATTTTGAATATGGCCCAAATCTCCCAAGATCAATGAATCTCAGAAAGTTTTGGTGCTCCCCCTGAAATTGGACAGGATTTTGGGGGGAAATTGCCAAATCTTACAAGACCTCAAGTGTACTCAAACATCTGTAAGGCTTGGTAATTTAGGCTTAGACTCCCTCTAGCAGCCATGGACCACAGACTGGCCTAAGATGTACAAACCTAGCCATTTTGAGTTTATTAGCAAACTGTGATGGAACACAATAGATCAGCTTGATCACAGGTTTGATCGGGTGTGTACATCTGTGAAGATATACATACATTTATATAATTCCTACAATTTGTTGGAAACCAGTTGGAAAACCTCTACCTAAATTTGTCAAAGCCAAAGAAAAAGTTAAATCAAAACCTTTTGCTTTGGGAAAGAAAATTAAATCATGGTTTGGGTCTTTAAATGCAGGTCTGATTGACGTTGGAGAGACTTCCCAGTGTCCTGAACATTTGCCTCCTGAAGACGTTTTGCAGTTGGAAAATAAAGCTGTTCTCCGGGGTCTAGAACAAAAATACTTGACAGTTATTTCCAACCCCAGATGGTTGCAGCAACCCATTCCTGCACGAGGACGCAAAGATGTCTGGCAGGTTGACATCCCGGAGGAGCTGATCCCTTCCCCTGAATCCGGTTGAAGAGAGGCTCTTTCTCCTGATGGTTGGGCCCCTGCTTGTTGAGGAAATCCGTCTCATTTTGAACTGGACGAATCCATCTTTCTGCTGCTCTGAAATACGAGAAGCGTGCGCAAGTGTGACAGAAACTGGAGACGAAGCACTTGACGTTGGAGGGAGATCACTGACCCGTCGAAAGGATTGTGGCTGCTGAGAATACGTGTTGACGCTTTGTCAGGACGTCACCTGTTCAGATATTGATGAATAATTGGTGCATCTGGGATACAATGCGTTGTACATCTTATGCAATATTGTTGTGGTTTGTTTTAGCAAGGGTATACATAGCTATGAATGGAAACAGGCACACTCTTGCCCGGTATCATTTAAGAAACTCCAAGATTCTTGACTCTGTGTCAATTAGATGCTCCCACTTCACTATATTATTGTGACTCCAAGCATCGATTGGAGAACAAAAAAGAGCTGTTGAGTATGAAGGAGGTGGTCTCAGACTTTAAGGAAAGAGTTTCAGCATCGATTGACCCTCGTTTTGCTCCTAGGAAGAGTTCTCCACGTTAAAAGGCAGAGAGAACCCTGATTAATACCTGGGGCTGGGATGTATCAAAGGCAAATTTGTTCCTGTTTAATTTCTATCGGTGGTTCAGCTCAGGGTGTGCCGGGATAAACGTGCGTCAGCTACTGACTCATCCCATTTTAACTTGCAAAAATAGGAAACCGAGCTAACACTATTCTCAACTAAAGGCTTAAGCCTCCTTATCTCCACTCTAGTCCTCCATCAAATTCTCTTTGGCTCTTTTCTACTCAGAGCATTTCTTAATAAAGCCGATGTGTCTTTTCAGGTTAGTTCCCCATCCCCCCTTGCCAGAGAAGCCTACAAACCAAATCACACCCGGGGAAGAGAAGCCTGTGGCCCTTCCCATATTGCTGGTCTCCCAACTCCCTGCATTCCCATGGGCCATGTCACCTGGGAGTTCTTTCAGCCACGTTTGTAGGACCTCAACTTCCCCACTTCTGGTCCTGGAGATGCCTATGATGGGACAGATTCGTTTATATGTCAAGGCAACCTGTCACCCTGCTGTGGATCCTCCATAACGTACGAGATGAATGACATGCTTGGAACTGTTTTTCTATCTAATGGAATCCTGTTCCTTAAAATGCTAAACATTTAAACGTGTCTCTCTCTCCTGGCGGTTTCGTGTCCTATTTTTAATACGCGCTTATGAAATATCTATGTAAACACTTGAAAGCAATTGGAGAATTTGCAGTGTTGAGGGAATTTTTCAAGCCTGAACCAATTAGTGTGAATCTACAATTTTAGAATATCCCTTGGTGCAATAAATTACAGCACTCTGCGGCTCTCAAATCAGTGATCTATAAAGGGGGTTTCAGCAAGTTAAGCAGTTCAAATGTAAATGTAATAGTTTGACCTTTTCCTTAGAACTTGTTATCCTACTTGGGTTATGATTTAACAGGATGAGTGTTCTCAATTTAGATCATGACAGATTTAACTGTACTTCATTCAGAACTGCGGTGTGACTCCTCATCGTTGTACTTGTGATAAATTCAGTATTCAGTGAATTCCGAACTATGCCACAACGAAAGGTGTTATTGTAAGATGGCATAAGGCTGAAGTTCATTTAATCAGAAGCACTGATTTTTTTTTAGTTTTAAAACATATTTCTCTTCCTCCATGCATATATTTATCCAGGAAGCTACATCTCGTAACCTAGGTGGGGTGCCCTGCTTTGAAGCATTTCTTTATTCACATTTTAGATTTCAAACTATCAGCGCGCAATATTACTACAGGATTCCCTTTACCAAATTTAATATTGCTGAACTTCATGGCATCATGCTAAGTAAAAGCAAACACTTCGGGTAATAAATCTGAGGCTCTTAATAAAACGAATGGCCACTTGGTTAATAGGTTTCTTTGAAAATTATGAAAATAGTTTAATGTGCCAAAGTAATGTCCCTTTAAGGTGACAAATGCTAATTGGAGGATGTGAAAACTATCTGGGCCCCACAGTTTATGAATGATGTGCCAGAGGTGGCTTCCCGTGTATACTAAATATTTGCTAGGATTACAGTATTAGAATCTCAGCTTACAGCCTGCAGTTCTTAATTTTTGTCTAGCATCTTTAATAAAGAAAAAGTTCCATGAATATCAAATGAGTTTCAGAGGAAGCAAACTAAATTCAAGACTCTCTTAAATGTTTTAGGCAGTCTTTGATTCATTTAACACACTGTGCCTCTGACTATGGAAAACTCTGGTTTGCTGTATTAAAGAAAAAGAAAAAACCTAGTAAATGGAGCAGAACAAACAAGATGAGTATTATTAAAATCAGTGAACTAGATCAGCCAAGACTAACTTGTCCTGTTGACTTCACAAGATCTTCAAGCTTGATTAAGCCCAGATTCAAGCTGGCAATTTATAAATGCTGTACAGGAAGGTAACATCAACAAAAAAATTAAAACATACTGATGAATTCACCGTTGGTCCTTTGTTAACTACCTATACGCTCACCGTCTTGTGCTTCACCAGTTAAAAAGACTTTTTCCCCCTTTTAGAAAACGTGGAAAAGAGCTAGGCACACAATAAAAATCTGCTTATAACTCAGCCACATTTCGTTTTATAAGTTACTATCACTGAAACATCGAAGTTGGAATCGGTTCCGGTGATCGTTTTCGTGCGATGTAAACCAACTGAAATCTCCGTAAACTGAAAAGATTCTCAGTGTGAACTTAAGAAGTGATTACTTTAGTGTTTCTCAACCTTGGCAGCTTGAAGATGTGTGGACTTCAACTCCCAGAATTCCCCAGCTGTGGGGAATTCTGGGAGTTGAAGTCCACACATCTTTAACTTGCCAAGGCTGAGAAACACTGCCTTATTCTATAGGATACCCACCTTGAAAACCTGCAAGTCACCTTCCCCAACAAATAGTAATGCCCACAAAACAGGTAATTGTGACCCACCCAATATAGCACCATTTCATGTACTGTACCCAAATTAAATCTTTGCGACAACGCTTGGCTCTTCTTTCCAAGCTCCGGTGCCACTCCCAAATCTCTAGATTTTTAACCGGTTCCATTCTCAGGGATCTTGGCTGCAGATTTTCACTCAGATGGCCTCTAGTGTGCTATTTACACGGACTCTCCAGTCAAATGTTCCTAGCCACAATCCACCAACTTCACAATATTCCCTGCAGAGGCCAAGGACTCTGAAATGACTCTTTTTTTTAAGACTACAGATTTTCTTTTAGAATCTGGAACAGGAGTGGAAAGGTATTAATTCAAATCAGCGCAACGACTTCCCTAGCTATTTCTCCTTAATCTACACAGTTAACAAGGAAACCGTTGAGGAAAACACATTCCTCCTGTGTCATCCACGATGAAAGAAATACAAAGAAGTTAACCTAGGTAAACCAGACAGGAAGAACGAAGTTTATTCTTCAGTCCATGCCATGGTTAATTCCCTTCTTTTAAAAAGGCTCAAATGTCTCCAGCAGTCTCTTGTGCTTTATCGATGGTACCCAGCGTATTCTGTGGTTTTGGGTCCCGCTCCTTTGGAAGCAGACTGAGCAGTGGAAGTACAGTTGCAGTTAGGACAGTGGTGGTATGAAGGAGTTCGGTGGTGATGGGAAGATCTCGACATAGAAATGGCCGAAGCGGCAGCTATCATTGGCATGGAGAACCACGGATTGCAAAATGGGAGAATGCTGGCCCAATGAGCTTGCATGGCTGATAAGTCTGGATACATGGTTGGGAAAGTGGGCAGCCCCATCATTGGTGCAAAGGGACTGTTGGGTACAGGAGGTATGACGTGATACAAAGAGGTGGCGGATGTGGTGGTGGTGGAATCGATCTCGTGTGTGTTGACTCGAGCGTGGTTGGTATGCTGGGGCAGATGGAAAGGTGCCAGCTGGTTTATCTTGTTATCAGTGTCCTCAGGTGGCCCCTGATCGGAGGCCCTTAAAGGGGTTGGAGAAGCAGCAAATCCACTCCTAAGCCGACCTACTGTTCCAGCAAGGCATTTTGTCACTGTAGGCTTCCGGAGACCAGATTTATGCATTTTGTCCTTGGGGGACGTTGTAAGGAAACTGTTGTCCCTGGAAGAAGGTCCCAGAGAAGTTGGACCTTCTGGGCTTCTTGACCTGCTCTTCAAGCAGATTTCACTGAAATCTTCCTCTAATGAGAAAGCAACAGGTGGTGTGTTTTTGATCCCAACTCTTCGCTTGCACCTCGTGAGAAGGTGAGGACATCCTCTCTTAAAATTTGGGTTATGGTAGAATTGTAGCTAGAATGGGAAAAAAATAGGAAGAGAAGTGGTTAACCTTCTATGGATGAATAAAAAGCTAATACAACTAAGGCTTTTCTTTTTGTTCATCATTTCTCGATCTTGCCCTGAAGATAGGACTTTCTTTCAAGCCCAACATACAAATATTGTAATCTCCTTAGTCCTACACTCAGAGGAGTGCATTAATTCAGAATTCATGGACACTGGCATTGAAGATAAGGACAAACAGGTATCCATGTCAGCACTGAAGTTTCTAAGGTGTCATTAAAAATCGTAAATATCAGTTCAGATGGACATATTTTTGGAAGATGTAATTCATACACAGTTCCTCTTAAATGGGGAGTCTAGAAGGAGCAAAGTGGTTTGCATGTAATTTTCCTGATTTAGGGTCAGAATTTATAATGGCCAACTTACAGTCCTCTTCAAGGAGACAGAGCAGCATTGTAGCCTAGAAAATAACATGAGCATAAGGGTAGTGGTATTGCCCAAATGTTAGGGGTGCAGCTAGCAATATTAAAGGGCAAGGTGAGTGCACAATGAAGGAGAATTTAGGGGCCCAGCTAAAAGCCTCTAACCAAATCTGTCTTTCAGGGAAAATACCACTGCCTCGATATAAGGGGTCATGACAGAAAACACTATCCCAGGGAAATTAAAATTGTCAACTCAGCCATAAAATATTAAGAAGGCCAAGGAATGCTGACGAGCTGGGAAAAGATACTGGTATTCAGAGTTACACTCAAGTGGCTTCAGTGCACGTGATGTGTTATTACCGAAGTAAATACCTGGTCGCTCTATCCAATCACTTGTTTTTATACGTCTATATAGAGTGACTGTAACCCCACTTCTCTTTGCCTCTGATGTTGTGAATAAGCCAGTTTGTGTTTCAGTGTAATGGGTCCTGGTCTCTGGTTCAAACATACCCCTAAAAAAATTCTACTGCAAGAACTAAAATCAAGAAACAAGTCTGATGAACCAAAATGAACACAGATTGCTAATCATCACTGGAATCAAACTCTATCATTCAATTCTAATGACTTCCACAGAAAACTATTTTATTCTTTGTTTAAAGAAATACTTTAAAATACTTATTTTAAATCAACTTAATAGCAGAGTGTCACTGAATTGGTATCTGCTTGCAGGAACAGCTGGGAAACGACAGGGTTTGTACGCTTCTTTTCTGTACATGTCCATGGACATACTTGGTAGCGTATGCCATTCGACCTGGTAACACTTACCTCTAAGCAGACATAGAAAGGACTCTGTTTATTTAAAGGTATTGTTCCCAAATGTAAGGACAGTGCTGCTTGGTAACATGGAAGGTAAAATGTTCATCTAAATATCCACGAACTGAATAAATGCTGTATTTTTAATTGCTGATCTCAAGTCACACTTTTGCCTTAAGTTTTAATTCTTCGAAGAAAGTTCAGCAGGCAACGTGAACTAAATCAAAACGTTTTTAAGCCCCACTTTTGAGTAGAAAAGAAATATTTCAAATATGTCTCACGAAGTCGGTTCTTTTAGATGGCACATACCCAATGAATTGGATTGAGATTTTAACCTGCTTAGTAGATCCACTGAAAAAGGAAAAAAAATCAGTGCGTCTTTTAAGGCATGAATGAAAATGGATGCTGTTCAGTGTTTTCACCAAAAACTAGAACCATATCTGATTGCAATAGATACCCTATGCTTTGGATGTATTTAACAAGATTTACTGTAATATGGGTTTAGCCTATTTGTTTTAAATGGTTTTAATGAATAAATTATATTATTTAGTTTTGTTTTAATTGTGTACGGCACCCACATGAAAGTGAGGTGGGTAGCTACATAAATTCAATAAATGAATGAATGATGCATCCTGCTTGCAGAAAGAAGACGGTATATGCCATCTTTGTTGGAATGCGCACGTTCAAATACACATAGGATGTATTTTAGTACATCAAATAAACTAAGAGTTATATTCATTTCTTTCCCTTTTTATGCACCAGGATATCTAACACGGAAGGTTGATTATACCACCACCATTGCAACGGAATATAAAACCAAAATCACATTTTTTTTGTTTGCTCTACAAGCTGTAATTGCAACAAGAGTATGCTCTGAAGTAGACTTTTCCAACTTATCCAGAACAGCTTTTTTGCCATAGCAGAAATACTGCTTTTATACAGAATAGAATTAGCACCAATCAGCTGTCACAGTGGTTCCGCAGAATTGGCTCATCCAAGTATCTGCTCCTGGCATACCGAATAAACTGTCTTTTAATGGTTTAATGGTAACGACTCACAGGCTGGAGAAATCTAGTACATAAAGCCATAAGACACTTACTCATCCAAGAAGCAGTAACTGCCTGGGTTCACACAATATACTGGTCCATCTTGTGTGAATTTAGCCACAGTAGTGTCCTATTGTACATTTGGGTGGTTGCAACAAACCTATCCTGTATTCAGTTAGCACCTTCCCCCCCTTCAATGAAACAAATCTTTCGTTTACAGGCATAGCTCCCAGGAGAGGAAAAGGAAAGATCATGTTCCTTTGTCAATTAACTTCATGATGATATATACAATATTTTTTGAGTCACGTCCATCCACAATTATGACATTTCTTTTTGTAGGGGCCCAGGAACCATTTGCATTCTGTACTTGTGGGGGAAGGCAGGCGACGGTGTGGGCCCAACATGGAAGCTAAGGGAAGGCGAAACCACAATTCCTTGTTTTGCAAAAGCCGTGCTAGGCCTTACCTTGCTAAACGCGTAAGCGGCTTTTTCTTCCGCTAAAAATTCAACGAGGGAGGCCGATCTTTGGAAATTCTGCCTCATCTTGCTAAAGCCGTAGAGGTTCAGCTGACGAATGAAGCTCTTCATGCAGTCAGTTTCAAAGATGCGCAAAGGCCCTTTCCTTTCCAGCACCTCCTTCTTGAAAAGCTCTTCGTCGATCACCACGCAGTTCCCGTCATCGTCCCACCACAGAGACTTAAACTGATCGCTTTCGACGATCTTCCAGAGTTTCTTGGGGAAGGTGAGGGATAGAAAATCATTGTCTTCGAGAGCGCCTTCTTCACAGAGTGCAAGGCGTGGCCGTTTCGCCCAGGGCCCATCGCTCAGAGCTTGAAAGGCATTTTCTTCTATCATAGACCTCAAAGCAAAGTCGCCGGCTGCGGTTTTATCATGCAACGGAGTGGAGGAAATTGACATTGCAGGAGGAACCATTTCATCTTCAGCTGAAATAGACTGAGTTTGCACAGTGGGAAGATCTGTATCCAATTCCCTCTTATCACCCAGGTAACTTTCAGCTGTAGCCATTTATGCTGTTTGTCAAACCATGCCGATAAGGTGCCGGCAGGTCTATTAAAAATGATGCTAGCTGGCAGGAGCTTCAAGAAGGAGTTCTAGAACATCACAATGCTTATCTGGTGCAGGTGTGACATCACACAATGAATGCTGGTTTCCTAGCAAACGAGATCATAATGACAGGAAAAGATACTGAACTGAGCAACACTTATTGCAGCTGTACTGAACAAGGAAAGAGGGTTGGGCGGGAGGAAAGAGAGGAGTTGAGTTATATAGCCATTAACAACCCCCCCAGCCCTTATAAATTGCCCATCAAGGCCAACAGTGGAGATACAGTACGTGGAAAGATCCCATATTGTTAATTAAAACAAAGAGATCCTTCTATGCAGCTGCGGACGCTGAAAAGGAAATTCAAGATAAGAGAATACTGCATTTCACCTCCAGAACCAACCTTAATATTTGCTAAGAAGGTGCAAGTTTATAATGCAATAGGGAGATTTTGGAATCTAAAACATACCCTTTAACTTATGAAGGGCAATTTCCAGCTGAAAAGCCGAGTTCTCTGACAGATGTTGCATCAAAAAAAGCTGTCCTCTTCCATTAGGGATATTGCAGAATATTTTGCACAAACTCATGCACTATTCCCCAATTCTCATCACAACTACTCTCTCCATCCTCCTCGTGTATTTTCCTGCTGTTGTGGCAGGGAGCATTTTCCTAGCATTTGTACAATGCCTTTTCTCTTTCTCCTTATGTTACTTTTTTCATGTTTCTGATCCTGATGGTAATTCTAAGAAACTCTCACATCAGTAAAGTCCTCCTTAAATAGATCCTATCTGACTCCCTTTCCACCTCAGTCTAAACAGACATTTCACACAAAGCCACTCCCAGCTGACTTTTTTCACTGTTTGCAAGAAAATATGCTTGCAGAATTCCGTATGTTGGTAAGCTTCGTACAAAAACAAAGAACTCGGCAAACTTGGGGATGCTTTATTGAACAGGCAAAAAGTGAGGGTGTGAGAAATCAGTATTGCCCAATGGTAACATTTAACAAAAGTGGAAAGGCAACTTTTTGGAAAGACGGCAGTTTCTCCCCCCACCCCACCTCTGACGGTACAAAGATTACAGCTATTTACAGAATAATTTACATACCTTTTTCAAGGCAATTTAATCCGGTAGCGGAAGAAGAAGCATCAACAGTCCTACCCGAGGACACGTCTGAATAGTAACATTCATGGTTCAAGGGGAAAATCAAAAGGCATGAGGAGCCTTGGGTACGGTACTTCAACAGAAATGGAAGCCGAGAGGGACACAAAATAGACCACGCACAAGTGATTACGCATTTCATACAGCCTTTTAAAAAATACTTTTACATATTTATACTGTACAGACTTTTTTTAAATATATTACATTGCCAAAAGTTCATATAAATACTATATACAGGGGAGCATGACTTCCACCAGTGAGGAAGGTTCACAAATCAGAAACCTCCTTTCTGTTTCTCCAACATACATACAACCCACTCCAGGACAGCTTGAGTGCGAAAGGCCTTCGTGGGTCTTGTCTACGTGGAAGGGTGGAGAGTTTGGGGTGGGGTGGGGTATCGTGAAACTGTATTACCGGTGGCGAACGGTGACTTGGACACTCAGAATTGAACACAAACCCAAGACTGACGTTCTGTCAACAGAGACTCAATGGTTTCCATTTGTGAACCTTGGCAGAATTACTGTTCTCTTTCCACTTTTATGGGTGTGGCATTTTGCACGCAAGCAGATGGATGCTTCTGAAGGAAATGACATTAATACAAATCTACATTACAAGCCACCAAGGACCAAATCTCTAGCCATAAACAAAGTAAGACAAAGGCATGAATTAAAAAAAAAAATGTTGGCCACAGATACCCAGTTGTGATTTCACGGGGAGAAGTCTGTCCTTTTCCAGTTCACTTTTTAATCCGGCATATCAATATTTAGTTTGGGAGGTGGTATAACATACTTTCCAGGACTCTGCGTAATGACCACCCCGGCCTTTTTTCGAAACATTGGAGCGATTTTGGGTGGTTCGGGGACAGGGGTTTCTTCAGTTTCCTCATTATCTTCGTGATGTAAATCGTAAGAAATGTTGCCATACTCCCTCAGGAATGGGAAGATCTCAAGGAGAAACTGGCAGAAGTCTTTGCGAATTCCAAACCACCCTGCGCAAAGAAAGTTGTTGACAAAGTCAGTCCCCAACCCAACTGAGGAGTCCCTCTTCCCCCTTTCACTGGAATCACAGTAGGAAGGAGACACAGCTCCACCATCACACACTTACAATGATTGCCCCCTTTCTGTCCGAATGTGGTTGCCATTAAAGTGATCAGCGAAAGCCAAAGCGGGACAAATATGGGTATGTAGGAGAAGGTGTTATGTCCATCCAGTCGGTGCACAAGCAGGATCTAACAAGACAATTGGACAGCTTCAGTATCGGGGGAGCTGCAGTCTAGCTAGCATTAAATCCTTCTATGCATCAAACTGAAATGGCTGTGGGCAACATTAATGAGTGCGAATCTTCCAACCTTTCTGGAATATAATTGCACAGATAATCTGACAACATAAAATGGATGCACAGGCCTAAGGGCCTCCTTACTCATCCCTTGTGTTTCAAAGAGGCTTCTTTGAAAACAGGAACCAGATAGAAAGCAATTCTACACCAGATGAGCAATTTAAAATATGGGCAGCTTCAGTATGCTATCAGGCTCCTGGAGTTACAAAAACAGACCAAAAGTTGGGGGCCATGTGCAAAGCAAGAAGTTTCACCTGACATGCAGGCCTCAAGTGTACAGGTTCAAACTCTACTCTGCTATCAGCCGAAATGGAAAGAATTATACAAAATTAATGTCAATATGCACATCAATTTAGGATAGAAAGTTCCCAGAGATCACAAAACTCAGGGTTTTTTGATATGGGACTTAGGGTAGGAAAAATATGTGGCCCTTCAGATGCTGCTAGACCACAATTCCCACAATCTCACAACGTGAGAGATGGGGTTTGCCTACCTCAAAGGTGAGTAACGGAACCACGATGGTCATCCAGCTGACTGCCATAGTAATGTGCGTTCTTCTTTGTTCAGCAATCACATCCATCGAGCGTAAGAATAAGACAGACCAGACAATGTAATACAGCACAACCAAACAGAGAAAAGACATCAGGATCCACAGAGGGACACAAACCACCTAGAAATTGAAAGGGGGGGGAGACAAAGTCACCTATCGCTCAAAAGGATTACTCATCTCCATTCTACGCATCACATATTTAAAAATCCGAGTTCTAGCAGTGAGTATGAATAAGTTTCGAAGTGAAGTGTTAATATATTTTTAGCAGCATGCAAGGGTTTTTTTTGCTTTAGCATTCTATAACATGCTTTCTATGGTTTTTAACCCTACCTCCCAGTCCTACCTACAGGCCTGGAATTTCCCAGCAGAATACCACCCAAGTATTAACTAGGTCTGCTTAACTTTTACAGATGTTGATGATTTAGATTTATTAGAGTTGCTCACTCCGAAAGACTCAGCTGCAACTATGTCATAATTTAAAAACCTATATTCCTTATTTTGGTATCCCAACTGCTGCTTGCGTAACAGCCCTGACATTCTGAAAAGAGAATTATATATAATTGCACTTTACGTACAAGCCATGGCCACTTGATAATTTCATCCAATCGGAGTGCAATAAATATGAACTGGAGAATATTGACGGAACACAGGATTTCCAGCTAGGAGAGAACAAAAGCAAACTCATTACAATCAAATGGATTTTGCTACAACCAGTAATGAATATCTTGCTTGTTGTAGCAAAGTACAAGTTACGATGTACCTTGCAACTTACCGCAGGATATTCTAGTTGAATAGAATTTTGCTCTTCATTTAATGAGGGGAACATCAGTCAATTATGTGTGTGTGTGTGTGTGTGTATAAAAACATAAATATTCTGAATTATAACTTATAGCCCAACACCTCTAAAGAGCACTAGATTGGGGAAATGTCACACTGCCCCAAAGGCACACAAACCAATAAATTATGTACACAAGGACTCCACAACTTTACTAAAAAATTATTTGGAACTAGTATTCAACTATGATCCACTCTCCAGTTTTCCAACGGTGACCATCCTCACCTCCAGAGATCTGTCATGCCGGAAGCCCCACACGCAAGCAGCCACTGATACTGGAGATACAAAGAAGAGGGGCATGAAGACCAGTAGCCAGAAACGGGTTCCTCTCTCGATTCCATCACAGACCAGAACTTCAAACATCAGCAGAAGAAGGTGGATACCGACAGCAATTAACATGGCTTTGAACTCCACACATGTTTCCCCTTCTGCTCTAAAGAGTGGGAGTTAAGTTTCAGTTCTGTTAGTTCACACTACTAGTTCACCCCAACATTCCCTGACATTTGGCTGAGCTTGGTCACTGAGCATTACCCGTTTCCAAGGTGAAGATGCTAGGCATGGGAAAGAAACACTTTGGCTGGTTTCATCAAACATGCTAAACAAAGAACAACACAATTGCTATGTTTGTGTAGTATGTGATGCCCAACAGAGAAACTGAAATGTGGCTGGATATGATACCCAGGTTCACACAATGTACTAAGATAATGCTTGGATTCCCATAACATGCTGAATAACAAACTACACCACCCCATTTTCATTTAGGTTTATGCCTTGTGTGAATCCACTCTATTATTTATTAAAAAAACAAAACAAAACAAAAACCAAATATATATCCAAGGCATGTCCCCTGGTTCAGTAACTACAGTTATATAGTGATCCAAAGATGGCCCTCTTTTGGTAGCTACTTGGAGACATATATCACAAAGGGATCAAGCGTGTATGACAATGGTACCTACACAATTGTTCATCATGGGACGTACATGAATCTTCAAAAGACCATTTGCGAAAATAATCATGCTGCTCATAAATAAGTTCGCAAAGTAAGTATATGTTACTCTTACCGATATTGTGGGTTTCGGGCCCATACGCCAGTTCCGACTGAGGCACCCACAATAACCATTAATTTCCACAGCCATATTGGAGCAAACACTGCCCAGTAGCTCCACTCAATCTTGTCATCCAACCGGAGAGAAAGCAGAATTGAGAACAGCAGCAGGCAGGCATAAATAAGAAATTTGCTATGGAAGAAAAAGAAAAAGAAAAAGGTGGTGGTGGGGGGGATCACTTTCTGACATTATCACCTTCAGAATCTTTATCTGTATGTTGTATTTCACAACCAAAGACTGAAGACATAAACCAAAGTTGAACTGGAGACAGCAAAGATTTCTGATAGGGCATTGAAACTTCTAATTTTGAATCCTTTTCAGCAGCTTGCAGTATACTTTAAAATCATAATTTTATCTCCCTGTTTCACTAATGCCAAGATGGTACGATGTTTTAGACTAAAACATATGACTTCCTACTTTGCCTCAAAGCTCTTTAGAAAACATCTGCAGCACTGTCTACTGAGAATGAAAATGTTTTCCACATGTACTACTGAGATTTAGCATGATTCTAGTGATGCAGAGAACCACACATTTATAGAACTAGCAAACTATGAAAGAAAAAGAACAGCTGTCTTATCCCAGAGAGATGAGATCCAGCACTGTGAGATTTCATATAGCAACACCTCATATGCACCAAGCTGTTTTGCCTTCCCAAACTACAACTGTCTTGCAATATATTGCAATAAAATCAAAGTTCACTGGGATGAAAGCAAATTCAGCTCCCTCCAGGACCAATGCTCCCCCCCCCCCACCATTTTGACCAAGGGAGAACTTTAGAGGGCTTTGTTTCTGTTCCCATTATCCATAGCTCATTCCGTCCTCCAGAATGGCTACGTCTGAAAAAGACCGGAATGGTATTCTGCCCGACTGCTGAACTGCTTTGAATGCACTTCAACCTAAGCTTCCATGCTTTTCAATTATCAGTGGAATTCCGGATACTGGGAAAGTTTCAGATACTTTCTAGTCTCTTAAGATGCAGCTGAATAGCATGGCAACGGTTCCACAGGAAACCAAAATGGACCTCTTGGCTCCACAAATGGAGTTTCTGTGATCCGGCGCATGACCCTGAGTGGTAAAAATCACACAGACACCAGGTAAAGACGCATCTCCTTTAATGCAGTGCTTGTACTTCTCTTGGTTAAAAAAATCGTTAGCAGGGAATACAACAGCCTTTCTTCAGCTGCCTCCCCCTAGGAAGCTGACTAACACGACAGCAGCTGTCTTCAAACTGTCATTATTCAGTCAACACAAAGGAGAGAAGATTATGAGTTGAGAAGCTGATGCCGACAGCGACGGCTCATCTTCTGAGGAGCTGCAATTACAGATGTATTTAAAACAAGAGCGAGAGGGTGCAAGGAGAACAGCGTCGTATTGAAGCGATTCTCAGATGATTGGTTTTATTTGTTGTAGCTTTATGCCACCTAATAATGGGATCTTTCTGGACAGCTTAATGCCAAGAGGATAATGAGTGAACTTGGTGACGTTCTTTGGGTGCAGTAAGGCAGACAGGCAATTTATGGGAGGGCCACAGTCGTCAGACGTATCATCAGGTGAAATAAGACTGAGGGAGTGGAAAGCAGTTTGGGGAAGGGCATGCTAGAGACATTGGTTATTGGATTGTCTTAAGCTACAAGCTACCCATCAGATGTGTTCACTAAAGGCACAAAGCCCAGCAACATTCCCTATAGGGCATGCACATGACAGCATTCTACTCTCTTCCTCAAGATGCAATATAACAAGGAGGGTGAGTTATTTGCATCAAGGCATTTCCATAGCAAGAATGCTGCTCTCTCAAGTAACTAAAGAAATCTGCATATGTAAGGAACCCAATGTATTGGAGCCAGAGTTGCTAAACCGCCTCTCTGCCCCACTGTGCCATCTTGGAAACCCAAAAAATCTTCCCACTAATACAGCACACAAAGCAATAACTCTTGAAGCACAGAACCAGTGAGTGACCAGGCAAGGGTTCCAAATCTGTACTGACAGGCTCCCTTCTGTCCTGTTTGGCTCTCACAGAGCTATCTGGCAGTGAAAGCCCAGTAGCAGTCATGACTGGGAAGCTTTCCCCAATGTTTTTAAAAGGGCTGAGCAAACTCCTAAGGCTCGATTTGTACTCCGTGGTTTACCTGATCTGTTAAAACACTCTTAATACAACACCCAGCTCCTATCTTCAGAAGGCTGCAGAGCCAAGGACTAGCCTAATTAGCGAAAATGAAGAAGGATGGAATCCACAGTGCACAGGATGTAATATAAAAGGAAGTTGCCATTTTTACAAGAAGACTTTTAAGAGAAAAGTAGGAAATTGTTCTTCCTTCTATAGGGATAAGCAGAAACTAAAAGGGTCAAAACAACCAATTCTGAAAGCTCTTTCCTGTTTAATGGGCTATTATTTTACTTGTATAGTTTCCTCTATTCCAAGGACTTGGTGTGAAGTTCTATAAACACTTGTTGAAACTACAATTTTACTCTGTAAAACAGAAGGCAGTCTGTACTCCTCCCAATGCTTCAGATTCCTCCAAATTCTACCAGCATGACCAACAGTCAAAAATGATGGGGGCTACTGTTCCAACACCAGAAGCGTGCTTTAAAACAAACTATTTTAAAACCCAGAACCTTATTTTTAGATTACTTTCCTGGTGCTATCAGCATATTTTCTGTCCCAATAGGTAAGTAAGAACCTTTCCTCATTAGGACAGTTTCTTTTCCTCATCCTTAAAAACTACAGCCCTGTGGCAAAACAAGCTTTGACTTTCCTTTATTGTCTAATACTTATGATTTGAAAACAGCTCAGAATATGGCGTAATCCAGGGTTCCTCAACCTCGTCAACTTTAAGACGGGTGGACTTCAACTCCCAGAATTCCCCAGCCAGCCTGGGGAATTCTGGGAGTTGAAGTCCACCCGTCTTAAAGTTGATGAGGTTGAGGAACCCCGGCGTAATCAATAGGATACGTGACAAATATTCCATCAACCAGTGCAAGTCATAATAGTTACAGGACACTTCCACATTCAGGCTTGTATTTATTAATCATACTTAGCAGTAACATGTTTTGTTTATTTGTGGATTAACACACCATGTAAAGCTAGTCTTGCAATTTACAAACTATTAGGATATTGTATGAACCCAGTTGACTGCAGCTTTTCAAGCAAGTTTTGACTTACCATAATAAACCTAGTGATACAGTCATCATACCTTTGAATACTAAGTCTGATAAACAGAAGAGATGGACTGTCTTCAAATTCCTCTTGTGGTTTTCCTTGAGATATCTGGCACCTTACTTTTGGAATCCAAGTGGCTAGATTTGAAAGATTCCAATCAATTTGAGCTATTTTTATGTTTCTTAAAAGCATAATCTAAAATCTCCTGAACTAAATTTCGCTTCATCAAGTGGTCTCAACCAAGTTATTGTCCATCCTCCACTCACAGCTGAACAAGGAGAAAATAATGCCACCTTGATTCAAAGACTATTGTAAAAATTAACAAGATAAATGTACAATAAACACTTTGAATGCCCATAGCAACATATGCTAGGAGAGAGTAGCTATTGTCCCTTTTTCAACCCCCAAAGAAAGGGTATGGTGTTGTAGACTATGCACTGGCCTGTCTGCTGCAGGACGAAGCTCAGTGGGTAACTTTGGATCAACTGTGATCTCACATCAAAGAACTGTTAACTGAGACTGTAAGATAGGAAAGCAATACCCAAGAACTACTAGCCACAAGAGTTCCTACTACTACTTCAAACTGTACCTTTGAATGCCACATATATTAACTGAGCCCCTAAGAGCATGCTACAAATATAAACAGATACAGATTAGTTTCTGTCCAATCATTTTTGCATAACATCCCTTAGATTGACCTGAATTTCACAACCCATCCTCTCTATTACTGCAGATAATTTAATTACAGTAGGACATTTCAGTCCAAGCACAGTTTTTCGGGGGTTATGGGGGACACAGGCCAGAGGGGGCCAACTTTGGAGCAAGGAATGGTGTATTCGAACAGCAACATTAGGTACAATACACGCACAGATCCCTGATATCATTACATGACAAGCCTGTTTCAATGAACTCATCTTCCAGCCAATGTTGCTCCTTCGTAGAACGTAAAGGGAATGGCCTTGAAGAACAGAAGGTAGGCTGCCACCAAGGCCACAGTCAGATCAAAGAGGCCTGAACCCAGTTCAAGAAAGTAACTTAAGTAAACATCTCAGACAGGCCCCTTCCTAGTTCAAACAGAGATGAAGTGAGGGAGGGGAAGTACATTCAGGCTTGCAAGATTCTGTTACTATAGCTCAGTGTTTTTCAACCTTGCTTCGACCATGCTGACTGGGGAATTCTTAACACATCTTAAAGTTGCCAAGGTTAAAACATTACAATAAAAGTAGTCCTGACCTACACAGCATTGATTTCTCAGCCTGGTCCACCTGGTAGGGCTGATATCTTTCCTCCCCTGGCCTCTTCTCAAGGTCTCCATCCCCAAGTCCATGGGGTCTATTGACCGCATGTCCATTGTGAGAGACCCTTGGAACCTAAGACCAACTCCCCTCTGGACGCCATCCTAAACAACAAGGCGTCACTATACTACACAGACTATATTATCCTATACTAGGGAACTATAATGGTGGCAAAGCTATTTGCGTGGCTGGGGAGACATGGGTTCAAATCCCCGGGCGCTTCCCGTGATGCCTTGATCCGCTCCCCCTCCTTCAGCCCAACCTACCTCGCAGGGTTATTGTTGTGGGGATGAAAATCAAGGGGGGGCCATCCCACCCACCGGGGGTGGCCATGAGCTCCCAAAGGGAAGAGGAGGACGTTTTTCCAAAATACAACTGGCCAAGGCAAGGCCATCTGGAACGGTCCAGGTGCTCTGAAGATGGCTGCGGCCGATGGGAACCGGCTGGGGCTTATGGGGACTGTAATCCAGACCTACCCCAGAGGGATAGGTCTCTTCCCCGCTCCCCCAAATATTGAGTTGTGGTGAAGGTCGCCTCCCCCCACCTTCCCCTTCTTCTAGGACTTCCAGCTCCCCCTCGCTGGCCCCGCCCCTTCGGCTA
Source organism: Python bivittatus (assembly GCF_059951505.1). NCBI lineage: Eukaryota > Metazoa > Chordata > Lepidosauria > Squamata > Pythonidae > Python > Python bivittatus. The sequence goes on from NW_028277094.1 coordinate 8,987,077, forward strand.
GGCCCCGCCCATTTCCGGCCTCCCCTCACCTCGGATTGAAATCTTGAAACAGGCCCCTCAGGTTCATGGCGCTCCCCCCGCCCTCGCCGTTGCCGCCGCTCTGTCACAACGGCCACATCGCGGCTCCAGCCCGAAGCCCGCCCCGAAGCAACCGAGCTCCCGCCTCAGCTCCACCAACCGTCCGCCGCGTCCCCTTGACTCCGCGGCCGGCTTGCACTGCGCCTGCGCCGCCGCCGGACCGCGCACGCGCAGGCTCGAAGAGGCGGAGCCGGCCCCGCCCCGGTCTCTCCGCGTCGAGACTTTCCTTCCTTCCGCACCTTCTTGCTCCGCCCCCTCACGCTCGCTGAGGTGACGTAGGACGCAGTGAAGCCGTGCCCTGTACTGGGGGTGGCGGGCGGAAGTCTCTGCAGAGGTTGGGAAGTTCTAGGCGAGGGAAGATTTACGGCGGATTCGGATAGCGGCTAAAGACGTGTCTGGAGGGTTGCTATTTATTAGGGGCAGCAGTGGATCCATGCATTTTATTTATTGCAGAAGGGAGGCAAAGTAGAGGGTAAAAGAAAGAGGAATGATTTGCATGCTTTTGAGTTCCCGGATGAAAAGAAGGCTATAAATGCAGCAATGACAAAAATAGATAATTAGGCTGCAGAGCGTGGTGGGGGCAGACCCAGACGCCTGGCAGCGTCGGCGGAAAGACCCTGATCTGGTCTAATTCGAGTGAGTGGTTGCACTTGTGAACTGACTTTTCTCTGCTATGCAAGGTTTTAATGCCTGGGCGACTCAGAAACCAGTGATGAAGCCTGGCCACTTCATCTGCCCTTTAAATTCTGTTTTATTTTATGGCTCGCCCATGACAGCTATTGACGATCATTATTAGATTCTAGAAATGTCTCTTAACCAGCTGCTACTAACTGATTCTGGGCTGGGAGATGAAAGTCTTTGCCGGGCTTCTCGTCATGGACTGCAGTAAACGAGCTGGGGGTCCGTGGGAGGCTGTTCAGGGATGGGTTCCTCGTGACGAGAATTCAGTAGGACTAAAAATCCCACCGTAAATATTTTCTAGCAAAGGAATGACTTGGCATTCCTTTGCATACTTTCCCTAACTGCCTACCACTGGAGGTGATGCCTAAAGACACTGAGCCCTTTGCAAGGGCTCTGCCACGAGCTGTACTGGCACCAGAAACTGGGTGTAAAATAATCCGCCGAGTAATCCTCCAGAAGTAAACCTGCCACGTTCAGTGGGACAGACTCTCGTATGGTGTTATGTAGGATGCTTGCATTAATACTGTTATATATTCTATTGAGAGCCAGTTTGGGGAAGTGGTGAAGGCACCAGGCTAGAAACCAGGAAACGGTGAGTTCTGGTCCCACCTTGGGCATGGAAGCTGGCTGTGTGACCTTGGGCCAGTCCCTCTCTCTCAGCCCCAGGAAGAAGACAATGGCAACTTCTGAAAAACCGTGCCAAGAAAACTGCAGGGACTCAAAGGTGTCTACTAATAACAACAATTATTAGCCATTCTGGTTAATATCCTGATGTAACAAATAACTGACTTCCTGAGATGATGAATAAATTAACTCTGGCGAGGAAAACAGCCTTTCAAGCACTTGTAAACAGAAGTTTGTGAAATGTTTCCAATATTTACTTGGAATTCCAACTAGCTGGACAGATCAAAGCAGGGTTTAAGTTAAGAAACAATATTTGCACCGATTGAACAGAGATGGTAGACTCTCTAAGCTGGATCCCATAACAAATCTTAGGCATCTGTTCCTAGCTGTGATAGTGCCAAAATGATGAAATGTGTGTCATAACTTCATGATGTAAGCTCCGCCCTTGCCTACTTGCATTGTGACATCACATTTTGGCAAAGTGTGCACCGAGACATATTTCATTACTTGCCAACCCCCCATGCATCCTTGCGCTTATGGTCCTTTCCAGATGACCAGCATTTCCATTTTCCAAGTCTTCTGATTTCATTACACAGCAGGCTTGAACAGGCTATTTTGATTGCTTAAGCAAGCAGAAGGGTTTGAGGATGGACAAGTTGCCTTCTGTTGCCCATTTATAGCACTCACAGAGTATTAAAAACCATCCAGGACAATCCAGAGATTATGGGCTTATAGATCAAGCTGTAAAATAAAATTCAACATTATAAAAACTCATGAAAAAAACCTCAAATTCAAAGTAGCCCACTTCCAAGTAGATAGGAAGCAAAGCATGGATGTAAGTTCTCAAAAGCTTGTCTGAAAAGCCATGTTTTAATTATGTTAAGGAGTGCAGAGTCCTTGGTGCTCTCTGAACTTGGTTGTTTTCTTGCAGACGTTTCATTACCCAACTAGGTAGCGTCATCAGTGCTAGAAGGGAGTGGGGTTTACTCTCTGTTTATATACAGTAGCTTGCCCTGTCAGTGTTGGGGATGTGTGTGTTGCTTTCTCCTTGGTAGTTCCTTGATGAGGCTGTTGTTTACTGCTGGATTATTTGTCTGAGTGCTTTTTGAGTGCTTCCTGCCACAAAATGGAAAAAACTTGTATTGCCTGATTTTGGGCAATTGTCATCAGGGGGCCCCAAAAAGGGGATTTTTGAGATGAGCTTTCCTGAGGCTTCAACTTACCCATTCTAAGTCTGCTCTGGTGATTTCTGAGGCTCCAAGAAAGCCTTTCCTATCATCTGTTACCTAAGATCCTTATCAACTAGAGGGAATGCTCAGTGTAGGACTTTCTCCATGCAAAACATGCTCTTTTTTTCATTATGGTCTCTTCAGAAGATGCTGCAGGAAAACGCTTGGAGGAAACAAAGTGTTCCTTGGAATAATCATTTAAAAATCCTACGTTCGCCACCCAGAATCACAATTGCGATATATAAATTGATATCATAAATACATAGGAAAAAGAAACCAGAATTGGCCATCTTCCGGCAAAGCTTAGCTCAGTTACTTGGCCTGCCAATTTCCACCCAGTGTTATCCTGCTGTGACCTACAAATGTCCCAGAAATGCATTTAAAATATGTAATGCAAATATTGGCTGGCTGGCTGGCTGGCTGGCTGGCTGGCTGGCTGGCTGGCAGGCAGGCAGGCAGGCAGGCAGGCAGGCAGGCAGGCAGGCAGGCAGGCAGGCAGGAAGGAAGGAAGGAAGGAAGGAGAGGGAGGGAGGGAGGGAGGGAGGGAGGGACCGACCATCTCAGGGACGGAATGAAGGAAGCTTCCAAATTAGTTTTGATAAATAAATCTAATGCACTCAGATTTCCTGATTTCCCAGGCTGCCAAGATCAAGGAGAAGAAGCAATTTGTCAGAACAACATTAAATGTTTCCTTTCCTGGGATAATGCATAGATGGGAACTTGTGGGTGAATTAAGGTAAGCTGAAGCTGCATTCAGCTAAACCTGCAGTGCCCTCATATGGTTCATCAGCATGATCAGCAAGAAGATAGATGAAAGGCGTAGTGGCGTCCAGACGCAGGAAGCCCCCGTTCTCCTTAGTAAGAGAGACACAACTTATACCACCCTCCCAAACAGTTCTTGCAAGCCCCAGAAAGATCCCCAAAGTTTGAGCAAATTATAATGTGTGGAAAGGAGAAACACAGGAAAATTATTTATCTATTTATTGGGTTTATTTATTTAAAACATGTATATAGCCACCCATTTTACAGCGAACTCTGGGAGACTCCCAACGGTTAAAACAACACCAATAATAAAACAACATAATACATACAAATATCTATTAAAAACCACAAACATTAAAAACCTGGCACCTAAGTTAAGCTTTCCCAGGCATTTCACATTACCTTAACCGTTTTAGTTATTTGGGAGAAGGTGTGTCTCTGTGGCGGCTAAGAGCCGACACTGATGTGATGGCACAATCGGGATTTATGTTATGCCATGCCATGCCATGCCATGCCATGTCACGTTATGTTATTTGTTTTATTAAATTTATATGGCCACCCATCTCACTTTCATGTGACTTGGGGTGGCATACGTAGTTAAAACACAAGGAAAATCACAATCTACCGTTAAAAACAAATTAAAAATTAAAAGCTACATGCAAAAGGCAAGGATAAAAAGACAGAGGAGAGTGCAGTCTTGCCGGCCCCCTGCCATGAAGGGCTTTAAAAGTCCTCACCAGCACCTTGAATTGGACCCTGAAGCAAACTGGCAGCCAATGCAGCCTGCGAAGCAGAGCTGTGACATGAGCTGTTCTCAGAGCGCCCATAACTGCCCACACCACTGCATTCTGCACCAGCTGAAGCTTCTGGATACTCTTCAAGGGCAGCCCCATGTAGAGCGCATTATTTGGGAGCTGACTAGGGCGTGAGTGATGGAGAGCAGGGCCTCCCGATCCAGAAATGGATTTAGGTTTAATACAGTGAGACCAAATTCCCTTGGCAAAAAAAAAAAAAAAAACATTGGTCATCTCTAGCCTGTAGCACAAATGGGCAATCTGCGACTCTCAGCCTGCCAGCCTTCTGGTTTTACTCTCTCTCCTGCTTTGCAAGAGGTGAGCTGGAAGGAGAGGGTTCAGAGAGAGAGTGAAAGGGGAGCACTGGGGGAAAGGGCAGAAATGCTGCTGGATGGAGAAGGGGGTGAGAGTGTGTGCCAAGGCGTGCAAAGCAGGCTGCCAGGGAGCATTCAGGACTGCATGCCTCAGGCCCAGGTGGCCCCTTCCCAGGGACCCCGAAACGTGGGCCGTGCGTGCCGCCCATCTGGGGGCACTTGCCTGCAGCCCATCAGACGCCCAAGCCGTGAGCCGCAATCCTCTGATCCAGCTGCTGAGCCGGCTGGTTCTTGGGGGATGAGTGCCACCTGGCGATCAGCTGGTAGAAGAACCCAGCCCTTCCGCTCCGGCTAGGAAAAGACGGGCAGGCTGCCCGAAAGAAGGCGCCCCCTCCTCCGGGAGCTGTAAGGGCGGGGTCGCCCTAGCGCCCCAGCCAGCAAAAGACCGATGCTCGGCTGGAGCGCCGGCGACCCAGGCGGCAAACTCTCCCTCCCCTCCTCGTAAATTGGGAACGGGAAATCAGGGAACCGGAGCGGGGAGGGCTCTTCTGCGCGGGTCAAAGGCGCAGAGCGCAGCCCGACGCGCGCTTGCTCGGGAGGCAGCGCCCAACGGGGGCTGCGGGCCCGGCTTAGCGGCCTGCGCCGCGCTGCGCTGCGCTCGGCTGGGGCGTCAAGACGGCTCGGCGCGCCCCCGCGATCTCAGCGGCCGCCCCACGGGCGGGGTGGCGCCTGGGAAGCCCTGCCCGCTGCCGCTGCCGCTGCCGCCGCCGCCGCCGCCGCCTCCTCCTCCTCCTCCTCCGGGGACGGCTCGGGAGGCTGCCGGGCCGGGGCGGCTTTGCCAGCAGCCCCGAGCTGGGGGCGGCGCGGCCATGGCACCGGCGCGGCGCCTCGGAGCGGCTTCGTCCTGGCTCCTGGGGACCGTCGCGCTCTGGCTGGGCTGCGGGACCGCGGCAGGTGATGCTCCGGGCGAGCCTCGGGAGCTGCAGCGGGGGGAAGGCGGAGGCGGCCGGCGGGGTCTCTCGGGGTGGAAGCGGAGTCCGAGGCGCGGAGGGAGGGAGGGAGGGGGTGACGAGCCTTCCAGCCGGGTCTGCCGGTAGCCTCCTGGCCAGCAGAATTGGGTTGGGGAGGGGGCACCGCGCATTGGAAAGGATTTGCTTCACACCATCGCTTTTGGATTCTTCGCCCCAGGAAGGCAAAACCAGCCTTGAGTTTCTGGAGATGCGGGTGGCAAAGCCGAGCGTTGGAGATCCACCTGGGGAAAGTTGGGGATCGTTCAGTCTCCAGGCTGTTTGCTCCGTGCATTTATTTCAGAGCGTGGCCTTGATCTCCCACCTTCTTTTGAAAGCGGTCTCCTTGGCGCTCTCCAATCTTGGTGGTTTCCTTGCAGACCACCAAGATCGGAGAGCGCCAAGGAGGCCGCTGCTCATCCCTGAGCTACAGAGATTCTCTTCTACTGGCATTTTGAAAGGGCATCGGACGCTTTCCTTTATTGTATTTTATATACGCAGGGCAATGCCGCAAGGGGGGCCAGGCTGAGGCATAAGTGACAGATCCAAACTCAGCTCATCTGCTTTGTGGCTAAGGGAGCCCTGAACCGAGTCCTTCTGAATCCAGAAGTAGATTAACATTTTTTAAAGTAATTTTTTGATTGCTTTTTAATGAATAACAAAAAGCAAAGACCAAACACAAAATAATAATACACAATCAAGGGGAAAAAAACATTAAAAAGGGTTATTACGAAAAAGTGACAAAAATACAAGAAGGAAAATAAAAAATGTAGTAGTGTATTATCATTATATCAGTAGTTACAAATCTATATTTATCTAATGCAAATATTCAGATGCATATATATTTACCGAAGTAGACTGACATTTTAACCTCTGTAGGTGGTTATGTGCAGCTGGTCTAAACCTCAGCTATATAGCTCTTTTTGTCAGTCACTAAAACCAAATTAATCTTTTTTTAGATTGTTCCATTCCAACGTTCAAAGACGCCAACCTTCAGAATTTTTCCAATGGTCTACAATTACAATACACTTTCAATAAATGCATTTATGAAATTCTCTCCCCTCCCACAACAGTGTTTACAAATGTGGGGGATGATTCATAATAACATGACTAAAACCGCTGTTCACTGAAAACAGGAAATGAACAGAAACGACTAAAACCTCCCTCCATTAAATGCTCTTGCACTGTCCCTAAAGCCAAGGTGAAGATTTTTGGGAAACAGCCTCTTCTGTCTTCCCAGCAGTTTGTTTTTAATTGATTGATTGATTGATTGATTGATTGTCACTCTGAAAGGAAATTAGGTGAGATTATTAAAATATCAAAATCAAATCCGATTAACTGTGTGCATCATCGCATTTAAAATGCGCTGTTTATTTCTGGCATTCATAAAACCTGCTCCCCTAAGTTTATGGAGTTAATCTTTTCAAATGGAATTCTTCCTTTTTCTCTAAGTTTGTTGAAGTCAGCTCCCTTGAAACACAGAGCAATAATCTGACTACGTTTGGTTCTGCTTTCTTTATCCCTTTCTTAGAAAAAGGGTTAAGGAGTTAAAATTAGGAACATTGCAGTTCCACCATGTTCCTTCTTCCCCAATTAGGGTTGGCTGATGGTGCTCAGAGGCCTGCCCACGACTTTCACAAGGGCCTGAATGTTCTCTTTGTGGTTGTGGATGACTTGCGCCCAGCCCTGGGTTCTTATGGGGACTCCCTTGTGAGATCACCGAACATTGATCAGCTGGCCTCCAAAAGTGTGGTGTTCCAGAATGCTTTTGCCCAGGTAATTGACATCTTCTTAACCAGGGTTCCTCAACCTCAGCAACTTTAAGATGGGTGGACTTCAACAATTCCAGCATGGGAATTCTGGGAGTTGAAGTCCACCCATCTTAAAGTTGCTGAGGATGAGGAACCTTGTTCTTAACTATTGATTTTTGGGGGGGGTGGGGGGTGGATGGTATCTTTGGTTCTCCTTGCTGTCTGGAGGAACATCACAAATCCAGTTTTCCTCCCTCTAGCTCAAGGTTTCTCAACCTTGGTGACTTTAAGATAGGTGGACTTCCCAGAATTCCCCAGCCAGCTTGCTGGGAGTTGAAGTCCACCTATCTTAAAGTCGCCAAGGTTGAGAAACCCTGAACTAGCTGTCTGAAAAAAGGTAAACATGATCAGAAGAAGATTGAGAGTGGTTGGTGACTATTACTGACAGAGTTCTTTCCCCAGGAGGACCCTCTTGGTGCCTCCTTTTTAATTTTTTTTCAAGGTGGAGCAAATAAGTTGTTGTTTTTTTTCCAGCTTTTAAGCACTGGCTGTAATTCTGGTTGTCTATATTTATCTGCTCTTTTATGTTTTTAAACATTATTCTGTTGTTATAATTGTTGCTGGGGGTTTCTTTAATAAGACCCTGTGTGAATAGTTATGTCACAGGGTTGGTGTGCTCTTGGCCTCCAGCTAGCTTGGCCTTTGTTTCCGATCACTTCAGTTCCCCTCTACTTACTGGAGAAGAATTATGGGAGTTGTAGTCTGGAGCAACTTCCTTGACTTTCTTCTTGCACACACATATTCAAAGAACTCTTTTTTGTTGTTATTATTTTTGGCATTCTTTGGAAGCCTGAGCTCATAGTGAGCCTTCCTGACCCCATCTTTACAGATTTGGACTACTTTTTAATATTCTGTTTTTATTATATGCCCTTATTTCCATTTTTTAGACTTGTCCTTCTTGTTTCTCAGCGGATCAGAAGGCTATTTATGCAACCACGTCAATTTCATCAGGTGTCTCCCAATTTTCTTTCTCTTCAGTATGGTTTGCGTTTGGGCCTTCATTATCTCCTTTCTCAGAATTCCCCAACCTTGTTGAACCAGGATTTCCTTCCATGGACATTCCATCCTTCTTCCTTTTTCTCTAAGTTTATTGCCGTCAGCCCCCTTGAAATACAGAACAATAATCTGACTACCTTTGGTTCTCCTGCCTACAGTTGGGTGAATTCTAGGACAACATGGTCACATTCTCCCAAGGTCCCTACAACTTCCATTTCCTCAACCATTTCTTCCCTCTTCATAAGTCCAAGTCTCCTAGTTTCATCCTCCATCTTTTGGATGAAGAATCTGGGATTTCTGCCATGCAAAGTACGTGCCTTATTGCTAAACCCTAGTCTCCTTTCTCTGTGTGTGTGTCTTTTTTCCCCCCAGCAAGCTGTCTGTGCCCCAAGCAGAGTGTCCTTTCTCACAGGGCGCAGACCTGATTCCACAAGGCTGTATGACTTTAATTCGTACTGGCGAATGCACGCAGGAAATTATACCACGTTGCCCCAGTACTTCAAGGAGAATGGATATATCACCATGTCTGTGGGGAAGATCTTTCACCCAGGTGAGCTTCTAATCCAGTGTTTTTCAACCTTGGGAACTTTAAGCATGCTGGCTGGGGAATTCTGGGAGTTGAAGTCCATGCATCTTAAAGTTATCAAGGTTGAGAAACACTGTTCTGATGGCTTTCCAAGATCTGGTGGGGCCATGTGAAAGTGTTCAATATCCAAATCCAAGGATGAATCTAACACATCCCCATTTCTGTTGTTTTTTTTTCCCAGGCATCCCCTCAAACCACAGTGATGATTATCCATACAGTTGGTCTATCCCGGCTTTTCATCCCTCTTCTGAAAAATATGAAAACACACAGGTGAATGGGCGCTATGGCTGTTGACCATCAATGATCACTGACAATACAGAATATTCCAGATATTCCTCATTAGAGTTCGGGAGCAGAACTGAGGTGTATGTGGCTGATTCTGAAAAGCTAAGCAGGATTGGATGTGGTTAGTTCTTGGATGGGAGCCCCAAGGAAATCCCAGGGTTATTGGGTGGCCTGAGAAGAATAAAAAATCTGAACAGAGGGCTGTTGCTTTCTTGCAAAAACAAACCAACAAACCCACAACGAAACTCTGCATAAGGGTGTCCATGAGGTCACCAGCAGCCAATATCTACCCAATGTAGATTTTCCCTTTTAGACATTTTAGCTAAGTTGTAATTTTTTCATTTATTTTATTAATCTATCCATTCATTTCTATACTATCTGTCCCAAAGATTTTGGCAGTGTATGATAGAATCTTAATACAAATTATCAAAGGGAGTCACTCCTTTCTCTTGACAAGTTGCTGGGCCAATCTTGAGTGTTGACCCTTCCTCAACTGATTTGAGGAAGTGATGAGAATTACCTCACTACCAGAGTAAGGAGCAGTAGACAGTGGGAGGAAGAGCTCTGTCCTGTCTCCTACAGCCTTTCTATAGGCTTGAGTTTGCTCTGGTCTCATTCCAACCACCAGATATGTTTATGATGGTTGCTGATTGCCTTTAAGGTTTGTAAAGGGAAAGATGGAAAACTTCATGCCAACTTGATCTGTCCTGTGGATGTTGCCAAGATGCCTGAGGCTACTTTGCCAGATATCCAAAGCACAGAGGAAGCCATCCGTTTGTTGAAGACCGTGAAAAGAATCAAGAAGAAGTTCTTTCTGGCTGTTGGTTATCATAAACCTCACATCCCATTCAGGTACCCTCAGGTAAGAATGTTTCCCTGCAGAGGAGATAAAGCTGACATTAAGATCTCTCTTAGAAAGGTCTTCAAAAGGAAGAAGAGGTTGGCATTGAAGAAGTCAAAAGGGACTTGGCTGGTTGATCATCTAAACTACACATGGACCATGGTGTATCATAGAGACTTTCCTGTATCCTTGTGGATGTCCATATTTCTCCCCAGTATTGAATTCTTCTCAGCATTCATCAACAATTGGGAAAAATACAAATTGGGTGAGGTTTCATGAGGGGAACATAGCTTTGATTGGCTGAGTTGCCTAAGAGGGAGGATTAGTTAAAGGGTAGGGTTAGATGTAGGAAAATATTTTTGCTAGGAAAATATTTATTTATTTATAAAAGTAACTGAGCCCAACATAACTGGTGAATGCTTGTTAGGTAGCAAATTTTGATAATCTCTTCTTCTCTCAAGAAATTTCTCAAATTATATCCATTGGAAAACATCACCTTGGCCCCCGATCCAGCAGTTCCTAAAGAACTCCCTTCAGTTGCCTACAATCCCTGGATGGACCTGCGGAGGAGAGAGGATGTTGCAGCCCTGAACCTCAGTTTCCCATATGGGCCAGTTCCAGAACACTTCCAGGTAGAGGTGGTGAAGGGGATTTGGTCACATTTCCATTAGATGAAAATTAATGGTCTGGTTGTGCTCTGAAAGACATGGGTTGGATGAGGGGTTGGATGGTCAGTCTACTGTTTTTCTATTTGTGCTGGAACTGCACAGTCTTTGGAATTCTGGCCATGGAAGTCCAACCCATCTGGAGTGCCCTGACTGGGAAGAGCTGATGTACCACATCATTGTTGGAATGCAGGTTTTGACCTGAAACGTTTTAGTAAGAAATCAGTTGTTTCAAGAAGAGAATCAGAGGAGAAGGGTCACCTTAGTAGGGTGGCAGTGAGACTGTCAGGCACCAACTGGTACCTGTTTGAGCTGTGTCATTGTGAAGGACATGGAAAGGAGGAACCATGAAGAGAGGTGAAACAGCATCTCAGTCATGGGAAAGTGGAAAGCATGGGAAAGGAACTCCAAATAACCCCACCTTCATTCTGTTTGGTCTAAGATGGGGGAGACCAAAACTCGGAGAGAATTTCAAGTTTCTATTAATATACCCTACAACAAGGAAGTAGTATTCCTCTGTTTCCTGACCTGGCCTACTTCAAAGGGACAACAGTTACCTATCAAGTCCCCTCATGTTAATTGGGCAAACAGGCACATTGCAAACAAATCTGCTTTCTGAAAGGTCTTCCACCTTTCCAGGGACTGCTTCCATTGACAGTGTAGTGGCTAGAACTCACGTGTCCCCTTTGCAAACTATTTTGTAGCGGAAGATTCGCCAGAGCTATTTTGCCTCCATCTCCTACGTTGATACGCTGGTTGGAAAGTTGCTGAATGCCCTGGATGAGGCAGGACTCTCTCACAACACGCTGGTTGTTTTCACTGCGGATCATGGTAAGACTTTCCCCAAGCTGGTGCTCTCTGCTGGGTTGGTCTACAGAGCTCACTCGCTTATTTATTTATTTATTTATTTCATTTATATAGCCACCCATCTTATATTGAACTCTGGGTGGTTGCCAACCAGCAGTTAAAACAACATCAATATACTATTAATACTTACATATATCTATTAAAACCACAAACATTAAAACCCGGCACCAAAGTTAAGCTTTTCCACGCAGTCCATCCCTAAGTCCTCTCGTCCACCTCACCCTATCCCAGTGCTTGGGGGAACTGGCAGGCCTTAAGTGCTTTTCGGAAGGCCAGGAGGGTGGGGGCCTGCCAAAGTTCAAGGGGGAGGGTGTTCCATAGGACAGGGGCTGCCACAGAAAAGGCACGCTTCCTAGATCTCACAAGACGGCAATGTTTAAGGAAAGGGACTAGGAGCGTGTCTGATCTGGGATGTCCTTAGGGAGTGGTGCTCCTGCAGATAACCTGGCCATGTAGGGCTTTAAAGGTAATAACCAGCACCTTGAATTGCACCTAGAAGGAAACTGGGAGCCAGTGCAACTTGTGCAACAGAGGTGTTATGTGGGTAAACCTAGGAACACCCATCACTGTGTGCGCCACCACATTCTGGACTTCTTGTAGCTTCCAGGTGGTCTTCAAGGGCAGCCCCCTGTAGACTGTGTTGCAGTAATCCAAACTCTCATAATCTCCAGCTGGCACAGACAAAGAGGGGAAGTCCAAGATAGGGAAAGAGATAGCCCTGCCAAGGGCTGCAAACCCATTTTAGTCAGATCTGCTTTGCTGCTTCACTGCTTCGTTGAGACTTGTTCATGCGCAAGACAGAGACAACGTCCTTCTTCCTTGCATTCACTCTACAAATATCATTTCAAGTCTTTGTCGGGGCAGCCAGTGTGATGGCTGTAGCATCAGATGCACCATGTTTGCACGTCCTTGGTCTTTCTGCATCTCCTGCTTTGTGGTAAGACTGAATGAAGAGTCCTGGAGAGTTTAAAAGCTTGTGTGTTCTTTGATATCATTGTGGTCAATCCTAATAAAGGCATTACGCCCAACTCTTGATTCTGCTTTTTTTTTTTTCTGGATGGATCAACAGCACTGCTTCTGCTCTTGATGCTCTCTCTCCTCCTGGTTCTTGATCTCATTTAGGCTGGTCACTGGGCGAACATGGCGAATGGGCAAAATACAGCAACTTTGAGGTAGCCACGCGAGTGCCACTGATGTTCTTTGTGCCAGGAATGACAGCTCCGATCTCTGATCCAGGACAGAAAGTTTTTCCGTTCATTGACCCCTTCACTCAAAATTCAAGGTCTGGGCCTCAAGGTAAAAATCCACATTTTTGTGTGATAACCGCACAAAAATTAAAAGTGTGATCTTTCATTGCTGATTCCATTAGGGTCTTCAGACATGCTGAATAAAATAAAAGCTTCAGGCGTGCTGCTCTTCTCCTTCTTAGATTTTATTTAATGCCAATACACTTTAGTGTGAAAATTCTGCTGGGCTGTTGTTGGTTTTGCAAGCCACTCTGGGAAAACTTTTCAGTTGTGCAGTACGAGACTGAAATCTTTAAAAGTAAGTAGATACATTTCTTCAGAGTTTGCTAGCATCTGTTCATTTATAATTGCAAAGCCACAGAATGGCTCTGCTCACCAAGGCAGAACTTCTACAAAATTCACATTCTTTTTGGCATAAAGCTCACAGAGGAAGTGAGTACAGGACACAGAACAATGGATTCAGGTTGCAGGAAGACCGATTCTGATTGAATGCTAGGGGGAAAAAAACCCTTCATAATGGTAAAAGCAATTTGACAGTGGGACCAATTACCCAGAGATGTAGAGACTCTCCTTCCTTGAATGTGCTTAGACTGAAGTTGGTCAACCACTTATTGGAGAAGCTTGTTTGGTTCTTGTACTTGATTGGATTCAATGGACTCAACCCACTGATTCTAATTAAGTTCCAAAATATCTCCATCTTGACTGGATCCCTGGGCAACTGTCATCTAATAATTGCCTCTGCTGTTCTTCTCCCCCACCTTAATTCTTTCCCCTACCCCAATCCAGGAAAACCCAAAGAAATGGTTGAGTTGGTGTCCCTCTTCCCAACGCTTGCAGAACTAACTGGACTGAAAATTCCTCCTACATGTCCTCAGCCTTCATTTCACATCCCTCTGTGTAGTGAAGGGAAAAGCATGGTTCAGTATTTCCCATCCTCCAGTGGAGGGCAGGAGAACCACGGCACTGAACAAAAAGACTCAGAAACCCCGGTTGCCTTCAGCCAGTATCCACGTCCTGGAGACATCCCCGCACAGAATTCTGACTTGCCATCGCTTCAAGATATACGAGTCATGGGCTATTCCATTCGTACGCCTGATTACAGGTGTACTGTCTGGTTTGGGTTTAATCCCAACAACTTCACAGTCAACGTGAAGGACATCCATGGTGGAGAGCTGTATTTTGAAAAAAGTGACCCCCACGAAGATCATAACCGGTACAAAGATGTCGTGCATGGGTTCTTTACCCCAAAGCTTTGCAACATCATTGATTATTTAAAATTGGGGTCTACCTCAATTCAGTGAACCTCTGCTATGGAGTTGAATGACACATGACTTTTGAATACATTGTGCTTTGTTTTATACACAAAGAGGCCTCCCAGGATAATCATTTTTGTACCAAAAGGTTTTAAATGCTGATATAATAATACATTTAAATATATGTATGTTCATGAAAAGAAATCTCCCCCGTCATGTCTGTCAAATATTTCTGGAGAAAATAATGATAATAATAATAGGAAGTGGAAAAGAAAGCAGTTATATTATTAAGTGGCTAAAAATGTACGCACTTTGTCATAGAGCAATATTTTTCAAACTTGGCAACTTTAAGGCTGTTCTTACGTCCTTCCTTCCAAATAGTTTTGACCAGCTAGCTTTCCTGGAAGCAGTTTTCTTGCCACCCTGAAACTGCACTGTTCGTACTCTGAAAACAGAATGGAAAAATGAGGTTCTCCACCAGAGGACAGCAGCCGTGCAGACAAATCTTTCTATGATATGGTTCATCAACAGTCGATCCCCAAGAACAAATCTATTTAAGACAGTTTTCTGGTTGCCTGAAAGAACTAAAATGGAAGAGAGCTTTCAGGCCATTTTACTGCTAATGTCTGATTTATTTAATGGTAGGAAAGAGGTGAGAGTAATCAACAGAATCTTGATGTTCGGTTAAATTCCATTTTGTGATTTATTTAACGGGCTGATTGAAAGTAGGTAAGCTTTAGGAATCTGTTTCCCAATGTAAGCCAAAATAGCCATGGAGGGACCATGAAGTTCAGCTGGTGATATAAAGATTGATTTGCTGGAATTTTCTGCTGAGGTTTTTAAAATTATTTCTCAGTTGGGTGGGAAACAAAGATTTTGTTCAGAGGAGAAGATCTTAGGGCAATTATATGGGTGAGATGCAGGACCCTTGGACTCGCCGTATTGTACTTCTAATAAAGCTAGCAAAGGGAATGAATGTTCTCCCAGGGACTTTTTTCAATTTAGAAAGTCAAGGGAGCCAGGGAGGTCGTATAGGGATAGGAATATATGTCATAAAAACCCCACATAACCTTACCAGCAGGCCTCTCTACCCTGAGAAATTCGAAAGGAATTTCTACCAAGTGAAATTCAGAAGGAATTCTCAAGCACCCTGAGAATGCGGTGGAAAAACAGAAGCCTCTTTTTCGTGGGAAGCAAACTACTGAGAAATTGCAAGGCCGATGTTAGCGTAGCCACTAGGCAGGTGGGAATTTGGAGCAGGGCACTCTTCCAGTTCTCTGGCTGCAGAACAGGGTGTGGTGGATCTTCTTTAGGCCAGGATGGGCTTCAGCAACAAGAAAGCCCTCCTAGAACAGTACAATATAGACAGCTTGGAGAGATCGGGGGGGGGGGGGGAGGAAAGGGGAGAGAGAGAACGCAAAGCGATCCTCATAAAATAAATGAGATGCCACTGTTGACCCTCTTCCTTGGCATCAGCTGGAGCAGAAGGCATTTGCCTGCATCAGCAGGATTTGCTACCTGTCTAGCAAATCAGGAGCAGCGAGACCGGAGACACCTTGAGTTAAGCAGGAGGTAAAACAGCCGCGTCAACAAACAACCGTTAGTTAAAAAAGTGAGATCAGCTTTGAATTAAGGCATCGTTTCCATTTTTTCCCCCCACACAAAGGTTGCAAAGTGTCTAAGACTTAATTTGCTCTTCAAACCCTCACTTAAAAAAAAAAAAATTTCTCTTGCTGAGAGTTCTTAGAATAGGACAGAAAATCCCATAGCTGTGGAGTTGGGGCCGTTTTATAGCTTGCAGTTTTTTTAATTGGCTTATTTGTTCCTGTTCTCCTGCTGATGGAAATTCCCCAAAATGTAGTGGCGGCTTTTTGGTTTTTAACCAGGTTAGCTTATTTGAGGGTGGATACCCTCAGATTGGCGTGTTTTCTTGGCTCAAAAGGTGGATAAGAGGATGGCTGTTTTCATCCAATTAAATGCCGAATTGCAGCACTATAGACAGAGAAGGCTGTGAGCGATGCACAAAAATGTTGCAAAGGCTGAGAACAATCGTCTTCAATTGCCCATCCCTGGTCCCTCCTGGAATTAAGCCTAGAACAATGTGGGGAATAGTTACCCATAATGTGTGGGACCCCATCTAAAAGGAACCCACTGGAGAGCCATTCTGCATTTGCACCAGTTTCCAAGGGCAGCCCCATGCAGAATCTGTGGTAGTAATCAAGCTGGCTTGTGGTCAAGTTGAGTTTTAACATGACCTGATCCCTATGAGCCAGAAAGGGAAGCTGCTGCATTACCAAACTGTAACAAAGGGGTTTTGTCTATTGCATTCACATCCAGGAACAACAGTCGGGTAGACGGTCAATATATTGCTTATGCTGTTAGGTTTGGGAAAGGTCTGGATGGAGATGTACTGAGTCAAAATTGCAGATATTTGGGAGGCGCTTTCTTAATGGGAAAATTTGTCCTTTTACCTGTTTCAGTCCATTCCCAGTATGTTCCTGGTACATTGGGTCCCAATTGTGGATTTGTTGAATCTGCAGGGCAATGTTTCTCAACCTTGAGAAGTTTAAGATGTGTGGACTTCAACTCCCAGAATGCTAGAGAGGAAGAGTGACACATTTGTGCTGTTCCCAGCACTTCAGGTCTTTCTGGAGTTCACTAGAGAGAGAGAGAGAGAGAGAGAGAAAAAGGAACAAAAAGTATTTGCAGTCTTCAAATGCAGATAGTCCCTGAGTTAAGGACGCCCAGTTTAAGGATGACCCATAGTTAAGAATAGAACCTATTGTAGAAGAATTCAAGTTAAAGACTCAGTGATTCGAGTTCATTACACAATGGTTTGAGTTCATTACACAATGGTTTGAGTTCATTACACAATACTATACAATAATACTGTTCCAGCTGACGTACAAATCGACTTAAGGACAGACCTTGGGAACAGAACTTGTTCTTAAACTGGGGACTACCTGTAAAGCCATCGTTCTCCTGAAGAAGTTATCACAAAAGTATGTGCATCATGCAGGATAGAGAAAGTAGTGAGCCAACTTGGTTCAGCTTGATTTAGGAAGAGTGTCCTTGCCCATGGGGTGAAGCAGGAGTGGGAACATGGTGCCTGAGACACCGCTCTTGGTGTTCACCAGCCTCCCTCAGCTTGAATTGTCTTCCATCAGTATTTACATTCTAATTGTCTAAATGTTTCTCAACCTTGGCAACTTTAAGATGTGTGGACTTCAGCTGCCAGAATGCTAGAGAGGAAGAGTGACACATTTGTGCTGTTGAGTTGGTCCACACATCTTAAAGTTGCCAAGGTTGAGAAACACTGCTTTAATCCCAGCTCTTAAAAGTCCAGAATTTTTTTGCTTCATTTATGACAGCCAACGTGGACAGGAGACCGCCCTTCTCTAATATCACATACATCTGCGCAAAGTAATTCAGGAGCTCTAAAGGAAGTCTGAATTCATAGGATTGCAAATGTAACTTCCTTGCAGCAGTCGGGTGGCAGAGATGGGACTCAGAGAAATGCGCTTTCTGGCACTTGAGTCGCTGTGCAAAAGAATTGCAGTTTCATGTTGTTTCCTTTACAACTTGGGGATCCCCTTCCTTAGAAAGCCATAACAACAACAACAACAACAACAACAAAAAGTCTAAAAAAATATCCTAGAAAATAGATACTATATTACAAATACAAAAAATGAACAATTCTGTCAATTAATTTTTGGCTGCACTGCTGCAGGATGCTTCCCCATCAGGGGTTTGCAAACCCTGATGGTGTTTGATCTTTGCAAACTGAAGATCAGCACATGACCATTTGAGATTGAGAAGGTGGTGCACGTTGTTTCATTTCTCAGTGCCACCCTTGATTGTTGACCCCAAAGGTAGTCTAGCAACGTCTACGAATCTTCTTTGCCTTTGTGTTTGTGTGTTTTCATTAGCAGGACAAATAACTACACAGCAGTGGTACTTTGTGGGAAAAATGAAGCCAAGGTTTAAATTGTGGAGTCCTTGGGGTTCTCTGAGCTTGGTTGTTTTCTTGCAGACGTTTCATTACCCTGCTAGGTAACATCTTCAGTGCTAGCATATGGACTTCAGTGCTAACACACAGACTTCCACTCCCAGAATCCCCCAGCCAACTGGCTGGCGAATTCTGGGAGTGGAAGTCAACAACTCTTAAAGTTGCCAAGATTGAGAAAGATTGCTCTAGGGCATAACGTGGTTTGTTTGGTTCTGAATTTAGCATAGCATGTGAACCCAGCCTGTGTGATTATTGGATGGTCCCGTGAGGTGCAAACACAGAAAACTATCCATGAACCCAGCTAATGAGCTGACATGACTTACCCTGTCCTATGAGATGATCTTACATGGGTCTGAGAACAATTACTCACACTGCTGGTTGAATCTGCACTTTCCTCAGACTTATAAAATTGCCCTCAAATGTGTTGAGCTCTCTGAAATCTCCATAACTGTGGACATGAGGGCTCTAAAGGCTTGGCAGTGAGACGTTCTTGGAGTTGTACATAAAGTGGAAAAGCTGGATTGCATGTCTTATTATGCTATCTTGATAGCCCAGTTTTATTATTGATTATGGCCTTGTGACAAATGGAACTTGGGCAGTAAGAAGGCAAAGAAGACAGCCCTTCCTATCATCATTTTCGTACATCTGGCATCATTATAAATATTTGATGGTGTAAACAACGAATGGCTTTTTATGGAACTCATCCTCTCCTTCCTTTGGGTCATAGATTATAGCTTCCTCATTTGCATTTTGCATGTTTCCCTTCTTTAAAAAGTGGAAAGCTAAATAATGAAACAGAAATGGGAAAGTTTACCGATCAGTGAAAATTAAGCCTTGGGTTGGTGGGATCCAGAGTTGTTGTTAGGGTAGGATCCTTAAAACCAATAGGATTAATTATAATTAATTTAAATTTCAGTGGATATGCTTTAGACAGAACTAAATTTGGATCCAAGTAATTGTTTTTATTATTACATGTTTTATTAGCAAGAAAAAGTCAGCATCACTACTGTGAAATAATTTCAGAATTAGCCAGGAGAATAACCATTATTGAAAGATCAGTCATATAAACTAACCCACTTGCTTGTCCAATATTTATGTAAAATAACACATCTCAATATGTCATCACAACCCAGTTAGAAAATTCATCTCTCTTATTTCTCAATCTCTCCCAGTAGTGAAGGAAAAAACACCACATTTCATTTCCAAATTTCTAATATATTTCATTCTTCTGTATATCCTAATCCATATGTCCATTTCGAGTGACTTAATAAAAACAGGTGCTTCATCTGCTAACTAGTGGAACTTCTTCCTTCCCCTAAATCATGGCTACGTGATGAATTCGTAAAATTCCTTGACTCAGATCCAGGAATTGTAGCAATTGTCCCACTATTAATATTCTAGAGTTCAGCATTGGTCACTCCCATTATTTCTTTGCCAACATGACTCCAGTGTGTCCTCATAAGTGTTTTATTCATTATTATCTAAACCGTTTTGATTGCACTATCCCAATGCACAGAAGCCTTCCCTTATCTCTCCAACATTAATAGGAGAGACTTGAGAATATCTTTGAGAACTACTGAATTTCAGTGCTGCGTACTTTCTGCTTTTTCTGTGCAAAGCTTCACTTGGCAGTTCTGACACTAGGTACCTCGGAATCTGTTGGTAGGTCTTTGGGTGGGTTGTAAAGCTTTCTGATGTCCAAGATGCATGTCGGATTGAACAAAGGTTTCTTGCCCTTGACCTAATCTTTGTCTGACTATAAAATTTTATAGTTGTACTGGGACTACTTGTCCATGCTAAGAATTACATTTATAGGCAAGTCACAAGAGTGTCTGGCTTGTGGGTCACAGTAGATTGGCTTTCTCCTCGCTGGAGTTGGGGATTGTGGGAGATGAAGTCCAACACAACTAGAGGCCATCAGTTGCAGCTCCAATGTTTGCATCTTGTCCCTTCCTTCTACCACTATTTTCCCTTTGTATGTGTTCTAAATGATGTAGGCCCCTTCCTGATGGAAAATCATAGAGTGTATTATATGCTGTATCTGCAGTAGAAAACATTTGTAGGAGCTTGGCATGTACACCTTTCCAGAGGTTCTACTATGGTGGCTTAGTCATAGAATTTATGCATTGTAGGCAGTTTCAGTTCTTAGTGTCTCCAGGTTAAGTTGGAAAACCTACTTGAGACTTTACCAGTTTATGACAATAATATCAGGCTAGATGGACTAGGGACATGATTCTCTACCAGACGGTGAATTTCAGAGCAAGGAAGAAAGGTGATTATTTAATTCCTCCTGTGTTTCAACAAATCACACCTTCCCAACTGATGGAGTTCAAGAAAGTCCCTCCCACAGATTCTAAAGAATGAGTGGGCTTATCTTAGATGCAAGCTTTCCTTTTCACTGATAAGGTCCTAAACAACCTGGGACAACCTTCACTTTTATAGACTTGATTGATCAATGAGATCCTCAAAGGAAGTCCTGTGATGTATCCTGTGACCAGGAGAATGTTGTCTAGGGGTTACTTATGAATGGCCTTCAAAGTTGTGCCTCTAATGATTGT
Organism: Python bivittatus; assembly: GCF_059951505.1. NCBI lineage: Eukaryota > Metazoa > Chordata > Lepidosauria > Squamata > Pythonidae > Python > Python bivittatus. Next base: position 9,007,684 of record NW_028277094.1, read on the forward strand.
ATCTTGTGGGTGCTTCTTGAAGATCTACTATTTTATCAAAGTCTTCCTGGTATCAGTGCTGGATAAATCTTTTGCCTTTATTTTCTTCCCTTTCCCTTTTAAAAACTAATATGGTTTTATATTATTTTAGTTAATTTTTCTATCAGTAACAGACTTCATTTATTCATTAATTTATTTGGGCTCCAAGATCACCACAGACGGAGACTGCAGCCATGAAATTAAAAGACGCTTGCTCCTTGGGAGGAAAGCTATGGCAAACCTAGACAGCATATTAAAAAGCAGAGACATCACCTTGCCAACAAAGATCCGCATAATCAAAGCTATGGTTTTTCCAGTAGTAATGTATGGCTGTGAGAGCTGGACCATAAAAAAGGCCGAGCGCCGAAGAATTGATGCCTTTGAACTGTGGTGCTGGAGAAGACTCTTGAGAGTCCCCTGGACTGCTAGGAGGTCAAACCAGTCAATCTTAAAGGAAATCAATCCTGATTGCGCATTGGAAGGATTGATAATGAAGCTCAAGCTCAGATACTTTGGTCACCTAATGCGAAGAGAGATCTCTTTGGAGAAGACCCTGATGCTGGGAAAGATTGAAGGCAAAAAGAGAAGAGGACTGCAGAGGATGAGATGGTTAGATAGCATCACTGAAGCAATGAGCATGAAACTGAGCAAACTCAGGGAGGCAGTGAAGGACAGGAAGGCCTGGCGCGATGTGGTTTATGGGGTCACAAAGAGTTGGACACGACTTAATGATTGAACAACAAATTTTTCTATTATTGTCAATCCATCCATCCATCCATCCATGCATCCATAAAGCACCATGAGATTTGTTTGCAAAAGAAGTAATAAGATCTTTAACAATAACAACAACAGCAATAAGAATGTCATTCAGTATAAACCGCTTTGCCCTATGGGTTAAAACGAAAATTGGATCTCTGTTGAATTAAAAAAGAAAAGTTCTGTTTCCCATCAAAAAACATTTATATCCTACCTATGAGTTGCACACATGTGGGTTTTTTGTTTGTTTGTTTTAATGGCAAAGTTACTTGTCCCATTTTTCTCCAGTTTCAGAAATGGAAGTTGATTTTTCTTCCTTGGGTTGCCATCTGCTTATGCTGCTAACAGTCTTCCAGAGTAAGAAGCCATCTGGTAATTCTATCCCAGGAAGCTTTTTATAGAGCAGTGAAGTGGCAAAGCGTTAAAAAAAAGTAATGACTTAGAATAAGTTGGATATGAACACAGGGATGAGTTTATATTTTGTTTCTACTAACTGTACTTAGGGCAGCCTGGGTACACATCAACAAATTTCACCATAACCTTTTTTGGGTTATAACAACATCTGATTCTGCCTTCTAATGAGCTAGAACAAGCAAGCTTTGAAGTACAGGAGGTGCTGGAAAGGGGTGGTTTGCTTTGCACCATGTCAATGTTCAATCTATGATTTTTTAAATAAAAGAATCAGAGAGAGAGAGAGAGAGAGAGAGAGAGAGAGAGAGAGAAGGCACATGGGACGGGGGACCTGAGGACATCAAGGGCCACTTTGTCTTGTGAGCACCAACTTATTTATCCATACCTTATGACAATGATACTATAGTTGAAGCTACCAGCTCTCCATAAAAGGTAAAATAATTAATAACCAGGATGCTGCAGTCTACACAGCTGAACTAGGATGCTAACACTAACCACATTCTGGAACAGATTCAAATGAAGAGCAACCTCTTAAATCTGATCACATCCCCTTAAGTCCTACAGTATTCAGACAATCCATCAAGCAAGCTTGCATTTTACGTTTGTTCTGCCTCTTTAATTTAGATAGCTCTACTTTTTCCCCTTTAATAGCTACTGCTGGGTGGTGGTTATCGCTTAATTTACACACTGGACTATGCAGAGAAAGTGGTCCAGCTCTAACGAACTTGATCGCCATCTTCTACACATGATGACTTCATCGATTCTCTGATTTGGCCACATTTCTGGGGTTAAAGACCATCATATCCCAATAGTAGCTCAAAGAAAATTGTGACCAAGGTGTCACAAAGATTAAATTTCTAGTCAGAGATAGAAGTTCGTCTAATTAGTCCTTTTCCAAACAGTTATTGTAATAATGTTAAAATGACCGGACTGGACTCGCCCTTTACATTTATGGATAATGTGGAGATTTTGTAAATGAGACTCTCAAACATGAGACTAATTCAGCCCGCAAGATGACTTACAAGCTAGGATCATAGAAAGCTTTGTCTATGGATTTAGACTCCTGGTCCATCTAACTCTGTACTGGCAGCAGTAACTGGTAGCCTCTTTTTCCCATCCCTGCTTAGAGAAGCCATCAGGGTTTATAACTGGGTCCTTCTTCATGCGAAGTGCATCTGCTCTATCAAGGAGTTACATTACTCTATGGAAACCTATCCCAACCTGGCAACTTCCAGACGGGCTGACACAGCAATGTCTAGAATGACGAATTAGCATTCATGAAAACTGGGATTTGGAGAGCTGTAAAGCCAACATGTTTAGCAAGTGGTGGGTTTGGAGATGGTGGTTCTACATTCTGACATACGTAATATAGTGGTGATGGTAGTTACAGAAGACTCCTCTTGATTCTGGTGCTTTTGCTATTTCATCATGTTCCAGACAGGGTTTTATTTTTGCTAAGACTTATCAGTCACGTGTCCAGTCCAGCTCTGTCTATTTTGACTGGAAATAGCTGCAAATACTGAGAAAGAGAGAGTTCTTTCTGTCCCTATGACTGGAAATGTCTTCCTCCTCTCCTTATGGAGAAGCAGTAAGATGAACCCAAAGTCTGTCATGATGCTAAATCAAAGACCTGCAACCATTCCTAATAATCCAGCTGTATTTTGGTTCATGATAACAGTTCTTGGCATGGCCCAGTGTCCTGATTTGGTGCACTCGCTTCATGGCTTCCAAAGATGCATGTTCTTGCTCTTTCCAGGATGCTGGGACATAAAGTGTGAAGCTGATGCTAATCCAAAGCCAGGGCAGAGCTATGGAAGCATTTCCGGGGTCAAAAGCAGCATCTTGAGTCCTGCCTAGAAGAGAATAAAAACATGTTGTTGATGCTGGAGGTTTGTGTCCTACAGGTTTGAAGTCCACCTTTCTGTTTCTCCATAGTTGCAGTGGACATCTCTGTTGTGAGGCAGTGTGTGTCGCGATGGGGTCTCTGCCCTGCTCTTCCCTATCAAAACTAAGGCAAGCTGTCACGTCAAGCATTTAGCTGAAAAGCGGTGGGAATTGTGAAGCGTTAATGTTTCCCAGACTGCCGTCTGCCACATTAACAAATCTTTTCTCTTTCCAATAGACAATTCTGCCAATCACTGTGACAGTTTGAAGAACACCATTCATTGTTAATTAATTATTAGCTGTCAGCAGAAAGGTTCTGTTGAACTACCAATGTTGAAGCAGGTTGTGGATCACCTGTTATTTAAACTTTTATGTTTAAAAAGGATACTAAATACCTTCAATTACCACAGGGTGTGGAAATCCTTTCAGATACTTCTTTTCTTAAGTGACTGCTTCAGGTACAACATTAACTATTAACCATTGGAAGTTGCAATCTTGTCTTGATGGTTTTCTCCAAGGATTGGGAAAGAGCTAAAACAGAAAGGGTAGCAATGGAAGAAGGATGGCTTCTTTTGCTTCAGCCACACTACACCTCCTGCCTCTTAGAGATACAAAAGACATGAATCACATGTGGCCATGATCCTCCAATGTAGATTATGGCAATTATGACTCCTAGCCTCTAGTAAATGAGTCTACTTCAGCCACTGAATTGCAGGTAGCAGCTCCACACTGAAGTATATTCAGAACTTGGATCTACCTGGGCAGGAAGGAATCTAAGAGGTCTTCCAGTTGCAGTTGAGAGCACCTTTGTCTTCTTGAGACCCAGATATTCTCTGGTCCTTGGATTGTTCTTTAATCTAGTCTTCATTTCTGGTTAGTCCTTTTGGTGCATCTTTCTCACTCTGGTCTGCTGGCTTCCACTGTGGTTCCTAGCTATGTCACCCTGACTATTAGCACTGATAGATTCTTCTCCATCATTCTAATCTCCTCCAGAATGCTAACAGCTCTTACTACTGCTAGTTCTACAAGCCTTGTCTGGATTCGTATCTGTCTCCAACTTTTAGAGAAAGGAAGCCACAAAGTCTTGCAGAGGAGCTGGAAACCATGGAGGTGTGATGGAATGGACTTATGAAGGCCAGGCTCAGGGAGATAAGTGTGTTCTTAGCCCCCAACAGGAGCGTGGGAAGTTCAAGAAGATGAGGCTGGCACCTCCCTAAGGAATTCACAGTGTTGTGGCTGGCTGGCTTGGGAACTAGGGTTCAGTCTGGTGAGATTTCTGTCTTGAGGTGGAAGCTAATAAACGCAACAGAACTGTATTGCATTGTCTCGTGGAGTTCTTTGGGCTGAACCTGACATCAATCTCACCAGACTGAACCCAAGTTCGCAAACCAGCCAGCCACAACACCGTGAATTCCTTAGGGAGGTGCCAGCCTCATCTTCTTGAACTTCCCACGCTCCTGTTGGGGGCTAAGAACACACTTATCTCCCTGAGCCTGGCCTTCATAAGTCCATTCCATCACAGGAGGACATACTGCCATTTGGCTTATGCAGATGGCCTTTGGCTTCCAAGCCTGGATGGCTTTGCTTTGCTATGCTTGGTTAATGGAGTGATATTTTCCATTGAATATGGTAGGCTTTTCTTCTCAGTCAGGAAGGAAAGATCTACATTGGCAGCCTCCCCCACTGGTACCTTCCAAATGTTTTTGGACTATAATACCCACTGACCCCATTGAACACGGCCATCCGTCAGAGATGAAGAGGCTTGCATTCCAGAACACCTGGAGATATACCAGTTATACCCCAGGGCAGGGATCCAGATATTTTTCAGCTGAACTGTTCCATGAGATAATCTTATGGGACAGGAAACCCCTTCTAAAGGTATCTACAGGTTCTAAGCTGTCTTCATAATCTAAACACAGTCAAGACACAGATTTATGTAACTTCATTCTGGAGCCCTTTTTTAAAATCAGGGTTAGGTTTTGTAGTTCTGTGGTGGGGGTGTGCAGATATAATTAAACGGTGGCTTCCAGGACCATGCTAATTGGATGAACGCAGAGTTGCAATTTCAACTGATGAATCAACTCGGACTTAAAAGCCTACATTTACATGTTTCTGTTCAACTCCGGGGACCTTTCTTTTGTGTAAACATGTTTAGGGTTGCAGCAAAATCCATACCATTAATGCACTAATGGCATAACCCTATCCAAACTCAGAAGTTCATCCCTGTGTAATTATGGAGAATTTCTCCCTGGACAAGGTATGTTATATGCCATGCATATTTTACTTGGGATTCAACCCTGTTCTGCGCAATGGGGCGAACTTCTGAGTAAATCAGCAAAAGACTCCCTTGTAAGATTTTAATGACTCAAAATACCATTTACAAACACATTTCATTCATTCTCCAAATAGTATTAGTTGACTGGAAAGATGTAAAAAAAAAAAAAATGCAGATTGGTTTTTGCCAAGTACAGTAAAGCTTTTACCAAATAAGTGCTTTGCAAAAAAAAAAAAAAAGTAAAAAAAAAATTAAGTAAGGCCATTAGAAACACTAAAGGGGGAGTGTAATGAGATAGCCGAAGACTTCCCAAGTGATTTTAATCACTTTGCAATCCCAACAGCTCCTCTGCTCAGCTCTTCTTTAGCATAATTAAGCAACTAAAAATAAGGGTGCCTTTCCGAGACATTGTAATGAGATGCTGTGAGGGCCCAAAGTTTGCCGGAGGGGAATTGCTATTAAATATTTATTGTGTGTGCTGCCTATTTGGCAACAAGAGAGACAAGAAAAACAGTAGACTGTATGTTTATGTGTGTGCATCTATATTTGTAACTCTATCTGAAGCAAATCTGTTAAGAATAGATGCAGCGGTCAGTTACTTGACTGTGGACATCCTCTTATTATTATTATTTTTCCCCCTGGAGGACCTTTAGCTTCCCAGAATGACTAAAACATGATTGTGGTTTGGAGAAGTGGGAGGAAAAAAGTAAAGACAGGAAGACCAAGTGCCTAAAAATTCAAGTGAAAAATGAATGAGGGTTCAGCCTTTTTCAGAGTGTGGCAAATAAATGCATGCTGAGCCAAACATTTATTTTGCAGTTTTTTAACTACTCTTATTTAATTTGATGGATAACCTGTCCCCCCCCCCCCCTGTTAAAGACATTACTTGGGTGGAATTCTTAGAGATCAGGTTGATAATTCTTGCACGTACTTCAGAGAAGAGGTGATCAAGCTGTGTGTGTTTGAATGTCTTGCCTTAGTTGAATTATCATTTCTCCAGTGGTTGCGTCTCCCCTGGCTTCCCACCCCTCTGTTTAATCCCAAGAGAAGCTCCTTCCATGAGCCTTTTTCAAATTGAGAAGTCTGGCAGCCAGAGAGGCATCATATGGTGTCCTATGTCACCGAAAAGCAACAATAACACCACTCTTGGCCAACTCACAACAATAGAGTAATCTCTCATTTATCAGCAAAAGACATCCTAAAGTGATGTGAGCTATCTCTAGAGTGAGATAGCTAAGCATGTAAGGTTTAAAAAAAATATGCTGAGATCCAACCAGGAAAGGAATGTAACTATGTTAGATTGGTCTGGTGATCAGCTGTCTTTGGTTCCAGCCACAATTGGGTTCTTGGTGTTCAGTGATGATGTTAACTACCCTGGTAATGAAATGCCTGCTGGAAAACAACCCAGCTCAGAGAACTCCAAGAACCCAACAGTTCAACCATAAGCTACAAAAATTTACTACTATTGGAAACAGCACAATTATTTATCCAAACTTGTATAAATCATGGTTCATTAGCAGAATGGGTGGCCCTAAGATCCTAGCATGGGTCTATAGATGTAGAAGCCATCAACATGGATTTCATTGGAACCAAAATGGAGCAATTCTCCAAAATAAGATTGGAAAGATGGGCATCTCCTGAAGATGTCATTCCTTATTTGTCCAGCACGAAGAAAAGGCCTTCTCTAGGGTCACTCTTGTGCTGTGAATAAACTCTCTCGGGTGTTCAGCTTGGTCCCCACTCTTGTTTTAGAAGATCAGCCCCAGTGCAGCTCCTCCACCTGGCTTTTAATTGTTAATTAAAGTTTGGTTGGTTTAACTTTATGCCTTTGAATTTGTATTTGCATTCTCCATTTTATTGATTGTTAGCTACCTTGAATGCTCAGAATGAATAGAAAGATGAATATAAATTAAATCAATCAATAAATGATACAGATTTACAGCACGGATGGGCTTCAGCTGAAGAGAACCCACCACCATCTGTCATTTTTCTGCACAAAAATTTGAACAAAGTGTATATCTGGGCAATGTGCATTTCCACCCCCTCCCCCCTGAGCCTATGTTTATTAAAGGTAACTCAATGTGGTTTTGAATATACATTAGAGGAAATTGCATAAAACACATGCATAGGGAAAAACTGAGTAAAATGTGCTATTCAGTACAGAATGGTGGCTGGTAGCTAATCCTATGTATCTGGAGATCTCCAGGCTGGGAAACACGTCCATGCAGAACATACTGGTTTGCTCTCTTCTGCCAACGTACTAAAGTTTTAGCACTATTTTCATCACCATGGATAGATAGATATATTAGATCTAGTTCTAGATAATCCCATTGTTGATGGTTTTTTGATACATTCTTTTAAACCATTGCTTCCTGCTTGGAAGTTTTAGAAATGAACATTTGTCCATTCTGTTGCAAATGGATTGAGTTTGGGTTCCAAAAACCAAAGTTCTCTTGAGAGATAGGGTGGGAAAAAAATAGAGTAAATAAATAAAAAAGTACCCATGTCATTCTGAGAACTTCCATTACAACACAGCTCACAAGTTGAAGAAATTAATATACAATAATCAGCCAACAGGACTGCCGCCTAAACCGATCTTCTGATCTGTTTTAGTGTTAATATTAAGTAATCACTATTTTCATTTGGTATGCCTTTGTGCTTAATGCAATACATGACCTATTTTTCAAAGGCCCTCTCTCTCTTTGTAGGGGGTGACCCTTCTGTTTTTAACCAGTTCTCTCTCTCCACCCTGCCTCCCTAGTCCCCCCCCCAATCATTACTATCCTCTTTTTACAATCTCCCACTATTCTTGCCAACTTGAGAAAATGCAGAAAAGTCACCCTTCCCCTACAGCTGAAATGGTTCCACTGTTGTGCCTTTAATGGAGTGGAGAGACTGTGGTAAGGATGCTATGCTACTCAGTAAATTTAATGACTTTATGAAGATAAATGTTAGCCTTCCATAGCTCCTTCTTGTCAGAATACATTTAAGAGACCTATTCCTAGAGGACTACATTCCCGTAGCATTTTGTAGCACATTAGCGTGCGTGGGCTACCAAACCCCCTTGCTGCATGAAATTGCACTTCAAGCAAGAAATAATAATGTTTCTGCATTCCCTGGCAGATTTTTTTTAATGGCTGCCCATGAATACAAGGAAATTAAGCATTATGGCTAACGTCATTCATGGTGACCAAATTCCTAATTCATTTTGCATAACAAAGACATAGTTGACATCAGTCAGATGCCCTTAATTTCTTAAGAGTTCCTTCCAGAAGCAAATATGGATCCAGCAGCATTAATAAGCAAAACATAAATATCTGGTTTTTTTTTAATAAAGAAAAAGTCCATAATTGGACAAATAATGTATCTTCAACTATACCATCTTCTTTTCAAAAACGTTTACTCTTTGCACAAGCCAAGGCTCAAATCCAAATTCAAATGTCAGAAAGATAACAATGGTTGTAGTAAAAGCTCTGGATATTGTTGTGGGTCTGTGCAGTGACAGTCATCACAACAGTTGCAGCGTGGTCTCCAACTTGCAGCAAGTACCAAACTACAGCAGAATGGAGCAATAATATATACTCTGTGTGTGTGTCCGTGTGCGTGCATAATATTTTCCAGACCTCTCTTCTTTGATTTGATGGAGAAAAGATTGCTATGAATTATTTTTCAGTGAAGAAGATTATGGTGACATTCTCATGGGGGGAACACAATGCTCTTGGTTTTATGAGATGTTGAGGTGTCCAAGGAGTGTGTGTAAATGTCCTGTCTACATTTGTACCATCATCTCTTCAGTGTCTGTAAACCCCTTGGCTTCTCACGTTTCTATTCAATCCTAAGGGAAGAATCCAGGAGGGATCTTCTCCGGTAGGTCTTTTTCATATTGGGAAAGGTTCCAAAAAGTGTACTTTCAAGAAAAGGTTCAAAGTGATGGAAAGAGATGGAACAGGCAAACCATCTCTCCAACCTTCCACAGCCTCCCTGGCTTGTCATCCTTCCCTTCAATCCCAAAAGGGAGACTTCAGCAGAGAAGTCTCAGACTTTTCTCCAGGGGCAGAATCTTGAAGAAGGTGAGGGTGCTGAGAGGTAACTTATGGTTCCTAGTCTATAGGTTGACCACTCTCGCTTTAAGTGAGATTGGATATTATATGGGAGAAGAAGAAGAAGAAGAAGAAGAAGAAGAAGAAGAAGAAGAAGAAGAAGAAGAAGAAGAAGAAGAAGAAGAAGAAGAAGAATAGTAGTAGTAGTAGTAGTAGTAGTAGTAGTAGTAACAATTTTTCTTCTTTAGAAATGGGACAGGATTTGGATTCCTTTTGTGAAAAGGGGGTCATGACTCTCCAGTCAATGCAGTTTTGATTGTTGTTGGGATCACCTCAAACACACTGCTTCAAACCAAACTCAGTTCACACATTCAGAGGCTGGTCAGTATAATTAAACCTTCAGTGTGTGCATATATAAACCTTACGATGGGCTGAGTGACAACTGGAAGGCATTATTTTTCCAGCCATATGTTTCTATTAGTGTTCTGCATTTGAGGATTTTCAAAACCTATGCATAATAACCCCCCCTCTCAAAAGCTGATCCTGCTTCTCCAGTTTTCTATTGATCTCTATAAGATGCTGTTCTCTGCTTCCTGCTTCTGTCCTCCAATTTACAATTATATCTGTTACAAAGCAAGAAAAGGTATAGTGGAATCCATTATCCTTGATGACTCTGATAATTTCCTGCCAAATATCCTTTTCAGCACAGCACTGCGTGGCAACATCCTGCAGCTCTTTCGAAGGATGGGGGTTATTTGTGAAATTAGAACAATTAAAATGCAACCTGGAGCACAAAGAGATTAAAACAATGTCCAGGATTCTCCTGTTCGTTTAGCCAGCTCTGCTTCTGATGAAATTCTGGGAGGTTTTGCAGAGGTAGGATGATGTTTTGAATATAATATCCATCAATCATACAGAAAACTCTTTAAACAAGATGACCTTTAAAAAGGCCTGTAGAACGTCAATTAAAATTTCAAATTTAGTTAACAGGACAGAAACTCTTTCTGCCTTGAGTGTCGTTGTGGCTGTTCTGAAAATGTAACAGTCAGGTCGACAGCATAATTGATGGATAGGTCCTTTTCCTTCAGATTCTTGAAGTGTAGAGCATGTCTACACTACCAATTTGATTGGATTTAATAGTCATCCTGATTCCCGGGAAACCCCAGGGAATTGCAAAGCAGAGAATGGGAATACTTAACAAAGAATGGTCAACCTTCTAATCAAAATATGATTCCTGGGATTGTTGAAGATGGGGAGATGACGGGCGTCAATTAAAGTGATGCAAAACAGATAAGTCTATGGAAAGGCCCCTGAATGCTCCTAGAATGAGGAAAAGGATGCTGAGTTGTAATGACTGGCTCAATTTCATAGTGTTTCTACATGGGCATACCACTTCAATTACACTCATCAGCAATGGATTAGGAGGACCTGGAGTACAGCAAGTACAGTACTTGTAAGATTGATGTTAGCCCTTTGAGGTAGCCCAGACAAGAAGCACAACCATGAATCCCAGCCCTATCTTTATTGTAAGGTGACATGAACAGAATCTTGCAAATCTGAAAGCATTTCTCCCTTCCTCTCTTTTTACTCTCTGGAGAACTAGGGACGGTCCCTTCGGACGTGCTTCCCACGCCCATTTTCCTTCTGTGGGCTGAGATACCTTTTACATGCCAGTTGTCCAGTCTTCGGCTCTCCCTCCTGTCTCCCAAGGTCATTCCCACATCCCATTGTAGCCTTGAGCGCCAGTCCCGAGTCTGAGTTTGTGTAACGAACCATCGCGAGGAGGCATCAAAGCAAAGCCTAGAAATTATTAAGCTAGACTGGCATTTAGCAATATTGTCAACACCATTTTGTTGGCAAGTCAAACTGATACCCTTTTCTGTAGGCATTAGCAAGAACAAAGATTGGCAAAATGTTAGCATCTGTCAAGATGATATAAAGAGCTGTAAGTAACTTTAACGAAGCAGTGATACAATAATGAAAGGTGCCACTGTATATTAATATGACACAGCACTTGTGTTATGTGTTCCAAAATGTGCTCTTTAATTCAGTTATGAAAGCAAACAAAGATTATATTGTTTTTTTCCCCTCTCTCTCTCTCTTTCTCTCTCAGGAAAATTCTAAATCTACCATGAAATACAAAGCCAGGGAAATCCAGACTGTTATTAAAACTGACCTTGATCGGATTGTTTTTTATGTCAGAAAGAGAGGGAGAGAGAGAAACCGTCTGAAGAGACAAAGTTATCGGGCATTTAGTCCACCTTTTCCGCGACGGGTTTCCATGGCAACAAATCAAATACCGCTTCCTATCATGGCTCTTGTCGGCTTCAAAAAGCAGGAATTTAGCATTGAATAATTATAAAGAGACACCCAAATCTCGCGTGCCGAGGTAAACGGGTCATCGGCAATTGATCAGAAAGCTGGGCCTTATTTCTAAAACTCCAATTAACCTCGCCTCAAAGTGAAGAAATGGGCTCTTCTGGGCATGGCAACTGCTAGGCACGAGCCATACCAGGGGAAAGCATTATGATTAATAATCGTAATCATAACAATATGTTAACCAAGGAGAAAGGAAGGGAAAAGGGACAGACTTTGGAAGAGACATTAGACATTAGACTCTTCTAATGCCGCGGAAGTCTGAAAATCTACATAGAGACGCAAGAGTAGATATTCAGAGTTCTGCTGGAATATTTAGGTAGAAACAATCTGACTTCTAATTTCTGAAAGACCTGAAAACATATTAGAGCAAACTCCTGCCTAGTCTCCCACAGCCAATAAGCTATCTAAATTCATAGACTCCAGTGACATACTTCTGTGGTCCTGGCTGAGGAGTTACACTTAGGAGAAGGTTGTCAGTAGCCATTTAGAACTTCTGGAGTAAGTTAAAGCTACTTTGGGTCTGCCAGCCCGCTCTTTAAAGAGACATAATTGCATGAGAAGACATTGCTTTTTCTTCAGAGGCCTCCCCTCCCTTTCTTCTTCCCTTAGCTGAGCAGTAGGGGTTATTTCTAAATTTATCATTGTACTTACAATAGCTGTAAAGAAGATCAGAAGCTACTTCTTTGCATCTCGTTTTCTTTCTGAGCTATTTTTCTTTTACGTTTTCTTTCTTTCTTGCACTTTGCACTTTCTCCTTGATGTCTTTCTGCTTCTTCTTCTTCTTTACTCTATATGGGTTTGTATTAGTTTCTACCTTTGTTTGTAAAACTATACACACACACACACACACACACACACAACACTATAAATGTATGCATGTATGTATGTACGTATATATATATATATATATATATAGAGAGAGAGAGAGAGAGAGAGAGAGAGAGAGAGAAAGAGAAGAGAGAGAGTTATATCTATCTATCTATCCTATCTATCTATCTATCTATCTATCTATCTATCTATCTATCTATCTATCTATCTATCTATCTATCTATCTATCTATCTATCTATCTATCTATCTATCTATCTATCTATCTAATGAATTTTCATCTCTTGACCATAGGCTCAAACCAAAGGCAATTGGTTAACTTTCTCTGCATTGGTTTTCCCCCAAACAGGGACTAATACATTTTTGCAGGATGCAAAAGGAGAGCACCTAGAATTATTAGTAGGACCATCTCAAGACTCTCATGATGAGTTATTCATTTGAGATCCCATTCTGTTTCACATCAGATACATTATTTGTCAGGGTCAACAAAGCACTCCAGTTATCTGTGAGGGCTGGGATCACTTCCAATGGAGCCTAAGTTTATAGCTTTTAATCAGATCTAGTTTCTAACAGAGGCAGCTCTAATGAGGGAATAAACCCTTAAAGTGGTGTGATAACCCAAGTAGCTTACACTTTTGTAGAACATAAGCTGGGCTGGCAGGTTTGCTACATCTCTAGTTGACCCTTGTCTGTGTAAACAAATCCTTGCATGTTATACTCCAGCATGTTTCTTGTAATTTTTCTTTAAATTTACAGGAAGGATGGATTTACACAAAATGATTAACTTGGCTCCTGAGTGAACCCATCTTCTGGGTTCACACTGTACACTGAATCATATACAAATCCTACAGACTGAGTTTGAACAACATGCTAACACACACACACACAACCTAACCAAGGTGAATGCCATCCAACTTTGCATGTGTGTGAATGCATCTTCTAGGTCTTCTCCTGATCACAAGAATACTACTGTGTGTACTGAATGTTGATTATATGGAACAATTTAAGGAATGACAACTTTCTCCTTTCCTGAATTTTACACCTTGTCCCCCCAGTACAGTCCAAACTCCAGCACACAGCTGTGATGGATTTGCCAAACTATACAAACTACATCTTGAACCATTTTCTAGTAACACTTTCTGGAATAAGTAGCTTCCTATAGGCAAAACCAAACAGCAAGGATTAAGAAGATGGTAGATTTATTTTCATTCTATTTCCCCCTACCATCACTTATTCAAGAACTCTAGGCAATTTTCAGCCATCCATCATGATTTATTAGACTAAGCAGGCTGCCTATAAATTCCTTTCTTGACTTCTCTTAGGCATCATCATGGGAAACTCCCTAAGTTGGTTGCATTGCTATTTCCCATGATATACAAATGCTGTGTTTGTGTGTTGTGTCGGACTTTGGTTGCGCATGGGATCATTTTAGGTCTTTGCCTATGTGTCCTGCTGAAGACTAAAATAGTTTGGGATCAGGTTGTCCGGTCTTCCCTTCTATCAGTCAATCCAAATTGCAGCTTAGGATGCTGCTGATTCTAAAGAAGGAAACTTTACCAGCGATGGCTCCACATTTTGGGATGTGTTGCTAATTAGGGTATACTGTACCCTATTACTGCCAGCTTTTAGAAGAGTCTTCAAAGACTTATATCTTTTTCATTTGAGTTGGGTTTTGATATGATGGTTGCCTTTTCTTAGAGTTTCTTGGGCTGTTCAATTGTACTTAATTTAGATGTAATTATATACTGGATTCTAGCTTTATCAGAGGTTCTCCCTAACCTTTTGATGTTTACTGTTCTTCAAGGTTTGTTGACACTGTGCATGGATTTTTTACTTCTCAAAGGAGACTGTGTATATTTGGAATAAATTAAGTGGGGGTGGAGGATGTTAGAAATTGGCAGCACTTAAAGCTCCTGGTACTATTTATTTCTCCATTAATCCTGGAGAAGAAGTGATCAGTGTAGGAGAAAAGATGATGGTACTTTGCTGCAAGTTCTCTCAGTCAGTGAGTTGACCTAACAATCCTTTTGCCAGCTGGAACAGGGTTGACTTAGATATCACTGAAATCCATAACACTTATTTAGAAGTATCTTCTCCAGAAACGTGGTGCAGTTGACAGTGATTCTGGTGGTGGTGGTGCTTCATAATTTTCTGATAATGGAGTCCATTACAGATTTTTCATCCCTGTCTGCTTCTGCTACATTTCTACAATACAATCAATATCTATTGAAGATCACAGAGAACAGTACAGTGAAGAATCAATTGCAGTGAAAACTGCATTCAAGGAAATTAGGTGCCTCTCCCCTCCTTCTCTTGCTGGGGAGAAGGTTGCCTGTATTAAATAAAAAGAAAGTAGCCCCACATCACACTTAAAAGCAGAGTTTATGGGATTCTCAGTAATGGCACAATGATGGTTATACACACAGATAAATACTGGAAGAGAAAAGTACAAGTGAATTGTCCGTGTGAGGGTAGTAAATGCAAATCTTCAGAAAAATAAAGATTAAATACCTTGTTAATTAATAGCTGGGGATCTACAGACCTTAGGCAGTGAGTCCTGCTCTGTGACCCACTGTGAGTGAGGCTGACAGCATGTTCATAAATTCCATTAAAAAAAAAGTTATAAATAAAAGATTGGTCATTTTCATATGGAAGATTTTTTACAATTCCGGTTACATTTTTCCCCCTAAGCATAAAAACAAAGCAAAAAGACAACACACAATAAGAACTTTATTGACTGGTTTCTCTTTAAATCACCTCCTCCATTTTTATAACAGTGTCATGTCTTTATTAATTTCTTTATTTATTAGGCACAGGATTTATATGCCACTTTTAATGAAATGAATGATTCTCCTGTACAATGTTCACTCTATACAGTAAATCGATCAAGACACCCATCCATCCATCCATCCATCCATCCATCCATCCATCCATCCATCCATCCATCCATCTCTAATCTATTTGAGTCAGTCTTGATTCTTGGACAAGTCCCTGAAGTTTTTTGGGCAACATTTTTCAGAAGCGATTCGCCATTGACACCTTCTTCCTAGGGTTGATATGAAGTGGCTGGTCCAAATTCAGGTTTGGCTGAGAGAGAGTGATCGGCCCAAAGTTACGCAGTGAGCTTGCATGGCTGATGGTGGACTTGCAGTTGGGTTGGGTGTTAGGCCAATATCGCTACACCACCTTGGTTCTCATCTGTCTTGTGTGGAAGAAGGTTGTTGCTTAGATGATCTGTGGCTTAGGTAGCCCAAATGTTTAGCTTTATCAGCAAACAATCAACTAATCTCTCCTTCAGTTGAGCTCCACTTTGTGACATGAGGCCATGCTGAGAGCAATTCCTTTAAAGTGGTTCGGTAGTAATTTCTTGATCAATCTTGCCCAGAACATTCTCCTTGGAGGGAAAATTAGTCCAATCTTTGAAAGAGACACTGAAAAATTGAAAGGAGACTTTTGAGAAAATATTTTAGACCAGAAGGTCAGCACTTTTGGCCCAATCAGCCCTGGAGTTGGACCTGTTTCCATTATGAATGGGCTTTCACGGAGGGATATATTAACAGAATAGATCAGCAGCCTGATTCCTTTTTCCATGATGCGCTAGGAAATTTAATTGCTGATCACAGGTTAAATATTATGGAACTGAGGAACAATCATTTTAAAACATTAAAGGAGCAGCCAGAGAAATATAGCTGTTTAATTTTAATGCTCTATAAAGCTGGTTTTCTTCTTTCTGGGCAAAGAAAGAGAGAGAGGCCGTTTTAAAGATTTATGCCCGGAGAATTGGGTGAGTGATACATTAATTGATTAATTAATAAATATGAAATGCACTTCTCATAGTCAGATATGCTACAGTGTCTGTTCCTCAGACACTTCATTGTTAGTGAACCAAAGCTGCTTTTGTGTGCGGTTAGCTGACAAAGATGCGATTTATGTGTTTGTCTAAAATATTCATTGGCCTCCTTTCAATTTAATGTAAAATTTCCCCCCAATGGCCCGCCGTAGAAACATAAGACAATCTAAAACAATGTATTAGACGGACTCAGACAAAAGAATACTAGATTGCACAGCTATTTTTTGGTTTAAAGAAGCTGTATAAAATAAATCAGCAAATAAAAATTTAGCTGTTACCACCATCAGTCAAACCACAACTAAGTTGTTTATTTCGACAGAAAGATCCATAGGGCAGCTAAACATTATAAGAATTATGTCTGGTGGCTATATTATGCAAAGCTGAAGTTCTGGTTTTCTTTTTTAATTGTAAGAGGGTGTATGTATGTATGTATGTATGTAAATAAATAAATAAATAAAATTTTAAAAATGCCTTTTTCCTTTTTGGCCTCACAGACAACATACTGATGTGAGGACGTTACTGGAGGAGGAATGGCTGAATGCTTAGGTCCCGTTTCCAATTAGTTTTTGGAATCTAGGGTTTTCTGGAAAGAAAATAAGCTTTTTTAGCCTTAGCACTTGGGTTTCTCTTGGGTTTTCCACTAAAAACAAAACAAAACAAATACCTGTTGAATATCTGTGTTTTACTGTTGAATACCTGCATGCTGCCTGTTTTAGTAGCAGAGTCTGAGCCACTTGGCAAAAAAGATGCTGGTGCTGTATTTGGCCCAAAGGGTGTAGGTTGCCAACCCTGGTGGCCTATTTAAGTTGTCTTTTCAGACTGACTTTGTCTCTGTGTTACCAGAACAAACTGCAGGGGTGTTTAGAAGCACCTACAGTTTTTACAATAATTCCAATCTGCTATGTGTATGGCTATGCCACAACTCTCTTTAGAGGTGGCCACAGCGTGTCTGTGTGCATGTGTGTGTGTGTGTGTATAAAAAAGTTAACATGGTGGCCACAATCATGTGATCAAAGCCCTGGCCCTATTTACATGCACTGTATGTGATGAGAGATGTAAAAAAGGAGTGTGGCTGCCACTTTGAGTCTTTTTTACACACACACACACACACACACCCCATGGACACCCCTGAAAGAAAGGAACTGGGGCCCAATGTAGAGTTCACAATGTTTTATGTCTGTCAGCAGAATAATAAAGCAAGGCCCTGTAGAAAGTTGTTCAAGCTAACCAGGAGAGAATGCCCCCATCAAATTCTCAACCAGACGTAAGAACCACAGAGTGAATTATCACCGACTAGTTCCTCAACACATTAGGGCTTTCCAGAAGAAGCGATGCCTGGAGTTCAGACCCCAGGTCGTGGAAATCCCAAAGGGCCGTGAATTCTCCGTCTCCACCCCGTCCTAAAACTGTAGCATTGACCAACGGTGAGTTATGATGTGTTTGTTCTGATTTGTTAATGGGGATTGCTTTGTCAAGGAGCAGATTCATAGTATGAGTTCTCCTTCAGGAATTAACGAGAACCTGGGTCTGCATTCGAAACAGACTCTAGATAGGGTTGAGAATATTAAACATTCTTGTGTGGGTAATTTGCTGAAACAAACAGTGGGGGTACCTCTTAGATTCCAGGCATTGCCAGCAGATGGAGCTATTCTCACTTGGAATGAACCCCCCAACACCATCAACATGTCTGACTGGAACTGTAGAGGTCCCTTGGGTTCTATCAGTGCTTTGTTCCAGTTCTTCTGTCAAAAACATTACAATTTTGAGTGTTTTCTCCAAAGTTTTCCAAGCCCTCCTTTCAAGCAAAGGAAGATTTTGCTGCCACTGCCACAGCAAGGACGTTACATGGACATGGAGATTACAAATTCTCAACCAGCGGCATGTGGTCTCTTTTAGGTGAAGAGCCACAGTTAGCATCTCAAGATGGTGACGAAGGTGACCTTTCAAAAAGTTGGCAGGGCCAGGACGAAGAATTAGGCCAGACAAGAACAATAACTACCCTTGATTTAGCATGACTAATAAAAGGCAGTATTTTTTTTTCTTGCAATGCATAGGTCAATGGACTTCCCTACCTTTGGATCTCGTTATGACCATTCATACAGATGGCTTTCAAAGAGGTCTGGACAATTTCTTGGAGGACTGAGGTATCATTGGCTCCAAGTCTTGATAGCTGTGTTTATTTCTGGGGCAGAGATGACATGGCGTTGTTTTGAATAGTGCTGCTAAGGACCAAGGGCCTTCCTGTTCCATGTTTGTGAGTTTTCTGAAGGCATCAGATTGGGCACTGACAAATACAGGATGCTGGATGATCAGCCGGTCCCTTCTGATTAAAAGTAGATAAATGCAGTTCAGACAATTACTTCCCTGTATTTCATCATTTCCCCTTTCTGTAATATTAACTATTACAGTTTGGTGGCAACTTTTACAAAGATTTGGGGCCATCGCATGCACGAGTGAGGTCCCACTGTTTTAAAATAAGAATGCCTTGGAACATGGCCTTGATAAGGTGCATTGCCTTGCATTACTGACTGGGGGACATCAAAGCCATGCGCTGGAATCCTATGGGCACTCCTGTGATTTCCATGCTCTTTCTGATGACCCCTAGACCTCATATTTTTAACAGCCACAGGAATATGGGTAATAACCACCAACAGCCTTCAATCTGTTGAGATAAGATTGGATTTTAGACCCCATTCTTCAATTCACCAGAATTTCTAGAGGAACTTACAAGTCATCCTTCTTGCCACCTGAGTGAAGAACCAGGAGTTCTATCAACTTTGCCACCCCAAGTTCTTCACTGGGATCTACCTGAATTACGCACACCTTTCACTGGATGTGTCCAGGCAGCAGCTGGACAGCCCTCTGTTAGCGATGTTTGTGTTTTCATTCCTGCACTAAGCAGATGACTGGGCTGATGACCTCAATGACCCTTCCCAACTGGTGTCTATGATCCTAGAAGCTCTATGAAAAATAAACTAGGATTCCTCCTGTCAGGAAGAATATGAATGCGAATAAATAATTCCAATGTTACTTGACTATCAGCTTGTGTCTTTATTAATACTATCTACTGAAGCTTTGGCAGAAGTTAACAAATCTCCGAGTCCATGAAGATTCAAGTGCATTTGACTGAAACCCCTGAATTATGCCATTCTTCCCTTCTAAATACAGCTTCCTTGGCAGAACTCCATTACTTTCAGTTTCAGGTTGAACTTTTGAACCCCAAACGCGGGCTTGATATAGAATTACTCTCCATGAGCATGCAATTACCAGCAACAGTGCTCCTAGCATCATGCTTTCTTGAAGCAAATGCAAAGGCTACAGCCAGAATCCCTTAAGAGATTTGAGCATGCTCAGAGCTCCAACGTGTCCAGAGGAGAGCCAAACTTTCCTCTTGGAGCCACAAATCTCATCGCGACTCTGCATGCCATTTTTTTTTTTGAAAGACTCTCATTTAAACATAGGTTATGGTTCAAGAAGTTGAATGGAGAAGTTTGCTGAATGCACCTGGTCACATTAATAGTAAGTCTTGGACTGGTTATGAGTAAAGGAGCTTTGAACAACTTTGATGGTGGTCTCCCAAATCTCAGAACATCATAAAAACAAGGCAGGTTACATTTTCAGGACAATTAGGACAAACCAAACATAGGGCTCTGGTACATGTTATACTGATGGCACATCTGTCATGCTGTCCCAGCATACAGGACACGAATTATGTAACTTGGATCATTTGCACAATGGTGCCCCGAGGCACATGTCATTTGCTTCTCTGTCCATTCTGTGGACACTCATTCAAACCAGTTTGGGTGGAAAAAAAATTAATCTGGTGCAGGGAAGGAAGTCGGACTGCCATATTTCTTCAGGGAGTGGGTTTCCTGTGAAGAAAAGAGAAAAGATGTTGCCCTGATTAATATAGAAGGCACTTTGAGAACACCCAAAGACCATGTTCTTTGTTCCATGATTGCAATATTAGCTGTTTGCCCAGTTTTTTTGGAAATGGCGTGCTTTGGTTTTGCTGTCCCGTGTTTAAGAGCATTTTGAAAAGTTATTTGGAGATTTTAATCATTTTTTGTGGCTCTTCTGAATTACTAATAGTACTAATAATTGGGTAGCTTTTAATGAACTGTACCCTGCCTTGGGATTGTTTTTAATGATGAAAAAGAAATTGTATACATAAATAAAGGAGGTCAAATGTCATGTTGCATAAGCAGATTGCTCATATACCGAACATGCAAAATAGTGAAGGAGATTATTTTTGCTTGCTTCATCTCCAAGCTATGCATCTTCAGTGGAACTTCTGAATAGAGCAGTGTTTCTTCACTTTGGCAACTTTCAGATGGGTGGATTTCAACTCCCAGAATTCCCCAGCCAGCTTTGCTGGCTGGGGAATTCTGGGAGTTGAAGTCCACCCATCTGAAAGTCACCAAGGTTGAGAAACACTGGAATAGAGATTCATAACAGACAATATCCAGGTAAAGAACTAGCTGATGCATTCTCACTTCAAGCTATGTTGGTTAAATGTTTATTTTGGTGGCTTGGCTTGAAACCCAACCATTGTGCTTGGATTTTGATTGAAAGTAATGTGAGAATCCAGAAAACAGGATAATTCCATGCTTTCCAGACCTTATTAAAGGCACAGTGTGGATGCATTCTCTGAACAGGTCCTCCTCCTTGACATTTCTATCCAGTGTAATTTGGGAATGAAGCAGTTTGTAGCCCCAATAGATCTAGACAATGTCCAGTTGGGGAGGCTTGATTTATATTAATAGGGCTGACCTAAATGCTTCCCACCTCCCTCAATCATAGCACTCATTGTATTTTAAAGTCTAGGCCATCGGTGCATCATCTAGATTAAGATTCAATTGCAACCGCCAGAAACATCTAAATGGTGCCACTAAGTCATAATTTTTTAGCGTGGCCAAAGCCAAAAATTATAAAGTACACAACAGAATGAAAACACGTTAACTGAATTTGATTTACATAGGAGGTAGATGACATCAAATCAAATGTAGGTTTTATCCTGGCTGCTCACACTAATTTTTTTGGGATGTGCAACTCCAGCCTATTAATCAAAGCCCAAAGAAAGTCCTTGGTCTCAGAGAAATTCCAACCTTCTCTAGAACTTAAGATTCTCCATCCGAGGGTTGAATTCCTCCCAGCAAAACAACCCTGTATTAAACCATCCTTCTCTCCCTACCCCATCTAATAGCTTAGCGTTTCAAGAAATGCATCCAAACCAATGCCTAATGCTTTGCAGCTTTGAAACCATCTTCTACCATGTTATTCCAAGCCATGGAGGAACCCCTGGTGGAGACCACAAACTGTTCTACCAAGAGTCATGACTCTCCCTGGGGCATGTTAATGATCACCCTGCCCTCCACATAAAGGGTACCTCTGTGTGGCTCACTGTCAACAGCACTTAGTATTGTGATGCAAATGAGAAACCAGCAAGATCCAAAGTGTGAACGGAAACATAGCCAGCCTCAGAACATGGCTAAGCTCAGTGAGGGACAAGATGGGGGAAAGGGAGATTTGGAAATAGGCTGCGTGGTAAGCTTGTGTGGGCTCTTCTACTACCCAGCAAAGGTTAGGGATGGGGCAGTGGGATAGAGCTCAGTGGCATCTATCTTTTAATTACAATTTGATATTTCTTTGCAGCAAAGGATCAGAAGAGGAGTGGGCAAATGGTATCCATCCGTTACTTTCGGATGGAGGGTTGTCTCTTCCAAAGTCTCATCTGTGCTGCTGCTGCTGAAACTGGGGGCTGCGATTTTTTTGACAAATCCATTGACACGTTTGCTAGCATTTAAAAACCTTTGGAAAAAAATATATTGTGGTTAAGTGTTGACACCATCCCGTTGAGCAGTAATAAAGTTAGAATAACATTTAAAATAAAACAAAACATATATCTAAAAGACAGCTTTTTACAAACCCAGCTTGTAAAATTCCCCTGCATTGTCTCTCTGGCCACTGCCCCTTTTTAACACACTATATCTTTTTACCCACTTTGTGGCTTTGCATATCAGCCAAACATCCTTGCCACTGAAACAGCTGCCCGCTATGGGTAACTTGTTTGAACAGGGTGAATCCAACCATTTAAGTAAAGATAACTTAGAAAATGAAGCCAAAATTCCAGGACCATTTTCCTCATTGATGGAAATTCCTTGAAGAAAGAACCTCTGGCTTTTGAAAGGAATCCATCCATCCATCCATCCATCCATCCATCCATCCATCCATCCATCCATCCATCCATCATCTATCTATCATCTCTTCCCTGTCTCCTTCCTTCCTTCCTTCCTTCCTTCCTTCCTTCCTTCCTTCCTTCCTTCCTTCCTTCCTTCCTTCCTTCCTTCCTTCCTTCCTTCCTTCCTTCTAGGTCAAGGTGGCCCAATATTAAATTACATTTTTAAAAAGCTTACTTCAAAGGTCCTGATAAGACACAATACAGATCTCATTTTCTTCACTCAGAACCTCACAATCTTTCCTCCTCATTTTAGCTGCCAGCTCAGTTTGGAAATGAAACCAACTTAGTTGCTGCTGTAGCGCTGGAGAACATCATTCTCTACCTTTTTTTTTTTTTTATCCACTGACCCTTGACTACAGCTTCAGTTTGTTTGTTTGTTTTTCTTGATCATCTCTTACAGAATTTGGTCTGTCCCCAGCAGCTTACAACTCAGACTGCAAATCCAGAGAGCAGCATTCTCAGCTGAGGATGCCCATCTAAGTGGGTCAATAGGCAGGCAAGGAAGTGGGGCAGAGAAGAAGCAAAAGGCGATGTCCATGTTCAGCTCCTCATTGTTTGATTGACCCATGGTTATCAGCTGAGGGGGATCCTCCATCAACATTCTTCTGCCACTCACAGGTGGGTCCTTTTAGAAAGTTGGGAGGTCAAACTCAGTTGTCCTTATGATCTAGAGCAGGGTTCCTCAACCTTGGTGACTTGAAGATGTGTGGACTTCAACTCCCGGAATTCCCTAGCCAGCCAGGAGCTGAAGTCCACACATGCTGGCTGGGGAGTTCTAGGAGTTGAAGTCCACACATCTTCAAGTCACCAAGGTTGAGGAACCCTGATCTAGAGGGATTTTCTAAATGCTTGGAAAGTCAAATGTTCTGATTTTTTTCCCCTTAGCAAGTGCTTTGGGGGCTCTAAATCCATCATGCACAGATTTTTGATAAAATATTAAGATTTGCAGAGGCTTAGGACAAAGATAGGAAAAGTCTGAGGCAGTGGGAGAAGGGGGAAGACGTGCCAATCAATCAGCCCTGCTAAGAAATCTCCTCCTTCATTTCTCCTTCCTCTGAACCAAATCTGGACGAACAGAGAGATTAGTTGCTCATTTTCCTTTTCCCCTACTCTGCGTTTTCCTTTTATGTCATAACTTTTAGATTATGATTCTGCAGACAGGGCCTGCATTCCTTGCTGCTGCTCTCAGTAACTTTTGAAAAGTCATTTTAAGCTGAAAAATATGAGAAATGAATTCATGCATGAAAGGGGGGCAGCCTGTAAGCAAATTACTGAGCAAGGGAAAAAAAAACATATCAGGGGTGGAATTACTTTTATTTTTCTAAATAAGGCCATTAGAATAAGCTACTCCAATTAGGTTGAAGTACTCTGGAAATGTTTATTTCTCTTCGTTTCTCACATTTCTAATCTTAGACTCAATTTGTTCAGTTTTTACAGGAATTTGGGGGTTTTGTTTGTTTTTTGAAAGCACGAGAGCAATTAATATACTTTTCTTCTAATAATTGTATTTCTGAATGTACTTTTCCAAATATATAGATTTGCTGTAAATAAGGCATTTTTATGCATCCTTTCCCCTAATAAATACACTTTTGGTTTTGGAAAACGATGGGGAGTTTTAATGTTTCAAAACTCCTGCAGCCTACAATATATGATGTACCTTTTAACTTTGAACACTTTGCAATATTCCAGGTGGGAACTAATGTTTTTTTGCAGTCCTATACTCATCACACCCTTTTTCTTTTTGTTGGTCTGTCCGATTGCTAATTTCTTTTTTCTTTTTTGCTCTTTTGGATAACAGCTGCGACCAAGCCTTGGTGGTTTCAGAATGATTTTTCTTCTCCAAGAACATCCCATCAAATTGTGTTTTTAATCTCCCTGCTGAATGCTTTCTCTCTTCAGCTGATATCCCTCTGGCTCCCTCTCTCTAGCACTCACATTAATTATTCTACATCTGTCCATAATGCCAACCCAAGGCAGTTCAAGACTTCTAAATCAGAAGGAATTTTCTTTGCTTTACTGACATCTGCAGCAAACCTCAGAATCTCTTTTCCTGGGAAGTATTGCAGAGAGGGAATATAAGAACGCCAGTAGTGCAGGGTCTTCGTCCAGGTGTGATGTCCTCTCCCAAGGACCATCCAGATCAAACTTTCTTGAATAAGGAGATAATACAATATTTTCCTCTCTTCCCCCCACCCCGGGGTTTTTATTCTTGTTCAAACTAGTGTTGCAACTATGCGTGAGCTAAAGTTGTGCTCTTTTTCTTTGCTGAGTTTCTTACTTCTTAAGAAGTTTTTCTGGAAACATGTCCGTGCAAAAATGGTTGGATTTCAGATTGCAGGGTACAGGATAGAAACACAGCATCCTTGAGTTCAAAGAGAACATTTAGACTAGTGTTTTTCAACCTTGGCAACTTTAAGATATGTGGACTTCAACTCCCAGAATTCATACTAACTGGGGAATTCTGGGAGTTGAAGTCCACACATCTTAAAGTTGTCAAGGTTGAAAAACACTGATTTAAACAATGGAGTCCAATCCTACATTCAGTGCAGAAATCCAACTGAAAGCATCCTCAGTACAGAACTGTTTGACACACCCTTGGCTTGAACATCATCAGGTCCTGAAAACCTTATTGGAATATTATATTTTTCACCTGTTTGCTTGTTTGCCAAGCCATCCGCTGGCTTAGGATGGGGGCTTGATTAGAAGATGAGCTCAAAGAGGTGAGCAGTTGTATTTATCTGTCCTTTTATAAGCAAATGCCTGCAACACAGGAGTGTGAAACCTGAGAAAAGGAACATGAATACATGCGAAGATTGCACACCAATATCCTTACTACACAGTTGCTTGGTGGAGATCACTGTGCTTGTGGCATAAATAAAATCTGAACAGAGTTGCTAAACATTTTAGATGGAGTGTGCTTACGAATCTGTCTGCAGCTGGCAATCCTGACGGAGTTCTTCCCTTCACACTCTTTCCATCCCAGTTTAAATTCTCATCTCCTTCAGAGGAAACACCTGCACTGGACATCTATCTACCCAGGCTGAGACTTCTGGGAGCTGAAATCCCCAAACATCTGGAGGGCATCAGATTGGGGAAGGCTGATGTAATAGCTCGTTTGGCTCTTTGCCCAAAGTTTTAAGAATTTGAGGTCATGAGAACCTTTAAGTCTGGTCTGAAATATCAATTTCCAGGTATTCTCTTGAAGCCTACCCGTAATGCAACTTCTTTTTCTTCAGCGTCTACTGTTGAAATCTGCTTTCCTCCTTTCTTTGGCTTTAATCTCCAATGCAAAGCTGTGCAAAATGTAATTTTTTAAAGAGCTTGCCAAATTTCTTTATCTTGCCCAGCACAAATAGAAATCCATCATCCTCATGGCTGTTTCTCTTAAGGCTCTTTTTCTCCCACCTTCCTGAAATTGCACCCATCTCATCCATCTTGTGAGAAATATAATGTTCTTGTGGTATTTCATTTTTGGCCAGTCTGTACTTAATGCCTACAGTGGTTAATATTTCCAAGGAAGACATGCGTATGAAACACTGTAGACCTCAGATCACCTCTCATCCATCTGCCATAGGAGAAGTTCAGGTTTTGCATGGAAAATGTTAGATATGTAGGACCTTCAGCTCCCAGCTCCAGAGAGGGTAGGTAGATTCATGGCAGTTAGGTTTACTGGTGATTAAACTAATCCCATAAGCTCTACTGCCTTTACTTTAATTCTGGTTACTGGGGAACAACAGTGAACACTGTGCCCATCACGTTCTACCTGCGGGTTTCTGGAAAGGCACCTGGTTGTTTGCATTTGAGAACCTGCATATCAGCCCTTTGAGGTAGGCTGCAGAAATTCTAGGGATGCTCTTTATTGTAGTAAGGTAGAATTACAGTGTCTTGAAAGCCTGTCCCAGTTTCTCTCTGTCCCATTTTATGGTAAGCAAAATCAAGGCGGGCTTATTTTGAGATTTTTTTCTCACACTTCCTTCCACCTCTGGACACTGTAATCTCTTCTCCAAGTCTCTCCTTGTTCCTTCTTCCACCCCCGCCCCCCCCAACAGCTCTTTCATACCTTCCCCAAGATCATCTCTAAATTCCTTTATTCCTCATTCCTAAACTTGGTGAGGTTTTAACTGGGCTCACACTATCTTGCTATAACATTGTGCTTTGGTGTTGATGTAGAGCAGCATTTCTCAACCTCAATTCTCAACCAGAATTCTGGGAGTTGAAGTCCACTCATTTTAAAGTTGCTAAGGTTGAGAAACACTGATGTAGAGGATTGTATAAACCCAACTTTTGTGATATATAAACCATAGCTGATGGCTTACTGTGATATCAAAACCCAGCCAGTAATGGTTCATTCCCTAAAATAAGGTTAAGCAAACCATAGGTTAGTTTTAGTGTCTTAGACTCAGCCAGCAGGACTCTTCTTTTACCAGCAGTAGGGAAACATTTAGACTTTTGAGAGCATGAAGTGGACATACCCACAAAACCCCCCAAACCGCCAGCTGACTGGGTGTGGCCAATCACAAACACACACTTACCAGAAAGCAAGCAGATGAGGTGGCACCTTGCCACTTTTCTACCCCCAGAATGTTCTGTATTTTTCTTGGTCTTGTTGTTGAGCAGGGTGGCATCCATTCACCACTTATTAGCAGACCCACGAGGATGGAAGTTTGTTTCATTTTCCAGTGAACACTTTAAAGGATTCTACTAACTAACTAACTAACTAACTAACCAACCAACCAACCAACCAATAACTAACTAACTTACTAAATAGAGGAGGGAAAGGGGACTTGACAAGCACCAAGGAAGGTGTACATGAGTAATTGGGGGTTCATGGATCCCACGTTGTTGCTTTATGGTCTGGAGATAAACAGAGGTCCAACAATTCAGGATCTGGGGGCAATTCCTATATCAAACTTGGGATCCTTTCTCAAATGCAAAAATACTGAATATTTTTGTTTAGTATTTTTAATATTAAATCTATTTAATATTAAATAAATTCAGTATATTAAACATACCATCCAAACTCTATGGAGAAAACAGTGTAGAAGAAGGTTAGGATAAGTCCTCTCTTCCTCCAGAATGAAAACATGGTATATTGATGGTCTAAGTTACAAGAAAGCAAATTCCATCTCCAGTTACTATTCCAATCTTGTAACAGGAAGACCAGCTCAAAAGTGAAACTAGCAATAAGGAAGAGTGTTTTAATTTCACTGGGTGTGTTCCAGCCAAGGCTGAGTATCCATCTATCAGAGATGCTTGAACCCTGATTCCTGCCCTGAGTGAAGTGTTGGATTCCATGACTTCGACAATCCTTTTCAATTCTACAATGTGATGACTCTAAAGATGATAAATCCAGAGGCTAAGATGATTGAACTGCACCACTGAAGATATGAAATTCTCTCTTTGTGTGTGTGTTTGACCCAAAGGAAGGGTACAGAAGGAAGTGCAGATAAATCCAGGCTTGGTTAATGGTGAAGATAAAAACCAGCCAAGGCAGACTTTCCATGAAACGTAAATTCTTCAAGCCCCTGATGGTTCTTCAATAAAGCTGAGTTTTCAACACCATGTCAAATGCACCAAATGGAAAACATATCCGACTTCTGCCGTTTCTTCTATACAAAAGATCCTTTATGCCAGGAGGCTGTTGAAGGGTTCTCCCCTGGCACATGATTCCTTTAAAAAAAAAAAAATCTAAAGAGAAGTGAGGCAACTGGTTCATCTTTCATTTTAACACCTCACTTCCTCCCGAGTGTCTTTTTACAACCTCCATCCTTTCCTTTTAATTTTGTGATTATTCTTCCCTGGCTTGAGAAGGAAATGATTGGCTAAGTTACCATTTTTCATGCTTCTCTCCCTCCTCCCTCTGCCGTAATTATGGCTCCCCCCAGCTCTGCCTTGCACTTCAGAATCAAGTGGCCCCCAGTTAAGACACCTGTTGAAATATAGAAGACCTTTGTGCTCATATTGCTGCAGTGGTGGCTTTGCATTTGACCACGAGACAATAATTGATCGTGACGGAGCATTGGATGACAACGTGCCAGAACAATGTACTCCTGTGAGGCTGAACAGGGTTGAGATGGATGGTTCAGCTCCCCCATCCCACCCAGTGGGGCAGAGAGTAATTAATCAAGTCAGCTAGTTGGAAATCTGTTGGCTTAGCCTGGATCCTTCTCCAGAATATTGTAGATGCAGTGTGTCTCTGCTCATACCACCATTTCAGTGGCAGTGATGCACAACCAGTGGCAGGCTAGGACTGAACTGTGGGCAGAAGTCCAGATCAGCTGGAGGGAAGGTTCATATTTTGAGAAAATCACCCCACCCACACCCTTAAGGAAATCAATAGAAGTCCTGTCCGGTCTTCATCCTTCCCTTACAGCAGGGTTGACAACATCTGCCACAACATCTAGATGATACCACCACGACCAACAACAGTGCTTGGAGGGAGAAGAGGACTCCTGTCCATCCGTCTTACCTATCCCATGGGAATAAGTGCATTTTGTTATAGAAAAGAAATAAATTAAGGCAAAATAATAAAACAACTCTCTGTGACTGTGGTGTATATCCAGCTGCCTTGTTCTCTAGATAAGTTTCTTAAAAATAGGAAAAGAGAAAGGTTGTGGTGGCATCTAGGATAGGTGTGGTTGGGCCCAAGAATTGCTGTTGTATGTATCAGCAGATATTCCCTGGATGATCATTTGGCACCTCCCTTCCTCCAGGTTTGAGGTGGCCCCCAAATTCAGCCCATCCGGGAACTCAAGGTGCGTGTTTCAAGCGATGCATTAAATAAACAACAAAAGGAAGCTGTTAAAATATTCATTCAGGTGAATGCATCTTGAAAAAGTAGGCAGGAAGGCAGATCTTTTTCTGTTGCGTCGAGTGTTTCCACATTCCTAAGAGTTCCATTGAGAATTCAGCCCTGGAGAAAAACTGCTGAAACTTCACCCTGTTAATAAATTTTACAAGGCAGCAATGGAGTCATGAAGAGCTTAAAAAACCTCAAGGTATTCTCAAGCAGGTTTTGATGCATTGAAGCAAGGTCTGTCCTTACATTTTTCTCCTTCACAGATAATTTGGATGCAAAATCAGAGCGTGGCTTTCATGCAGGCACCAGCCCTTACAACCTGAAGAAGGGGTTTCTTTCTGGCCCTTTCATGGATGGGGAATGT
Organism: Python bivittatus; assembly: GCF_059951505.1. Taxonomy (NCBI): domain Eukaryota; kingdom Metazoa; phylum Chordata; class Lepidosauria; order Squamata; family Pythonidae; genus Python; species Python bivittatus. Next base: position 9,037,527 of record NW_028277094.1, read on the forward strand.
ATAAAATTACTTCTTGAAGCAGTCTGCCCAGGAACCTGAAATTTAATTTACACAGTCTTGAAAACATTAGAAAGCATAAATCAGTTCAATTTTTAAGGCCCCTCCATGATTTCCCCCCCCAGAATGGCTGCATTTGCTCATTTCACATGGACTGATTCCAAAATCCTGCCAGCACTTTTGGAAATCTTAATAACTTTGGAGAAAGAACAGTTTTTCAAAGGAGTGTCAAGTTACCCAGTTCTCCTTCCTTCCCCCAGTAGACTGGCCTCTGATAAACATACAGCAGAGGTAGGAAAATTACTTCATTTTATTGTGTCCCTATCAATTACCAACATCTTGACACCCATTTCTTTTGCCAGCAACATCCCCATTCCTTGCTTGCATGGATTTCTTTTAAAACTTTCTTAAAAACAATCCAAATGTTGCATTCTTTCTCCCCCCCACCCTTTCCTGCATGAAAAAAAAAAAGTAATGGAGAGGGTAAATGTATTGGTAAAAATATTCAATGGCTTGGCTTTTGACCCATTTGTTCAGCATTAAGAATGACGCCAGCCCGATATTTCACAGATGTAACGGCTTGGCTTAGATTTTGTGGATATAAATGAGGGCCCCCAGATGCCACACCCTGGCTGACCTCCAGCACAATCTGGGAGAAAGGAAATCATCCACCAGAGATTTAGTGGCCTCACTGGGTTGGCTTAAGCTTCAAGACATTCAGTTGTTTATATCTCCACTTTAGTTAATCTATTTCAGATATCGGGGGGGCGGGGGAGCGGAATCACTGCAGATTCAATCTGTATGACTGTTTGAATTAGCAAAGCAGTATTCTGGTTGGTCGGCTTTAATGCAAAGAAAAGACATGTTAAAAATGTGCATGGATCTTCATTTGCAGCTTTCTCTATCATACCTAGGTTTCATCTCAACTGCAGGCAAATGGACATAATTTATGTCAACAGCTGTTAACACAAATTTCTGAAAAAAAATTGCCTTTGAATGTACATTTCCCTGATGACGTTCTTTCTTACATACATTTCTTTGATGCGGACTTTTTTTTTTTAGCAACCACTTCCATAAAGTTTGTATTCTGTTTAAAACATCTTAGTGCTTCTTGTATATAACTTTCAGGTGTATAAACACCTTTGGGGAGGTATCTTTCATTAAAAATTATTATTATTATTATTATTATTATTATTATTATTATTATTATTATTATTTTTAGTTCATGGAGTTTTGACCAGAAAAGCACAGATTTGATTCAGTGCTGCTGTGTTATAGGACAAGTTGGATCTTCTTGCTTTTTGCTATGTTCCTCCCATGTTCCTTTCTTCTGAGACAGCTCTAGAGCGAGACATATGGGGTATCAAAATGGGCTGTCTGAATTGATTTGTGCCATTTCAGATTGCTGTGGGCAAATCACCCAGTGATTCACATACAACGGGGTCAGTTCAACACTTCTTGAGCTCTTTACAACAAGTACACATGTGAAACACTCCCACAACATGTAGAGTGTGCACATCTACCATACAAAGAAAAATACACAAGAAGTCAAATGCTTGGGCCATAAGGAAGGCCTGTACTACAATATATGAAGGTCAGCAGCTCATGCCAGTTTCTTTGAGAGAGGAAACACTGCAAAGGCCTCGTCCCAATGATCAATATCTCACTTTTTGCAAGTTGTTATATTTGCATTTGTGTGGTATGGGAACAACTGCATTAAAGATGTAGAAAGAGACTTTGAGGGGTGGAGAATTAAGATGAACAGGTTAAAAGTTGCCCTCCTGACTTAGATGATGAAGATTCCTGGAAGAACATGCTTTTGTGTTGAGCAAAGATTCAGCTTTGTGGAAAAGTAGGAAGAGCAGAAAGTTGGGCTAAGGCTTCCTCTTAGATTCACTCGCTATCTATTTGAAAGTTTTAAAAAAATGTTTCCTATGGAGAAGGATGGGAAAAAGTTCTCCTTCTAGTGGGGAGCCCACAACGACCATTGCAATCTGGTGATGAGCCCATCATGACCATTACAATCTTCCAAACTTTGTCCATGAATGACCATTCTCTACCTGATCTGGGAAGAAGATTCCACCCACCCCACTCTCTGAATCAAATAAGTCCATTTGTGAAGGTTTTTATTTTTATTTTAAGGAGTCCCTGGGAAGCAATGAAATTGGAATATATAATGGAGAACGCCTTTGTCTATGTATGTGTGTGTGTGTGTGTGTGTGTGTGTACACACACTGAAAGCCCACTGGAATCAATTTAAAAGGAAGGGGAAATGAGCATGGAATGGCTTTCTCTTCTTAATTTAACCCTTCACTTTTCAAATGGCTGCCTCTTGTGCCATAAAATACCTAGTTTTGGATATGAGGTTACCAGCAACTCCCTTGTGGCAGGATTTCCCTCTAGAAGTTTAGCCCTCTTTGTGGCCAAATGCCTTTTTGCAAGACTGTTATTAACATTACACATTTCATGGGTGACTGAAGACACTCAATCCTTTCCATTGATGTTTTACAATGCACAGGGGGCCGTTATTAATAGCCTAGTAAAATAATACTCAACCTGTAGTTATCTTAACTCAAAGGCCAGTAACACACTGGTGAAACAGAAAGCAGCTTTAGACCCAAGGTTTTCTTAAGGCCTTTGGAATGCCACAGCCTTAAAAAAAATAAAAATAAAAAGGAAAGGCAAGAAAAATCAAATGTTCAGGTTTGCTGGGGGAAGAATTATGTCGAACAACAGGGGAACTTACTGTCCTTCCAGTGGACATGTGAAAATAATTCTAGAGTGGAGGAAAGGAGATCTCCGGGCAAAAGTCCAGTTTTGCAGTATGGGGCTGAACTGTAATCTAAAGTTCTCTGACAAGGAGCATATAAACAAGACTTTTTTTTTAGATTTTATAAATAACTCAAGGTGGCGAACATACCAAATACTCCTTCCTCCTCCTATTTCCCCCACAACATCAACCCTGTGAGGTGAGTTGGGCTGAGAGAGAGGGACTGGCCCAAAGCCACCCAACCGGTTTTCATGCCTAAGACAGGATTAGAACTCACCATCCTCTGCTTTCCAGCCTGGGGCCTTCACCACTAGGCCAAACGGGCTCTTCCTTTTCATAAGTATGATTCCTACCGATCAACAGAATTTTCTTTCTCCACCCTTACGCCCATGTCACTTTTACCAATCGCTATTTAGCGTGGTCAGTTCTAACTGCAGGGTGTCACCAGGGTTTTCAATATATTCTCTGTGCTTTACAAGGTTATTAGAGAATTTATTTTCTCTTTCCCTTACAGATGGGAAGGCTGAGCAGTGATATATGAGCGTGCCCATTTTATTTATTCAACAAACGGTTCCAGAGGTGATTTCATCACTTACCCAATGACACCCCGAACCTGCCGCTAGACCTTTTCGGTGACCTTGTGGCAAGCTCTGCCTTGCTGCTCTTCCATTACAACAGCTTGGGAAAGACTGGAGTTTGCTGGGAGACAATGGAATTGATTTCTCGCCCACTTTTCCCATCACTTCTATTGCTTGCATTGCCGGAAAAGTAAAAAATAAATAAAAATAAGTAAATAAAAATAAAAACAAGGAGGAATGTGGGAAAAACAGGATTTCTTCTCATGCCAGTTCATTCCTGATCTTAGCTATGCATTGTGTGAATATCCATTTCCCCTTTTCAGTCTTGAGACTCTCAACGTTTGTCTTCATTTTTGGATAAACCTAGATTCTAACTGGGGCATCCATGGAGGCTGGAGGCATCCAAAAAGCTTAGAGGGCAGCTGTGATCATGTGATCAAATCTCAATCCCTTTTAAATGTGCATACAAAAGAGGTTTCTGTCACGTTTCACCATCTTGACTTTTTTGATCCTCCTTCCTCATGCATGCCCCTCGTTCTGACGTTAATTACAGGGAGAAAAATTTCTGAACCCCTTTCTACACACTGTGCATGCCTTTTGAAGCCTCTTCCAATAAGGAGTGAATACATCTACACTATCTTTAATTGGTTTACTTACTGGATTTATACCCCGTTGAATCTTATAGAGTCAGGACAGCTTAATCTGCATGAAATCTGTGCATGAATAGAAACCTTGGGCCAGCTCATTTCTGAAAATACCACTGGAACAAAACCCAACATTTTCTAATCTTTCAATGACTGGGGTCTCGTTTAAAAGGCTTTTTAGCAGCAGGGGGTCACAGGGGTTGAGGCAAAGTTGGTAGGCCAAGAACATATCTGGCCACAAGGTCAGGTTGTGCTTCCCTTGTGGTTGGGAACTTTGGGGTGTGGCTTTACTTTTTAAAATTATATTAAGCCTATTTTGGGTCTTGCATTCACAGAATCACAGAATCATAGGCTGGAAAGGGATGTCTTCTGGTCCAGCCCCCTGCCCAGGGTAGAAATCCTCATCCCATTCTGGTCCAATGGCCCTGTCCAGTCTTTTCTTGAAAACCTCCAGTGATGGAGCACCCACAGCTTCAAGAGGCAGATTGCTGAATAGCTCCCACAGTCAGGAAATTCCTCCTTAGCTCAAGTTTGGATCTCTCACTGTAAAGCTTCCACCCATTGCTTCTTCTCTCACCCACAGGTATTATAGAGAATAAATCTACTCCCTCTTCCCTGTAATGTCCCTTCATGTATCGGAAGACTGCTATCATGTCTTCTCTTCGTTAAGCTAAACATACCAAGTTCCTTTAACCGCTCTTCATAGGATTTAGCCTCCAAGCCCCTTACCACCTTTCTTGCTCTTCTCTGCACTCTTTCCAGTTCCTCAGCATCCTTTTTGTATCGTGGCAACCAGAACTGGACAGAATATTCCAGGTGTGGTCTAACCAGGGCAGCACAGAGTGGTACTATCACTTCCGGTGATCTTGACACTGTCAGAAGAGGACAACCAGCAGCAAAGTGGATGGATTCAGTTACAGCAGCAATGGGTGCACCACTGGAAGGCCTGAAGGTCCAGGTTGGGGACAGATTGTCCTGGAGAAAATCTATCTATGTGATTGCTAAGATGACGCTGACTGGGTGGTTCATAATCAATCAATCAATCAATCAATCAATCAATCAATCAATCAATCGTGGATTTTCTGCTTCGAAACAACAGCATATTTTTTCGTCCATTTTTACCAATGGTGGTAAGAGATGATCTGGCAACCTTTAACAAGTGTCTTCAGAGGCTCCAAGAAGCCACAGTCTATTAGACTGAGAAACTTTAAACAACCCCAAAGCTGGGTGTGACTTCTAGTTTGACTGAGATTTCTCCTTTCCCTCCCTTCCCATTCTTTTTAAAGAAACCAGCGTTCGTTTTGCTATTTTCCTATCACACACGGCTAGGTCTGACAACATTTTGAAATTCAGTTCAGCCGTTGCCCTTGCAGGGATGAAAAGATTGATAGATGAGGCCAAACGCTGGGAAGGAGGGTGAGGGAGAAAGAAAAGAAGGAAGAAACAAATGTATACCTGTGAAAGGAAATAACTCATGATAAACACTGTAGCATATAAAATAGTGTTGACACTGCTTTTCTGGAGAAAGGCCAGCCTCTGCGCTGGTGCACCATAGCTGCAAAAAATTACACGGTTTCAGGCTGTGGAGCAAAGTGAATGACTTGGGTAGATTAATGGATTAAAGGAAATCATTTGCTGGAGTATAAAGTGAACCTGCGTTAATCAGGCCAGCATATAATTCAGAAATTATTTCAGTGTGATATAGTAGTACAAATAGCACTGAGAAAGCATTGCTTGATCCTTTAAGGACAAAGAAAATGCCTTGTTCTCTAAGATGCAGAAGCCTCTGAAAATCCTGGGTGTGACCCCAAAGATCCCCAAAACTTCATTTTGCTGTTTTCCTATCACAGACCATTTTTATTTTTTAACGTGACAGAAGGGAGAAGCAATACCAAATAATCGACTGAAGAGGGATAAGTTCAGGGGTGTACACAAAGAAGGGGAGTCAAGATGGCAGCCACCGCCATCTTGGTGGCCACACCACCTGCTATTCAAAGCCCCACCCCCTTTTTATGTGCATCACAACACACATATAAAGGGGGCTTTAACTGCATGGCTGTAGTTGCCATCTTGACTTTTTTGACCCCCTCCCAATGCACACTCTCTGAATTACATTAACTATAGTTTCTGATTAAATGCATCTAAAATCAAGGGTGGAGGGGATTTTTGGCCCAGCATTTTGCAGTTCACGCCACCCTATTCTATGTAAGGTCTAATTTGATTAGCATCATTCTTGACGCATCACCCCAAGAAGAGGGAAAGTGCCAAGGGCACAAGAAGGACACACAGTTGCACACCCCCATTTAAGTACCTGTGTTCCAATTCAGAAACAATTTTTGTAATATAACTTAGAGCGAAACACTGTATGTTTCACCAAGGAGGGAAGATAGGGATGGGTGATCCTGCTTCATTCATCTCAGCTGTGATTGTGAAAGGAGAAAGATGTTTCAGCTGTGAAACTAGAAAGTTTTGCTTCGTCCTTGGACAATGATTCTATTAGAGCAGTGTTTCTCAACCTTGGCCGCTTGAAGATGTGTGGACTTCAACTCCTAGAATTCCCCAGCCAGCCATGCTGGCTGGGGAATTCTGAGAGTCGAAGTCCACACATCTTCAAGCGGCCAAGGTTGAGAAACACTGTGCTAGAAGAACCATAGCATAGGCAGGGATCATATAATGAGTGGATGACCTGGTTGGGCTCCTCCCTTCTTTCTGCAGCCTCCTCTCAATTACTCCTCCTAGAGAACAAATGAACCTGGTGACACCTTCACGTGCCATACCTTTATCTTGTATACAAAGTCATGTGCAGCAGGTTAGAAACACAATAAAACAAGTACACAAATAAATAAAATGTAAATCAAACTTAGTTCCAATAATTGTTATCCAGACTGCCTCTGCTCTGTCTCTTCTTAGATAAGCTGAAACAGCTAGGAAAATCCCACACACCCCACCAGTCTTCTTTAATTTAAAGCTTTTGCCTCTTCTTGAAGGCCAGCCTAGAGTAAGTCTTTCCTACATGATCAGCTTCCTCTTAAGTTTTAATTATGTTCCCACCCATTCCATTTTTTCCCTGTTTTGCTAGGCCATTTAGATTAATACCCGTTGGCTGTCCTTCTGGCCCTCTTGTTGAAAGCTTGGCCTCAGATGACACCAGAACTCAGAAAGGTTAACTAATGTTGGAAGTGTTTCTTGTGAAGTCCTCTTAGTGAGAGCATTGCTTAGTCTGAGTGTTCCATGTGATCCAATTCACAGTGACTTCTTTAGGTCATCAGACAACTTACAGTCAAGAGGGTGAACAATTGAGTCACGTGCAGGAAGTTCAGTGCTCTTAAAAGGCAGTTGTAAAGAGCAGGTGGGGTTAACACAAGTGTATAAAATAATGGGTTTCAGAAGTGTGTGCTAATAGGTATTACTCTTGGAGATGATAGGAAGGGAGGCTGGTCAAAGAACCTTGGAGATCTTCTCTTGGATTTATACAGATCAGGCTCCTCCATCAATTCATTGGCTACATGCCAATGATCCGATATTCAATTGCAAGCATTCCAGAAATATTAAGAGCAAATTATTCTGTCGCCTGGAGAAAGAATTGGCAACCTAGAAGCAAAGCAAACCAGAAAAAGCTGAAATGTTCTAAGCCTGTTTTGCCTAACCATGGTTTATTAAACTGATAGGTTTCACATAACCTGTTCACCCGTGAACCATGCTTTATATACAACCATTGCTGGATGCACACAACAATCTAAGACATTGATTAGTGTTGGTTTCATGGATTGTGTGAAGGTAGCTAGTTAATAGGCTGTGTGTAGATGAACAACAGTAGATCTGCCATGTTGGAGAAGAATCCTACTGTAGGACCAGATGTGGTAACCATGAAGCACAGAACAATCAAGGGTCTCCTCTCCAGACTTTTGTGGATCTCATTTTACTAGCCATCTTTGCTCCAGCGCCCACTATGCTGTAGGTGTCAAATTAAAGAATATCTCCCATCAAAAGGCAACTGAAGTGCTATGTACCTTTCTCCCATTTTACAGTGTGCTCTTTCACCCGAACATGCTAGATCCCTGCAGAACTGGAACATCAAGTCAAGATTTTGCTTTTTGGATTCTAAGCTTGAAAGCAAGGAATGCCTTGTCTGCTGTTACTTTGGTTGAACATAAGCTCTTCCAAAAGCTATTTCTTGAATGGCAGGGTAGAAGGAAACTATTTCAGTTCATAAATTAGATTTATATTCCATCTTCCATTCTGGGCTCAAGGTGGCATACATAGGACTTCCCCCTCTGAGTTTTCCATGTAACAATAGCCCTATTAGGTGGGTTGGGCTGAGAGAGAGGGACCGGCCCAAAGTCACCTGGGGAGCTTCTGTGGCTGACAGGAGACTCAGCCAAGGGAATATAATGGGCAACATTTTAATTTCAAGTCTTCCTCCATATGTTTTCAAGACTTCGTGCCATAGTGGCGCAGCATTCTTTCCCTCTCTGTTGTGGAGGACAACAGTGGTTCATTAGACTCATAAATCCTAGGAGGAAGGAAGCCTCTTTGAGAGCTGTGAAGCACAAAACACAGCAGTGGGAACACCTGCAAATTAGCCAGCTGTGCTTTTCTAAGCAGTTTTGGAGTCTGTCGAAGGAGATTATTATAAAGAGCAATGAGTGTACATCCAGTGTAAGCCAGGTCAAAAAGAAATGCTTCCCTGTCTTGGGTTTCCTTACAAGGATTGTTTCAAGTAGAAAAACTCAAGTGAAAATTCTTCAAAGCATTTGTGGGGTCCTTCTTTAGGCAAGAGGTTTTTGGGGTTTTTTTTGCATTTTGTAAAAGCTGGTCGGGAGGACATCCGGTGCCCAGCTGGCCACTATTATCCCTATGAGAACTACTAGTCTTGGTGGCTTTCAAAAATAAAACATTTGTCTTGAAGACAGAAGGAACCAAATTAGTTCTCAGGATCTCCAAGTAAGGTAGGGGAGGCTAGGAGGGATTCTCACCTGCACTCTTGGAGAGGTGACTTTGACTTGCTCTACTCTTGAAGGATACCTCTGTATGACACAGCCCTCCTCTCATCTTTAGCCCATAGTCACAGCCATCTAACTTCAGTTGTTTCTGAACCAATGTGGAAGTGATGTTTTCCCACTTCTTTCAACAGAAGCCTTATGGTTTCAGTTAAGTGCATTATTTCTCTACACCAGATCTTGGCTGGGTTGCCTTTCAAAGAGAGGACTGCTAAAAGGAAATCCTACTCAGAGGGGCAGCTGGCTAATTCTACTCTAGATCAATGAGTTTAAAAGGAATTCTCTCATTAGATGGTAATGTAGATTACTTCAGATTTGGCTTATTGCATTTAAATTTTGGCCTAGTCACTCTTCTGTCATCTGCCCTGAGACACTTCTGGTACTTCTTCAGAGAACTCATTTAAACTGTAGAAGTGGCTACTCTTGGATGTCGTCATGGCCATGATCTTCAAGGAGGATTAGAAAAATCCTCAAACAATTAATACCATCTCCAGTATCAGAGGTCAGATGGATGTCAACGCCAGCAATGTGGAACAGGGGCAAAAGAATGTTACTATGCTCATCTGTCTTGTTCATGGCCTTATTGGAGGCATCTGGTGGGCAACATGGAGCTGAAAATGTTGGTCATAGTGGACCTCTGATGTTACCCAACAAGAATCTCCCAATGTGTTTCAAGGGGAAAAGATAGTTTCTTCTCTACTGATGATTCAAGCAATTGAGGACTAAGCATTCAACCACTCTACCCTTCCTTCCTCCACACATACCTTGAATATGTTCCTCAAAAGGAGTTATTGGCTGGGCCATTGAAGACACCTTGATGTTATGAACTCTCTGACAAAAATCAGAGTGGCTGGCAAACTTCATTTGAGGAATAAGCAGAACCATTTCCAAAGTTAATTGTATTACATTAGGAGAAAAATTCAGCTGCTGCTAACCAGCCCTGTAATGCCCTAACTGGAAAAAAAAGTGACTTCCATTTACTTTTATCACTCTGTTTACAAGCCATGGGCCAGTGTCCTAAAGATTTGCTTTAACAAAGACCTACGCCTTATTAAAAAAAAGAAAAAAAGAACAGAGGTCGCTTCGCCAAATGGGTTTATAGCTCTCCGAATTTCCCCGGAGGAAAATTTCCTGCTGGCTAGACACAGCACCTTGAACCGTCTGCCAACTTTTTAAGAGTTCCTTTTTGGCTCTTTTCTTCTTTTCATAGCAACAGCCAGGGCTCCAGACCAGGCCTCATAAGGAACAAAGTGTAAAATTAATCAATGGATTGATATACTGTTTAGAATAAAAACATTCCAAGGCCTGGCTCCTTTTGCTACTCCTCCCAGCCAAATGAATGCAAGAGCCTGAATGAAATGTAATTTAGTTGGTTCCTCAGCTGCCTGTTGATTTTTTCTTCTCCCCCCTTCTAATTCATTTTCCTCGTTGCCTCTTATTAAGTCTCCTTCTGTCTGGTGAGTCTTAACCCTTGAGGGTCAAGGAAGGACGCTTAGCCGGACAGTCATTGGCAGAAACTTAAAACACTCTTCCATTGGAATTAGGAAGAATATTTAAATACACACAGAGCAACCCAAATCCCTTTAACTCAGACAGGCCAACTGGCAATCCTTGAGCTAGATCTGGCCTCTGAAGCTATTTTGGATAGCTTTTGGGGACTGGCTGTCAGACTTTGCTTCTCTGCCACAAGGGCAGGACAAGACGAGGGTGGACAGTCTTCTCTATTTTGCAAGACAGATGGTCTAGTTGAAACACCATGGCTGACCATCCTTAGATATTTCTAATGGTATGTGAGAAAGACCTTGAGAAAGGGAGCAACAAGATGCTGCCTAGGGAATGTTCAGATAAGAGACGGCATAGCCCGCAGCTGCATAATGGGTAGAGAAAGAGGCTCAGAAGGGACCCTCCCTAACTCCTCAGGCTGTAAAGGAGATGGTGGGAGATTTGTACTTTCAGACTGGCAAGATTCTGTTAATGCAGCCTTGCAATAAAGTAGACTTAGCTCATTTGGTTGTGTTTCCTGTCTGGTCTACCTGGGAAGGCTGACAATATCCTTGGCTCAAATGTGCAGCTTTCCTTTGGTTCTACTGGCTGAGCTCCATCTCTATGATTGCAGAATTCTGCAATGTGGAAAGGATCATCTTGACTATGAAAGGTAGCTATGGGAGGTACATTTTTCTGGGCCTAACTAACCTGTGAACATGCATCTTCTAGCACACGGCATCTCAATAAGTCGTAATAATTTCACCTTTACCACCAAACATGCAGAAATCGATGCCTATGGCAGCTGTGATGGCACCTCTTTAGCTGTAGTTCATTAGGAAATCATATTTTAATTCCTGTTTAATTACAATTCAATTACTCTCATTCATTACTAATAATCCTAAGTGGGGCAAAAGAAGGGCTGCACTGAAAATTAATGAAAATGCTACCAAGGTTCATTTGGAAATCACACAATAATTCCAGTTTAATTATATTGCAATTACCTCCACTTATTGTAAAGGGAGGTATGAGAATAATCTAGGTCACTTTTCAGGAATTGCTGAAGATTGCCCTTTTTACAAAAGTCTGCTGAACTCAGCTATATACGGCCTTAAGGCAAACGGAGTAGCCTAAAAACCTGACAAACATCATAACCACCATCCCTGGATCAGGAGATACACACACACATACACATACACACACAGTATATATATGATATCCTGTGGGCTTTCCATCTGAACCTCCAAAGGAATTGCTTTGAACCTGAGAACCTGCTCCTACACCATTAAGGTTGCAACCCAGTGGAGGGAGTGATAGTCAACTCAAAAAAGCACTATAGACCACAGTCCTCTTGGTAATGGGACCAGGTCTTCTGGACAGTCAGTCCTGACCCAGGGTCAACCCTATAAACCTATAGGGGACTTCAGACTTAGTTTCTGGACAACAGGTAAGGTAGCTTTGTGGCAACAGAAACGAGGAATCTTGTGTCAAAACAATAACTAACCTATTTTTAAGTCCAGCACATTGTGAAGTTTTGTGGACTAGATTCAACTTTGCTCTTCTTTTAAGGCATCACTATTTGCCTTCTTGGAACTGGAGGGATGATACTGAGGTGCACCTTTTGTGTTTTAAACCACTTTTCACCAGCCCAATACACCACAGATATACAAGAATTAAAGCTCCCAGAAGTCCTATGGACCATTGTAATCCCAGCACAACTGGAAGGTGCTAAGTTGGAGAAGACTTGAGTAGCCTACTTGCCCTTTCCCTCCACCATCTTTGGCACCACCAATTCCTTTTTTTATTATTATTATTAAACTTTTATGAAGATATATAAAAAGCCCAGTTAAAATACAAATCAGAGAGTATAGCAAAGAAAGAAGGTAGAACTAAACAAAAAAGACAAAAACTAAAATAGTGAAAACAGATAGAAAAATGGATTGATATACTGTTTACTGTTTTTTTTCTATCTGTTGGCACCACCAATTCCTTGATCCCCGACCTCTGTTTGTTCTTCTGGCCCACTGAATTTCGACATTTCTTTCAAAAAGAAGAAACAGTTTCCTCTACAGCAGCTGGATTTAATTTTTTTTTTGAAGAAGGGAGGAGCTAACAGTGATTTATTGGTTTCTTCCTCTCAGCAAACTTTGAGAGAGTTCTTGGCTCAGCTGATCACTACTCCACGCTGGTGCAGACAATGGCCTAAACACAGGCCATTGGTCCCCACGCCCCATGTCTTTTTCTCTTGACTATCCTCTCCCTTGCTTGATAGAATAATTCTTGGAAACTGAATAACTTGCCACAGTTGTATAAGCCTTCAGTCCTTTAACTATAGGGTTGGTATTAGTTTTTGTCTGCGCTACAAACTCCCTCCTGACTTACTGCTTCCACTTCCAGTTAGTAGCAACCTTTTCATATTTTGGAACATATTCTGAAGCAGGTTTCTAGTGGTTGGGTATCAAATGCCTGGTGCAAAGATCCAGCTTTCTAAGACACAACCGTCACTCCCACTTCATTCAGTATGCAAAGGAAAGAATCAGAATTCTTGCTTCATCTTGTATTTTTTTTTCAATGTTAGATAACCATACATCATTGAACTACATATTCAGGGGTTTTCAAAAGATGCTTATTATTTTGAAAAGTACAGGTGTACGGAAAAAGATCATAATTGCTACTTTCTGATAAAAATTCTGATGCTTAATCTTTGATGTTCCCCAGAAAGAGCACTCTGTCTTGTGCTGTGATTATTAGCAAGCTCGCTCTCTGCCTTGTACATAACTATTGTTGATGGATATTCAACTCAGGATATCAATTAAAGTTTCTTCAGCTTCCAAGAAATTTGAATTCGGATTATGCCGAATTTCTTTCAGAAGGATGGCATCTTGTGGGAGCCGCCATTAATATTAATCACCAATGAGTCACATATTCATAACTGTTTGCAAAGATCTGAATGAAGGACACATTTTGCCATAGCAACCCAAGGAGTGTGCTAACTTAACTTTTCTCATTTGAACAGGAATACCAAACATTAGCACAGCAACAAAACAAGCTAAGGAGTTACTGGCTCATCTCAACGTTTTTGGTGGCCTGTAAAGAATGTCATCAGCAGCTACCATTTGAAAGGCGCAAGCCATAAGGGATCCTAGGATCCTAGACATTTTCTGAAGAAAGGGGATGGGAGTCTGTATACCCCACATTGTAATTGTTGACCCAGTTAGCATTCCTGTGTGCTGCCAGAATTACCAGTAAGGATAACTGGACATAGGTGTCCATTACCAGCCAAGATGATGTCAAAATGACAACCCAAGTGTCACGGTATCATTGTGCTAATGCAATTCTGTAATGCCATGATAACTGACACAAGTCAGTCAGTCACATCATTTGTGGGGTGATGATAGGATATGTGTGTCTGTCCTCATTTCCCCTCCCTTGCCCCCCCTTCCCATGTTGTTGACTTGGTTAAGTGCATTGTGGGAAAAAGGGCCCTTAAAGAAGCAAGCCTATCAGCTTTCCAGCCAGATCTTGTACCGATGTGAGGAGACATGCAGAGTTTACCCTTGTGTTGAGCTCCATCTTCTTGTTTCTGCATATCAAGCTGTCATTAGAAGCAGAAGAGCTGGTTGTAGGTTTTTTTCCCTCTCTAATCAGCTGGCCACCTAAGCAGGAAAAGGTACCAGCTTCCTACTCCACAGATCAAGGTAGGACCACCAGTCTTGTGTAGCAAAAATGAGTTTTCTGTACTTCTTTGCTGCCATCTAGGCATGGCCTGGATTTTTTCAGCCAAGCCTCTATCCATAGGTGAGGGAGCTGTACCAAAAAAATCTAAGAACCATGCCTACATTTTTCTCAATGGCTGCTGCATTTTCTCTGCATAACAACACAACAGAGAATGCTTTTGGGAGAGAGAAGCAATTTTAGAGGTAATTGGGCTGGCTGTTCCCCATGCCTTCAGTGATACTAATTTAATATGTAACAGGAACTTAAAAACTAATCAATAATGCAACAGAGCCCTCAATCAACTGAGATGCTGGTTGGCTCCAGTGAAGAAAAACTTTGCAACTGGCTCATCTCTGATGACAGCCTTATATTTATTTTAAAACACAGTTGAAACATTATCTTTGGCTGTATTGTCGCTATCAATGATTTTGGGGTAAAAATAACAACTCAGGCCAGCAGTCGGGGAGAGGAAAAAGTAGAACTCTGGTTTGGAAAACATATTCATATTTCATTACAAGCCACAAGAACTGGGAAGGCATTGAGTGGCCTTAGAGAATATTAGTTTAAGCATTTGGGTTTGCTTCAATGCTGTCTATTCAGAGAACCCAAAAGTAGTTTAGCAAAGAGCAGTGTGGATGAGTAGAAGAGTAGAAACTAAATCCAAGGAGGGACTGAGAGAATTGGGGACCATCACCTTGATAAAAGGAGATTGATCAGGGGTACGATCAGACTTTTATAGTTCTTGAAGGCACATCCTAGAGGAGAAGCAGAAGATCAACTGTTTATTCTCCTAGATCAGTGTTTCTCAACCTTGGCAACTTGAAGATGTGTGGACTTCAACTCCCAGAATTCCCCAGTCAGCATGCTGAGGTTGAGGAATGCTGTCCTAGAGTATAGGTCATGGAGTAATAAAATTTCAGAAAGGCAAATTCTCATTGAATATCTGTGATGGAATGTATCTATAAGGAGGAGAGTGACTATCAAGACTACCAGGAGGGACAAGGAGATGAGACAACACAATCTGCAGGGGGAGCATGAGAAGAGTAAGATGTTCAGGTTAGCCACCCCCTAGAATCTCCCAGGGTATATCCATCCACTAGTTGCTGTAGTACAGATTTAGCCTGGCAAGATTCTGCTATAAGGTGTAAGCAAATAAAGGAACTTCACTTGACTGGACTGTTTCACCATTGTTCTTGGGCTGGGCCTGACAACATCAGGACCAATGACCAAGTTCAACAGCAATGCCAATCATCAAGGGAAGGGGTGCAGCCCCCTTCTCTTCGGCAGAAGCTGGGCAGTGGCCTCTTGGAGATTCTTTGATTTGCATTGCTGCCTGCCTGGAGCAGAGGATGGTCACTGTGGCCCTTCCAACATAATGATTCCATGGCTAACTTTACATGAGCTCTAGTGAGATCCCCGAGAAGTGGCCATGTAGGGTAGCAGGAGAAGCTAGTGATGGGAAGGGACTTTTGGCTTGTTTGCTCTGCAGCTGGAAGCCAGAGGGTCACAGGGTGGTGTGATTTGGCCAGATACTGCAGGAATGAACAACCTGCGTTTCCAGAATGTCATGCAGCCCAAACGTCCCACTGACTGGGGTGTCAATTTAGTATCCCACTATTGTAAGAAGGATAAGGCACCAACTCTATAGTCCTGCTTAAATAGGCTCAAGATGTTTTGAGCACACTTAGAACTCCCCCCCCCCCACACACACAACATGAACATGGGATGTGATGTGGCTAAAGCTACTTTGCATCATCTCACTGCCTTCTGGAGCTCCCTACTCAACCTTTAGATGACTTTGGGTCAATTGCTCTCAGCCTCCGGTGTCTCAGAGGCAGGTTGGTGTGGGGATGAAATTATGGGAACCGATGCTTCCCATGTAAACTGATTTGAGTTATTGAAGAAAAGGTGGTGATATAAATGCAATGAGCAATTGTAACGTAAGTACAGTTCCCCACCACCCAAGTTGGTCAGCCTTTGTTGACTGTGTTGTATATGTATTGGGAATTCTAACTTGTTCCCCTCTTAAAAAAGCTAAAATCAGAAGCCATCATTTGTTCTTAGCTTCCAATTTCTGATTTGCTTAGGGCAGAGAAGCCAAGTGTCCTGGTTTATGCAGCAAGATAAACAAACCACAGATGGTGTTTCTGAGATTGTTTTGATGCTTTTGGCAGGAAAAGACCAATTTTAGAATTTTGGCTTACTGTGAAATGAGAAGGTGACATCTAGCTCCTTTTGAGAGAATGCAAGAGGGCAATGGCCTATTTTATTAGTCATTCCCTAACTAAAGTCAATGTATGGAATTCTTGCAGGAATAGATTTATACGAGGTAGGTAGAGTTTCCCTCAAGTGGAACTCCTCCTGCTGACTTCATCGGTCACTCACATTATACAGTGAAATGGGCAGCTATAAATTTGATTAAATAAATAAACAAACAGTATGGAATAGGAATATGTCTTTTCCAGTCTAATTTACAATCCTATGATTTCCCAGAGTATTCAATCCAAATCCTAACCAATTCTGATGCTGCTTTGCTTTTATGAGATCATATGAGGTCAACAGGAATTCTTGGAATAGCTTCCTTGGTGCCTTCACCACCTTATCATCCAAGATCTAGCATATGTGTGCTGTTTGTCTAGAGCTCAAAAGATTGTCAATGATGCCTCCCATCCTCATCACGGCCTGTTTTCTTTGTTACCCTCTGGGAAGAGGTTCCACTGTATCTGATGTAGAACAGCCAGATTGGGAAATAGCTTTGTCCCCCAGGCTATTAGACTCTTGAATGTTTAATAAATAAATGTCAAATGTGCATAGAATGTATATTTTATAGCAGTTATGGTATCTTGATTGTACTTTTAGTGTCTGATTGTAATTGTGACCCAGCTGCAATGGAATTTCATTTTATTATGCACGGTGTATAGTGGAATGACAATAAAGTCATTATTCTATTCTATTCTATTCTATTCTATTCTATTCTATTCTATTCTATTCTATTCTATTCTATTCTATTCTATTCTATTCTATTCTATTCTATTCTATTCTATTCTATTCTATTCTATTCTATTCCATTCCAGATCCCCAGATTTTTAGGGAGAAGCCACAATGGCATTAGACCTATAACTAGACCCATGTCATATAACTGTACCCCCCAAAGCAACAAAATGTCAGGTGTTAAAACACTTTTCCAAGGAGATTTTATTTTTGTTTTATGGAGCGCCATATAATAGACATAAAAATGAGAATAAAAATAGTCTAAATTCACTGTAATTAAAACATAACCAGATTTCATAGTTTATACTACCCAAATGATGACTGCAGATGTACTATAACATACAGAATTTATTCAAGAAAGAAGAGGCAAAAACAGACATTGCATAAAAATGTAAGATAATACTTTCATTGAAGTATCTCTTTAGAAGATAAGCCAAATAATTGACTTTATCTCTGCTTAGCAGTGAGATTCCTTAATGAGGCTTAGTTACACTTCAACCTGATTTTTCCTTCCTCACCATACTTGCAGCATGACTGTAAGTGAAAGGGTGTTTCCTCCTTCTCCTCTTCTTCACAACTGATTTGGAATCAAGTGCGCATTTTAATCTGTTTCATTGACAGCAAGTCTGAAAACCGTGTTTCTGCTCTTTTGTACTCATTTCATGCGAGTTCACTCCATGGGAGAAGAGTAAAACTGTTCTGCATCCCAGGTCTCCGAGTCAGCCTTTGCCACCCCAAGATAGAAGATCTTGGAAAGCCAGAGGGGGAACACCTTTCTGCAAGACCTTATATACCTTCTGCCAACCAATGCAGAGTTATATGGATCAGCTGTTTAACCTAAGCTCAAGATAAGTTCAGATAACATGGAATGGAATAGAGCTGGTATTTGCTGAATTCAGATGCCTCCACTTGTAGGGCAAAGTAGCCCAGAGGTTTCACTACAGTATTGCCATTATTGTTGATGCTATTATATCGTACACTATTACTACTGTTGCATATTAGTATTATATTTTCAGATCAACTCCCATCATGAGCTAGGCTGAGAAGCTCTCCTAGAATGTTTCCACCAGTTCTCAGAATTTGCTGTAGGTGTTTTTTTTTTAAAGAAGACCATTTCAGAGAAATCTACAGGGGTCAAATGGGGTGTTCTTGTGTTTATCTAGTGACATCCTGGGCAGGGGGGAAGGTTACATAAATGATCAGTCTTCCATTGCACCAACTTCTTTCCAGAATTCTGCAGCTCCTTGGCTTCTCACACTTCCATGATTTCTCAGAGAAACATCAGGAACAAACTCATCCTGTTTTTCCCCCTAGAAGTGGTGCTATTATCCCCACTAAAGACAAATCATACTGTTGAGAAATTATTGGAGACATTTTCCTTCCCCTAGAGAAATTTGGAAAAAGTGGGTGGAGAATTTCAAAAGACTAGTTGGACTCAGCTCTAAATTGACCCATGGTAATCTTCCTATATAGCTCAGAGGTAGGGTGTTTTGGGGGTTATGGGGCATACTTAACCAATCAAAATCTGATGCTGCTTTGGGGCTGAGAGAGAGTGACTGGCCTAAGGTCACCCAGCTGGCCTCTATACCTGACTAGTCCCCCAGCCTGGTAACACCAAGCGACTCTCCACAATGACACTAAAGTACATACAAAAGGAGTGTAGGAAGGAACCAATTTTGGTCTGGAGGATGGAAGAGGTCAAGGGATGATCTTTGAACCTTACTTTGCTAAAAAGAATGAAAAATGGTTCCCCAACATGAATGATTTTGCTTTCAAAGTGGCAAAATGAAGACTTGGGGATGGTGTTCATGTGAAATTTGTGGGTTGTCCTCTCTTGAAAACAGGAGTCTTCAGCAGTAGTGCCCTGGTATAACAAGAAGAGCTTTTGAAGCTGGCAGAGAATTCCAAGAGTTGTACTCCTAAGGCTCACAGGGTAGGGGAAATTGCAGTAGGCACTTTTATCCTTACAACACTCCTTTGAGACTATCATATAGTAATATTTTACATATATGGTAAATTTGTACGTGTACAGTACCTATCTATTTACTTTTTAATAGATTTGTTTGTATTTTCTGAATCTTTTTTTCACTATGCATCTTGGATGTATGTTAATTTAGTTACCTGATAAAGTTTGTACATCATAGTTCAATAAAAACAAATTAAAAGAAAACAACATTCCTTTGAGATATCTAAATACGATGAAAACATTGAGGTCCCTCTCAACCCTTGGATGTAAAATCTGCTGGGGCCCATGGCTTCTCTGGTCAAAGGCATTGTTGTTTCTCCATATCTGTGATCATTGGTCAGGAGTTTCTTTGCTTGTGCATTCTGATCTATGTTTACTTGGAAGTAAGTCCTTTTGTACCCAACAGAAATTGATTGATTGATTGATTAAGTGCTCTCCAGTTTGGGTTGACTCTCAGCGATCAAACAGATCGATTTTCTTGAAGATACAAGTTACTCTACAGTACATGTGTGTTTAGGATGGTAACACAGAGGGTCAAATAGATTGATAGGAAGAATTGCAACCGCAATGATCAGAGCTGCTGTCGAGGAATTAGGGTAGGGTGAGAAAAAACAAACGAGAAATCCTACTGAGTAAATAATCTACAATGAAGGAAGATTGCCCGTTGTTAAAAATTTGGAGCTATCATCGATCTCTAAAAAAACATTAACATTAATCTGGGAGTTAATCTGAGGATTCCTTTTTTCATGTAGTGGTTGTTATGAACCATAATGAGCTCTTCAATGGTGTACATAAAAAGATCTAAAGATTCAATCATCTATCACACTACAACATGACAATCATCTCGGGCAACGGAGGCTCTGCATTTGAAAGCATCTCGCAGCTGGAGACAAATGATTCTGGATAACATTGTAAATAACCTCTAAGCCACCTCCGAATTAAATGAATGTTTCCTTTTAAATTAAATTAAATTTTAAATTAAATGAATGCCTCCTTTTCTCCTGGGCATTGAATATATGAACCAATTAAAAAAAATTACTTCTTCTCCTAAAAACCGATGCCACATCTCCTTAATGTAAAGGAAATAAAATGATGATGGTAATAATAATAACAATAATAATAATAATAATTCCACAATGGAGACCCAAGGAGATGTGCTGCAAGTCCTATAATGAGGTATTTCAGCTTTAAGCAAATTTTGCACCTGTAACTTAGAGAAATATAGCCATAGCACTTGAAAAATTACTTCGATGCTACAGAGTGCCATGAAAATTTATCTTGGAGATGATTTTATTGCATGGTTACACCAGCCAATTAAATCAATAAATCTTGACTGTCAGGGAGCTTGGCCTCATGCCAGGAAGAAATGAAATGCACAGGATTGGTAAATAAAAGCTTTCTGACAACTCATTCCAGGAATTATTTAGCAGCAGAGTTCTTAAGTTGGGCTTTGTTAAGCCTCCTTTTCATCTCCCCCATTTCCCCTCTTCAAAAAAATTAAATTAAATTAAAAATTAAAAATAAAAAGCAAGTTGCTGCTGTCTCTAGCTTTTACCAACATTTGTTCAGAGGAGTGATTAGGTTAACCAACATAGAGGCACTCATGAAAAGAAAAGGAGGGGTGGGTGGGTGGGGGAAGAATTATTCAAGCTTATACCACTCACCAATGAACACAGGCTAATGGGACCTTGGATGAACTGCTTTCTGCATTTTTTTTGGGGGGGGGGTTGTTTTGAGATGATGAGAAAGTGCCAAGATGGTCGTGCCCAGTTTCCCAGAATTAGAAGAACCCAGATTAAGATAGCTAAAGGTATTAATCTGAGCTGGAAGTAGATGCTCTCCTGAGTGTCAAAAGCTGGACTTCAGACCCAAAAGCTATGTCTGGAGTATTTACCCCAGACCTGGCCAGTAGGGAGAATTCACACTGCCCTCCAATCCTGACATGAATGCTGTTTACTAGGCTTTGTCTAAAAGCTTAGGGTTCTTGGTTCAACATTCATGTGACTGTCAACTGGCACCCATCCCAGAAGACTTGTGCAATTTCAATGCTTGATTCTGGATCTTGCAAAAGAAGAAAACTTAGACCACCCTTGGGATGGTGGTGGGAGATCTAAAAGGTTGCAGTGGGTGGGCCTTTTTCAAAGTGGAATTGTGCAAGGCTTTGGATTGGGGGGGGTAGATTTTTCTCCTGGGGAGGTTTGGGGATTTCCCATTTTTCATGTCTTGAGCCAGTTTGGTGTCGTGGTGAAGGCACCAGGCTAGAAACCAGGAGACTGTGAGTTCTAGTGCCACCCTGGGCACAAAGCCAGCTGGGTGACCTTGGGCCAGTCTCTCTCTCTCAGCCCTAGGAAGCAGGCAAGGGCCAATCACTTTTAAAATCTTGCCAAGAAAACTGAAGGGACTTGTCCAGGCAGACTCCAAGAGTCAAAGACTCATTCAAAGGCACCCCCCAAAAGAAGAAAAAAGAGCCTATTTTAGATCTTTAGATTTTGTACTGCTCAAAGGCAAGGTGAAGTTGGAGGACATTTGGGACCCCCCCCCCCAAGTTATTTATGTATTTATTAATGTATTTCTTTCTTTCATAAACTGCCCATCTCGTCTACATGACTCTGGGCAGCTCACAATGAAAACAGAATAAAAACAAGAAACACAACCAGAGTTAAAAACAACAAAAGTAACATAAAAATAGCAGCCAAGAAGACTTACAACCACTCAAACAAGCCATGACATGGGCTCAGCCATGCTATCGGGGCCTCAGGCTTGACGGCAAAGCCAGGTTTCCAGTGCCTTGTGAAAGGCCAGCAGGGTCAAGGCAAGTCTGATTTCTGGGGAGATGATGTTCCAGAGGACTGGTGCCAGGGCAGAAAAGGCTCTTTCTGGGTAAGCGACAGATAGCCCTCTCTTGCAGAAGGGATCCTGAGCATACCTCTCCTGCTGGATCTGACAGGATGGGTAGACATTATTGGGGAGAGACAGTCCTGTAAGTAACCCGTAAGTAAGTTTCTGATGTGAAACATGGGGCTTTGGGTTCCCCATTCTTGACTTAATGGGTTTGAAGGAGGAGGACTATGAAAACTAAGAAGTCCCCGGGGATGATCAGACCAGATGTCTCCCCTGATCCCCCAAGACTGCTTCCATACCAACACATCATTTGACTAGAGATGCAGAACTGAGCAAAGTCTTGGCCCTTAAAAAAAGGCCCCAGACAAACTCTTTTGGACAAGGAAGAAGAGGTCTGCTCCCCCACTTTGCTGCAGATTAAAAATAACAGGTGCAATTGGCAAGGACAGATCTGCAATCCCCTTAGCAACAGTCAGTTGGTTTATCCCCGGGTATTATAAGCACTCTCCTACCGCTGATTTGCATCCTTAGCTTTACAATGTTTGTTGGCAAGCAACTTCCCATTGCAGATAATTCCCTGTCAGCCCATCAAGCACACACGGGGCGATTACTGTAAAATTAATGGGTTGAAGCTCGGTAAGAGCCATTTTATGGAGTTCTGCCTTGACAGGCAGACAATGCAACATCGCCAGAAAGGGTGCAAAACCTCCTCTCCATTGTAAATGCCAGGGAGAGCCAACGGGCATGGGAAAAGGGGCAACAGTGATCCACAGCAGGTTCTGAGGCGCTGCGCCGTGGGCTGAGAAGGTCAGCTGCCCTTTAGCACAGATAGATTTTTTTAAAAAAATCAAAACTACCTGGGTTTTAACAAGCTGCAACATTTAAGTCAATGGGCAGGACTATTCAACTGGCCTCCTTGGAGTGTTCCTATGTCAAAGACTCTGCAAAAGCTGGATTCTTAGTTGCAACTAAGGATTCGTTAGGGCATAGATATTTGAATCTTTTTCCCACTCTCCAGGCTGGAGAAGATAGGAATTGTGGTCCAACTACAGATAGTCCTCATTTAGCGACCACAACTGGGACTGGCAA
The DNA here is from genome assembly GCF_059951505.1 of Python bivittatus. Classification (NCBI taxonomy): domain Eukaryota; kingdom Metazoa; phylum Chordata; class Lepidosauria; order Squamata; family Pythonidae; genus Python; species Python bivittatus. The sequence goes on from NW_028277094.1 coordinate 9,060,602, forward strand.
CTCAGCCATTAAGTGAAGTGGTTGCTAAGTGAAACTGTGACTGTGCTTATGATCTTGCTTGAGTTTTACTTTGCTTTACAGACCTGCGAAGGTCATAAATGCAAGGATTGGTTGTAAAGTTTCTTTTTTGTCACCATCATAACTGCGAATGGTTGCTAAATGAGGCAGTCGCTAAACGAGGACTACCTGTATTCTGAACAACACAAAACCTGGGATAATTTTAAATGTAGGATAAACCCATGGTCACAAAAGACAGCACAGTTCAACATTTCATAAAAATTTTATTTTCCTTTTTTTTTTTTAAATAATTCAATGCGTCGGCAGTATAATTAATCCCTCTATGAGAGACACAAATGTACCAGTTCAACCAATATTATTTTATACAGAGACAATTGTTTTTGAAAACAACAAACAACATTGAAAATGTTTGTACAGAAAGTATTATTTAAAAAAATAGAAAAGAAAATGTAAACATAAATGCATAATTGTGCAACACATTGGAAATACAAAGAAAACAAGCAGGATACATTTTTTCCTTTACATAGAAATAAACAATAATAAAAAAGAATGAAGAGAAACTGAAAATTTCAGAACTATACAACATTTCAGTAATTGCTGGACAGGTTAACAGTTACTGTATCTTGATCTGTACAAAAACATCTTAACTTAAAACTGTACAGGAATAACATGCTTGCTCCAAAGACACCTTGTGGAATTTCAGAGAAGATGGAATGAATGATTCCTACCCTCAAAAGGGACTATTTTGGAATGAATGCAAGCTAGATCCCTAAGTGGTGTGGGAAGGTGTGTATCGGTCTCCCAAGAGCCAATTATAATTTAATTTTAGTGGTAGGATAATAAAGGTGGAAAACAGATTTGACTTTGGTTGACTGGAGGAGCTCAAGCCCTTCCCAGTAACTGGGTCATGACCAGACTGTCTGGAAGTTGGGAGAGTTGAAGTCCAACACATCTGGAGGACACTGAATCAGGAAAGCTGACTTGTACGGTGGATACACATGTCTGAAATTGCTTAACTAACGTATCTAAGCAGGTAAAAGCAGAATGGTTGATGTGTATGGTTTGTTTCGGGGCAGTCATGGAAAACAGGTGCACAAATCTTACATTTAGCCAGACGAATTCCTACGTCTCTGGAGGAGAAACAGAACAGCTCAAAAAAATGAAATTTCCCTTTCATTGGCCTATATTTCTTTTCTTATATCTTGATACTTAAAAACAGGTGGCGGTATTCCCACTGAGTCTTACTCAGTGTTCTTCAACCTTCACAACTTTAAGATGTGTGGACTTCAAATCCCAGAATTCCCCAGCCAGCATGGGGGATGGGGAATTCTTGGAGTTGAACTCCACATGTCTTAAAGTTGCCAAGGTTGAAAAACACTGGTCTAGCTGAATGACCTCCCCTCCCAAAGTCAGTCCAAAGTGAACAGCATTTCCCAAGAATTGACCTCACTGAGGTTGATGTCAGGACTCGGCTGAGTCAAAAGCATGAGGGGAGAGCAATCTTGGATGATTACTGGTTCTCAGAATTTATCACATTACAAGCTTGTTGGACAAAACCTTGCTCTTTTTGTAGAGGTGTGATTCTGCACAGGAATATTTTCAAACCAGCGACCCTTGGGCTCTGACATGAATGTTGATGTCAAATACGCTATGTTTAGGAGATTTATTGAGAGGAGAAAATGTGTGTGTGTATATACACATACACATACACACACGCACACGCACACACACACAGCAGAACTCAGGAGCATACTCATGGGTCTGATGTTTGCAATGAAAGCCATTGTCAGATCAGTGACTAGGTTTGTCCTTCAGGCTTGAAGAACAAGCCATGGTAGGTTGGTTCCACCAGCATACACGAAGGTGAGGTGTCAAATCAGGCAAGGTGGCAGTTGTCATCTTCTCTTGTGGTGCCACAATCACCATCTTGTTTGTTTTGACACTTGCTGTGGATGCCACTAGCTGGTTCACATGTAACAGTCACAGACCTTGTTTGCAAACCACAATGACCTCATGTGAAGCCTCAAGCATTTCCTTCAAAATGTGAACAGTGGAACTCACCCCAAATTTTAAATGTAAATAGGTCATTAGAATCCTAAAGTAGTTCCTGGTTAATAGCTAGTCCCCCTGAAATGGGGGGTGGGGGGGAGAGATTTGAACCTCTCTTTGTTGAGTTAGTTGTCATGGGGTTGATGGTAAATAATGGTGAGTTTGCACACACATGCACACACACATTGATTATTCTGCAACATTAGGACTTGATTTACATGCAGGAGTCAAATGGCGTACGAGAACTGAGCCCTCCATCTTCAAACTCCTCCCATCTTATTCTTTCTCATTCCAAAATAAAATAAAAAATCAACTTTGCCAGGAACCTGCATGGTTAGAAAATAGGAAAGAGAAAAGTCCATCAAACAGCTGCTCAAGTAACCTGGCAAAGAGTCGTTGCTTATTGGGAAATGAACTGATTTAAAAGGAAGTTCATTTAAACCTGGACCGCAAAAGGGTTAAACCTCAATCTGTTTCCTATGGTTCCACCTCCAGTTGCAAGTGCTGCTTATAAAAGAAAGAAAGAAAGAAAGAAAGAAAGAAAGAAAGAAAGAAAGAAAGAAAGAAAGAGCTCTTAATTATTAGAGGTGATATGAATTGGAAAGTGGATTTGATTCAGCGTTTCAGTCAAATAGCCACTGAGTGGGAGCTCTGAACCAAAGCTTTGCCTGGCTCTGCTTAATGTAACACGTGTCTGCAAGGAGGCCTTCCAAACTCTGTTCAACCACGCAGTTATATATTCAGCTGGAAACTGTTGAAGGATAAGTCATTAAGCAGAGATATTAAGCTGTATGAATACAGTATCAGAAGAGGGAGCCATATTTGCCTCTTGCCCTTAAAATAAATATTATTATCCATTAAAATTTGCTAGATCACAGACTACTTCATCAGATCCACAGACATGGGGACTACAATCCTCAAACCTTTTGCAAGAAGGAATGTGTTGGTCTTTAAAAAGCCACAATCCGTGTTAGTCACGTCCGCTCCTTTGATCAGAATAACTTCTGTTTCTAAAAGACAGCCCGCAAGCTTTTCTTTCTTAAGTACTCCAATTTATTCCCTGTCTTTTTTACTTTCAGGGGACCCAAGGCAGCTTTTGAATTACAAGACCTCTTAACAAAACAAAGCAGATGAAAAACCTCTGGTTTAGTCTGTGTAAATTTCAAGGCTTCCATGTGTGTATATCCAGAAAAACCATCTTGCATTCTGCTCAGAGGTTGAACTTGCCATAGTAACTTACATAGTATATAGTAATTGCTATAGAAATTAGTATTCTAATTTCCTAGTCTATCTTTATGAAACTGGTTGGTGGCCAACTTTGCCCAGTACTTTGATGCCATTTCTTTCCCCTCAATTATTTATTTCACGAGGATCTTCCAATTTAATTGACATGGTCTACAGACAAACATTTTGCACGCTAGTAAAGCTTTGGGCATTCACCTTCGCTGAGATACAGCTAGGAAAACGGGGAAACTGCCATTCTTGGCTCCCCCCCCCCAGACACATTTATTGGCAAACCTTCAGAGCCGGTGCTATATTACCGTGACTGATTTACACTCCCACAATTGACGGAAAATGCCATTCACTCAACGAAAAAGGTATGGGGGTGAAATCCACTTGCTTTAACGGGGCAATAATTCAAACTTGTAACCTTGGTCAGTTTTCCCAATGAGGCTTTCAATAAGATGAACGGGAACTTTCAACAGAAGTCAGACTAAATTTCAAGGTGGCCAACTTTCTTCTTTTTAATAGACCCTAGTTCTTGGGCTTTTAAAACCTTTCTGTTTCTGGCATGGAAAGCAAGGCCTGGTTTTGATGAACCCCCTCCTTTTTCTTCCTCTTCAGGGAATGTGAAGAGGAGATGGGATTTTTTCCCTGTTCTGTTCCAGTTAATCACAGATAATTCTCCTGCCCTGAATTGGAAGCTGTGGTTAATTCTAATGGAGGTTTAGAGAAACAAGCACACCGTAGAAAAGTGGTTGGAAGATGCTTGCTTCAGTAAATTGCACTTGACATCATGCATGGTTTGTCCAGGTTTGGTCATAATAATACACTGTTGCTTTTTAAAAGTAGAAGTGAGAAATTCTGATTTCTTCTTTAGTACCAGACAGAAGAAATGGGAAAAGGTAACCAAGCTAATGTGCCTACATACTAAGGCATTATTTTTTGCAGTACATCTAAATAATGTTAAATGCTCAGTTCAGACCCCACACCAAGCCTTGGATTGTCCTAACATGGTTTAGAATCAAAACATTGATTAGCTTTGGAAATAATTCAAATTATGCTTTAGAGCTGTCGGTGTGTTTTTGTTTCTCTTTGCTAACTGCTGAAATCCAGCACAAAGCAACAGCTTTGATTATAGTCAGTCATAAGAGACATCATATTTATTTATCTGTCCTATTTTTATACGTCCGCCTTGAGCGCAGGTCCCAATGGCTGACGTCTCAAAAACAATGCAAAACCAACATAGATTAAAATGTCTCTAGTAACAAAACAGATATTTATGAATATAATAGCAAAATCCCAGTCAGACTGTGGTTAGCCCAACTCAGTATTTGCAAACTGATTTTGAGCCATGTTTTCGGATCTTTTGAAGTAACAGAAAGGCAGGATTGGCCAATTCTGGAGCTACAGGATTTCTAGAGCTACAAGATTTGCAACAATCCAGATGCAAACTTAGCAATTACAAACTGTGGTGCCATCCAATGGGATTTCTACACCCCTGGCCTGGTAGTGCTGAAGAACTCATGTGTCATACCAAACTTCTGTCCATGATTTGATATGAAATCTGAACTGAGCCAATGAGAAGTGGGGAGGAAAGAGAATGGCTTTTCCTGTTTTATTTTTTCATGCTGGTCCTATTTTAGAGAAACGACACCCAACCTCACATAGCAATCCCACTGAATGCAGAATGCCAGACATTGACTAGTTGACTATAATTTTAGAGATGGCTCTCCTGAGACAAACAAGAGGAAAATCCCAAACAAGGAGTCTTTTGCCAGATGTTCCCCTCAAAATCATGACTGTTAACACTTCACCATATACGTCTGAATTATAAAAATGTTTAAGCCATCAATAATAAATCCCCTTTTCCAAACATGCAGAAACAAGGTTAGAAGGGTCAGGGAGTCGGATTTCTTACTGTTTTCCCTCAAGTTTTCTTTTCTCTGTTTCTGCCTCTTAACTTACAGGTCTCATGACTCCCCTTAAGACATCTGGGTAGGAAGATGGTTGCCTTATTGCATGTTGTTGGAATCATCACAAAGACACAGAAGAAAGCTCTCAGGAATATAATATAGAACTAGGGAAGGATAATAAGAAAAATGTAAGGGCATATCTTCCTTTTATTGCTAATTCCTTCCTTAGAAAGTAGACTGGGGGATCTAAGTGATTGATCAGCCACAGAAAAAGTGTCTAATGGAAATTGATCAAGCACCTCCCTGCATTCCACCTTGGAAAAATAGATGACACAGACATAGAGATAAGTAAGGATTTGGATAATTTTGGAAAAGCTGGTGAGGGGGCTTTCTAAATATAGGAAAAGGATGGGCACTGGAGCTTATATAGCCCCAAACTCATTTACTATAGTCCACTTAACTCTGCAAACATAGTGTAGCCAACTGTTAAACACCTAGCAGTGCAATTCTCTGTGATTTTAGGATTATTTAAAGTCATTCAGCTTTAGATTAGGCCTTAATTTTCTTTTGAGGGCTCTTGAGTGCAGGAGTCAGAGGCCTTGCCTAAAAAGTAGGAGATAGAGTCAGAACAGAAACTAAATGTGATTACATTTCAGTAAAATTAACATGAAAATGTATTGAGGATTTTGGGGCATCTATTTAATAATGACCATCTTTCATTAGATATATGAAAAACCCAACTTGGCAATGAACTTTGAGCTGCTTGTGTCCTGTTGATCAAAGCATCACTCAGTTATGTGAGTGGTTACTACAGATAGAGTACCACAAGCAGAATTTCTCTATCATTGCAGATGACCTTATGGTTTTTCCCCACAGAGTAAGCCACACCTTTGAGGATTCCTCAAAATTTATCTTCAATGTGCATTAGGGAGAGAAAAGGCTGGTATTAATAGTCTCATCCATGCATATTATAACTTGTGAAAGAAGCTCCATGAACACCACTAATGGTTTTGAACAGATAGGCTACTTAACAACCTGCAAAAACTTGTCATGGAAGCTTTTCAGGTCTATAGAATATTTCACAGGTTATGACAAATGCATGTATGAGGCTAAGGACAAATAAGTATGATCTCATAGTTCCTATCTAAGTACAGTTCCCGTAGAAACTTCTAGGGCACAAAACAAGAGATGTAAAAATCCATATTTGAAGTTCTGAAAATATTAAATGTAGATAGGCTCCCCAATCCACCTAAATAACAGACATGAAAAGAAGATTAGATTTGTAGATAGGCATCCATTTTCTACAATTACAGGGAAGAAAACCAACACCAGACTTGTGCTGAGTGGTGTGTTCTTGTCTGATAATGTTTCATGTTATAAATATGCATTGCCAAGTAAACAGAGAGCTAAGGTTTCTATAAGGAAGAGCAATGTGTTTAATTGGATCAAATTGGCTAGTCAGAATCAATTGGCAAAATCTGAACCAAGAGAGTGGAACATCTCTCATTGTTTTGACTTCTTCAGATCACTTAATATATTAGAATGACAATAGACACAACCCCAAAAGGCCTCTGAGTTCCAAAATAATAGTCTTCTTCAGAGTTACAAAGTGCAATTGGCTAGATCTGGGATTCCTAGTTAAGATGACTAACTTCCAGAAGAACAAACAAAACTGCTCCAAAGCTCTTGCAGGACTGTTAGGTTCTAGTGAGAGATATACAGCAATTCTTATAGGGATTACTGGAATCAGCAGGGAAATGGAATGGGTTCCCTATATCAGAGTTCCTCAACCTCAGCAACTTTAAGATGGGTGGACTTCAACTCCCAGAATTCCCCAGCCAGTTGAAGTCCACCCATCTTAAAGTTGCTGAGGTTGAGGAACCCTGCCCTATATGTTCAGCCTCCAATACAGAAGCATAGGGACACACAAGCAAAGAAGATCTCCAGACTGAAGCCAGTTAAGGAAGCACCAGCAGCTGCTGGAATTCTCTGTCCTTCTCATCATACCCCAAGTCATGAGTTTCAGAAAAACTCTCTATGGGAATCTATCCTTGGATGCAGAATCTTCCTAACCTAGTTGAGATAATCAAGTTCTGGTGATAATCTCTGCAAGACCAGCCCAACGTTGCTTGAGATACCTTCTAATTTTGAACTACAGTGGTATCGTGTGGAATAAAATGTTTTAAGATTTAGATTTCTTTTTTTAAAAAAATAATGTGAATTGTTGACTACCGTCAAGTTAACCTTTAAAACTGGATTTGGACTCAGTTGTTAAAAATCTTGGCACGTGAATACAAAACCTTTTCCCCCAGATGTCCCAATGGTGTGACCCATTGATATGTTAGTTTCTGAAATTATAGGATTATATAACGGAATGTAGTTACAAATGATTCTCCTCTCAATTATCTAATACGAATGGAATATTATTCTGGAGAAATGATGACACAGAATGGTATTTACATTGTTATATGATTGATATTTTTCGTGGTTTATTCCCCCAACCCCCCCTGACATTTACAGTTAAACTGTTAACATTAGTAGGATTTTCCTTAAGTTGGTTCCTTAAGTTTATTCCTTCGTACAAATTCTGTTGTGGAGGACCTGTGCTCTTTGCCAAAAAAACCAAAATCGAAACGACATTAGCCAATCTCCAGTTTAAAACCAATTAGGAAAAGAAATTAATGGAAGGGAGTCTACTTAAAATAAAATAAAGCTCTACTGAATTCAAGGAGGCTTACTCACAGGTAAGCATGTACATGACTGCAGCTGTTCTAAACTGATATGGCACTGGTCCAAATTTATAAGGCTTATAAATTAAATTATAAGACAACTCTATAAGGCTTACAAAGGCTTATTTATTGTTTTCAGAAAAAAAAATATTTTGAACTTCAAGGCAGTCTGTAATGGAAGCTGACTCTGATCTTAAAGGCTTTGTTCCCTTATCCCTTGTGTTTTGACTTCTTTTTTGTGATAAAAGAAATACACCCTGCAGCTGTTTAGGGGATTTTAATCATGTCTTCCTCCCTATATCCCAGGCTTTAGTTTTAGCATTGAAAACAAAGGTGGAGGCAAACAACTGGTGAATCCTGCTGAAAAGCCACTGATAGGGATATCAATTGCTGTGTGGCATCCAGTCTGATGGGCTGTAGTTGGGGAGAGAGGATGATTATTTATTATTTATTCAATATATATCACCCTCCGCTGCTGGGAAAACTCTGCATCTCACAGCTGTCCATCTGCCGCTGTCAGCCAAAGAATCTCTTTCTGCAGAAAGTTAACCGAAGGAGGACAAGAAACTTAATTCTTGAATTTCCTGGCTTCTTTTCCATCCCCTGCGTTTTTGCAACGTCTTGCTTGATGAAGGGTTCTGAAGAATTTGAGAGCTCCCCTACCTGTTCTGGGACAGCTTGGTGGTCCCATTAAAGCTATTGCCCTCCTGCGGAAATTAGACTCCTGTTCGGGCCTAGAGGACTTCATTAAAACCAATCTGAGTGGAGCATCACACACACTGCAGCCCATAAGGGAGGACATGTTTGAAAGGAAAAAGCGCCTCCCAGAAGCCCTGCAGCAGGGAATGAAGAAAACCACGCTCCAGGCTGCCTTAAGGATGGAGTCATTACACACAGTGATTATACGGAGCCATCGTAGATGAGAACCGATTGGGTACAGTGAAACCTTGCTTTAACCAACTCCTATTTAGCAGACTCTGGATGCGCACAACCACATTTCCCATCTGGACATCCCTCTGAAACAGCAGACCAGTCCATCACATCCCCAGAAGTCTAGCTGATGCTGCTTCAATGGATCTTTGCGCAATAACGACATCATTATGCAAATGAAGCAAACAGTATAATGTGGGTCAATCTGCATCATTTGGGTAATGATGTAGCTTCATTCATATAATGACATCTGGCATCATTTCCATCACGATATACATTGCCAGGGTAATTACTGTTGCATTTAGTGGACATTCAAGAGTAACGGACATTGTCTCCCCACAAATGGTTCAATTAAATCAGGTTTCATTGTGCCATAGTAGAATCTACATACATAGATTGCCCCACACATTTAGAATAACAAAACCAACTCATCCCTGATTTCTCAGATTAGAGATATCTGGATGAGTCCTACAACATGGGCCACTGGATACATTTTCATTTAAAAGACGCACGCAGACTTCCATGGTGGTGAAATAGATTTAAAAAGGGCATTGTGCTGTTCTGTCAAAAATGTAGGTCAACAAAACAGAATTACAAAACATTATAGTTTACTGGCATCTCTATAGAAATCTCCCAAAGTCTTTTGTGATTTCAGGGTATTTCAATGTGTTCATGTGTATGTGTGTATCAGTGTCTACAGCAGCATGAAAATGCTTGAAGTTGCAGTTGTTAAAGAACCACACTTCTGCAATTGTAACAATGACCTCTTGTCAAGTAACAAGTCAGGACTAAACTGAGGACAGGATGATTTGCATCAGAAGGGCAATGTTGGGTTGGAAAGACTGAGTTTCTCTGCATTAATTGGCAGGGGTGAGAGCTTTTGGAAAGGGGCTCTCAAAAATGTAAGCCTTTCCCCCAAAATATATATCTTGGCCAAAGTGCAATACTGCAGGGAGTGACCATTCTGTACAAAGCATGTCACAGATGGCAAGATTGGCAGGATCTAGGAGATCCAGGGCAAAGAAAACAATCCACACTGATTCAACAGTAGGAACACATACCCTGCTTGGAAGCTATATTTTCCATTTATGGCAATTCCACTTCTGACAGATAGAATATTTTGTGTTTTGTATAAGACAGGAAGAGAGAATGCAACAAAATTAAACTCTATGAATACAGTTCCAGGAGGAAGTGGCTTTCCATCGGTGATCACCTGTGTGCCGATGAAGGTAACGGGATGGAGCTGTGACTGGTAGGATGGCCATCACTACAACAAGTGTGCTTCAGTGCGAAGCCAATGGAGTCCTTGACGAATGTAACGGACCAGGTTGGTCATACTGCTGTGTTGCGTCAATGGACCCATCGCCAAGTCCAGGTCTATGAAGAACTCTGAAAAACAGGGAGAAGTGTTATTTTCTTACGGTCTACAGGGTGCCAATACATTCCCAAAGCAAGTGCCTCGAATGTATTGGTTAGTTTTCTATGCCCCCAATTTTCTTCTTCTTCTAATATTTATTTATTTTTAACAACTTATATCTCAGTGGCTTACAAGATTTCAGAATCTCCAGTGCAGAACAGAATAAGGCAGGGATCAGTAAGAATGGCTAAAATCTTGGCAAGAGTGCAAAATTTCAACATTCTGGTCTGAGACGGTACCTGGGATTACTGAAATATAGCAAGGGTCGATGCTTCTGTGAGATTTTATAATTTATATATGGCCTCGGCATTGTTGAGCTACTGGAGGTCCCTTAAGATTTGTTTATGCCAGCAGGCCTGGGGACTCCAGGGGGTGGGGAAATGAGTGAGGTGGCTCCCTTATTTTTAATACCCTTTTATTCTATGTTTTATTTTGCTTTTTATATTTTTAATGTATTTATTGACTGTTTTTAGCTTTGTTGTACACTGCCCAGAGTCACCTGTGGTGAGATTGGTGGCCATATAAATTAGTTTAATAACTAATTAATTAATGAATTCAGTTTAATTCAGTTCCCTGAATCTTCTGATGCTCCCTATTGGAAATTCTGAACTGATTCAGAGCATTGGATATTGCTAGTTGGCTGAAAAGATGCATGACCGTGGGGCAGAAGGACCATGGCAATGTTAGAGAAGTAAATGGGAGCAATCTTATGCAGGTGGGCTTAGAAATAACCCTCACTGAGATCGTTAACCCTTACTCTTCAGGAAGTATCCATACCTCATCTCCCTAGAAGCATTTTTAAAAGCATTAAGATTAAGCATAGTGAAATACCTGCCTAACTGGAATGATAAACAACAGAATACCATGTCATGATTCACGAAGCAATCGCTTCTACCCGATTTCCCATGTTTCCCTAGTGATTATGGAGAAATTTGCCTCTAATTGGGAATATCAAACTGGCTTTGCAGATTAGCTTCTCATTTTAGCAGCGTATGACTGATGTTTTGAGGAATGGGTGCTAGTAGAAAATGGCTGCTGGACAAATGAAGTAGACCTGGACTTCCTTCTCCATCCTATCTCATGGATAGAGACAGCTATAGCAGAAATCACATTTTTTTTTAAATGAAATATACACATGAATTTGTTTGGCAGCTAGTAGGAGTTGAAGGAACCATTAAAAGCAGAGCTATCTCAACGCCCAGGCAAAGCATCTACTTTGAGTCATCCTTTGCAGAATGAGTGGGATACCCCTTTAAGGAGTCATGAAGTGGGGTTATTTCCTCAACAAAAGGGAATATAATGCTTTGAGTTTTGTTTTTTTTAAAATTGAGATGCAAACCGGAATTTCAGCAACTGATTCACCCTGCACTGAGCTTTAGGAATAATAATAGATAACTAGATTTTCTTTCTACTTTTAAGCACCTGAGCAATTCTAAGAACCATTTAACAAATCCACAGAACTAATCCCAAGATCATTTCTTGCTTTCTTTTCCTTGTTTTTCCTAAGAATGCATAATGCGTGCTTTATTTGTCAAGTATGCTTTTTGATTTGTCTTTATTTGGAAAGCATTGTTTTATTTGTCTTTATGTGTGAATATGCCCTTTCTTAAGCTATGCGGTTTTGCTCTGTCTTCTAATGCTGCTCTTCTGTTTTGCTATAGTGAATAAAAAATTAATTCACACATAAACAATGCAACAAACTTTGGTCTTTTAAAAGTATCACCCCATTGTACATTTTGCAGAGATGGAATTCTGGTTTTACTTTGGTGAAATGCAAATAAGAAATGGAAGGCAGACAGCTTTCAGGTTATTTTCTTATTGGCCATCCAGGTTCTGTTCAGCCTGACTTGTAAAAACCAACAGCAGTGAAAAAACAACTTTAATTTGAATCCATGAGATGAGGCACAGACTCTTGGCAAACCGAAGGTCAAAATATTTGTGATCTCAACATAAACACCTTTTGTTCGAGTTGTCATATTTTGTTGCACCGTGTGAAAAAAAGCTGAACCTGAAATGGCACTCGCTGGATAAAAATTTCCATTTAAAAACATTATTGAAAATAGTTAAAGAATCTTTTTAGAGCTTTCTAAACATTTTTTTCTGGCTCCAAGCAGTCTTTTCTTTTGTTCAGATGCTACTCAGTGGTTCTTAAAACTCAGCATTTGCTCTGGGTCCAACCTACATTGAAGATTCTTCAATATATTTTTTTCACTTGTTCCTTACTGTGAAATATGCAAGAGAGCACTATTTTTCTGGGGTGGGACTGCTCACGGATGCAATAAAATTAGACATATTTTTCTGGGACGCAGCATTTGGTTCAAAGGCATCCACTGGATCATCATTATCATTATTCCATGATCCACTGGATCATCATCAAAATGAGGAAAGCAGCGTCACGCTGTCCCAACACAAGATCTGCCCCTCTTGTTCATGGGAGCAACATCTCAAGATGATGGTGTCCTTGTAATGCTGCTTTGGTCATTTGTCTTCCCCTGCTCAGGCCTTTGATTTAGTTGGTTAATCAATTAGATGACGTGATTACAACATGTTGATAAAACATGTTGAGTCAGTGTTAAGTTCTTCTTGTTCCCCAAAGCAGAATAGCAAGCGCTGTTAAGAAGAAGGCAGGAGCGCTCTTGGGTGGGTGATTGGAAAGGGGAATTATACTTCTAAAAAAATATTTACTTGGCCACCTGTATATTATCTAAAAATAAATTATGTTCTCTTTCATTGGTCACTCAAAGACTTTTGGAACTAAAGAATGTAAGTCACAATTAACTTTTCACTTTGGTTTTGATTGCATCTCAATGAGATTTAGTTCTGTCTGATGCTGATGTAATTTTATGCAAATATTGCTGACTTAAAGTTCGTATGGAAGTGGAACAAATAGGCTGGATCAATTCACAAATGGACATTGCAACTGTTTGGGGGGAAAATCATGAGTTAGTTGCAGGTCCACCTCTGATGAACCACTTCTCAGAAGCATTTGACACATTTATCCATTTGCCAGCTGGGCTGAATGCCTGTTATTTACTACTTGAAAAGATTTGAGGGACAGATCCCTAGCCATAAAATGTTCTATCCTTAAATGGGATAGGAATGGAAAGAAAGATAGGGCTGTTCTGTTTCACAAAACACCCAACTTTATATACCTCAGTGGGCCTGGGGACCCCAGGTTGATATGGAGCTGATCAAGTGGTTGATTTGATTGTGTTTGTAGCTGCCGCAGGGGTGGGGGGTTGGTGGGCTTTTTGTATTGTGGATTTTAATTCTGTAAGCTGCCCGGAGTCACTGTGTGTGAGCTGGACAGCCATATAAGTTGTTTAATAAATAAATAAAATAAATAATACCTGTGGGGCAGATCTAACCTCAGTATTTGGCATGATAAGACAACTGAGGGACCCAACTCTTCAGAAGGCCCATCACTTATCTCAGACCCCAAACTAAACCTTTGTCCTTCCAACTGGGCAACTGAATCTCTTGGTCATTTAATGTTCCTACAGTACCCCAGACTGACCTTTCAGGAATGATGGAATTAAAAATGGCATCCAGACTGCAGAATGTTAATGCCCACCCATGGGTTTGGCCAAGAAAACAGCACAGCCATATTTTCTCCCCTGTTTCTCTCCCTCTTCAGACTTGGAGCCCTGACTGTTAGGCTTCAAAACATTAGTCCATTTAAATAGAAAGAAAAATGTCTAAACTTTCTGGGTCTTCCCATCCATTGATCCCACTTTGGTGAAGAATAACCCCCACCACAAACGGTAACAAAGCAAATCAGTGAGCCAGCATGTCCTGTTAACCTGCAAGATAAGAGATGCAGTGTCTAATCATGATTAATGTAACCTCTGCAGACTTGAAAGCAGAGAAAACAGATGGGGGAAGTAAGGGGGGGGGGAAGAAACCTTTGTTTTCTTTTGTCAATTTGTCGGCCATGTCCCAATGTTCGTAGCTCCGCAAGACGTTGTTGGTGATGTTGACGTGGCTGGCAGCCATGTGGTGGATACGCTGGGGGATGGAGACAGTCCCCACCGAAGAGGACCCTGCAGCGCTTGCGGTATTTCCAAGGTTGCTGATGGGCGAGGGGCTCAGAGACATTGGGGATGGCGTTTCTGTGCTCCTGAGAAAAGGGTAAAGAGCCAGGTTGATTTCATTTCTAACCCATCTTTTGTTGAGAACCGGGGCTGATCTAGCTGACCCGATCAAACACATCTAAGTGGTCTATACGTACACCAAAACAGATCACAGGCAATAAATATACATAAATTGGTTTAATAAATAAATATGAGGTGGCTCCCTAATTTTTAACATCCTTTTATTTTCTGTTCTATTTTGCTTTTTATATTTTTAATGTATTGATTGGTTGCTCTTCGCTTCATTGTACACCGCCCAGAGTCACCTGTGGTGAGACGGGCAGCTATATAAATTGGTTTAATAAATGTATAAATTGTTTTAATAATACACGAATAAACAAACAACACTGCCGTATAATATAGCCATAAACCATCATCCCATTCTAATCTTCACAACGTCATATCTGTGCCACACACCTTCCAGGTTTCGAATTATTGCATACTTAATCTCCAAATGCTTGTTTCAATAGCCGAGGTTTAACAGTGGAAAGATGGAAGAGAGATTCCTCCTGATGTTTGATTACCATTCCAGCTTCTAAGGATTCGGAGGGGAGGAACAAAGGAAGAGTTGGAGAAGGCGCTGTGTGAGACACTAGTCACCCGGCTGATCTGGAGAGTTTGCACGCTCGATGGAAGAATATTTAACAGCAGCGTGGATCTCTGAAACTGGTGTTACCAAAAAGGAATTTACCTTATTGCCATGGAAACCACCAGGAAGATACTCCCGCTCCAAAGATAGGTGTGTATATGTCTGCATGCATGCTAATGGATTCTCCTACTTCTGCCTTAGCATTGCAGCATGAAAGCAAAAGTCAGAGAAAAGAATACGCAACCATGCCTAAGCACCCATTTGACCTGATTTTCCCAATCTCTAGCCATGGATGATGAACTTTGGGCCAGTTTGTTCACTGACTCCCTCTTTGGGGGGAAGGGCTGAGGGATCTCCAACAGGTAGTTGAAAGCATGTTTCCCAGAATCCCCTAGGATGTTCCAAGGAGGAAGCTCAAACAATTGAACTGCTAAAGTCCTAGAATGCCATCTCGATTCAGTGGGTCTCCTTCAATATACTTATGGAGATGGCCTTCTTCTTACTCAGATGGTTATTTGTACCGCCAAATGAATGCTAAAAACGCAGAGGAATGTATGGGAGAGATGTTCGCTTTAAAGATGGCCTCAACACACTTTAAACAAATAACCATGCAATTGCCATAAATTTAGGGCTATCTCCTAGCCCCAAATCTCACAGTGGCACCCCAAGGTGATTTGGGGCAACGTTCCAAAGAGAAAACTTTGATTAACTGCTGTCTTCAGTCGGATTTGTTTACTTTGTACGGTTGGTTGACTAATAAACACCAAACTGAACTTGGGCAAATGAAAATGATTCAGGCTTTTTTCCCCCCTTAAAGTCTTTCAAATTTCCCTTCATGCTGTGAAGATTATTTTCAGACTGCTAAATTAAAAAAGAATCCAGCTATGCAATATGTTCTCAGATCCCAAGATTCCCTATGGAAGCCAATCATGAGCCCAAAGGCTGTATCTAATTTGCATATTTTATTAACATCATTCCATTGTGCTTGACAATTAATCTGCTGGATATTGTGACGAGTGCGTTTCTGTCAGCCGTTTCATTTTATTTTTTTCAGACTGAATAGTTAGCATCTGTCTCTTGCTAATATTAAAAAAAGTAATGCAATAGCCTACTTCGGAAAGTTGAGGTGAAATCTAACAGGATTGATGCCAGATGATGGTGATGGTGATGGTGATGGTGATGGAGGAGGAGGAGGAGGAGGAGGAGGAGGAGGAGGAGGAGGAGGAGGAGGAGAAGGAGAAGGAGAAGGAGAAGGAGAAGAAGAAGAAGAAGAAGAAGAAGAAGAAGAAGAAGAAGAAGAAGAAGAAGAAGAAGAAGAAGAAGAAGAAGAAGAAGAAGAAGAAGAAGAAGAAGAAGAAGAAGAGCAGCAGCAGCAGCAGCAGCAGCAGCAGCAGCAGCAGCAGCAGCAGCAGCAGCAAGACATTGGGGGTCAAAATGTTCATGCTAAGTTGTAGCATGCAGTCTTTTGTCTTCGATGGAGAATCTTCCAATCCATCTTAATATCATAACATGGGCGGAGGGGTGTTTAATCTGTCCCTCCTCAGCTAGAAATTGCTCTCCAAGAATTTGCCTGTTCAGCAGAGAGTTAAAAATATCCCTAGTTTGGGGCCTGTGAGTAAATCTCTTTTGCTTCTATTAACTATTGACCACATGGTTGTTGTTGGGGTTTGTCTTCCATCTACCACATTTGTGGATTATGGTCACAGACTACTTGACCATTGGAATTGCTACCACAAGTTGATGTGACTTCCACCAACTGAGATGGGGATGAAATGCATTCCCGAAGAATAATGCTACTTGTCACAAGTCACAAGAGAGACAGGATGGTGTAGTGAGTAGGGTGTTGGTCCAAGATTGGGGAGACCATGGTTCAAAGCTACCTTTAGCCAGGGACCTAAGTGACCTTTGCCCCTTCTCTTCTCAGCCCTGAATTGTTGTGGGGCTATAATTGGAGGGGAAAAGCTCTGCCATTTTGCAGGAGAAAGGGTTGATGTGACAGATAGAATTCAGAATGATTTTGCTAGATGAACAACTGGAATTACAACTTTTCTGGGGAGGAACAGGAAAACAACAGAACAGGGGATCCTGAAAGTGTTGTGAACTTCCCACCCCACTCAGGCTGCATTATTGGCTAACCAAAGCATTTGATGGGGAGAAAAATTCAATTTGCTACAACAGTTTGTCTCTTTCCCTATAAACTGCTCTTAAACCTCCTTCTTGGGTGATAGGAGGTACCTGCGAGAAGATTAATCATTCACTTCTGGAGGAATCCTTAGGACTTTGTTTCACTCTGGCAGCAATTCACCTGGACAGTGTTTTCCATGAAGCTGCCTTTTAAGTTACCTACTTGGGGCTCACTAATCCTCCCATGTGGATTTTCTTTTAATTCTAACACCAACAATTAGGAAAACATCTGCCAGCTTAGAGTGCTATGGCACATCTGCCCCTAGCAGAGTTTTTCATTCAAGAAAGACTTTGGTAACACAATTAATATTTTTTAGTAAGCATTTGAAGCTGGTTGAAATCCCAGGAATCTATATAATATGGATGTGGCTTCGGGCTTATCTACTGATTTATCCATCAGATACAGCATTTATTTGGTGCAGTTTCCTCTCCCCCACCTCCCCACACAATAATTCTGAGTATTGGTGTTCTAAACTAAAGATCTATTAGCTTTGCCCTCACAGAATTAGAATTCCCATTTCCCTAGGAAAAGGAATCAATGATTAAACAGGAATCAGATAAAGTCCTCTGCTTTTGATTTTGCAGGATGTAAAGGAGGCAGCATCCGAACTCTCAGTTAAGAGGGGGCATCGTAGAGTCCTCACGATAATTTCAATCCCTATTTGTAAAGAAGCAGTTCAGACTTCTGGAAAAAGCCTACTGCTTGGAAGGAAGAGGAAGTGAATGGCTGACCCATCTACGTTTGGTACTACTCACACCCACCACTTGCTTTTGCGGGACCTACTTGGTGGCCTTCAACAGGTTATCCCTGAGTGTGAAAAAGGGGGGAAAAAGTTGCCCACCCCAATAGTGAAGCAAAACTTTGGACCATGCCAGCTCCAGTCTGAAGAAGAGTTGAGTTCCACTTCAGAAGGCAAAACATCTTGGTTAACGCACAACGTTGCTTTGCACCAGATCCATGTTATCTCAAGGGTTCTGATGGAGCAGGTTCTTTCTTATCACCTGCTCCCCAAGAGCCATCCTTTGCACAGAGTTCAAGGGAAAGCCATCAAGGATGGAAAACAAATTGCCCTTCATACCATACCTTTGCTCTCCTCTCTGTCTACATCAGCATCTGCCCTGCATGATGGATGATTTTGTTGTGACAATGCCTCCTGTTTTTTATGGTCTTAAACTCTCATGGTGGCAAGCTATTCATGGTAGATAGGCTGTGTTCAGCTTGGGTGATCACAAGGTGTGTGGTCTGCGTGATAATAAGTGCAGGTGGCACACAGAGGGTGTGCAAGATCCAAATATGTATCTGACTAATGCAAGCTGAAACCAGCTATATTTGCACTGAATTAGAGCAGATAACAGGGTGAAAAAGTTCTTCCTCTGCTTAGTGCCATAATGCCTCCAGTTTATTAACAGCACTTACCATATATCAATTAAATAACTGTTGGCTTTTTATTACTGAAGAAATCATTGTTGGTGGGAAGAGACAGCCGTTACCCTGGATCTTAAGGTTTTCTTTGCTATCCTGGAATGGTGTGGTCCTTCCTAACCAATTAGCAGCTCCCTTTATAGTCCTCAATTGGCTTCAAGAAGCCCGTTGATGAAGAATATGGGATATATCAATCCATATAAAGCTTTGTCTCATTCTGCTTGTCAAACGTCAACCCACAGAACATTAAACTTAATCTTACAACTAATCTTCATCAAGCAAGAAATGTTTCCTCTTCCCAATATCCCATTTTACAGTTCACTTCCACGAATGAGGAATACTTACTTGCCTCCCCAAGGAGAAGGGGCCTGTGAAACTTTGGATGAATTCTGTTAAAAAAAAAGTGGGAGGAATAAAAAAAACAGACTTTGATTCTCTGATGGGTAGACACAGTAGATTTAAACTGTAGCAATATTGATTGCTGTGAGACAGGATGTTTCTGATTTCAGTAGGGAAACAGAATGTTACAAAGCAGAATTGTACAGTTTAATAATCACTTTCAAGAGCCAGTTTGGACTAGTAGTTAAAGCACTGGATTGGGACTGGGGAGACCTGAGTTCTAGTCCTGTCTTGGGCATGGAAGTCAGCTGGGTGACTTTGGCCCAGCCAGTTTCTCTCACCTCTTGGAAGAAGGTAAGCCAACCACTTCTGAAAATGTTGCCAAGAAAACTGTATGGAATTGTTTTAGGTACCCCTGTGAGATCTCAACCAACGGTGAAGGTACCAAGAACATAAATAACATTTAAAATAATAAGAATGGCTAAAATCTAGTAGATTTTAGATGGCTAAGAACTAGTAAGGTTTTAACATTGTCCAGATGTGTTGCATGCTCTTCCCTGAAATCTCATGGAATCTCCTCTTGTAAGAACCCAGGAACTTCATGAAATTTTTGATATATACAGTATATATATACATACATACATACATACATATATATATATATATATATATACACACACACACATACACATACACATATACATACACATACACATACACATACACATATACATATACATATACATATACATATACATATACATATACATATATATGCATGCAGAAAATGGGGACTACCTCCTTTTTACAATAAAAATGCATATTTTTCAGAGGAAGCCAATAAAGTGGAAGAAAGCATTATCTGGTCTTAGTGAACCAAATAAGCATTTGCATTTTTTAAATCCAATGGGTGGGATTACATCAGCCAATAAATATAATATTCTACCTTTCAAAACACTTTAGTATGTGTATCAATGTTTCACAGCATTAGGACATCCACTGGAATATATGTACATAGCACACACACACACTCACACACGTAAATACACCAAGGGGTTGCTTTTCCGACAGCGGCTATGTATATAAATTGCAAGTCGGGTGGCACTTTCTGTGCTGAAGGCCAGTTAAGCTAAATACACAGTTCCTCGATTTCTTAAAAATTCATAACCTTATACATTGTGGCAAAGGCCTTACAGTAAGTTTTGGGAAGAAGTCACCTTGCCAGAAAAAAACCTTCCATCCAAGGTCAAACCATGTTTTTCCCTAGGGGCTATCTTGGAGGGATCTCTGGAGGAGAATCTACCTCATTCTACTCTACACCTGCCTCCTTGAGGACACTTTATGACAAGGTCCCACCCTTTGTAACCTTTTGTAGCTGAACATAATAGCAAGCTGTTCTACCCCAGCTGCAAAAATATGGTATTTCCCTCTCTGTCTCTCTCCCCGCCATTCCTGCATAAAAAGGAATTAAATGACATTTACCTTAAAATATTCCATCAAGGATCTGGAGTACTTCATTGCATGGTCTTTCTTTAGTTTAAACATTCTCAGATAGAGAAGGGATAAGCAGCGGTAGCTATAGTAATTTGGAAACACACACAAACACAAACCTGACATTACTTCTGGTGAACTAGAAGATGACACAAACCACAGTAGAGAATCACTTTGGGTTAGCATGACCTAGCCCCCTTTTAAAAATATTTTTTATTAGGAGTTTTAACAAAGATAAAAGGCAAATATGGAAATATATGGAAAAGAAAAAGAGAAAAAATAAAATGTGCAGAAAACAGTACAGTAAAAGAAGAGGGAAAAAAGATAATTCAAGAAACAAGCACTGAGGAGAGAGGCAGATGAATAAGAAGGTTCAACATGAAGAAAAAGATGGGAGTGAGGAGCAGGCAACTGAAAGGAGCAACAGGCAAGAAGAGTAGAGGAGGAAGAAATGGCCAGAGAATAGGAAGGCAAGAAATATTGGGAGAAGAGAGAGAGGCCAGAAGGCTCTAAAGTTTAGTCTTCACTGAAGGCTTTAATAAGTGTCAAATGATTTGATGAAAATAATTTAGAAGGATGGAAGATGTCTCACCAGAGAACTGCAAGTTTCTTGTCTCCTTCTGTGGCAGAAGACCCAGTGAAATTCTTAAGTCTCATGGCATACCTTCAGAGAGAGATTTAAGAGAAGAGATTGAACAGGGTTGCATCAAGGAACAATGGTGGCCATGGACACAGCTTAATTATTTCAAGGTTGTAAACAAGCACCAGGGCACCCATTGCCCTTCAAAATGGCAACTACCATCTTCAATAAAAACAGTACTAGAAAAATCGATCTTCAGGGAATGTGAGTTCCCCCCATCGCAGGCTTGAAATGTCTGCCTGCCTTTTGCAACAACCGACATTGTTTCTATTTTATGATTAATCGGTAGGACCACAGCCATCTTTGAAGGCACCCTTCATTTGGACAAAGGTTGAACAACCTTTCAAAATATTTTGGCCAAGTACTTCAACCAGCAGACTGGAACAACCAGGGCAATCTGCTTTGCTCACAGAAAGTGACGTCTGCACACCTACGGTACAGAAGCTACTACTCAGTGTGTAGATCTGGCTTCCAAGAGGCACTTTGTTGCATCAGACCTGATGCACTGAAGATGGTTGACTACAATCTGCACAGGTGGATTAATCTGCATTTATTTTTTTTAAAAAATCCTTATGCTCTAAGTCGCCCTGGGTCCAACAGTGAAGAATGTCACATCAATATCTCCTTCCCTTGTATGTTTCTGTTCTGACTGGTAGTAACTTTCAAAGTCCCATCCTAAAACCTTCTTCCACTGCTGCTCCTTTTGACATTTTCAGATACAGGCAACCTGAAAAAGCACATGTGTTCCCAAGCTTGAATATGAAATGCAAAAATCAGGCATGTACAATTTTTCTTAGGAATAAGGAAACAGACCTTCCCTATTCCCCAACATAGTGGGTGGTTCCAGGTCAAAAACTAAACTGATTTTCCTTCATCTACATTTCCATTAAATTAAAATGGCTACAATTAGTATGATTACTCTCCAATTATAGGATCATAGAAGGTAAGATTGGGAAGGACCTTGGGTATCATCTACTCCAGCTCTCTGTTCGTACATTTCATAGTTTCCCCCTTGTCAGCGTGGTGCATTTGAAGGAGCCCTGGGGTCCATAATCACTGCTTTCAGGGCCACCTGCACCCCTGGGGGCCTCAGGTTTTGCATGCAGGATATCAACTCTACAGACTGAATCCTGAGTCTCTTTCTGTGCAACGGATCCTGCCCCAGCTTTTGAACGACGGAAGACGGATCATTTGCTTCCTCCTCTCCCCTCCACCCTCACTGGCCTGGACCTTCCTACTTCCATATTCCATGCACTTAGCCTTCTGAAAATCAAATCATCATATAAAAACCATTGTTCTGAGCCTTAATACAATTTCACAGTACTTATGTTAGAATAAGTAATAGAGTTCACTGTTGCATACGAAAGTTTTAAGGTATTCCGGCAGTTTCATTTACAAGGAAGTAATGGAGTGCAGATGAACTGCACTGCTTTGACCACCCTGGTGCACCGTCACCCCCATCACTGCATTATGTGCTTGTTACGGAAGGTCCTTTTGATCTATGCTTCACTCTCTCTTCCTCTCTTCCTCTCACTTGTGCTCTTAATAATCACTCCCATCTTGTTTGGTGGATTAGGCAAAGGAGCCAAGATTCGTATTGCTTTAAGGGAAGGGATTTAAAAAAGCATTTTGCTTCAAGGGACCAGACTGTCATTGTCCTGGCCTTCCAAGTCATGAATCTATCCCTCATTCTTAGAGATCAACATCCTTCTCAGGCATCCAAGCTGCTGAATGGCTATAATTAGCATATATCCACACGTACATACCCATCTTGCAATTCCCTTTTGGGATATGCAACATTATGCAGAGCATAGAAAAGGAGGGGTAAATAGCAGGCCAAACAAATTAAAGGCATGAGATAAGAAAAAGAAAAGGAAACATGGCTAAAACTAGTTTATACCAATACCATTTGCTATACCTTTCCATTCCTACTTCATACATAGTCTTTAGTTCTTTAAACTTCTCATATCTCCTTTTTTCCCCAGATCTCATCAATTCCATCCATCCATAATCTTCCTTTTGACCTCTTCATCCTTCTTTTATTTTACAATCCAATCCTTATTCATTTTCCCTCTATGACCAAACTAACTCAACATATTTCTTTTGTTCTGGTCACTCACTTTTGTATTCAATCCACATTCCTTCGGCATCTATTTATTCTTGACTCTACTCTCACTTTCATGTAACAAAATGGGAGGAAACAGGCTTTTAAAACCAATCACTGCCACTTAATGCCACCTATCTTTCTATTGTCATTTTTATATCTTAAAATTTCTCCATTCATTTTCATACTTTTAGTAAATGTTCCACTGAGATATACAAATTCATCTGTTTTATTTTTTGGCCATTCATGTATAACTTGCAGTAATTTACTCCATTTTCCCTGTCAAACTTAACTACGTTGGTCTTCGATACATTAATTTTCAGGTCCATGATTCTCCTTGCATCATTCATTTGATGCCAACCATTCAGGTTCTCAGCCAACAACATGGTATCATTTACATATAAAAATACATGTATATTCATGTGCCCCAGGCAACATACCTATAAAGTCACCAAAAGCATTCCTTATACTTTCATCCGTTTTATCCATACATATATTAAACAACCAAGGATAAATCACATATCTTTGTCTTACTTCTAGCTCAGTACTGAACCATTCACTAGGTATGCCATCTTGAGCCCTCGAACCAAAAACAGGATACAAATCTAAGAAACAAATTAATAAATGGGGTTGAGCTGAATACAGTGATAGGCTGCACACCCTTCATTTTCCTCTTTCTTGGTCTAAATTTGGAAGTTCAGTGATGGTGCTACAAAAGAATTACATTTAGAGCTGTGTGAATATCCAGCACGGACATACCACAGCACGCGAAAGTAACTCAACAGCACCATTGAAATTTCCAGATAGGTTTGAAAGCCTCCAATGAAACTGGATGTCTACTAAGAAAGGTTGACCGATTTGGAGATTTAACAGGCTTTTGTGGCTCTGCAGACATAGTTTTCCCCAACTCATTCAGAAATCTGAATCCATTCACAAGTCTGAATCAGATGGGGTTGCTTTTCCAAACCAGACTGCCTACTCAAATCAAACTCGTGAAACTTTCTGCATCAGTTTGGACATTCAAACTGGATGGAGGTCGATCTGCATGCCTCTAATTAAGTGCCACACAGCTAGGCAGCATCTTCTAAAGTTAGAATTTAGGGCTGCTAGAGACTATATAGAAGATACTGTTGCAGCTCTTTGCCCATACCAATGACACGCCGGTTTGCTTTCATGTCCCCGTGCTTTCTTTGCAGCTGTCTGTTCTGCTGAAACCAGACCTGCATGCAAACAATCCCCTGAAGTATTTACAAGGCATATGCTTTCCCCATAGTTACCCACTTTTCTTCCAATCCAGTACCTCTCTGCTACGTAAACAAACACTAATTCCTAATGCAAAGATGTACTATTTCCCTACTGAAGGTTCTTGACCATTCTTTAAATAGTAGGGGTGGATTCAAATCTGGATATTACATGTCTTGGGTGATATTTGCATTTGATGATAGCAATATTAAACAATACAGACACCATGTAACGCCAACAGGAAGAACAATACAAATGCAAACAAATGTTAACAGAACTGAAGCTCACCATATGGATCTACAGATAGTTGATCTTCATCTAACCTAGTTACACATGTTGTGTGAACACCATGCAATATGTCTTCAAACCAGAAATGGAAACCTATTTGAAACCCATTTCAAAGTCTTCCATGAAGAGCTTACTTGAACTGTAAACTGTTTTCTAATGGTTATGTTACTACCTAGGAAGTCTGAGATAGGGTTATTTGATCTGGGGTGCAAATAACTGGAGGATCACGAGATGGCACCAAGGAGATGTTTGCTCCAGTGGTCCTCCAGGCTTTTGCACCCCAGATGCCATAGTTTAGGAAACTATGTAAAGCTTAGCTGTGGATGTATGAAGGGAGATTTATTAGACGGTTGGCTGTAGAAACTCTTGTATTTGTAGTAAGCAGTATTTGTGGGTTTAGTGCTCCCATTTCATTTTATTTATTGACAGAGTTTATAGACTGCCCCAATCGGTTGCAACCCTGGGAGACTTACAAAATATAGCAATAAAAAATTATACAATACACAACTCATCAACTGTCTGGAAAAAAACGATCATAGGAGGGGGAGGGAAAAGGAAGACACAATGATGCAAGGAGACCATCACCCCCACTAACCCAAGGCCTGGGGACACAGGTCTTATGGGGTCATTTAAATAGGGCCAGGATGGGGGCTGTACGAATCTCGGGGTGGTGGGATGGTGTTCCACAGGGCAAGTCCCATGACAGAAAAGGCCTGCTTTCTGGATCCCACCAGATGGCACTGTGTAATCTAGCGTTTCTCAATCCTAGCCATTTTAAGATGTGTGGACGTCAAAGGGATATTTTTAACAGGAGGTTGTGGCTTTCTTACAACATTGCTGTAAGGAACAAAATGGTTCTTGCAGGGGTGATGGCTAGTCACAGAGATCTATTTTGTGGAAGGCAAGCTGGTTCTCTCAACTCTGTGATGGACTCCACCACTCCAGCTTCTTTAGGTATCTTTTTCTGGATAGATAAGACACAATTCTTTATGCTGGTCTTTGACCGTAATAAAGATTTGATTTGACACAATTCTAAATCAAGCCCTAAATGGATGACATCCATCCATCTGATTTTCTAGGAATGTGCAATGAGGCCAGGAGGATCCTCCTGGTGGATTAGTGCACTATGTTTAATTAACAGAATCTTAAAAGAAATTAAAGCTTACATGGGGCGGGAAACCTGTCTGGTTTAAAAATGAGATTAGTTGTTTTTTTCCCAATGACCATGATATATATTTGTTTTTAAACTCTGTTGCAAGCTGCCTTACTTATCATGGAAAGGTGGGCTAGCAACATTTGAGATTCATAAGGGGCCAGTGCTATAGACCTGCGATGTTTCAACCAGTATTAAGAAGCGTTGCCCATATTAAATGAGTGTTATTTCAGCAAAGCAAATTAAATTGAAAATGGCTTGAGGACACAGCCTATTAATAACTCCACCAGCTTCATGCTTCTCTCATATCCACCAATCCATAAACAGAGCCGGATGTACTGATCAATAGAGCTATCTTTAACTCTGTCAAGTTTGAATGTAGCCAAGCAGTTAAATGAAGGCATTTCTATCAGACACCATCAGCCCAAGTCATTTCGCTCCCCAACGCAATGACTAGGATGTTACCCTCTCCTATTCCACCTATAATTCAGTTGTGGGGAGTTGCACCTGAATTGTTTGGGAATAATGGGAGCTGAACATACCCCTTTGCAATGAGTCATCTAAGAAAAGGCAGCAAACACAGGTCCTCCTACAGCTAACTGACCAATGGGAGGTAGCTTCAGTCCAAGACACACATTATTTTTGGACTTCACTCAACAAGAAAATTGTGGAAGAGCTTTGGGGGGAGTTACTTCCTCATAGCGGATTGGCTGTGTGATGCTATGACATCAGCCTCTTCTCTATGTGGTCCTGATTGCCTGGAATTGTAAGTTGGGAACGTTCTTCCATGTTAAAAAAGATATTGATGCAGAATCAGGAGAGATGACCATGAACAGCTTTCTATCTCTCCCTGTCCCATGTAGAAAAGAATACAGTTTAGTCCATTCCCCATAAAATACCCACAACAAAAGCTGAAGTGCATACACCTAGTCCTTATATCAGCTAAGGAACTTTCTGCTGTGGGATAACATACAGATATTTTAAGTAAGTAAATATATCAACACTCTTGTTGAATATAAACTGGATGTACTTCTGTCCCCCTCTTCCCTTCTGTGCATATCTAAACAAATGTTGGTAAGCTGAAGCCCTTATCTGCCAAAATTAATTCTGGAACAATTATTTTATGGCTAACTTATAAACTCTGAAAAAGCAGGATTTATAAGAGAGACCCCAATGGTCTCCCTTTAATATTTGGAAAAATAAAACTACCCCTTTCCAATATAAGTGACACAGCCAAATGATGAAATTATGATGCTTTGCTTCCATCCACTGCATTCAATTTTAATTATATGAATATTGCAAATTATATAACACACATATTATCCTGTAACAGGGCTAATTTATAGGAACAGGGTCCATCAATTATAAATTTTCCTTGACATTAATAAAATGGCAAAAAGAACTAAGTATGATGACTTCTGAGATGGAGATGCCTTGGACTAATCATTAACAAGGTCAAAACGATCCTTAAAAAAAATAGGAAGCAAGTTCTAATTATAAGCAGAATGAGATGAGGAAAATGATCACAAAAAAGACATTAACCTGATGAGTTCCACAGTCTCTGAATACATGGTGTAGGGAGATTTCGCCTCTAATGGATCGCGCTCCATAGCGTTCCCACATTCGATGAAAGAGATAGCAGCGTCAGCATAATTCACTGCTTTGCCAAATTTTTCCAGCTGAAAAATAGGGAAGGGAAGGTGGACATACATTTGAGACAATGTTCCAGTTGACTGTCTTCAAGACAATCAAGAGCAGTGTTTCTCAATGTTCTGGATGACTGTCTTCAAGACAGTCAAGAGCAGTGTTTCTCAACCTTGGCGGCTTGAAGATGTGTGGACTTCAACTCCCAGAATTCCCCAGCCAGCCATGCTGGCTGGGGAATTCTGGGAGTTGAAGTCCACACTTCTTAAAGTTCCCAAGGTTGAGAAACATTGGTCAAGAGCATCACATTTCATTTCAACAAGAAATATGAGCACTCGTGTGTGTTCCAGTTTCTAGTTCCTGTGTGCTCACCCTTCGGGGCCAACAGGGGAAGCTGCATGAATAGGAAATCTGAATATTCATATGATTCGGAGAACATCTTAAAGCATCCAGAAGCTCCCCAAAAGCTTAAGGTGGTCCTCCCAGACCTCCAAAACAATGGTTACCAAATTATAATTTTTAGCATGACAGAAGGAAATACATATAAATAATGGGGGAGTCACCTTATGAAGTCTTTTACAGTTTGACACATGTATCAAGAAAGTCTAAAACACCTACATGATGGGCTGGCTTTAACATGTTAGGCCATAAATCATGTAGCTTGTGTAAAAAACCATGGTAACAAATCATAGCTTAAGACATGAGATGTGACCCCAGTCACTGACTTCTGTTCAGTGCTTGCGAGCAAACTATTGGTGGCTTGGATAGGCCTTGCTCACCCCACTAGGCCACTTATATCTCTTGACTCTTGTTCAAGGCTGCTTCGTTCAACGATGAAGTTGGTTAGTTTCTTGCTCAATGCAACTTTGAACTTTCTGATGGTGGCCACTTGGCCACAAGGTGCACCAGAGGATGCTCTGCATTACTGCCCCCTTGTGGGCATTCCTGCTAATGAACGCTGCTGTGCTGCATACGAACCGCTAGCATAATTTTATTTATTTACACAATTTATTGTCCGCCCATTTTGCTTTTTCCAAGAGACCCTGGGCAGTGTACCACAAGGTTAAAAAAAACAATCCGTAAATACATTAAAAAGTATAAAAAAATATAAAAAACCAAACTAAAACAAAAAAGTAAGTGGAGAGAAGTTACAAAGAATGGAGCCACCTCACTAGATCGCCTGTCCCCTGGGGTCCCCAGGCCTTTTTGTCCAGTATCATGGGGTCCAGTTATGGCTTCTTGATGAGAGGGCAGACCAAAGGTGAAGGACTTAGGAGGTGAAGGAACAACTTCCTCACTCAAAGAAGAATTCACCACTGCTAGAACCCACCCACACAACACCCCCTAGGCTGCTTTCACAAGTCGGGAGGGGCATGGATCTAATTGCATTATTAATCAGGCTCACAACTGCATTGCAATCCTCTCTGGCATATGATTTCTTTCTGAATTGGGAGCTCAACTGGGGAGAGTGAAAGGGACACTTGGAGACTTACCAGGGCATCTGCTTTATGCTTGAGTTTTTTGGCTTCTTGCATATAGTAATCAGCATTGTGAAGCCTAGGAAGACACAACAATAACAATCAGAAGACACAGCTGATAGATTTCAGCTTCTACATTGGCCTGATCTAGACTTAATTCTTACAAGGCTTGCCTTAATCTTAGCTCAGGATAACATTTTTTAAAAAATATTTGTTTATTATTAATTAATTGATTTATTCAGTTTATTTATCCTGCCCATCTTCTAAAGAGCTCATGTAAATATACATGGCACTCTCCTTTTCCATTCTTGTGAACCCACACACCTTGACTCATCTCAGAAGCTAAACAGGGTAGGCTCTGGAAAATATTTGGGGATGAGACCACTTGGGAATCTTAGTGCTGTAGTCCAGATTGGGAAGTCAAAACAACATCCGGGAAGAAACTGACTTCAAAACACTTCCGCTAAATACAGGTAGTCCCCAGGTTAAGAATGCCTGGTTTATGGATGACCCATGGTTAAGAACAGAGCCTCTTGAAGCAAAATTCAAGTTAAATACACAATGGTTTGAGTTCATTACACAATACTACTGATATATATATATATGCACAGGAAGTTTTCTTCCCTACAAACTTATTTCTTTATTTGTACAATTTATAGCCATTGCCAACAGTTCCTCCAGCTATTTTCCTTTGTAACATCAGATTAGACAATTATAGGACGTGGATAATTTCGAAGACTAAACTTTAAATGGCTATGTGCTTTTGGTCCGGCCTGGCCTGGACTTTACAGCATCTCTAGTGGGAAAAGTGTTGGGCCAGGACCGGGAACACCCAAGTTCTCGTCCTGTCTTAATGACAAAAGCCAACTGAGTGATGCTGGGCTAGTCTCTCTCAGCTCTAGGAAGAAGGCAAGGACAAACCACTTTTGAAAATGTTGCCTAGAGAACTGCAAGAATCTGTCCATAGAGTTGCTAGGAGTCACAACTGGTTCAAGGGCCCAAAACCCAATGCAGCCCAACCCAATCCAAGTTGCTCTGGGCAGTGTACCAAAAGAACATTCTGAAACCAAAGTGTGTCAAAGCCAAGTGAAACCAATGAACTTAAGAACCACGCTATTAGGTAACTAACATATCATCAAATGTTATCTTAGGTCTTCTCAATTCAGGATTCCCATTGGTGAAGGTAGGAGCTGTCAACCAAAGATCGTTGTCTAAGTGGCTAGATTCCAGCAGAGTATTTGAAGACCTGCTGTGGGCGTCTTCCTCCTGCAGAAAACAGTTTTAATTAGCGACCTCAGCTTTCACGCTAAGAATACCTTTACACGTCACATAATGCAAGCGCGCGTGCCTTGAAATTAAAATCCAGGCCCCTGTTTTTCATTGCTTGGGCTGTGTGTCGCTAAGTCAAGCTCAGCAGATTAATTAAGTGTAATCAGCTACATATTGCTCACGTGCCCAGCATCATTAACACCCACTTCTCCCAAGGTGTAATGTCAGCATGGGTGCCTTGTAGCATTGCTTGCTTGGTAAAATTAAAATGTTAGGAGGCGAACAGCAAGCAAAAATTCACAGTATCCAATGATTAGGCCCGGTGCCCGGGAAGAGCAGAGGGGCTGCCACTGGAAAAATAATGTCTGAATTCCCTGCCCTTTTAAAATCATAGATGTTAAATCACAGATTAAAGATCAATTCTATGCAGCTTCTCTTGAATTTTACATGATCAAGGTGACAAAGGCCCAGAATAGGTGGGGTAGAAAACTTCAAGGAGAGTGATGGGTGGCAAAGGGGTAAGGATCCTGGTTCTCCCTCATCACCAGCCTCACTTTGTTAGCTGCCCCCAGCTGCAGAGCAGAAGACTGCCAAGCAGATGGCAGATCATGAGTGGAACTGAGCTGAAGCTCCCAATTCCAGGTGCAGGAACAGAAGGTTGAGGTGCACAACTGGGGCAGGAGGATGAACTCACTGGTGGTGCTGGTGGCTCTCCTTCCTGATCATGAAGTCGTGCTTTTTAAAATGGACTCCTGGGAAAAATGTGGCAGCAGCAACAGAGGTCTAGCTATGGTGGATGCCCATCTTGGAGCAAGGTGACCCATGAAGATGGGCATTTGAAGCTGGGGAGGATGGGACATTTGTATCCTCTCCTCCCACGTTTCTCTTTTTGCAGTAGCAGCACAGCCATTCATGGTCCAGCTAGCCAGATTGCCCTATAAACATCTTTCTGAGGCTACCCTTGAAGCACCCCATTGTACTCATAGATGTGATATCCTGAGTTTAGGGGATGGCCTGGTTCATACATGCTAAGACAATGGCTGAGTTTCTCAGGACTTGCTGAGCCTCAATTACTCAATCTCATTTGAGCCTAGTCTAGTGTGCTGTGGGAAATACCCTGTAGGCCTTCAGAAGCTTCTCACAGAAGAATTGTTTGGGCGACTTACACTGATTACCTTGGAGATGGCAGAAGATTTGTTCTCATTCTTCCTGTGTTTGGAGCAGGTGTTGGTCTGCAAGGGGTTTGGTAGGGAATTCTCTTGGCTGAAGGAGCTGCTGTCAATGATGTTATGCCGGGGTGCTGTCTCGTCAAGCAGAGGAGAAAGTGGAGGTGGAAAGAGCTTTTCTTCCCTTTTTTTGGTCACTTTTTTAATGGAGTTGCTTCTGTCAAAGAACAAAGAAGGACCAGAGATTATAACTAGTGAAGGATGGATATGTTCTCCTGCATTTTCTTTTTCTGACTAGCTTGATGAAACAGAATATGGTGCAGAAATTCTTCCAAAGATCTATAAAAATCTCATGATTGAAGTGTGGCATGTTAGATGTATGCAATGGACAAGGGGAGCAAGTGAATGTCCTGCGTTGACCTGTACAATTGTCTCACCAGTGCTCTACAGCTTCCCTGGCTTTCATTCAGTTCCAAGGGAAGACATCAGGAGGGACGTTTTCAGTACTGCTCCTACAGTCATTGCTATGGAGAAGTTCTGCTCTTGAGAGAATGTTGGATAATTTCTCCTCCCTCTGGAGAAATGCACAGAAGTCGTCCACTCAACCTTCCTTCCCACAAATTTGGTGAAGAATGTTTAAAGATTATTGGTACCCACACCTAGATATAAACTGGGCTGTTTCAACATCAACGAAAAGAAATTAGGGTTTGCCATATCCCTTATATATCTACCTGTCCTGTATGGATATTTAGAAAGGACCAGCTGAAGGCTCTGCTCCCAAGAGATACAAGGAGCATAGATCAGTAGGCAGTCTTCCTCAGATGTCCCTTTCTTATGGCATATGCTGAAGTTCCCTTGGCTTCTACTTTCCAGAAGGTGCTGAAAATCATACTTCTAAGGAAGGCATTACTCCCATGGTTACTCATTAGCTCCTTGGGTTAGCAGCCAAGGTTATCTGGGTTACTCCCAGGGTCGCTCTTGAAAGTCTTGGGTCTGAAATTTCCAATCTCTATTGACTACGTGATTGGGAAGTTGGCCTGTTAACCATGTTTCATCTGACCTGAACACAAATGCAATTATAATCCACTGAAATGTAGACTTTGACCTAGAATGTCTCATCATTTTTGGAGTGTAAGTCCCAACAACCTGAGTCCCCCAAATGCCACCTCTGGCCTGGAAAAAGTGGAGTGCCCATCTCTGCTTTAAAGTCTTCCCATCCTAGTGGCTACCTCATCCAACCTGTGTAGGAGGAACACATGTAAGAAGAATGATGCTGGGAAGAAAACAGCTGGAGGTGATACACCAAAAATGCTCTTAGAGAGATGCCTTTGGCGAAGTAACAGCTGAGGCAGATGTTTAGCAAACATATACCTCCTTCCCCAGGGGGAAAAAATCCTACCATTTAAATCATGGCTGTCAAGAAAAAGAAAGAAAAAAAGAAAAGTCAAGTCAGATAGATCCAGCTGACTCCTTAACATGTTAATCTGACCATGGATTTTTTAAATTATTATTTTAGTTACTGTCCTAGTCCAGTCAATGAAGATTACTTGGATTTTAATCCTTCCTTAGACAACTCATATTGCATTCTCCTGCCATTTACTTTTCATGATTATTGACTCAAATTTTCAATAGCAAATTAAGTCAACAAGAATTGATGTCTCCCTCTTAGTCAATTTAAGTCTGTGTCAGGCTTTTATAGATTTACAATACCTCAAAGCAACAAATCAGAGAGAAACAAGCAAAGCAAAGCAACGACTTCTCAACTGGGGGATATTCAGTATGGCCTCACCTGGCTGTGCCCTGCAGCGCTCCACCGGTTCTAATGAAAGCAGCATCTATGGCAGTTAGTATCTAATTGTGGCTGTTAGCAAGTCACAAGCAGTGGGGTCAGAACTGGAATGTTCTTACCATTCCTGTTAATCCAGTCCTTAGAATATGCACTCAAGATCACAAAAGGCAGATTAGTTAGCAAGGAAGGGGAATGTTGAATGGTGGTAGAAACATGATCGGTCACAAACATGCAAAGTTTGGATCAAAAAAAGGTAGGAGTCCTGAGATTGGGCTTTAGCCCCCAGTGGCAGAACTGGTATTTCTGGGCAGCTGTGAGCCGAAGCATTAACTCATAGAGAGGACTTCCTGCTGATCCTTCTTGAAGATTGGGACCATAAGAACATGGGCAGGGCTAGTGATATTACAAAAGTTATCTAAATGTTTGGGTGGAATATGAACTTGGAGGATATTCAGAGCAAACTGCATCATGACCCTAGTCTCAGTTAAACATAACTAATAAGAAAATCAGGGGGAAAATTGCTTGGCAACTGGAAACATCTGGGATCAGGGGAAATGTAGAGCTAACATAGGGGAAATAACTATTGATGAACACAATTATATTTTAACAGAGGATACCAATAGTTGCAGGGCTCAAAGGAATCAAATTAATGACCTAGAAAACAAGCTCAAATTAAGAAACATCAGGTTGGGGGGTAGATCTCTAGGGCTTGGTAAAGGCAGGAAATAAAAGATTAAAAAAAAAGATGATGTAAGTGTTGGAGAACGATAAACATATGTAGCTGAAAGATTACATCTGCATCATTCTTAAATGGACTCTACTCCAAGTTATCAGCGCCATTTTCACATGGAATTGAGAAATGGGGGGGGGGGGGATTTAAAGAAGGCAAATTGGGATAAATTCATTTGCATTAAGTGGAGTTAATAATTACACAGGTATAAAAGAGATTAGAAACTGGCTGGTTTTATTTCACAATGGTTTAAAAGCTATGAGTTTTAAGTTAATTGCGGGATTACTTACTCAACATAAATTTCACCACTGTGTGACAATACGGTGGAAGAAGCAGTTTCATTGTTGAAAAACATCAGTCAAAAATAAATCCTTTGAATTCAAGTTTAAAGACCAGAAAGAAATAAAACTGGAGGTGGAGGGTAAGGCTAGTCCTTCCTGTATATTGCCGGTAGCCACCAACAGTAATAATTCTTTCTTAGATGAACAAAATATGGAAAATAAGAGGGATAAAATAATAACCAGGAATGAGACCTATCGACTTCATGGGATTTTGAAGCTAAAAATCCTGGAACGGTTTTGTTAGACCTAGTGAGGGTATTCTAGACAACGTATTAAAATTTTAAAAACAGTAACTAATATCCAGTTCTACAATATCTGCACAGCTGGACTGAAACTATGTTGCTGAATTATTCAGTTTATAAAATATATTGGATTATATGCCAATCAAACAATCCATAAGAGTTTCAGGATGGTTTTCTGGAATATGCATGGTCTTGCCTTAGCATTTCCAACAGAAAGACAAGTATTTCTCCACGTTGACCTCCTATGCATGTTTTCCTGGTCAATCTATAAGGCAATGGTTGGCAGTTTGAAGGTTTATGAACCCAAATGGACTGGAATCCCTGTTTTGCAATCCAGAAGACTCTTACAGACATGCTGATGAATTCTGCAACTCCAGAAATTCAGTCAGAAAACCATGAAAATTGGCAGTGGGATTTTTTTTCAAATACATTTTCCAAACTTTTAGAGAAGCCTCCACTTTTTAAACATGTCTATTTTTTAAAAAAAAATCCAATCTCTGTAGAAAGGATTCTCCCCAAAACGTGCTAAATACTTTGGCCTTAACTGCTCTGAGGCCCTCACCACCTTATTGCCCTTCCCGTGTCCTGTGCAATCCTAGGATACCATATATTAAAAGTACGAGATTCTCACCAAAAGGTTGTTTTTGCTGCTCTATGCTGTAAAGCACAAAAACTACATTGCATCAAAATCAGAGGAACTTAAATTAACGGTGGCCAAAAACAGAGCCTACAGTTCCTCAAAGGACTATAACGTGGACAATTCATAGTGGGATTTTCCCCATGACGTGTTCTAAACAGTTGGGAAAGATATTCTGAAAATGTAGAAAAAACATACTCTTTTGTGCCGGTTATTCTGTGGTTGGGTATTGGAGAGATGCAAGGTGGAAGCAAGCATGAAGCAGAAGACTCCTCCAAACGTTGTTTCTTGTTTTCGCCAAATGTGTCCACGTTTTCGGACTGCTTCAACCAGAACGATAAAAACCAGAATGTTATGCTTCTCATCACATTACTTTTCCAACAACTGATGAAATCAAAGGGTTCTGGCAAACCCAATCAGTCACTACCCCAGTCAAATCACCTTACTGGTGGTTCTAGCAACACATGATCCTACTAACTGGGAGAAAAATCACTTGGGGAATGTACCCACCCACTTTCTTCAGGTAGTGTCTGGTAGCCATGAGTCCCTGCAACAGGAGAGTGTTGGCAAGGCTTCATGATGTCATTGCTTCTTCCCCACTGGCCAGGCAGAGAAAAAATGGCCTGGTCTGGCCATTGCAATCAGAGTTTGTGCTCTATGCTGTCACAGAAGCATGGGCAATGAGTCCTGTAATGGAGAAGATTGCTTTTCTAGACAGGTTTCTCTCCAGATCTCTTTCTTGGGGGACTAGATAGATAAAATGGGACAGTTGAGAAGGTTTTGGAGTTCCTGTGACATGGCTGGTTGGCTGGAACTTGGCAAGCCCTAGGCAAGATTGGAGCTATCTGGGACTAAATCTAACCCCATTGGAGTGAGTTGATTAAGTTATAGCTGACTCATTTCTCATGTTCCCACTGCACCCCCATTGATTGTGTTGCAGGAACA
Source organism: Python bivittatus (assembly GCF_059951505.1). Classification (NCBI taxonomy): domain Eukaryota; kingdom Metazoa; phylum Chordata; class Lepidosauria; order Squamata; family Pythonidae; genus Python; species Python bivittatus. Next base: position 9,096,709 of record NW_028277094.1, read on the forward strand.
GAACCTGGGCCCTCCAAATGTTGTGACACTAAATTCTAGGCATTTCTCACCATACAGTATTGAGTTGGGAGTTGAAAATCAGCTACATACTGAGAACCACAGGTTCCTCCACCTTGGATGAATCCAAGTAATTGCAACAGGGCTTCAACCCAAAGCATCCAAACAGTATCAATTAAGTTGGAAAAAAGTATGAGTTGGGAATGATGCTGGCAAAACAGGAACCACAATTCCCAGGCTAAGGAGAACCATCCACCAACAGATCTAAGTTGCCTTCTGTGGCCTTGAAGAGAATGGCCAAATACCCTTTGATCCGACAAGGCAGGAGACAAAAACCAGGACTGAAATCTTGGTGCACAGGCTGATACAAAAGCTGTGATTGTTCTCTACTGCATCAGGCAGATCTTTGTGTAACTGAAGACAAGGATAATGTATCTATATTGAGTGGTCCAAGAGCCTACAGCTCAATAAATGAACTTCAGCATAAGGGACTGAAAGTCCAGAGAGTCTAGATTTAGTCATGCCAGGTTGGAATGGAGCAGCCTATTAGAGGGTTGCTCTTAACCTGGTTTCTACTTTCTCTTTTTCCTGGGGTCCACAAGGAACCATCTATGGATCTCCCTGTACCTGCATTAAGTATAATGCAGGAGTTCCTGTACAACAGACTATGCATAAGTTGGTGGCTAAACCATAAAAGAACAAGAAGCTTACTGGGAAAACTCTGGCCACCCACAGCTGCCATGTTTGAAATGGAAAAACTCCCTCTGCCCCCTCCCGACAACTGATCTCTGCTGCTTCCCAGTTGGCCACAATAGGAGGGAGTCAAAAATCTTCCTTTTGTGGAGGGGCAGTAGGACTAGAGCCAAAAGTGGAAATGCCCCCTTTCTCTCCCTGTTGCTGCCCCCTTTTTATACGCCTTTATTTTTCTCTCCGTCTCTCTCTTTCACCATTAGAAGACCTGAAAGCGCAGGCTAGGGACAGATTGTCCTGGAGAAAATCTATCTATGTGGTTGCTAGAGTCAACACTGACTTGACAGCACATAATCAATCAATCAATCAATCAATCATCAATCAATCAATCAATCAATCTCCTCTCTTTCCCTGATTTTTTTCTCCTCTTGCTTTCAATCACCCACTTCTTTCTTTGTGTCATTTTCTCTCACTTGATGCCATCTCTGTAGTCTCTCTCTTTTTGACAGCCTTTTATTTTATCCCACTTTCTCCTTCCCCACCCTTTCCTTTCCCTCTCCCCCAGTTTTTCTTGCCACAGTCCTTCTATCTCTGGATCACCCAAATATGCATGAAATTAGAATGAGTGCCACTTGGCACTCTACGCTGCGCAGATTGATTCAGCTAATATTCTTAGCACCCCAGTTGAATTCTGTAAAACCTGTCAGGGCTGGCTGCTCATGAAATGTCCTACTTCATCTTTAGCAAAGAGATAAGGACAGGCTTTTGTCCTGATTCACACTCTTTCCTTCCAGGCAATGCTAAAAACAGGCCTTTTTTGGACGGCAATTTTCAGGTAGGTTAAAAAAAAAAAAAAGTCTGCAAATATTCAGTTTTGACATATCTTCCCCCCTCTCCTGTCCAAAAAGCACATTTCACTTTGAAGTCATATCCCACACAACGGTATACCCCTGGACATAAATAGTATAAAACACACAATAAAAGCATTGCCTCTTGATTCAGAAAAGATTCTACTTTACAGGTAGTTTGGGGGGTGGGGGGAAGGATCAAAAAATAAAAATAAAAAAGATGGCTATTTAAGTGAATGGCATTTTGATAAATCACAGGTGTTTATGTAACAAAATCCACATTTTTTTCCCAATGTGCAATAAAGACAAAACTCAGCAAATGTTACCGAAAGCATGCGTTCTTTTGACTTTGATGGATGGATGCCTGTTTAAAATTGAGAGAAATCTTGTCTTAATGCTCCGAACAGTAAAAATGAAACAACACAAAATGAAGCTGACAAATGTAGCATTAGATTAAACCCAGGGGATGCATCTGATCACCCCATCTTTTTCCTCTCCTGCAAAGCTCTTGTGCGATATCCCAAACTCTGCTCCAATAAATGCTGTGCCAAAAATTTATTCTGCTTTTAAAAATCATGCTTATTCGATGGGATGGGGAAAAAGTAGATTGAGATTTTTTTTTCCCCCCAGAGACTAACATTTGAAGGAAATTCTGGTTGAAGGATGCATATAGATAACTTGTCTTTGTGTTATCCTTTCTCCATCATAGACCCTACCTAGCTTTCTAAACCCCCATTAATCCACAGCCATAGTCGGGGAAGTTCACAGAGTGGTTCAACCACATTAAATCACATTAGGTACGACTGTGTGATCAAAGCTGCTCCCTTTTCAACATACATGTAATGTGTGTGATCCATGTTAAGAAGGAATGGAGCTTTGTTCGCCTGGTTGCATCCGCCATTTTGACATTGTGGACAACCTCCATGAATGTCCCTGATCATACAGCAAATTCTTCTTGACTCTTTTCAGATCCAGGCAGAAGCAGGCAATTTACAGCAGTGAGAGCACCCCAACTATGCTGCTGCTATCTGGGGACAAATCCACCAATTTGGGGCACCAACAACTTCCCACCCAGGCTATTTGGCCAAAGTAAGGTGATCTCACAAAATTTGTTCTGATGTTTTATTCTTATTTTGGGCAGCCATATCTTCACGAGAGACTTTGCAGTGATACTGTGCATCTGAAAAAGTTGTCCTAAAATGAGAGTGAGTAATGTCCTCTGGTATGGAAGTCATAACTTCCTCTCCCAACTAATTGGTGGGATGTAGGAGGTCTTTTGGTGATGGGGTGACCTCACTGGAAGAGATGGGAGAAACCTTCAATTATTTGGGGGTGCTGATGGGAGGCCTCTGGGAATTTCAGTGGCACAATTTGGGGAATTTTTTACGGTGTTTCTTGCAGGGCTCTCCGCATCTTATTATAACAAACCTGTGAAGTAAGACTCTCCCAAAGATACTTAATAAACTCAGTGCTTAAGTGGAGACTTCCATGTGAGTTTTCCTTGTGATTTTCAGAAACTGAAGAGCTGGGTGCAGCTCTAAAGCCTTGGGTACAGAGTTAAGAATCCCTCCAAAAAATGCAACTATTTTTTTTTTTAGGTGATGGTAAAGGAAAATGTTTAAATACACCAAGAGGAATCCTCTTTATTGCACTTAGTTTGACTTGAAATTCAGCCAAACTTAGTTTCCCCTGGCCTCGCTCGCTGGTTGGAACAAGGCACCCCACGTGCTGTTCAAAGATCTAGTGTGACCTTCGGCTCTTCAAAACCCTGCAAACAAACTATTCAAAGGAGTGAATAACGGAAAGCTGAGGATAAGGGACTTACTTTATGCTTCCTTTTGGTTTTAGCAGAGGGTTTTTCAGCAGGGGGCAGGGGGGAATCGTGAGCCTGCCGCCTATGCCTGGCACTGCCCTCTCGAGATTCCACTTTTCCAGAGAGGCTCTCAAAGTCCAGATCTTGCCCGGGGACTCGAGAGAGGAAGCTCAGATCTATTTTCACCCAAAGGTACTTGAGCTCTTCCAACTCCTTCAAGGGGGACAGGGGTTCATTCTGAACGATGGGGAGGGGAGAGAAAAGTTGTTCCTCTGAATCTGGCCCGTTCTGGTCCACTGAGGTGTTGCTGTGGTTGCTCATTAAGCTGCTGACGCTGAGAAGGTTGCTGCTGGAGTCCTTGGCTTTGATGCCACTGTCCAAGCCGCTCCCCCCCTGCAAGGTCTTGGCCTGCAGGGTTTCTTCATGGTCGGTGTTTGAATCCGAAGTGGACGAATCTGTTTCCACAAACTCCCGTGACTTGGGAAGGGTTTTGCTGGGGCCCCTGTACTTTTTCTTCTCCAGAGCAGGGCCCGTGGTTGTCCTAGGCTCCTTCCTCGGAGCGGTCTTCCCAGCAGCGATCTTTGCCCGCAGCTTGGCCTGCTCTGGGCTCTCTTGCGCCTCCTTGTCTTTGGGGGTGCTGCTGGTCATATTTGGTCTTGGCCAGTTGTAGTCTTCTGCGCTGGACGTTCTTTCGACTTTTTTGGGTTGCTTTTTCCCAGTCGTCCTTTGGGGGGCCGTCTCATTGTGCGCCGGTGACTTCTGCTTGGAACTTTTCACATCTGCTGGGGTCTTCTGGGCCACACGGGGTTTTGCCTTCTCTCGGGTGGGGCTGCGCAGGGCCCTGTCTTTGGAATCGGTCAGGGACAAGCTGTTGTTAACCTTCCCTTTGTTCTGTCCTTCGACCTGGGTGCTGCTCTGGGACTGTGCACTGTTCTCCCCGTGACTGTCATGTTGGTTGTTGATGATCGTCTTGTTGTGGGGATTGACTTTATTTAACCATTTATCCAGCTGCCATTTGTTTGCTGAGGGGGGTTCAGGCTGCAGAAGGACAGATTTCAGAAAGTGACACCAAATGGATCTCATGTTCAACGCGGCCTTCTTTTCCAAATCAGCAGTGGCACACATGTTTCCAGGTGTGTGGACTTCGAATCCCAGAATTCCACAGCCAAGATGGCCGTGGACGAGAATTCTGGAAGTTGAAGTCCATATAGCTGGAAGTTGCCAAAGTTGGGAAACACTGTGCAGAACCAAAACTAAAAACAACTAAAAACGAAAAGCTAAACGTTAAAAACTAAACCAATTTAACAATTACTTCCTGGGATTTGGAAACCATTCTTCTATTAAGGTAGACTAAAAATGCACACTTTTATTCAGCCCACCATCAATTACAATCTCAGGATATTTCCAACCAGCTATATCCCAACCTCCCCCAAGTGAAGAACTGTGCATCTGTCTGTGTTCCTTTCATTGAAGACCGAAGGCTCATAAGGATGCCAGCTTTTAAATTAAAATATTTGGGCATTCTGTATTTTCCAAGGAGAAGGGTGCAGATCATGTGAATGGGGCTACCAGAATCTCTGCAAACTCTACTACACAACTGGAATGCTTAATCTGAAAGAAGGGGAGAATTGCTAAATACACGGGGAGCTGTCTTTATCCTTATGTTTAAATTGGTTTCATTTTTATTACATTTAAAATTAGCCTAACTGAGTTTTTGTCCGGTTGCCACATACGTTTGGAAGGCAGCCTGTCAAAGGTTGAATATAAACCCCCAACTCCTCCCAAACCTACATAGATGTAGTTAAAGAAATGGCTGTCTATATGTGTGTCTATGTGTGAAGAGCCATATCCCAAGCTATTCGGGAAATGGGTCAGTAAGCAACTTTAAACCGATTCCACTTTTGCTCCAAAAGCCTGGACATTTTTTATTTGAGAAGAGGTTGGAATTTTCACCTGCAAACACAATTCTGAACTAGACATTCTGGAGACGGAAGTTGTGAAGCTTTACCTCTGGGGTTCCGCTGCGGGATTCTTCGTTGCATTCACTGTCACTGGAGCTGGTTTCACTATCCGAATCAGATTCAGAGCTACTCTCAGATTCACTGGAGCTTCCAGACCCTCCACTGGAATGTATTAGGACTGTGCTGTGCACTGTTGGCAATGGAAGGCCACTGCAAGGACAGGAAAAATGTATCTAGGTGTTAGTGTTTCTAAACGTTCATCAGGTGACTCATACCCCCATCTTACGTTGGACCTAAGAAGTCATCAAGTCCAACCCCTGCCCACTGCAGGATTCACTACATCATCCCCGAAAGATGACTCTCCAGCCTCCATCTTGAAACCTCCGGTGAAGGGGAAGAAACCACTTCATGCTGTAATCCATTCCAGATTGTCAGCTCTTCCTGTTAGGAAGTTCTTCCTAACGTTTAATCTGTATCTACATCTGGAGAAAGTGAGAATAAGTTCTCTACAACAGGGTTCCTCAACCTCGGCAACTTTAAGATGGGTAGACTTCAACTCCCAGAATTCCCCAGCCAGCCAGAATTCTGGGAGTGGAAGTCCACCCATCTTAAAGTTGCTAAGCCTGAGGAACCCTGCTCTACAACAAGACTGTCCTTCGGATATTGAAGAGTGGTATCATATCCCCTCTCCACCTTCTCTTCTGCAAGCTAAACACGACTAGGTCTTTCAGCTGTTCTTTGTAAGGCTTCATTTCCAGTCCTGCCGCCATCTTGGTGGCCCTTCTCTGGGTTCACTCCAGTTTATCAAAGTCCTTTTTAAACTGGGGTGTGCAGAACTTTATGGTTCTCTTTTGCCTTATAAATAGTTAGCTCCTCCTCCTTCTGTTCCCTGAACAGATTTCAATTTCTCTACTTGTTTGGGGGTAAAACATTCAATTCACGCCCCAACCAAGACTGACAGGGCAAGCTACTATGTACAAAGAACCAGTAAACTCCACTGATGGCGTTACCTAGCCTGGTAATAAAATGTTTGCAGGGAAACAATCAAACTTGGAGAACACCAAGAACCCAACAATTCAACCCTGAGCTCCTTATATTCTTTACTATTGGACAAATCCTTTTTAAGGCAAATTTTACTTAAATTATGGGATTCATCCTTATAGGATATGATGGTAACCATCAAACAGTCAAAAACAGAGAGGCAGTTTTACGGTGGTCAATACCCACGGAGTCATGGTGTCCCACCTCATGAAACATCTTCTCATCCTACCCCATGGGATCTTCTTCCCCCATGAAAGAGCCATGGGAAAACCATAGGTCAGTGTTGTCCAAACTTGGCCACTTTAAGATGAGTGGACTTCAACTGGGGAATTCTGGGAGTTGAAGTCCACTCATCTTAAAGTGGCCAAGTTTGGACAACACTGCCATAGGTCATGTAACAAAGAACCCAAACCCAGACTTGATTTGTTCCATAATTTTGGCATTCCAGAAATGACTTAAAAACTTTCATTGAGAGAATTAAAAAGGGGGCCTCCCCCTGATTTTGATTTTGGTTCTTTCCTCCAATTTCTGAAGTGGTTTTGTGGTTTTTAAATTAAGCAGGACATAAGGACAAATTTACAGTAAGTTGTAAATTTATGATCACAAGTCAAAATGTGCTGGGGTATAGCTTGCTAAAACAAATAAACATTCTTTAAATAATTTACCAATAGCTATGTGCATATCCTGTTCTCCCTTTTTTATTTTATTGGGTTTTTTTGTCAACACATTTCTAATTTATGCCCAAATGAAGGACATTAGGCAGCTCTAATATTTGGATGTAAACACTTTAAAAATTAATTTTAATGAATGCTATGGGTTATTCTCTTCCCAGCCTTCCCCCCAAGACACACCATAGAGTACAAAGAGATATAGGCATATTACGATTCTCTAGAGATGCCCTAGGGATTCTTTATTTGAAGCTAGTTTTTCACTCATGCTTTTGCCAACAAAAATAAAATTCACATAAGACAAAACAAATGGTATTCCTGTTTTGAAACACGGCCTGTCTCCCGTGTTTATCCATTCTTTGTCCCACTGTAAGCTATAGCTTAAAGGCAAATACTTAATATTTGGATTTATTCTGCAATAAATAGAGCTTCTGGTGCTGGTCTCATCTGTTTTCCATACAGAGTTCTATAAAGTCAACCACCAGCTAAATAAAAGTTTAGTCTCCGGATAACTAAGAGGACATCTCTACTTGTACATCCCATCCTGCCTCATTCAGACCAGAGATTAGCATTTTAAAAATAAAATATCTATGTTTTTACAAGGCTCTAGTGGGATGATCCTGGACTAAGGTAGGCGCAACTGCCACGAGGTCTACAGGAAAAAGAGAGCAAAGGAAAAACGAGACCAAAATAATAGAATTAGACCCAGCATGTGTGAGTATCATTCCTGACAGAGCTCAATGCAAACTGTATTCTGTATAACTGCAAGGACCTCTTATTATAGTTCAAACAACACTGAACAATTTGCTTCTGAAAGATTGTTGGCTTGGCTCAAAAGGATGTATTTTATTTTTCTGCATACAAAATATGAGGAGGATAGGTCTGATTTTCATCTTGGATTGCGAAACTGCGACTTTTGCCACATTTTGCAATTTCTTTCCAAAACAGCCGCTGCTACCAAATAGGATCATTCACAGTAGAAATATTGCCTTTAATCATTTGGCTTCAATACATTTGGCCCTGCTATATAATCAGTTGCAAATGGGAAAGGCTGTCCTTTTCAGCGTCAAACAAATATGTAAGGAGGAGATTGATTCAGGAAAAAAAAGAAGCAGCATAAATTAACCTGAAACTTTTCTTGGCAGTAGGCTATTTTAGCCATATCTATGAAAGTAATTTTCTACGAAGGTCAAGAATGCTGGCTGATGGAAAACCTGCTGTTTTTCACATATATGGGACCCAGGAGGGGGATTTTAACACAGAAGTAGAGGATATGCTTTACTTCTAGAAGAACCTGGATTCAACCCCTAATATGTTCATTTATTGGATCTACGCTAAGGAGACCTGGAAGGAACTTCCTCACGTCCTTAGGGAGTGACTATACTTAGGCCGGATAATATTGATAGAGGATTAGATGTTTCCATTATCCAGCAGTGTAAAGCAGCTTTACTTGATCTTTTATGACTAGGCTGGGTAATCTGAAGCTCCAGAGACGGGTTCAGATCACAAACACTATTTCTGCAGCTCCCAGAGCCCCTTCCAAACACGCTGACTGAAAATGGAGGGCCTGGTTCTCCAAAATGTTGAGTGATGAAATGCCCTTGGAGATTAGAAGGAAAAAGAATCAATATCATTTGAACTTGATCAAACCCACACTCCGAGCAGGTGGCCCACGAGATGCATGGACTTTCATTACGAGAACTTGCCAGCCTGCGTGGCCACTGCTGGCAATTCTGGGAGTTCAAGTCACACCTTTGGGGGCCACCAAACTGAGAACGTCTGAGTTGCTGTGCATAAAAAAATAGGTTGAACTTCGAGAAGAAAAGATGGGATTGAAATCCGTCAGTGAAGCAACTTGTAATAATATAACTATTTTTCAAGGAGCTGAGGAATTCTGAACACACTTCTTTGATTGGAATGGTTTATTGTCCTCCGTATCTCCTTCTAGATCAGCCCTTCCCAATGGGCTTCCTTGAGAGATTTACTCTGCCAACTATTCCTGACCACTGGTTATGCTGGTTAAGACTGATGGGACATGCAGTCCAAAACAATTGGAGAGCGAGTGCTTTTAAAAAGTCTATTTGATTTTCCTATGGGGGGGGGGAAGAGAGAGACACCATACATTAGCAGCAAAACATGACATTCCAATAAGAAATCAATCTAATTTGTAACATCAATATGCGTAATACAAAGTGACATGGTCGTCTTTCAGCCATGGCACAATTGTAACACCAGTCAAGAAAAAGAGAAGGAAAACGCTTGTAATGAAGAGATAACCCTCTATTTCCAAACACTGAAAGGTTTGTTATTTGGTGCTTTTAAGATCTAATGATAGCATTAAATTCTGTGGCTAAATGTAGATAGCAAGAAGCAATCTAGCTAATTGAACCATCTCTCTGAGATAGTATCAGCCTAAGAGACAGAAAGAAACCGTACCAGATATCTCCCAGTTAGTCCTGGCCTTTTGCAACTATGAATGCTATCTTTCCAATTCCATTGAGCAGGCGAGCTGGGAACAACCTACGGCTTGTATATTAGCCCATAAAGCATAGCCTGTCTGTCGTGTGAGGGCCTGTATGCATCTGAGACCATCACATGGTCTCAGAAACTTATGGCGTAGGATTCTTGACTCCGTGGAGGGTTATGAGCATTCAATATAGACCCAAAAGTGTATATTCTATATGCTTTGGGAAGAGCTACGTTAGCTGTGGAGCCATATAGCTATAATCTGACAAATCAACTGAGCTACTAAAAACATGCTTCATAGGTATCACTGCAGTCTTCTTCCAAGAATCCAAGGAAGATAAAACGCCTGGTGAGACGTATCTTGAGATGCCAGAATGTAACTCGGTGGTCTTAGCAGAAATGCTATCTAACATCCCCACCCACCTCAGCCCTGGACTCTGAAGCAAGACTCTGTGTCCTGTGTTCCAAGAGAGCATGGGCTCCTTTTGGTCAATACCAGAGAGCTGAGAAACACTGACTGTCTTCAATAAGCCAAGAGTTGGGGGGTTCACACAATTTCTGGATCAGAGTCACAAAGTGGCAAGACAGGTTTTCAACTCTTTGCCCTGCAAGCGGCATATCAACTTATACATTGGGTGGCCAAGGTCTGGCATCCCTTATTTCCAACAACCCAGGCCTTGCAATTTTACACCATTACTGGTACCGGCTTTGGGTTTGTCTTTTATCTAAAATGGAGGGCAAGCAATGTCACAGGTATCACGACACCGTGGTGCACAAGTCACTAATCATGTAGATGACATAATTCACATCAACTGTGCCATGATGCACATGACATCATTTTGATACCTGTGGTCCAGATTTAGGGACTGCCCTAGATTGTCCTGTCTCTTTGACCTGAAACTGTGTTTTGCTGCTGATTGCAGCCAACGTTTCACAAATACAAAGAACTTTTTAAAAAAAGGCCTGTATAATTTGAGGAAATAAGTGATCTTCTGATGTGTTTAGCTTTTATATTGTCTCTGTGGACTTCCTTAAGTTAGAGATTCATTTTCCAAGGCCCTCTTAAATGATTACGGGGCTGCTGTTAGAGCCTATTTTTTCTGCACCATAAATGACAAACGAATGGGCAATTTACGCATTACTTGTTTCCCCCTGTTCACTGCTGAGATGGTTATTGCATTATTTTCAACACATCATTTACTCTTAATATTTTAATAAACCACTTTAAAGACGAAATGGAGTTGTTACAAATATCATGTATAGTACTGACAATTATTAATCTCCAGAAAGAGCGTACTCCTATCCTTGCATTGTAAATACGTTCAGTAATCAAAAAGTCACTCTGCGCTAGCCCTGTCCACCAGAGAAAGGGTGTTTCATTGATTTATTGAGTAAAAGGCAGATAATCAGATTATACAAGAATTTGATGTACATTTATTTGTGTATCAGCAAAGCCTCGACATGGATACCTTTTTTGAGATACTGCATGATTACGATAATTTACAGATGAATAATGAGGACCTAAACTAAAAGGACATCTTTGTTAGGCTTTCTTACTCTTATATCAACAGATCAGGCCCCCAAATAGCTTCTTAGAGTAAAGCTGTGCCTTTAAATTAGTTCATTCAGTATATTTATATATGAATTAATTGCTGTGAGTCATATGCTACTTCAATCTGATCGGCTCAAGGTGGCTTGCAAAAGTCAAAATTCAGAATACAAAATACAAGATACAACCAATGAAGTCCATCTAATAATAAAGAAACATCCTAATTATATTTTTATCCTCTCCATAACATGGCCTCTTATTCAAGACAAAACATTACAAATCCATGTTGCTGAAGGACCTCAAAAATTAATGAAATAAAGATTGCAATTCTAAAATGCTGTCATGGGAGTAAGATATGACTCATACACCATCTTTCCAAGGAATAAAATCCACTGACTCGAGGGACAAAGTCTTGAAACAATAAGGCCTACTTAAGGTCTTTGATCTCCAGATGAGATCAAAGACCTTAAGATGGTGGCCTCTGGACAGGAATTTGAGCAACTGGACTAGCACTGGGTTTGGTGGGAAGGGGAAATCATCTCATAGGAAGACCCTCGATGCTATATCAAGAAGTTTTTTCTTTTCTTTTTTTAAATCAGCATGTCCACTTTTAGGGCACCCACAGAAAGGGTTGAAAAAGTCAAAATGGCGGCCACAACTCTGCAATTGAAGCCCACTCCTTTGGATGCCCTCCCCCCTATCTATTTTTTAAATCCACGCTGATGCAAGTGAACAGATACAACATTTCACTCGGCTACAGAACCACCTAGGCAAGTCCATATTGGGACTTCAAAAAGTCTGAGGATTGGAAATAGCAACCTTCTATCAACTGTTTGGTATGCCAAATGAAAACACAGTAATGCTTGTGAACTGGGATCAGACCACTTTTTAGAGTTCAGCTGTGCTTATTATTAGGAAGATGAATCTCAGTCTACTAGAAAATTCCAAAATAGTCAATTCATCCTAAGGTCTAGTATCTCCTTTATGTTGCACATAAGAATGTTACCGTATATCGGTTTTTCTCAACCTCAGCAACTTTAAGATGTGTGGACTTCAACTCCCAGAATTCCCCAGCCAGCTATGGCTTCTGGGAGTTGAAGTTCAACTTCTGGGAGTTGAAGTCCACGCAACTTAAAGTTGCTGAGGTTGCTGAGGTTGAGAAACACTGCTGTATATACTTGCAAATGCTGCAAATATTTGCAAATAATAACCCAAAATTGGGTTTGGCTTATCTGCAAATGGGCTTATCCATAAGTATATACTTTTTTTCAAGTACCTGTATCCTTGCAGATGAGCCCATCTGTGGATAAGCTATCCCTCAGATTCTGAACCCAAATCCCATTAAGAAAGGATAATCTGTGGATTACCCACGGATAAACTAATTGTGAAAATTAAAACATGCAAAAATTTTGAGGGTCGTCTTATCTGCGGGTGGTGCATTTTTCATGGCATTTGGGTTCAAAATTTGAGGGTTGGCTTACACACCAGTATATACAGTAATTAAAAAACCACTTTTCTGTCCATCCGATTCGGTGCATCTAATCGTCTCGATTTTAATCCTGTTTGAAGTCATTTCAAAACACAGTGAGCTTAGTTGGTGTGTACACCTCATCCAGAATTATGGTCTCTGTAAGGCAGAAGATGAATTGTGATATATGCTCAGATTTATGGACCTGTATCAGATATCTGGGTGCTGGTACAGAAGGGAAGAATTTGTGCGTTGACATCACTGTGCACATGTCCTCATTTTGGCACTGATCCCTTTCCACTTCATGACAAGAAGCCATCACATCTAGCAAACTCATTGAGGATTTTTTAGATTCACCAAATCTTGCACCACATGGTATCAAGGAAAGGTTAAGGTTGATTTCCATCGTGATCAAGTGCAGAGGATGGAGACACAGAACATTTCTTCCAACATGAACATCTGAACTGGATTCCCTAAACAGCCATGTCCTACCTTTCCCATCTTAGGGTGACCTTCTGAAATCTCCTCAAATCCTGAAACAAGCCCAAGACCACTTTTTCTTTTTTGGAAATATAAAATCAAAACTATTTGCATATGTTGAGTGCCTGGAGCCCTGAGTATATATTGATAATCTAATTAGAATGGAAATATAGGATAGTTAAAAAGAATTTTTTCCCCTGGCTAATTGTTCAAAAACAAAAACAACAGCCAAATGAGGACTGATATTTTTCCTCTCCCCTAATTCGTTAGTTCCCGGGTATTTTTATTTCCATTTTTATAACCATTTTTGCACAATGGTGTAACCTGCTGTCAAAAACTCTTTGGAAAAGCACAGAGCATGTGTGTGGCTCATCTTAATCCACTCTGTAACTCATTTATATGAGGCAGAACGCCTGCTTTAATGTTGAATTTTTAAAAAAGAGAAATAAATAGAAAAACGGAGGGGGAAAAACGGAAGACTTGCTCTCCAGGATCATCACTTGTTCCAACAGCTTGAATAATTATCAAGGCTGTGTAAGATTAAAGCAGAAATTTTCAGCAAGTTGCCACAGTGTGGCTATGTTTACAAATGACAAATGGTCTTTGGGCAATGTCCTTCACCCAACTGAGGTCTTCTTCTCTGGTTTGGATTCTAATAGCTCCCCATGAGGAAAAGCTATATAATGAAAGAAAAATGCTTACTTGGAAGAACTTCCAAGGAAATGACACATTTTGTCTTTGTCTAGCTCACGATGACCCACATTTCCTCCAATGGGAGCCACATGGAGTTCAGTTAGACTTTCTCCTAAGCAACCTGAGCTTACCGATTAATGTAGAAGTAAATCTCACTGAAATCTGCAGCAAATGGGGTTAGGGTGGAAGGGCATGGTTTTCTTCCTATGCACCTTTTCTTGGGGTGAGCCTGATTGAAGGTGAGTTTATGAGCAGAAATTACGAAAATAATCCTTGTTTCAGGAAGTATAATATTCCCAAGACAAATCAGTGCAATGCCATGTGATAAAAACAAAATAAAGGTGAAAAGACCACATTAAGATAATGCCCTGCAGATAGAAACTTAAACATATATAGCAGCTGAAACACATAGGAAGGGAAATCAAAATTCAAACACACAACACCTTACAAAATAAATACTGCAACACAGAGGAGCAAATTTTAGGCTAAAACTGTTGTCTGTATATTCTGGGCGGAAGTCTAGCCGAATAGCCTGGGGTGACTTCTGAGAAACTCTGGATAGGATTGTGTCATATGGATTCCTAGATTTTTATGCTCCACAGTGGTTTCCATTTCCCTTAAAAGTTGGGATTGCTTTCAAATAGATTTGTAGAACTAGCTCTCCTTGTTATGATCTCCCTTCCCGGTATTTGCCTGGAAAAGAGCAGCAGGAAATATTTTACAGGTAGTCCTCGACTTACAACCATAATTGGGACAAGAACTTCCATCGCTAAGAGATGCAGTTGTTAAGTGAGTTACACCCAATTTTATGACCTTTTTTGCTGTGGCTGTTAAGCGAATCACTGCAGTCATTAAGTGAATCTGGCTTCCCCCATTAATTTTGCTTGTTGGAAGCCCCCTGGGAAGGTCACAAATGGCCATCAAGTGATCCTGGCATGCTGCAACTGTCATAAATACATGCCAGTTGCCGAGTTCCCAAATTTTGATCACGTGACTGTGGGGATGCGCCAATGGTCGTGAAGACTGGTCTAAGTCACTTTTTTCAGCACCATCATAACTTCGAATGGTCGTTAAATGAATGGTCGTAAGTTGAGAACTACCTGTACATGTGTATCCTGGAACTAATTTCTTTTGCTCCCTGGCATCTCTTACATAGCGTTTCTTGGCTCTGTTATATTTCCAGTGAAACCTGGTGAAAATATGCATGTGTGTGTGTGTGTAGATAGTGGGGCATAATGAAGTACATAGAGGGAAATCATTGGATTTTGTATCACTGCCAATAATATCACTAGCAGCACTTACATGGCCTGATGGAGGTGAGTACTTCTACATTAGGAACAAGAGGACTCAGGTTTGCGTTGTACATATCTTTGATGTAAGTGCAAATTTAAGGAGAATTATGATGGCTTCAATGAAAAGATAATCCACTTTACTACAACGTGAATCTGTAGTCAACTCAGCCAGATTTCTTTCAGCTCTAAGTACTGAAGATGTAATTACAAAATCTCTGCTTCTGCTCTCCCTTATGTTTACTTGTTTTTAAATCTTTAATCCCATCTTGATTAAATTTGGCAACACCTTCACATAAGGGACTATCCCCAAGAATTTTAAGGATCAGAAGTACCCAGCTTGGGGCCGCTTTGAGCATGGTTTTTCCAAAAGATGCCACCAAATTATCATTTTCAATGCCAGAGAAGGGGAGAATGGTTCAACACATGAACAATAACAGATGTAATGTTACAATTAAATTTAAATGAAGGAAATCAAACGTAACTGGATCCTCCCCCCATAACTGTGAGCTTGATCTTGCTCCCTTCTCGGAGGTCAGCCCCTCACTGTGAAAAAAGTTCTAAACTTCTACTTCTGATAGAGTAGGAGTACAAAATAAGTGGCTTTCCTCTCGTGGTCCTCAGAAAGGAAGGAGCCAGAAAATTGTCCCCCCCTTTTGCACTTTGACAGGTTATAGAGGATAAAATGGGTCCATTAAGGCTTTGAGATGTGGAGTATCTTGGTAACCTCCTAACCAAATCATCATTAGGACTAACCTTGCTTGTCCTTTTGAGATACCTTATCACATAGCAAATCAGATGGCCTAAACCCTTTTCAAATGTTTAGCCAACTTTCCTAAAAACTGGATCTTCCCTTCACTAAGGAGGCTGTGGTGGTTGTATGGCAGACCATCAAAGGCAAACTTCCCTGCTTAATTTGTTTAGGGCATTTTTTTTTTTAATTTATTGACAATGACCCCTGTCCCACATTCCAGTTTATTCATTGTGTCTTATTAATTTGTTGGTCCGGTGCTTTTTATCAGCTCTAATTCAGCACAGTGCTCCCTCCAGTCCTGTATTTTATACTGATATGGGAAATGAAATGGAAAGATGCTACAATTATGGTTTTGCGATCTGCAAGGAAGTATGGTAAATACGTGAAACTGCTTAGCAAAATGATTTTAATATACTAGGCAGTGTGAAAAAGTGAAAAAGAATCCATAATGACAACAAAGATTAGCCGTTTGCTCTCTAACCTTATTTACAGAAGCAATCAGAGGTATTCAGGTCGAATTAATGGCCCTATCTCCAATTAATTCAATTGTCTACACACAACATTGATACAGTAGCTGTATCAGAGACAACTGCATAGGGAATACAGATGACTCCATTAAAAGTGACAGTAATAACGCATTTATTACAAGGAACCCCCCCCCCACCTCTCATATCATAAATTTGGGGTGTTAAATTACAGCCTATGCTTTAACAGAAATTCAATTAGCGAAATAATAATAACAGCATCGGAGCTGGGGGTTGTGGGGGAGGCACTGGGGGTGCTCAAAATCCTCCGATTAAAAATTTGGCCGCTCCGTTCTCCGCAGTGGCCGGCTCTGGGGGCTCTTGGTGCAACGTCTTGCTTTTGACGCCACGCCAGACCGACCCCTCCCTGCCTTCCCCGTTTTATGCCCAACTTTCCAAATGAAATCTGAAGCTTTTGAATGCAATTACGAAAGGCGCAGTGGAAGAGCTGGCTGGTTGAAAATGTCTCTCTCGCTCCGTCTTGCGCCCTCTTTATCCTCCCCCCCCCCATTTTCTGCCACTGTGTTCAGATTTGTATAGTAATTGAGGTAAGCACAGGTGTTGTTCATTACCAGCCTTTGTGTGCCATCTGAATTCTGGGAATGCCAGAATTAAGATGGTTTAAAGCTCTCGATGAATAACAAGCATGATTTGGAGGGTGTTTGTACAAGCCTGGACCCAGCTCATCTGGTGCTCTAAAGACACCTGCTTACCCCTTTGGAACCACTCTTGCTGATCTTGTGACTATCCATCCCCGCTGCCTCCCTTTGATAATTTTGCAAGATGATCCCCCTCGCCCTCCCCTCCGGCTGTCACTGATGGCGGAGCCACTAACAAAGGAGAAACAAGGGACACCGCAATTATCCCCTGAAACGGAGGAGCCCTATAAAAATGTTAGAGCTATGATTATTTTTTGCTGGAGAAAAGTAAGGAATTTGCTTCTTGCTCACGTTGTTAGCTCCATTTAGGAATCTCTTCTGCATGAGAGCCATTATGGAAAGAAGTGGATTTCTTTCCCCGCCGTTGTTCTTTGACATGATACGCCTCATGTAGACAAAATCAAATCCCATTTGTCGCATCGGCATCGGCAGGGATACGTGGCTACGCAAACTAGGCAGGGGGATGTTCAGTCCGGTGGCTTTTCCCTGGGCATGTAAGACCCTCTCCAACGGTCCCATTCTTATTATAAAAGAATTGTATCATGAAACGGCCCATTGATCTGATTGGCGAGTGGGCAAAAATAGCGGCGATGGGATCAGGGAGAAAAGACGGCACATAACTATGAACTATTTTTAGCAGTTAAGGTTTTCTTAATTGTCTGAAGACGCTTGTCCAAGATATTAGAAGTCTATGTCTTATTGTGGGGTGGTGAGGGGGGCTGGAGATGTCAGTTAGTAGGTTAACAATCAGAAATTGCTTATGGTTCACCAATGTTTTGAGTAAAACCATTCTGGTTTTACTTGTTTTGGAGATGGTTTTAGCCATGATGAATGAGCAAGATTCCATCAGATCCCATGGAACATCATAGATCCCAACACTCAGGAATGCTGTCTTCAGAGATCCTGGATTTAGCCCTTTTCTGTTGTTGCATCTCCTGAGCCCAAAACAGCATTCTCCATGACACTGGATAGGCCCCACACCTGGCCTTCTGCAAAGCTGTTAAGATCTGGCTTTTTCAGTAGACCTTTGGAGACAGGCATAGAATTTGTCTTGCTCCCTCCTGGTGGGCAAACGTTTATAGGTGTGGGTTATTCCTCAGTGGTGGGAAATTTTATTGTTATTGCTGTAATAGATATTATTGTAATGGGACTATTACAGAGGAGAGGGGATTATGTGTTTTAACCTTCCTCCTGGTTGTAAAAAGCTGGATTCTCAGAGTCAGCTGTGATTGCAGTGATATAAAAGGGGCATATAAATAAACAAATTTAATTTAACCCTGAGTTTTCCCCTTGGTCCCCATTCAGACACCTCTGGGAAGCCCAGAAATAGAAAGAGAGAGTTGGCAAGAACTATTATCCCATCAAGTCCAATCTCCTGCTCAGTATAAGGATCCAAATTAAAGCATCCCTGACAGATGCCTGATAAACACCAGACTCACCTGCTCTTTAGAAAGGTTATTTTAAAAAAAATAATAATCAGACTTTGCTTTCCTATAACTTAGATCCATTGTTCTGTATTCTGCAGGAAAGAACAAGTCTCAACCTTCTTTTACATGGTCTCCTTTTGGCTATTTGAAGAGCATTTCTAGATCCTCTTGTAGTCCTCCTTTCCTAAGGCTAAACTCATCCATGTCCCTTACTTTCACTCTTTTTGTGTAGGACTGAACCTCTAGTTCTCTGACCACCTTTAAGTAGGAGTGGAAGGCCACCTTATTCCATGTCTCCAACTGTGCACATTCCAGGTCATACTGTCTTTCAACCCAAAGAGACATACTTTAGCGATTGCTCACTTGTTATTAAAGTACATGTCCTCCCTCTCTTATCCGATCCTCTTTTAATGCCACTTCAGATTTATCTGCTGCATGTGAAATATTAGAGAAGACTAGAAGAATTGTTCAGCATTCTGCGCTCAGATCCATTAATGTCGGATGGATCTTTACCAGGAGACACCAAAAGGAAGCATTGAGGAGTGAGCATCAGTAGGTTTTCTGCTAGACAATTTCTGAGGGCATGCAAATCTGAACAGTTTTTCATGACTGTAGTTTCAGTTCAGAGGTCTCATCTGACTGGAAAGATTCTAATGGAGACATCTACTGAACAATAGAAAATCTAATTATTAACAGCACTTCCAGGTCATGGAGAACCTACAGAGTCACCCAACATGACAACTGCTAATAAAGCCAAGAGAAAGGAAATTGGCCAGAGTTAAACTCCAGTATGCTATCTGCTAAATAAGAATAATATGGTTCAATGGGACTCAACAGAAGATAGTGGACTATTCCTTTCCTCACATCATTTTACAGTCAGAGAAAGGTAAAACACTGCAGGAATATAAATAAATTGAAAAGACTCATAGACCATATTCTACTGTGGGCCTCATTTGCACTTTAAAAAAGATGCCCCACAGACCTTATGTACTTTTAAGATTCATCTGAAAGAGACATGAAAAAGTCTTCCAGTCAAAAATGTACATATTTAATGGAATTAGATCTCTAGGCTAGAAAAATGTCAGAAGAAAAGGAGAAATATTAAAGGCACACCTTTCTACTGCTTTCTTGCTTTGATAAATATCTTGTGGGATGTCACTTCTTAGAAAGTCATGATTTAATGAAACAAAAAAAGTTAAAAATAAAAACCTGTGCAACACATTCGGCAGTATATAATGCGGCCAGCTGATCTCTGAAGTGAGCTGTTGATGTCATCTTCGCAGTCCTCTTCTAAGGCTGCCAGCCTTGGTGTTTCTCATTTTGATTGTTATAACCCTGATTCTCTTAAATAGTCCTTATAAAACATGTCAATGGTGAAAATATTCCACAGTCAGGGAAAGGGCAGATTAGCGAAAAAAGAACAGTGGATAAGAATACTTAGTCTTCCTTGATTGGTTCCTTTTCTCAGAAGGATTGTCCCCTTAGTGTGAAGGAGGAAACCCAGCTCTCCAGATTTAAAAAGGGACATAATCATTTCATGATCTTCTGCACTGGTCAGATCCTACCCTGAGAACTGTGTCCAGTTCTTGGCACCAAAATGGTTTAGGAAAGATTCAGATTCTCTGAAAAACTCAGGGCCAGGTGCCGAATCCTTGGCTCCAGATGAGGTGCTAAGAATGGCAGTTGATGTTAATCCGAAAATGGGAAACTACTTGTTTCCATTAAGGAAAAGATTTTACTCTTATCATAAACAGATGGTATTCCAAAGCATGTCTCCAACATCCTGATTCTTGGTCGGCAATGATCCACCTCCATCCAAAGGTGAGGAATTATGTTTCCTTTGAGTCAACCTTGACTCCTCAGCATTTCATGAACATATCCATATTGTTTTCTTGGCAACAACACGGTACAATTGTCTCCTTCCTGACTGGGTTTTCAGCTTCCCCATCTAGCCCCCTGGTAGACCAGACTGGGAAATCCATTCTACAGAAAGGCTAAAACTACTTTCACTGAGAGGGGCTCTAAGAACAGAATCTTGCAAGTTGGATTGTGCTGTTCCTCCTCTTCCTTTTACTTCAGGGAATCAAATGCACTGTCTGAGCTGCTTCCAAACCTTATCTGAACATTGTGGACTTAAAATATGCTTCACCCCTCATCTTCCTAACAACGGATCTTGCATATTTCTGTCAAGGTCATCTTCCTTACTCTCTGCACCAGTTTTCTCAACCTTGGCCATTTTAAGATGGGTGGACTTCAACTCCCAGAATTCCCCAGCTGGCTGGGGAATTCTGGGAATTGAAGTCCACCCATCTTAAAATGGCCAAGGTTGAGAAACACCGTTCTACACTCTATAGTCCTGAGGTTTTCTGGTGGTGTCCCATTCAAGGATTAACCAAGTCTGACCCTGTTAGGTCTTTTGAGATCACCCAGGGTTAGCAAAGTGTTTTCTGTTAGAAAAAGGGCCCCACGGTTGTAGAGAGCTTTTGTGAACAAGAACAGAAAGAAGCTGAGTATGAGTCTTCATTCTTATAAACTGGCTGGTAAATGTTCCTTAAACGGCCTTCAAATTATTGCTAACGAATTTTGCTTGGGCAACAACTTTTCTGCATGGAAACCAACGACCTTCTGCTCTGCTAATTGTGTGGGAGGTATTTTTATTGACTTCCAATAACCACGGTTTCTTCTGCTGCTGTGACAGGAGTTACCACTTGCTGGTTGAGGAATGTGAAACGGCCGAGGCGCCGACCTTTAACAAGCTTTAAATCCCAGCAGTGTTGCCGGCAACTACCAGAGCCACAGACTGGTGTGCAGTTCCTCCTCATGCAGTTTTGTAGCGAATCCTAGATGGTTATGCTGACCCTTGCTTCAAGCAAACTGCTTCTGACTTTTATGATCCTTTTGTGATCTAAATGGCAATCTCATAAGTTATTCTATTGGAGTTTCTCCCCCTGTTACTTCCCCAGTTGGTCTTGCTGTGAAATAGAGTTCTGCAGATTTCTGGAACCATTTCACACACTTATTGTATTGATTTGCTAAACCTGACAACAGTTTTCTAGTTAATATACAGCTAACTCTAGGAATAGAGGCTAAGCCTTTCCTTCCTTCCTTCCTTCCTTCCTTCCTTCCTTCCTTCCTTCCTTCCTTCCTTCCTTCCTTCCTTCCTTCCTTCCTTCCTTCCTTCCTTCCTATGTCTGTCTCTCCTCCCTCCTTCCCTTTCCTCCTCTGTCTCTCCTCCCTACCTCCTTCCTTCCTTCCTCTGTCTCTCCTCCCTACCTCCTTCCTTCCTTCCTCTGTCTCTCCTCCCTACCTCCTTCCTTCCTTCCTCTGTCTCTCCTCCCTCCCTCCCTTCCTTGCTTCCTATGTCTTCCTTCCTTCCTTCCTTCCTTCCTTCCTTCCTTCCTTCCTTCCTTCCTTCCTTCCTTCCTTCCTTCCTTCCTTCCTTCCTTCCCAGACTGATTTAATGTGGACAATGATTAGATTTTTAGGACACGAGCCATAAACCAGCCAGCTATATTTTAATCAGCAGATAATGCAAACTCAGCCCATCCAGTTATTTCGTAGTTGAGTGTGTTGTGTTTGAACCCAGTAGATCAGGGTTTAAGCTGCTGCAACAGAAGGCTTTTCTCTCAGTCTTACACTTAATAGACTTGGCATTCTTCATCTGCATCTCATACCAAAGGGCAGATGATATTCTCCTGAAGTTCTTCATTCTTGACCAACGTCCAAGAATACATCTAATGCTATCCATGGGTATCCCCGAAGTGCCAAGGTGGGAGAAGTGACATCATGCATGCAAATTATGTAATTTGAAAGGCAGCATTTAAGTCCAATGGTTTTTCTGTATATTTTTCAAATTAAAAAAAAATCTGCAATCATTTATATTCATTACATTTTGTAAAATATGGAACTTTTGTTTGTATTATTCCTAGACTTACATTAATTGCTAGGTAAATTGTCCAAGGATGTATTTTTATTTGCAAATCACCCAATTTTAGACATAATAGCCATTTTAAATGCAAATTCTCTCCAATGCAAGCTCTTCTAAAACATGTATTTAGTGCATTTCTTTTTGTGGGAGGTGGTGGGGAGATTTTTGATGGCAGAAAAGTTGAACATTTGCAGACTTTTGAGAAGCTAGTATTTGGATGCTCCAGAAAGCCCACTTTCTCCCCAAATGGAATTCACAGAGCATTTCTTTTACATCCTTATTCCCACCTCAGTGCTTAAAAGAGAATTGATCAAATCAGCCAGTACAAAAACAACAACAACAAAACCAACAACCCAATGTTTTGAAGGCAGCCGAATTCATCTCCATTTTGCCAGTGAATGAAAAGGAGATTGAGATCTGCAAATGGTCCAGTGTGTACATAACAACAGCAGACCTGCATCTGGCTGTGCAAAACCGACAGTGAAATGGTGTGAAATTGCCTGCCTCCCATTGGAGCTGCCTGATGGTCTTGTTTCTTTTCTCTCATCCTGACAAGATGCCAAGATCCTCTCTCTCAGCTGTGGATCGGCTAACCTCACTTCATCTCCAGATGTTGCCATTGCAGCAACTCAAGTTGAGGCTTCTGGTCCTACCATGATGTCATACCTTGAAGGGCCCTTCTCCTCGTCACAGAAGACTTTGGCCTGGGGCTCAAAAAAGCCAGGTCACTGGAGAAAGCCTCTCTTAAGCTGAAATATTTATTCATCTGGATTGGTACAGATCTTTCTCCTTGCACAAAAAAACCAAGGTCCTCATTATAGCATCGTGTCTCCAGCCTTGAACTCTTGAATGCACAAAGCCTCCAAGCTTCCACTCGCAGCAACTGTTAATTATCAATAGCTCAGTGAGCATCTTGTTAACCTATGCCATGTGTAGGCAACTCTTTCTCAGGCTGTGTTTTCCCCTCCATGACTATTTGCAAACATTACTGATTGCAAAATAAAATATACAAGGAACTTCACACTCACTTGATCACTTAGCCCTTTTCTGATGAACAGAGTGTCGATGCCCCAATTCCATATCTGATAAGCAGATAGGACAAAAGAAAAAAAAAATCATTTATTTTTACTTCTATACTATCCCTCTGCTTATAGACAAGATTTCCAGGTAGGATGAACATCTGGAAAAATATGTACATGGATTTGTTTATATATCTGTCTGATCTCTACTGGAAGAACCTGTTTGGTCTAGTGGTGAAGGCCCCAGGCTAGAAAGCAGGAGATGGTGAGTTCTAGTCTCACCTTAGGCATGAAAGCCGGCTGGGTGACTTTGGGCCAGTCCCTCTCTCTCAGCCCAACCTACCGCACAGGGTTGTTGTGGGGAAAAATAGGAGGAGGAAGGAGTATTCGGTATCTTCACTGCCTTGAATTATTGATAAAAAATAACAAAGGTGGGATAAAAATATCTTAAAAAAAAAGACATAAAGCTAATACGCGGCAAATAATAAAACAAACAATGAAATAATGAAGAAACCCACAAAAATGATAATAAAATTGTTTTATAAATATGAAAATTAGAATGAACACTAGAATGTTTCACCCCAGGAGCCTAGGTCAGCATCTCCTATAATAGTGTTTCTCACCCTTGGCAACTTTAAGATGGGTGGACTTCAACTCCCAGAATTCCCCAGCCAGCATGGCTGGCTGGGGAATTCTGGGAGTTGAAGTCCACCCATCTTAAAGTTGCCAAGGGTGAGAAACACTGGTCTATAATAATTTCCCCTCCTTTTCTAAAGATGCTTATGTTTAGGAAATCATCTATTTTCCTGAAATGTCCATTTTACTTAATGCTCTGTTTTAACTGGTGCTTCTGGCTCTTCCTTCAAAACTTGCTTTTCCCCTCATTCCTCTTTTCCCTTCCAGTGATTGCATTTCACTCGTTGTTAACCGTCACTAGCTGGCCTGAGCAATGCATAAACTCAGGAAGGGTTTATGTATTTTGAGATGAAAAAAAAAAAGCATAAATCCCAAAGAGTAATTTAGAAGGATAATTTAGGAAGGCTTCTGGTTCTCTGTATGATACCCTATATGCAGAAACTTATATCCACTTAAATACAGAGAAAGCTAAAGATATAAGCTTTCATATTTAGCATCCTGATGATGCCTGCATTTTTGACCCTGAGAACTGCAATTCCGACATCTCTCAGGGACAACAGACTGAAGAAAGCTATCATCTCATACCTATTTTTTCCCCAACTTCTGCTCAGCCTTAACCCCCCCATTTCAAACCTTCCATCTTCACTTGCCTCATCCTTTCATGCCACATGCAGTTTAGAATAGAGAACCCAGTATGTTTTTCAGGATATTTTCTGCAAAAAAATATAAATAAGAGGTGAGCAGCTTAAGAGCCTAATAAAGATTAAAAAAAATAAAATAACATCTCCTTGACCAGATTAGTTGTCTGAGTTAACACAAACCTATGTCTGGCTACGTGGCCCCTTGTTCAAGAAAATTAATCCTTAATGCTTGGTTTAGGTGAACATAATATTGGGAAATTGGGCCATTCAAAACATATAAAGCCTTGCTTTTTCCCCCTGTGGCTATTCTGGTTAAACTTAAGTCATACAATAAAGCCAGTTTTTTTTTTTTTTTTTTTAAAGAAAAACACTGGTATCAATATCAAAAGCCTGGAAAAATCTTTGAAAGCTGTCAGACCATCTGCGTCTTTAAGTCCCTGCCAAATCTGAAACCACAGCTCGCTTGCTTCTAATTTCATATTTTTGCGACGGATTAATGGACACCCTCCTTCAGAATAAATAAATGTTCAGTGCTGCCTTTCCCTCAGTGCCCATTCATTAGATCTCCACCTTACAAAGGAGGACATTAATTCAGGATGGACTTAGCAGCACTCCCGCTCGATGGAGAAGAACTGCTTGGATATGCCAATTTTCTCTTTCCTACTAAAAGCCTTCAAAATTATTTCCTCCCCCCCCCCCCCCATAACTGAGTTTTCTAAAGTGCAGAAGTCTATATAAATCTTAAAAGCTTTAAAGGACATTTCTGCACCTTCCTTGATTTATATGTAACCTGTGTGGAGAAATGCATGTTGATATTTTATCCAGTCCAGTCATTCATCGCCGCGTGCATTCATCTGCTTATTTTCCTTTGAGAGTCACTTTAGGTGCATATTTAAATTTTTCATCTTGTTAATTTATGCCAGCTGATGTTTAAATTACAGGGTTGGAAGAGAGCTGAAGTAGCAAATGTTTACAAAAGTGCTCACAGCACAAATCTTGAACGTAAGCAGTCAGATTTTGCTTCCCTCTCAGCCCTTCGGAAAACTGTACATAAGATGCAACAGAACATCAAGAAAAGTCATATTTAGGAAGAAAGAACGTGCTGCCCATACTTGTAGCCTTGAATAACTATAAGATTCAAATCCTACATATTGGCTTTCTTTTGATCAGAAGGACTGTTACTGCATCAAGCTGGGACAATCCTCTTCAGACAGGAAAACATTTATCACTGGAAAACATATTCCATGAGGTTGATATAACATTCAGTGAGATTCCTAGCTCTGTTGGATGTAGTGAGCCCCCGTGGCTTCTCTTTGATGATGATGTTTTTATCCTGCCTTTTTTATATATAACTCAAGGTGGCAAACATACTGAATACTTCTGCCTCTGATTTTTCCCCACAACAGCAACACTTGAGGTGGGTTGGTCTGAGAGGGAGAAAGTGACTGGCCCAAAGTCACCCAACTGGCTTTCATGCCTATGGGAGGCCTAGAACTCACCGTCTCCTGGTTTCTAGGCCAGCACCTTAACCACGACACCAAGCTGGTCCTCATCCTGACCTTGTTGGGCTCCTCCTTGCCCTAATGAATGGGACATAGCTGGTAAAGCTTCTAATTGGATGAGAGAGAGAGAGAGAGAGAGGGAGGGAGGGAGGGAGGGAGGGAGGTAGGTAGGTAGGTAGGTGACCAGCTTGGGGTCACTTACAGCAAAAATGGGGAAGCAGCAATCCTTAAGAATCTGCTGAACTACACATCTCAGGGTTTTTATGATTGATTGTTCTGACTCTTCTGGCCAAAGTCATCAGCTTTGATGAGCCCCAGATGTTCTAATCTTGATTTAGAACCTGGTTCAATGATACTTACTTATTGGGCACAAATACAGTGGCAGGGGAGGTGACCACTGGTCCCACAGGTCCAAAGGCTCTCCTGTTCCTCATTTCTCGCCCCATTTCTTCAACCCAAGTCCCCAATAGCTAGCTACTCTCTTCTTCTGAGACCTGTGTGAGGTTCAAGGCCACTGCTACAGGAAAAGTGAACATATGACTCTCCTTCTCTCCACTTCCCACCTACCCTCAATTACTGCAGCTTTGGGGCCAGGGTTGGCATCTGAGCTCTCTCACTACCAGGACCCCCATCTGAGAAGTTGTTTGGGGGCCCAGGGCACTTTACTTGCATCCCTGCTTGAAAGAAAGTTCATGAGATTACGATTGTGTCTTCTTCTGCCTCTAGGCCAACTAAACACCCAAGTATTAAGGAGAATTAAAAAGAAAACTCACTGAGATATTTAAAAAGCAGCAATAGAGAGCAAAGTTAAAACTTGCCAATGACAGCTAATCCAAGATTTTATTTTGAAAAAGTATTTTGACTTCTTTCAGCCAACATGTTTATAGTTCCTGCAATGAAATTTTAATTTTGTGCTCTAATGAACACAAATCGATCCATACTCCATGTTGGCAAAACTTATGATGGCTGTATAATTGAGAGAGCTGCATAAAAAAGAAAAATCACAAAATTGTAGCCAAGTGCCAAGACATTAAATGTAAGAGGGATGGCCAACATGGAAAATGGCACCACCTGCTACGGTCGGTAAAGAGGAGCATTTGAAAGCCCCCAAGAACAAGCTTGCTAACATTCTTTTCCCTAGCTTGGACAGTTGTATGGATGGTTGAGACCTGGGAAGAACTTTCTCTTTTCCTTTTTTAAAAGAAATGTGGAATACTATTGAAGGCTGGTTCAGTCTGCCAAGGAAGAAAAATATCCACATCCTTCGTGTGTCAAACAATGATTACCCTTTCACTGAAAAAAAAAATCCAGTTAGCAAGAGAATGAGATCCTCTTGCAAAATTCAAATGCAGAAAATGTCCTGTTCTTGCTGGCATGGGTGGTCATCTGTAGGCCAAGGATCTGAGCCAAGAACATGTCACAAAAACACACCTGGTTTTGTTGCTGTTGTTTAAGAGAGGGCTCATTCAATATAGCCAATTGCTCCCTGGTGAGAATTCCTCCAGGATAAAATTGGTGAACATCTAGGATTTGGGGGAAGTTGCTGAGACTCCAACTTGCTAGAGGTGTCTTCCCTGACTTTACTGCTACTACTCTGACAGGCCAATATTTTTTAGTAATGTAAGGTGCCCGAGTCTAGCTGCTCTTTTAATGCCCCACAAAGCCCCCAAGTATTGCAGGAATCCTGTGGCACATTACAATTATGGCTATACCCAGCTGTTCAGTGCCACTCGGAGTCTGGTTGTTTGGAATAAAACCCTTGGCCACTGTGGCCAAGAAACAGGAGTTACCAATGGGGGACAGGACCTAGTTGAAGAAACCAGTTCAAGGCCCCCTCAAACTAGGAATTCATCCTATCCAAAGTGACTCTGGATGTGTGACTCAGTTAAAACTGAGGCACCAACTAGATCAAACTGTTGGCCACACAGGAGGATTGAATTTGCACCCTTGTATCAGCAGCTGTAAGTACAACATTTCTGAGGTTGCCTGCCCATTACTACATGGAGATACTGAATTATTGAGTGCATGCTTTCCTGTGATGTCAAAACAGGACCAGGTGTGACATCAACACAGGCTTCTGGGTGCAATTCAAAGTGTTGGTTATCACCTGTAGAGCCCTACATGGCTTCGAGCAAGCTACTTGTGGGACTGCCCGCTCCCAAGAACATTTGCTCACCCCATGCATAGGGAAGAAATGCTCCAAGTTCCTTCACTGAAACATTGCCATAAGATGGCATCTCATGATGCAGAAAGTACGCATTTTCAGTGGTTCTCCTTATTCCCAAGAACAACCTCTCCCTCCCCCCCCTCAATATACGATGGGCCCCAACTTTGCTTGCCTTTAGAAATCCATTAAGACCCGGCTTATTCCCCATGCATTTGGGTCTAGTTGAGTAGAGTCCCCTTTTGGTTGGTTTGAATTACCCCACTTGGACCACCATTTTATATATTGGGCTATGTTTTCATAGTGTATGGTTGGTTTCTTTACTGTTAATATTTATTTTTGTGGAATGCCACCCAGAGTCATACTGACAACTGCTTTATAAATGCTTGAAACAAACAAGCAGGGCTGAAAACTTGCATGTAGTTGAATTGATCAGAAATCTGCCTTGACCCAATTGGACAACTGGATTCAAATGCAAGAAGGGAACAGGATCTGTTTTCTGAACAGAATTGGATTAATACTGTGAATCATTGTTCTGAACTCTCCCTTTTAGATCACTTCTTTAGATCACTCCATTGTTACGAGGCACGCCGATCTCTATGTGCCTTTCCACCCAGCTGGAAACTAAAGGAATTTTGGTTTACAGTGTATTTATTTTCTTCTTGACATAGCCCACTAAATCTATGAATATGCCTCTAAGTGATTTGCATTACGAAGACAGAGGCCTCCGATACTTAAAAAGCTTTCTGGCTGCAAGACTTGATGGACAAACCAATACCTGATTAAGCATTACACAAGTAAGATACATGGTTCCACAACCATTTGAAGTGTGATAGAAAGGAGAAGGGAAAGGGGGTGGGTGGCTGGGGAGAGAAAGAAAACAAACAACAAAGCTGTCATAAATTGCTCTTCTTCTGGAATCTCAATCTGTTTCTCAATCTTTGCCACTCATATACATGATTAGTAACTATCAGAATTAGAATTGAGAATGTCCAGATCCATCATTTTCTGTCTCTTGTGACACAGATGGAAGACTCCCAACTTCTTGGACAGATGATATCCCCAAATTCCAGGATGATCCCACCATCCAAATGGCTCATTAATTTCTTTTAATCTGCCAGGGCAGGATTCCCTAATTTGGTATCCTTCAAACTGTGCTGAGTCAGAATTTTTGGGTTGTGGTGGATCTAAACCATATTGGAAGAACACCGCATTAGATGATGATAGCTTCAAATTATGGCTTTACTTGGGCCATAGGTCTTTTTTTTTTTTTTTTTTTTACAGTTTTGGCTAGAATGAGAGGGTCATAGATTCTCCTGAGCTAGGAGATACCTGCCTCTTATACTCTCCTGATTCATCTCTTGAAGATGTCTATGCTCAGGTATTATGACAATTAGAGTCACCTACTTCTCCCACTTAGATGTTCTTCTTCCAAAAGGTTGAGGACAGTAGAACATGAGGGTGAATCAGTGTGGACCTTACAACAGCCCTGAGAAGATGGGGCAAAGGATGAAGGAGTGAAAGAAGACAAATGGTGGCCTGTTGAAAAGCAAAATGAGGTCCCCTTCCATTCTGAATATGAAACCTGATGGACCTGGCAATGCACATTTTTCATCACTGACAAGAGGACCCTCTCTTCTGTTGTACTTGAAGAAAGAGCCTGGCTTAGAACTAAACAAACAGCTTGTATAATTTACAGGAATGCCACCAATTGCTTTCTCTCAGAACCCGCTACCTGAAGCAACTGCCTCATTTTGTCTAATGGTAGGGCCAGACCTGTTCAACTGAGAGTTTTCCAAGAAAGCAGGATTAGTGGTGAAACAATCACTCGCTACTCTCTTTCTTTTCTTTTCTTTTTATACACACACAGACATGGCACACAGGCCCGCGTGTACCTATATTGTCAGGTGACTAAATGCAATTGCACTTTTTTTATCTGACAAATTGGGGGGAGGCAATAAAAACAATTTGAAAGCAAATATTCCAAATATGCTCTTCTACCCCCAGCCAGAATGGTTGCTAATGAATTTGTTGCATGAATGCACAGACAGATTGGGAACTGGGGCTGTGCTGGCCAGCCTAACATGGCCTTGGCACCAAGAAGCCTATTTGTACCCATACAGTGTTTTCTCCAGAGTATATTCTCATCCAGAGGTGATTTTCCAATAAAATCAGCCTCAATTATTGCTAGAATAGGAGCAATCCTGGCGGGAGGATAAGAGGCAATTCAGTCGCTGGAAATGCTGCACGAAGGAAAATTAACCTTGCAGTGCTATTATCCATTGAAACATTTCGCCACTTCTCCTCTTTCTTTCACATTAATTGACCCCAAGAGTGGAAGGAAGCGGGGAGGGGGCAAATGAGAGAACATCTACACACATACATATCTATTTCCCCAGCTCCATTTATGAATAAAATTAATATCGCCAAAGTTGCTTAATGTTTGTATGCACGAAAAGGAAGAGGAGCAAAATTGTTCGTGTTTGAAGGCACAGAAAGGCTTGCTTTATTGTCCTGAGGGAAGAAAGAGTCAACGGGGTGGACCCGGGGCAGGGGAAGGAAATTCGGGATGTCAGCCGTGATTCAACGTGCTTGCGAGAAAGAGAGGAAAACACTGAGGTGTTTTTCGTGTGAGCGCCACTGAATGCAGACGTTCTAACTCTAGGCTTTTTTCCCCAAAAGCAGCAGTAACAAATCCGATGCGCCTTGAGAATGATTTAATCAGCCTAGTCAGAATAGGGCAAAGAGGGGTTGGTTTGTCTTTTAAAATCATGGTAAATGTCCCCTTTGATTTCCTATACTAATGTTCCTAGGGGCTCAACGAGTCTAATTTCTTGTCCATTTTTTTTTGTTCTATTTCTGGCCAACACAGACACGTTCTTTAAATCAGGTATATGCCTCTTTGGCCTCTTATAGTAGAGCCCCACTGGTGTAGATCGGATCAATACGTGCTTTGGGATGGCTTATGCGACCTTAAGGGATAAAATGGGGGTCTTAATTTTACCCATGACTTCCCTAGAATTGGGCAGATTTTTCTCTGGTTTGGTTTTGTTTTTAATCCTCTGCAAAGGAATCCATTTTGTTCCTTAAACCTTCTTTCCAAGTCCTCCGGTTCCCCAAACGCATCCCCCCCCCCTTCATTTGCTTGAGCTAGTCTGGTGATATTATGACAAGGGAAAGGTACTTTGTGGCTGCTAAAAACAAAATGAAGTCTAGCTGCAACCACGTTGCCTGTCCCTGTTCTGCCCCTTTGGTAATTCTGCAATTCTCTCCTTAATTATATCTGCATCTATAGCTATCATATTATGTATAATTGCAAGGCAATTAAAAAAATTAAAAACGGACAGTACTGTAGAATAGAAGAAAATCAGTCAGGTAGGAAACATCGTCCCCCCCCACCCCCCGCATCAGCAGTTTTTCAGGATGGAAGTGGGGTAATTCTGGGAACGTCAGAGCAAAGAAGAATATGCCCTGAACTGCTGGCAGACCATTGCTGGTGGGCTGGGTTGAATGTCCTCTTCTGTACACTGCTGACATCAACAGGGTTAGATGGGATAAAAAAGGGTTTAGTAGAGTAAATAAAGCCTCCTCGACATACTTAAAGACAAAGTTGTTGTATGTAGAAGGAACTAACTTGAACTTTCAAACTAACGAGGATTCCTTGACCAGGGCTTGGTACCAAACTCTCAACCACCACATGGGCTTTAGCAAAGATGGCGTGCCTGCCGTAAGGTTCTCTGTTCAGTAACCTACAGACTGATCTTCACCAGCTTCTCCTTCCAAACTATTCTCAGGGACAACCCTACAACTGTAGCCAAATGCCTAGGTCACCATGATCAGCCCATCCTTATCTGGAAAATTAAGCTAAGAAGAAAGTTTGTTTGGACTGGATTTGTGCAAGGCAGGGGAGTATGTGACGGAGGAGGATGTCAAAAAGTCAAGATGTCAGCCACAACTATGGGACAGCTGTCCTGCCCCTTTTTTACATGCATTGCAATGCCATCTTGACTTTTGTGATGATCCCCCCCTCCCCCCGCAGACACTCTTGGTGCAAGTTATAAGATACCAATTCCAGAATCCTGTTGCCAATAAAAAAAGCCTGACTCCAAGCATAAAACCAATTCAAGCTCATTAGATGCTATTACTATTATTACTACTACTGCTATTATACAGCTACTATAATAATTGAGAAGGAAGCCACTTTCTGAAAAGGATGCCGATAATAATATAATAAATGATGTCCTCTTTCAATTCCTCTTGAGCATCACCTATCAATGGACATCTTAAGTGGTAGCCGGTTAAGGGAGAACTTGACCAGGACATCCTCTGTGTAATGTTAATCGTCACGAGGGTTATCAGAGGCCTGATTTATCCAATTAAATTCCGTTGGCAACAAATACTTTTCTAAGGTATAAAAAGAGCTTTGCAGTGGTTATTTTGCACAGTGATAGAAACATCCCTAACCGCATATGCTGAGCAAATAAACCTTTCCAATAATGACAAAGAAAGAAGGAGGAGATAATTGCAATACGACTATTATTTTATGCCTAAAGCTCTCGCTCTATCTATCTATCTATCTATCTATCTATCTATCTATCTATCTATCTATCTATCTATCATCCCTTGCCCTCCCTCCTGCCCTCCCTCCTGCCCTCCAAATTGTATCTATCTATCTATCTATCTATCTATCTATCTATCTATCTATCTATCTATCTATCTATCTATCTATCTATCCATCCATCCATCCATCCATCCATCCATCCATCCATCCATCCAACTCCCAAGACTCTGGGTGGTTCACAACAATCAAAATAAGGAAATGGCAATAAAACCAATTAAAAAGAAGAAAAATAGGGAAAAAGATGGAAAGAAAGACAGAAAGAAGTACATCTTTAAGCAGCTGTGAGGATGCCGGAGAAAATCAGATAGGAACTGCAACGGAAGAATAAAGATCTAAGGAGATAATCAAACGCAAGTAAAAGTAGGACGACAGCTAAATTTTAGGAGCTTTGAAAGAATGTCTGAACTTTCATTAAGGGAAAAGAAATAGCATTGCAGGATTGGTAGGAAATGACTGAAATGGAAGTAACATGTTCCTTTGCAGACAGCTGAAGGAACATGTTTCTGATCACCCTTTCCCAACATTAAACTTCAGTTTATCAGATTATTTTATGCATTTGCCAGAGCAAACAGAAGCAGTATTGCAATAAAAATAAAAGGCGTCGATGTTAATTTGGAGTTTCTCCTTTCTTCCCTTAAGATACGGGAATCTACAGGCATTTGAGGTGTGATAGGAGAAGGATCAGCAGAGTAGCTAATTCTGAGACATTTATTTAGTGACTGGGTTAATAATTGTTCTACCAAAAATTAAAAAAAAAAAAGTCTAAAGGTTTGCATAAGTATTTCCTCACACTGGGAATTGTCTCATCACAAGGTGCAAAACTGCAGCGATCAGAAAATAGTCTTACACTTACTAGTATACTGCTGTGAAGCTTATGGTATGAGGATGTTCTGCCAACAATCACTGAAATACACGGTAAAATTCTGAAAACATTAACTCCTAGTGTTGGGGAGGGGCAACTCAAGCAACTGAGGCCAACCTTCTGTTCAACACAGGAATGCAAATTAAAGCATTCTTGACAGATGGTGGTCTAGCTTCTGCGTCAACTCATCCAGTGCTGGCCACTTCCCTAGATCTCTGATTCTTTTGTTGAGTGCCCTTACAGGTAGGAGATTTCTTCCTAATAGGGCCTTCCGGTAACTTAGGACCCAAATTTCATGGCCTGCAGTCTCGGACAACAGAGAACATGCCTTGCTTTACCTCTCTTTGATGCAGCGATGGCTGCAAGGTCTAGTTAAAAGATGTCAAATTGGTAGCTGCGATGGTGCCATTGAAGGGTCCCCTGTTTATGGGCAACCTACTTAAATAACAGATGGTGCTTCGCTTGCACCACGGCAGTCACCAGCTTGACTGTTTTGACCTACCCTGCCGACATTCCTGCTTTGATACTTTTTCAAGTACATCCTGTTCTCCTCAACCTCTTCTCAGAGGACTGAGCTTTTAGTCTCTCAATCATCTTGGATGCCCTTCCCTGGATCCATTCCACTTGGACCGAATCCTTTGTAAAGGGTTGTATCCTAATCTAGGTACAATTCTCAGTGCTCGAGGTGGGGGAGTCTCTTCATTATTGGTCTCCAACTGAACTGTAATTCAGAAAATGAACATAATGACCAGAAGCAACCACCCAGCCAATCCCCAAAGCAACTGAGACATTAGATGTAGGTTGATGAACAAAAATGCTCACTAAATCTATCTCCACTTTTCACAGAGAGGGAAAGTTGTAGGTGTGACCATTTGATCATATGCTAATGCAAGATGGGGTGGGGATGAAAAAAAACAACATGATCAGAAAATGGTTTTATGAGAAATCTTCGCTTAGTTCTGAAAGAACCTGGATCACTAATTCAAGCTGGTGGATCAGCCCCAAAGGGAGGACTCTGGAAGTACGAAGGGCCAATTCCACTGCTTTTTACAGCAATACTGAAATAGATGGGAGTGGATCCAGATTGTGCCCCCAATTCTCCACTCTGTTTGCAGGCAGCAGAAAGAAAGAATAGCTCAAAAAAGAAAATCAGAAACTGTAGCTCAGCCCTAAAAAAAAAAAAAAAGAGCAGGAATGGAATCATGAAAGTAATAAAATACCAAGCTATCGCTGAAAAGCCAACCAAAGGAGGATTTTTATTTGGCTGTTGCTAAATGCATCAAAAGAAAGGTATCCCCTACTTCAAAGAAAGAAAGAAAGAAAGAAAGAAAGAAAGAAAGAAAGAAAGAAAGAAAGAAAGAAAGAAAGAAAGAAAGAAAGAAAGAAAGAAAGAAAGTGCTGGTTGGGATACAACCCCCCCCCCATTTCAAACTGAGGTGCACAAGTGGGTTGGAAAGTTAACCACCTAATGATAATGTTTTGACATAAATTCTGACAGTGGAACTCGCAACATTTTCCTTCATGTCCTTGCTTTGAGCCTCTTGTGACAAACAACGCCTTTACCACGAATGAAATGTGACTTCAGCAGAAAGCCACAGAGTCAGCAAAGCGTAAGAGCAAAGAATTTTTTTTTACACTAATGACAACTGAGAACCTTTCTTTCATCTCCCCCCCCTTGCCCCCCATCTTGTAGCAGATGTCAACCGCAGTTAAGTTCAGCTCAACTTGTTAGTGTGCGGCTTTTAGCCAACAGCCATTCGCAATTGCAGAAGTATAGCATCACATATGTCTTCATAAGAGAACTCCGTTTTTAAAAATGTATGTGATAAGTCACATATGCTAAGAGGAATATGAACATCTTTCACTTGTGGTGACATTGGGAGCGACTAATGCTGCCAAGTGGAAGCTAAAATACATTAATATTCCAGGGGAATCTCTGATAATGTTTGGAAATAATAGAAATGACACTCTTTGCAAAAAAACCCCAAAAACTTAAAAACCAAACCCACCCTAGCAAAGCTTTCATCTGGTGGTTGTTACTATCATACAAAAAAAGTTTTCATGTTTCAGGGAAAAGCACTGGCGCTTCATGTAGGAAGACAGCAATCTTTGAGCTGCTGAGACTCAGTTCCTAGAAGTCAATATTGTCAGCACCCAGTGAAAGCAGAAAGTCAGGATTTCAAGTGGGAGGTTTTCCAACCTAAATGGAAATGCAAGAACTGAAGGTGGGACCATCTCCATGCAAGTCTGGACCCTATTTCCAGGAATCTCCTTCACCTTGCTATGCAGGGGATCCTGGGACAAGGACTCAGGTGTTCTGTTACTTCTCCTGTGATGTTGGCACCTAGAGCTTACTCTAGGTTCTCACTCTTGAAGGATTTCAGAAGCAATAATTTCAAGAATTACAATGTCATCCCACTGGGAAACTCATGTGGGATGAACCATTGGCTGTCATGCAAACACAAGAGGAGCTTTCCTCTGGAATTCCTTTTGTACAAAAAATGGAGAAATACAGTGGAGAACCAGACATTAACTGGGGCCCGAGAGGGAGAACCTCCTGTACCTCCCACTCAATGCTTGATCCTTATGAACAGGAGATGCTCTTCCCTCCAAAGAACTATAGCTTTAAGAGAGAAAGCCATAACTTTGCCCAGGTGAGTAAACTAATAAAATGTATCCAAAAAATAATATGAGCACATTTAAAAAGAACTCAGAGAGGAGGGCAACAAAGTATAAATTGTGGTTGAGAAAAACTGGCAGTTATCTTCCTTCCTTCCTTCCTTCCTTCCTTCCTTCCTTCCTTCCTTCCTTCCTTCCTTCCTTCCTTCCTTCCTTCCTTCCTTCCTTCCTTCCTTCCCCATTTCCCTTATCTTTCAGACTTGAGGATTTTTGATTCCTGGTGCAACTGTAACTTCTACTGAGACATATTCACACATATTCTACTTCAACATATTCGCACAACTAGCCATGAAAGCTGAGAATTTTGAATTACCCAGTCCTATTTGGAAATGGACAGGTGATGACATCAAAATGATTCCATGGGCATCGTCATATCAGGACACAAATGACACATTTATGTAATGGTGTCACAATATCTGATGTGGAGAACCTCACTCTCGCAGATGCCCATGGTAAGAAGATCCTTGGACTAGATCAGGCCAATGCCTTTTGAGTCCAGCATTCTGTGTCACACCATGGCCAACTAGGAACATTCAGGATGTACCAAAATTATTATGAGATGTATTATTATGATCAGGCATGAAACACGCCAAACAGCTATTTATGGAACCTCTACCTCCCCCAAGAAGATAATCAAATGGATCATAGAACATATCAATCCAGAGCTCTCACTTGAGGCACAAATGTCAAGGGTCAAACTGTCATACCTAGATCTCTGGAGAAGTCTATAATGCTGGGAAAATAGAAGAGAAGAAGAGGATGACCAGCATCAAGGTGATAGACTCAGCTATAGTGGTGATAGGTGCGCTATTGGAAGAACCTGGTTGGGGACAGATTGTCCTGGAGAAAATCTACCTATGTGATCACTAAGAGTCAACACTGACTTGATGGTACATAATCAATCAATCAATCAATCAATCAATCAACTCTCCCAAATTTTAGAAATAGAGCACAGTGAGGAATGCTTTTAAAACCTATGTGCAGTAGATTCTTTAGTTCTTCTTCTAGGACTCTCTTAAAGGAAATGGCATTATTATTATTATTATTATAATATTATTATTATTATTATTATTATTATTATTCAGCAGTTATTTACAGATGCCACATCTAATATTTCTGAACAGCTATTCATAGATGCCACATATTAATTCATGCAAACCAGGTATGACTGGGGCATGCCATCCACGAGAGAGCCATGAACTAAGGTTATTCTTGTTGATCATGCTTTTATCTGCCATTCCTTCCTTTTTTATGGCAACAACTACAGAGTAGCCTCAGTTGCTCATAATATCATTAATACCTGGCTGTGGGCTTTTGATTTGTTCTCTTTTCTTGCAGTTCAATAAACTTGATTTCCACCCCGCTCCTCCTTTTCAATGAGTTTTAAAATAACTTACTTTGCAGGAATGTTTCGAGGCTTTGTCTTCTCTGCAGTCTATAAATTAAAAAAAAAAAAGAAGGAAAGTGAAAGAACAGTTAGCAAACCTTAGCAAGAGTAACCTTTTAGAAAGTGGGGGTAGGGAAAACACAAATGACTTTTGGTAAAGACCATTTTTATCAGAGAACAGAAAGGCTCTTGATCATGGAGCCCTCCATAAATTATGCAGAATTCAAAGCAAGGGAAGAAACAGTTTATCTATTTCACTGAGTTAAGTGTTGATCTATCTATCTATCTATCTATCTATCTATCTATCTATCTATCTATCTATCTATCCATCCATCCATCCATCCATCCATCCATCCATCCATCCATCCATCCTTCCATCCTTCCATCCATCCATCCATCCATCCATCCATCCATCCTTCCATCCTTCCATCCATCCTCTATTTCACCTATCTCCTGATCCATTTATTTTAACGCTACGCAAAAGTCAGAAGACTGCTTCACTCATTTTGCAAAGCATGCCTTGAATGATTTGCAATGTGTGCTATGACTGCAAGTTCCATGGATCATGTCTGAATAACACTGTTACAAGGTAGGGTGGATTTTGGGATCCTTACTTTTTCAGTTGGCAACCTGCTGGAAAGAAGATTCCAGCAAAGCCGGGGAGATCCATGTGGCTGAAACAAGCCATTTTGCCTTGTCGCTGTGTAGAAATAATATGGAACCGCAGCACATGGAAACATCTCCCATGCAGGTTGGTGTGGGCTTCTCTCCATGTTTGTCTGCAGGCTGACTTTCAGATGGACATGTTTTAATCAGTTGTGCATTAGTGTAAAATCAACTGGCAGTTGGAGGGATTGTCAGACTTTGGTTTGGTTGGGCCTTCTACCAACATCTTCACTTATTTGATGGAACCATTAAATGCCTGGAAGTGCCAAAGCACTGATTTCTATGCACCTCTCCCTGCACATGAGTCTCAACAGTATGCCCAATATGTTGAAGGTTGGAGGACTGAAGTCAGCTGTTCTGCCTGCATCAACAGGTCTTGCAAGTGGTGGATGACAATGTGGATCCTTTCTATGGGTGAAGAGGTATAAGAAGGAAAAATATTTCTTTCTGATTTATATTTTGTTGCATTTATATCCTGCTTTTCTTCCAGGGGTTCAAGGAGAGGTAGTTGTACTTCCTCTCCGATATTATTTTCTTAACATGTGGGTTGGGCAGGTAGAGAGCAGCTCCTCTCAAATTGTTCAAATGGTCTAGGACTTCTTGGGGCGAAAAGATTTGAATCAGGATCTTTATAGCCCTTGCCCAGCTCTATATTATGCTGATTGTGATATCAAGTCAAAGTCATACATCGCAGCAGACCTTTTTGCAATTACAAATATTAGGGCTCACAGACTTTTGGATTTGGGGCTCTCATCCCAAATTAGCAAGCTGACCTTGAGTTTGCTGATATGAACAGCTGGCTAAAATGGACAGCTCCAAGATCTATGCCCCAAAGGAACCCAGATGAACGGTTTGTGTATGTGGCTGCTGGTTGGCTTCATATGTACACAAGAGGGAGATTGTGGTGCATATTTGAGCATGAGCTGTGAGTGGCTTGCACATGAAGGGGTTAAGCGTTAAATTAGGCTTTCAGACACAAACACTCGGTCCTCACCAATGGTTAGAGAAATAGATCAGCAAGATTCCACTCCTTTTATTTTTAATAACCATGAACGCTTTGGAAATATAGATGACTCACCCAGAGCCTTGAGTACAGGGATCCCTGAAAGTGCCTATGTTTAGGCTGTAATCCTATATATATATTTATTTGGGAGAAAATCTGCGTTCAAACTGAACTGGATGCCAGGGCATTTTTTGGATTGTTCTCTTAGCCAAGGGCAACAGGCTGACCCAAACCGATTCGCTGAGAGCCATTTCCCCAGCACTGAAATTAATGTTAACTTCACGATTGTTGGCCTTCAACAACATCAGGGAAATTATAAATATCATGGCAGAGAGCAGGGCAACTTTCCCCCGAGCTGTTTTTATTAGCCAGCAACAAAAAGGTCAAGATGACCGAATGTTCAGATCCGTTTCCTCCTGTTAAACCTGTCCTAGAAAAACACACTCCAAATTTTCTAAATTACTAACAATCCAGAGCCCTCTGCACTCACTGCCTTAGATACAGAACAGGGTTTCAGTTTTTTTCTTTTTTTAAACACGATTATTATTGCTGGAATCCATTGATCTGTATACAGTCCATTTATCATTCATGAAAAGACCTGGTGATCTTCACAGTATATTAGAAGAAACAACTCAGATCATCTGTCTACGGCCTTCTTATTTCTGTTTCTCTCTACAGGGATTTTCATCTCCTTCCATTCTTGAATTAAAATGTTGCTAAGCAACACCGCTGGGGGCATGGATGGCGGAAAGGCGAGACTCTATCAAACTGTTTAAGCGGTTGGAGATTTCCATGTTGATGTCTTTCATGCGTACACACACACACACACAGGGAAGAGGAGAGACCTTTTTTAATGGCATCTTCTGCAAAACGTTCTGAATCCAAATTTTCGACCTATGCAACGTCCCCCTGTTGGTGTTTCTAAGTGTTTTCTACTCATCTCTGGCTTTGTTAGCAGAGAGCACAGACCATCCACAAAGATTGCAGGGAGGGCTGGGAGAGAAACCAGAGTCTGCCTCTGCAGAAACCGATGACTGTGGGTAAAACGCATTCCTCCCCTTAGCACGGCTAAGACGGCGCCACCGGATGGAAGTTCGTAGCCTTGCGCCCCCAACGGGTCTCCTCTGAAATGCCTTTTTATAAAAAAAAATGTAGCAGAAGCCCTCTTCTCATCCATTCCTAGAGGCCCCTTTGGGAAACTAAGAAAACAGGGCAAGAACACTTTCCTACATGCTGATGGAGGGGAGGAATAAAAAGGAGGAGTGGAGGGAAGAGCAGGACAAGAAAAGGAAGAGTGAAGAAACTGACTGCATTTCCCTGGCGAGCCAAAGCACCACCATTATTCTTCACCAAAGTTAAGCATGCTTGAGTAGGAGCTCAACAGCCAGTTGCCCGATCCTTTCCTTTCTCTCCACCAAGTGCAACTCTTTACGGGTGCCAAATCATTCCTGAGCAGTGACAGGAGATGAGAGCAGCAGGCGTGGATGAGGAGAAGGTTGGGAGCTCAGAATCCTCCAGATGGCGCTGAAATACAGCTCCCAGCATTTCCCACCAGTGGCCATGCTGATGGGAGTTGGAATCCAAGATCTGGAGGACCATCGCTTCTCCATCGCTGGGTTAGAAGGCCAAGGGAAGGAAGACAGAGAAAGAGGCCCCACAAGAAGGAAGCTGAGCCTGGAACTCACCAATCCACTAATAAACAAACCTAAAAACACTTGAATCAATGTGCTACTTTTGAGAAATGTAGGTAATTTAAACCCACATTTGCCCCTTCCTCTGTGCACTGTTTTTTTTTAAAAAAAAAACATTTGTGCATTGTTTTTATTTTAAAGTTTGGAATTCTTGCTTACTGGTGCCAGACACAGTGATATGAAAGACAATTGGATGATTTATTATAAAGACTTGTATTCGTCCTCCCCAAAGATCATCTGAAATGCCCACATTTATATGCTGATCTGGGCTCAGGAGTTTGGATTACTTGGTGAACCATCTTGGAGGCACTTTTAATGGGAAAGTGGCACAAACTTGTAAAATCTAAAGGAATTCAACCACAGTAACGACGACGATAGGACCTCCTTAAAGCATGCTTAAAGTGGTGCTACCCGAGAAGGTACATGATGCTTTGATGAAAAATGGTTTTACAAAAACGTGCCAATTGTTAATTAGGGCTAATTACATTTCTCTCATCAGAAAGAAAAAATGCATTGTTTCTTTATCTCTTTTTGTAACAAAGGAGACTTTGAAATATACATTTCTGCTAAAGCTTCATTCTAAGCAGACCTCCAAATTATTCCTTTTTTCTCCCCTTCCCTGGGATGGCAAGCTGTTGAGTCTGATTGTCTTCACTGAACAGTTCACTCAGCTTTGATAATTAACTTTTGATCATTAGTGGCTTTAATGGGGGTAATATCATATTGTCCTAGTCACCCCCCTGGCCCCCACCAGTTACTTTAACACTCATCACCTTTAATCTTGGAACAAAATGATCTCACCAAGCCTCCATCAGCCTCACTAGTGAGGTAGTGATTTCTGCTTCTCATTTCGGTGGCTAAGTTTTGATTTGTCAGAGATGTGATTTGAAGGTTGGATGATTAATTTAAAGTACTTCAGATGGATTCCTTTCTCCCTCTTCAAAAGGTGTTATTGGCAAAATCTATGGAAGAATGGGCTCTAAATATATAACTGTAGTGATTTGTGGCTCACTGAGGCCTTTATATAACGCGGGAAAGGTTTCCAAATGATGCAGAATCTGCAAATGTTTAGGGCCTTCAGATATATATGGAAGTTGACAGGTTAGGGAGAATGATAATCCAGTGGAGAAGAGGAAAGGACCCCTTACCTGTAGTTTAAATTCAGACCCAGTGTTACCATCTCAGCAAGAATGGAACTGAACAGGGAGATTATACTGTGGCGGACAGAAACAAGCCTAGAGTGATCCTTTGGGGCATTAACCGGGTGACACACATCCACTGCTAATTTTGAATCTGAAAATGTACATTAAGATAATTAAAGGTAATTGAAAAATGGGGAGCAGATTGCGACAGGCAATTTTGGCCACTTTGCTTGGTAATTTCCTTATGGTTTTATCTTTATGGTTCTGTCCCTCGAAATATGTCATGTGATGGATGGATCAGCCTGTGAGGTGGAACCTGTGATTGCATAGCAATATTTTCACGATGGGGTGAGGGCTCAAAGGGGCCAATTATGACCAATATAGATCTTTGCAAAAAGAGGAGCCACACCTTTGTAAACCCAGGCAAGGAGGACACCTTTCAGCACCCCCTTTGGCCCATGGCGACCCAGTAAAATGTTGGGCTGGAAAATATTGACTAGTCCAAGATCACTCCATGAATTATATGGCAACATGGGAATTGGAACCTGAGTCTCACAGATCCTAACATGACATGGGCTCCCTGCTTTCAATTTTTTATTCATCTCTGAGGGAGTATCTGATCTCTGCTTCCTTTTTTTTTTGGCTGCCTTCAAGTCAGTCTTGACTCCTTGGAGACTGCCTGGATAAGTCCCTGCAGTTTTCTTGGCAAGATTTCAGAAGTGGTTTGCCATTGCCTGCTTCCTAAGGCTAAGGGAGAGTGACTGGCCCAAGGTCACCCAGCTGGCTTCATTCCTAAGGCAGGACTAGAACTCACGGTCTCCCAGTTTCTAGCCTGGTGCCTTCACCACTACCCCAGACTGGCTCTCTCTTCCTTTTCAGGGAGGAATGAAAATATA
The DNA here is from genome assembly GCF_059951505.1 of Python bivittatus. Taxonomy (NCBI): domain Eukaryota; kingdom Metazoa; phylum Chordata; class Lepidosauria; order Squamata; family Pythonidae; genus Python; species Python bivittatus. Next base: position 9,139,873 of record NW_028277094.1, read on the forward strand.
AAATTTCTTTCAAGCTGAGTTTGCATCTTGGTGACTTCATGGATTCATCTAGGTAGGCTTCTTGGCAACCATGTGGACGCAGTTTTCCATTTCCTTTCTTCAGGATGTTTTTCTGATTTTCCAGCCTCAACTGGATTTCCTGTTAATTTCTTACCTACGTACTAACCAGTACTGATGCTGTTTAACTTTCCAAGATCAGCCTGGTGCTTCTTGTAGCTGGGCAAAGCTACACACTGTGACCATTACTGAAGAAACCAAAGACTCACTGAATTTAGATAACAACTGCTCAGTCTCAAGACTATTCTTCCTATTGGGGGAGATGGGCGGTGTACAAATGTAACAATCAATCAATCAATCAATCAATCAATCAATCAATCAATTCTTTCAGTCAAAGAAGATGGTTGCTTGAACACAGATGGGTTTTGCAGATACCGATTACTCAAGGACATTCCAATATAGCTTTTTTCCCTAGCCTGGGATTTAAGCTGCCTTCCTGCCCCCTACAAGTCATCCACCTGTTTATTATTTCTTAATATTTCCCCGGTTGGGCTCACCGGTGGTTATAATCACTCCATGTCCTTCCTACTCTGCTTAGATGAAGCTCACATCAGCATCGAAGGAAGCATTGTTTGATATGATTCCCACAAAAATTCTGGGTGTGTGTGTATGTGAATTCAGCTGAAAATACAATTTAACTAACTCAACAAGACCCCCCCCCAAAAAAATTAGACTTATGTCTCCTTGAGTGAAATCCAACATTCTCTCCACTCTATAATTCAATATTACAGGGATACCTATAAGATATCCTAAAGCCACAGTAAGAGGAACATGGAGGCCAAGCCTGCACAAGGTGTTCTGGCAAGATGGCTCCATCAAATCAATGCCAAGAGAAATCTGGCCTTTCTTTAATTTTCTGTGACATAAAGCTGGCAAGGCTGTCTTTGAGAATCAAAGGGACGTGGGTTAGGTCACCTTAACCCTGAGGTTGGTGCAAAGGCTATTTATCAAAAAGCCATGTTTTAGTAGTGTTGTTCCTGACACATCCCTGGTCTCTTGAGTTCTATATTGCATTCACCAGAAGCCTACACTTTCCTCCCAGACAATCTAAATCAGAAGCCTTTTCTTGAGGGGAAAACCCCCCCTATGAACTGAATTTTGAAGCTACGGTGGAACAGTTCTCCTCTGATTGATTCAACTGTCCTTTTGCAGCTAATCGTTAGGATCTAAGGATTATCTTGGTTCTTCTATTTCAGCCTTCTTTCGGTAAGACGCCTGTTAATAATTTGCACATTTACATCTTCCAAATATCCTAAACTAAAACTTCCATGGCCCACGGTTCGGCTTGCTAACTGGGAACAATGTAATGGAATATCCAGGTAAATGGCAGAGCTGGTGGGCTAGAATTCTGCATGGGAACAACCCCTTGGTTTCTACACTGCCTAATTTTAGCAAAAGATGAAAACATACTTATTTACATATTTTTCAGGTTGGAGATATTTAGGACCACTAACCACTCTCCTGGTTTCAGGGTAGCTAAAGCCCCTGCTTTTGACCACCCTTAACCCCCCCCCTTCTCCCCAACTCCTCCATCTACATTCTTCTTCTCAGAAAAGTTAACTGTCACTGATTTTCAGATATAAAGGCAATATTGCTTTCATTAATGGAGCTACTGGCTCCTGTCCTGGTTGACTCATTTTCCATCAAAACTCCCAGGACTTGCATGGTGATTAACTTCTTCAGCCACCCCAGGTCTTCTTCTGGTTCTCTGCTCCCAGCACGGAAGCCTGACCTTTGCAGATCTTTTCTTCGCTGATATTTTGTGCCATTTCTGTTGGCTTCTCAAGGTGAAGCAGTATTGGTCCCGACTACAGGTTTAATGTGAAACCTTTTCAGAGAAGGAGCAGATAAACTCATCTAACTCCCAGCAAGTCTTTAGGAGGACAAGGGGACAACCCAGGGGGAATTTATCTCTGCACACCCCCTGGCATTTGCCAGCTATGGTTTGTGTCGCCATTATTGCTGTGAGGAAGAGAGCCCCATGAGTTAAAATTATCTTTGGCTATCGGGAAAGACTGTCTTTCTCTCCTAGCCTGAGTTGACTTGCAGTAGTTGACCTTAGATTCTCCTTTATGATCAAGGTCTACTTTACTGAGCTCCTCAAGGGAATTCATAGCAGTCCTGCATGTCTTTCCTTCTCTCAATCAATGAATAACTCTCCAGTGAGAAGAGGGGGGAAAAAGTGACATTGCTGTGCGAGAGATGAAGAAAGAGAGCTTTGCTGGCTGTTATCGACATAAAAAGCTTTGGTTATAACATTCATATGAAGGGCTGGGGAGTTTTGTTTCTGGTTTTTTTTAAAGGCAATTGCATATTTATGCTAGGCCGTAAGAGATCACTGGGAAATGAAATGCAAATGGTCCTGAGCATCCGTGTTTCTTCTTTCTCTGATAAAGCCAATTCCTTGTCTCTTTCATCTCAATATCAAGCCACAAAGTTGTTCTGCACAGAACACCATTCTTCATATCCTTACTTTCTTCAAATACGCTAAGTTCAAAACCATGGCTTGCACACCACAAAGGTAAAAATTCATACAAATTCTCAAGACAAAAATAAATAAATCCTATTATGATATAATGTAGTGAATGAATCGATTCTGATGAGCCTGTTACTAGCTCCCAGTTTGAATCAGATCAAACAATTTATTCAGAGAGGACCATTTTCATGATTAAGTTCCCAATTGCTTACTTAGTCTGCTTTCTTTAAGCCTTCTGCAACAAAGAATGGAAGAGTAAATAGTAAAAAAAATGCTGTTTCTATTAACAATATACTATATTTTCTTGTGGGTATTGAACATTATAGCTGTTATCTACGTGGGATCTAAATGTCAGGATCTTAGATGAAGCTAATTTTTGTTTTTACTAAAACCAGGAGGTTCATGAACTTTTGCCTATCCCCAAATTTCCAAGTCACTCTGGAGGTCCCTCCTTGGGTTAAAAAAATCAGGGACTGAACTTTGACATGCTCAGAAAGAATTTCTGTGATCTGATCAACATTTCTCTGGATCACCTTGCAAGTAAAGCTTCATTACGAAAGGGGAAGAGGCCCTCCATTTTTAAAAAGAATTTATTCTATTTGTTACAGCAACATCGTTACCCCTAAGACTTCAGTGAAACTCAATAGAAAGTAAACAGCTTGCATTAAAATACTCTATCAAAGTTATTGATAGTTAGTTGCACCTTCATCCATCTGTTTCCCCCCCCCCATCGCTTTGACAAGATGACCTTGTTCTCCTTGTGTGTTCAGTATTGATGTCATGACTGAGAAATGACTTCTCAGTGCTTCTACTGATAACAAAATAAATAGGTTGTGTGTGTATGTGTGTGTGTGTTGTCTGGAAGGTAAACAGCTTTTTTAAAAAAAGAGTGTAGCTAAAAAGGAATGAAGGGGTAGGTGAACAGGAATGGATATATTATTGGAACGAGAAATGTAGGAGCCTAAAAAAAAAAAAGGATGGCTGTAATTGCCAAATCAGCTAACTTTTAAGCGGGGTTAAAAAACAAACACACACAAATTGTTGGGTAGAGAGATTCCCTACTTTAAGAATTTAAAGAGAAGCAGCACTTAACCTCCCGTTTGAAAAGCCTCGGAGCAATCAAATAATTCTTTTTGCATGCAATTATCCAATACAAAGAGAGAAACAATAAATAAAATATTACAAGTCGATCGCTGACATAGAGGAGGTTTAGTGTAATATTATCGGATAGCCACATGTGTAAAAGAGGATCATGTAAGCAAAGTGGGGGAAGAGAGGAGGGGGGAAGAGATTAAAAAATGCACTTCGACCATTCGTTCTGCCAAGAATCACAAAACAATGAAGTGAATCAAGTGAGTGGTATCAAAGTTACTGGGGTCCAAAACACATCACTATCCAGCAATGTGCTTTAAATTAACGACAGACATTTCAAAGGTTAAGAGGGCTGTTTCTTAGGCAGAGAGCAGAACAAAGACGCTGGGAGATGGAGGGAAAAAAAATAGCAAGCCTTTATTGCTTAAAACGCTAGATTTTGCTACACTTTACTCGGATAAAAACTTCTTAACCAAGCCAATAAAATGTGCAAGAAAAGGGTTGAGTTGTTTCTGCAGAGAGTGTTCCAAGGCGGTGTTTTTTCCCTCTGGAGAGCGTATCTAAGAAACTTACTGACTGTGTTCATACAACTAAGCCAGTTAAGGACTGAGAGGCTGAGACTGCATTCCTACAACCTGCTCAGTTTAGTTAACTGCTACCCATTGATGGTGACTGGCATAGGTTGTTCTGCGAACCCAGCCAGTTTGGTTAGTTCATGGTCCAGGGTATCACGGAGTTCATTCAGTAGTCAGGTTAAAAGGGTTGGGTGAATGCAGTCCTGGCATGGTCTGAGAAATCAGAGAATCCTGTGGGAATGGCTTTACAACCATGAGAGGGTTAAGCTTTGTGAGATGAGGCATTTCTTGGTCCTGTGAGATCTGGGGGCTTTATAGAGAAAAGAGAGGATACAATTTGAAGCCCCAGGCTCCACTCCACTCCTGAAGCCATGGGCCTACAGGGACCCTCCCTCAATTGTCACTGAATTGTAATTATTAATGTACTAGTGGGGGGAAGGGAGCCAGCTTGGTGTGGTGGAGAAGGCACCAGGCTAGAAAGCAGGAGACCACAAGTTCTAGTCCCGCCTTAGGCACGAAGCCAGCTGGGTGACCTTGGGCCAGACCCTCTCTCTCAGGCCTAGGAAGGAGGCAATGGCAAACCACTTCCAAAAACCAGGCCAAGAAAACTAGAGGAACTAGTCCAGGCATCTCCAGGAGTCAACACTGACTTGAAGGTGCGCACACACACACGCACACACACACACACAGACAGAGGGGGGGAAATGATTAAGCAACTCAGGAATAGCATTCAATTCCATTCCAGGTTAATTTAAATTGAACCAGTCTGAACTAACTTTAGTTTCTGTTCTGACCCACTTATTCTGGTTCTATCAGGTGCTGGGAATATGCCCCTGGCATGCCAGTCCAAAACTTTACCCCCAAAGAGCACGTACTGTCCTGATATAAACTCTATCTAACCTCAGTTGCACTATATAGCTTAGCGCCCTCTCCATGCAGATTATCCCAAGCAATGATTAAGCAATATCTTGTGGGACAGAAGGTTTTTTTTCCTTTTTTTTCCCTTTCTTTTTGCTGGAGATCTACATTGCAATCCTTAGAGCATTGCACTAGGAATATGAAAACAATTCACACATGCTATAATTCTCTCAACTTGCTAGGAGATAAGATGACTATGGTGGCTGAGACAAACAGCCCAATTGCCTTGAGTGGGTAAGAGGTAAGAATAATGATTCCTTCTTCTACAATTTTCTAGTTTGGGGATGAATGAGTGATTACTTCTTTATCATAAATTAAAGTAAACTATATTATATAAAACTGATGCAACAATTCAAGACTGGGGTCTATATTGTTCTTGTTGGCAACTGTGCACCTATTCCTTGATTTATTGAAAGGGATCTTGCTATGGAAATAGGTTGTTGAGTGTGCAAGTCATGTACAATGCTCAAGTGGACCTCGCTGAAGGTCTTTGCATAGATGGGAAAGTGCGTTACCATCTTGAGTTACTGGCTGTTGCCGGTAAGTAGTTGCACATGACTACAATTGGATTATGGCCAAAATAATTGGGATTAGGGTCTTCATACAAATATAGGGCAGGGTTACATTTTGCTTATACATGTGGCTATGATGTGGCTATGAAAATGCCATCTCTATAGCACAAAGAGCCCGGGAATCTGTTCCTCCAGATTCCAGACTGCTAGAACATTATAAAATATAGACATTACCACATCTCAGTTTTTATGATTCTGCTCAATAAAGCATTAGGCAGATGTTTACCTGCTGTTAAGAACTGGAGTCTTATAAGCTTCCATACATTTTTTTTTTTGAACGCAGAAGACTGAGACCATATTTGTGGTTAACATCAAACAATTAGAACAACATTTTAGAAACCCACCAGTAGCATTTTTTTTTAGTGAAGAAAAGCATTTGATACTAATTATGTAAGGAATACTGAAAGAGGAACTCAAGATATCTTTTTGTGAACTAAAAACACAGCATCAGTAACAGATCCAAAGACGCAAATGAAAGTTGACTCCAAGTCTAAGCCCTCTTTGTTTTCTTGTTTTGCATCCACAAGACGTGCTAAGGTCCCCAAGCTGATTAGATGGGACACTTTGTGAACTTGACACATGTGAAACTATCTCTCTGATTGCTGCTGAAGATTTCTTCATTTCCAAAGTGTTTAATTTTCCATAAATCAGCTCTGCAGGGTGTGGATAAACCTATGGATGGATGCTGGAATGCAGGAGTGATGGCAGCATCCATGGAGGAGGCATTGAAATTGGCAAAGAAAGTAGAGATGCTTATGTTGCCAGCTCTGTCGACCTGCCATCTTGCCTATTTTGACACCTCCTGAAGTGTAAAAAGCCTTTTCACAGCATGGGGGAACACACTGAACATCTGGGAGGAGGAGGACTGTAAAGGGCAAGCTGATGGTGCAAATGGGCTTGTGCACCATTTTTCTGCTTTTTCCTGGATATTTGGGGGCAGGACTTTTCTGCATATGGCCTCCATTTAACATGATCTCTAGGTTTTCCTATGCAAAATGGAAGGGTGCTGCTGACTTTTGACAGTCATGTTGCAAGGAGCTCCCAGAGCCACACCAAAATAGTCTGGTTGGGTATCTGTGGTTCTGGGACCACATCTTGCCCCTCACTGCCATCTTGGGGCAGTCACAGTTCTGGGGCAGTCAGAACTGATTTCTTAATGGCCCCCAACCTGGTGCCTTTGATGAGTTGTAAGAAGGACAGAATGTTGGTGAGCTGGAGAAGTTTGCCACTTGGAAGGGCGAGGACAACCAAGGGAGTCTTGGATAAAATAAGGTCTAGAATGCCTACAATGAAGGAAAATGCAAAACTAAGCGCCTCTATTTTGGCAGAAATGACATCCTTCATATGGGATAGTTGGGACAAAGTCCTGCAATGCCGATGTCAGGAAGGCTACCTTTAGCACTTTGAAAAGCAAAGCTTGGAAGTTTTTGGTTTCTTAAAAAGCTTACCTGATCATTATCGTCTTCATCACTGCTGAGTTTCAGATCATCTTCAAGCATTCTTTGCAGGGGAAAGAGAAAAAGAAACAGAGATAGCAAAATTATGCAAAGCAGGCCTCGTTGTAGATTTTCAAGAGAGGATAAGACCAGGAGAATTCTACTGAATGCACTTCATGCCGGCCTTTCTCAACCCAGGAACCTCCTGTAAGTAAGTCCCAATCAGGAGTGGAGTTACACATGATGGAGCAGTGGAAACAGGTCCATCATCAACATCTGGGCTACTCTAGACATCTGGAGCTTTCTCAGGTTGATGCTGACCAGTAGAACATCTTTCCTTCAGGCCTAACCTCACAGCCCTTGATGTTCACTAGATAACTTGTACTTTAAAATGGCATTGTTCCTTTCTTCACCAAGATGGTCCTTGGTCCCAAATACCCTCATAGCAATATGATTGAGCGAGACTTAAAGTGGAAAGTGCACAGGGTTGGCAAACTGGCGTTTTGCCTTTTGTGGGTATTGATCATGTAGAAACCATTACTTCCCAACAAAAGTAATAAACACTCATCATTATCTAAAGCCAGAACGCCTCATACAATATTTAGTCCAGGGTCTGCTGGTACCCCCACAGCTTGTTGCTCTTGTTGTCTCCAGAGCCTCTTTCACCACCCCAACAAATTTTGGGTGGGAAGCATATTGCAAGCATTCAGATAGGTCTACCACCTTCTAAAACTCAAAGAAAAATACATAACTCTCCCATTTAGGAAAAAATAGAGAATTCCTGGTTTTCCTGTATGTATAACTTCCTTTTTTTTTTTTTTTTTTTGCATGATTGCCCCACCATTGTGATCCTCACACCTCCCAAATAATTGTTGCTAACAAAACGTTTCCATCATTACTGGTCTAAAATCATCCATGAATTTGAGGATGTACATGTGTCAAACATAGGTTGGTCATATGATTAATCCTTTTAAATATACTTCATCAGATAGTAGCTCAAAATCATCATCATCATCATCATCATTATCATCATCATCATCATCATCATCATCATCATCATCATCATCATCATCATCATCATCTTAGTGGCTGCAGTAAAGCCAGTCAAACAGATTTGCTGACGGGACTTTCTCCTATAAACAACACCATGATACGATTGCAACAATTAACCATTAGGTCGAAAGTAAGCTAGGGAAAGTTTTGCAAAATGAGATCAAAATGTGGTGGGATTTCAAAATTCAAACTGATAAGCATTAGAACATGATACACCAGGCATTGCTGTTATAGAAAAGAAGTGTTTCATTGATGTGGCAATAATTGGAGACATCAAATTGATGAAAAACCAACTGAAGAAAACATCAAAATATCAGGACTTACAAATTGAGGCTGAAAGATTTGGGAGGAAAAAAAAATCCACTGGCATACCAATTGTAATTGGACCTCTTGGTGCAAATATTCATCAAATATTTAGAAATCTTAAACTTACTAGACTTGACACAACTAAATTTGCTAAAGGCTACCCTACTTGTAACAGTATACATTTTATGGAGATGATACCTCCATGAACTAAGATTTCAGACTAAGTACTGAATCACTGGAGTCAACACCCAGTCAATTAGACTGTGATATTCATTTGGATCACAACAACCACCGCTCTCCAGCTCCACAGTGTTCAACCTCTCTGCTTACTTGTGAAATGTGCAAGACAGAACATTAGCCAGTTCGTAAGTCATTCATCTTTCGTGACCTCTGTTGTTAGGAGGCTCAGCTGCTACAGAATATCTAGACCTGAAACAACTGATCATTAACCTCCTAATCAATGACAGATGCTTCTGTCAAGTATAAATCTGTAAATAGGGTTGAGACTGGAGATCTCTTTTCCCCCATCCTTTCAAACAAGAAACCTTTAGGAAATATTAATTGTTAACTGTTTGGATTCTGAGGCTGAAAAACGGGTGCTTGAAACTTGTTTATCTAATTGCCATCTTTGTTGCTTGAGTGGGATAGGTTGCCTGTGATGTTCATGGCAACAGATCACGGAGCACTATTTACCCTGGATTCTTATCAGCATGGTACATTACACTCTTCTCAAAGGCCAAGATGCCTTCAAGATTCAGTTACAAAAACAGCACCTAAATCACAGGCTACATGGGAATGAGTATCAACATTAGTGCCATCCAAAACCAACCCTTCCACCCTTCCTTCCACCCTTCCTTCCACCCTTCCTTCCACCCTTCCTTCCACCCTTCCTTCCACCCTTCCTTCCTTCCTTCCTTCCTTCCTTCCTTCCTTCCTTCCTTCCTTCCTTCCTTCCTTCCTTCCTTCTCTCTCTCTCTCTCTTTCTCTCCTTCCCTCTCTCTCTCTCTCTTTCTCCCTTTATGCAAAACTTCTGGCATTTCAAAGGAAACCTTTAATGAATCTATTTGGGTTGCTAAAACTATAGAGATCTAAGAAAGGAAATGATTAAAAAAAAAGCCTGAAGGATTTTATTTCTTCATTTCATGCACATTTTTATTCACTTAATGTACTAAACATCCTTTCTTGACAAAGAAAACATGGAAAATGGAAAGAACAGGAAAAAGAGTAAAGGATGATTAATTAAGCACAGCCGAAAAGAGCTGGTGGAGAGCTGTTCTTAAATTGGCAAAAGGCTTGGCAGATAAAACTGGCCCAAGGAATTTTTCTGTCTGAGGTGCCGGGGCATCTACCGTAGTGGGGGCAGTGGGGGGACGAAGAAAGGGGAGGGCTGTCAAAAAATAAAATAAAATAAAATTGAGTGTTGAGTTTTCCTTGTCTCTCTCTTTTTTCTTTCCTTAGTCAGCACTACTTAATAAAGAATGCAGCTCCTTCCTCTGTCTTCTGGTTCATTAATTTAACTAATCCAGAACTCAACCAGAAGGAGGTGGCAGAGTTTGGTGGCATTTGGAATAATTAAAAGTGAACTGAATAAGATATTGATAGAATCTGCTTTACTGCTGGACGAGTTTGTCTATGGGGCTGGAGAGGCTTCTCCATACTAATCAGGATTAATTTGATAGAGGGAAATGGGTACCTATTAAGTATAACAATATCACGTGCGTTGGGGAAAACCTGGAACTACAGAGGCTTTGCATCCAGATGAGAAATTTGGTGGATCTTTTATTTATTTGATTTATATCCTGCTTCAGGGCAGGGTATATAGTGTTTCCTTCTTCCATTTTCCCCAGAACAACAACCCTTTGAAGGAGGTTAAGTTGAGAGAGAAAGAAAACTCACCCAATGAACTTCCGTGATTGATGATGAACTTAACCTGGATTTTTGTGGTGCCAGTCCAACCCCTTAAGCGCTCTGTTGTCAAGATCCAATGCAATGCCTGTTTTTTCAGTCTAGGAATCCTTAGGCTATGGAACAGTGGTTCTGAATTTCTGCTGTACGTACATCACAAAATCACAACTGGGGTCTGCAACAAAATGTTGTACTACATTTTCTCGTCTCAACAAGAGCGCTCCTGGTTATTGTTCCAGTCCATCTGTTAACCCGCTCCAATTCAAAGGGATTCAAAGGGAGGCTGTTTTTGTCTTATTTTTGAGCAGTCTAGGGCCTAATGGTTTGACTGTGCATTTCCCTGAAAAACAGTGGGAAAATGCACCATTTTGGAGGAACTGAACCATGGCTATCTGAGGGCGACAAATGATTCCAGGATAGAACACTGTTTCAAGGTAGTCTAGGGAAAGGCTGAAGAGAAGCGAAGACTTTTGGGAGTTTCTTGAAATTCAGCTGCATCCCCCCCCTCCCCGATCCAAATGATGATACAATCCATGTGTTAGCAATGGCATCACCCCAGAGTTTAAAGCATTTGCTAGATATATTAAAGGAAAAGTGAACGCAGGCAGCAAGGCTAAATGAAAAATGAAAACAACCCGCTTCCTAAAGTGATCTCTGAGGATATTAAGAATTCACTTCATTTTCTATTCTTCTCTGACCCGACTGACATAATTATTGAAAAATGCAGGTAGTTGTTTGTCTTGTCATCCATAACAAATGCATCTGATCCCCTGAAGGGGGGAACCTCCCCTCCCAAACTCTAGCTGAGGGAGGACTTTCTGCTCTCATTATTAGGGCGATGCCATTTACCCCCGATTGTTTGCACATTCTCAATTTGCACCCTCCTGTCTTCCAGGGAGATGGGCATGAAAGCAGTTAATCGATCTACAAGGATTTGCTAAAATTTGTTTTGTGACAGCCTTGAATTTATACCCTTAGGGCATGCTGAAGATATGGAAGGATAGGAGCTGATTTGGGAAGGGGGCTGAACAGGAGGGAAGGAAGGAAGGAAGGAAGGAAGGAAGGAAGGAAGGAAGGAAGGAAGGAAGGAAGGAAGGAAGGAGAGAGAGAGAGAGAGAGAGAGAAAGAGAGAAAGAGAGAAAGAGAGAGAGAGAGAGAGAGAGAGAGAGAAAGAAAGAAAGAAAGAAAGAAAGAAAGAAAGAAAGAAAGAAAGAAAGAAAGAAAGAAAGAAAGAAAGGCTAAAGCTGGGCTTTTCCCTCTTTGAAATATCACCCCAACCTGTTGGTTATATTTCACATTTTCACAGATCTCTAACTAGTGCCTAGAGAGCCAGTTTGGTGTAGTGGTTAAGGCACCATGCTTGAAATCAAGAGACCACCTTAGGCATGAAGCCAGCTGGGTGGCCTTGGGCCAGTCCCTCGCTCTCAGCCCTAGGAAGGAGGCAAGGGCAAGCCACTTCTGAAAAACCTTGCCAAGAAAACTGCAAGGACTTGTCGAGATGGTCGCTAGGAGTCAACACAGACACAAGGCACACACACAATGACTAGTGCCTAATTATGAGCAGTGTGTTACTTCTTCACTTTCGCAGAGCTAAGCATAAAACTTTCTGTTGGGCCATCTAAGCACATGCAGGCTGATATTCTCTCAGTGTCTGGAAAATCAACTCTTTTTGCCAACACTTATCCTTCAGCTTTCATACCTCTCCAAATTTTCCAAGGTAGAATGGATTTGGCTGATTGGAAGGTACCTACCCAACCAAGTAGTTAATAAAATGTTTTTCTTCTAAAAGAAAAATCCTAAAATTATGCCTAATTTATGGGAAAGTATATTAAATCCATCTAAATTTCATTGCATGTGTTTCAGTTTGCAAACTGTTGGGATATAGGCTGTATCATAGAATCATAGAACTGGACGGTTGGAAGCTACCGCAAGGATTATCTAGTCATTAATGACTGAACATGTGCAAAATTGATGTGAATTAATCATGTTAACCAATTTAAATGTAATTCGTTGAATGGTAGGACTGGATTTTGGATTATACAAAACAATCAACAACAATTTAAGCCATTGTGAAAATGGAAAATGTATTTGATGAATATGGCTGCTATTAAAAAAAAAACATTTACCAGATAAATGTAATATATAAGTATTTATATACGCATGCTTTCTGTTTCCCACAGCTATTTCCTTCAAGAATTTCATAAAACTAGGGGAGGAGAGGAGATCCTTGCCTTGAAATCTCAGAAGAAATGGCAGAGGAATTCTAAGGAGAAAGACAACCTTCTAAATCATGAAACGTGAGAGTCACCCATTGACCAAAACGTTCAAGCCATTTTTTAAACATTTCCTTGGAGATTTTCTATATTACCATGTGGTCAAAAAAAGAAAGAAACTCTCCAGAGGGAAATGGAAGTTACAAGCATAATTTAACCTGCTAGTCAGGATCACTGTGAGGGATTTTATATATGTGTGTATTTGATGAATTTTAAAATTCATTTTCTCCCCTCCTCTGTTTCATTATCATTCCTTCTTTTTTTGTGTATTAACTATCTTATTATTGAGGGGTGTGTGTGTGTGTGTGTGTGTGTGTGTATAACTTAGGGAATTTTGATCCAGAAAAGACAAACTGTGCGTGGAATGTAATATTGGCTCTTTTCGCCTGGAAACGCACCTTACACATGAAATTCAACTCAGAAGATTTGATAAGAAAGACTGCCAAGGCAATTCTATTTACCGATTTATTTGTGAAGTATTCTATTTCTGAGCCTTTTTTTCAAGACAACCGTCTTCTGAAGAGACTTTTCTACCTTAAGTGGGCATGCTTCTAGAGAAAAGGTATTTTTTTGGTTCACGCTTTGATTGACCCATTTGAAAGACGGGGTCTAGCAAAGTGAATTCAAGGAAGCTTCAAAGGTGGCAAAGAACGTTCTCTGATCCCACCCAGTTTCAGAAGATGATTCTTTCTTTGGCAAATTGATTGGTGGGAGATCTTATGTTGCTAAGAAACATTCCATTCTGTGTTGTCACACTCAATCTGCCTTAGCACCATATCAGTAATTAGTGTAATTACAGCTGGTGAGAGGGATGTAACCCCTGTGGTTATCTATTAGGTACCTCACAATCAGAGAGCATTTCATTACTCATTTCTCCATATTATCTCCCAATTTCAACAGGATTAAGCAAAATGAATTCTCCAAGAAATGTCTTAATCTAGATGCCCAGTAATTTCCACCTTTTTAAAATAACGATTTGAACGATACTGTCCCCCACCCTACCCCCAAATGAATGCACACCTTCAGTAGAATACAGCTCCCTTTTGGCTCCTCTGCCACAGTCATGATTAAAAGTAGTGTTCAGAAGTATATATTGGGGAAGTAAGTTTGCAGAATGAAATGGAGACATTAAGTTAGGTACAGAAAGGATCATGAATTTTCATGTAGGCTTCTCAAGGCATTCACAGAGATACGGAAAAAGGATGGACTGAATGTCCAATATGTAGGTTTGTTCAAAGTTGCTTCTGATTCTATTTAATTGATTTTGCATTATGTTAGGTTGGTAGCACACATATTGTGTCCATATGAAAGTGAGATTTTCCTCTTTTCCCCTCTGCTATTTTGCATTTTATTTACTTCTTCAACCCACCCACCCACATGCTTACTTAATGGAATTATTGTTGAGTCAGAAGCAGAACTGGATCTTAGGTTTTTTTTTCTTTCTGCTCTGTGTGAGAGGACCAAGTTGGCATTTGGCCACTATATCATCACTCTCCATTAGCAGTAAGTATAGTTAAAGTTGTTGTACAATTTTGCAGAGAATTTTAAGATGTCATTCCCTTCTTTCCCCATAATGCATAAAACGTGGAGCTCCTATCAAAGCAAATCCAACACTTTGAATCATCGTTCATAAAATCTCTCAAGAAGATTGTGGAGTCCTTTTTAGCACATGTTCTCTCTCTCTCTCTCTCTCTCTCTCTCTCTCTCTCTTTTTCCCCCTTTTCGGAATTTTTATCCCATCTTTATTATTTTTTATAAATAACTCAAGGCGGCGAACATACCTAGTACTCCTTCCTCCTCCTGTTTCCCCCACAACAACAACCCTGTGAGGTGAGTTGGGCTGAGACAGAGGGACTGGCCCAAAGTCACCCAGATGTCTTCATGCCTCAGGCAGGACTAGAACTCACTGACATCGGTGACTCCTACAAGGTCCCGTGTGAAAACAAGGTCTTTCATTCAGTGATTGTCCTGGATCCAATGACAGGTCCTGTCTTAACAGTGAGTAGGGACTCAAGGACAATTTAGAACTTCTTTGGGCATAGATTGATTTATATGGAATCAGTTGGCACTAGCATAGTCAATTCATAAAGTATAAGTTGCAAGGCAATCTTGGCTAACTCTTCCAGGACCTTGGATAGCTCCATAAGCTCTCAACTTGTTCCAACTTTAGTGTGACTAACAATAGTGAGACTAACTTCCACCCAGCCCTGGGCCTTATATGTAAGTCAATCGTTTCACATTATTACACAGCTGTCCCCACCTTTGAGTTCTGTCCTCCTATGTTGCCAGCCAGTGCTGCCTCCAGCTGGCCAAAAGGACATAAGAAACACCAGCCGGCTATCTGTTCTTCCCTCATCCACATTCTTCCCCCTCTGTGTTTTTGCTTCACCGAGGGAGAAAAAAAACCCAAAAGGTTGTTGTGCAAAAGGAGTGGCAAAATTGATCCTTGGATCAGCTAGTGAAGAAGGGGGAATGATGAGAAAGCTCTACGGTGCCTTGGCTGTAAAAGAGAAGAAAAGGAATCCCTAAAGCTGGAAGAACCACCAGTGAGAAACTTCTTGTCTCAAAGCTCCAGAAATTTGCTTTTCTTTTTTCTGAGCCAACTGGTCCAGCTTCCCAACATGCATACAAGCCCACAGTTTCATGGGAACGCAGGGGCAGCACCCCTTTCAGATCAGCACAACTTCTATCCAGGGAAGCAGCCTTAGAGCAATCTTCCATAGCCTAAAGTCCTTCAAAGAGAATAGGGCTAACAGAATTTCCAGCCAGTGTGGAAAATGAGCTCTAGTTTCACCCATCAGGAGGGTTCCTAGTTGCAGACAGGTGGCTTAGATGCTTGCAGACACCTTGTAAATCAAGCCCAGTTGCAATTTCACACACCCAGGAGTTTCCCTCTGTTGTGCCCACAAATATGCTTACTATCTGGCAGCCCTTTAGCTCTGAGGCCTTCTAGTGGACCCTCCAGGATCTTTAGGAAGAAGATGACCATGGATGGCTGGTTGGTCAGGTGGAAATAAGAAAAGGTTCTTCCACTGACCCCAAATCTACGTATGAAGCTGAGCATTATGCATGAATGTTATTCAAGTTGTTTGGGAGGAAAATTCATCCTCAGTATTAAATAACTAATAACAGCTGATTGTTTGATACTATTTCATACTACTGCATCAAGTTTAGCTTTGGGTGTTTGGTTTGAAAAAGGATGTCAGAAGAAGTTGAATCTTACCGTTTCTCATTTCCTTTGCTCCTCTCAGGGTGAGCCTAACTGGATTATGGCATGAATTGGGGAAGAGAGAGGTAGATATTCCCATACCCTGGGAGAAGAGCCATTCCCAACAGGGAGGAGACTGAGACCAGAACCACAATGTCCACAACAAAACAACATTGCATCTGTTTCTGCTGAGGAGAAGCCTTACGGGAAGGTGGATTATGGGCTCCTCTGATCAGTGGCAGATTTTCCATTGCTGACTCACCCTTACTGGTAACTGGACCTTTATGAATTTCTAGGTATGACACCTCCTTCTGCTCTTTGGTTCATTTCCAAATCAACAAGTGCACCCAACACACAATCAACAAAACCAATCAGACTGATGGGCTTACTTTTCTTTCTAGACCCAGAAGGCTCCTTGAGGCAAATTACAGGGTGTTGCCATGGTTAGCCAGCATTTTGGCTTTTTTGCTTTAAACAAGAGATCCCACAGAAGTCTTCAATAGTTTCCAGAATGGTTGGCAAGGAGGGTGTGTGTTTGAGAAGCTCAAATTCCAAAAGCCCTTGGGATATATAAACCTAATTGTGCAGTTCTCTGGATGAAGACCTATGTTTCCCACCACTTGGGAATACTCAGATGGGAGGCTGATAAGGAAGATCAGGTTGGATTGGGAAGTCAACAATCAACCTAGATGGAGCCAATGGCAGAATCACTTCCAAAGTCTAGCCAAGAAATCACCAATTGTCAAGTTTAAGGGTTTCAAGCAAGCAGAACTAAGATTGCAACCTTGAAGTCAGCCCACCCACCTTTGGAGATTTTTTTTTAAAAAAGCAATCTTATTTACATGCACAGTAACTGCTTTACCAGATAGTCAAACATGTCAACACTTTCTAGGTAATGTCATAAAGATTGAAAAAAAAAAGAAGGGCAGGAAATTATATTTGTGTACGGAAATTGCAATGTGAGATTAATGGCATTTTCTTAATTCTCAGCCTCACCTTAAGGCACTGGATTGATGCAAACGATTGAACAAAATTGGAACACCAATACTTTTTCTTCGAGGAAATGGGAGCTGGATAAAATTGGGTTCATAATAAGCGAAGGTGGACACTGCATGCTAAAATAGTGCCAGAAGGATAGCTTTATGTTGCTTTTACTTCTACTTGTTAACCTTGCTAAGCCTTGAGAAATTACAATGCTCTGAGCAGGACATATACGGTGGAACTGAGAGGGACACCAGAGTATCCAGTATATTGGACTGAGACATTGAATCCCCAGAACTGACTCTAAAAAGTGCAACATTGGCAACCCTCAGCTGACAAGCTTTTGTGCCCATAAGGAAGACTTGATGGACTGTCCAGATTTTCTGATTCATAACTTCTTATCAATAGCCTTCGAGGCTGAGTGATGCAAAAGACGGTGTCTGCTCAAGGCTTAAGGAGAGACGAGGATCCTTTGTCTAGAGCTCCCTATGAGAGAGCACTGAAATTTGGCGACAAACCACTGACAAAGGAAGCATGATGTCCCGTCAAGTTTTAGAAGTAAAACAATAACGACAGATTGTTCGGTTGAGTACAAAATGCAGATAGATAGATGATAGATAGCTGGATCATTAAAATGCTATCGATGCATTAATGGAGCAGAATGCTGTGCTATTAAAGTGAAGAGAAAAGAGACAGGATCTGTGCTGCTCCACGTGTCCCTAAGGAGTGACCTGGACAAGTGAACTTCCATCAGGATGGACCGTACAGCGAAGAACAACCTAGCCGTGCATTTGAGAGGAATCAACATGTTGGTATGGATTCTCCTGAGTTCACAGAGATGAATAGGTCTCCTTATTCTACTTTCTCACTGTAATGGTGCTGTTCAAATATAGTTTGACATGAATGGATTTAAACCATAATATTTTCATCCTGATTTATTTCTTTCCGTGGCAAGCTTAACGAGGTGGATTAGTTTGTGAAAGCCTTGCTGACTAAGTGTGAATTCATCTTGGTAATCATTGATCCCATGTGTAAAAGGGATTCCCCTTCAATACACCCTGTAGCTTCAGAATGTGGATGATGATGATGATGATAATAATAATAATAATAGCAGCAGCATCCTTCTGTTGTATTTGTAGGCTTATTTATTTATTGTCCAGGACCAAGTCACAACATTTAAAATACAGCACCTCATTAATACTTGCATATGTAATAATACATATAAGAGGAGGAAACCCTATAAAATTAGCAATTCATTGGAGGCACCAAACGATCTGTAGGCTGACAACTTGTTCACTGCTTTTGTAAGCTACATCATCATGCATTACTGTATTTAGGAACAGCATATGAATTCATTTGAGCAGAAGCCCAAGTGAAAATAAGTTTTGGGCCACTTTGATCTGGAGGCAAGACTAGACCATCTATGATAAACAGGGATCACAAGGAGTGATCCTACAGATTTTGTTCGGTCGAAATTCCCATCATCCCAGACGGTCATAATGGCTAAGACTGATGGGAGGTGGAATCCAAGCAAATGTGGTTAGATATCGACTGCCATTTCTATTATGCTAGGACATTAAACAACATATTGTACGCTGCATTTGTTTAGGTTTGGCTTAGCTAGATGAGTGGAATCAGGCATTGTGGTTTAATCAACAAATATGGTTTAACCAATCCATAGCTTGGAGCAATGAATTGATTCTCTCCTGTCAATCTGTCTAAGATAAAATTGACTTGGCGTTTGTAGCATAGTTTGCCAGAGAATAAGCAATAATTGCACAAGGAATACAATCCCCTACTTTCCCCTACGTAATGTGAAAATAAAATAAACATGCAAAGAGATAAATGAAAACATATTTCTTTGGCTTTTTTAGGGCATGTTTTTTATTTTGAGACTTGCTTTCTTTGGCAGGCTCCACAAATGTAATACTGCTTGATAACCTGATTGAAAAATTAGATCCTATTGTTTTATAAGGGGTTCCAGGCTGTCTGGGTAAATTTTACCCCGAAGAAACAGAGCAGGGCTTGAATTTCCCCAGGCAATTCAAACATTTTTTTTTTTAAAGAAAATGTAGTTGGCTATAGCCCCAGGTTTGTCCTGCTTAGAATCCAGAATTTTCTTCGCTGTTTTGAATTATGGTTCTGAAGTAAAATCACATCCCTGTGTTAAACATGTCTCAGGATATATTTAACTGTTACAATATATTCTGCAAAATTAAGAGTTTGAATACCCCCCCCCACTCCAACCCCTATTTGGGCTTCAGGTTCAACGCCATCCATCCATCCATCCATCCATCCATCCATCCATCCATCCATCCATCCATCCATCCATCCATCCATCCATCATCTATCTATCTATCTATCTATCTATCTATCTATCTATCTATCTATCTATCTATCTATCTATCTATCTATCTATCATACGCTCTTCACAAATAGCAACATATAATTGTCAAGGAGGAAACTGCATGCCAATTAAAACAGACAAAATGCAGACTACCAGCCTCATAATATTAGGGATTTCAAGGGATCAAGGGCTTCTCTGGGGATGGGGGTCAAAACAATCAAGATGGCAGCCCTTTGGTTGAAGCCCTGTCGCTTTTTTACCTGCACCACACATAAAACAGGGTGGGACTTCTCACCTGGTCAGGGGTGCCATCTTGACTTTTCTGACACCCCCCTCCCCCCTCCCTCCCCCCTCCCCGTTGTCCTTGAACAGTGTTGCAGCCATTTCTTACCTCAGGACTTTATATTATACTGTTGGGTAGCATATAGGAAAAGAAATCATTAGCAATACCCTGTCAAATGTTATCTTCATCCCCTGCTTTTCTCTTGGGGACTTTTTCCCTAGTGTGTGTGTGTGTGTGTGTGTATGGGGGGGGGCACGATCTAATTGTTTCCATGCTGGATTTTCTTAAAAATGACCCGATAGCTCAAAATAGATTGGCAGCTAAATCAGAGGTGAAGCTGCGTGATCTGCTTGGCCTTCTTTCCTAGCATGTTTTAGGGAGGTAGCCAAAAAATAAATAAATAAAAGTTATGTGGCCCTTTAAAGACTCATATTTGTTAAGATGCAAGCTTTGAGGAACTACTGCCCATTGCATTCTGAGGAATTGATAGAAACACCTTCCACCCCCATCACTGGAGGAAGGTAGTAAAAAAAAGAGAGCCAGTTGACCTAGTGGTGAAGGCCCCAGGCTAGAAAGCAGGAGATGGAGAGTTCTAGTCCCACCTTAGGCATGAAGCCATCTGGGTGACTTGGGGCCAGTCCCATTCTCTCAGCCCAACCTACCTCACAGGGTTGTTGTTGTGGGGAAAATACGAGGAGGAAGGAGTATTAGGTATGTTCACCACCTTCAGTTATTTATAAAAATAAGAAAGGCGGGATAAAAATAGCTAAAAAAACCGGGAGTTAGCAATGAAATGTAGAAGCTACAGACAATGATAATTACTGACAGACAATAGCCATTCAGAAAACAGCTGTTCCCTATGATGCAAACATTTTTGAACTGCATTCTTTCCTTGCATATAATTCTTAATTGAGCCACTGAAATGAGTCATGGAGGATAAAGCTACTGATGGCAATTATGACGGCTGTATATTGCCTCTAGAATCAGGGTCAACACACCTTTCAATATTCTGGGGACCAAAACAGGGGGGCCACTGTGCTCATCTCTGACTTATGGACTTTCCACAGATAATCTGTTTCATCTGCTCTGGGAAAACAATGCTAAACTCAGGAGGGCTCTTTTGAAGTTCTTCCCTTCCCTTCCCTTTTTATGGCTCAATTAAGCATTATGAAGATGCATTCTGGGAAGGCAAAATAATTCATCCATGGAACAGATTGGGTAGGCAAATACAGTAGTCCTCAACTTATGATCATTCATTTAATGACTGTTCAAAGTTACAATGGCATTGAAAAAAGTGACTTATGACTGGTCCTCGCACTTATGACCATTGCAGCATCCCTGTGGTCATATGATCAAAATTCAGGTGTTTGGCAACCAACATGTGTTTACGATGGTTGCAGCATCCTGGGGGCATGTGATCATCATTTGTGACCTTCCCAGTCAGCTTCTGACAAGCAAAATAAATGGAGAACCATGTGATTCACTTAACGACCATGGCAAAAAAGGTCAAAAAATTGGGCACAACTCCCTTAAAGAACGCATTGCTTAGCAATGAATGTTTTAGTCTGAATTGTGGTCATAAGTCAAGGACTACCTGTATTTCAAATAAAGGAGAGTGGCCAATTTTAAAAACAGCATCCTCCCTAGTAGCACAGATAAAGTGGTAGATGTATGCTCCATTAGATAGCACTATAAGGTTCAGTGAATCACAGGCAGTAAGGGCTGAGAGGGATCCTGGGGATCATGTAATCCAACCACTCATCCAAACCTTCACTGGAATCTTTTGGTCTGGGCAGAATGCATTGGGGGAATCCAGCTGACCCAAGGTTCATGGCTTAGTGTGATCTCTACATCCAGTCTGTGCACTCAAGGCATCATTGGGTTAGGGGAAATACAGCCAAGGGGAGTATAGGCTACAAGAAAAGATCCACTGCCTTCTTATATCTTGGAGAACATTCTAGAGCTTGGAGTTTTGGTTGCCTCTTTGCGGAACTCATGGCTTTCCCACAGCCTTGTAATGGACTTCCTAAAAAAGAAGATTCTCCTAACTAATCAGATGTGCAGATCCCAGCCAGGACTCTTCCACATCATTAACCCATGGAGATCATTTCTGAAGGACATCACAACATCCAGTCAAATGGGCTTTCCTTCTCTCAGCAACCATTTTTTGCTTCTTGATGACAGACAGTTTCCTCCATGGAGCCCTCTTCACTTTCAAGCTTGCCTTTTCAACAGCTTCCCCCAGTGTAGCATTCCCAGCCTTCCAAGGCATTCCAGGAAGTGCCATCCCCAAACCTTGGCAGAAGGCTGGCCATGAAAAGCTCTTCTCTGCTCTCAGGTTCAGCAAGGTCTCCAAGACCTAAAGGAGGAGCTGCCTAAAGGATTTGGCAGCCTCCAGTGTTGGCATGGCCCATTCTTTCTACAGCTGAGCAAAGAAATCCTTCTCCTCACTCAACATTGCAGACACTTCATTACATCTTACTACAGGAGGGGAAAACACAAATAAGTACACCATCTTCACATTTCCAGAATCAAAGAAGTCATTTCCAATGGATCGAGCTAGACCCATTGCTCTTCCTACAAGGGTTGGGAACCACCTTGGTTCCAGAAAAAGAATCGAGCCTCTTCTTGATTGTGGCTATTGCAAACTAAATAAAAGGTTCTCCCCAGCACTGGGAGATCATTTTGGTTTTTGATTGACCCCCTATCAGGGATGGGCTGTCTTGTCACCTGAGCGTTCATTTGACAGAGATAGCTACTATTGAGAACACGTGTCTTCGTTTCAAGCCATTTAACTTGCCTCTGTTTGACAGTGTCACAATAGTCATTTTCCATCCATAGAGAAATGGTGATTTAGTAGCAATGGATATGTGATAGAATTGCCCAATCTGTCACTCAGTCTTCTGTACGCTCTCTTGGCATAAAGTTCCTCCACAAAATGGTGAAGATGAAATGCAATATGAACACAGAGAATTCAACAGTTGGAAGGTACGTCAGAGGTCAACTAATCCAACCCCTCTTGATGCACCAACTGGGTGGCCTTCTACTCTCCAACCAGCAGAGCTTTTGCTGAGAAGAGAAAACAGAACTAAAAAATGGGATGAAGGACACGGGCCTTCTTTGTGGGTAGATACTGGCCAAAAAAGAAGCTATACTGATCAATTAAAAAAAAAAATTAAAAAACAGGAATACAATTTTGTTGCTTTCCCCCCCATTCCTTCTGCATTTATTCCATAAATAATGAGCAACTTTGAATGGAAATTCTAAGTAAATTAGAGCAAATCTTGGGTGTGATGCTTATTTTTCATTTTCTGTCCATGTTGACAAGAAAAGATATGGATAAATGAATAAGGAACTGCATTATTCTCTCTGGTGGAAGGTTATACATTTCTGAATTACACTTGACAAAGCATAAAATCTCACTGCAATTTTCACAAGAAAATGTTTGTAAACTGGGTTAAAATTTAAGGACATTGTCAAAGAAGGGAGGGAGGGAAGGAGGAAGGGGGCTTCCTTGTAGACCTTCAGTTTATCATAACTTTGAATAAATGTAGATAAATAAACCTGAATCACAATTAGGGATATAAGAGAATTCCATGAAGAATCCCTCAGGGAGAAGATTTGGACACATCCATAATAGAATGAATGTCAACAGGAACGTAATCTAGCTAGTATCTGTCCTTCTCGGATTAGGCAGTGGGCAACTTGAAAATCCATGTATTTAATTTTCAGAAAATCTCTGAGGTGGCTGAGTCTTTGGCTTTTTCTGAACAGAAATGCAGAAATATTTCCATCACTTTGGTATGGGGATTTTCCTTAGCGGCACTTCCTGAATTGACCATATGATACCTTGCATTGTATTTGCAAAAATATGGCAAAGATGTCTGTCTGTCTGTCTGTCTATCTATCATCATCTACCTCTGGTTTAAAAATTAGTGAACCCCAGCCTATACAAAATCTTATTCAGAAGTTGTCTGGTACTTTCTGAATTTTATAATACCTCATCTAGACTGGTTAGTTCCATCATTCCATGGAATCATTATCTTATTAAACAAGAGAGAAATTGCTCCGACCATATTATTGTCAACGGTGGCTAGACCCCCCCTAGGTTTCTCTCTTCATCGGAGTTCCCCACACCTCATCTTTTTCTTAGAAGGATTTATTTTAGAAATTATGATATTTCATGAAAAGCTTATATATTGTTTGGGGAAGAGGCGGCGAGCTTCTAATCTTGCGGCAGCTAACACAAAGCTTTATTTGATTTATTCAGCAATCTTTATAAATCTGCTTTTATGTTTTATTTGATTCCAGCCATTAGCCTGTGCGAGGAAGTAATGCTAAAATATACATCATATCAGCAATTCACTACACCGTACCACATTAATCTACATAAATCCAACCTGCTTGGAGGGTGTTTCAGGTTAACTTCACAACTCAGAAAGAGAGAGACGGAGAGATTACAGTAATTCTGCTTATGAGGTTTCTAGGAAAGTCACTTTTTTCCTCCTTAGCCACTGGCAGGAATACAAATGTTCTCAGCTTAAAAAAATGTTATGTTTAAATTAACTGCATCATCATTAACATGGTTTTATGTTTTCAATTTCAGAACGAGAAATTGCATATTACGCCTAGTATTTCCTCTGTAAGATTGATTTCCAGTTGGAGAATTGGAACGGGAAATCATTTGGCACAGAGTATACAGCTGAGAACCGGTTCCCTTGCAAATGTTGAAGTCTCTTGAAACAACAACAGCAGTAACAATATGGAAATTTAATTTCTCTTTAAGAAGCTGAAGGAGACTCACCATCAATACTGAAACACTGTTTTTAACATGGCTTTCTTTTCTTCTTTTAGTCAGTAAGGAAATTGGTGCTAGAAGCTTCATTTGGATTCTGTAACTGGGCAGTAATGTTTTTAGATATGGGAAAATTGTGAACTCTTCCTTCCTTCCTTCCTTCCTTCCTTCCTTCCTTCCTTCCTTCCTTCCTTCCTTCCTTCCTTCCTTCCTTCCTTCCTTCCTTCCTTCCTTCCTTCCTTCCTTCCTCCCTCCCTCCCTCCCTCCCTCCCTCCCTTGTAAATAATTCAGGCATGGGGAGGGCAAGGAATCCTTACTGGTGGGTAAAAAAAAATAGAGTTTCACGTTTCCATCTTTCTCCAGGACCTTTTCTCTTGTGCCTTGGAGGTTCTTGTTAGCATTACTGAAATCAGCCTTCCACTTTTTCAAAAGTTTGCTTGCCTTACAAAAGAGACATCCATTTCTCCCTGACTCCCAGAGAGCTTGAGAATTTCTTTTCATTTTCTTTTGATGCTGTTTTTAGCTGGCTTTATTGATGGAGGGGTCATACAGTCATGGAATGGTTGCTTTCTATCATTCTGAAGACACACACACATACACACATGTACACACACATACACACACACCTTGGTTACCCATACTTCTCAGTTTGATCATGAGACTGAAATGAATTGTGGGACGCAAGGGAGGTGGCAGAGTGCTGGATAGAGGATGCACAATGAAAGGCAGGATATCCCCCCCCATACCTAATTAAGGATGACAACCCCATCCCCCATCCATGACAGTTTCAAACAACAATTCTCTTCTACTCTGTGATGGAACGTCTAACAAAGCTGGGAAAGTGGAAAAGGAATCAGAATCATTGCAACAGAGACATCAGAGGAGGGGGGGAAGCATGAGATAAACACTCAGAGTAACTCTGCCTAATTAAGCTAGGTATAAAATGACCTGGAGAATAGCTTTGGGAGGTTTTCAAGACTGATCTCAAGCCTCCCAAGACTGGCAAACTCATGTCCATGTTCATTTCTTCAATACATAAGGCTGTCCAACTCCATCAGGCCTTTGGGTGGCATACAATATTTAAACAATTTGAAAAACAAAGAACAACAAACTCAGGAAACAGAAACCACTTGGAATTCTGGAACAATGTTTACTGCTAGGACGGTAATAGGATCTTGGGAGTCTCTCAAAGCCATTCTTCTGCTCAACCTATACCTAGTATTATTAAGGCAGAGTTGCTCTAGGTCTCTTTCTCGTGCTTCCCCCCTCCCTCTGCTGTCATGTCTCGTTTGCAACAGTCCTGATTTCTCCTATGCTTTCCCAGGATCTGTCAGACATTCCACCACATACAGAATGGGCACTTTTAAGCAGAAATGCATAAGCTTTTTTCTAAACTGTCAAGAGACAGTGGCTAGCCGTCAAACAGTTTGCATCTTGTAAATGGGGTTTTCTGATTCTCTTCCTACCTTTATAACTTCCAAATGCACCCATTCTTGCACAGAGGCTGCTCCTCCTTGCTCCAAAAAGAAGGGTAAATGAGGTATTTTCCTGCTATTAAAAATGCCCAGAGGAGAGACAAAGGCAAATACATTTTTCTTTTCTCCCCTTGACTCAAAGATGGTGCAGAGTAGGAGGATAAAAAACAAGGAAAGTTTGAACTGTAAGCCTGCAGTTATGGCTTACTCTACAGGGATATCAGGTCTCCTTATATTCTGCCCCTAATAGGTACATTTCCAGGAAGACCAGGCAATTT
This sequence comes from Python bivittatus, assembly GCF_059951505.1. NCBI lineage: Eukaryota > Metazoa > Chordata > Lepidosauria > Squamata > Pythonidae > Python > Python bivittatus. The sequence goes on from NW_028277094.1 coordinate 9,165,903, forward strand.
CTATGTGAACCGTCTTCTAGAAGATTCGAAACCCTTTATCACCTGTGCAGCAGCCAAACTCTGTTGCTGCAATGAAAATAAGGCATAACTGGTGACGGAAATAATCACTTCTGTTTTATCACTTTATGTTTAACTCACACTAGCTATCTTGTTTTAGATTATATATATTTTACTTCATAGTCTGTAATATTTTAGATTTACACTTGCACAAGTAATTAATGCCTCATTATAGCAGTGTCTGTCCCAATTTTGTGTGTTATTTTATCTTTGTTATGCTAGTATTTTATCTCAACTATTCAATTTTACTTTGGTGTTGTATTATTTTTTTTTGCTGGTCATTGACCAAAATAATAATAATAATAATAATAATAATAATAATAATAATAATAATGGCGGCATTTTTATGCTGTTCCTTTAGAAAAATAACTCCTCTGTCATTATATTCTGAGTAATATTTCAAATTTAGGTCACCAAAGTTCAGAGAAGAGTCAATTCATCAACCAGTTACTAGGAGCATAACAGTCTTAGTAGCTATTGCCACTTTGGTGTTCCTGGTCAAAATCAATGGAGGGCATAATTAATGAAAGGGTTGAGTGGGCACATGTCTGTTCCTGAGAAAGAATTCTTCCTTTAATTCATCTAATTATTACATTTCCCCCAATGGCCTACACACAATTTTCTCTGTAAAGTAACGGCTGCCAGTCTGAGTCCTTTGCACAAAAACTAGTTGGATAAAAGTGTTAAATGCACTTCAGTTAACAATGATTACAATAGCAGCAAATGAAGATGTGAGAAACGAAGTAAATGGAAGTAGCCCCAGACGGCTCTGAAACATTTCTCTATTGCCTTTCTAGCAACCGTTGTGGCCACCTTCCATTTAAAATAAGGGTCTATAGTTTAATAGACACAACCCAAAAGGAAAAAAAGAACACAGAAGGAAGAGGAAAATAAGCCATGGAGGTGGCTGGAGATGGGGGTGGCTTAATATGTGACATGTTTTCTTTAAAAAGCTCTGTAATATACAAAACCATATAATTTGTCCTCAGTTGCTATTCTCCACCACTCTTCATCTTCAGTGATGAAGAATTGAACCAGCTTTACCATATTTACAATCCTGATAATAACAGTTGGAACATTGACACAGATGTTTGTCCTATCCTTTACACGGTTTCTGCTGAATTCAACCTGATTGTTAATCTGACTCTGGATCCAGGACTGTGTATTCAACCTTTTCTTCACTATATTCCTCAGATCTGGACTCTATGAATCCAGATGGTGGACCTTTCAGGCATTGGGAGTTGGCTGAAAGACAGGTCATTCGACAAAGGAAGAAGGAATCTAGACCTGATTTGTAGCACTTGGATGATTGCTATCTGCTGTTCCTCAACATTTTAATTTTAATTAGGCATTGTTTGTTTATTTTGACAAAGTGATAAGAAAGACTTTTGAGCAAGATAGTCAATTTTGGGGGAAAGGGAATGGCTTCGTTTGTAATGTAATTGTCCAAGCTTTCTTTCATCTCCCCTTCCCAATTTTTCTCTTTTCCCTTTTTATTATTATCAAGATTAATAACCTTTAGGTGAGATGAAATTGCTAATCCCATGGTGTGTATATTTTTTGTTCTGTTAATTAGTTTAATTTTTTTTAACAAGCCATTCTCTTCTCTATCTTATCTCCTATACGACAGCTGAATATTGTATTTTAGGAAATCTCTCTCTCTCTCTCTCTCTCCCCCCCCCCCCCCATCTATTCACCCTGTTTGGTTTGTGTTAGAACATCCTGTCCTTAGGAGATCTCTTCTCACAGTGAAATTCCCAGAAGTATGAAAATGTACTATGCAATGCATGATTTGCTGATAATTTTTGTGAAGATATGCCAGGAGACCTATTTTAAGCTGTATGGATGGGTTTTAAAAGGTGGTCTTTCTGAAGCATAATGAGCAGGGTGGGTTTGATGTTCCTCTCTGCATTATGGAGACTGGGAGTACAGAACAAGTATTCAGATCCAGTATGGCTTGTAATGAGTTTGGATGGGAGACAGGGATTCCAATGGACTTGTGCAATCAACCAGAGCTTAAGTCCCGGTTCTAATGCCAGCCAGTGCTCCTAATAAAGAAGCAGGTAGAGATGACACCTATCTTTCAGCCCAGGATCACAGGCTGAAGATTGCTCAGGCTGTTTGAGGGTGCAGGCCCCTACATTTCAACAAAGCTATGCACTGAATTTGCCACTTGGTGGCCTGTTGTGGATCATTTATGTCAGTGTTGTCCAAACTTGGCCACTTTAAGATGAGTGGACTTGAAGTCCACTCATCTTAAAGTGGCCAAGTTTGGACAACACTGATTTATGTGATTTGGGCTGGAGAAGTTCATAACAAAAGATGGGATTTTGCTATATGCAGGTGGGTCTTCAATCTCTACTGCTGATCCGAAGAGTTTGGAGAATTAATTGGAACCATTAAGTTTTAGTGGTGGTCTGGGAAGAGGCTGGATGCTGCTCTGTAAGCAGACTAAACCAGTGTTTCTCAACCTCAGGAGCTTGAAGATGTGTGGACTTCAACTCCCAGAAGTCCCCAGCCAGAATTCTGGGAGTTGAAGCCCACACATCTTCAAGCTGCCAAGGTTGAGAAACACTGGTCTAAACAGTCAACTGCTCTTATTTTTACTTGGCAATTGTCTTTTAAAAAATGGTTTCTCTTTTCATTGGGGGGGGGGAACCAAACCAAAGCAGAAACTTTCGACAGCTGATCTCTCCTTTGCACAATTGCAGGGAGAGAGGGGAGAGAGGAGGGGGACAGGATTATTGATCCAGTAGATTCTAATAGCTCTCCAAGCCATTCCCATCCATCACTTGAATGCATATTCAATGAGCTTTAATCGGCAAATTTGTCACATTTGGAAGCCATTATGCTTTAATGGATTTATTGTGTTTGTTTAGTGGTTTTTTAAATATGATGCATGTACTCGGCTTTGCTTGCTGCATATTCAGTCTTTGGAATGGATGCTAAAATTGGAGCATAAGGCAAAATTACTGCTGGTATATAAACAACATGGTCTCTGGTGTGTTCCCATTGTTGTTTTTCAAACAAGCAAGAACACCATTCTAGAGCGAGGCGGTGGCTATATAAATAATTACAACATTTGGGAGGGGATTAAATCTAATGTGTATGTACAGGCTTAAATGTAGACAGAACATATGCTCAATCATGGATTGAGACACAAACAAACCATTTATGCTATTTCAAGAGTGTTATGCTGACATGGGGATTATTGTACATGTGTGTTGGAGGGAGGGAGGGAGAGAGAGAGCAGGACACTGATTTAACTAGTTCAGTCGCTTATGAAGTCTCTTGACGTCATCACTTTGCTGACACTGGACAGTCTCTGTTTGCCCTTTTACTTCTGTTACAGAAGGGCCAGGAGGATATTTCTACTTCTGGACATCCACTCAGCCTATGAGCTTCCTAGGCAGGCTGGACTGACAGCAGTAGCTGGACAGATAGACTGACAGACACAAGAGATCTAGTGTTGATTGTTATCTCGATACTGGCCATACTGGTTGGTGATGTCTCTAGCATTTCACATGAAGATCTTTCCCAATGCTCCTTGAAGACTGATCTTCTTAAGTTGTACAATTGCTTCAAACTCTTCATGTCCTGATGGACATCCTTTGGCCTGTGCTGTCTAATGGCTTCTTGGAATTCTTGTAAGCTCATATTTATCAATGAAAGTATTTTGCCACCTTGTCTTCTGTCAGTCTCTTTTTCAATTATCTTTGATTTTTTTTCAGGCATCAGAGTCTTCTCCAGTGACTCTCACCTTTGCATTATGGGTCCAAAATATTTAGTTTTAGCTTCCTTATTACTGCTTCCAGGGAGCTGTCTGGTTTTACTTCCCTTGGTAGTGAATGATTTGTTTTCTTCTTGCAGGCCAAGATATTTGCAACCATTTTCTCCAGCACCACTGTTCAGAGGCATTGATTTTTCTTCAGGTTTTCTGATGGTTCAGCTTTCACAGTGAAAGTGAAGATATTGAGTATTAAATCTGAGACTTTCTGTCTGTTGGGCAAACAGTCTGCCATTGAAAGAGATTGCCCAGTTCATAAAGCACATAAGAATGGTTGTCAACCAGGATCTTCAGCAACTAGGACAGTGGAATCATGTACTCCAACCTAGCTTCTTCAGGCAAATGGTTAGGAACATGAGACTGACAATCTCTGAATGCTTTCTGTGTCTTTTCTGACCTTGCACTCTAATCAGAGCCAAGTGGTAGGATTAAACACCATTTCTATTTATCCACAAAACTCACAACATAGACTAGGACATTGTGGGAATTAAAACAGCAGCTAGATTCAGTTACCCAATTCTACTTAGAATGGCAGTGGATATTACTCAATAGTTGCAACAGTACTTTTATTTGGTATGCTCTTATACCTAAGCATAGTACAAGACTTGATTATTTTCCCCACAACAACCCTGTGAGATAGGTTGGGTTGAGAGTGACTGGCCCAAAGTCAACCAGTTCCATAGTTAAGGGTGAATCTGGGTCTCCCCATTCCTAATCCAATAGTAAGTCATCAAATAGAACCATTTGACAGTGGTGGAAATATTTTAAGAACATCTGCAAATCTAGAGCCAGCTCTGTCGGTACCAACAGAAAGCACTTGTACTGCACAACCTGATGACCAAGCAAGGTTTTGTAAAGATGCCATCTATGTTGCTAAATGATCAGGGGTCTGGAAACTAAGTCCTAAGGAGAGATTGAGGGAATAGGGCATGTTTTGCCTTGAGAAGAGATATGATAGGACTCTTAAAATACCTGAAGAATGATCACACAGAAGACCATGACTTTCCATGAGATCTACGGAAGAAGATTGAACAGCTACACAATAGAATCAGTGCCCTGCAGAGCTGATAAGATCCTCTCTATTGTGTATTTCAAACAGAGGCTGGTCTACCACCTATCAGGGATTCCTGAACCAAGCTAGAGGCTGGACTTCGTGACCTAAATAGCCCATCCGTCCCTCTCATCTGTTTCTATGAATGTGACCTCCTTTATTAATTAGCTGAGACCAAGAACCAATCTTTATGCATTGAGACAATACAGGACATCCAGAGGAGTCACAATCAGAAAAAGCAGCTGCAGTTCAGAATCTTTTATGGCTTTCTAGAGTCAGCCAGAACTTCTTGGCCTATTTATTGTGAGTGGTGAGTTTCTTCATTAAATGCCCCCATTTTCCAAGGATTAAAATGGGAAAAGGATGACCCTGCTGGGCACAAAGCACAGTGCGTTCTGACAAAAGCAAATGGTTTTAACAACACAGATCTTCTTTATGATGCTAGTCTCTTTAACTCGAGCGCTTACAGAGTTTTGGAAATAGTACCTTAGTGGTTTCTCTTTCATAGTTTGCTCTATGATGTTTTTACAAAGTCATGGTTACAGCTCTATGCTTATATATATACTGATAAACAGCATATGCCAGAGGAGTGGGCCTTTGGGGGCAGTTCATTCTTTTTTATTTTTGTTTCTTTTAAAGACCGTTTGAATGATTATTTAGCTTAGTTCTTGGCCTAGAATTCACTCAACTGCATTTGCTTTTCTGATCTGAAGGCCACAATTATGAGATGAGAAGCTAGAACCATCACACTCAAAGTGGAATCATAAAGCAATTTTGTTTCTTCCTAAAGCTTGAAATTCCTCATAGAACTGCCTGGAGATGTAACTAACTAGGGTAAAGATGCTGCCATGAAAGTTAATTTTAATACAGGTTTAAATACTTGATGCCCCCATGTCCATGGATGACTTAACATTTTGGCTCAATTTTGTTCCCCCCTCCTGCACAGGTGACCAGTGTATGAACAATGCTGGCTTTCAAAAGGCACTTGTAGCCATGATAAACAATGAAGAGAAGCTATGGGCAGAAATGAAGGAAGATTATAAAGGGAATTTGATTGAACCTACTATCTAGAAGGACTGTTTACACATCTAGTAAGGATAACACCACAAGTTGAACTCAACTCCAGATGATTTCACAGACCCAACCGTGCAGTTTTATTGACAACAATGTGGAAGGAGTTTACTTTTGCCTTCTGACCCTGCTTAGCTTCTGAGTCCTATAAAGGTCAACCATCTGCTGAGACAGACACATGTTAGCCATCAACTTAAAATCTGCCCCCCTTTTAGAATTACTTACTTTTAGGGTAGTGTCTTTCCTGGGCATCTTCCAGGCTGCCTCTGTCTCTTTAAATCACCCAGACAGCTCCTCCTCCAGCTGATGACATCATAATAATGTCAACAGTTGGCAAGCTATAGAAGACTGTCTCCTTTCAGATAGGTTATGGTCTCTCTTCCCGCAACATGGAACACACTGGGGAATTCCACTCCCCCGTGCAACAACATGGGGATCAAGCTGTATCCAGTATCATAATATCCAGATGAAGTCTATAGGGATGTTAATGGACTGCCATTAAAAGTTGATTTAAAGAAAAAAAAAATGTAAGGAACATTTCCTTTTGAAGAGAGCTCAAGCCATACCAAAATCATAGAATTTCACTGAAATCTTCTTCTACACTGAAAGAAATATTCTAAAGCAAATTTATTCCCATTTTTTTATTGTAGGAAACTGGCCTACAACCCTAACCTACAACAGGAGGGTCAAGAATGATTTTCAGAAGCTCCCCAGAGTTCTTGGGCCCTACTCAGAGATGTCAGAACTGAAACTAGAAACTTTTGCACACAAAGCAAGTGTTCTTCCACTCAACAACATCTGCAGTGAGCCTCTACTAAGGCCTGTGTGTGTAGAATCTAAATTTCTCAGCTAGATCCCAATGGTTGCATCTTTCCAGTTGGGCTATCCTGGTTATTCAACAACCTACTTGTGGAAGCTCACTCTGGTCGTTTCTTAGACAGGCTGCAACAATTTTGCTCGGCATCTGATTTAGCACAGTGTCTGTTCTCCATTGAAAGTTAAACTGTCCTGTTTTGTTATACTCCACTTTTTAAACTTAGGGATTAATGTGGGCTTCGCTCTATTTTTAACACTGCAGCTCTTAATGTCTTTGTAAAGGTGAGATACAACTGTTTCATTATTTCAATCATCCATGCTTATCCTTCAGGCCAAGGGGGTTGGAAGGGCTAGAGAAATCCTCACTCTCAAGTTAAAAGTTGATGGGTCCCAGCATTTCTGGATTGGTGATCTATCTTGGGACAGGAACTGTCTTCTGCACACAGTAAGGATTGGATTTTCCTTTAAGATAGAATGTGATAAAATGAGTCAACACAGGTAATAAAGCTCATTGGTGGGACTCATTTTCCAATCCTTGTAGCCTGATCACCCTTTGTACCTGGACTACAACGACAGTGTAGAAAATATCCCATCTAAGCCAGAATTGTTACTGTATTGGTTGACAGTTTAATGCTTCAGGCAAGTGTCTCTCCCAGCACTAGAAGGATGACAAGATTTGAAACTTTATTTATCACTAACCTTTCTATGCTGTTTCTCTTGCACCAGCTCAGAGTGCTATACAATGTAAGGAAAAGTGAAACACCACAGAATGAAAGAAGACAACAATGTAAAACTAAGATGGTGCTAACCCTCAAGGAGAAGATCCAAACAACATTCCTCAAATCCAGGACCTGGTATCTCCCAGGACCAGGTTTTCACTCTCTCTGTTGAAACTCATCAGGGTCGTGGTGGTCTATATATAAGAGGAGAAACTATTCCACAGGAGGAGAGACACCACTGAGATCCCATTGAGACTGGGATCTCTGCAAATGCAATTTCCTAGGGATAGGACCCTTAGTTAGCCTCCTGTCACTGATTTTGCAGAATGAGCAGATTAATTTTGGACCATGAAACTTGCAAGACAAATATATGTTATGGAACTATGGTTTTTCCCTAATTGTACTCTCTCATGGGCACTATCCTTGTTTTTCTGAAACCTCTGCACTACTTGAGAATGGTGCGATCCATGTGAACACTTGATGCAATCCAACTCTAGGTCCTAATATGGAGAACAGTGTTGGAGATCAGAGTTGAACAACTACAGGCCCAGAACCATTAAATTACATTTCCTACACATGAAATCCAATCAAATTTAGGTCCTGCCTCCATCCTGTTTAGATTTGGAAGGCAACCCCCTGCATACACTTCAAAGACTACGAGTGGTCCTTCAAAGGTCCTCAACCTGAATGACATTATGCAGCCCCGCTTTCAAGCTTCAAAAAAGTTAACCCTCAATCCCATCGTTCGTGGTTAAGCTTTGTTGGTTTTACCTCATTGAGTCTTCTTTGAATCCCTTAAATTGGGCTGGGGCTGATTTGAATTTCATGCTACGGAACTCTTTCTGTTTTGAACCACAGCCGTTTTCACTTAAAAACAAAGTTATCCAAGATATAATCTTCTTTTGTTCTTTCCTTTCTTCCTTTCTTCTTCATCTTCCTTTTCCTTTCCCCCTCTTTTTTTTTAAGTAACAGAAGAAAGCAGATTATTTCAATTAAGAACCTGTCTGTGACGCTTGTAAGCAACATTTCTTCCGAGTTCAGAGCTTTAATGGCAATTTTTTACATTTCTTTTCGGCGTTGTGTCAGAACTTAATTTTCAGGGCTTTATTGCCAGGGAAGCTTCTTAGCATTTTGATCCAGTACTAAAAACCAGGGCAGGTAAATAGCATCAGTTCCTCTTTAACATTAGAACAAAGAAACCTCTAGACATAAGAATTAAGATTTCCTGAACCTTAAAAGAATTGATAAGACATTCTGGAAGGTTCTCCAATATTTGATTTGGATAGACCGGACATGAGTAGCCTTATTTCTGTTGAAAAAAGGACATAGGTTAATATGAATGTGATTTAATCAAGCAGAGGTGTGGCTAGACCTGAAAGAAAGTGGGATTATGCATTATTTCTCTTCCTGGAATGTGTTTTCCTCTTACTCTGACTCCGTCTTCTCTTTCGCCCTGTCTATGAAGTGAGCTTGAAATCAGATTAATGGCGGGCACTTGGCCAACATTTATATAAACTAAGATTGTGCAATACTTCAGGTTCAAAGGCTAAAAGACTTTGGTCACATATGGAGCACTCTTTGGCAACTCCTTCAACCAAATACATCTTTTCCTGGGATTGTGCCATAGCTATGGAAGCAGCCACTTGACCTTGGGAAAAGAAGCAGCTACTTTAAAGAGGTACCGGCATGGCCATATGAGGCCTCTCCATGCACGCTACAGCACCTTTTCCTCTTTGAAGTCAAATTGCTACATAGCATCGTACAGTTGTTGGATGCTGAGAAATTTTCTAGAAACTAAAGCCGACGTTGGCATCAACTCACCCTAAAAAAAGTGGAGGGCCTGAAAAGAAATGCGTCCACCCCTGAAAAAAGAATTGACCGCCGTCCGATTGTTATTTCAAATAAGATTATATTAGATGACCAGCTGAAGGAGTACTTCATTGTATCATATTTTCCCATGGACTTATTTAACGCAGGTGTTAAATAAGTCATCTGGCCTACCACTTAGGATTTTGATAGGTGATGTCAGAGGAGAATGACGCTTCTGGAGAGGCTTCCGGAACTGCTAAATAATTCATTCTGCCAATTTCTGGAAGCTTCTAATGTTCACGTGCACTGAATTCAGCCATGCCCAGGCCACCCAACATCCCATACCACAGTGCCCAGGAATTCATACAGATTTAGGTGCAGAACATTCATAATCTTACAGCTGATCACCTTAGCTGTTTCCAGGTGGCCTCCAGACATTCTGGATGTCAATCCCTATTAGTATTCACCCATGTGGTCAGTTGGAGAATTCAAAACGGGAACCTCTTGATCTGATAAAGGTGTGAATTGTTTTTCAGTGATATATCATAAACCTGGTATCTATATGTGTTCTCTCAGCTGGGACCCTTTTCCTTGCCCCATTTAACACACTAGTTAGGCCAGAGATGTAAATTATTCAGGACTTGGTGGTTAACATATAACCGAATTAAATCCCCCTTGTCACAGAATCTTTTAAAGTAATTTATAAACATCCTGAGAGCAGGCCATTTATTAGGTGAGGCTAGCAAATACTTTATTTTGATGGGAAAGTCTAAAAGCAAGTGAGCCACTAAATAATGAAAACAAATTAAGAGACTCATTTGGAAATTAGTTTGAGGAATGGCTTCATCTGCGAGGCACACTGATCTTAATTATTTGTCTTCAATAAATATTGCCTAAGCTGCTTATTAATATTATACTTGCACTGAAACCTTACTGGTGAACTTGTTCTGTGCAATGGGTGTATATTCAGGGAAGTGGAAATATCTTCTTCCCGAATCTCTCAATCTCTGGGAAGAGTCAACTTCTTCAGATATGGAGCTACTGCTCAGGAGGCATTTCCATCATCACCCTTTTGTGAGGACACCTTCTTTCCTCGAGATCCCAGCTAATCTGGGATCACATACTGAATATGGAGGTATTCCATCCACGGTAAAATATCTGGTCAGATAGGCGGCCTTGAGAATGAGTTGCAAGAAAGCAGAGGGACATGAGAACAGTCACGTAGGTGATCTCAACCAATTGATCCTTCTGCTGCCCTTGCTCTGTGGTGGTATGGCTTCCTCTTTTCACAGTTTTTCAGCTAAAAATCAATCAACCCATCACCAAGTGGAAAGTACATTTTTGCAGGTGTCGAGCCTTTTGAAAATATGCCCCCTTACATGTTGGTAACTTCTCTTGTTGGCTTTCAAGAGGAGAGGCAGCCTATGAACAACGTCCATGACCCAAAGGAATCATAAATGTCCTAACGCCGGGAGTATTAGAAGCGAGAAGCCGCTAATAAAACCACGTTAATAATGATAATAAGTCTCTAATAAAAAGAGAAAGTTTGCATTCCTTTGGATATCTCCGGTGACAAACAGCACAGAGGTTGGGAAGAAAAAGAAGTTTCAAGCTTAAAGGCTTAAAAGGGAATTCAAATGCCACTTCCAACTAAATTGCATCGTTTAATGTTCCTTGTTAACTTTCAGATAACACGACTGCATTTTGCTTTGAATGTTCTGAATGGCATTATTGATTGTTGTCACATTATCCAATATGAAAAGCGTGCAATGAAAATCCTCTTGAAGCCTGATTGCTCTTCAGAAGGAACTCCTGCTGAAGCGTTTCAAAGAATGAATTACCTTTAATTCAACTCATAAAGACATTGCCATTTTTTTTTGTTTTGCTTTGCTTTGTTTTACTTTCTGGGCTCCCAGATGATTCGTTTTGACAAGGCAGAGAAGCTCCAAAAAGAAATGATGAATCTTCTTCAAGTGCAGCCAGATATCCTGAAGTGTGTTCCCATTTTCAAACAGATTTCCAACAAGTATACTCAGTCTTCAGGGTTAGAATCTAGGGGCAATTATCACTGGAAGCTGATAATGGCCCACGGTTTGCTTTTATTTGAAATTTTTAAAAGATCATTGAAAACACCTTCTTAATTAGAGTTTCTTATAGAGTCGATAGTGGTGAATCCTGCTCAGGATTGTTGAAATGGATCTGATAGACTACTCAGATACAATATTTAAAGGAACAGCTGTATATTATGGGAACTGAAATCTGACACACCTGGAAGGCATTGGGTTGGGAAGTCTGCAATCTATATATCCATTATTATTGTTATTACTATGGTTGGTTCCACAGATGTTTAGACTGGATTTGGCATTTTTGTCTACCCATCGAGTCCTTCCCAAGGACCTGGATAGGCAGATGTTGTCTGATGGTTTGATGGCGTTCAAGGTATCGTTGCAGGATATAAGCTGTTCCAAGTAAAGCTGCCTTTTGCAACTGACTGTGGGTGGTTTTGTCAATGCTGATGGTGTTCAAGTGGTGCTCCAGTTCAAGTGGTGTTCCTAAGGCACCTATTACTATTGGTACTATCTTAATATTATTATTATAATCTTCACATATGAGATTCATCAAGAGTGGGCAAAATTTGAAAGTGGCTTGCCATATTCTTTCCTATAAAAAGTTATGATTCTCTTTAATGGGCATTCGTCTTGTCCTTGGTTGCTTAGAGCTACCAGTGGAGCAATACCTTTTCATCCACTTTTTTGGATGCTGATTGAATTGCAGCATGAAGTCTGGTCATTTAAGGGTAATGTGTGGTTCACTTTTAAAGAAAAAAACCCAGTGAAATTGGGAAAGAACATGCATTTCTTGACCATCAAAGGCATTTTCTCTGTTTACCCATCAGTGATTGTAAAGGCATGCCACTACTTTTTAGTTTTCTGCTGCTGAGAAGGCTAAATTTGCATATTGCAGTTGTTCTTGAGAATGCATTAACCTCATCACCATGATTTCTTTTGCCCTGTTTGGTAGTGAGCCCTTGGCTTGGATCCACTTCGAGGCCATCTAGGCTGCTATTAAACCCAATAGATCCTGCTCTGTTTGTTACACAGCCATGTTCTTGCAAAGATTTTCCTAACAGTTCAGCTGAAATCAAAGAAGGACATTAGAACTCCTAATGGGATTCCTTCCTTGTCATCAAATAACTTTCAAAGCTAAGAGGTTATGCCCATAAGCTACTGGAAATTATTGAGTACGTGGAATGGCCCTGTCTGAGGAGGCAGATCCCAAGCAAGGCTAATTCCTTCCTAATTCCACTTTCTTACTTCCCATAAAACCCATCTCAAAGCACACCTTTTCTGTGAAAGCTTTGACGTAAGCTCTCAGTCCACACTTCCTAATTGAATGCATCCTAAATAGAAAAAAACTGAAATGCATCCCACTTTTTGTACTTCTGTTTTCTCCTCCTTCATCTGCTGACTCAATTTTGTTTTCTAGGTGGGGGCAGAGGCCTATTCTCTTGTTCTTTGAAAAATGCCACGTTGAAGGATACTGTTATTTGATTTCTTCTAAAGAAAGAACTGTTCTGTTTCAATAGACATTTCAGCGGTAATGTGGGGTGGCATTTTTCCCACTGTATTTTGTTACTGTTGGTGGCTATTTTTAGTTTTGATACAGTGGTTTTATTGGGGAACAGAGGGAGATCTTACTTTTACTGTATGTTGTCATGTATTTTATGGTTGTAAACTGCCTGGGCTGATAAAAGTCTGTAGTAAGCAAGTAATCAGTAAATAAATAAAGGGCTGTGTTCATTCAGAGCATCCAGTGTCATTTCCATATCCATGGAAATGCCAAGTCAAGGTCAGAATTCTAGTTATCTGAAAAAAATCACCTTGCTAATCTTGTATCAAGGCCAGCTATGTCACCTACCAGCTACAAGGGCCTGAAATTGCTCCTCCTCCTCCTCCTCCTCTATTTACCTGAATTTTCTAAACTAAGGAAGAATGGAGGATGACTAGCAAGTATATGGGATTTAATAGGAGTCACAGTACTGAACAATAACTTTCTATCAAATGATTCAGATTTTAGGCAGGTTGAGTCGGCAAGTCACATCCACAAAAGTCACATCCACAAAAGTCACATCCACAAGGTCCCAGCTCCCCATAAGCAGAGCTGGGAAACTGAATTGAACAAGGCGAGGTTTCCAAACTCAATGCACCCATTCCTCCGCAGACGTTCTCTGAACCTGCCTGAACAACCTATCACTAGAACAAGGAGAAGCACTGTAGCAATCTGGCTTAGAAACTAAAAATAAGAACAACTCTATATTTTGGCTTTGAATGATCGTGTGTAAAATCCATCACCATCCAGGGGGCAGTAGTTGATTCTCCTTAAGAAGTGAGCAATACTACTGGACCCTTGGATTAGATAGGGCCAGAAAGAGCCGAGGTCACCAAAATTCCCTACTTCCTGTCTTCAGGTTTAGATCTAGCTTCCCATAAAAGGCCTTTCACCCATTAAGTACATTGCCTACCAGAGAGGTCAAGAATGATCTTCTCTCCCTGTTCCAAAATCTGGCATAAAACTATACACCATGATTAATGCCTCTATTATTATTTGCAACACACTGCTCACAAGGCTGCCTTTTCCGATAAACTCACCTACAATACCCTTCTAGGTTGCAATCCTAACACACTTCTGCTTAAAGATACAAAACTGGGTTGCTGTTGTTATAGCTAACATGCCTACTAGTTTATTGGTGAGACGGTAATTCTAGGTGTAACCTTTACAGGTGTTGGGCACCAAAACAGTACCTGTCTTCATTCAACCACCTGCCCACCCATCCATCTCCATCTGGGCCATGCAGAACTTTGAATGGGCATTTCAGTTTGAGACATCTTGGACTGAAGGACCCTTCTGTTTGAAGCAGCCCTTTCCTTTCAAGTTCAGGTTGGAGCACCTGCAGCACTTCAATCTGGATCCAGAAAATAGGGATTAATGGTCAGAAACCTCTTTCTTCTGGAGAAGAAGAGCTGGCCAGATCAAGTCAACTTGCTCTGAGTTGATGCAGAGCAACTTGAATTTCTGCTCCTTGGCACAGCTCTGAATCAGATGCCAGTGATGCTTTGGACTGAGGTGATGCTGCTGCAATCTTGCAAGTTCATCAAAAACGGATAAAGTTATGGCAATCTCATTTTTGCAACATCCTATGAGATTGCCTAAATCTTGTTCGATGTCTTAAAATTATTGCTATTTTGAAATATTCTTATGGGGGGGGGAGTGTTAAGTAGATGCCAACTGCTGTGAAATTTACTACCCACAGGCACCATGATGCCAACCCCATTAAATAAAATAACTCTACATAACTTTCTGCAAGGCAATGCTGTGTGTTTTTTGTGACACAGCATCATGGTGCAACAGTGAAAAGCAGAGAGACACACTGAGCATCTGGCCAGCCTCCCCTCCAAATCTGTATCCTTCCCCTTGCAGATCAGCATTCTTCTTGTAAAACATGGCAAAATAGAAATGACAGGGAATGCTTTATTTCCTTTTTTTTTTTATGGCTACTCTGCCTATCAAAAAATATTAACAAAAATGGATGGAGTCTGTGTGCTCAAACCCCCAATCCCAGAACATCCTATCGCCAGAAGCAAGTTATGATTGACATTCTAAGTCTATGCTTCTGGTTCCCTTGACATGCTGGGGAATTCTCCAATACAATGTAGTTAAGACAGGTAACAGTGAGGAGGAAGGAGGTAGACTCCTGCCCTCAGGCAGACTCAGTAGGCCAAAAGAAAAAAAGAAGAAAAGGAAAAAAAGAAGAAAAGCCCTGGTAGCTACAGAAATTGTGAAGAGATGGAATCACTGTCCTGTCAAAGGATTCTTGAGCTGTTCCAGAGCTCTGTCCTTCTTTCACCAAACCACTGCACCTTCTTGGCCCAGAATTCTCCTGCCACCCATTGGTGTTCTCTGTGAAGGCCTTTGTGCTGCAGCTTATATCAATTATCCAGTGGCTGCCCAAGGGGTCAGTCTCCAAGCCATACACCACTCCTTTTCCCCCAGCAGGATTCAGTCCAACCAATCAGTGACCTTTCCCTTTTTTTAACCTTCTCAGTGTAATTATTACCAGCATTCAGCCAGTTGGTGGTAGTGTGTGGTAACGTCCATGTCATCATATAAGAAGACCCTCATCATTGCCCTGATTTGCTTTTAAAAAGCAAGAGTGACCCAAACAGGAATTTCCAGCAGACCCAAAAGTTCCTCAGTCAACTTCTTCTCTCCCTCGGAGTCCATTCATTGGGTTTCTACATTCCCAGTGAGCAGAACAGGATCTAACCATCTTAAAAGGCAGAAGGGCAGTTTAGAGAAACTTCTTGAGACAGCTGCTCAACCATGAAACTGATCTGGGGAACAGAAGGGTCTCTCTCTCAAGGGGTCTTCAAGAAAAGGCAGGACAGGCTATCTATCAAGGACATTCTAGCTCATGACGTCATGACTCTGCAAGACTTGCTGCTCTCAACACGCCTTTTGACCAAGGCTTTTCACAAATAAGAATGAATGACTATTCCAACGAAACTCAAGGCAAAAATGGAAAACAGAAGTAAACTTGAGGAAGATGGCACAAAGCAGAGGACGATGAAAAAGTTATCCACCAGGGCATCATTCTCTCTTTGGTGGTCACTTCATCAATCAGTTCCCCAGCACCCTTTGCAAATTATTTTATCTTCCATGCAAGAGAACTATATACACAATTCTTTTGCCTCCTACGTTATCCACAAAAGAACCCAATGGGTAGGTCAGTCTAAGAGATAACATCTAAGTTCATATGATACGCTTAGCCTGGTTATTGAATTAGCTCTCGTTCTGGATTTACACAATGTATCCAATTGTAAACTAACCAAATGGGGTAGGTTTGTCCAACATGCTAAGCCACCACAAAAGCTGATCAAGGTTAATATTAATCAGGTTTCATGAGAAGAAGGTGGTTATTTAAGTCTTTAACCTGACATGAATATATCAAGAAGTGTGAAACAAAGTGAACCGGTAACTTACATGGCTTAATGCGGATCTGAATCCAGATTTCCCTGGTCTTAACCCAGATCAGACAGTGGAAGACAGTCATCAGTTTCATCCTTAGGCCCACTTAAAATGTGTCAAGCTGTAACTAAAAAGAAAACGAAAGTACTTACGATTTCTGTGGCACGGATTTGGTTGCAACTTTACTGGTAGGCTCATTCCATTCTGAAAATAAATGAAGCAAAGTCACTTTCATTGCTCTGATTTTTGTGGCAACTGCGCGTCACCCCACAGTATCTCTCAAGGGCAAGTGATGCCACCTTTGGCCATCACCCCTAATAGGACAAAGCATTAATGAGGAGCATGCAAAAGCTAACTTCTTCTGTGGGGCGGAGCTGAACTTCCCATCCTTTGTCTTACAGGACAATAGATCAAGAGAAAAGCTGATGGTTTAGAGAGGTTGTCTTCTCTCAGATCACACTGGTTGGAGATGGTGGAGTATAGTGCAGCATTCTTAGAGCGCCCCAAGTGTCAGGAGGCTGGTTTACCCTCAGAGCAATGAAGACTTACTTTGCACATTGTATCCTGAGGTCAGATGCTGGCAATCCTACAAATGGAAACAAACAAATGTGTTAGATTAATTGCAGAATGGATACATTGACAAAGAAGGTAAGCCCACTAAAGTGTTTCTCTAATACAAGCTTAACTATAGATGAATATTCATTCATTTGTCCCCACCCCCATACTCCCAAGACCTGTGTCGCTGATATTAAATGAGAACATTTGCCAATCTTCAGGATTTCAGACATACAGTATATTCCCCAGCCCTATCTGCAGGTGTCAAGGAACAAACATGAAAGCTTCTGCATACAAATAATGAAATCCACCATTGAGATATCCTGCTTCCTTATAGCTACCAAGATATTAGGGTCCATGTCTGCTATAGCTTCTGAAAGATTATGATCCATATTTGTCATACGTTTGTGATATAGTTGGGCACATATTCACCTACAATATTAGCATGACTGCTATGAATTTTACCAGTTCAAGGATTCCTGCAGGTGAGTTGCCAACACATTTAAATGCATAAAAGAGCATGCTGCTGTTATTTTATGATTTCCTTCTTCTTATCTATTGCAAGTCCTGGAGACAATCTATCTATGTGGTTGCTAAGAGTCAGCCCTGACTTGGTGGCACATAACCAATCAGTTACTCTTTTGCAAACCCCCATGAATAGCATAAACCAGGACGCACAATTTCTCAGAGCACAATGGCTGCCCTAGGCTTTGCATGGGGGCATTACAGGCTACACTCAAAAAACAGACAGCCCAGAGTTCATTTGGGGTAGGGTTTCAGACATGTACATTTGAAGAGGTGAAGTAGATGCCTTCAGCCTTTCAAAGACTGAACACTTTAAACCACTGATGGCCTCAAACTGAATAATTTTTTTTCAAATTTTTAGCCTTAGTCTGGGTCGGCTCTCAGAGCCAAGGTAGCTAGTTGTGGTCACTCTGGGCCACATTTTTTTTTTTTGGTGCTTCTGATGGATGGATGGATGGATGGATGGATGGATGGATGGATGGGGAGGGAGGGAGGGAGGGAGGGAGGGAGGAAGGAAGGAAGGAAGGAAGGAAGGAAGGAAGGAAGGAAGGAAGGAAGGAAGGAAGGAAGGAAGGAAGGAAGGAAGGAATTCAGTGGAATTAACTCATGACCTTGTCCACCCATTGAGATCATAGGAGAGGCTATGCTTTGAGAGGTGCTGTGTGAGTAGGGCCCTTCCTCCTGTGTGCTGCTCAGGTTATGGAGTTCCTCATCCTAATATCTATTCCTCAGAAAAGCCAGAATTATTTTAACCCATTTTGGGGTGATAGATTCTAGAAGTATGTACAGTGGTACCTCGGGATACGAACTTAATCCGTTCCGTGACTCTGGGCGTATCCCGAGTTGGTCGTAACCCGAAGGAAATTTCCCCATAGGGTTCAATGTAAATCCGGTTAATCCGTTCCGCCCTCTGAATTTGGTCGCACCCCGAGGCAAATTTCCCCATAGGGTTCAATGTAAATCCGGTTAATCCGTTCCGCCCTCCGCCCGAATTTGGTCGCAACCCGAGGCAATTTCCCATAAGGTTCAATGTAATTACTGTTAATCCGTTCTGGCGTCCACGGACCACACGGAAAGCGGCCGGGCGCGGCGTGGTGCGGCGCGAAAATGGCCGGGTGCAGCGCGGCACGGTGCGAAAACGGCCCGGCGCGGCGCGGCGCGAAAACGGCCCGGCCCGGCGCGGCGCGAAAACGGCCCGGCGCGGCGCGAAAACAGCCCGGCGCGGCGCGAAAACGGCCGCGGACCACGCGGCAGGGCCGGAAAAACAGCCGCGGACCACGTGGCACGGGCAGAAAATGGCCGCGGACCACGTGGCACGGGCGGAAAATGGCTCGTACCCCGAGGCGGAGTTCGCAAACCGAGGTAAAATTTTGGGGCCAGAGCTGGTCGTAACCTGAAAAATTCGCAAGCAGAGGCGTTCGTATCCCGAGGTATCACTGTATGTGCATGCTTTAAAGACCGGTTTGCTTTTTCCATGCCCATGATCTGGTCTTTCACTTTGCTCTATTTACAAAAAATCTCTTTTACTAGTGCAATAGTTTAATTGTGGATTTTAATCACTCTGGCACACCAGCGGTGGGACCGAAAGGGGATGGATAAAGATCCTGAATGAGTAAGTGTACAGTTAAATGCTTTTGCAGTGGTCCACGTCGTACGGAAATCCAGTGGTAAGAAGAAGCCATAAAGCATGTCTGGTACAGAGAAGGCACACGCAGCAAGGCATGGCACAATTACTGTGAATTGCGGCCCATGTGCATTCAGCCCTTCCTGTTTGATTATGATGAATCCAATGATAGCTATTCTGCGCAAAAACGAAAGCCCGGGCCTCTAATCCTGTCATTTGGTTAACCAGTTTGGATCTATGGGATGCTGCAGCTATTAAAGAATCTCCTCTACCTTCTTGGAGGCGTGATTAGCTCCTGATATTTTCCCACACTGCCACTCAGTCCTTGGGAAGCAAATCATGTTGTAGTCGCAAACATGGCACTTTATCTTTGAGAGTCGGAGGGAGAAAATGAATTGCAAAAATGAGTGCTCTCCATTTCTAATGCATTTGATTACGCTTCTGCTGGGAATATTCAATTTAAGGTGTCTCTACCAGCGCAGGTCCTCCCCCCTCCCATGCTCAGATGTGCTCAGAAGCCAAGCTCTGAGGGCTTGCTGCTGTGGGAATGAAGCTGGGGAGATTCAACATTATGCAGCTGCCACTGAGCCATTTTAAGCCTGGGAAGGGGGAGCATTTTTATTCCTTCCAACCTAACAGAATATGATCAAGAAGTGATTTTAAATTGGCTCAGGATCCCCTCTCTCTCCATCAGCAGAATAACTCTCTGAAAATAGAACAGAGAGGGACCGATGGCGAGGTGGTGGGAGAAGCCATCAAAAGAAAGATTGAGGTAGAAAATGGGCCAAATCAGGCCAAAGGTTGCAGAAGAAAAGACTCCCAAATTTCCCTAATGCAGTGTTGTCCAAACTTGGCCACTTTAAGATGAGTGGACTTCAACTCCCAGAATTCCCCAGCCAGCATTGGACAACACTGGCCTAACGCTTCCTACAGGGGAGACAGGTGGGCAGTGGCTCAGAATGCCAAGGTCTGCTTCATTTTAACCCTGCTTCCTCTTCTTTTCTAGTCATGATAACCCCAAAAGATCCAATGCAGCTCACCCTGGGGTTCCCATATTGTCAGTCCCATCAGGTAGGCCAGACTAGGAAACTAAAGCCATAGAGGTCAGCACTCCTTCAACCGTAAAGCTATGGTAAGAGAATCTTACAAGTTTGAATGTGTTTCACCCCCTCTCTCACTTTATCTTCATGTGAGCTAGGAAGCGGCTTATCTGAGTTGTTTTCTCAAGTTAAGCCCCACTTATCTGACCATTACTGGTAGTGGCTTTTCCTCCTGTCCTTCAAGGCCATTCCCTATGCCCTCTGCATATATGCATGCAAATGCACAGACACAATACAGGGGGACAACCGAAATGCATGCACTCGTAGAGGAAATAAATACATATACACCCATTTGGATGAGAACCATGTGCACACACGTATAGGCAACTTGTATACACACACCTCGCTAGTCCCTGGAGAGAAAGGGTACCCACACCCACGCATGCACCCACCCACAGATGCAGCGTGTTACTTTGTCATGCAGAAGAAAATACAGATTCTGCTAGTAAAATTTCTGCTAGAAAGAGTTCCAGAAACCAGGTTTCGCAGGCTCTCCCTGCCCTGTTTTCCCATGAAGATGCAGGAATGGTTCTTTACAAGCTCTCCTCAGCTTTGGGTGAACTAAGTCTTCCTTATCTGAGCTGCAGCTAATCTTCCCTGGAAAGTCACGCGCCCTCATCTGCAGCTCAACAGTGCCCACAGCAAACTGGGATGATGCTGAAACAACGATACCTGTGCCTCATCATCCCACAAGCACCATCCTTCTGTGCCTGAATCTTGACATCTGACACAAGAGATGCGATTCACATGACAATGTCATCCCACACCTGCCATCCTTTGCCCCAGCCCATCTCCCCTTTGAATGCCCACGTGTAGAGAGGAAGGAAGGTGGCCTTGAGGGAGACTGGCAAGCTTCGCTGCCAAGGCAAAAGGGGCTGAGACATTTCTGAAGTCCAGAACATCCAGATCACATTCAGAAGCGACTCAGAGAGACACCTCCCTAAATCCCTGAACCACAAGGAGGAGGCAGAGGTACAACACAATCAGACTTGCAACACTGTTATTATAGCCAATCTCAATAAAAAATCATTTTAGCCATCCTATGATTTCTTAGTCTGGTCTCCCTAGCGGGGCTGACACCATGCTATTCCAGTGATTTACAAAAGGACATTTACGTCGTCTTCCGCCGTCTCGTCAAGAAGCTCGAGAGCCCTGCATCCCAGCTGGAAGAATTTCACCCATATTTCCTGTTCCCTTTCTAGCCTTCTCACTGATTTATTTTTTCTATCCTACAGAATTTAAATGGTTACCATAAGACAGGGTATTTTTAAAGGGAACACTTTATTGATTTATTTAAAAGACTTCAATGGTTGCCCATCTGATATCCCATAACTCTGGGTGGCTCACACTGACAATAAAAACATTAAAAAAAACAACATTAAAACCAGCATTCAAATAAAACCAAAAAAACCTTAAGGCGCCCTAAAACAACACTCCTCAATAGATAAAAAAATCACAATAACTGGGGCCTGCTGGATCTCAGGAGGGAGGGTGTTCCACAAGCCAAGGGCCACGACTGAGAAGGCACACTTCCTAGGTCCTGCTGGATGACAACATTTAAGAGAAGGGACCTAGAGCAAGTCCACCCTATTCCATCTGGTGGAATGGGCAGATACCCTCCAGGAGAGACGGTCCTGCAAATAACCTGGCCCCGTGCCATGCAGGGCTTTAAAGGTGGGAACCAGCACCTTCAATTGCACCTGGAAGGAAACTGGAAACCACTGCACTGGTACACCAAGAGTGCAATACAGGCAAATGGTGTAATCAAGGGGCACCCAAAACTATGCACACACTGCATTTTGGACCAGTTGTAATGGCCTTCAAAGGCAGACCCATGTAGAGCCTATATCAGCATTATCCAATCAGGTATCATTAGATATGTTGGCATTACAAAATATTACCAATGGCCATGCTTTCTCCTAGAGCATTCTGGGAGCTGTAGTCCCAACATACAGAATGGACTGATGCACTACACTGTGATTTAATGTCTCTGAACGAATACGTATTTGCACGTCTGCTCTTAAACCTACCTGCACCTTGCTTGGAATGGCAAATTTGTTCTGTTCAGCTTTCCCAGGAGTGTGGATAGCAGTGAGAGGTGGAGGCCAAGAATGGGTCATCTCCTAGCAATGAAGCAAACAAACACAGGAGTATATTTTCAACTGAGGACCAATCCATTGGCTTTCCCTTTGCTTTGCTTTTAATTTTAGAGGGATCCCCAAAGTCATATTGGTGGGACTCACAGGCTGTGCTAAGTCATAACATTGTTTGGGATTGGTTCAATATCTTGTGGGGACACAGCCACTGTGACTTGTAAACTATGCTTCAGGTATGAAAGTGAAGAGCGCACCAACCAATGGTGGTTTATTCAACAGAAGGCAGTTAAAAACAGAGTGGAATGGGATGTGTGAAATCAGAGGTGGACTGCATTTTTTGAGCTTGCCTGCTTTTGTGCTTTTGTGTGTGTATTTTTTTGACTTCGATCTTTAATGAAAAGCAGGGACATTTGATTTTAATTTGTTTGTGTATTTCTTTGTTTATTTGCAGGGCTTACAGGTTGCTCCAATCCACCAACTCTGAGCAGCATATAACTCATCAAGATGTAATTGGAAGTAAAGCAATACAATCAATTTTTAAAAAGGTTACAACACTCATGTCAATAACCCAGACAAAGTAACATAACTATTTTCTTTAAAAGTGTACATCTGGAATGGAAAGAAAGTGCTTCATCTAACATATCTGTGCAACGCCTTCTCACACCATCATGATTAATGGGTATAGATTGCCTCAGCCATGTCTCCCAGTGATCATTCAGACAGAACAACTTTTGACCCAATCATTGCATAACCTATAGATCCTGCATGTCATGACGATGATGTTACTTTATATTCGGTCCTTCCTCCAAGACCTCAAGACCACCTGACTTGGGCTCTCCCTTTATTTTATGCCCACAACAGCAACCCTCTGAAGTAGTGTGGACAGTAAGGAAGATGACCCTGACATAGATATGCAAGCTGTATTACCAAAGCAATGAGAGAAAAATCATATCTCAACTCCACAACAAGCAGATAACATTAGGAAGTGGTTCAGACAGACACCTCCCTAATTCACATGAGTATACGAAAGCAGAGAAGATCCAGCACAATCAGACTTGCAAGATTCTGTGATTACAGCCAATCTCAATAAAAGTAGTTTTAGTCTTTCTGTGGAGTTGATTCATGGCCTGGTCTACCTAGTGGGGCTGACTGGTATTGGATTGAGAGAGAGTCACTCATTTTCATGACTTGACCTTGGATCTGTTTGAATCCAACACCGTAGCCACTGTGCTGTACTGGCTGTTCCTTAAAGCTTTTGAGGGGCTGACCAGAATCACATCTGGGCTTATCTTCTGGTGCTCTGGTGAAAAGGGGACACCATTATTTCAAGCTGGATGCAGGAAAATTGAGTCTAGACCACGGCTTCATTCCAGAAGGCCAGTGTTTCCAAAATTGTGTTAACTAATGGAAAGGATTCAGGTTTCTTGTATTAAATTGTGCACTTGGAAAAAGAAGAAGAAAAAGACAGAGCTTTCAGAAACAATGCTTGAGAATTGTTGACTTTGAGGCTGATTTGGCTCAAGTGTCTTCATTCCTAAAAAAATAAAACTAAAGATTGAAACATTGTTTTAACTGGTTCCATTTTTTAAAATTGTATTAATGAGGGGTAGACATCAAACCAGTTCAGGACCTTCTTCTTCTTCTTCTTTTTTTTCACTGAAGCTGTTGTTATTTTAAAGGTAGATGTAGATGCCCTCAGGTAAAGAATGGAGAAGCATACATGCAGAAGATGCTAATGAGTGGCCACAAAAAAAGAAGTTGTGGTACAATTTGTCTCTAGGGCAGAAGAATTAATGGCTCCCACCGCTCTCAAAAGAATTGGAGAGAATTAGCAGGCAGAACAATTAATTCTGTGATACTCTTGAAGGAGTGAAGAGTCAGGATGAACTTGGTCCCAGAAATAAAGCAGACAAAAACATTTGTTTTAAAGTACAAACATATTCATCTTGAGTTTCTGCAAGAAAGGTCTCTTCCCTGATTTGGTCCTCACAGCAATTTGGTGAGGTAGATTGGATGGCAACTGGCCCATAGTTATCCAGTGGTTAACTTGGCTAAATGGGGTTCATTCTGATACCTTTACTACTGAGTAACACTTCTTGCCTTAAAGGATCAACCTGGCAAGAACCACTGTCACAAAATGGAGCTTCCATGCACAGAAACACTCAACTGAAAGAAGCATTGGGATAAACGTACCCAGAATATATTTCATTCCAGAAGAGCTTACCTATTAAGCCCTGAAAGAAAATGTCTTTGGTTTCATTAGGGGACAGAATGAAAACTGCCTAACAGTGCCTGCTTCTGGAATTATTCCTGAAACCATTTAGTTCTACTTTATGCACTAAGCCTCCAAACCAATAATCTGTATTTTTCCAAAAGTGTAGCCAAACTCCTAAAGAAATTAAACTCATCTCCCTCAGCCAGTAGCAGATTAGCGGTCAATTTAGCATACAGGAGGTTTCAAAACCTGAACTCTCCATTTCCTTGTTATATTCTAACTGATTTCACCTAATCCATGACTCCTTTTCATTAAAATGGGATACTAAATTATAACAAGATCATTAAATGGATGCACAGGACTGTGTTATGACTAAGGAAGCCGTTAGATCTGGCCAAATTTCTCCAAATTGCTTGGTGCAAACAAGAATATGGAAGCTTATTCTCCATTCTGTGAGAGGAAGTTGCCTGATCAATTCGGTTAGGTTTGAAAAAAAGAGTCGCCTCCCATGTTCTCTGTTAGATGGAACTATTTTTATAATCTGCCTTAAGGGCTTATCTACAGTAAGCAGAAAGATAGGAGATGTATTTCATAATAAATGAATTGATAAATCATCATGTGTCCTGCAAAAACACAGCAGCCACGTCGATCTTCCAAAGATGCAACCTTTTAGAAGGGTCTTAGATCAATGGTAGAGGATTGTCTTTGCAGAAAAATGGCCTTAGGTTTGCAGGCGTCTACAGTGAAATGCAAGAATGGTGTGGCAGATCTTTCAAAATTTAAGGATGATTGATGCACTTCCATATTTCACCCCACGGTCTACAAGAACAACAAGTAGAAGAATAAAAGAACATCCTTTATTTATTGTATGGATTGACTTATTTTTTCTATGATACAGCCAGTGGACTGAGTTGCAGATGGAGTTTAGAGCTTTTGACTCTTTGAGACTCTGGAACCTTCTCAACGTTTTCTTCTCTTCCAAAGGTAGGAAGTTAGAAAACCATCGCACCTAATTATGTCCCCTATGTATTAAAAGGGAGTTGGCCACTGGGAAATGCAGGACATCGTAGGAAAAGAGACTGTGTGTTTCCACACTCTCTAGAGAGAGAAGACTGTGCTGGGACTTCAAAAGTCACCTCTCTACTTTTCAGTGGTATGTGCAGGGGGATATGTTCAGTGCAAGGGAGGTGGGAAAATACTATTACCATGGGTATTCGTGTATATTCTTAAAAACTGACACCACATGCTAGAAACCTTTCACAGCAATCTCTTAGGTGATACATCTTGCTTTCAGAAAGCACGAGCCATGAGGATGTAAAATATAGTACTCAATAATTGCTAATAAGTTCTTAAAAGACTTTTAATTTTGGAAAAAAATGGCCTTAATTATTTTTCTGGCTAATAGCGTCTTGGTTGTCTTCAGCTGGGTAGCACACACTGTTCATTAGCAATAGTTTAAAAGGGGGTCACATGAGAAAGCTAGAAAGACACACTTGTGAGGACCACCCAAGAGAACTACAATGTGCTAGCTAGTCCTACGCAGGGAATGTTATTCATAACTCCAGAAAATGTCAAGTGATGACAATTACCAGTGATCAGACAAAGCAGAACTGGAGTTAAACCTGTCAAACAACACTCTTCCGCTCCCCCTTCTCTTCCCTTCCCTTCCCTCCCCAACACAACATGCAATATATTATCATGTTCCAGCAATTACCAATGGGAGTTTTTGATCGTGCTTTGCTGGAGAGATGCAAAAGCTATGTGACATGTGCATTTTCCTGCTTGCTGCCTTGAGAAGAGGAACTCATATTTTGACAGAGATGCCCCCAGATGACAACTCAGCTCACAAAAATAGAGAGAAAGATGCAAGTCAATGAACGCTTCCCAACCAGGTCTTTTCAGAGAAGAACAGTGCTGCAGTTGGCTCTTCAAATGTGAGTATTGTCTTCCTGATACTTCCCACTTCCCACTTTAGGAAAATGTTAATGAGATTAACATTTCGTGACAAGGTTTCCTTTCTGAGACCAACAAAATCAGAGTTGCTCTGGCAGAAAGATAAGAGTGGCAACTATTTTCTTGGAAAGAGGCCTTAAGTGTGTGTGCTGCTCTTGATCCTTTAAAGTCAGTGAAAAGAAAAGAGGAGAAAAATAGCAGCTCCATGGTGACATCTGAACAACACACCTGAGGTTCAAGAGTTGTATGCTAATCTGCCCTCAGGGCTTCTTTTGATGATGTATTTCCCACTTGTTAGGGCCTCTTTGCATGCGGCTTCTGAAGGTGAACATCCCCAATCGTTCAAGGGCATACCGAAAATGAGATGCGTCTACATTCAAGATTGGCATCAACCCTTTGGAATAACTGGGATCCAGGAATGGATGCATTTGGTCAATTTCAGTTCTCTGTCTCCAGTTCATTCTGTCCCAAGTTTGGAGTTTTTGAGACTTTTTGGGGAAAAGAAAAGGCTGCTTGAAAATGGGCCTGCATATTGGGGTCCCTAGTTTTTAAACCTAGAGATGTTTAAACGCAATGTTCAACCATGCATACATAGATAACATAGATTTGATAACAGTAGCTTGGAGTGCTGCATGTTGCAATATTTAGAGATACGGTTCTTTCAAAGGCTAAATGTGGTTAGGACTGCAGTATGATTTGATTGGTTACACAATTAGGTAAGTTTGAACCCACATGCACACCAATCACATTTATCTTCTGTTCCTACTGGACAGTTGACGAGTCCAATCTCAACACAGGAAGTCCAATATCACCCCCCAGAATTCCCTGGTCCCAATCTTCCTCCTTGCCATCTCTGTCAGTTCACGTCCATATGTAAGGAGCATTAAAGGCTAGGAGAAGGACTAGCCTTCTATTCCCTTTACACCATGCTCTCTCTAAATCAGAAAGAACAAGAGAACAGGTTGCAGTGACATTCTTCAGGAAAACCTTAGGTCCGTAATAGCTGGCAAACCCATAGGTATTCTGCATGCCACATAAAATAAACTTCATTGTGTGGTGGCAGTGTCTGCAGCAGAAGTCATACATCTTTCCAATATTAATAAATCCAGTCTGCAGGACCACCTTCTTGTGGTAGCATCTGCCTATCAGATAAGTTCTAGTAGGGTGGGCTCTCAATGTGTCTCCTCAATCAGACATTGCCACCTTCAGGGGCTTCCTCAGTTGCTGTCTCCTTCCTATGGAATAGCAACCATAGCCTCCTCTCGCTTGGCCTTCTGGTAATTAGTGAAAATGTGGTTGTTCCATCAAGCCATGGGGGGTGGTTCATGCTAAACTACCCCTCCTTAGGAGGAACTGATTTTATTTTTCTGAATATGTCTCCTGATTTTATGTTACAATTTGTTTTAAATTTTGATTTGTAACCCTAAATACATGTTAGATCCGCTGCTCAGAGTTGGCTGACTGGAATGACCTATAAGCCCTGTAAGTAAGCATATAAATAAATACATGAACAAATATTAGATCTGTAGCTCCAGACCTAATAATTCAATGTACTGATTCTAGCCTTAAAGATCTGTAGATCAACATTCCCCAAACATTTTTGATCACACATTCTTCTCAGTAAATCTTTTAAGCAATCTCTGTATGTTTTTATTTATAAATTCTATACATGTACTCTTACGCTAATACATTATGTACATTATAAAAATATCTATCTATCTATCTATCTATCTATCTATCTATCTATCTATCTATCTATCTATCTATCATGTATGTTTTATTAACTTAATTTCTTATTTTTTACATAAAATTTTCTGTAATTTTATATATATTTATTGTTTTAATGGATCTTGTGAACCATCCAGAGTTCCCCATTAGGGGGAGATGGGTGGTGATAAATCTAATAAATAAATTAAATAAATAAATAAAATATTGTTACCCATATCCCAAAGGACCATCTTGCACATCCCTGGGTATGTGCACCCCACTCTGGAGACCACTGCTCTAGATAAGCAGATTTGCCTATTGGGTCTAGTTATGTCAGTCCCACTAGGTAGACCAGACCATGAGTCAACTCCCAGGAAGGCTAAAAGTACTTTTATTGAGATTGGCTGTAATCATAGAATCTCGCAAGTCTGATTGTGCTATGCCCCCTCCCCTTCTTATACTCATGTGAATGAGGGAGGTGTCTCTCTGAGCTAGTTCCTCATACTTTCTCTTTGTTTTGGACTTAAGTTATGTTTTTCTCCTTCTCACTTTGATAACAAATCTGGACTATTTCTGTGAAGGTCATCTTCCGTACTCTGTACAAGTTAGTAGCCTGGTGTCTAACATGAGGTATCCTCGGGAAAGATAAAAAAAATCAAGATGGTGGCTATAACACAAACAAAAGGGGGATTTAGTTGCAGAGTTGCAGTCACCTTTTGAGTGCCCCCCGCCCCGCCAATGACCCTGGGCCACACCATCTTTGCAGCAAAAAATGAAAAAAAAAAAGAAAGAATAAGTAACAGTTTCAGGTAGGGAATCTTAGAAATCTGGTCTAAACGTTCAGAGTTGCCTTCTAATCAGAGGCGAAGGAAGCTTTCTCTTTGCCTTCTCTTCTCAAAAAGTGCAACATTCTTTTTGGCTGAAGCCTTTTTCCTTAAGTTTTCCTATGGTTTGATACATCCCCATTTGCTGTTGTTGGAAATTACTCTAAGCAGCCAGAAAAGCAGGGTCGCAGGAATAAAATTCATATATCTCTTCCAAGTTCACATTTTTTAAAAAAAACCTAAAGATGAACCCCCACCCCCCACCCCCAGTCCATTCCTTACTCATACCACCTGCTGGGACAACTTAATTGTCAGAAATGTTATTTACACTAAGTCTAGCCTTCTGCTATTTAAATGAATGGTTGTTTTGACTTTGAGTTTTGCCAATAGGTTTTTTGAGGGAAAGCAATGCAAGAATTTGAGGCAGTGGAAAAAGTAGAGTTATTCTTAAAATGAACACTGGCCAGGAACTAAAAAGTATCCTAAATCCATTTAATCCATTCAATTAAAAAATCAAGACTTGAGTGATCCTTAATTTTGACTGAGGTTGCAAATCCTGTTGTGAACATTCCTAAATTGCCGACTGCTTCTGTCACAATTTCACTGAACTTTGGACATCTGCTCTCTGTCCTGGGGTGACCGCACGAGTTTCTCCACCCAGCCTCCATCCTTCCAGATTTCACTCCTTGTAAAATTTCCTTTGTGCCTTGGTTTAGACTTTATAGAGGAAGTCTTATCCCAAAGTTGGCTTTGGCCGGACAGCTATAAAGAACAGTTAATTTATACTCTTCTTGCCAAGGTATTGTCAACCAACTATCAAATACTTCAAATGTACAGAAATGTATGTTGCTGCCCTCTTCTGTGGTTTAGGTTGGAAAACTATATTACAGAGGATATAAAGCTGCTGTTAAAAACATAAAAGAAGCCCATAGTCAGTGGGAAGCAAGGCAGACAGTCTAGGTTTAATCAGAGACTCTCTGACCATGAAGGAAATCCCATAGACAAAGTGTCAGGATGTAAAGGAATTATCTGTGAGTTTGACAACCCAGTAAGGAACTCAGAGCATTTGATTTCCTGCTTCCTGATACATTAAACAATGTAGATGTCCAGCACAATAAAACAATAGTTACCCAGATCGAAAGCTAGTAGGGATGTTGGGGTTATCCAGTAAATTGTACATATGATTAGTTCCCTTACTCGGCAAAAGGTATGAATGGATTTGATGGGTGACAGAGCCACTTAGCTCTGACACAACACATTTGTTCTCCTGAGACTGAGGAAGAGGACCTGGTGAAGAAAGTGTGGTCGGTGGAAAGAACTCTCTGGATGAAATAGCAGCATCTCTGGTGGAGTGTTTTGGGTTCTCTGCAGCCATGGTGAACATGGTCTTGAGAAACAAAGTGTCCCTTTCAGAAGAAGGGAAAGGGTTCCTCGAAAGGGACCATTCTCTGGAAGGTGAAGACATCTTCTCTCAGACAGAGGAAAGGAATTTGAGAAGGTGACTTAGTCAACAGAGGCATTAATGGGCATCTGAGAGCTGAACAGAGCACCTGCAAACTTTCTTTCAAAACCCACACTTGGAGTGCGCATGGTTGGTGTTACATTTAAACTGTATCATTTTCATGACAACAAGGATAAATGGGAATTTGTTTCTGCCATTCTGATGCTAAAGTATTTGCTTGGAAATAAGGTCCTTGCTCACGAGAATAATGTATGTGTGTGTACATCCACACATCCACGCCCCATGTAGCTAACAGACGGACCACTTCCTAAGGACATTGACGTTGATGGGCTACCTCTTGCCACTTTCCATTTTTTGTTTGGGGCCCTGAAACTGCAAACTATGTCAGGCTTCTCCAAGAAAGCTGCCGTAACAACAGATAAACAGGCATGGAAGGATACAAAAGCTTTTGATAAGTAGATTTACTGCAGGAAAGTTAATGAAGCCATCACAAAAGAATTCCAGTGACTGCTGTGTATCAAATGCAAGCCCTGTTTATAATGAAATCCAGGTTCACATTCTTGTGCCTTGTGGTGTCATGGATTTGAATCCACTCCCTTTTAGGTGGGAAAGATGGCTTCCTTCTGTCTCTTGGTAAGGTAACAGGGTGATCAGGCTGTTTGTTTATGACCTTGTAAGAACTCGCTTTCACAGACTGGGGATCTAGCTCCTTTTGCATCCTGCTTTTGTTAGTTAGGGCTGATTATAACATCCGCCCCTCAAATCCTCTTCTTTAGGCAATTTGGGGCCTTCACGAGCCACTGAATAAGGAAGCATGCATACTGAAATCTGATGTTACAGTGCCAAGTCCCATCCTGACCTTGAGTCTCTATAGTTCTTCCAGCTGAGGTGGGATCAGTGGCATGGAATAGCCCAGAGGCTCTTGGATACATACTACACAAACCAGCATTGCAAAGCTGAAAAGATCCCAGATTCTACCCTGGCTGCTCCTAACATAACAGTTGATTGATGTACTCTTCTGTTGAAAAGTGCTCGTTGTTCCTCATTCTTCAGACAGCAAAGGGCTAGGTTGCTAAGTTACTGGTATTTGACATCATATCCTTCCCAAGGTGTTCCCATATCTGACAGACTCGTATGATTTACTATGCTGGCCAGCTTGCTATTCATTTGTGCAATGATGTCTGAAAAGCCATTTGAAATTCAGATTGTATCCTTTTCCCCCAACCTTCCCAAAATCTTCCCAGCAAAAGTAGCATGTGCAAATTCTGAAACTCTCTGTGGACTACTGGATGCATCTGCACCCACATGAAAAGAAACAATTAATGGGGTTTCCTGGAGGGTGGGGACACAGGGACAAGTCTATTAGTAGGCTAATTTTGCTTTGTGAACAAGTCCCCTCAACGAGGGCTGGTACGTATTAAGTCGATTAGCGCTTTTCAAATTGTACAGGAAAGGTAATATTGCATATGATTTTCTCAGTCAAGGGCATTTTCACCTGCTGATCAATTTACATATTCTCCAATGTCATTAGATTGAAGCTAGTCATCAGGAGGGGAGAAGAGAGAATAAATTACAGAGTTTTGTTCATTTAATTCTCTTCATTCTATTCTGATTATAAGCAGGGTTCTGGTTTGCTTGGGAGTATGAAGCTCTTAATTAATACTGCACCTGTCCAACTATTTGTCTGGAATGATGGAATGGATATTCCTAACTAGAAGAACATTGTTCTTGGAATGGGTATCTATCAAGACCTTACATATTAGAGCTGTCATGCTCCATCTCACATTTGGATTCTTTCTTGCCACTGAAGCTAGAAGCCCTACTTATCACACCCTTCCCCAGTCTGGCATCCCACAGATATATTACAACAGCAACTCTCAGAATTCTCAACCAACATGGGTCAAGTGGAGTCTTAATGCCTCTGGTGCATCTTAGGTTAGAGAAGGTGGTCCTCCCACATTGATCTTCTGCACTGCATCAAAAAGCTGTTTTTAGTAGCATCATAAGCCTATTCAGATGGGAGTTTTATATATGAATCTCAATGTATAAGGAGAAGTGGTGATGTGACTTCAATGAACAGACAATCATTGATACATTGGAATAGTCTATAGCAGGAAGACTTTGTGTACACAAAGCTGGAATCCACAAAGATCAGGGTTCCAGTTCATGTGGCAATCTTGAGCATAGGTGAAGAATCCCTTCTTCAAACAACTGTTGCATAGCAGTTGAGTCTTCAGTGAAGACATCATAGCAACCTCTAAAGGGGAAGGTCTGCTTGCCATTCCTCCCTTCTTGAGCCTCAACAATACTGTATCATCTGAAGAAACTACAGAGACTTGCTCTGCAACATTGAACATTCACCAAGTTAGTGACCCAAAGAGACTTGTCTTTGGAAGAATCTCTATTTGAAAACACTGTGTAGAGAGTAAGGAAGATGACCTTGACAGAAATATGCAAGAACATATGGATAAGATTAACCTGACTGATTCAATTTTATTGTAATAGAATGGAATACATTCTAGAACTGAAAGCTGCATCAAATATGGAATACTTCTGATCCACCAACAAGGACCTCCTTCAGAAGATTCAATTTCCCTTTCTGGGCCCCTTCTTTCAACCTCCATTTTAGGGTCTTTGATGTTGCTCAGTTGAAGCAGCTTTTGGAAGGGGACCCAAGTTGTAACCCTTAACAATTTTTTGGTTGCAGTTTTGCAAATGTCTGGTTTCACCCAGCTTCTTGATACTTCTCTAGGAATTATGGACGTTACTGTTTTGGCTGTTGAAGAGTCACCACTGAAAACATGAGTGCTTTACTAATGGATGGAATTGATTTTATTTTTCTGTGTTTCCAGAGAGCTCAATACACACTCTTACTCCAGCTGAAATAAAATAGTTGGCTTGAAATCACTTGATAAGTCTCAGAGATAAACAGATATTTGACCATAATATTGCAGATCTAAGCTGAACACTCTATTTAGTGTACTGTTGAGGCTCTATGATGTAATCAACAAAAAAAGATTCAACTTACCCGTAGTATTTCCTCCACACAGTTGGAATCATTGGGAAGGCTAACCTAAAAGAGGGAGAACGAAATACATAGTCAGTCTACAAGGGAACTTTTCTAATCATTGTATCAGTGAAACACAGGTAATATCAACAGGTTACACATCACATTTTAAAATGATGTAAAACCCAAGCACTACCTTTCACTGTATCCATGAGGAAGGTCACTTTATATTCAATTGTTTATGTCACCCTTCTTTAGTTATTAATTAATTAGCTGTACTTATTGACAGCCCCATCTATATGATTGCTGGTGGTATATATGAGCAAACAAATCCAGAATGAAAATCTCCATGCCTAAAAATCATTAGCTCAAAACCAGTTAATTGTTGGGGAGGAAGATGGCACTGATGAACTGATCGGACTGTTAAGCTAGTTGCAGTCTGAATATATTGGTTATATTTGATAAGACAACATATAAAGAGCTTTGAAGAGTGGTACAGGATAAAGAGAAGAATTTAAGCTACAGCTAAGGAAGAGATGAATTAACAGGGCACTTGAATAACTTCTTATACTTTGCTCCAGTTGATGGGCCAGTAATAGTATATGGATCATCCACCCCTTCTAGGAACCCCAAAGCAGTTTAGGTGACCCAGAAAACTCTATTTAAGAAAGTAACAACTGTCTTTGGAACATAAGACTGAAATCCATCTACGTTTGAGCTCTGTGCCAAATATAGCTAAAGACATACCGGTGGGAGCTTTAAAGATTTATTTAAAAAACAAATCAATGGGTGAAGAATCTTCTTCAAGTCTGTTTTTGCAAATAATTTACTACAGTTTGCAAACCTGGGGCAGAATTTACCACAATTTGCAAATTTGGGACAGAAAGAACCTAAGGGTTTATTAAACTGTGAGACAGAATGAATCCAGCAGAAGCATCCATGAATGTAGGTGGC
Organism: Python bivittatus; assembly: GCF_059951505.1. Classification (NCBI taxonomy): domain Eukaryota; kingdom Metazoa; phylum Chordata; class Lepidosauria; order Squamata; family Pythonidae; genus Python; species Python bivittatus. The sequence goes on from NW_028277094.1 coordinate 9,200,261, forward strand.
TTTGGGTATTTTGCTTTTAAAAAGTCTGTCTCTGAAACCATGGATACTCAGCCACATTTATGGTGGGGAATTAGGGGTCCCATTTCTTTTTTTCACTGATACTCTTGTTTAGACCAGGAATAGGTGTAGCTACTGAATTTGGCCAATTTCAATGGATGGGTGTTTTGCTCATCTGCTGTTCATAATCATTTTCCAAGACTGACAGATCCTTTTATATTTGAAAGAAATTGAGAGGTTCGGTTAAACAGCCCTGGGGGAGAAAGTGTAATTGACGGAATTACACTTGTGAATGGAACACTTTGGACAAATGTAATTTCCAACATTCCAAATAGATGTTTATCAATGGAAGCCATGCGCATGAGAAAAATTGCTTTACAACAACGGTACGTGCTACTGATGGTGATGTGGATATATTAATTGCCCTGGGGTAAAGCTATAAAATGAATTGAAGTCCTTTCTGCTACAATGAGTAACTTTAAAAGCCACCAAACTCAGGGTATCCCCTGGATTTTACTACATCCCCTTTGGTTACATTGATAATTAAGCCACTCTAACTATGGTTGTCAAGAGATGCTGGTAGATATCTTCACTGGTGAGGTTTCTGGCCTTCCAAGATTTGAAAACCCTTAGATCTGTAGTGCTTTCACCCCATACTTCTTAATCACTCACCCAAAAGCAAAGAGGAAAGATGCTGATTCTAATATAACTCACTCCCCAGTAGATTTTTAAATCACATAAATGAAATGCTACTCTGACAGCATGCAGTCCAAGTTCAAATGCAAGGTCTAATGAAAGTAAAATGGAAAATTAAAGCATGTGCACACACAGACACAGACAGACAGACGCACAACCTTGTATGCATGCAAAATACCCTCCTCTGGAATTGTACCACAGGAGAAACCATTCAGTTTCTTATTAATGAGACATTCTGCTGAGCAAGAATGTTCATACATCCCTAATGAGGATTTTAAACACATTAAAACTTCTTAATGCAAAGTGTTTGCTTTTGTTTTTATCCAATAACAAGCCAATAATTCTATGCCTCTAAATGACACTATTAACTGTCATGGTTTGCTTTATTTGACAATCAACTTCATTCAAATACAGTAAAAACCAATTAATTTGCCTGTTGTGAAATGTTTCTTGATGGCTTTTATGTGGGTTTCCCTTCCTTCTTGCAGAAATGTAAATAGTAGGTCAATGGAAGGGGTCTAGTTTTACTTTAAAACACATGGCAATAAAATCTAGATAATTTATTCATTTATTACCTAAATATCTATCACATCCACATTAGAAATACTGTTATTAGACTCTTAAAAGCTGAAAGCCTTTTATTCAGCTTGCATTTCAAAAGAGAGCCTTCCTTTTTTTTGAGGGGGCTATCCATCACATATAATGTCAATATGATAGGTCAAGAATTCAATATAAGGGTGTTGTCATGAACACTTAATAGTCAGGATCCTTCCTAAAATAATGGCCAACAAATGACAGGTTGTGTAAGAGGTCCATTTGGCTATGCCCCCAACTGGACAAAAATGTAGGCCAATGGTTTGATCATATTTAACTCCCATGCCCTTATCTCTTCATTGTTTACAATGAGATGGAGTTTTCTTGGACACAGATGCAGGAAAATCTGTGCTGACTGTTTTTTCCATACCTTCGCAAGATACTAGCATTCCCGGGGAGCTCCAAAGAACTCTAAACAGTTCAAAGAAGAACAAATATATACATAATTGATCCATGCAAAGCCTTACACCTAAGTCAAGTGAAATTACCTCCTCTCATTGCATCTTATACAGGAAGCTCCATTTTATTGCTGTGTTATCTATCTCTCAGAAACATGTGAGCTCCAGGCTGGAGCAGACGTGTTTCAGCAGGGAGAGAAGTAGAAACAGTCATATTTGTTTCTGGTGTGAAAAAATCTTTGGTGATCACGGCATTCATTAACAATCCATGCAGAAAAGAAACAGCAGTATTCATTCAGGACTCCCTCGCCTGACTCTTGTTGGGCCAGCCAAAGGAAATCTGGTGATTCTTTCCAAAAATCTATTGAGGACAGATTGCCAAGTAGTTCTCTCTTTTTTTTTTTTGGCACAGGCAAGGTGTGTGCAACAGACGTGCGACTGTGACAAATCTAAGATTGCAAAAGCTCTTTGCAGCTCTATTAGAAAGCTTTCCAACTATTGGGTTGTCCAGAGACAGATCTGTTTTTAAGTCCCCATTTATATCAAAAGAGGACTGCAACTGGAACACCTCTGAGTTTTTGGGGGGGAAACTTAAAAAAAAAAACAGACTGTAAAAAACTAACCAGATATTTCTGAGTAGCTCAGGCTATTACAAAGACCAGGAATTAAATTTCTCTTCCCTTATCACTAATACTTAATTTAGGGTTTGGGTTTTTTTGGGTATCTTCCAGCCAGTGTTGACTCCTGGCAACTGCCTGGACAAGTCCCTGCAGTTTTCTTGGCAAGATTTTTCACAAATGGTTTGCCCTTGCCTCTTTCCTAGGGCTGAGAGAAAGGGCCTGGCCCAAGGTCACCCAGCTGGCTTCATGCATAAGGTGGGACTAGAACTCATGGTCTCTTGGTTTCTGGCCTGGTGCCTTAACCACAAAACTTCAGAATGTAAAATTCTGAAACTGAGGATTTTGATATCCAAGTGCCTTCTAGTTTTTGAGTTGACAAGACTGAACTGAAAAAATTCAACTAAAAATTCAGATCTAGCAAATTTGTCTTCCACCCTGAAGTTCTCTTTCATCTGCTATATATTGACTTAGATTATAACAGAAATAGGCATCCTGCCATCCAGGGCAATGATAAAAAAAATAAGTGGGAATTGTTTATCTTTAACTTAAAAAGCCAATGCTTTCCTTGTTTTTAAAGCAGTGCAGGAAAAATTGAGTAAGTAAAAGCATCAGACCCAAGGAGCCCACCTTTCACAACATACAATGGAAAAGGATGCAAATTAGCATGGAGAGTTTCAACCCATTTTGGTTCAGTCAGATTGGCTATTGAAGATGCGATTCTGTAAATCACTTTGGGCTAGGACCAATCCACACCCTTAAGAGTATAAGTGAACTGTCCTATTGCACAAACAATATTGCTTGGGTCAACCACAAGAGCTGATCCTGGAGGTTGACTCCTCAAAGCCCTGGCTGGTAGAAACAGCTGTTTCTTGAAAGCAGGACCTAAAGTTGAATACATCCAGATGACATCGTTCTATATTTTGGAGATGAGAGGGAGAGCCATGTTAGTCTATGGCAGTGTTTCTCAACCTTATCAACTTTAAGATGGGTGGACCTCAACTCCCAGAATTCCCCAGCCAGCATGGCTGGCTGGGGAATTCTGGGAGTTGAAGTCCACCCATCTTAAAGTTGCCTAGGTTGAGGAACACTGGTCTATGGCAACAAACTGGACAAAGTCTGGTAGCATCTTCAAGTCTAACCAACTTTATTAGGACATAATAAAGCTGCTCATGAAAGCTTATGTTCTTTTAAAATTGGTAAGTCTTGAGGGCTACCAAACTTTCTGACTATCTCATGCTAAACTTTAGCATGCCAAATGTATAAATATATGCCAGTGGCAGATTCTTGATCCCATATTGATATTGATTATGGAGTCCTAACTTAGCATACTGTATATGGGAGTTCAGACTATACATTATTACTCTCCTTAAAATCTTGTTAATTTCCATCCAGTGTAGATAAAATGAGAACTGGGGGAGGGCGGAATTTGGATTCTGATCATCTTAGCTTTTTAGAAGTATTTAAATCAACCTACCTCTGAACATGTGGAGTATGCTTTTCTCCTTTCTTCTTTTGCCCCAATCTATCCTCTAATTCAGATTTTAATTTTTTATTTTTTAAAGATAGGGCTAACACCATCTGACACTGCTTCACTGATGACCTTTTTCATCTGTCAACATTGACAGATTTTTCTCCTACCAGAGTCTGCCCCATGCCCCCAGAGGTGCTTCATCACATATTAATCCATTCCACCAGACAGTCATTGAAATTATCTTTCATAGTTTAACTTCCTTCAGCATTTCCTGCTCAAATATTTTGGCATCCCAGGGCAGAAAGTTGAAGATTGAATTTCTATGGACAAGATAACTAGCACTTCCTCTAAATGCTGACCATAAACATCCCTTATTGTCAGAGAGATCAGCAGGAGATGGCTCCCATTAATTTTCTTTCCCTTGCTACTGATCCTTTCTTTTAGCTTAGGAGGTTGACCTGCTGCTGGACCCCGTCAAGAACAGACAACAAGAGACATGGTTATATTGGGTGGCAGAAAATACTGAAGGGAAATCCTTTGCAGATGATTCAATTTTCATTCATGTGGACTGACATGAACCAAGCATGATTTCTTAGGAAAGCCACAGGATGGGAATCTGTTTAAACTCCAGATGTCAATGGACCTTGCAGATAAGGTCACAAAACTTAGTAGCCCAGTTTTTAAGTAGCCCATTTGTTCTGAACAGTAATAACATACTTCTCATAAGACCATTGAATAATATCTATATATCTTACAAAGAAATGGAGAAGCACATTCATTAGTCCTAAGGACATGTTTACATTCCATTACCATCAATTTAAGCAAGATCTTCTACTTAGCTATCCACAGGGTCAAAGCAACCATTACTACCAAGAAGCTGCATCTGTGTGCATGAAGATGTAGAAGTACCTTCCATCTCAGACATGGACTTTAGAAGATGCCCTCTGGCCGATCAGCAAGGAGCCATTTAGCAGTATCTCAGTATACATATATAAAAGGCATATGCTTCCATGATGCCATGACTAGTTCAAGGTAACCTCCATATTGCTGTTCATAGTCAGTTGCCCTCCTAATCTGAAATTTGTTAGATGGTTAATGGCATGATACAGAGTGATTGAGGGCCATTAGTCGGGAGTGGTCCAAGGGTATGGAATGTTGGGAAAAAGAAACACTTAGCAACAGATGCTAGGAGATGGTTGCTAGGAAAAATGGAATGTCATTAGATAGTGAGGAAAAGAGGTGATTTCTCTGGGAGGGAGCTGAATCATCATCTCAGCTACAAGAAGGGACCAGATTCCTGATGGCTTGTTGTGAGATACAACAGGTAGATGAACTTGTTATGTGCAAAACTTGTAACAGCAAGCAATTTCAGCAAACCATTAAGTTGCATCATTTTAGAAGTTGGGTTCACTCAACAGCTGAATTGAAGGTCAGCCAAGGGGCAAAATTTTTGGAATAAAGGCTAGGGGAAAAGAAATGTTTGGTGCTTCATTTTCACATTCTTGATTCTAAACCCATGTTTGTTTGACATTTTTCTCAGATCTTTGTTTATGAAAATGTTGATCTAGCCACCTTTGATGGAATGTGAACATGCCCTCATCTACATTTGCACCCACCCTAACCTGCTCACATAGCCAGTGCTTTTTCAGAAGATGGAGGAAGAAAAAGAATGAGGTATCCTTTATTATGACTTTTGGTATCAAAAAAAAAGTGTAATTCTTCTTTCTCTGGAGCCTATAATTCTGCACCTCAAAGTGGTTTGCAACTATATGAAAGTTTGCGTATTACTGGTAAATGCTTTAAAAAATCAAGAGTAAGCTGATAAAAATGAAGTTAAAAAAACCGTGTACCAGGAGAATAAGAGAAGAACGAGTTTATTTAATTAGCGGAAAGGAGAAAAAATATTTGTCATGTCTGATAAGAGAAATATTTCCTTCCAAACTGATGAATCTCTGCAACTTAGTTTCATGTCATAGCCAGATAACATAGTTATATGCACAATATCTCTGGTCCCATCAGCTGTTAAGAAGAATTGGACTTTAAAAAAAACCCATTCACTTGCAATTTTATGGACTGCCACTACTCTATAGGCATTTTGATAGTCAAAGCAGCCTTGTTCAAGCAGGAATATGGTCCTTAAGCTAGTTGAACAACATGACACTTCTGATGTGTTAAATTTCTTTTCTTGATTGTATTAGTTAGATACGATTTTTAGCATCCTGTTCTCATTTTAACTTTGTTATGCTCTACCCAGAGTTCATTCAGATTGGAGCTATAAATCTTCTAACATAAGATAAATACACCTTAAAATAATGTTTGGTGTAGCGGTTAAAGCATCAGGTCAGTCCTGCCTTAGGCACGAAGCCAGCTGGGTGACCTTGGGCCAGTCCCTCTCTCTCAGCCCTAAGAAAGAGACAATGGTGAGGCTGTTGCCAGGAGTCAAGACAGACTCAAAGGCAAAAAAAAAAAAGTTTTTTCACTGAACTGCACCAAATAGGTCCAAGCTGTTATACACACATGTATGTTCACAAGTGCATGAACATACTCTTAGACATGCCTGGAATGGTCCCAACCAATCAGGGACCTCATAGTTTGCATCAACAACATTGCATCACCCCAAAGCCAATCAGTGTGATGTCACTGCAAAAGCCCACTAGAAGGAAGGAAGGAAGCAAGCATTGCCCTTCTTCTGAATAAGTGCCTTGGCAACGGTGGGCAATCAATGTTATATAGTGATGCTTTAATGTTAACTTCAAGAGAGGGTGCGTCCTTACTCCCTCATACTGAAGAGCTAAGTATTTCTCTTCCATTCTGCGCGTCCCCATGCGAGTCAGTAAAATAGGAAATTTGTGCTTTCTTTGACGCGCGCTGTTTCCCCATGGATTCACTTCTTTCAGTTGTTATGGACTCTGTCCCATGTAGACATATATCCAAAATGTGAAGATCTTTCCAAACATGGGCTCTAGTCTACCTTGTGGACCTTGCGTCATAGGAACCGGTCCATTTGTTCTGTTCAATGCGGGCAGCACCCCCCGGTCCTCCTGGAGGACGAAGAAGAGGGTGGCTGTGAAGAACCCATTCAGCTAGAGCTGCAAACTAGCATTTTCCTGCTCTATTCTCCTAGGTAATCACTGAATTGTTTAGCCCTGGAAGAGGACCCCCACTTTTGCCGGCACTGCAGCAATAGCCTCTAGTATTTGAATCTGCTGCAGGAAGCTTCAGCAAACAGCTCGGGAGATGAAACAAAGAAAAGCCTAATTGCCATGCAAAGCACAGCATCTCTCAGATGTGATGAGAAACGTGACTGGTCTGGAGGAGATTTCAAAATATGACCAGCCAAGCATTACAGAGAAAGATGGTCCAATCTAAGCAAATGGCAACTGGAAAGAGAGGGGCCATTGGTCTCTTACTTCATTCAATATCTCTATTGAGGGACTTTCTCTTCGGATCCTAGTGAAAAATCCAGACAAATAGATTCCTCCCTGTGTGTGCCTGTGTGCATATGTGCCTGTGTGCGTGTGTTAATCCACCAAAGATGTTGGGGGGGGGCGTTGAAAAAAGAAAGCAGGGTTTGGAAAACAGCTGTTAATTAGACACAATCATTCACTATTATTTTTACACCCATATTTCTGTGTCATGAAGTATAAAGGGTACACTGCCGTCCCCCATTCCACACACCCTTCCTTGTTTTTACCGATCAGTTGACTCCTCCTGATTGCAAAAAAACTTACTTTTTATTTATTTATTTATATTTATTTATATATCTATCGAATTTGTTGCCACCCATCTCGTTGAAACGACTCTGGGTGGTTTACCGCAGAGGTAAAATCAATTAAAACACAATACAAAAACGATCTTAATAATACATACATTCCAAGAAGGAGGGAGAATTGGCGAATCACTCAGGGAGCGTCATATTTCTTAGAAATGGCGCAGAGGATGGTTGAGTCAAAATGAATGGAGGCCGTGCACTTGGCAAACGGAGAGCGTTTATTATCCAGCCGGAGGCTGAGAGAAGGTGGCGCACGTTGGGAATTGTATGTTGGGATGTTATTGAGGTCTACATCTGCACTCCATCCAGAGATGGGATTCCCCTCGCCTTTGCAATGCTGGTACAAAGGTGCATAGCGGTTAGCTTCTGATGAGCCATTTTATGCGCTCTAACCCATCGGCGTCCACTTAGGTCTCCCAGAGCGATCAAATCAAATGTGAAGCTCTGGGTTGTCTTCTTGAATGAACAGCCCTGCTACTGGATTTTTTTAAAATGCATGTTGAGCTTATCTAATTATTGAAATCAGAGCTAGCTTTCCCTGATGCGGCCCATACAGGAAGGCGGAGAAGGAAGATCAGAGATGAATATCAGGGTTCCCATTTCTACTTTGGTTTCCCCCACCTTCGCAAATGAGGTAAGAAAGAGCACCCAATTTTTCCATTAATCCTCCCCTAACTGGCTTCATTTCTCAATTGGCTTTAAAAAAAAAAAAATTGGGAAGGGAGCTCATTCATTCTGGGATTATAGGAAAGGATTTGACATGTGGGCTAAAGACTGTGAACGGAACTTTTGTGAAACAGATCGGCTGTGTTTCTTGACGTGCCCCAACCAAACTGGGGAGAGCACTGTGTTTTTTTCTGCCAGGTCCAATCCAGGTTTACACCACAACCTGTCCCTAAATCATTGTTTCCTCTCTGTGGGGAATCAGCTTGCGATGAAGAACAAAAAGAAGCAGGGCTGTGGACACCCAGGGGAATGCACAGGCAAGGGCCGGCTCGCTGAAGAATAGTTGGGGACTTGGGAGAGGCGGTTATCACGCACAGCTTGGGTGGGTGGAGGAGAATAAGCCCAGCTTGAATGGAATGGGTGATGTGCAGTAATAAAAAAGAAAGTGCACTGAATAGGTTTTACCACTGTGAACTTGAAAAGAGAAACAAACTGAAATCGATACGGAACTCAACCCACTTCTTGAACCTACTTACAGCATTTACAAGAGCTTATATATTCTCATTTGAAGGATGAAGGTGGCCCAGCAAAGCTAGTTTTGATATTATGACAAGGTCCCCTATCGTGTGTGTGTGTGTGTGTGTGTGTTAGCGAGTGTGTCATGGTGTCACTGGAATGCTTTTCAGTTTGCTCTCACTTCCAGCTCGCTTTGCATAAATTTTATTCCAAATCTGCCTGGGTTGGAATACACACCGTTGGCAGATTCTGACACTCTCCCTCCCTCCCATCTCCTTCTCTATTGTCAAGAGGCAATCATGCCTCTGGGCGAAGATTTAGAGAACCCGCTACGCAGTGCTCTATCTGCTCCTCCAAGTAGAGAGGCCAATGCTTCATGGGCAAACACACATTATCAGTATAGTCAAAAGAAGAGATTGTCATTGCAGAACACTATTGTTCTTAATTGCCACAATACAGAAGTATTTTCCTTGCAACATCTATTTTATCCCTAGTCCTTTTTTCCTTTTTAATCCTTAAGGAAAATAAAATAAAGCTGAACCTTGTAAAGCCTCTTGAAAGTTATTATTATGCATTCTTGAATTCATGAGAAGCTTGGAGATGAAAGTTGAGAGACCCAGACTTACTGTGCTATTTCTGTAGAGCAGGTGTTTTGGAGAAAAACAAAGGTGATGCATTAAAGGAGAGAACATCATGATGGGGAGTTTGAATAACTGGCCACCAATGCATTCTCTGTTGTCCAGAGTTGGACAGCTCTAAGATGATTCAAAACATGCGAATTTCCTTTCATTTGGGCAGTTATCTGATCATAGTGGTCCAAAATTGGCATGTGGTTTCCTATCAGTTTAAGGTGTCGAAATTGAGGCAGAAGCCCTAAATTAGGTTTAGTGTTCCTCCCCCCCCTCAACTTTTAAAGAAAACAGGAAACACAAAGAAGCCTCTGGTTCCAGATTTTGGGTCAAGTGAAGATGAATTTCTCTTCTTGGTTTGGTGATTCCATACTTTTTGAGGAGTGCTCAGAATACACACTTAGCATGTCTAGAGTTATCATTCTTGTTCAATAAGATTAAACTTGTAAATCTCCACTATCTTTTCTTTTTGATTCCAGGTTGCTACCTTACAGACTACAGGAAAATAACAACAACAAGAAAAGCTTCCTTGATTAAAAAAAAAAAAAGAACATTGAGGCCCTGTAAAACTTCAATCTTCCACCCACAGTATGTAAAAGGAGGCTCCTAGAAAACCATTTCTTCTAAATCAAGGTAGCAGACAAAATGAAGAAGGTCAAAGACTGGGGAATTGATGGTCTCCATGCAGTGTCTACTTCATTTTAGATCCACAGGGCTAAATGCATCACTAATCCTGGGGTAATTCATTGGAGAAGTTTCGATCAGTTTGAAGGTGAAATCTCAACAGAATTTTCAAAAGGAGCACAAATGATTTCAATCCAAACAGTGAAAGAACAATTCATAAAGAGAGGATTATTACCCCTAACAGGATTCTGTAGCTTGAGGCGGAAGGGGATGCTTGTAGAAGTTCAGATAGAAAGAAGAACCAGCCCAGTTTATTTTACCAGGATGTTCTTGGACCTTCACATCTGGCAGCATGATAAAGCTTAATGTCTGCCCCTTCATCCACTGTGACTTTGAAAAAAATTAACTCACTTGATTTTCACCTGTTTCCACAAAGCTAGGGATGTTTAAATCTCAAGTTTACCTCAGTCATGTCACTGGATATCTTTACATGATCTGTGGCCAGGTACACAGGACAGCACGATCCTTGATTGATTGAGATAGCAGAACCAAGACGATCAAGATAAGAAAGAAGCAGCTATGGGGTAAATGGTAATATAATAGAAGCCAGAAACCACCAGAAGCTGAAGCCACTAAGTCACAAACACATTTAAAAAACAAGGACATAGTAAAAGTGTTTTAGGAACCAGTCTAGCACCAAGAATTGTGTTCTTTTCAACCTAAACATGAAAACAGGATCCAAGGCAGATAGTAAAATCCAATCAACTTCATCTTAAATCATGACTTTCAAAGTGACTGTCATTAAAGGCGACTTTTTAAAATGTTGCTTGTATTGCAGTGTTTCTTTACATTCCGTTGCAACCAAATCAATTATTTGCCAGACTAACCACTTGAACCAAACTAATTCTCATGGGCCAGAAGCTAAGATAAAGTTGAGAGAAAATGAGATATTTTTCACTCTTACCACTTCTTCCAGTGTGATAAATGTAGACTGAACCCTGGAGTTGGGATCACTCTTAATGATTCCTCCTTATTTAAGACTGAAAATATTAATTCCCTAACCTTTGTCTTTGTTTCAAAGATAGATAACATGAAAGAAGAATTCCGCATGTCTCAGAAATGAGAGCACTTGGAGTGGGGAGGAGGGGGGAGAACTTTTCTCGCTGACAGTAATATCTGAGAAAACTATTATTTTGGAAACTGACTGCATTTTTTAAAATATTCTTTACTGTTCAGCTGCATGAAAAATTATCTAACCTGTTGGAATGGATTTCTTGACCCACGCATAGCTACATTAAAGGGTATAATTTAATGCAATCTAACTAAATTAGCATCAATTAGACAGGCTAAATTAAAGGGCATGTCACTAATAAATTTTATGCTAAACATATTCCTCATACTAAGCTAGCTAAAAAAAATGCGTAATAGAAATAGCACTTTAAAATACTGTGGAATTTCTAAATAAGAATGCAGGAAAATCCTGAAACTTAGTTGCATGGTAGTCCTTTGTATCATGGCAATATGAAAACCCTGGTCCACGTGCTATTTAAAATATCAATCCATATTCTGCACTTAAGCTAATATCTCAGTGGATCCCCAATTAGAAATCAGAGCTCCCTGCAGACAAGTTCCTTGAAAAGTTGCAGCTGAATTGAATGTTTTCATGTGACAGGGAAAGGAAAATCGTTAAAGATACAGGAACAGCCATATTTAATTTAATTTTTCATTAAATTTAAATGGAATCAAATTCTTTTTTTGTCTTGCCTCCACTGGCATTTCTCCACATGCACAAAGTTGGGATCTCCAGTCTCAAAAGGGCAGACTGGGAAGGAGAGCTGAATAGCATTCCAGATTCAAAGATGGTTTAGAGGTGCCAAGCCCCAGGTGGCTGGGCAAGAACTGCCCAGATTTCAGGAAGGCTAGACCTACTCTTGGACTTTGAAGAAGCAGGATAGGAATAGTCTTGACACTTTTGAACTTTGATACTGGAGAAGATTCCTGAGAATACCATGGACAGCCAAGAGAACTAGTAAATGGATCATTAAATAAATCAACCTAGAAGTTTAACTTGAGCCACCAATGACCAGACTCAAATTATCCTACTTTGGACACATTATGTGGAGACCCAGCTCTCTGGAGAAGGTCCTAATACTAGGAAAGGTGGAAGAAAAGAGAAGAAGAGGACAACCAGCAGTAAGGTGGAGGGACTCCTTTACAGTAGTGATGGGTGCAGTGTTGGAAGACCTGGAGGACCAGGTTGGGGATGAATCGTCATGGAGAACATCTATCTGCATGGTTGACTTGATGGTACACAATGACTTGGAGCTACTCTGGGGAAAATATAGAACTTTGGAAACTGTCATAGGAATTTCCCAGCCTCATTTATAGTGAGGTCATTAAGGCAAAGTTTCTTTCAATGATTTGAAATGTGTCTTGCTAGGTTTCTGGCCATCTGGACTCACCTTCTATCTCTTAATTATGTCTCATAAATAAGAAGGTCCTCTTTCCTTCCTTGCTAAGTCTCCCCACAGTCTCTCACAGGAATGTGCAAGGACATTCACTTAACACTTGTCTGCAACTCCTTAACGTAGCTGCATTTTTTCCCCAGGATCCTGGAGCTGCCCAACGGAGCTGCTGTGCAACTGCAGGAAATGTAGCAGTTTCTTAAGGAGCTGCCATCAGGTGCAATGTATGTGTCCTGGTGAGCACTAAAGCACCTTTTCATTTTTTGGCCTTTGCACTGGAAGTACTGTACAACTCCAAAGTAGGACGTTGAGAGAACACTGAGGTTTCTTAAAAGCTCATCAATTATAATATACTAATGAAAACCAGGTTAGAAATGTTACACAAATACATAACGAAATCAAAGTCCCGAACATGACTAATTACTGCAGATGAGGATGACTGAGACGGTCTCTGGTGAAAGAGGGGCAGGCTATTTTGCATTCTGTGGAGGAAAGGAACATGTAGCTTCTTCTCCGTTGGTCTCCCAGCTGAAACCCATCCAACATGTTTGGACTTTAGAATTTAACACACCAATTTTGTGGTATCAACCCAGTTTTGACCTGTTGTGCATCTCCTGTGCCTCAGGTACTTGGCCTTAGATCAGAAGAATTACTGTGTGCTGGCATCTGTCCATGGACAGATGGATTCCCATTTTCTAAAGTCAGGTGCTTTGGGAGTTCACCGCAGCGTTGTTTACTGCAGCCCCCTGAAGTAACCAAAGTTGAAAAATTGGCAAGCTACTAATTAGCAGCCTGCATTTACCGAAGTCAAGGAACCTGCTCCTCCAGGCTTCCATCTGAAAAAACCCAAATCCGCAAGTGATAACCATTTTATTTTGGTTGCCTGGAAAAAAGGAAGAAAGAAAGAAAAAAAGAAAGCAAAAAACCTCTCCATCAGTTTGGTTCATTAACCTATAACTGTACAAAAGCAGGAGTCAATTACATTGCCACATCAGATGTGTGTAAAGATAATTACCCTGCAAAGAAGATGTAAGGATGTCCATAAAGGCAGTGAAATGTGACCTATTAAATCAAGCTTGAGCCTATTATGGGTCAAAAAACTCATTTGTGGGGCCAACAACCTCATGGCTCTAAGCAATCTACCCTGAATTCCTTGGGCATTTTTTCCTCCACGATGAACTTAAAATCTCTCCTTCCCTCCATTTCATGGCTCTGGCTAACTAATGAAGATTCACATGGCAACTCTTTCCTTTCATGTGGTCTTCTACAACATTATTCATGATGGCTGAGTTGCCCTAAAGAGCAGTTTGGATCCAGAATATCTATGGCTGCCGTCAGCAACAGGGCACTGCAGGGGGCAGACATCGTCAACCCCCAGTAGTAAAAATGAAATGAAAGTGATACAATTCAAACATGGATTGAAATCTCATGGGACCCTACCTGAAGTCTCATGAGGTTTCAGTGCTCCTACGCAAGACTTCAGAATATTGCACAGGGATGTTGCTGAAAATTTGTAGCAACCTTCTGAGATTTTGCAATCTGTGGTCTACTGGTTCTGGAACCGCAACTCTGGAATCAACTCCTTCATCTCTGCAAAAGTTGGAAGACCTTCAAAAGAAACCTAAAGACTCTATTTGACTACAGGGTGGTATAGGGGCTGGTTAATTTATCCTACTCTTATTAAGAGGGACAGTTTTCCGGTTACTATTTGTTGTTAATTATAGATATTCTGCAATATTGTAGGGTGTGAATATATATGTCTCAAGGCCCTAGGAGCTCCTTACAATCATGAAGGTTAGATTCTCACCGAGGCTTATGAACCAGGTTTATAGAAAGAAAAACGGGGTTACATTACGTAATCTTGGAAAATGGATAGGTGTACTTTAGCACAATATTTATCAGTGAGTTTTTAAGAGCAGAGATTATTTGATCCTTTTGTTAACTGCTTCTTGCAATAGTGGAGAGGTTGTTACTTGCTCCCCTGATACAGGAGGAAACCGCAGATGTTCAGCCCTGTAATACCTTGCAAGCCACCATTCCATTTCTCGGGCTTGACATGGTTGTTGTGCTTGACTTATTTCAGTTCTAAAGGTTGTATCTCAGTTCTAAATATTGTTTTATCCTGGTTGGTTGTTAAGCTGTGAATCAATTTTCTTGGATGGAACTTTATAACTGTGGGGGCTGGACTTTGATGTTCCCTGCCTTGGTTACAACATTTTAGCCAATTCATTATACTGGAACTCTTCAGAAGGGTCATTCTGCTGAGTAAGAGCCTTGATTTCTGCCCCCAAAGTAATATCCTGAGGCACTATTGTCATGCTTGACCTTGGCCTTTCAGTTATGTCTCGGGGTTGGGTGCCCTTCTCCAAACTGTAGATGGAGCTGTGTCAGCCCCACTAGATATATCAGACCAGGACATCAACTCCACAGGAAGGCTAGAACTACTTTGATTGAAATTGGCTACAAGGACAGAATCTTTCAAATCTGATTGTGCTGTATTTCCTCCTCCTTCTTATACTTCTGTGAATCAGGGAGGGATCTTCCTGAGCCACTTCCAGATGTTATCTCATTGTTCTGGACTTTAAGATGTTTCAGCCCCTTTTCTCTAGGCAACAGATCCTGCATATCTTTCAAGATCATATTCCTTATTCTCTACACTCTGGGACAAAAGTTAATTAAACTTAAAATGTAAATTCACTAAAAATTAAATATAACAAACTTCCTTCCTTCCTTCCTTCCTTCCTTCCTTCCTTCCTTCCTTCCTTCCTTCCTTCCTTCCTTCCTTCCTTCCTTCCTTCCTTCCCGCTTCTGCTTTTTTATTACATTAAGTATAGCTGTCCACTCCAAAAGACTCTGGGTGTGCCTTACAGAATAATTCATATACAATGAAAACAGTAAAAACATTTTTAAAAATTACTAACTTCTCCCTTTTCACATATTAAAAATGATGATTAGGTAGCAACATTTAGGGTCTCGGGTTTTGTGCCTCTTTCTTAGAAGATCTCCAAAGAAACCCCATGATATCTTGCCACATACTACCCCCCCCCCCCAAGTAACTGCCTTTGACAAACAAACAAAAGCAGGGTTAGGGTATGCGTGAGGTGGATCAATATCCTCTTGACTTCTATTTTCTGCATAAAACAAGTTGTTTTTTTAAAAAATACTGGTAAGCCTTTAAAGGAATTTTTCCAATAAGCCAACATATTGGTGGTGCAGTTCAAAAGTAGAAAGCAAAGTAATTTTCCAACTAGTGTTTTCTTAGGATCTCCTTCTCTCTCTCTGTATACACAAAGTATGGAATATACAGATAACATTCTTGTTGTTGAGATCCAAGGCGTAGTGCACTGGAATGGACACTGAACTTAATGCAGCAGGATGTTCCCCCCCCCCCCCGGGCTACCTAAAGTACGGACAAATATCAGTTAGGTTAATTTAATCTCCAGCACTCCTGATTGTATCCCTTAAGGCAACATTTATATGGGACTTTGTTACAGTATTTTGCAAATCAAATTAAAGACTCTTATGTTAATAGATTTTAGAATGAGCTGACACATCTTTTGCTTAGAGTCAGCCTCCCTACGGACTGGAGCATTGCTTTATGGAGCAAAATGTAAAATGTTTCACTCTACCTGCCCTCCACAGAAGGCTTTTGTTTTTTTTAACAAAAACCCACAACCTGAGACCAGGTTGCAAAAACATGGCATTATTCGTTGGAAAAGGAAATTATACCAAGTGTTGATTTTCCATTAGAAATGAAATATGAAAAGTTTCACAACTGAAATGCCATACGCAACTCTTGATCCTTGGGTTGGCTTGGTTCAGAACAAGGATGGAAGAAAGAATAATTGAATGTCCCCATCTGTTTGTCTGGGAATTCTGGGATCCATCACCCCAGCTAATCTGGTGGCACCAGGCTGGGGAAGAAGAACCTTGAACTGATGGTTTGCTATCACCATAGAAATATTTGGCTGTTTTTTTAAAAGGTCTGTACCATTTTTAAAGGCTATTGCTGTCCCAAGGAGATGTACCAATACTAATTAAACATAAAACTAAACAATTTTTTCCAATAAAATTTAACTGGTAGTCCCACATAGACCCCACATCTACAAGTTCAGGCGTTCCAGGTATTTTAGCTCAAATCTGGCTGCAAATCTTGTTTAACACCTTTACAGTTTTACTTGGATTCACATGGATGCATTCATAAAGAGGATGCCTTTGTCTCCTTATTAAAATGGGATGTTCCCACAAAAGGTGCTCTTTAAATCACACTTTACACCATCTTCCACAAAGCGATTGGCCTTGACTAAATTTGCTTTGCTTTAAGCAGATAATAAATACAGAACAGTGTCCCCCTCCATCTGTATATATTTTAATCGAATGTAATCATTTAACCCAGACTCTGTAAGCAGATTAGTAATAGAAAATGTGTCATAACAATTCCTTACTGCTGGATGAATTATCATTATTGTTTGGGCAGTGAAAATCCCCTCTGCTATCTCAAATTACCTTTCTTTTTAGCAGGGCACAATGTGTGAATCATTTCCATAATTGTACTTGAGAGGAAAAATCACAACCCAGTATAATAACATTAGTTGACAACCGCTCTTTTGACATCATGCTAAGATGCTGGTGTATTCCCAAACACCCTATAAATAGTTGCCCTCACCACATCTTTATAAGCTGTCCCTACGAAAGAAGATAAGAACAGAAGTAAGAGCAAGTGAAGAAATGACAGCCTGCATGGTGTAGTGGTGATGTCAGTTCCACCAAGTAGACCTAAGAAATTAACTCCTCAGGAAAGCTAAAACTACTTTTATTGAGATTGGCTATAAGGACAGAATCTTGCAGATCTGATTGTGCTGGACCTCCCTCCTTATAAGCCACTGAATCAGGGAGGTATCTGTCTGAGCCTCTTCCGAATATTTCCTGTCTGTTGTGGACTTAAGGTACGCTTTGATAATGGAGCTTGCATATCTCCATCAAGATCATCTTCCTCACTCTCTACACATGGACATCTGTAGGGGAGATGAGCAGGGGCAAATGATGGCAGGTGTGTGATCACATTGTCACACAAATACTATGACTGTCAAGGTCATCTTCCTTACTCTCTACAGGGTAAGATACTGGTCTTGAACCCAGGGAGTCCAAGGTTCAAGACATACTCAACCCCAAAGCTTTATGGATGGCCTGAGTCTTTCTCTCCCTCTCTCAGCCCAGCCAACTTCCCAGGACTGCTGTAGGGATCTTATTCGGAAAGACTCCTACGAATCTGTCTTGAGGTTCCTGCACAGGGAAGTCTTCAGAAAGCAGCAGTAGAGAAACAGTGGATTATTCCTTCATGTTAAGAACTGACAGTTGTACTCCCATTTGACTTCAGTCTTACTTTTCTGCTTCTAGGGCTTTTGATTACTCCCACAAATTCCTATCACACATCTGCAATCAGGAGTGATTTTTGTGGTCTGTTGTACCCTTTGTCATTCCCACTAAATGGGTTGGGGTGCAACTCCAAAATGGCCAGTTCTTGTAGGCTTTGGTTGTCGTAGCTTAGTTAGCAATTAATGGTGGTAGTACATAGGACTTTTAATCAAACATTCTTGGAGCAAAAGTTCTGGAAAAACTCCTGCCTGAAACCCCAGTGGGTTACTAGATGGATCTTTAGCGCATTCCTGTGTCCCTAGAAGCATCTTTAGCTCAGTGACAGAACCCCCTCTCTGCAGGCAGAAGATCCGAGCATTTCAAGTGGAATCTGTTGGTTAGCAGAAACGATATGGATGAATCCTTTCTGTCTTGTCTTCTCAGGTTTAATATAGTCTTTGATGGCTTATCCCTGCTTTTGTATGCTACTTTATACAGCTTGAACACCAATACAGCAAACAGTACAAGGAAATAAATTAAGTTCTTTCCATGACCTCCGATGCCAAAGTAGAAATTTGTCAACATTTGGATGTCATCATGCTAATTCAGGCACCAAGGGACAATATGCGTGTCACTGTGCTTTCTAATTTACACGCACCAAGTCTTCTCCTCTTATCATTATCTGCTTTCCTTTCCAGTCTGGGCTCTGGCTTCGCAGTCACTGATGTAAATGCAAATGCTCCTGTCAAATCAAGATTAATTTGATTTGCGTCCTCTTTGTTCTAATGATATATTCCATTTCTGCTGCCGAGGCAAGTTTTGTTTTAAACCACATCTGTATTTTACCATAACAGTGACAACAATTTGCAGCTCCGGAAGAAAGAAAAGGTAACTTTTACAGGGCTTCTGCTTGGCCTGTCAAGAAGTAGCGGGCATGGACCTGCTTCAAATAAGTTCATAGTTGAAACGTTGTGAATCAGCAGGTTATACAAACACTGCTTCAAAATTGAACTGGGAAAACTTTTGGAAAGCAGACGGAGATGGCAAATCCATCTATCTAGATCAATATTTCTCAACCTTGGCAACTTGAAGATGTGTGGACTTCAACTCCCAGAATTCCCCAGCCAGCCATGTTGGAGTTGAAATCCACACATCTTCAAGCTGCCAAGGTTGAGAAACACTGATCTTTATCTAAAAAAAAATCTGTTCTTCTAACTGAACCTTTTGATCCTGAGAAAGTGTGATCTTTGCAAACATGTAAAATGGAAATGCAGATGGTATGACCCCTTAGATGAAAAGAAACAGCTGCCACAAGGAAATGAGAGTTTATTATGTACAAAACTAGCATATAATGGAATATGGCTCTCTTTTACCACAACCTTCTCTGATTTAGAAGCCCAGCAACTGAGATTAAGACAACTGATGAGTTTATCGGCTTCCTTAGTTTCACAAAAGACCTACTGGATTGTATTCTAGTTCAAGGACTTTTATATCTGGAACTAGAGTCTTCTTTCCCATCATGAGGTCCATAGTCAACTAATATGTCCTTTTTCACTCTTCCTTCCAGCAAATGGCAAGAATAAAGTAATTTTCTTATATATTATTGTTTTAGTGTATGATAAAAGTTTTTATGCCATATTTAAGACATTTACAAGCAAAAACACAAGCTTTTCTCCAGAATACTCTTGGGAATTCTGGGAAAAAGGGAATTGGAAATCCACTTGCCTGAAATGCTGTAAAGGTACCTTAATTTTTGGCAGTCATGTAAGATCTCTTGAGTCATGAAAGGATGTTCTGATTAGTAGGTAGTATTTTCTTTCACTTACCACCAAGCCCAAACCCTGCATCTTGGAGTACAAATTGGTATACTGTTTTGGTTTGTTTTCCGCTAGCTCCTCCTGGTTCAAACGAATTTTGATCTTCTGTATCCTCCCAAGGGAACTTTCATACTTTTAAGGATGAGGCCATGAGCATCTGGCTGAAACACAATCCTGTAAGCATCTAATGGTGAACTTCCTTGGGCTAAGGACCACACAGTTGACCTTGGAGAGGAGTGAGCAAAAGAGAGCCAGTATGAGGCAGTGGTTATTCCTGGACCTCAAATAAGGAGGCCCAGGGTTAAGTTCTGACTCAACCACATAGATTGCAAGAAAGAGAAAGAAAGAAAGAAAGAAAGAAAGAAAGAAAGAAAGGAAGGAAGGAAGGAAGGAAGGAAGGAAGGAAGGAAGGAAGGAAGGAAGGAAGGAAGGAAGGAGGAAGGAGGAAGAAGGAAGAAGGAAGAAGGAAGAAGGAAGAAGGAAGAAGGAAGAAGGAAGAAGGAAGAAGGAAGAAGGAAGAAGGAAGAAGGAAGAAGGAAGAAAGGCTCTTCAAATAGTTCCTCATGCCCTAATAACCTCATGACTGGATTATTGCAATATGCTCTACGTGGGGTTGCCCTTGAAGACCATCCAGAAGCTACAGCTGGTTCAGAATGCAGCAGCGTGAGCAGTAACAGGCACCTATCGGTACGCCCATGTGTCACCACTGTTACGCAAACTGCATGGCTTGCTAGTCAGATTCCAGGTGCAATCCAAGGTTCTAGTTATTGCTATAAAGCTTTGTATGGCACAGGGCCTGGATATCTGAGGGACCGCTTATCTCCAGTTGTTTCTGCCCACCCAGTAAGTTCTGGCAGAGTAGGTGCACTCCAGGTCACCTCTATTAAATATTGCCACCTTGCGGAACTGGGGAATCATGCCTTCTCTGTTGCACCCCGCACCCTCTGGGACCGCATCCCCCCCCCCCCAGAGATAAGGAGAGCACCCTTTCTCCGAGGGTTCTGGAAAGCTCTTATGACCTGGCTTTGATCCTAGGCCTGGGGTTCATGTGTGGCTGCATTTTGGGGGGTCCTGCTTTGTTTTGTTTCATTGGTGTGGCTTTTAGACTGTTTTAGTCCAGGCTGTCTGTGTGATTTTATATTTTATCTTGTTTTTATGGGTTTTTTTTCGGTTTTGTATGCTGCCCAGAGTCCATCTGAACTGGGTGGCTATAATAAGTTGAAATAAATAAAAAATAAATAGAAACACTTGCAGACATTCCTTGCACAATATTATAGGGATCCCAATTCAGAGGTGGTGGACCCATAACCTGACCTGGGGTCCCCTTTCTTTGGAGGAATTTGGCCCAGAGAGAAAGAAACCAAGATCTCTTGTGGAACCTGTCACTCCTCATCAGGCTGCGATTAAGAATAACCTAGACAGAATCAGCTCTGTTGTTTTTCGAAAGAAGGAAGGTCACCATAACCACAGCTTGGAGGTCACTGGTTTAAATCTCAGATAATCCACTTTGTCAGTCTAAAGACTGTGATCTTGTAGCAACCGGAAACATTTCCTTGAAGTTTAAAGTCATCATTAACCTTAGGCAAAAGACACACAAAGGCTTTAAAGGGAAAAGAGGAGGCGGAAAAATTACAGTTGTAACGACTTGGGATAATTGGTTGAGTGTGTTGCTGTTAGAATTAACCGGAACACCAACTAATGTGAAGAGAGACCAGCGTTCTTTTGACAACAGCAAATTAGATGGCAATTAATAAACTTTAGTCATCATCATGATCAGATTAGCCGGTCAATCTGGGAAATGATCTTTTCAATTAATCTGTGTGTCTGTAACAATAAGCAGCATGCCATGCTCCCCAGTAACCAAGAGTATGTATTAAAACAGGAACAGCCATAATACACATTTACTCTACAAGGCATTGGACTGGACAAAGACAGGCTATAATCCAGATATTCTTTCCAACAATGGTCAGCTACAGGCCCATAGCCTAAAAAATTGGATGGTATGCCCTAGATATAGGAAGCCAATCTGGGATTTTAAAAGACAGCTTCCAATTAAGGGGAGCCTTAGAAAGTTTAGGAGGACTAGTTTCCTTCTAACCCTTCTGTCTTTGGACTGATCAGCTGGTGGTTTCCTGGAAGGCCACAAGTTTTCCTTTGGTTGCCTTCAGAATTTGACATGTCTATTCCTTAGTCAACCTTATACTGTCTTTGAACCAAAAGATATTTTTTTCATTGTCCCAACTAATAGCTATGGCAGATTATGAGGATGATGATATTAAGTTTTCTCTCCAACTCCAACTTCATGTTAGCAGAGGGTTTTTTTTAGTGCACACATGTTCTCAAGAAGAATCTTAGCCTTGTTCCTCAAAAGGAGACCCATTTTCTATGTTCATGCAACACAACCGGTTCAGTAATCAACCTAAGGGCTACAGTGGCTCAGAATATTAGGCTGAGGAAGAGGAAAGTTGAAGAGAAGACAGGTGAGATGCAGGGAGGTTATGGAAAAAAAAGAGGGATAAATACTTGAGGACTGGAGAATGAAGTAGAGAGAGGAAAGAAAAGGAAGAAAGTGTCTTTCGTTATTTTGCCTGTAACCTTGAGAAGCTGTTGCCCAAGCATGGATGTCAGCATCTTCCCATCTTTTTTCCTACCTCCTGAAGCCTCAGTTTCAGAGTTAATTGGCATTATTGTCTTGCCTGAGCTGGGCACTTCCTGCATTGCATGGTTGAAAAGCAAGTCATCATTTTTCCACGTCCTTGTCTTGCAGTGAAGCAAGCATGCTTCTTACTAGCTCTGACATCTTGTTAAACTTCTGGAGTCTTTGGGGGCCATGACAACCTTTCCATGGGTCTCTTTTTATACTTCCTTACATGATGGTAATTGGGGAGTAAGGTGCCAATGGATGTACGTAGGGCTAGGAAGCTATGGGCACTCCCATAATAGCTTCCAGGCCAGCCCTTTAGGATGCCCCTAGACAGTTAATTGATCAGACAGTCACTATCTGGAGTGGTCTGAGTAATGAATCTGGAATACATGGGCTTTTGTTAAATATTTTTTAAAGCAAAACTAACAGATTTCTCACAATGATACACAGAGGGTCCATCTTGTAGACTTGTCTGGCTCACTTCTAGGGCAACTGAAGCATTTGTCCCAAGCACTGGTTTGGCAATCAAATAATCATTAACTATAAGTTCTTATCATTGGTCCACCTTGTAAAACCTAGCTGTAGAGATGTTCAAAGTAATCTATATTTGGCCTCCTTCTCTTTGGTCACAACATCCTTCCATTGAATTATGCACAGTACATACATGTAAGAAAAATATATCCAATCACATTCACACTGGTAGGCTCCCCCATCATTTGCCATAAAACAAACACAACTTTCTTAAGTTACAGAATCCTGTATGCATTTCTTTCCGAAGGATACCCAATTTTATGTGCAACTTTCTCTAATCAGTGCATCTTCATACAATCTATCATATGTCAAAGTGCCAACCGTGTACGATAATTCTGAGCTCCACAATAGTCTGGAAGTAGCAGTTAGGTCAGATCCCTTCAAAAACATGAACCAAGTGAAATTCTGTCTGGCCCATCCAGAAAAGAGTGCTGGTATATGAATAGTCATAGGGCAATGCAAAGAAGGGCATATTGAAACATTGCTGAAAATTATAGTCTTGTCCAATACAGTGGATATGACTAAAAGTCTTTTATTCAATTAAATTGCTGACACATTCTTGGCAGGATATCAAGAGTGCATTTAGAAAGACAATTAAAACAGCAAAATGCAAGCACTATAATTAGAACCATATCTGCTCAAGGATTAAAACATGCAGGATTCCAATGCAGTTAAAGGGGACGTCCCTCTGTGAATGTTGTTCATAAAGAGATTGGGTATATAATATAATTTTAACAAGAAGGCAATTATTTTTTTCAACAGAGATTTGAAATCAGTTACAGATGTTCCAGAATTTATGGACTCTAGTATACTACCACAAACAACATTGTTAATATGACAAGGACTTGATATTTCGGACCTGCAGACATGGTTTCCCTTCTCTGATCATATGACTGACCTTCTGGAGTGAAACTCCATTCTGCTTTGTAGCTTAGATGACCAATGTGTGTCAATTTCCATACCAAACAGCAAAGTTTATCAAACTCTAATGAAGGAGGAAATGGTATGAGCTTTCCTTTAGTGTGTGCTTTGGCACTAGGCCTTCTGGTCTGCAGCATTAGCAGCACCAAAACAGAAGTCTTTAAAGTTCTAAACATCAGATCTTGGAACAGGGATAAACAACATGGTGTCCTTCAGATTTTTTTAGGGCAATTTCCATCAGTTCCAACCCACATGGCCAATGAAAGGATCTGTGGACCATGCAGTGTCAAATAGTTGGAGAGAACCAGGCTGCCTATTCCTGCTTTAGAAGACCCAATGCCAACTGAAAGTTGGATATGTCTTATCAGAGCTGGAAAAACCATAGTTGAGTGTCATGCTTTGCATGTTAAATGTTCAAAATTTGATCCTTAAAATCCAGAAAGGTATCAAGGTTAAAATATTCATTTAGTGTGCTCTGATTGCAGAAGGCCTCTAAGATCTTGATTGACTCAAGATCTTTGCCTCTAAGATCTTGAGTCAATCAAGATCTTCCCGGTCACCTAATATTTTAGCCCTTTAGTTCAGAATGGCAGGAATCAAAATTGAGACCTTTTACCTGTGAAGTATGAAACAAAGTTCCTCAAGCTGAGCTTGACTCTTGATGTCTAAATGGACACGTCCGTATCTATTCTTGCTCAGTAGTTATATTTGCAGGACACATGAAATTATAGACTGTGTTAATAGAGCACAGTTATTTTCCCTATATAAGATGTTGGGCCCCAACAAATAAACGTTACTGGCTTAATGTGATTGCCTGCTTCACATAACTTGCCAAAAAAAAAAAAACAAAGGCTGGGTTTTCCCCATAGGTTGAACTATAAAATCCTAGGAATGGGTCAATCCATGTCAATGAGGTGCTTTCCTTTGTGCAAACATGTTGCTTTGTCCTGATGTGACAACACACCTGCCATTATACTTGGTGCAAGTGGCTTCTGTTTATGTTGGACAAGAAAGGAAAAGGGCCGAGCCAGCTCTGCTGGTTAGAAGATTTGCACAGGACTAGAAATTACCCTATCTTATTTTTTCTTACGATGCAAACCTAGCCAATATGTACATCTTATTTCTCCTAGCTCAGTGGTTTTTTTTCAAGCCATGTTCTGGCTACCCTTGAGGATTCCCTGCAAGCTTAGCAGAGTCCCTGAATGAGAATAGAAGTAACAGGGATAAAAGCCCTTAAAAGGCATTTTGCCAATGACAATCAATTTTCCCCTCTAACACACAGCTGCAAGGAGCCCAGGATACATTCTGAGCTCACACTGAGCAGCAGTGAAATGGAACAAGCATGGTCAGCACTTACAATGAAGATATTGCTCAGCTTAGAACATGCCCTAAACACCTTCGCGGCATTATCTGCTTTCATCGCTCAGAGGTTCTTCAACAAGTGAGATGGTGTACATGTGTGTATTTCTCTCCTGCTCCCCAAAAGAAAAAGAAATAGTCGAAAGTAAAGATGGAGAGAAGATGGCAGATAATCTGTAGCCTTGTTAAGGGAAGTTCAAGCTTATGATAGGTCCTAAGGCTGGGTGGTTGAAGCAGTCTCTCTACTCCAGTGTTTCTCAACCTCAGTAACTTTAAGATATGTGGACCTCAACTACCAGAATTCCCCAGCCAGTGTGGACTTTCAGTCCCAGAATGTTAGCTCAAGAATTCTGGGAGTTGAAGCCCACACATCTTGAAGTTGCTGAGGTCACAGTATTTATGGACACGCACACACTATATATATATATAAAAAAAATTCTCTAGGCAGCAGTGCAAAATATTTTTACTACACAGTTTAATAGCAAATGGCCAGAGAGAGCTGAGCTTGGCTGATTTGATCAGCACTTGGATGGGAGACCGGAAAATCCCACAGCTCTGTAAACTGGGATGTCAACAAGCCTCCATGGAGGTTTCCATGAAGTCGTCAGGTGTCAATTATCTTCCATGCCTATAGCAGAAATTGAAATCAAATGAAGAGGAAGTCCTTTTTGCAGGCATCTAGTTACAGTTGAAGAGACAGTCTGGTGTAGTGGTTAAGGCATCAGCCTAGAACTGGGAGACTGCGACTTCTAGTCCCACCTTAGGCACAAAAGCCAGCTGGGTGACCTTGGCCCAGTCACTCTCTCTCTCAACCCTAGAAGCAGGCAGTGGCAAACCACTTTCGAAATCTTGCCAAGAAAACTTGTCCAGGAAGTCACCTGGAGTTAACACTGACTTGAAGGCACCCCAAAAAATAAATAAATAAATTACAGTTAGCCCTGCTAACAATGTGACAATTGTTGCTGGGATTTCATTAACTAAATTCACTGGGGGGGGGGGAGGAGTCTCTCATGAAAATATTGGACAGCATATCCCATTTCACATCTTGGGTTCTTCTTAAGTCTACCTTTGTTCAACGTGAGAAGTACTCAAGAAAGTAGGCAATTACACTTTCGCTCCCCTCTCTTTTCAACAATGCATTTCGGAGGAAGAAAAGCCAAGTCAAACCACGTCCTGTTTGAACAGCTCAAACGACTATATCCAAGAATAAAACAGATGAGCAAAGTATTGTCAGGGGAAAAGCAACTTATATACGCCTTGGCCACCAAGAACGTGGAACTGCCTTAAACAGTATCTTTCTAGCCCTTTAGTTTGACATTAATTTACCTACTTGATTTCTGAGAGGTTGACAATTGCTGCCTTTCTCTCCCTGGGGGAGAAAGTGAGAAGTCAATTGTTATTCCGTATATCAGTTACACTGGTAAAGCCCCTAACTGTATTTTATATAATGTGCTATCTGCAGAAAAGCAGATAAGAATTTGATTTAACATCCAATTAAAAGCCGTCATTGAAAAATTACTTCAAATAAACCTTTTATTTTCTTTAATCAGTCTTCAATTCAAGCCTTCCTCGGACCTAGTGAACCAAATACCGGTACTCATGAATTTTGATTAAAAAATTCGAGCCTATTTCTAACTTAAGCAGATTTTTTTTTGTTGCACAGTTTGATAGAAATTTAATAAATCTATGAATCCTCACCAGTGTCATTTATCATCTTTTTTCCCACAAGGCTGGCCTATTATGCCTAGGCAGTAAATTATGAGGAAGCCAGCAAACCAAAACTTTTCAGTCTGATACTGCAGAAGAGATATAATCACCTGCATTGAACCATATAATTATAGGAGAATATGAAACTGTGAAACATTAGGTCCCTGTTTTGAATATATAATGGCCAGCTTTTGAGAGGCAGCGAAGATTTCTAGCTGATCTAATATAGTTCAGTTTAGCATCATATTGAACAATTTGCCTTTAATGAAAATGACAGCAAAGCATTACAAAGAAGCAGGAAGCTTTTGTCACAATTATTAGTGGAATTTCCCTTGAGTGGGGATAAACAAATCACAAAACCAAGTAATCACCCTTAAGGCTTTAGATTTAGCAATTGTTTCTTCTGAAAAAGCAACTGGGTGATTTAACATTTTCTTTGCCTTTATGTGTTTAAGACTAGAACTGGGCATTATATTGGATGAAGTGGGGCTAGACTGGAAGTGTCCTTCTGTGATGGAGTCATGAAAACAAGCCAGTTGGGCTCAGCTGATCTCTTATTAAGTCACATGATCCAGTTGGATGGTCATCTGACCTATAGAAGATTGATGAGGGAGTGGCCAGCCAGTGGCGCTGTGGAAAGGTTCTGCATGGACTTCCAGGTGTAAACTTGAACTCCCAGCCTTCTCAGCAATGACCATGCTGGTTGGGGAGTTCTGGGAACTGCTCCACAGATCTGGAGGGCACCCAGCTTGGGAAAATCTGGTTGATTTGACTCTACCTCCAGTGGTGATGAGAGGATCCATGATCCTTCGAGCCTTTAGTGGCTCTCACACATAGATCTTTCTAGAGTAGATACAGTGAGAAGTTCTGAGTCATGGAATCTCTGCACTGCGGCCCCAGTTTCTGAGGAAATGGTCTTTCCAAGTATATTCAGCTGAATTCTTCCTCTGGATACAGTTTGAACTACCAAGTCACCGTGGACCCATTTACTACTAAAT
Organism: Python bivittatus; assembly: GCF_059951505.1. Lineage (NCBI taxonomy): Eukaryota > Metazoa > Chordata > Lepidosauria > Squamata > Pythonidae > Python > Python bivittatus. The sequence continues at coordinate 9,228,041 of NW_028277094.1, forward strand.
CAACTATGAAACCATTGGCCAGAAGTCAGACTCCTGAATTTTACATTATTGTCATTAAATGAACTTTATGAAACATTTACTTGTTCTCTTCTCTCAGCTTATCTTCTATTATGCAGAAAAATGGGAAAACTTTAGTGTGATCCTAGGAAAAAAATGGCCGTGTACTTTGATATTTGGTGAGACAAGAAGGACGTGGATGTATAAGCTTAGTTAAAATGGATTAACAAATTATCTGAGCATGAAATGTAAAAGCTGATACTTTGCAGTTGAGCACTAGGGCTTCCTCTCTTGAGGCTGAGGTCCTCTTCATGAATTGGTCTACTGGTCCTACTTTTTAGCAACTTCATGACCTGGGTTTTGGGTTGAATGCCTCAGCAGGGCACTGAATTCACTGATATAAGAGTCGGAGGAAAGCTGTGTTGCATTTTTCCTGAAGCACACCTGGACAAAGATATCTGCAGTTCTTTACTACTTACATCTAGTCTTTATGTTGCTCAGGAAACTAAGTTTGCAGCAGCTATTACATTCTTACTAGATCATGTCTGTGTCTGTTGTATGTGTGTGTGTATTCATTCTCTGTCTACTAGGCCCATGGTGATTCTGAAGGCTTCACAAATGGCTTTCATTATTCAAAACAGAAAAAAACATCTGTCTGATAAACACCATTGTTCCTTGGAATACACCTTTTCCCCTTTATAAAGTTATAAATCAACGCCTCTTTTTTTTTCCCTACAAGGCATCCAAGAGGTCCACAGCAATGTTATGATGGGGACCATCAATTTAAGAAAAGAAGCAAAAAAAAAGGGGGGGGACCCCATTTGAAGAAGGGAGCTGAAATAAGAACAAAAATCCCTGATAGGGTAGCTTAAAGAAAGAACTTTGTCTCTGCTCTGAAGAAGACAAGATCAGATATAGTAGGAATATCAAAGAAGACAGATGGGCATGAAGTAGGGCTAACATATCTGGGCGGCAAAGAATAAGAATTTTCTGTATCTCTTCACTGTCATCTAGTGTTTATCTGGATTTTTGCAACCCAGACATGGGAGTCCAACCTCAGTTGAAAGGCGTGGAATGTTCCTAAAAAGATGAAGTTCAACCAGCATGAAGAGAACAATCAAAAACTCCTACTGTAAATGTCCTACTGTCTTGAATCACAGTACTTTGTAAAGGGAAATGGAAACACGCTGGACATGTTTCACTATGATGAGGACTGGAGTGTCATTTCTAACATAACTGTACAGAATGAGAAGATACCTTGCATTTCACCTGTGGGTAAGTAAACAATGTAAAGAAGCCAACTTGTTTAATCTGAAGAAGTGGTATGACTCACCAGATGCTTCAGATTCTACTTTTTTGAGGGGCTCTCAGAGAATGGGGATCTAAATAAAAACTCAAGTGGATAGTCAATTTATTGACATCAGCCAAAGGATGAATAGCAAAGCAAAGCAAAGCAACGAACCCATCGTTGGATGCTTGTAATCATAGCAAGTAATGATTTCCTGCAAATTAAAGTTGTTACATATGGAAAGTATTGGGATGGGCTGAATAAACAGTACATTATCTAATTATTTCATTAATATGCAATATACGTACACACTTACACACACATGGGCACAATTACACACATGTAACGACACACCTATTTTAAAATCTTATCTAACTGGGTCAGAAATAATAGAGTTTACCGAGCAACTTGGTAGCCTTCAAGAAAGAAGTTTAGCTGCCACAGACAGTGAGTTTGACAGCCATGAGATAAAGTTTAACAGAAGGCCACACTGGGGAACTGGAATTAAATAGGTGTTAAAAATAACCGAGAGACAAAGAATTTATTTTTCCAGCAATTGCCTTTATGGTCAAACCAACATTATTTGAAGGTGGTAGAGAGCAAAATGAAGGCTGTTCAGGAATGAATTACCAGCAAACAGATGGCTTGTTTTATGGTTTAGAGGCAATTCACAGGTTAAGTGTGTCATCGATGTTTAAAGGTGGATTCAGATGCCCCATTAAAAGATCATTTATGGGTTGAGGGGAAAGTATGTCAGTGTGTCTTCCTACATATGAAAAGAAATAGAGAACACAAGATGGAAATTTCACCTGGATAAGTTACCTATTTCCACAATTTGCTTAACACAGTGAACGGCTGCACTAACAGGGTCAAACGTCACTGTCTGGGGATTCTAGAGTCCCATCTCCAGAAAATGTCTGGTATCTCAGGAGACGTTGACCTTCGAAAAGCCTTGGTTGCGCTTGTTCTTCTTGGAGGATTAGGTCTGCAAATGGATTGAGGGGTTTGTGGTTCCCAAGATATAATTGATGGGCAGTCAGTACTTTAACCTTACAGGTAGTTCTTGTTTAGCAACTGCCTCGTTTAATGACTGTTCACAGTTACGACAGTGATGAAAAAGTAACTTTACAGCCAATCCTCGCATTTACAACCTTTGCAGGTCTGTAAAGCAAAGGAAAGCTGAAGTAAGGTCATAAGCACAGTTGCAGTTTCACTGAGCAACCACTTCACTTAATGACTGAGCTGCTGCTCCCAATTGTGGTTGCTAAACAAGGACTACCTGCATTTGGGATAAAGTTAACCCCTGGGAGCTAGTTGATGGATCAACTGACCCCTTTTGGGTACTCTCACAATACATTATCCCTCCCAAAAAGTGCTTAAAAGGCATAGTACAAATCAAAAATTACCCAGTGAACTCTGGGAATTGGTGTTTCCTGGATGCTCACTGATAACTGAGGTGGAGGAGCACAGTGGAAAAAGTGGGGTGAAAAGGAAATAGGATGGAGTATTCATCTGTGGGCAGAGATACCTTTTGCATGATGGTTTCTAGGCTGCGGCTGTTCCTCCTGTCTCCCAAGGTCCTTCCCGCAGACCTCTTAGAACCTCCATGTTCATTCTCCAGAGCTTCCCAACTGCTTAGAGAATTGTCACACAGAGGCAGAGAACCAGAAATGACCACGCTCCTTGTTGACCACTGAAATAGCCTCACTTCTCACCCTTCTGCACTTTATTTCCAAGTCCCAACCTTTCAACGACGGAGCCCTAAAGGTCTCAAACACAGGGAGACCCTGGTGGTGCCCACAGAAATACTGCTGTTGTTTCCCCAAGCAGTAGGCATTGCATGAGGAAAATTCATTTCCATTGGAGCCTCTGTCTTGGATGGAATGAGAAGCAGAGCAGCCAAGATCATGTCCAAATGGACAACAGAAGCCAGTCCTGGCTTCATCCTTGCCTATTCCAACCCAACCAAACTTTGGGACAAACTCCGGAAAGAGAAGGAGGGAGACATCTGCATTGTGTTCCCTGACAAAATACTGCTATAGTGTGGATTGCTGTGTGCAGAACAATTTGTAAATGTCTCATTAAAATGTACTTTTTGTTCATTTTTTCTTTTTCACCTCAAACCAAGCTCATCTGCTTCCTGGCTATTTTCATTTTCCAGGGAGAAAATGTCACATTTTGCTGTCAGACAATATAAATAACCTTTACAATTCCCTCCCTCCCTTCCATGCCCTCCACAAGCTTCTGCCCAGCCTTCTTCCTGATTTATCTTGCACTGAGAAGGTTTGTATCTATATAACAGGAATCTTTAAAGAACTGTGGATAATTGGTATCTGTTTGAAGAAAGAATGTGAGAACCTCATAGTGCAATTTAATTAGACAGCTGTATGGAGACAGAGAGAGAAATGTAGATAGATAGATAGATAGACAGACAGACAGATAGATTATCATGATACCCAATTCCCCCTCCCCTGGAACTATTCAATAAAAAATTTGTGAGGAAGACAGTGAACTGTATTCCTAAAACGACCTCACTTAGTTTGCTGCCACAAGTTTGTGTTGGTTTTGTGACCCCTTCCAGAAGCTGCAACAGCAATCAGTTGATGGCCACCATTCCACCCTCTTTCCACAAGAAGTCCACTGAGAGTGACACAGTGACAGAGTTTAATGAGAGACAGGTCTATGCCTCCAAATCCTTCCTCATTTGACTTCTTCTGCATAAGAATACTTCTAGAGAGGGCTAGATACCCAGAGGCATATAATGATGCTTGCATTTCTACCCCAGAATTGCAAGCCTGCAAAAAGAAGACAGCCGTGTGAAGATAATAACAACGTGGCTGCATTGCAATTCTAGACTAGCCCCTGAAAAGTCTCTGAAACTCTTCATGAAGAGTTTTCCTTTTTAAAGTGAATGTAAACATGTTTCAAAACCTTTCAATAATGCCCCATCATCTCTTTAGCATCTTTGCAGATATATATCATTGGCAGTTTATCTTGAATACATATAATGCATGCAATAGCTTGTTGTGCAGACAAAACATCCATTGAAGAATGATTGGTTGCTATGTTCAATGAGTTTCTAATTACACAAGCCATACTGGAAGAGTCATATTGTATTTAATATTGTGCACACTCCTCTTGAGTCAACCAGTTAGACATTTCTCCATTGCACACATGGATTCCTCCCATGCCCCCCCCAACTTCTTGCAGGTGAATAATGCTGCTGCTCTTACAAGAAGGATAACTTAGGAGCATTGTCTTGTCTCTTACTACTGACAGCTCCTTAAACAGTGATACATCAATTTATTTGGAAATAGGTTGACTTTCACTGATTGAAAGGCTGTGAAGGCAAGTTTGGCATATGAAAAAAACATGGAAAGAAAATCTCTGGTTTGAAGGTCCAAATGCCCACAACTCTTCCTTATACAGAACTTCCTTGTACAGAACACAACTTGTTCCTTGTACACTTGGCTGCACTGAACGATGGCGCTCAAGAGTAGAAGATGACTAACCCAAAGCCTATGGAAAAATCTCCAAAAGTAGAGCAGGATAGCTTGCTTTGTAGAACAGATTATTCCCCTTTGCTAATCTTCTAACTGAAGAGCACTTGATAAGCTACTGTAGATCTCCAGAATCCCTCTAGATGGATTTTTGGAAACTATGCTTTAGATGGTAAGAATTGGTCAAGAGAGAAACAGACCCTAATTCCTGGGCAGAGGCAGGTTAAGGAGAAGGACAAACGATGACATGTGGGTGATTGTTAGCCCTGCCAGGTAGTCCAGACAAGAAGCAGAACTAAGTGCTAATGCTATTTTTATGGTAAGGTTACATTAACAGAATCTTTCAAGTCTGAAAGTATGTGACTCCCCCCTCATCTTCACAGTGCAAGAAACTAGGAAGGGTCCCTTCCGAGACATTTGCCACTTCCCCATTCCTTCTGCAGGCTCAGCTGCCTCATTGGATCACTGCCTATTCTGCGGCTCTTCCTCCTGTCTCCCAAGGTCATTCCCACATCCCATTACTGTGACGATGTCATCACAAAATGCTATTACTTAATTGTCACCTCTGACAGATGACATCACACAGGGGCCATCACTTTTACGCCTCAGTGGTTTGTTACATATGACACTGCCCTGAATTGGATTGATATGACTGGGGGGGGGGGGATCTATTTATGGATACCAGTTGCTCAGAACTATCATTTTCTTATGAAGCAGCATCTGGGAGTCTTAATACTTCACAAGGTCCTTGGGGGTGAGAAGGATGATCTCTTCAGAGTCCAGGTAGTGTGGAAAACACCACCTCTAGGGAAGAGGTGAGATCACAAGGGAACATGTCTGACTACAAGAAGGAGTAGGTGTACCACAGAGATTTTAGCTTTTCCCATCCCTTGTGTTTCCTTTGCTATTTTGGTTCCCAGAAGTGATGAGAAACCCCTGCAGGTTGATCCTGTCGCTGCTCTCCCCCCCTCCCCCCCCGCAATGCTGGGTTTCAAGTAGATTCTTCTCAGTGTTGAAGGAGCTTTTTTTTAGATTAATGTCCTCTCATCATTGTTAAAAAGGAAAAGGGGCAGGGAAGAAGCAGGGCTGTTCCCTTTTAGCTGGTTTTTGAAAAAAGCAATAACAGAATCTAATTCATACGTTTGGGCCATACATGTCCTGGCTAATCCAGGGGGGCAGAATTGTTTTATCACTTCTCCTTCTATTCAGCAGCTTTCATCACAGAGGCCATGAGAAGAAGGAAAACCAAAACCCAGCAACTTTCTGCTGCGCTGAGGTCAAGCTAAATGATTGCTGCCTGCAACACTGGTTGATGAAGAATCAGGGGTTCATATGCAGCAGAGTCTGGGGGGCAGGGAGGATGACTGGGAGGGCAGAAGGACAAAAGCAGGGTCATAGGGTCAACCTTCCTCTTTCTGTATATGCATTGTGACATTGCACACACATATGAAAGGGTAGACCTTGCAGAGCCACAGTGTGATGTTCCTTTCGTTAGCAAGATCCTGTGGCTGCACATCTCCTCATGCTTCCTTTCTCCTTCCCTGTCAGCCTCTCGAGGTAGTCCAGACAAGAAGCACCAACCATGAGTACTAACACTACCTTTATTGTAAGGTTACAGTAACAGAATCTTGCAAGTCTGAAAGCACTTCCCCCTTCCCTGGCCTTTAGTTTCCAGAAAACTAAGGAGGTCCCTTCTGAGATGCTTCCTCCACCCCATCCCTTCTTTGGACTCAGATTTTGTTTATCAGACCATTGTCTAGACTGCAGCTCTTCCTCCTGTCTCCCAAGGTCATTCTCCCAGCCCATCACACTCCCAACTCCCAGTAGCTCTTCCTCTTTCATTCACCAGTTTGATGTGGTGGTTAAGGTGCTGAACCAGAAACCAGGAGACCATAAGTTCTAGCTGTCCCTTTGGCTTGAAAGCTGGCTGAATGACTTTGGGCCAGTCCCTCTCTGTCAGCCTCCCCCATTTAGTCCAGCCTGATGTAACCTGGCCATTTTCCAGGTGAGTGGACACCAACTACCAGAATTCTCAGCAGGCGCCATGGTGGCTTGGGGCATTGTGAGATTTGAAGTCCATACACCTGAAGGGCATCCACACTGAGAAGAACTATCATTACATTGACAAAAGGAAGTAAATAAGTACATTAAGATCATATATGTAGTAGCAGAATTATAGAATCATAGAGTTGGAAGGAACGTTAGATGTCATGCATTTCAACTCCTTATTCAGTGCAGGATCCACTAGTCAATATTAATTTGGGGACAGAATTTATTAGCCAAAGCATTGAATGGGATTCCCTTTCTGTGACTGGAATCTCTGAATATTGACTGGGTTCACACACATTAAGCCATGTATTTTAAATCATGGTTTACTGAAGAAAAGATAAGTGGTTAGTTTTGCGCAACCTGTTAAGCCAAAAATCATAAATTAGAAGCCATAGTGATTGTGTTTACAGAACACACTGCGAAAACCAAATATACTATGGGATGGCTTAGCCCCATGTGTGAAAACAGTTCTATTTCTGTTGTGTGGATAAAACGCCAAGCACCAGGAATATTCATGCACTTGTAAAAAGAATTTTTTCGTCAGTTCAGTCCCAAATGGGGTCTAAGGAAGTCCATCCTTCATAAAATACATGTACAATTGGAGATACCTGCTATAGCATGGTTTTTTAAAAATGAACATTTTTCCTTCTAAATGAGTTAAAAAAAAAACTGGCTTTAGAACTTGGATTTTTGGGGGGTGGGATTAAAACCTTATTATTTCTGAAAGTCTAGCTTAATATTGATACATACTGGGAAGTTGGAAGGAGAGAGAAAGACGAAAGAATGAAGTGACTTGGCATTTTTTCGAGACCGAAGTCATTAAAATGTACACCAACATGACTGTAACATTTTTAAATGGTTGGCATGTGATATTAAAAAAAAAAAAAGGTTCAATTTTCAATAAAACTGTTTTCTTTCCTCATCTATTTTTTAAAATTACCCAGGCAAGGTTCTCTGGTGACTTTTAAGGATCTGCAAGTGAAATCATAAAAAGAAAACAAAACAGTCTTTTTTGCCCTGGCACCAGGCCCAGGTGAATGAAACACGAATCTTCCAGCCATTGCCAAGTATGCAACAAGCTGGGCTGAGGCAAAGTGATTAAGTTGATTCACAGGTTTTTGTTTAGTCGTTAAGTCGTGTCCGACTCTTCGTGACCCCATGAACCATATTGCGCCAGGCCTTCCTGTCCTTCACTGCCTCCCTGAGTTTGCTCAGTTTCATGCTCATTGCTTCAGTGATGCTATCTAACCATCTCATCCTCTGCCGTCCTCTTCTCCTTTTGCCTTCAATCTTTCCCAGCATCAGGGTCTTCTCCAAAGAGATCTCTCTTCGCATTAGGTGACCAAAGTATCTGAGCTTGAGCTTCATTATCGATCCTTCCAATGAGCAATCAGGGTTGATTTCCTTTAAGATTGACTGGTTTGACCTCCTAGCAGTCCAGGGAACTCTTAAGAGTCTTCTCCAGCACCACAGTTCAAAGGCATCAATTCTTCGGCGCTCGGCCTTTTTTATGGTCCAGCTCTCACAGCCATACATTACTACTGGAAAAACCATAGCTTTGACTATGCGGATCTTTGTCGGCAAGGTGACGTCTCTGCTTTTTAATATGCTATCTAGGCTTGCCATAGCTTTCCTCCCAAGGAGCAAGCGTCTTTTAATTTCATGGCTGCAGTCTCCGTCTGCGGTGATCTTGGAGCCCAAATAAATGAAGTCTGTTACTGCTTCCATTTCTAACGTTACATAAACCAGGGGACCCATTACATTCACCCTAGAAAACATAGACCCTTTGCACTCAAGGAAACAGGACTACAGCTCGCCACCTGTTTTCCCCTTTATCTGCTAGCGGCCAGGAAATTAAAAATAATCCAAAGACAATGGAACGATTTGCACGAAAGACACACACCTCTTTTAATCACACTCCATTATGAACCAATGTCAAACTCTGACAGAGATAAGAAGGGAATATTCAGCAAGTTCAACCGATGATGGACAAACTTTACTGAACTATACCTTCCCTGCAGTGTTTGATTTCTTGGTGTCAAATGGAATCCAGGGGAATATTCTTTGTAAAGTATACTGCAAAAGCCTTTTCATTTCAAGCATCTTTGAGTTCCCTCATCCAATTTTAGTGATTAATTTAAAGATAACCCTGTGTGTTCCATAAAACCTTACAGAACTGAACAAGCAAGGGTGCTCTTCCGATGGATAAAACAGTGAACCCGTGGAATCTCAATTTTAAAAGAAAAGAACGCAGGAGTCTTCAAAATGTATTCAAGACTTGGTCTTAGCAGTAGTAACAACCACCCATCTTGTAAAACTTTTTATTGAATTTATAGCCTAGACATGGATGGGCCAATGAGAACAGCCTAGGCAAATGTAGCTTCCAGACATACCAACCTGAAATCCCTGTATAAAATAAAACCAAGATTATGTCTTAGCAGATTTATCACGGAAGAAGCCAATTACATTTCATAGATTCCTAGACCAATCCCTTTAAATATCCGAGTGGCAAGGAAGCAACATGGAAAATTCCAAAAATAGGTCAACACTGAATTCCTCAAGAAGAGAAAAGACCAAAAACAGTAACACCACCAAAATGAACAGGACCTGATTCAAATGCTAGGAAGAAGATGAAAAAGGTGGGCAAATTTCTATCAAAATACCTGCAGGTGGTTACAAATATTATTGGTTGTGCCTAACAGAAGTCATTCTGCTTTCTGGCAGGCCGCTCTTTGATCTAACAGGGGTTGCCATTAAGAAGAGACAATGAGAAACCATTTTTAATGGGCTGAGAAGTGTAATGGTGCAAGGCTAGTTCCTCACCCATCCAACCATACCTGGAGAGCTGATTAGTGCAAGGTCTCAATTCTGGATTCTATAGAGTGTGTCTGGATGGGCACATGGCTCTCCAGAGAATCTGCCACTCCAGTGCCTGAAGCTTAGGAGCTTTCTGGCAGGGGGACCAAGGCTGACCACGTCAGGAGAGTGGACAGCATGGTTCTGTGGAACCCAGCTGAAAGGCCCATATCTCACCTAGGATTGCCCCATCCCAACAGGAATTTAGGAACTGAAGTCCATACAGCTTAAGTTGCCAAGATTGAGAAACACTGGTGTAGATATTTGAAAAGGGAACTCTTAGATAATGCCAAATCAGCTCGGAATGGCTGGATTCCACAACATGCCAGACTAGGTTAAAACATGGTTAGGTAGTTTTTAATCCACCATGTGCTGGGGGAACCCAGCCACTGACTTAGCACAGGGATGCAAAAAAAAAAAAGAAAAAAAGAAAAGAAAAAAAAGACAGTCTTTCATCAACCTCAACATTTCTTCGGCAACCCTCCAAGTATGCTTGGGGCCAAATATTATTTTCCCCACCCCTCCTCTTCAGTTTATACTTTGTAAAGGCTTAATAAAGTGGGTAATAAAGTTTACCTACTTACCTTTTAACACACCTCTTTCACTCTTAAATCTCCTTCCTGCAAAATGGCCTTTGGCCCCACATGCTTTTGGAATGCCACAAGGGCAGGGGAAGCCCTCAAGCCCATGGCAACTCCACACCTGCCCTAGCATGTTGTGTGAATCCACCCATCCCAAAGATTGCCCTTATTTGGGCCACAACGTAGCAGCAATTGTGTTTGACTAACTGAGGTTACAGGTTGGATAGGTTTTGTGGACCCAGCCAAAGGACCTCTCCATGGTGGGCTTCTTCTCACCTTTCAGCGTTTGCCTTCTGTGAAAACTCCCATCCCACCCCTTTGGGAATGACCCCCATCTTCTTTGCAAAAGCAAATGGCCACAAGTAACAAACAAAACAAACAAAAAACAAACAAAAACACAAAAACACAACCCACAAAATTGTTCCTGCTCCTTTGTAGGACACGTGCCCATCTATTTGCTTCAGAGAGTGACAAACTAGGTTTGGAAAGGCACATTAAAAAAAAAAAAAGTGGGCTTGTAACTTCTGACCCTCAAGGCCGTCTCCCCCCCGCCCCCCACCCCCGCCCTCTCCTCTCTTGCCACGTAGCAGAGTCGGGCAGGTGACAAGCCCAGCTGGAGAGCTCCTGTTCCCTTTCTCAGCGGCCACAAATCAGACACCACAGCAGGAGAGTCTCCACTGGCAGTAATTGGTACCATCTGTTGCTGCTTGGCATTCCAGCATTTCATCTTCCCAGCCCAAGCATTCATCACCAGACCAAAAACCCAGCCAGCTGACACTGAAAGATTAACTTGAATTGATTTGCTTGGATAAACTCGCCTGGGTGCGCGCCTCAGTCGGTACAGCACATTCCTGTTAATAGCCATCCCCCCCCAACATCCCAGATGTTTACCAAGCAATTGTCTGCTTTAGTTCTTTTCACGCGACCCCCCTCTTCTGCATCTTGTTCCTAATGATTATAATTTAGAAGAGAGGGGTTTTTTTCCCTCCCCAGGAAAGAAAGAAATGGTAGAATGATCAGAGCATCACTAGCCAGAGTGAGAGGACATCACATATTATAGAGCGGGTAAGAGGTTTCAGATGTCAGTTTTGAAAGCAGAGACACCTAGTGAAAGAGAAGGAAGAGGGTAAGCAGTGACTGAAGCAGCCCCAAGACCCAGTTTTAGGTGTGAAATTCGGTGGCATTTCACACCTAATGCCAGGTCTGCTGCCAAGGGTATTCTTTTGTTCAAAGTGGACCTTTGAGATTTGCTGACATTTCCAGCAATGGTGTCATAGGACCTCATCAAGGAATGATTGGCACGTGGAGAAGAACCATCAAAATGAATCAACTTTGATAGGAAGTTGCTTTATACCGTAACAGGCTATTTCTCCATCTACCGCAAGATTGTCTGTTAAGTGTGTCAAGCAGAGATTCTCTTCTCTCAGATGCTGCTTGAACTTTGTAACTGGAAATGCAGGAGATCAAACCTAAATCTTTGGAAAGTGAAGTGCTGCACCTTTGAGTTATTGTTGCAATTCATGAGACACCTTTTTCCCCCCCATTTTGCTTCAATGGCATCAGTCAATATACTCCGCTCAAAGGATTTATTTCTATCAAAATGAAATCAGTGGACAGAAGAGCCATTCAAGCAATATATAGATTCAGAGAACCCTGGGAGAGATGGAGAGTATTTAATTTCTTAAACTAGAGCTCTTCGTTTAGTCCCTGTGTTAATCAGACAGTATTCTGCTCTATCATTATTGATGGATTTAAAAAATCCATTTAAAATATCCTCATCAATTTGTCTTTGTTCTTCCCACTCAGCTTCCCCCAATGGATGTAGTTTAAAATGTAAACTCTCAGGGAAATGCTACTTTCTCCCTTTCTTATGTCCATGTTCCCATGCAAGATTTTATCTCTATCTCTAATGTAAAATACAAACTTAAAAAATATATATGCTTTTTCAGAGTCATCTGCTGGAGTGAAAAATGACAAGCCCAAGGAGACACCATATAATGTTTCTGCCTGTAGCGTGTTGGCATGGATGTCCGCTGGATGCAAGCAAGGGGGGAAGTGAAATCATATGTGCGACATCATTGTGGTTTCTTATGGATGTCTATGCTCGGTTAGATTATTTTGGTATATCTTGCAGTGCCCTTCCCATCAACATCTATCGTAGATTATCTTCACATCCCTGCTGATATCCTTCCAGTCCTTCAATCCTGTGACTCCTTGCCTACGATGGAAATGACTCTGAAAGTCATCTCAGAAGCAAAACGCTTCCAAAGTGTGTGTTCCTAATTTATGAATTCTGCATTATGGCTACTAAGCAGAACACATCTGAGCCAAGAGAGGAAAGATTCTAGCAGCCACTGGAACATGGGGCTTCAATCATCCAGTTGTGTCCTACTTTGGATTTCTGTCCAAATCTGCCTGTATGAGGTTGGTAGATATCTGTAGCATGCCTCTGATCTTCTGCTTTATCAACGTGGAGATCTCTCTCTTCTCCCTCATGCTCTTTCAAGGCCCAGAGCTACATGGCTCATAGACTGGACATGCCCGAGAGCAGCAAAAGTCTTCCTTGACTGACTCAGTTACATGGACCACTGGTTTAATATTTCCAGAAAGTGGGTTTAAAAAAAAAGCCAAACAAGGGGACCATCAAGGAACTCCTACAGCGCTAAAATATGGAGGAAGCAATTCTTCCAACTTCAAAAATGGGACCGTTTATCCTCGTCCATGTATCCCATCCCCATGCCCCATTATAAAACACAGGGGTCGGGTAGAAACCAACAGTACTTAACTCATTGAATTTAAATGTCAACACAATGGAATCCGGTTTAATTTTTGTTCTGGCTGCACCCCTTTGCTTTGGATGCAGACTTTGGCTGGAAAAAGCTGTGTGCCCCTGACTTCAGATCATCTGCCTGTTGAACTAGTGTCTGAAAAAAAAATTCCAACACCTATCCCCATATTTCGCTTCCCCCCCCCCCCGCCCCACCTGCCATTGGACTTACATATTTCTTAAAAGTAGATGGAAGTCATCTGCAGAGTGCAGTTAAATGCATCACATCTATCGAATGCACTTGGAGGAGGTTTCATTAAGTCTAACATGATTTACAGGAGACAAGACACATTGCTTCAAGATTTTTATATCTCTGAAGTAAGTACTCCAGGGATATTTCGACCCACTTGGAATTGTTTTAGCTATGCTATTACCAGGGTCAAAACGGATGGCAACGTATATCAATTAGATTGGAGCAATTTTAAAAACCTGCTTCTGGACACTTCAAAATTCACATCCTAAGATGCATAGTTTTTTTTCCCCCTTCCCCCCTAGTCCGGGAAATGGATCTTAAAATAGAATAATAAAATCAATGAGGGCTTTTGAACTTCTATTTCTTTTGGTGCCATTCAGTTTGCTGCCAGAGTAAGGGTTGCCCAGGGTTGGGATGGGCCTATTTTGGCAAAGCATTTTCTTGAAAGCGACGGGTCTGGAATAGCCTCTGCTAGGAGAAAGGGGGGCCCACTGAAAGCATTCTTGCTTCCATTGCTGTAACTTCAAGTTTGACTTTCTCTTAAGAGCATTTGGTTTTGGAATGAACAAATGAGGGACCCCACATGAGAGCTCATTGAGTTAAAGCAGTGTTTCTCAACCTTGGCAACTTGAAGATGGGTGGATTTCAACTCTCAGAATTCCCCAGCCAGCCAGAATTCTGGGAGTTGAAGTCCACCCACCTCCAAGTTGCTGAGGTTGAGAAATACTGAGTTAAACTATTGTCTATCTCAAAACCAGACACCCAGAAATAAGGATGGGATCCTCTTTCAGATCATTGTTAAGAGATGGTGGTCCTGTTTGCTTCCAACAGCAACAGTGGCAGGAACAGTGGCCACTGGGTCAACTGGCTATGAGGATCTACCATTTTTCTTCTCTTTTAGGTCAAAGCTACCTTTCCCCACATTGCTTGGAAACAATGAAATACTCAGAGCTTTCAATACCCAAAGTAATTAAGATGGCCACCTCCAGAAACTGCATTACGGATGATGCTCAGTTGTCAGGATGTTGTCAGAAAAAGGCAACAGAGTAGAAAAGGGAAAGAAAGCCACTGCAAAACCGTGAAACAAAGTGAGTTATGCAATAAGTACTGTCTAAACAATTGGCTTACAAAACTCACAGTATTTTAACCAAGGGTTTCCAAACAAAGGACGTCTTCTGCAATGAAAATAAACCAAGTCACAAAAGAAACAAAACAATCTCTACTTTTTAATTTTTTTACACAGGTATGAGCTATTTCAGAGCGCAAGGTCAGTCCTTCAACAGCAAGCAGTTTAAAAAGCTGCTTAAAAAAAAAAAAAGTTTCCAATCTTCCATCTTTAGCAACTCAGCTCAAACCTCTTTGTCTGCTAACAGAGATCCAAACTGTTTATCTGCACCTGCATTACAGTAAGCAGAGAAGAACATCCGACAGGGACGGAGGGAATCAATCTCATTTAAGCAAAACTGCCTGTGGTTTTACAGAGGTCCTTCTCTCGCATGAGTTTTGGAATGCATCTACTCGAAAATTCATTATATGAAACATTTATCCCATGAATAAATTAGAGGCTCTGTAATAGAGTGCAATAAAACTTTTCTTCTTCTTCTTAGGCTGCTAGAAGGATTTTTATGGGTAAAATAATGTAAAATTAGTAATATTAAATATGATTCTCTTTAACCCAGAATAGCATATAACTGCTACAATGTGTACTAGTGTTTTGGTAGAACAGAATTGCACAACTTGAACTCTTAGGCTCATATACAGACTCTTAAAAACCACCACCACCACCACCACCACCACCACCTTGGGCCTGTTGACAGAGTGTCAAGCTATATCCAGAATGGTACATGAACCAGAAAGTTCACAGGCAGAGATTTGAAGGACACAGCTCTGATATTTTTACTGCAGTTATGAGAAGAGCTCTAAACAATGAAGGAAATTGACTACTGCAAACTCTAGGACTCAAGCCTTTTCAAGACCAATCCCAAGGTTCAAATCCTCCCTTTCTCCTGCCCTTACATCAGACCGAGGGCTGCCCCTTTCTCAGAATGATGCAATTCTTGTAACTGCAGTGGGATGGGAGAATGACCTTGGGAGACAGGAGGAAGAGCTGCAGCCTAGACAAAAAGCTCTCATACCACCATCTTTTCTGTTTTCTATTTCCCTTGCTCCCTTGGATCCTGAGATTCTAAGAGCGTTTTCTGCTAGGCATGAAGAAGCAGAAGAGCATTGGGTCTTTCCATCTGCTTCTCATCAGGAAGAATCAAGGGAAGGGAAAGTTCATCTCTTGAAATCATGCAGTAGGAGTGCTGAGAGGAGGACTTCCATCTCTCCTCTACACATCTTCAGCAACCTCCTAAGTGCAGAAGTCAGTTCTGGGTAGAGGGTTAGGGGGAGAGGTTGGAAGATGGTCTCGGCAGCAGACCATCTACCTCCACAAGCTAACTGCCTTCCTCCTGAGTCTAAAGAGTGAGTGGGCATTGGTCATCAGGCAGCCTGGATTTGTAGGGATACCGCAGATGGACACATGCTTAATGTAAGGAAAAACTGATTGGTCCAACAGTGGCACGGTCTTCCTATTGTAATGGGCTGTGAAAATAATCTTGAGGAAGAGAAGGAAGAGCTGCAACCAAGACAATGGTCAGATAAGAGAAATCTGAGCCCAAAGCAGGAATGGAATTTGAGAAAGCTTCTCAGATGTGGCCCTCCCTAGTTCTCTTTAGGATAAAGGCATATGCAGTGTTGCAAGAATCTGTCACTGTAACCCTATAATAAAAGTAGTTTTAGTTTTCATGGCTTTGGGGTTTAAGTCTGGTCTGCCTCAAAGGGCTGACCCTATGGAGGTGATGAATTCTTCATTTCTGGATGTTTGTAAGAAGAGGCTGGACGGCCATCTCTCAGAGACAGTTTCACTGGTTTTCCTGCATATCACAGAGAGATGGACCTTGCAGTTCTTTCCAGCTGTATAATTC
Source organism: Python bivittatus (assembly GCF_059951505.1). Taxonomy (NCBI): domain Eukaryota; kingdom Metazoa; phylum Chordata; class Lepidosauria; order Squamata; family Pythonidae; genus Python; species Python bivittatus. The sequence goes on from NW_028277094.1 coordinate 9,244,301, forward strand.
TATGATTAATGGAAGCAGAAGCATTTAACCAAATGTTCTGGAGAATAAGGCATTTATTTCTTCTCTTTTTATCCCACCTTTCTATTCAAACAACCACTGAAGGTGGCAAGCAATGACGCACATAGAAAATAGAAAACATTTTAAAAACATAAATTAAAATTCTCTGGACAACCATGAATCATTCCCTGTTCAAAAGAATCACTCCTGAAAAATTACCAAACCATGTCTGGAAAGTCTGGATTGGCAAATTCTGAAAGAAAAACAGAGGGGGGAGCTTTGTAAATCTCTAAAGTTAAAATGGCTACTTCCCAGTCATGGATTCAGTTGTTTCTGCTTTCTGCCACCTTAAACATTACAACTGAAGATCTTGTGGGGGGCTCTGAGCTTGGGGGGGGGGTTGAATGAGGTTCCGAGGACTCATTTGGGTTCTTCTGTGGTAGGAGTAATGCAGAAGTGAGTAGGAATAAAGCACAAGGATTGGGAACTGACTTCCACTACAAAACCAGGAAAAGGAGACCAGGTTCCAGAGAAAAAGGGTTGAACTCAACAAATAGAACTTAATAAATGTAAAGAGGCTGGAAAAGGTTACAAATTTGAATTACGACGCAGTGTAGAGACTTGCACAGAGTTTCGAGAGTACTTCCACATGTCTGCATCTCAGGAGGGTTGTAGATAATTCTTAAGCCATCCTTCACACTCTACCTTTCATGCCTGGAACGTCCCCATATTTATACCACCCCTGCTTACACTGGGGCTTTAATTTCCCCCCAGGCCAATATTTCTGCCACCTTCTCCAGCCAGTATAACTTCCCCTCCCTGTTCCAACCTTTTCTCCCTCACATTCTCACAAAAGGCAAATTGAGCACTGTAGAAATGGACAAGAGCATTCCATGGGAATGTTGAATGGGAAAAGCACCTCCAGAAAAGAAAATATGAAAAGAAAAAGGAGAAAAAGGCCCTGTACAATTGGAAGTCAAAGGAATCCACAGGAAAGATAAGCATTCTGCACTTCACAGCAACTAGCAACACAGGCAAGAAGCAGATGCAAATATAGATGGCCATTTCAGAATGAATTTACTCAGGGTCTAATACCCTTCATATGCTCTTTGCAGAAACAGAGTAATTTGTGCAATGGATAATTAAAAGTGTTAGAGAAATGTGTGTGCGTGTGCGTACGCATATATATACATACACACACACGCGCACACACTTTTGGCTTATTGTAGTTAATCATTAAGTAGCATGAATATTGAGAAACATTTACAGCATTCAGGATGAAAGACAATCTCTTTGCTTTGCATATAAAGCAAGATGTCTGGATATTTTGGTGCAACATAGGCACTTGAATCAAGAATGGAAATAGGGATTGATGATTTTTAAGCCTCCACGGGTTTATTGGATGTTTCTAACAGGACCAGACCTTCTGTTGAATCAAGTGAGGTGACCATCTCAGGCAGAAGATGGTCTGAAGAACACTAGTAGCAGGAAGGTAGCCATCAGACATACAGCTTATCTGGCTTCTGTTATAATGGAGGACCTTATTCTAGCATCAGAGTTGAATTCAGATTCAATTCTCATCTGGTTATCTTATGTGCATGGATGAGGGACGGGTTCCATGTTGCTCTTCAGTTCAGGCAGCAAAAACGTCTTGGTTGACCCTGATTTCAGGATACCAATAGCCCAAAACACCTCTACTGTCAACAATCCAACGATGCTTGCAATGAATAAACGCATAATGGTTGGGTGTGTCACTGTTGTCATCACTGAGACAATAACATGGTGGCAGCAGAGGAAAGTAACAGAAAGGACAGTTGCAAATCAGATCTTGACCATCTCCTAGAAGTCCCAACGAGCATGCTAAACATTCTTCCTGGGGATTTTTAGCTTACCTCTAACATAATCAATATTTATCCCCAAAGTGATAATTGATGAGGTATTAACAAACAAAAAGAACAATTTTTTGTTTTAAGGGCACTCACGTGATCAAGAGCAGAGTTGGCCGATCCATCAGTTGACATTTTATTAAAGACAATGTTTTGTTCTGCATCACTGTGGTTTCATTTCTAACCGAGACCTGGTACATGTCTTGGGCTGTAGGTTTTTATCTTTTTGATTTTTATGACTAAGTATTGTTTTCTTTCACGTTGTGAGCTGAGAGCCTATTTATGATTGTGGCAGGATATAAATGCGATTAAGAAACAAACAAACATAAATATGTGGATGGTTATATCTGTGATGGCTTATGGGAAACAGAAAACATGTAATGCACTCCCATTCGGTGCTCGTAATGGAAGTGCAAAAGCATTCTGCTGATTTTACAGCCTTAATGGGCTTCAGAATTGGTTGGACAGAAGTGTTGGTGCACAAGAGCACTTCCTGGCTTGTGCTAATGTCTTGTCGATTGTGCCAAGCGCAGGGCCCCCCGGGGAAGAAAAAGTGAGAAACTGAGCTTGTTTCTGTCGCAAAAAACCAAAGATCTTGCCAGTCGCTTTTTAAAAAAAAATTAAAGCATGATTGGATTGGTTAGAACATATATTAATTAAGTCATCACACTACTGCTTTTGAGTGTGAAAGTTGCTGAGTTTTTTTTGGTTTAATTTGTTACTATGAGGATCCCCTCATTCACCAGCCTTTTGTAAAGCTGTTGAAAGAATAATTTGCATCTCATTTTATGGTGGGCTAGCACCACAGCAAAGCTTCTTACAACATGATCCAAGACATAATCTACTCAGAAGTAATTGAGAACAATGCGGAAACTCCCAGATAGGTGAGGATACAATCCCATTATTAGTGGCTGGGAGTCCCAATCAATATTTTTGTCATCTGTGATGCTCTTCTATCTCCCTTTCTCCTCAAACTGTGGATGCTATCACAACTTACAGGATGGATACACTACTTTGAGTTGAAGGCACTCTGGGTCTTCGAGGGATCTGTTGAGGATTCTACTGCAAAAGGAGGGGCACAGCCAGGTTGAAAACAGAAATTTATTCCCTTTCCTCATTTCATTACTCTCCTTTTCGTATCTGTCCCCCTTTGCTCACATGAAACATTGAAATTGGTTAAAAACTCCTAGAGGTCTCTGGGGGCTGCCAACAAGACCTGGCCAGGGTGGGGGTGACATGAGACTCTGGGGAACTGTGGGGTTGTAAATATTGCACCAATAATCTTGAGAAAGAGAGTAGATTCCCCTTCTTTCTCAAGATTATTGAGATAATTCAAAGGGAGGCATTGTCAAGGAGGGGATCTCTCTCACAATTGGGTGCTTGTTGCTCAGAGAATCCGAATGGGGCAATGGTTAGGGTGCCAGATGAGGACTGACTCCCTGCTCAACCCTAAAGCTCCTCAGATGACCTTGGCAGAGTTTCTAATCTACCTCACAGAGTTCTTCTGATAAAATTGGTGTGGACAACAACCTGGATCCCCTTGGAGATCCGCGAAGCAAGTAATAAATGCTTTTGTCTGTGTTCTGAAAAACAGACATCATGCCGCACTGGAAAGACAATCTCCTACGGTCTCAGAGTGCATTGATGCACGCACCTCAGTGCACAAATATTGGTACAACTGCCCACCTTTGTCTATCTTAATATCTGATGGAGGTTTCCCATCCCTACCAGGCATGCTAACATGAGGACCTGTTTATTCATTTATTTTTATTTATTTATCGTATTTATATAACCGTCCATCTCACACAAAGTGACCTGTTAACCGTTCAGACCATATCTATACAACAATGGTAGAGCAGTGTTTCTCAACCTTGGCCGCTTGAAGATGTGTGGACTTCGACTCCCAGAATTCCCCAGCCAGCCATGGCTGGCTGGGGAATTCTGGGAGTGGAAGTCCACACATCTTCAAGCAGCCAAGGTTGAGAAACACTGGGATAGAGAGATGGAGATGGGGAGGAAAAATTGGGGATAGAATTTTTTTCCCCATTTGGCAGTTGTTGTTATGTTCAGCCTGTTCCATGATCCCTGTCTTTTTCACTTTGTTCATATCATCCATTAAAAACAAGGCAATTCTGAATGGTGCAAAATTAGTTTCGTTTTCTCCACGTGTCATTGGCCTCCTTTTCACAGTAATGAGATATTATGGCTTCCATGTGTGTAGAGAAAAAGCATGAAAGCTACATTAGTCTGATGGCCCAACGCACGAGGCGGGGGAAAATTGGAATGTATTGGAAAAAAATAAAAACGGTTATCAAGAACAACTTGGTTGGCCGTCTTCCCTTTCAAACATTTCAGGAGTCTTTCTCCTCTCCGTCACATTTACGGAAAGAAGCACAAGACAGCAAGCCGTTTGGCTGTAACTGTTAGGAAGCACACGCACACCCCTCGTTCATCAAAATGAGTGCATCATGTTCAAGTCAACCTCCACAGTGCGTAGCCTAATTAGAGAATACTATGCTAAGGTGAGAGGAAATATGAAGCCAGCTCCCTCTTAATCCTCTATAAAGTCTGACACCTTGAACTTGACGATAAATCACAGCGTCTGGCCGTGTCCCACTGGGACCCCCATCCAGACGTCTAGAGGAGCCACAATACCCTGTTCTAATCCTAACCCACCTGCTGGGCGCTTATGGGCAGAGAAAACACTGGATCAACAGTTCAGCGTGAGGGTGAAGAGACTCCAGTGACTTTTTTATTCCCCCTTAAGGATGGGCAAATCTGTCAATTTGAGATTCTCTCCATTTCTCCCGTTTGTAAATATGCTCCACCGGGCTGGGGGAAGTAAGGAATTTATGAGACATTTGTGTTAAAACGTGTATGTATTTTGGAGCGCGTACATTTATTTATCGATCATATTTATATCGCCGACCATTTCACACAAGGTGACTCTGGGCGGCGGACAATGATGACAAAGAATAAATGCAAAAAAAAATTACAAATAAAAAAAACTGTAAAAACACACGAATATATATTTATTTATCATATTTCTATACCTGCCCATTTTATGAGGGATGCACTGTTGGAAGACCTGAAGAACCAGGTTAGGGACGGATTGACAGGGAGAAAAATCTATCCAAGGGGTCACTAAGAATTGACACCAACTTGAAGGCAGATAATCAGCTAATTTTGGGGCGTGCTTCCCTGACCATATACATACACGAGTTTTGCTGTCACAATGCATATTTATATTACAATTATATGCAATGTTTTACAGGTCTTTTTCCTTTGTATAATTTTTTAAATGACTGGTGAACTGCCTTGCAAAAAGATGCAGCACAGAAAAAGCAGGGAGAAATGAGACTGGACTGGGGACAGGGAGAAGAGTAAACCTGAGGCACCCGTTTTCAATGCTCTTTGAGTTTAAACTCAACCCTATTCATGTTAGTTCTAAAGGACGTTTCACTGAAGTCAGAGGATGTAACTGTCAAACACACAGGACTCTAGATCAGTGAATGAACAGATACGTTTATGGATCAAGCTTGTATAGGATGACAGAAAACAACAATTCTTAGGGGGAAAAAGGCAAACCTCCTATGTTAGTACGTGCAAAATCAGCAGTATGAGTTCTTGGATTCCATGGCCAAATATGGGCTCTTCCATCACTTGCCATATCATGAGAGGACGTGTATGCCATTGAATGCCCAGCCATTGAAGATACTGCTCATGTTTTCTTTGACTGTCAACTGTATGTCCCTTTTAGGCCTAGATATTTAAAATCCCTACTTGAAAGAACACCCCACGGGGACCAGAATCGTAGATTGTCCTATTTCCTCCTGGGCTCTAACATAGACATTGTGTGCAGAACTGCTGAGTTTATAGACAAGGCAGTTCAGCTGAGAATCCGTTATACTGAACAGATCGGGGTATCATGTAAATGCGATGCATTTATCTGAACGTTGACTGTATTTAGCACATGCATATTTTATTACTGTGTTCTTTTTTTAACCTATTTTATCTTGGAAAGAGACCTTGTATTTTACCTTTATTTTATTTTCTTTGATAGGGTCGTAAGACTAATCAATCAATAAACTATCTATCATTATTCTTAAATACATGGCATGGGACCAGGTTACCTAAGGGACCGCCTCTTCCCCATGACTTCAACCCATCCCACCTGATCATACAGAGAGGGCATGCTTCGGACCCCCTTGGTAAAAGAACTCCAATTAGTGGGGTCCACAAGGCGGGCCTTCTCTGTGGTAGCCCCCACTCTTTGGAACATTCTGCCCCCAGAGGTGCGATTGGCCCCCTCAGTTTGGTCTTCCATAGGGCTTTGAAGACCTGGCTTTGCCACTTGGCCTGGGGTGGGGAGGGAAGACATCAGACGTGGGGATGGCTAGCCCCTTAGAGGCCTGTTGTCTTTAGCCCCGGAACGCATCATTTTCTTAGACTTTCTCTTTTGCTAATGTTTTGTATAAATTTTTATGTTTTGTGTATTTACATATATTTATTGTTTTAATGGTTTGTGTGAGCCACCCAGAGTCCCCCATTGGGGGGAGAGGGGTGGAGAGAAATGTAATCAATCAATCCATCCATCCATCAATCAATCAATCTTAAAGCATCATTTCTCCCTCTCTGTCAGACAGAAGACAGGAATGTCTCTTCTAAGAAGGTGCAGCTTTTAACTTATTTATTTTAGCAGGCTAAATTCTAGAAATAAGACAGGGCAGCCTTCTCCAAGGAACCTCCCCTGATGTGTGAATGTTCACAAGTCTTTGGCCATGTCAGCCTTAGAAGATAGACCTGATTCAGAAACTGACTCCATGAGAAGATTGAACTAGTCTGTGTCTTCTTTTTCCTCTCTCTTATACACAGGGAGTTGAGGGGGAGGGGCAATTTGTGTCTTTTTCTAATACTTTCCCACACTCTTGAGCTTAACTCATGCTTATTTTGCAGTTGTTGTCCTAATGGTTTCTGGATGCCTTCTCCAACATTATTCCCGTTGACTATGGAATTACAGGAACTGAAGACCGAACGACTGTGAAAACTGCCTGTTTCAAAAGACATTGGGGATATCATACAAGAATCTTATGAAGTTGTGCCAAAATCTCAAGACAGTTGGCAGTAGCCTTGTGAGGGGTTGAACTTCTGAATTTTTAGGAATTTAATTGTTTTGACTTTTGGCTTGTCCAGGATGTTTTGATCCTTGTGGATTCAGCATTGCCACCTCATTCTTTCTATTCATTTTGTTGTAAGTCGTAAAACACTACCATGGTCGTTTGGGTGTCTCTTGATATGGTTGCTCCATTCCAGAGAATAACTCTAATTTCAATGATATTCTAGCTTTTACAGCTGGTACTTGCTCTGCAGTTATAGTCTTGAACACTTTGCTGCCTTTGCCCAGGATTTTTTAGCAAGGTCTTCCTTGAATGGTCAGTTTCAAGGTGATCCATCTCAGCCAGTATCCCATATTATCAGCTGGAGAAGCCTTGCCCCAATGTAACCCACCACCGGCCCATTGCTTTCTCTAGTAAATGCTTTTCAGGAATGCCAACCACATTTGTAGCCTGCAAACAGCTGCAACCATGGGTCATAACTTCTGGCAAAACGCCACTACAATTTCCATTTCATTACCTGGATGGGCTAGGGGTCTGCCGAAAAGAAAGAAGAAAGGAAAAAGGAATCCCCCGTCCTTTTGTCTTCTCCTTGGCCTACTTCACCCAGTTCCAGCCACCTTCTAGGCACACTTTTTAAGTGAATCAAATGCCGAGTATAAATATTGGCTGGTGGAGTGCTTGCCTTTTTCGCTCCTCTCCTAATTCTAACGGGTAAAGAGCATTAGCGAGCTGAAGGACTCCTCCAAATGAGCCTGGAGGGGCCTTTTTAAAGATTGTATCTTTGGCAAAGACCTCGTTCGCTGCTCTTCAAACAAAAACAGAAATTGCGACCTTATGCAATTATTTCTCAACAACTCTGGACTTTCTGATGTAAACTGTTGCTGCCCTTTTCCAGAACGAGACCTGATGCCTTGCCTCTTTCGCTTAAAATGCCTATGAAAATTCATCGCCAGCCCTTCCTGAAGAACGCTGCTTTTGCTGGATTATAGACACTGAATAATAAATAACAGACGTGTTGATTTATGCACTGCAGCCTCTGGATTGAGAAAGCCAATGTAATTTTGGAAAGCCAATGCTATCCAACAACGATCGCGGGTCCTGGAGAGCTGAAGAACTCCAACAGGGCCCATGTTTCAGTATAAAGGGTTATACCTGGATCATTTGGGGTGAGGATGGGCAATCTGGAGCCCTTCGGAGGTGATCAAACTATCAGCAGGGTGAACTTGACAGCAGCAAGCAAAACCAAACCAAAGTATGCAGTTCTTGAGAAAGTCCAAACTGTCTTGCACCAAAGCAAGCATTTCCCAGACATTTCTCTTTGGAGGCCCTCGTTTTAGCCAGGCATTCATATCATGGCAGCAATACCATTTTCCTTTTAGTTCTTTTTTTTTCTTTGTTTAAAGCAAACAGAACACTTTACATGAGTAGATCATTGATCCATCAAGTCCAGGAATCCAGGACTTTGCAACCTTTTTCAGCTAGGTCACATCTGTATTTTGTGTCACATGCCAGGAGCTGTGGTTGGTGCCCAAGATAAAAGCCAACTTAATATTATCCAAATTCAGTTTGATTCACTGTAGTTAATTCCTGGGCATTTAATAACTTTCTCCTCTTGTCATATTAAGCATTACATTTTGTAAGAAATTTTGGAGGAAGACTGGGGAGTTATCTTCATAGTCTTGGGAGGATCTCCATAGCCTTGGGGTCTAAAGATGGGCACCCTTGATCTAATCCAGTACTACCAACAACTGTTAATCAGAATGGATATAGACCCCCAGGTTAGCATCGTTTTGGGGAACAAGCACAATTTCTCCCCACTAGTTTTGGGTTTTCCAGAGTCATCTGATGGGACACTTGAGTGATCCAGAAGTTCTTCTGAATAGCAGGTCTCTACAAAAAAGTAGGTTCTTTTTCATTTCCCTCAGAGTTTCCCTTAATTCAAATATTTCAGGAACACTATTGAATTTGTGAAGTCAGACATCTTTGCTGGACCAATTCAAATCACCCAGAGATTTTTTTCGACAAATTTGCACCTACCTCCTACTCATCTCCTATTTTACACCACTAGGCGTGGATTCTACTACATCATTTTTGCCATAATTTAGAGATCATCATAAATTTATCCTTAAATTAAACTATGCAGTAAAGTGAAAATTGTCAGTTGGAAGAGAAGAGAGGTTCTATTTTTGAAGAGATAACCACAGCAAGCACATCGCTACGAGAACTCATACATGGACTTAAACCTCAGTCTATTCCTGACTGCTGGAATATCCAAAGCCAAGCCCATGAAAACGTTCACCAAGCAAGTCACCATCTAACTGAGTTAGAGTTTAAGGTGGCTGTTCCATTTTGATGCAAAATCTCAGTGGCTTTCAACATCCAGAACTATCATATTCAAAAGTGACAGGCAGTTTGCATTTTGGAAAGGTCAGGCTGCTGTAAGTCATTCATTGGTTTAAAAAACTCATTCGCTCCCACACATCCACAAAACAGCTCACATTTCAGATAATTTGCAGTAAAAATATGTTTGTCAGCTTCGTCTCAGATGAAACAAAGGTGAAACTGCTCAAATAAATGACTAAGCCCAATGGCAAAGCTGGAATACAAAATGCCTACATTTCTGGAGTATAGATATTTGAGTCATGATTAAAATGAGATTGTTGGCCTGGTACAGGCATACATTTTTTAATTAGCATAATGAGATCAAAGTCTAGACAGGCTATGATTCACTGAACATTCCGTTCTGTGCTAACTATGATAACCATGATACAGGTAGTCCCCAGTTTAAGAATGAGTTCCGTTCCCAAGGTCTGTCCTTGTATGTAAGCCGGAACAATATTATTGTACAATAGTGTATAAATAGTATTGTGTAATGAACTTGAACCATTGTGTATTTAACTCAAGTCATTGTGTATTTAACTCGAATTTTGCTACAAGAGGCTGTGTTCTTAACTATGGGTCTGTAACCAGGGTGTTCTTAACCCAGGAACTACCTGTATTTACTTTAACAACTTTTTCTTAGCAATAAATAAGTTCAAAGTAACATTTGTCACCAGGTTTGGGGTCAGGAGGCATGGCTGAGTCCACCCAATGGTTGCATGGATTTGCCATTGTGGAGTTTGTTTTCTACCCTGGCTACAGTTAATATGGGTGTTGCTATTTCTTGTTTTTTTATGTTTTATGCTCTTTTTTTTTTTTAAATGATTGTTAGCCTCCCGGAGTCATGAACATGGGATGGGTGGCCAGATACATCGAAATAAATAAATAAATAAATTTTCAAGTTGTTAGCAATTCAGACTTGATTTAGTGCTAACCTTATTTAACTCAGATTGCGAGGCAGGTGAATCTGTGCCTAATGGCTAACTTAGGATCAAAGGAAAGGAGGGAACAACTTGCAAATGAAAAGGGGAAGGAGAAGAAGCATCAAACAATGCAAACGTTGCAGATTTTGCATCCTCACCAGACCGCTACTGGTCAACAATATCATGACTTCCAGAAAATGTGGTGTTGGATCTCACATACCTACCTACCTACCTACAGTACAGGGCTCTGTGTGTGTTTCAGATCAGTCTGGAAGATATTATGGAGGAATTAGTGTCCTGCAAAAACATAAATAGCCAATTGCCAACCACACCCAGTCTTCCAAGTACCATCTTGCATTGCATAATGTTCATCAGCTCCTTCAATTCACAGCACATTCATAAGAGAATTATTTATTTATTTAATTCAATTCAAGGCCACCTCTCAGCCCTACTAAGTAGACCAGACTCAGAAACCAATGCCATATACTGTAGGTCAGGACTAATTTTATTGTAAAACTATAGTAACAGAATCATGCACGTCTGAATGTGCTTCCTCCTCCCTCCCTTTATCTTCATATGAACTAGGGAGGGGCTTGTTTGAGATGTTTTCACACATTACTTTCTTGACCTGGGCTCAAGTCCTGCTTATCTGACCCTTGCCTTGGTAGTGGCTCTTCCTCCTGTCCTTCAAGGCCATTCCCTATGCCCTCTACAACACCTGACTCCAAGGGACTCTGGGTAAATCATGATTAGCCTAAACATCACTCTTCTAATCCTCTAGAAATTTTGCATAGTTATTCTGTAGTATCCTTTTGTTGCTGTAAAAGTTTCATGTCAGAAAAACCTTCCCTGGACAAATATAAATTTTAAATCTCTATTTATATCTAATATATATTTTTAAACAACCTTTATGTTCATCCCATTATCTCAATTAAATAGGAGTTGGAACAACATTATAGGGAATGCATGAGAAGTACCTGGATGTCACTTTAATCCATTAACATAGGGATTTTTTCCAAATCAATTCATGCTGTCCCAACCCTTAGAAGCAAGGGAATTCTCTCTCTCATTATATATACTATAAATCATCAGTCTTACTGATTCTAAAAGAGGGAATATACTAAGATACTGTGCAAAGGAGGTCCAAATGTCATATTTCTTGGCTACAGTAAAACACGACATTTCACAGGGCAATCATCTAATTAAAGACTAAGTAAACTCATACATAGTTACAAACAACAACCTTGAAATGCCTGAGTTCCTCACTCATCAGTGGAAATCTGCAAGAGCCATCTTCCCTAATCCCATCCTGTTAAATAATCTCAAGATGCAGGAGCTGGAATTGCATCATGGAAGTCCAATCATTGGCCTCCCCCCGCAATGTCACGTGAGGGACAGTTGTCCATGCACACCTAAAACTATACAAACATCATCTGAGAAGGGCCTCTCACATTCTAAACCACAGCAAGATGTAGGAAGGACACTTTTATCAGTTTATGGACCTTCGGGCAGAGCTAATTGCCTGCAGAAAAGACAACTGGAGAGAGATATGATTACAATCTTCAACTATCATGTCATGTAGAAAAGGAAGAGGATTTATTCTCTGTTGCCCAGAGGGCAGTTCCAGAACCAGTGGTTTAAAAGTACAAAGAAGGAAGTTTCAGGCGAGATGTCAGGAAGAATTTCCTGTCTGTATAAGCTATCAGACAATGGAACAGGCTACCACGTGAAATGGTAAGTTCTCCTCCCTTGGAGGTCTCCATACAGAGGCCAGATGGTCATCTATCAGAGACACTTTACCTCTAGGGTCATCCAACTCTATGAACCTGCACTCATAGATTGAAATTAATCCTATTTAGAATTCTTGAACAGTTTGGGGGTGTGGCCAACAGCTCCCAGAATTCTTCTACAATCAGGGCTACTGCTAAGAATTCTGGGAGCTGTAGTACCCACATGCGGAGTGTGCCTAAAGGGCGGGAGATTGTGCTAGAGAAAGACGAGAACCTAAAACTCAAAACAGAGCACACCAAAGATGCACAGCTGCTTTTAAGCAATAGCTGTACTTTGGATGATTTTCCTGGGGCTGTACTTGAAATGTAGGTCCAGGATGAAGAAGCAAGGCCAGGACAAAAGCTAAATTGGATGTAATGACATGCAAAATACATAAAATTGATTAAATGCAGTTAATATGAATAAAAAAGATAATGAGACCCTGGAGTCAAGCTCAACTCCTGATAGCTACAGGGACATAACCACATAATTTTCTGGGCAACAGTATGAATTTTTGTTTTTCCAGCTTCCCTGTTGAGCCTACAGCTTTGAATTTTTGTTTTTCCAGCTTCCCCGTCTAGCCTACAGTTTCCCATCCAAGTCCTAGCCAGGCCTGACTTGGATTAGCTTTTGAGGCCAGACAAATTCTATCATATTCAGCCGTACAATTTGCTTTGTAATTCAACGTTACCACTTCTGGAGAGGCTCAAGTGGTGAACAATTGAACACTTTTTATGGCTCTTCCTGATGAGGTGGGCCCCACTTCTTGAAAAGGGCTACCCCTAGGATGTGGGTTCAGATGTTCAACAGAGCTCTCAAATCAGCGAGTCCAACCTATCTTCACAATCTCTTGGAGAGCTTGGCATTTAGTAAACGATTGCCTGCAAACAACATCAACCAACAGCTGTTCTTAGAATGGTTTGTTTGGAACAGTTATTCATGTTTATTACTTATTTGCAATACAGTATATGTTTGCAATTTCCAGATACAAAACATAGAAAATATGTTGTATGCTGCCTATGTAATCTCATTTTATGCAGCATCTTATCCTCCAAATTTACCGGTCTCCTTAGAAAGCAAGCAAAGCAAAGGATCACTTGTATCCATCCAAAAGGGAATTAACTTGCTTATCATGCCAACCTTCCCTCCATGGAAAGTGTCCTAGCTAAACTCTAAACCTGACTGGTAGTAAATCGAGAAGAAAGGAAATCCTTCCTTAACCAGCTCACAATTTATGTTTTCGAAGTCATTGTTTGTAGAGGTGAGTGGCCAGTAGCTTAAGTTACTTTAGACAGGGAATAAAGTAGAATAGAGTGACATTCAAATCAAGCTCAACTCCTGGGGCTATGTGGACACATCCAAGTTGTTTTGGCAGGAACAACATGGAAGTGGCTTGCCATTCTTCTCTTCCAATCTGTTGTTTGTGACCTCCCAGTCTAGCCTATAGCAATGGGATTCCCTGATAGCATCCCATCCAGGTAATAACCCTATCTGATTCTGCTTAGCTTTGCAAGATCAGCCAAGGTCAGCTAAAAGGGAAATAGGACCTTCTAAACCATTAACGAAGCACACATTTCTTAGATTTTTATCCTGCCTGTCATTCAAAAGCTCAAGGTGCTTCCATGGAGATCTCTTTTCATTTTATCCCACCACTGCATCCCTGAATGGTAGGTTGGACAGAGAGAGTGTGATTGTCCAACTGAGTCTCCCACTGAGTGGCCATGGAGAAGGATGGAGCTGGGTCCTAGTCTCAACACCTTCAGTATGCCCCTGCATTGGCTTTCATTGTGCTTCCTACATTCCTTCCATCTTTAAATCCCACAATCATGGAGTCTTTCTTGAAACACACACGCAGCTTTTATAGAGGCCGGAGCACCAGGGTGAGGAACAAAATGAAGAGACCTATTAGCAGCATCACCCTCGCAGATCCGGTGATACTCTGTCTTTAAGGAAGGAGTTGCTGCAATCCCATTTCTTTCAACCTTTGAAACCTCCACTGGGCTTAAGAGTGTGGGGTCAACAACTAGTTGTCCAACCCCATTGTTCATAATGCACAAGAATTGACTCAGAGCTGCCCTTTGGCTCAGCTGGAATTTGTCTGCAAATGCCTGTGATTGTTGAAAAACAAAACCTGTGTCTTAACTTTTGCAGCAAGGGCAAAGGTCATTGGGGAAGTAATTATTTCACTGGGCCGCCTAGAGATCAGGCGTCTATCGTGATGGATCTCGCTTGGAAGACTAGCGCTGCCGAGGCCTCCAAGTGATAGCTGCGCAAACTCCACAGCTCCGTTTTCATGTTTTCTTAATTAATGGCTTTTCAGCCAATCCCATTACCTGTTTAAAAGGAACAGACCTTGAATCAATGTTAACACTCACAAGCAGTTTAAAAAAGAAAAGAAAAACAGCCTAGAACTAACTAAAGCAATCAAGGGTTTGTGCAATCCCAACCCTTGAGTATTAAAATGCCCAGGTCTGAAGGGCACCAGTGAAGATTTTGTGTATTTCTAAAGGTCTAATGATTCATTATATCTCAATAGGGAAATATTGAGAGCTGATGCATGGTTGGCACTGGGGAGTCTTGATTAGCTTTTCTCACCAGCCACAGGCTGTTCTGGGACGTCAGCCAAGACTTTATGATGGTCTCTCAGTCTCTGTTCTCCCTTCCCTGTTTGCAATGTGAGGATGATCCAGCTGAGCTTACTTTGCAGGACTGTTGTAAAAGGATTATCATAAACCCTGCAAAGAGTTCTATATAAATATTGTAGACATATGGTATTGCCACAATACCATATTCTACTGTTCTTATATAAATGTTATTAACCCTGTTTTCTGGGTTTGCACAAGCTCTTCAAAGTGTATGTTCTAAGCGTGCATCCCTAGATGGCTGCAAAGGTCCTTCTGAATCCTGTTTTGAGCTTCTACAATCTTTGATTTATAAAAACATCTGTCCATTTTGGATCTGGAAGCCCCCGTGTAAATACGCTATCAGAGTCTTTGTGAGAAATTTAAATACAAACTGGTATTCAAGTACCACTCTTGCTTCCCGTTGTCAGAGAGAGGTAAATCTACACACCTGGAGGTAATTCCACATGTGGTGAAGAGCACTTTTCTCTGGTGGGTGATTCCAAAGGGAAGGACATATATTTTTAGTGCGGAAAATTACAAGGTCCATTTGGGACATTTCTGGTTGAGAGGCTCAGTTAACAGGTGATCCCTATTTTACACAGGATTTGGGAAATCAACCTTTGTCAGAGTGGATAATGCTGGGTTAAATGAGCAAATGGGTCCTTATTGTGGTCAGGTGAGAGTAAGATGCAAATAGAAGGTCCTCCTATGTTTTGCCCTTGTGCTTAACTTAAACTTACCTTGCCTACTCTATTCTGCTTTCTCTCTGCCCTCAAGCCACCACTATATCTAAAAAATCTAATTGTAAGTCCTTGAATGAATGATTGATCAGTTTGTTTATATTTCTCTAAAGGACACTTTTCTCTTGATTTCTCTTCCTCTCCTTGGCTCTAAATAGAAACATATCCTTCCATTCATGGTCTTAGTCAAGATCTGGGGAGAACATAGCCTCTGTTCTAGACCTTTCTGAACAAATTTATTAGGCGTTATTGGGGGAAGACAATCGGGGGAAAGTTCTATGGACATTAAAGAAATATTAATGGATTGCTTTTACTTTAAAATTTGATCGTCTTCCAAGAGATTTGGTATAAACAGTAAATGGAATGTGTTGACATTTGACATCTTCAACAAACCAGCATACAAACCAGCATTTATTTAGGAAAGCTGTATGAAAAGCAGTGCATAGCTGGCAATGTTGAACTAAGAAATTGCTAGGAACAGTTGCACAGAAAGGAGCATATGCTGTTTAGCCGCACGGGGAAAAAATACATATTGGGGCCGTTATGTGAGTTTGGGCAGGGAAACACATACATTGCAATAATATGTGTTTCAAACTCATTTGGTAGGTGCTGATTTTTTTCCCGACAGTTAAAGAAAAATGGCCTAGAATCGAATAAGTACTGGATTCACACCTGTAGCTGTAAGCCCGTTTCCTCTTTAGGGAATCTCCCATTGGCTAAAACATGCTCCCACCAGTAGAAGCAAACTCACAATCCCATCTTTTCATAACAGGTTCCATTTTTAGACTACGGGCACTTTTGCTGGAGCAGCAGATGCAGAGGACGTAAACTTCGTTCAGTGGGATGATAAAGGACTCAAAAGAATATCTTAAGAAATATCCCATTAATTGAATCTGTCAAAAGAAAACCTAATCTTTCGGGTATATTTCCTTGGAAGGATTGATCATGAAGCTCAAGCTCAGATACTTGGGCCACCTAATGCGAAGAGAGGACTCTTTGGAAAGGACCCTGATGATGGGAAAGATGGAAGGCCAAAGGAGAAGGGGACGGAGATGGCAGAGGATGAGATGGTTAGATAGCATCACTGAAGCCATGAGCATGAGACTGAGCAAACTCAGGGAGGCAGTGAAGGACAGGAAGGCCTGGCGCGATGTGGTTCATGGGGTCACGAAGAGTTGGACACGACTTAACAACTGAACAACAAAACATTTCCTTTTCTTAAAACATTAATGTTGTACGTTATAGTAAACAGATGGAACAAATCTGAATGGTGGTTCCTTATTTGGGGCTGCCAGTTAATTCATGCTTCTCATTTTATCATGAACCACCGAACTTGATATAAGTATTTCACTGCACTGATCTTTAATAACCAAGAAACCTGTAACCCCATAATACTTCAAGCTAAAAATAAATAAGTGATCTCAACAAGATTTTCCCTTCAAAGGCATTTTCAGTTTCGTTGTTTGGCTTATATACATATAAACAAGGCCAAACACTAGTAAATATTTCCAGCAATAGAGAGTATATAATGCAAAGAAACTCGCTTCGCAGCAATTTATTCAGGACAGACAATTTAGCATTTGTTTATGCAAACCGTATAATTGGAAATTCTGTCCATTTTTCTGCTTGGGCTAAATATTCTGTGTATAAATACTTTTTCATAGTAGATAAATAGGGTTTTATTTAGGCCTTATCACCTTCATATTACATATTCATTGATTTCTAAACTGCTTTAAACAGCTCAGTAGATGCGAAACATTATAAATTCCATTTTGGCACCTTGGTATTAAATTTGCATATCAGGTCATGCACTGCTTGACATACATTCAAAATTGCAGTGCAGCTATTTTATTACAGCTCACAAAAGATATTCAGGAACTGCACACATGGCATCAAAAATAAATTAAAGGGATAA
The DNA here is from genome assembly GCF_059951505.1 of Python bivittatus. Lineage (NCBI taxonomy): Eukaryota > Metazoa > Chordata > Lepidosauria > Squamata > Pythonidae > Python > Python bivittatus. The sequence continues at coordinate 9,261,652 of NW_028277094.1, forward strand.
AGTACCCAACTGTGGGTCACTTCTCATTCTTCAGGAGTGTCTAAAAGAGTTTATTTGTGCCTGTCCATAAGTAAGAATTAAGACTGAAGCATTTTGAGGTAACCCTCGGTGCTTTCCCTCCTCCTCCCTGCTGGATTTTTTAAAAATCTTATTTCAAGTTTGGGGTCAGGAGTTATGGAAGTTGTCACCAAAATAGCTAGAGCATAATATTGCTTCACCCCAGCCTAATATCTTGCCCCGTATTCGGTGATCCCAGCTTCAAAACTAGGCAGTTCCTGTTAGGACCGGGAAAAGACATCTTCCTGAAATCATCATCGTAAGATCTGATACACAGATTTCTCAGTTGATAGTCATGTTCCCTTCTCAGCTCTAATAAGAAAGCCATCATGAAGTAGGATATGTTCATGATGGTGCGTATTAGGTGCACATGATGAAGAAGACAGTGAAGTCTGCTGCTGGAGGCCAATAGTGTGAAATAGTCACTTTTGGTGACTGTAAACCTGTGTGCATAAGGCGTGGCTTTGAACGTGGTTCTAGAGTCTCTACATGCCTAACAGAAGTGGAGGGTTGTGTGATTGCGAGGTGAGTGCCAAGAGCCATCCTGGAAGTGATTGTTCTCCAATGAATTGCAAGGCTGGTGTATCCAAGTTAATCTGCATAATGCAGTTTGACCTTATTTGCAGATGATCTGTGACAGGCATCCATGACAAATGATGACAAGGTAAGTTCGGGCTCACCAGCTGAATAATTTGGCCATTTAGGTTGATTAAGAACCTTCCTGCAGTTTAGCTCCAACATAAAAATGACCAGAAGGCCTTACATATTATTCAGCTTGAGAACATAAAATAAACATGGAGTTCTTTTGGGTCCCTGACCCTTTAAAATACGCTAATGGAAATGCAAACTTTTGGCAGTCACCTCAATAAATCAAAAAGTCCACAACTGTTGAGGACACAAATTAAAAAATATGATCCCTTGGGTCATACAACACTTTGGCTTTTATTTTCTAGAGTCATCTGCAACTGTTCACTTTGCAAATATCTTACAGTCAGTTAAGATTTATGTTCTGTATTTTCTCTAGAAATGCAATGGTCCTGTGTAGTTGGATGTGCTAAAAGATAAGGATGGTCCAATACTAGTAAAAGAGTTTCCATGGTTCAATCTCTCCAGTCTTCATCTTGCATCTAAGCACTATAGTGCCATATATGCATTGCAGAACATGCACTCCATGGATTGACTTGTACTGGATTTGGGAAAGTTTGGTCCAACTCTGCAAAGGATGGTAAGGAACATAAGAAGTTCTTTCACAGGAGGTCAAATCAAGGATTCTTCCAGGATTAACAGCAGCAGTACTCAAGGGCGTCCAACAGAGACCTTTCTTGGAGGATGAACCATACAAGCAGTGCTAGGCAAAGATAATGAACTCAGGTTGCAAATAGGGGGAGATGGGGGTTGGAATAGTTTCCTTCAGTTCCTCTCTGATGGATAAGCTGATGTATTCTACACAACATCTCCTATATTCCCAATTCCTAATTCAATCCTCTGCCTACAATGTGGTGGAGAATTCTGTTCCATCGCCAGCTCTGAGGTCAAATTTGACTCCAAATTGAACTGGTTTCCTTACATGTAACTGGGAGAATAGGGTCACCTAGTTCTCCACCTCCATCAACACATATCTTGAACCAGCCCTATCAACCCCCGTCCATCTTGTAGCTGATGGATCAGTGTAGCATTTCACAAGTAAGTCAAAGCATCCGTTTACCAAGGAATTTATTCCTGATTACATGTAAACAGAGATGGGATCTTTACAGACCAAGTCGATTTGAAAAGGAAATAAAATAACAAGAACATGTCCTATATTTCCAAATATTATTTTTCTGTAGGAAGCTAAATCTTCAGTTTCTTAGCACTTGGTAAAAATGTTTAATTTATGTTTATGTATTCTTATTCAAAATGTTAGTTAACAGCCTGCAGGGACCTGGTAATAGGATCTTTTCCCCGTTCTTTTTTATGTTTATTAGCTACATTAATGACTGTTTCTGCAACTCTCTACAAAGGCTCATGCTAATGAACACCAATTAATTCCAAAATGATTTTAAACAAAGGGTGATGAGAATACCCAATCAACCATAGCAGTGTAAAGAGCAAGCAAGTCACTCTGACCTATTTTTCTTTTCCTTCCGTGTTGCTTCTCTGCCAAAGGTTATCACCACTATTCCACTAGCCCACCTATACATTTCTCTTGTAAATAAGGCTTCCTTGGTGACAGATAAACACATTTGCACTGATCAACCTCGAGTTACTTGCTAAAGACAGAATCTCAGTCAAGCATTTCTTGGAATCCTGCCAAACTGCGTTGCACAGGGCTACGGCTTTGAGTCCATGCTTCTCTGAGATGCCTCACTAACATGGTTTAACTAGGCAGGAGTACATCACGTCAGGCCCAGCCCAAGAACAACGGTGAAACAGTCCAGTTGAGTACAGTTCCTTTATTTGCTTACACCTCATAGACAGAATTTTGCCAGGCTGAATCTGTACTACAGCAACTAGTGGATGGATATACCCTGGGAGATTCTAGGGGGTGGCTATCCTGAACCTCTTCTTCTTCTCACGCTCCCCCTGCGGATTGTGTTGTCTCTTGCCTCCTTTCCCCTCCTGGAATGCACCCCCTCCCTTCTGATAGCCTTGATCTCCCACATTACCTTCCTCCTCCTAGATGTATTCCATCATACATCATCCCCAAATTGGAGTTCAACTCTGGGGAGTCAGACCCAGGAAATATGGATCACTGAAACCCAGTGATGGTACTTCCGATGAGATGACAAACCCCACTGGAGATCCTGAAGTAATCGCCCTCTAATAATCCACTGGGCAGAGTAAATGGGAGGATACAACGGGATGACCCCTCACTTCCATATATATCATTCTGAGCATTATGGGGAAAGAAAGAGACACAGAATAATAAATGCAATTAAGATCACCAATCATAATATATGCATCTTCTCTCCTAAAAGTTTGGGATGGAGATTTCACACACACACACACACACACACACGTATGTATGTGTGCATGTGTATATTCCTTTTTGTTGTGTTAGTATGAATCTTGATACAGTATGTTATTTGAATACAGTGATATTTATATAATAGACTTACATTCTTAACATTCTATTATTTAGGAACCTTAGAGTATGGGATATAGAGAAGTGAAAAAAATGGATATTCTATCAATATTAATTACAGTTTAGAATATTAATGTTACGAGCATGATCATTATCTGGCTTTTTCCTTAACATTGAAAACATAGAGACGCAGGAAGAACATACATCAAAGTACTTATTATATCATAAAGGTTTTGGTCTTAAGCTAAATGACTTGATATTGAAATCCCTGTTGTGTTGTTACTTGGTGTATATATACAAATAGGCATATGCTTGTTTTTATTCATGTTGATAAAGGAAAAAATAGATAAACAAATATGTATTTTATACCCTGCCACAATTCTATCCAGAGTCTTGCTGGTGAGGGCAGATGTGATGGGTAATCTAGCCACGGTACCTACAGATGTTCCTCTGTCCACCTTCTCATCTTCCTCATCCATCCCAGCTTGCCCACCCTACTTGCTCACTCACCCCACCTTCTCAACCTCCTGCTTCCCACCCAGATCTGTTGAGATCCTTTTCATGTCAAATAACTAGCATCAGTCATCAACTGCAATAGTATCCCAATGCTAGACGTGTCCACTGAATAATTTTAAATGCCTCCCTGCGTCTGTCAGTCATTATTCCTGTGCTTTACTTCCACGCGGATTTCAAAAGCTTTGTAACACCTGGTGGAGGAAGAGAAAATAAATGTTTCTTTTTAAACAATGCAAGAACGACCCCCCTTCCCCAATAATTAAATTACATTTAGCCAACAGCTATTATTATTCTGCACTGGTCCCCCACCGAGGCAGCCACGGTGATACAATTTAAGCAGCAATCTAGTAGAACACTTTTCATTGCCTGTGATTGTTGCGCTGGGTAAATTGGTTTGCATCATGTTTGACTCTAATTTGGGTTTTTAGAACCGTTAATTTGAACTTAAGCACCTATGGAAATGTCATTATCAGGAGGTGCCTGTGCTGGAATCCAGTTTCGAGTTGCTCTGTTTAAAACCAGCTGAGTATTGATAGCTCCTGTTGACATTTCTGATGCACCATTTATCAGGCCTTTACCAGACAATGTCAATGGGTTAGGGTTTTCCTACACATAACTGATACCTGTAATCTAAATTTCATGGGAAACCCAATACTGTCAAGAATTTTTTGAAGTCTCCAGTCCAGAGCAAAACTAGAAGAAATAAGGGCAGATACACCAAACAGTTCTTTACTCTGATTAGTCAAGTCATTAACCACAGATTATTATGGACTATAACTCCAGCTTCTCCTTGGAAAAGGTGGTGGGAAGTTGATGACTCAGTTGGGAAATTTCAGCTGGGAAAGCCCACACTGCCTGTTCCCTTATGAGCCCTAGAGAATTTTTAAAGTTCTCTAGATGTTCCTAGCCTACAACACATACGTAGCTCCAAAAGCATGGCCAAGAATGCCAGGAGTTGTCGCTGAGCATTGTGTTTCCTTGCAAAATTCTTGCAAAAATATCATCTACATACTTGCAAAATTCTTGCAAAAACATGATTTACATATTGATTATGTTGTCCAGAGTTTATGCATCAAAGCTTATATGTTGCTCTGTAGCTCTTAATAGATTTTTGCTGATCAGGATTGAATGATGAGTTTTTACAGTCTGATTATTGGTAAGGGATAAGATATGGGAAGAAGAGATCCTTTTTTTTTAATTGAAACACGAGAGAAGGCGTTAAATTACTGAAATTGTTCATACTTGTCTGGAGGGAGGGGAGCGTCATCTTTTATATATTTTCTTTTCTTTTTTCCTTTCTTTTTCCTATCTCTTTACACTTTTCCTTTTTTTATGTATATATATTTTCCTTAGCTTGTATTAGTCTTTTATCTTTGTACTTGTAAACTCTTAATAAAATTACAAAGCTTATATGTTGATCTGGCATACTGGACCCAATACGTTCCTTTTTTTTTTGCAACGATTCCGGACTCCATTTAAAGAAATAACGTGTGAGACACTGGATTCAACAGACCAAAACAGGACACTTGAAGGGACTGGACTGTGGCGTACAGTTACCCAGAAATTGTGATTAATTCTTCCTGCATGTTTTCCCATTGAACATTTCCTTCTCTCCCTGCGTGCTCATGGGATGGGGGTGGGGGATTTTCAGTGAAAGTTAAGAAAGAAAGAAAGAATTGGGATTAGTTTATTCTAATAGAAGAGCATTGCAGAAAATATTAGGCCATCAAAATAATTTTCCCTTGCCTATTTTTAACTCTTTCCTCCTCCTCTAACTAACCTAACTTGCGCTACCTTAACTAGTAAGACATTCTCCCATTTTTCATTTCTCCATGTTTATGCCTACAATGACATCTATGCTTTTTTCTTTTAATGGAAGCCATGGAAATTCTCACCAAAAAAAATATAAAAATCTATGAATGGAAAACTGTGCAAAAGTGTGCATGGATTTTTATGTGCACGGCAATGCTTGCCATTTTCCATGTGGGATTTTGAAAAAAGCATTCACAAGCAAGAGGGAACACACTCATATTCACCCATATTTGAATACAACAGAATGTGAAATAGACACATCTGCCCGTTCCTCAATTTCGGACCAGAGTGTTAGAAAAGTCATGATATGACTAAAATGGATTTGCTACCCCCCAATTGCAATAGATGTTTCAAAATCAAACATCAGTGGACGTAGCCATTGTTTATTTACAACCCCCGTGACAATTAATGTGGGCGATGTTGGACAGATAAAAAGAATGATTTACAGAAGCCATGTTAATTATGTATAAAAGTGAAAACGGTTCTAGCTTTTGCTATGCCCTCGTTCGTTCATTCTCCCCAGAGCTGTTCTTGGGACAGGTGTAGGATCATACAAGTAAACCGTTACAAATGCTCGCTCTTATCTGCTGTAGATGCCATTTTAATCTCTTGAGCCTTCATTCTGAACACCACTTTGTCGTCTTCCTCCCACCTGCCTTGTTTCTGAAAGCTTTGGGGGAAAAAAAAAAGATCCTTTCCCGTTTCTTTTTCAAAGCAAGAATGTATTATAAGACATGAATATCATTTTCCTATTCAAATGTCCAAACGGTTCCATTCAGCTTATGTTCTCTTTCAGCGATATGTCTTTTTCAAGAGTGCTTTACATTCTATCATTTTTCTAAGATGATCCGTAGCGTAGAACAACCCGATCTCCCAGGCGGTCCTCCATCTAGGGACTGGCCCCCCTGAGTTCTTATTTAATTTTCACAGTTGGATTTAAGAGCAGCCCCTTCAGAATATTCTCCAGCCTGCCGTGAATTTGGACGAAAAAGAAACACCTTTTTTCCTTCACAGATGGTCCCCTACAGATGTAATTTTATTGGGAAAAGTATAGCTGTCTCCTACCAACACTTCAGGGAGAGATGTGACTGTGCTAAGGATGAACTTCATTCGTCTTAGCAACTTTGTTACATGATCAGATTGGCAATGCAATCAATGAGATCCCATTTACTATGGGACCATGCATTGACAAAGACCTTTCGTATAAAGGATATGACACCCAAGAAGCTATCGCTTTTGTTAATGGTCCAAACGGGAAGGAAACCTCATTTGGGATGTTGCTGGTGATGACAGACATTTACCCAAATGACAATTAATATCATGCAAAATTAATTCTCATGAACATTTGGCATGAACTGTTACGTACGGTTGAGATCATCTGGATTAAGAACTTACTGGTAGGGAAGGGAAGGGAAGCTGGAAAATACGCACAATATTAAGACCGCTTTAAAGGAACCTCTTCTGAGACGGTTATGGATTACTCATAATTCATCACAAAGGGGAGAAACTATCAAGTATGCCCTTCATATTCTGAAGACTGCACCTTCCTTTTTCTTCCAAAGGAAGCTTTTGAAATGTGCTTCTCTACTGTGGCGCGACTGGGCTCAGAAGTCCTCCATCTAAAGCTCTGCTCTGCCATAACTTAAGCGAGAAGCATCTAACATTTGTGGCAATTCAGCAGTTGCATTAAGAGTACGCCACACTGATTTTATTAAGAAAACATTGCTTTGCATATTAAGGAAAACAATCATCTCAGTGTTTACATTTTAATACTGAGTGGTATGTCAGCTGAACAGTAGAGATCTGTCATTTGAGCTTTCTTGTCCGCTGGCCTTTTGCACGCTTATGAAATATAACCTTACTGGTTTACATATCTGGGCCACTGAGTCACCCAGCGCTCTTCCAAAGAATGAGAGAGGAGAAAGCAGAGACTGACGTTATCGAGGAGTTTTAGAAAGAGTGCCTGAACAGGCTCTCACTTTGGTGGAAGCTACCTGGTCCATGATTGAGGGCATCTGTTCTTCTCCAGCATGGTACCACCATCTGAAGAGGTGGAATTCTTGCTTGGAATCTGGGGACTTCTATCCCCAGGACAGATGGAGCATCCAAGTTGGGGAAGACTAATCCTCCATCATCTCTTTTTGCTGGAGCTGGAAGACTCTGAGATCCTGGGGCTTCCCAGGATGTGAGGAGTCTGGGCTAAGTTCTCCTTTTTCACTCTGCAGGGTGAGAAGCCAACCTGCTCCCAGGGCAGCTGTGTCTCCCCTGGAATAGCCAAGTGAGAGATGATGTCTCTGGCCGCCCCATACAATTCAGCTCTGTTTCCTATTTAAAGGGAGCCACAGAAATTTAAACTTGAGCCTTTTTTTCCCCTTAAAGTGGTTGCTCCACAATTCCTATTAATTTGAAGAATTGACTGTAAAGGCTGTTTTTCTCTCTTAAAATGTTATGGAGTGAGTTATTTAAATGCTGTTCTTTAACTAAGCAGCAGCGTCTCTTCTGCAAGGGAGGTGAAGCAAAATGCAAAGAGGAAGGTCGTTTCAGCAGCCTGAGGGGCTTTCCGTTCATGTTTCGTGGGCAGGAGCCATTCGTTCTCACTCCGCAAATGGTTTTGAAATGAAGACGGCTGCGTTCAGAAGAAAAGAAAGCCACAAGGTGCCAAAACTCTCATGTGGGCATCTTTAGGAGAACTTGGATCTCATTCTTCTCGGGTCCAGCAGAAGGAGAAATGGGAAACTGGTTCTAATCCATTAGCTCAGCTAAGTTGACAACCACAATTTTTCCCATCCTTTTCACTGCTTCACCATTAGTCCAGCTGGCTGTTATAGGACAGTTTTTTCCTCTTCCCTCCCCCACCTTCTTTCCTTTTGTGCCATTACAGGAATGAATTTAGTGAGGTGGCAACTGTGATTGGATGTGGGAAGGAAGGGTGCTATGGAATTTGGAGCTGTGATGTAACAAGGAATAGCATAACCGTGAGGCAGAAGACTTGCTAGTCTGCTGAAGAGAGGACTGAAAGCTTCATCTTTTTATAAAAAAGTCTTGTTTGCAGCAGTAGCTTGGACTCTTTTTTATTTTTTTTTAAGGTCTGGAATTATAAGGAGGGATAAGGCACTGTGAAATTGCCATACACTAAAGTAAAGCTATTTCGTTTTTATTTTCTCCCCTTTGAAGGAGAGATGGATTAAGAGATTGTGGCTGGACATGTGCCATGACTAAGCCATGACATGGATTTTGGGGTTTTGGATTAGCATGGATTAGCTATGGGATCTGGTTTGCCAGTGATTGCCTACACATGTAGGCAACTGGTAGCCTTGCAGCTGAAGCAGATCATTCTTTTAGTGATTCGAAAATCACTAAAAGAATGAGGAGGGTGCTGAAAGCCTGCCAACTTCCGAAGTCCTGTAGGTTCCTTCTCATGGCACAATGAACGTGTGAACCTGCCCAGGATCAATTCAAAATCCTGGTCTGACATTCTAGCCCTGGCAAATTCTCCCTATACTTCATAATACTCCTATAGTTCCTTCTTATTCTCAGTAAGTACCCAGTTTCTCCATTTCCATTTACTGCGTGGAGTTGTTTCTGGAAACCTTTCTGTCTCTTAGATGTGACTCTCAAGCCTATGTTGGAAACAGATGGTCATGGGGGGGGGGGATTTTATTCTTGTGGAAGGCACAACCATTAATGGGGGGGGGTCCCCAACAGTCTAATATTAATTGAAGGGAAATTAAATAACAAACTGCATCTCCAATTTCTTTGCTTTCCAGAAAGCAAAATGAGTCTATTTAAGGGGCAGAAATTTCAAACTGTGTTCCAGGAATCCTGGGATTTGTAAGGGTTCCTCAGTAAGAAGAACAGGAATGGCAAAGAAACTTCCTTTTCAGATCGACTCACTTCCAAATGACAACTTCACATCAGTCTTTAACCATTCAAAAACAGTCCTGGCAAGAGGCTGTAGAAGACAAATCAAAAATAATTTGAGGATCATTGGATAATATAGGGAAGAGGAGCAGTTCCTTGTATCTCAAGAGGAATTTCTACATTCACGGAAGTTTCTTGGGGGTTTCCTTGGTGGACAGGTCAGTGTGGGAAAAGGTGACTGAAGGGACAGATGAAGACTGAGCTGAAAAACCCATTCCGTTTTTACTTGGGGAGGTGGCAAAAATGGGAGAAGACACTTCATTGAATGTATGAGTGGAATATTAAGCAGGGATTGACAAGAATGCAGAAGGAATAATTTGGGGGGGGGGGGAATGGTACCCATCAGAAGCCTCTTGGAAAGATGGTCTGTTATGACAAACTGAAGAAAAATAATCCTAAAATGATACAGGTAGTAAAAAAACTACCATTGCAAGAAAACCAGTAGTGGGAAAACACGAACTCTGACCTCCTTCATCCCCAAATGGCCCAAATTTCAATCAAATGTTATGCCCATAAGACATTTTGCTGAGATCTACTAAAAACCCTGAAAACCTCTGCTTTACAGCATCATTAACTAACTAAATAATAAGGAAACCTAGATGCTTCCCTTTCCATTACTAGCCCCCATAAAAAAAGGTCAGCCAGCTAAATTCATCTCAATATATGGACAGATGCCAGATCGTGTGTTTAACTTTCTTTCCCTCCTTCTCTTTCTTTTATTGTGATTAATTGCATCCCCCCTGCTGCTTTCACTTGCATCCTTTTAAAATGCTTTCCCATATTTTGGATCAGAAACAGGAGGAGGAAGAGGAGGGGGAAAAAAACATGAAAGAAAAGTGTAAATTCTTCTTGTAAAAAAACTAGAACTACTCTCCCGTGTCCTCATCCACATTTTGCCATTTTTTTTTTAGAGGGAAAACCTTACCGTACAAAGTATGGTGCAAATGCCTTTAAGTCCAAGACAGCTTCACGCCAACTAGACAGAGTGCCATTGGGGTTGACAGGAGAAGCAGACTAACAGTAGGGCCAGCCCTGGATGAGATAGGAGGACTTCCCACCACCGCTCATCTTGCATGAAGAATAGAACGGCATGTGGAACATCTACAATCAATGGAATACTCCCAGTATTTGGATGGGCCCTCCCAGGTAAGATACAAGAGACCTCATCTGGGGACTAAGACTTAGAAGATAATATCTATAGTTCAGGGTTAAACTGTGGAGTCCTTGGTGTTCTCTGAGCTTGGCTGTTTGCTTGTAGACATTTCATTACCCAACTAGGTAACATCATCAGTGCTAGCGTCCACTCCCCTGCCCACACCAGCAGGGCAAGCTACTGCATATAAACAGGGAGCAATCCCCACACTCACTAACACTGACGATGTTACCTAGTTGGATAATGAAACGTCTGCAAACAAACAACCAAACTCAGAGAATCCCAAGGACTCCACTAAGACTTAGACTAGTCTAATTAATACCAATTAATAATCTTTTTGGCTATGGGTGTTTTTGAATCTGGCTTTCATTCCATAACATAATGGTTCCTAACCCCTTCCAAATAGTGGTTTCTGGTCTACAGCTTCTATGTACCCCCTACCTGATAACTCAGTCCAGCCTCAGGTGTCAGATGATGCTGAAACTGAAATCAAGACACACAAGTTCTTAACAAAGCCATATTGACTTCTGATATTCCCCATGTTGTTTTCATGGCGCTTGTAGATCTGTTCCAGAATTTTCCTAGGTAATTAATGAAAACGTTGAAGAGTGCTGGACTCCTGACCAAACCCTGTGGCATCTCTCTTGAGCAGGGCTGTCATATGGTCTTCATTAAGAGGAACTGCAAAAGCAATACTTCTCACAGTATTTACAAATATAAACCACATGGCCAAACCCTTATAATATAGCCTGAACATCGAGGCTCCAGATTTGGTTTTGGCTTCAGTTATTTTATTTGAAATATGAACCAGGCAAAAGAATTTCAGCCTAAATGCTTGTTCCAGTCTATTATTTTTCGCCCTCTGAAGTTTTTAAAAGCAAAGGGGAAGCTTAAATATGGAATGAAAGATCCACCCGCAAAGAGAGGACATCATGTTTTGGCAAATTGACATAAAATGAGGAATTAATTAACCTGGGTTTTCTCTCTCTCCTTTTGTCTGTCCTTTCCTTCAATTAAAAGCACAGCAAAAACAATAAAGTACCTCCAAAGCCCCATTAAACTGACCGTGCCTGTAAAATTTTATACATCTGATACAAAGCCCCTTGCATTTACTGCTCAACTTGGGCTGATCAATACCGTTATCTACCTGTCAATTTTCTATACTCTTTAATCCAGGAAGAGCGCAGGTCTGTGTGCGGATAGATATATCTTGCCGAGATAGTACTGATCAATATATCCTGTGATAACAGGATGATTTGAAATGCATATAACAAAAGCTTATCATTTCCTGTACACTGAACCTGTCAAAATATTTTTCTTAGAAGGAATGCCAACAGAAGACTCCATCCTTCATGCTTTAAGTGGGTGGTGACAAACGATATGAGACTTCTGCTATTCGCATTTGCAAACATTGTCCAGAATCTGACTGCTTCTTACAGATGGTGCCTTGCTCTGGGTTCACTGCCCCCCAAAAGGACAAAGAGCGATAAGAATCAATAGAGGTGAAGATGTGTAGCTCAGGGTTGAACTGTGGAATCCTTGGGGTTCTCTGAGCTTGGTTCTTTTCTTGCAAACATTTCATTACCCAGCTAGGGAACATCTGAAGTTGTTCCCTAGCTGGGTAATGAAATGTTTGCAAGAAAAGAACCAAGCTCAGAGAACCCCAAGGACTCCACAGCGATAAGAACGTCTGGACATTTGCAAGCATACACCTATGCTTTCCTTGCACAAGAAGGAAACATGATGCACCTTGTTCAAGAGAAGAAGCCATGTGATTGGCCCAGGTGAGGTGTTTCTCCTCACTTTGAATCACTTCACTGTCTCCTCTGAGACTTGCAAAAGCTGTAGAAGATCCTAATCAATGTGGTCCAAAACGATGGTCTGAAGTTCAGGTGCTCCCTTAAGGAAAATTTCCCTATGTGCTCCCTGTGTGAAAATTTCACTCCAGAATTCCCCAGAAGTGGGGGGGGGGGAATATTTTCTTTAATCCCTTGGCTTTGTCATTTGCGCTTCACAGTCAGGTGGGATGAGCAACAGTCCCACCTCCTCCTTCAAAATACATTTGAAGCAATGTGTAAGCTTATATAGCCGCCCATATTGTAATTCAACTGAAACTCTGGCCTGTTCAACGATGTGTATTAGCATTTAGGGGGCAACACCTATTGAGAATTAAGTTGCAATCACATGATGGAACAGATCCTAGGTTAAAAGCATTGCATGCCTCCATTTGAATCTGGGAGTGCTATGCTGAACTTCCTCGCAGATTCTCAACATTTTTTCCTCTCCTAGGGGAAAATAAAGGACCTGTTTTTCTGCCTTATTCTCCAGATGCATCAGAATTCCTTTTGAATTTCTCTGAGGGGAAATGTTGCATTTATTTTGCTGTTGGAGAGATTCATCCCACTCCAGAAAAGTCACAGACCAGTACAAATCTATTTACAGCATAAATCTATTTTCTTCCTCTGCTCAGTGTTCTCTGGATCCAGCCCCTGACACTGTCATTAACCTGGGTTATACAATGCAGGAAACACCCTCCATGTTCTGTGCTATCCTGACTTCAATCTTCATGTTCAATTTTTTTAATGGGGTTGGGTTTTTTTTAATAGACAAGGAGAGCAAACAGATTCATCTGCCTTTGCAATCTCATTATTTTCTTTGCATGCAATTATTTTCTTGCCAAACAATAGCAGTGACAAATTGCAACAGACTCCTCCAGCAGATTTTTAACCCAAGGTAAAAATAAACAGAAACATCTGTATAGCAATCATGTACAAAGCTACGTTCATTAACAAATACATTTTTCTAATAAACCACCATCTGCAAGTAACCCTCAGCTTCGACTTGATATAAATAGGTCTTTTTTCCAGTTTTCAGATGCTGTTCCCAGAACATTTTCCAATCTCTCCTGCAAAACACATCTGTCTTTGTTGGTCTTTGGAATGTTAATAAATAATGGCGAGGGCTTTTCCCTTTCCCCTTCTTCTTTAAAGCAGTCAGACAAATTACAGACTCAAAACAATTATTCCCAGAGGTGATGGGAGAGCTGATATTAGCCATAAGACACCTTTAGAATATACCTTTGCGTATAAAAATATATTTTTGGCTCTGAAATAGATGTTTGGGGAACTCTGGATCGGTCCTGTAATTTTGTTCTGCTTCTGATCTGCAAAGCCTTGCCAAGGACCTCTCAAAACCTAAATACGTCACACAGATTCACTTTGGACCTGGTATTTAGTCTGGGCAGATGTGGGGAAAAGCCAGGCTTTGCACCACAGCAGTCCAACTTCCAAGGAAAAATCTATATACAGCCAGGGGAGTTTTTATTTGTTTTGTCTTGGGATGGAAGAAGGGTTGGGTGCTGACTTCAGAGTTTAACCAACAGGAATCCTTCAGCAACCCTTGGAGTTGTGCAAACATTTGATCCCAAGGCATGATCTGAAGGCAATCCCACCAAATTAGTGAATTAAATTCCCAAATCAAAACATTGTTTCGAATCACTAAATCAAAGCAAACCCCTCTGTGTTAATTTGAAAGGATTAGATGTTTCTGCATAGGTGCAAAAACAGCCTTTTCCAAATCAGTTCAGAAATCTGAATGGAACCTTGCATTGAATGTCCCCTAGAGATGCCCCTGATGGGAATTGTTTGTGAGTAAATATGCATAAGGCTGGTACTCAGTTTCTTTTCCAGAGACCTCCAAAAATGTATTTCACAGGTTTTCATATTTTTAATTTTTTTGAAGTTTGCTATTCATTCAGTATTTCCAATACCCTTGTAATGAATCTTATTAAATGTCTCGCCTTAGCAGCAAAAGATACATGTAATGCTATCTTTAATCAGAAAGCCAAATGCCTTGAACACTAACACTGCCTTTTAGGATCAGGCAATAAGAATAATAGGATATACATTCTAAGAGAGAGAGGAGAGGAGAGAGAAGAGAAGAGAAGAGAAGAGAAGAGAAGAGAAGAGAAGAGAAGAGAAGAGAAGAGAAGAGAAGAGAAGAGAAGAGAATGAACAAGCTCCAAAACCCTAATCTTCCTTTTAGCTGATATGTGCAAATGGTAATCAGATAGCAAGTTGTTTGTGACATTAGTGTAAGTCAGTTTTACAAAGCATGTGCAGACTGAAACATAATGTCTCAAGCCCCTTGAGTATCCCTGATCCCATATCTTACTTTATTTTTTTCAGACAGGCAACAAACACTGACTTGATGTCAAACACCTCTAATACTCACAAATGGAAAGACATGCCAATTCGTAACACCTGGGATCACATTAATTCCCCAACTGTCCACTGTTACATGTGGTTCTTACCTTTCAGTTGTAAACAGGGTGTTCATCTGCCCTGCAAGAACATCTTGTTCTCCATGGATCTAAAGCCAAAACCAATTGCTTGGATTCTGCTACAGACCGTATTACTAATGGTTCACTATATACTTTTGCCTTGGACAACATCTGTTCTCCCCACATCTCCTTCTTGGAAATACTCAGAACAAGGTTCTTTAAAGTCACACCAGCTATGAACCATGAGATTTAGTGAAAAGAAAGTCAGTTTCAAGAGCAAAAACCACCACTAGCAGAGCTGAACTTAGCAATCCTGTTATGCACTGAAGTCATGGTCAACTAGAATCAACTTTCAATGATCCAAAAAGGGCAGGCAATTTTATTCCATGGAAAACCCACAGTGACCCCATCTGCATCAGGGGCACTGCATGCAAGGATGGGTTTGGTTTATTTAAAAAAAAAAATCACCCTCCCAAAAAGGTGCTGGTGTTCTTTTTAACAAAACTGCAATTGGTGCCAATAGAGAACTTAAGGAACTAGTTTCTGTGTAAGAAGAGTAGCTTAAAGACAAAATGAAACAAAGACTGGATAAGAAGGAGGACAAAAGCCCCAACAGGTTTACAATAAATAAATAAAACCAGAAATGTGTTTTCCACCTGGTTTGGTCCTATGAAGCCAAGAAAAATGACAAAAGACAATATATTGGATGGAACAAAAGAGAAAGAAAACATAACACTTACTTCACTCATTTGGGGGATAGTAAGCTTTGGTAATTTATTCTTTGAACTGGATCCGGTGGTTTTCCCCTCCAGCAGAATTCCAAAGGATTGGTTTCCATAGACACCTTCAGTTTCTATTGGTGGTTTTAATTCTGGTGAATCATTTGGAACCTGGTCCTGGCCATCCATAGGTCTAACATAAGCAGTGGGTTTCTGCTGGGTCATACTACTCTTACAGTGAAGTCCAGGAGGAAAATTCTGGTTGGAAAGGTTGTTACTGGTAGACAACAAGGATGTAGAAGGGAGAGGAGATCCATGGCTCAGAAAGTCAAGATCCACTGGAGACTTCGAATGGGTGGTTTCTTTGTATGAGTGTTCTGCCGTTGTGGACTTGGAATGATTATGCCTCCTTGAGTGTGAAGATGATGGCGGTGTGTTGGCTTCCTCCCCTCCTCCAGTTTTCTGTGGCTCATTCTGGCAGGTATAGAGGTCCTCATATCTGCCTTGGGATGGCTCATGAGAAGAGCCATGTTTTGTCCGATTTGGCTGGCTACTAGGTTGGCTTGGCTGGCCACCATTAGAGCTGTGGTTGCTACGGGACCAGTCAGTCCTGGATTTCCTGTTGCTCTGGTGGCCATGCAGCAAACTTGAATTGGATGATAGGGAAGTTGGGGGAGGCATAGCAGTGGAGGCATTCCCACCAATCTGGTGGGGTGTGATCATCCGGTTCCTTTGCTCTGGGAAAAAGCTCGGCTCATTTTTATCTACTGGGGTTTGTGGCACAGGATTCTTTGGGATGCCTACAAGGTGACTCTGGTTGGAATGATTTGTCAGCAGGTCCTTCATCTCATCGTAATTTCCCAAGGTGTTCTGGACACGGTTGGCAAGAGCATCACCTTTGCTGGTCTAAAACATCAAAGGAAACCAGTGTTAAGAAATATGACATGTGAATAGTGTCAGAACAAGGCAAGAAAGGAAAGGATCTGACTTTTTTCAGCCCATGTCTAAATGCATTCTAAAAAGGACTCCATTCCTTGAAATTTTTTATTTCTCCTGAATTTCAGTGGTGGGTGTTAAGAAATGTCTTGGATTTCCACGCCAATTCCTCCACCCTAAGCCTTTATTTATCTGAAATGTTTCTAAGCCAATGTTATGGACCGAAAACTTCTCCAGGGTGTCTTAAAAGAAGAAAATCACATATCATCAAAATGATATCAAAACAACCAACATTAATAAAATCAATAAGCCCCGGTAATTAAAATCCCACTTCAGTAATAAATACAAAGTGAGTTGCGGATAAAACTTGGAACAGACCATTAAAGCCTAGTCAAGGAATGGTTAACAGTTGCTGTGACAGAGAGACCCCAAAAGGCAACATGTCCAAAGGGCTGAGCCTACAGCAAAAGAGGTTCTTGTCCTGTCAACTGCAGAGCCCTCAAAGGAAAAGGTACCTGAGAAGGGTACCTGTTAGTGATCTTAATGTGAATGCCATGAAGATGGATGAGAGGAATCCTCTTATATTTTCCCCCTCCAGTAACATTTAATAATGACAACACAACTGCAGCAATGTGTGGTGATGGTGGTGGTGGAGCTGGACTGAGGCCAGAGAGAAGTGAGTTCCCATTCAATTATGGAAGCTGGGTGGATGACTTGGGGCAACCACTTTCTCTTAGTCCAGCCTATCTTATATAGTTGTTATCAGATTAAAATGGGGAAACACCCTTGGTTCTTTTGCCTAGAGCCTCCATGTGGAAAGAGGGAAATAAATCAAACAACATCTTCTTTTCCTCTCTGGAAGCTATCACTGAGGCTATAGGAGGGTGCCTTTGGCTTTGGGTAACCAGGAAACTCACCAGGAAGATGGTGATTTGATTGGTGATGGAC
Organism: Python bivittatus; assembly: GCF_059951505.1. Lineage (NCBI taxonomy): Eukaryota > Metazoa > Chordata > Lepidosauria > Squamata > Pythonidae > Python > Python bivittatus. Next base: position 9,279,060 of record NW_028277094.1, read on the forward strand.
TGTAATGGTATGTGGGAATGACCTTGGGAGACAGAGGAAAGAGATGCTGCCTAAGGAATGATCAGATAAGAGAGTGTATAGCCCACAGCTGCATAATGGGTGGAGAAAGAGGCTCAGAAGGGACCCTCCCTAACTTATCAGGCCGTAAGAGACAGCGGGAGATTTGTACTTTCAGACTTGCAAGATTCTGTTAATGTAGCCTTACAATAAAGTAGAATTAGCTAATCTGGTTGTGTTTCCTATCTGGTCTACCTGGGAAGGCTGATATGGACCCAACATGGATGGACTGCTCTTTTAAAAATGGGGATGTCATTCATTGAGAATATTATTTTGGTCCCAGCTTCAACCAGCCAATCAGCCTGGCAGGTTGAAAATGATCATCTAACTCCCGAAAGGGTAAGCACTGCTTACCAGCTCACCAAGAACCTTTGAGTTATCAGCTAAGAAGGAAGAGACAATTGTAGGAAAATGGTACAAAGCTCTCAAGCTTTCTATTCTGTAAAACAGTGGGGGTCAAAGTAATTGCTGACTAACTTTTTCTACTGCGTTGTGATGAATAACAGTTTCAAATGTCCTTTTTTGTTGTTCTGAGTTGCCCTGGACAACTAAGATGTGATTCTGGGTGCTTTTTGGCCTGCGTCCAGCTTGGTTACTCAATAATTTCTCCCAAAATGAGCATTTAGGAGGGTTTAAAAAAAAAAATCAAAAAGAGATATAAATACAGTTGTCAGCTGTATTTGCAAAACTCAATCTCCTTTATTTTCTGGAACCACACAGCATGTGTTTTTGCAAATCAATGATTCACAGTCACTTTCTGTAAAGCACAGCAATTATTAGGCAAATTCTGACTCATTTTTGGCATTATTGTGTTTTCATCCTCTGCGCACTTCTACTCAATTTCCTAGATTTTATCTGCTGCTTCTCTTTTTCCGTCTCCTTTTCTGAAAGTGCATTTAAAAGATGGGACATTTGTCCACAGATAATACCCTTACCACATGGTTACTGTTCAGTTGAGCAATAAAACTACTTCTGAGCAATTGGTGGAACTATGACCGTAAAAGAAAGATAACAGTTTACTAGAAGAAACTCCATTTCTAAGAGTTTGTGGAGGAAGAAGGAAACCAGCCTTGCAAAACTATTTGATGATACAATTCCTCTAATAAGTATGTTCCTCCAGGGTACGATTGAAGTAGATCTTATGCATTTTTCTTTATTTGTTCTTGTAAATAAGGAAAACAAGATAATTAAGTCTTAATCCAACCATCCTCTGGATTGTGCTGATACAAAGATGCATCATGGGGAGGTTGGTTTCCTTAGAACGCATCCCATTTCTACAGGACATGAGAACAATTGTGAAGGAGCAAGCCCCAATATTGGGCAATACATTTGGGAAGCATTGGCCAAGGATGGTGGGCACAGTAGGGAAGTGTTGAAAGACAGAACTGTGTGTGTAGCAGGGCTTATCCTGCATCTTCTAAGCATCTTCCCACAGGAGCCCCTGGAGAATAATGTCCAAGTTGTGGATCTTGTGGAACAATCCAAGCACCAGCCCTGTCAGCTCCTGTATTCGTGATGGTGGCATGGATGCTAATGAGCTGTCTGCTTTAGGCAGCAAAACATCTTGGAGCAGCCCTGGAGAATGCTTGGTGGCCACACTAATCCAATCTCGGCTGATTTTGAAAGAGCTAAGCAGGACTGGACCTGGTTATGATTTTGGTGGGGACCCATGGGGGAATGCTAGGGTTGTAGGCTAGACTGGGAAGTTGGAAAAACATCCCCAAAGAAAGCAGAGACAAATCATTGCTGCACTGCTGCCAAGAAAGCTATTTGGTTCACCCAACTCCATTCAAGCTCAATTCAAACTTAACTACCTTAATGGTTGCTACCAATCAATGGGTACTGAGGGTGGCAAAGTGATTTTCCTTCACCTTATGGGCAGCAAATTCCATAAATCCGCTCATACGCTGCATGAAAAAAGCTTTGCTTTGCTTGGTCCAACTCTGATGCTCATCAGGGTGATTGGATGATCCGTTTGTTTTGGATTGTATATTATTTGCACCACAATGTTTCTGTTGGAGTAAAAGGTTTTGGAAAGGGGAAGACGGGAATGGGTGGGAGGAAGAAACATGATATCTGCACATCTCTTTTTTTTTAAAGAAATGTTTCCTTCACAGGGTTGTAATCAAGAAGATGCACCCTGGAACAAATATTTAGAAATTTAATCAATTGTGTAAAGCTAAGAATCATACTGTATGGAAGAAACAGGGTTTTGTTTGGTGTGCGTGTGTTTAAAGAAAAGCTTAAGGAGGACATTTTCATGGCCAAAGAAGTGCATTCCATTTCAGCCAAGAATAAGGTCTTTGTAGCTAGCCCACCTTCGTCAACCCAATACACAATGAACAATGGCCAAAGCCAGCTTGGACTCGCTCCCCCTCCTCATTTAACACAAGGAGGTTCCATTGTGCCAAAGGAGGTGGGGTGGGATGGGGAATGAGGAGTCTAATGCCAAACACTTGTTCACTTGTTCTTCTCCTCTCCAGCCCGCCCTGCAGAAATGCTGAGGCGGCAATTGTGCAAAGAGGCTGGACAGGTTGCTGCTACTGAGAACATTCTTATCCAAAGAACCTCATTACCTTTGCAGGTTTTCAATTGACTGGACTTTCTGAAAAGGAAAAGAAATGGGAAAGCGTCCAATTTAGCCTGGCAGCACTGCAATCACAAGGACAAATAGAGGGAAGAAGCAGGGTGATGACTTCTATTGATGTAGAGCAAACAATACGAGGGTCTGGTTCATAAATAAAAAACAGTGGTGGCCACGCTGGCCCGTGGGGAAGGGATACCCATGCTAAAGCAGCATCTTTATGGAAGCCACCCGAAATGGCACCAAGAGGCTGAATCCAAGCCACGTGTTCAGCCTGGTTATTTAATTAACCTCTGTTCTGGGTTTGCACAATCCTTACCAATGTATCCTACAGGGGCTGTGTTCATGTATCATGCTAAGGTACAATCTTCCATGTTGTGGGAATGCAGCTTAACCAGCTGAACTGGTTAAGCGTAGTATGTGAGCACATCCAAAGTGTGCCAGTTTTTGAGGGCTTTGGAAGTCCTCATCAGGCATGATTACAGAAAGTGGGGGGCCAGAGAAGCAGTCCCATCATTATGCCAGTGTTTTGGCTGTATAATTTAGACAGAGGGTAGGATATTATTATATAATGATATGAATGTGAGCCAACACATGAAACTGCAGAGCTGGTCTTTGGAGGCATGAGATCCTATGTCCCATCTTTCTCAGTTCACCTACTCATAATGGGTATTCCACACCACTGGAAGACATCACATTGGAGAAACCAAAATTCCAACATTGGCCATGATCCCACCCTGGGGATGCTACTACTTGCCAGGATTGTCCTTTCTGTGGGGCTGAGGTACATTGAACATGAGAAGGAAGAAGTTGCTTTTTCAATGAAATCAATGCCAAATTTTGTTTCTAGCACTGACTTACCTTGTATGGCTCTCCAAAGAGATTAAAACCAGATGCAAAGAGGTCTTCATCTTGCTGGACTTCTTGGTTTCTCCGTTCCCATTCTTTTCTTTTAAGCGCGTTCCGATCTTGTTCATAGTGACTGCAATTTTATTTTTAAAAAAGAGATAAACCATTAACCACTTGGTTAAAAATAGGAAAGCATTCCAAAAGTTTCACTATAATGATAGTGTTAAAGAAGCTGTCTTGTTTCTTCATGCCTAGATCATGCTTCTTGGGCTCCTCTGCTAAAAAATTCCTGGTCTTCCAGATTCTTCTTCTCTCTGTCCCAATGTGTCACTGCCTGGCATAATTCTGCACCCAATTCATCAAATTTTCCTGTAATTCCCCCAAATCTGAATGTACCTGTCCACTATCAGCCACAATGTCGTCACAGGCATGATTGCATCATCACACAAATGACATGAATGATGTCATTTGCATGATGCATGTAACATCATTTGCCCCTTCCTGCTACCCCCATGGCCGCCCATGCCAGTTTTGCTTGAATCAGAAATGAACCACCCTACATTTAACGCAGCTTGTATCTTTCACTCTTGAGCAGGCAAACCTAATTGCAGAAACTAGACTCAGCCCCAAGATTCAGTTAATGACCCTAGAATAATCCATAAAGTTCTTCTAAGTTCCCTGTGGCAATCAAGGGCAGGGTAAGACAGCCACACATTCACAGGATAAAATTGGTCAGAACCCAACAGTGGTTTGGAGACTTACTCCATGCTAAGCCATATATTGTTTTAAGCATGGTTAAAACAAAACATGGTTTTTCTTGTATTTATCATTTTAGCCAGAAAACATTCAATAACCCACAATGGCGGGCTTTGCTTGTTGGACTAAGCCATCCGTTGTGGTTTATAAACCATAATGGCTGAGTTAACATGTTGAACTAAGCCAAGGTGATCCTGATATTGTGCCATTCAAACTGGGAAGTAAAATGGCAGAATTTTGGCAGTGTGACTTCAGCCCTTTTTCAGGTGTTACAGTAGTTTTAAGGGTAGAAATTGTATTTTGTCTCTAGGATTCCTTCTGTTCACTCTTCCGGCCTTAAATCTTGCTGAAAACATAACCCCCCCCCAAAAAAAAACAGTCCTTGAAAGACTCATTTTGAACATTTGAGGAGTTTAAAGATAAGAGCAGGGGGCTTCTGGGCACCCTTAACACACACACACACATACACCAATTAAGAAAACAAAAAAAAATGGCCCAACATTTTTTCATTCAGATGCCAATTCTAGTATCCATCCAGATTATTTATTGCAGCCATTCAGAAGATCTGGAGGTTGTACTGCAGTCCTTGGCCCTCAAACGCTGCCTAGTCCTGTTGTGTCACCCAACACACTCAGCCAAATCTAACAATGGTGGCCTAGAAGTTCACTGACTCTAGTACTGTTTATGTTGGCAGCACTTCTCAGGTTATCCAAGGCTGTCATTTTCTGCCCAACCTTTTACTCCGCTCCTTCCAACAGAAGACCCTGAGGATTGGGGATAGGGATTGATGGCAACAACTCCATGCAAAAGCACATCTATAAAGCTCCAAGTTGAAAACCCACCGTTTTCCATTAACAAAATTTGATCAACAGAGGAAACGAAGTAGAAGATTTGTTTCTGTTGTTATGGGTTTGCTGTTTTTGTAGTTTTATTGGGGTTGTGAGCCACCCAGAGCTGTGCTCTAAGATGTGTAGCTTTACAAATCAAATCAAATCAAATCAAAAAATAGGTTGGCGCCTCTTCCATTTCCCATTTCACTGGCAGCTTACCAGCATCTTTTCTTCCTGGGGAAGCAAATTACCTAAGTTCAAGGGAAGTAAGATTGGCTGATGGCACACTGCTTGGTCTTTCAGCATCTCCCTGTCCCCAGCATCTATAGACTGAGGCAATCACTTCAGCCTCCCTAATAGTATGGATGGCCCTGAGGATCAGGTACCAGATGACGTGCAAGCTTTATGAGACCATAGCAGCTACCATGAGATTTGCATCCTTATTACTATGTTTTATACCACTCTTCCTCTCAGAGGAGCTCAGGGTGGTTTACAAACAGCAAGAAAACCAATCTTTAATAAAAGCATTGATAATAATTCCAACAACCCTAAAAGACTATAAAAATACTAAAATGAAAAAGAAGGTGGATGTTAAAAGAGCTATTGTAAAGGCAGACCAGTCCTGGAATAGTTATGCAAATGGGTGCTCATTTCTTTTCTAAAAGAAGATGCAACAGTCAATTTACTGACTGATAAGATTCAGGAGACAGTGTTGTAAACAGGTATCTGCATTCTCCTTTACCAGTGAAAAGAACCAATTCTTCAATGTAAGAAACTGAGAAAGTCTCTGTCCTAATGGATCTGGGGGTAAAATGGTTCTACACTGGAAAGGGTTCAGTTGCTACAATTCTGAATATGCCATCTCTTTGGTCTCAATAAATCTGGTTAAAGAAGACTCTGAGAATTTTTCTTGGAAGCATTGCTTGCACTTGAGTCAGCTGTCAAGAACCTGACCCCAAACAGCATGGGAGCCAACTATATTGTCCTTGGGAGAGAGTTCCAATATTCGGAAAAAAGGCTGTATTCTTCACCACTATGCTGTGAGCCAAACCTGTGAAACTACAAGCAGAACCTCCTCAGCTGAGTAGACCTACTAGCAATGTTCATATATTGTATTAATATGGTTGGTTTAATGTTGGGTTTGTGGTCTGGTTAAATAAAACATTGCTGACCATGAGGTTTGAATCCAGTCATTGCTTTAGATGGTCAAGCACCCTAAACCAGCAGAAGGCAGTAAAGATAGTCTATGAACTCAACATGACCTCTTTCCTAAACCATCATGCTACCGGAACTGAAGCTGAGCATATCTGTAGCAGCAGGGCTGGAGGCTGTGTGTAGATGAGACATTTTAATAAGAGAAATTTATTTATCCAGAATAAATAACAGTTTTAACAGTTTGGCTTTAATCTAAACAAAAAACAAAAAACCTTCTACTGCTGTTTTCCATGTTTAATTAAATTCCACCACCCTAATGCAGCCTGACATAAATCATTACTAAAACATAATTATATAGTAAACAAGCAATATAGCATTTACTATTTCCTAGTAAGTTTTTAAAAGGATTAATAAAAATGAAGCTCTATAATTGCTCAAATCAATGTGGATAATTATCATCTGCCCTTCTAGGTAACACAGAAATACAGTAAATGGTCTACAATGACTGTAGTTGTAAATCAGTATTTTCAAAACTGATTGTGTCAACGTGTGTCTGCGCTCTTTTGTTTAGGAGAGGAAAACAAATGGGTAACTTGACTTCAAAATTTTAATCCTCCCTTTCTCCCTGTTAAACCGGGATTTAGCTGAATTGCCTTTGAAACTTCAGGTCTGCCCCGATCGGTTAGCATTTACACCTGACCATCTGCTTCAGTTCTGTTGTAACATCTTGATCTAGAGAAGCTGAGCTCTTCTTGGGAAAAAAAAAAGTTTCTGCAGATAGAAAATAGAGATATTGTCTTAGTGATTAGCACAGACATCTGAACTTTGTAAGCAGTGGACAAAGTTAGGAGGAATCTGTAGAATGAGTGGAAATATCTGACCAGATGCACAGGTCTTGCTTTTTCTGAGTTGTAGAGCAAGGCGATTTATTTAATTTTTAAAAATGTATACGGCTGCCCTCCGCACCAAAGGGACTTTCAGTGGCCGTAGAGAGCCAGGGAAATGGTCTTGGAGCCAATATTCAGAAACTGTCATGTAAACCAAGAGGACAGAAGCATTTAAGTTCTGGGAAGGGAGATGGTATTAAGAAGAGACTTAGGATGGTCCCTCCCCGACTCACTGGGGTACAAGAGAGAAGGGAGGAGAAACACAAGCAGACTTTCAAGATTAATGAAGTAGAGCCCAGGTCTTCCTGGAGCGTGTGTTTCCTGATCTGGTCTACCCCAAAGGGTTGACAGTGGTGAAGAGAATTTAGGAATAAAACAACAATATAAATAGCTGTATAAAATGCACAACATAGAATCCAAAGAAAACAAAAGAGCAGCCAAGAATAAGATTCCTCAAAGTAATGATAAAGCGCTGACTTCACTGACCTTTGGATCCCCATGCCTGGGCACTCAGCCAGGTCTTAAGCACTTTCTGGAAGACCGGCAGGGCTGGGGCTGATCAAATCTCAAATGGCAAAGCTTTTTGGGGGGGGCCAGTTGCACACAAACACCTATTCACACAGCCTTAGTGAGTTTCTCATTGTTTGTTACGCTCATGTCCCATCTTTCCTCCAGGAATTCATGATGGCTTATGTACAACAACAATCTTGTAAAGTAGGTTGAGCAAAGAGAGAGAGGACTTGATTTAATGCCTGCATTTAATTCACCTTCTAGACATGGCCACATGCGGGTAGCAAAGAACAATATATTCTCACATCTCTGCTGGGGATGAATTTAATCTCCATCCAGCCCTTTCTGCCCAAGATATAACCATATCTCAACACTAGCCTTTTCAGCTCAGCATGCCAACGTACTGAAAGATTCACACAGCGAGCTATAATGAGGAATAAGCCACATACCCATCAGGCTTTTTCAGCATATAAAGTCACCGATTTCTCACAGAAGCCGCAATTACTAATTTGAAGTGCTGTCTAATTAAAACCACAGCTATGTATTTAGCCTCTTGTTACGCCTCCTGCTGCTTTCTAATTACAGAGACCTCTTTATCTGCACAGCACAACTTCTCCGGATGCAGATAAGCTTATATCCCGACCCACAAGCCCCCTCAAGGGCAGAGGGGACCCCAAAGTCATGTCCTTGAGTGTTCCTGAGATAGGTACTCCCTTGTTTCCACATGGGAACAAAAGAGGGGAGGAAATCCCAAGGAAGGTTCAAAAGAACATTGGGGGAACATCTAACTCAAGTTGATCATAAGATGGTGCTTAAGACAACTCAGTTTAAATCAGCCATACCCAACCTGGCATCTTCCAGGTTTGCAGGGACTCCAACTTCCAGAATTCAAAGATGGCAACATCTCTAGACCAAAGCTGGCTTTGGTTTTAAAATCTCAATGAGCTGTTCTGATATCTAGACATTTTTTCATGGGGTAATTGGTTGTTCTGATACTTGTTTTGGGGGTGCTATTGCCTTCTCTGGCTTCTGCTATTTCTTTCTGGCTGAACGAGTCGCTTCGGTGATCCTCCCCAACCACATCAGCAGCACTGTGATATTTTGCCTGATGTGACAACATCATCCAATATCAGCCATGAAAACATCAGTTAATCAGTTTGGACCTCCACCAAGAGCAATCTAAGTTCAGTGAAGAATAACCATGCATTTACCCAAGGAAGGCTGAAAAAAAAAAAATAAGGGAGGACTTTTCCAGCACTGTAGAAATTTGTCACACAAAATGGTACATAGTCTCTGGTTAGGGGTGTTTGGTTGTTCAGTTTTAAGTCTAGTTTATAGCATGTGCATAATCTGCTATTCAAAAACAAACACTGACTTGTTTACATATCCTGGAGGTGAATCAGAGTTTGCAGATGATTGAAAGAATAGCAACCAACTCTTAAAAAAATGAGGACTCTGGCTAACTTCTTGTTCATGTCATAGGTGCAAGGAGCATTTGGAGTTCCACAAAGATCCTGAGGATAATTATGAGCCTCATGCCAACACTCTACACACCACTCCCTGTAAAATAAGTTCACCATTCTTCAAGCTACTTTGATCTGTCCTGATGGTTTCTTTTGGATCTGTAGAACCTCAAAGACCATCACAAGGAGCACAGTGTGTCCTCAGAAAAGACCTATAAAAAAGATGTTCTGATACAATGTCTGCTTTCAAAACAGGAATCTTCCTCTTTTACAGTTCAGACAGACCCAGGCCAGTGAAATGAGCATACCACGTTCTGACTAATGTTTTATTCAGCTCAAACAGTAGAGGTACCATGATGACTACTGAAGCAAATGTTGTCTCTTTAAAGCTAAACTTCAGAACAAAAAAAACTGAGTAGGAAATGACTCTTTTATATTGCATTTAGTAGACATTGCAGGGCTGGGGGGGAAAAAAAGTATTTTAAATTTCTAAATGGAAAAGCCAAAAGCTTTGCAACCAACTTGATGTTTTTAAGGGCTGTCTGCAAACGCTTGTCCATTCCTAGCAAATCAGGGGAAGAGAGAGGGGTTTCTACCCTATTTTTACTTACCGCAGTATATATAAATTTCCTCAGAACAAACCTGTGTGGGGTAAATTGGACTAAGAGATCATGTTTAGCATGCACAAAGTCACCCAGTGAGTATCCATGTCTACTGTAGTCATGAACCTGTCTCTCCCAAGCCTCAGTCCAACACCATCACCGCTACTCCAACACTGGCCTATCAAGCTGAAACACTAAGAGGTGCTACTTACATAAAACCAATAAACAAACTTTGAATCCTCATGATGAGACCAAGGGATCCATTACATACATGACTCCTAAGAAATCTGACCAAGATCTCTTCCCCTGGAATCTATCAGTCCTTTTATTTGCTCAATAATGCCATACGACACCAACAGTTGAATCAGATTTATCAGAAGACAGCATGCTTATTAAGAAAATGGTAAACAGTGCAGTCATTTTGTTCAAACATGTATTTCAGTATGATCATTTTTTAAATCTGCATCAAAGGGCTGAAACTGTTGAAGGCACAAAGGATCGCACAAACCCAGGACAAAAATAGAAAGGAACATTTTCATAAGAAAACACCCACTGCCTGACCCAGAACTGGTTTATGGAAATATTACAGTTAGGTTTAAAACCAGGATACCGCTTTGTAAATTACTTCCTTTTGTTCAATGACTTTCATGTCCAAAGACACTCTTGTTAGATGGGGACAAAATCTAGACAATGCAACAGAATAGAACGGATAGTAAGGAACCCAGTTTCTCATGAAACCTTAAACAAGCAAGATGACCATCTCTGCCAATTTGGGGAATCTAATTTAGAGACACAGAACCCTTGGCTTTAAGAACTGAAGCAGAATTTTCACAAGGATTTCTATGCAACTGATTTAAGCGATGGGGCACATGAGTATTCACTGGCCACATTATTATTTTAAGAGTCCATTCTGTTACTCATTCATTCAGAGTGACACTGATAATCCAGGACGTTTTTATGGGTTTCCTCTGGGCAACAATCATTTGTCTACCAGAAAGATGAACAGACAAATAAATAATAACTTCAGAATTAATCAGAAAGCTTTTTCTTTAGACCCTACGTACATGTGTCTGATTTTATTTTATTTTTTCCCCAGCATAGCTTTCCTAAATACCAATCACTGCAATGACTGTACTCACTGGCTAAAAATGGAAAGAGAATGTGTGGTTTATGTCCCACAAAACTACTGGTTACAATTATGCTTTGGGGGATCTCTTATTTTAAAAAGACCAGAAACTTGCTTTAAAAGAAAACAAACTAAAATAAAAACTTAAGGTTCTCAGCAGGCTCTTGTTAAGTCCAAGATGGTACATCACGTTCACCTCTCTTGTCAAGCCACTGTGCAAAGACTAACAGATTTATTGTTTTGTAGGTTTTCATAGAATTTATTTGACTCAGATCTGGGCCAGCTTAAGGCATGTTATTGTCTGAGATGGAGAAACAAAGGACATTCCTTCCATGCAAGTCATAGTGCATAACAGCTGTGGTCAAGTCATTTTGGTACCCGGAGCAAAAATGGTTACAGATTCCTCTTCCTGGAAGTAAAACTAACATGATAAATTATACCACAACGTTCAGCCCTTTCAGGTAGGACAGTAGAAGTCAGGCAGTGGGATCAACTGCTTAAGGATAGAGCTGGCCAAGCAGTGCAGCTGACTTCAGTCTATGGGAGTTTGTGCCACAATGCATTTTTTTAGTTTTTATGGTGCCAGGAGATTCTTTTCAAAATAATAGCTGGATCCATAAAGAAAAAAAAATCCAATGTCCATAGTTGAGTACTGTAATATTTTTATGATGGCTAACCAAAATGCATAAAAGAATATTCAAGTTTTGAAGTTGCCCGGGATTCTTAGTTAGATAAGATACCTTCTGCCCGCCTCAAAAACTAGAAAACAAGGATGGGGAAGGAATGAGGAAGTCCAAAATGTAGGGCAAGTATCTGTACTTCAAATAGGTCTTAAAACAGATTATAGGCATGTGCATTTGTCAGGAGGTGCTACCTTGGGGTTTTGCTGCACAAAGATTAAACAGATGGGAAAGCGTTACCATGTGGTAAGAAACCTGATTTTCCATACGTTAAGAGTTCCTTTGGGAAAAAAAGATTGGAATGCACAATTGTTAGGAAATGCAGCTGATTTTCCAGACTCTCTGCTCCATAAAATCAATAACCCCAAATGTCACTTAGGATGGGCAGACTGATTTCCTACCTGTTCCCAGCAATTCCACCAACTCCGTCACTTCTCAGCCTGTTGGCTAAGACCAAGGGTAGCAATTCCACAAAATCCCCTAGTTATGCCCACTGATTCCCCAGGTCTCCATTAAAGAGTGTTTGGTGGTGGTTTGTGTTTTTTGAAGCCCAAACAACTCTTTCATTTATAGGACTCTAGTCCTCCATAATAAAATACCAGGGTCAAGAAGGATAAATGGAAGGATGAGAAATCTACTGTTATTAACAAAATCTATTCATCTTTTTCAAAGCTGAGAAACTCAGACCCAAGCTCAAATTTCATCTTTCTTCCTTCCCCACACTGCATTCACGTTCTCCTTAACAGTCACAGCAGGGTACCTATCTAACACAGCCTCTTAATACCCATCCTTTATCTTGGATGTAATTTATCTGGTGCCAAGACTCCCTAATGAATTTCACACATGTGTACTTAAATTTGTTACAGCTTACCAGTTGAGTATGATAAGCAATAAGTAGAGCGCTGAATTTCAAGCTTTCTCCCACCAGACATATAAAGGGGCTTTACTATCCATTGAAAGAGGGAAGTAAGAGGGGGAAAGGAAGGGATAAAGTTTAAATTGCAAATCCAGCAAAATGCAGAAACTGGGGAGGAAGTAGGTTTGGGTTGAGAGAAACTCAACGGCACATTTGATTGGAGTTGGCCAAAGGAGCAGTTGTCTTTCTTGAATTCATTGCTGGTTTTATGATTCAGTTTGATTAATGTGACACATACGATAAGCCAGGGATCTGAATAGTTAGGAAAATATCATGAATGGGCCTCCTTCATTTAAAAATGCAACTACAACTGACTGTTGTGACGGCTACTGAGTCAGAGGGCTTGAAAAGAAATTTGCAGAGGACTGAGCAATCCCTGGTTAATCGTCTCAGTGAACGCTTGCTGTCTTCTTCATCTCGGGCAGTTTTTTTAAATGCCAGTTGCTGGAAGGTGACAGTCGAAGATGCAATTGTCCCATCTGTGCAGGACTGGTGACTATGAGAACATTGGAATAGAGAGGTCCTTAGCCTGATCACGGCTCTCTTTATGTTTTTATGTTCTTGCCCAAGCCATTTTGAAAATATAGAGTTAACTGAAAGGAAGACAGCTGAGTTTTGCCATCAACATCATGCAACATGTGGGGAAGTTACTGCTGACAACATCCCTCTCAAAGAAAACTGAGATTACCAGCGGGCTTTTTCCTGTTGCACAACTTAATGTTGATGATGACTCTATTAGTTTTTATTTTCTTAAATAAAACCTTACACATTTGTGTTTAACTATCATATGTTTAATGGGACTATTCTGATTACAGAGTGATTGAGCTTTGATTTATGCAACAATTACCTGTGTTGTTGGAAACTTCTGCCTCCCAGGTCTGACATCAAGATGGAAGAACCCCATAAAACATTTTATTTCATAGCAATTCTTGATAACTCAGAGCAATAACTAACCATTTTGAGAAACAATATATTGTGAAAGAGGAAGCAAGCCAATTCCTATAATTAGGACCACTGTTGTGTATTTTTACTTTTCTATCAATAGGACTATTGTCAAACAGGTTAAAATATGCCCTTTCCTACAGAAATGCTGCCAAAGTTTGCCTGGTTTGAGGTCTCAGAGAGACACTTATTAGAAATCTTAACAATTCTAGTCCCACTTGGGTTGAAATCTACATCAGCTTGACTGTTTATTAACTATATTTATAGACTGTCCTTCAGTCATAAATGCTCCCAAAGTGGTTTTGCAATGAAGCAAATGAAAATAAGTCACAATTAAAATTGAACAGTAAATCTAAAAATAAAATAAAGTAAAACGTGAAATGAAACGAAATCAAATCAAATCAAATCAAATGGAATAGGCAAAATGCTTTCCTGCAATCAAGGAAGAAAGTCAGAACAATGATTCTTCTCAAGACTCCTGCAGATACAAATACAGGCTTCAGCTGCGCATCTTCCTAAGTTATGACTTGGTTAATGATGGTTTGCCGCCAATCCACAAATGCCTTGATTCACAGAACATATTAAAACAGAGTACACAGCTTAAAATTATACAGAGTTGCTAAGAGGAAGGCAGTATACATGTTTAAATAACAACAACAACAACAATAATACAACAACTGGAAAATCTACAAAGGGCTGGGTTCACATGTGCCCAACACACCAAGCAAATTGCACCGTGGTGATGTCTGAATGCAAGCCTTTTCTCTGATGAGAGGCCTGCTAGAATTCCAGCAGAAGGAATTCAGAGCAATTCCAGCTAGAAAAACTTCCTTCATAGTTCACAACCTTCTTTCTGAGAAGATGTAGCTCACCCAATGTTCCTAGCTAGAATAAAGCTTCTAAGAAAGGATAGCACATAATTTTGAGATACAGACACACACAGAGACACACAGACACAGATATATGAATACAACTTTCCCTAAAGTAGATTGTTTTTCTTTCAATTTTTTGATCAGGGAATGATGGGCACTGATATACTTATTTATTGCTCTCACATAACAGATAATATTTTAGTGGATTGTAGTGGGTGGATAGTACAGTAGATGTCCACTCTAACCCATGGCAGATGCCTTCTACATCCATATTAGTTCTACACATTTCACTGCATGAATAAATCAAACACTTGAATTTTTCTGTTGGAAGCCAAGATTTTTAAAGATCCCAATAGGTCTGGGATGGGGGGTGGGGGGGGGAGGGATATTCAGATTAACACCTGCCCTTTGCCTAATAATTTTTATTTTTTAGTTTGGTGCCTTTATAGTTCTAAAGTTTTTAATAATTATTATATTAATACTTGTTTGTATATATTGTTTTTAGCTTTATTGTACACCGCCCAGAGTCACTTGTTTGTGAGATGGGTGGCCATATAAATATGATAAATAAATTTTTGAGCTCTCACATCCTCCTCAACGCTTCCTAGGTCAGCGTTATTTGTTCTCTCCCAAGAATGATGGCTCAAGAAATGGGAGGGTTTGAAGAAACCTGAAAACCTGGATATGCCTTAACTAAATGCTTCTATCAGAAGAGATGGCAACATCAGAACAAGATATTTGATTGTCACACCTGTCAAGATGTCCATTTATTAACAGTTTTTTTCCCCCAGTTCCAGAGGACATACTCCCATGTTGTGACAGTCCTTTGGCCAACCTTGCTGTGCCTACAAGCATTCAAAAACAGTTTGCTGATGAAATTAAATTTCATCAGATTACTTCTTGTTTTGTTCATCAGAGAGAGCCTGTAGCAGGGGGTAGATTCCAACTGATCCATAGATTCTAATATCTAGTCAAATAGCATTAAAAGTTCTAGTATGGATTAATTTCATGGTTTTACTGCTGGCCTGGATTAATTACTTCCCAATAAATTATTTCTATCTCTGTTGAAGTCTTCCTTAATTGCTTCCATTTAGTATAGTAACATCTGCTACAAAATACGGAGCCGGGGGTAGCTGATACGGATGTGAAAAGCCTCGCATTTCAAATTACAAACAACATCTCACCTCTTACTTATGACTGGACTGCAACAGTTGCATTAGACATTCAAAAGATGGAAATATATATATGTCTGTGTCTGGGTGGGAGTACAGGAAATTGATCTGTTAATTTCACTTTATGTCACTTTATTCTTCCAGTTTAGTGCCACTCAGAAGCATCTTCCTGTGATTTTTTTTTCCTCTACCAATTTTCATCTGATTGAAAGAAAGAGAATTTGCTTCCAAGACTTCTTTTAAAGGACGAGAGAATACTGGTGCAATTTTCGGGGGCAGAGTGTGACTACTTGCTTAACGATCAGGATAATGTGCCCCTGTTTGTTAATGTTCTAGCTTTTATTCTATTACTGTGGCCAGTTTTTGTCACTACCACCTCCAGCTGCCCTCCCTTTAATTAAGTCTCAAAGGAAAAGATCATCTGGTTTGGAAAGTGAGGGCAGCCAGGGAGGCTACAGAGTGATGAACGAACAACCATGCAATGACAATTGAACCTCTTCCACCACCTCTAGCAGTAAAAGTAGGGCGCAAATACCACCAAGAGAAATTTGAAAGGAACCCTGCTATTCCCGCTTATGGAAAGGGTTGTGAACCATAATGAATTCTTACTAAAACTGGACTGAACAAGACCAACAACAAAATCTCAGGGATTTAAGTCTGGGTTCTGCACGAAAGACATGGGATTTACCTTCCTTTCTAGTGTGTGACAAGCATTATTGGGCTTTGTCACCTGAATTCTCCCCCCACCCCACTCCTGTCCTGCTGTGCTGCCTCATTGTGGGGGCGGGGTGTTCCTGGGAAGGCCGAGAGTATATGACAAGAGTATGGAATCCCAGGTGGGACACCAAGCTGTGAAGATCATCCCAACTGCCCCGCTAAAGCCAGCAGGCTTCTGTGTTGGGCATCAGCAATATAAGAAGATGCTGGCGGCAGATGGTCTCTTTAGTGACCACAGCAAAGGCGTCAAGTCATACTGAGTGGGAGAAGGCAACGGTAAACCTCTCCTGTACTTTTACCAAGAAAACCACATGGATAGAAAATGGAAGGAAAGAGAAGAAGAGGGCAATCAGTCACAAGGTGGATGGATTTGACTATAACAGCAATCGAGGCACTGTTGGGGGACCTGAAGGACCAGTTTGGGGACAGATCCTCCTGGAGAAACGTTATCTATCTTGTTGCTAAGAGTTGACACTGACTTGATGGCAAATAATCAATCTATCAATCATCAACCACCTACATTACTATCTCCAGCGCCTTCCTCATTCAGTATAACCTTTCTAAATGATCCATCCATATATTCAGGAGTAATTATCCAAATCAGGTTGGAGGATGTTCTAATCTTTGAGAAGTATGTAATAACATTACAACATGGGATGCAATTCCCTTTTCAATCATGGAAAAATAATAAATCATCACAGATTTCACTGTTCACTGGATGCTTCTTATCTCGCTTTATCATTCCTGTTATTGATGTTTCCACCCTGGGTCAGATTCTTGTTCTGGTTTACACATGTGGGGCAGGAACTCCATAATGGTCCCCCTTCCTTATAAATACATAGAGTTTATTGTTAAAATAAGCCAGGCAGAACCGATCTCAAAATCAATACCGAGTATGAGTTTATCAAATTAATTCAACTGACAGGAAATGACAGATCTGTGGAAAATAACTCAAGATCTGGTTCCTCAAACGTTACTGTGTTACAGAGAATTGAACTTTTTTCAACCATTTGCAACTGCTGAAAATCTAACATCTAAAGCCTGAAAGTTCTGGTCATTATAATATGGTAGCTGTGAAAAAAGATTGTTGTTTGGTAAAGTACAACACCACAGAGCTGTTCCCATTCCTAACAGTTATATAGGTGCACATTTTGACTTTGTCTGCGTAGAAAAAGAAAGGTGTTCTTGGCTGCAAAGCTTCACAATGTTGGGTGGGTGGCAGCTTCTCAGATCTCTGTCCGTCAATGCAGACAATATTGGGTTGGGTGAATGAAAAGGATGATTCAGGAGCAGACTACTTCCTACACTTCTTATGTCTCTATGATTTTGGGAGGAAGGAAGGGGGCATTTTGGCCTCAGTTGGTGGTAGAAAGAGAATCGCAATGCTGTGGTCTGCAAATGGAGAATGCCATATCCCTGACTTCTCTGTCAGGAATGAATTTAAGTTAATATACAATGCAGTTGTTCTCTCATCCAAGGCAAGGAGATTCACTGGCTCTGAGTGACTCAACTGCTGTTACAACAATTTGCATTCCATTAGCTTCCACCCTTGCAGAGTCACGTTTTCCCTCCAACATTTCTCTATTTTAACGATTTCAACATTTTAATTCATGATTTCTGCTCATGACAAGTCATGAGGTCAATCCCGGTCAAATCTCTCCAGTGGCAAAACAGATGCAGAAAGCATTACAATGAAACCTAAAGAAGGAAACAGAATTCTGCCAAATTAACCTATAAGGGAAAGAGGACCAGATGATACTGTAAGTGACTTTACAGAGTCTTTTTTTCCTTCTTTCCAGGAACATATTAACAATGAAGGCTTAATGTCTATTCTCTGGAAGCCTGAACAGATCACAGAAGAATCACTGTCTGTTAAGGATACTTCCAGTTAGTAAAAGTAAGGTTTAAAGATCAATGAGATAATTTACATTATGCAGTCATCTCACCGTATGTCCCAGTGAGGAAATTGTTCCTCACTACCACTTTGTATGTGTTCTTGAGTCACTGATAGTCAAATATGGCTCTGCTGGAACTAGTACGATTAAGGCTGAAGCAAGAACATAGAAAACGCTTCCTTGGCTATGTTATATCTTAGATGGCCTGTTCACACATGGATCGTATCAAAAGATGAGACTGTATAAATTGGGATTCCCGACAGCTGGTTGGGGGACTTTCTAATACCTGAAAATTCTTTTTACAGTTGGTTTGATAAAGATTCAGGGGAGTGTTATAGAAACAGCTGCGAACTTCTCCATTCCAGGCAACAGACCTTTCTCTTTGGTGGATCATCAGAAGGTTATCAGAAAGGAAATCAAAGTATATGACCTTCTACACAGTAATTGGGTACAGTTGGTGTAATTCGGGTAACCCTATAACTTTCTTCTTGTTACAACTAGCTACAGAGAATCATGCTTGGAAAAAAATCACCTTCTGTTATAGGCAGGAGCCAAAGATACTGATATTGGGGAAGTCGATTGTGATGGTAAACATTGTTCCACACTTCCATGGCCTGATTTCTAGACACAGAAGAGAGGATTAGTGATTTTGTATTCAGCATATAAGCCCACTGGTCCTTCTCCCCAGCTCCTAACTGAGGCTGCCTGTCACTTTGCTGTATCCTTTCCCTTCCACCAATGCTTGAAACTGATAGTATTTCATAATACAGTGTTGTGCCAATGAGCATTTTTGGGAAAGGGTTCCTTCCCACGCTAGTATTATTCTTACAGTGGGATATCTCCTGTCTTTCCACAATAGTGGGAAGCAGAACTTACCCTGGAAAATTGATGTATGAACCAATTCTGTTGTTTTTAGATAAGACCCAGATTTACTGGTTATCCTGAAAATCACCATGTGGGATAAGCCCCCATTATCCCTTTAGCTTGACTCCAAAACTGACTTCAAGTTTTGCCCCAAACCTTGAATTTACTTAGGAGCTGCTGAACTAAGAAAAACAGATGACAGAAGAGAACGCTGATCACCAAAAGAGTAAGAATTCCCCATAGAGAAAATTTTGTTCACCCAAATCTTCTACCTATACCATGAAACAGACATTCTGTTTTGGCTTTATGATATCATTCCAGACTACTCGTGAAAAAAAACAGAAACTCTAATGTTTGTTTGCTAGCACCTCATTCCTTCCATTAGACTACAATGGTGTTTGGCGTAGATCACCTTCTCTGAAGTTTCTCCTTTGTTCTTTACATTTATTTTATGGAGGTCAAGGATCATCCAACCTGCTCATATCTGTCACAGATGGCTAAGAACTTATAATTTATAACTCAGCCTGAAAGTGAAGCAAAGGGTGACGCTTTCAGAAATAAGCTGGAAGGCTGGAAAAGTCAGAGCTAATGATCAGGACTCATTTCTATATCTTCACTTCAGATATGCTGGGTTAGAGCTTTCTCCATGAAACATGCTGGCCAAGCTCATGACTACTGATAACCCAGTGAACACACGTGGAACTCGGAAGGAAGGAAGGAAGGAAGGAAGGAAGGAAGGAAGGAAGGAAGGAAGGAAGGAAGGAAGGAAGGAAGGAAGGAAGGAGGGTCCTATGCTAAGAAAAAGGCCAGTAGCAAAAAAGAAAATCCTTAGGCATTTGAAGAGACAAGTTAAGATGTTAATTTGTGTGAAGAAAACCCATCTTACTTAAGAGAGGAGAACATCTGTCCCTTGAAGTAACCTGTGATATTCATTAGGGAATCTGACAATATAGGATCAGCCCAAGATACTTTACTGCCAAAGGCAGAGAATGAAAGGACTCTCTGCGCTTTCTGTATCTAAAAGCCAAGTGGACAGATTGTTGAAGCAATGAATCAATATCCTCCACTGCGTCTGAAGCCAGCAAGTCAGCTGATTGGATGTAAGGCAGGTCATGTACAACACAGTTCTTCCTTGTAATAACTGATTGCCACCTCTCAGCATCTGGCACCTGAGGTGACCTCCCCAGTGAACTTAATGACAGAGCTGGCCCCAAGCAATACTTCATTTATTTAAAAAAAAACAAAAAACCCTCCTAAACAGGAATTCTTTAGACAGAAGTAAACACCACTTCCTGAAACACTCATTAAGAAAGCAAAAAAAAATAAAAATAAAAATGGGGAAATTCATAATGTGAAAGTGTATTTGAAGTCTCAGATCATAAGGGCATCTGTTAAAATGCCAAACTGCAACTTCCTTCGGAGTCTTCTATAAACCAGGAGAAACCGATTCAAACTCTTCTTAGGTTTTCCTGTTATCTCTACAACCCACCTTACAAGGATGTTAGGAAAATTAAAATGAAGAACCGGGATGTACAGCACCTGAAACTCTTTATTTAAAAAGGAGGGTATAATTGCAAGAAATAATAATCCTGCAATGATGGGATTTCTGTACTTTCCCCATCCGTGTTATTGAAAAATGTTTTACTACTACCAAAATTTCAAAGGTTAACAGTAAACACTCCTTCAAGTTGAGTTTGAGTGGACACATCCATGGTTTTGTACGGCCTCAGTACAACAGCGGTTCACTGTTGCTTCTTCCAAGATTGTTTTGACTTGCCAGCCTAGGCTATAATCCTAGGATTTCCTTGGTCCATCCAAGGACCGAGTCTGACCCTGCTTAATTTTTTTACAGAGGACAGTTATCAGCCAAGGTTAGCTAAATAGTGCCGCAGGGGAAATATCAGCAACCTCTTAACACATCTTGTACTGTGTTTTGTTCCTGCTGAAAATGCATATTATGCAGCGCACGGTTTTATCATCTCTGAATGACGCTTAATACCGTCTAATACAAAACAAGACTTTAAGCCCCAAATCATAATTCACTGGAACACCCTTTATCTCTCTTGATAGTGAATCTTGAGTAGCAACTACTACTTGTTATTGTGTTTTTAGGAATTGACATCTTGCACGAACATGCTGATTTTCTTTTCACGGCATAGACAATTGGCATTTTATTCCAGGGAACACTTAAGTCAACAATAGCTCTTATCAAGATGAGATATTCCTGAAATTGCTGATGTGAATTTCATTCCAGCTCCCCCCCCACCAATACCCCATTTTAGCACATTGACTGCAAGCAGACTTCCTTTTAAAAAATAAATAACAAAACAACATGGAAATACAAATGAGACAGCTTCATTCATCTGCCTTAGCTTATCAAAAAGATTGAAGAAACAAGTCAAAACAAAGATGCCGAATGCCATCAGAAGGAGCACGAACAAAGACTGTGCAAATGAAATCAGCATTAGTGCTGTCTCTGAAACTGTACTTCTGACACATTAAAATATAGGTCTACCACTTCCTGGGCATCTGAAGTTTGTGATTTTGAAAGACCATTTATTGATGCATTTCAAACACGTAAGCCGTAGAAAGGAAAGGCATTGGTCTCAATAACACTTTCGATTCCATCAGAAGTCCTTTGGCATTCCCAGCAAGAACCTTCGTAATTGTCCAAAACACCAGAGGTAAGGAAGTTTTTATGCCCTCAGGATCTGTAGAAGCTACATTAGTTCTTCATGGCTATATCCTGGTGTCAGCCCTTCAAGATAGTCAAGACTAGAAGCACAAACCATGGGTACCAACTCTGCCTTCACTGTAAACTTACAGTAGCAGAATCTTGCAAGTCTGAAAGCATTTCTCCCCTCCTTTACTTTTACTTTCCAGAAAACTAAGGAGGGTCCCTTCTGAGATGGTTCCCATATCCACTTTCCTTCTGTGGGCTGAGAGATCTTTTGCATGACGGTTGTCTAGGCTGCGGCTCTTCCTCCTGTCTCCCAAGGTCCTTCCCACATATCACTATAGCTGGTATTTGGAATCAATCAAGATATCAACAGCTATGGATTCTTCAGAGGTGGGACAGGGTGGGGTGGGGTGGGAATGGCTAACAGAAAGATCATTCAACTCTAGAAGGAGAAAGCTAGACCTGATATGCCACAGTGGATCATTGACAAAGGTTGGCTGTCAAATGGGAATTAGGGTTGCAGGGGTTTCCCATCAAAAGGACAAAAAGACCTTTGGAAAATATTCGAATTATTCTGTTTATAAATAATTTTCCAAGCCCTCATCTCCCCACCAACCCCTTTCCCAGTTTTCATTATCATTACAATAATTTAAAGTAATACTGTTGTATTAACGTCATGCACTTATTCTTTCCTCTTTTTAATTAGTATGTATTAGTATCTATCTGTTTATCTACGTACCTCATTCGGCTCCCAAACATCTCGGAGGAAGCCCCTGTTTAAAAAGGTAACCCTAAAATCGTAAATATTAAGTTAAGAGATAGGGAAAATAATTACATACTGCTGATCTTGTTTGGCTGTAACATTTCATGTTACTGAATTCTTTTTGTTTCTTTTTACATGGCTAGTTTCACACTGTTTGGCTTGCAAATGCTAATTATTGCATATGCTTTGAAAGGGGTGGATGAACATGCTACGAGAAAGCACAAGTGCATAAATAAATTCAAATATTATAAATAAGATGCCCTGAGTTATTGCAGGAACTGTCTGTGATCCTATCCAGAATAACACCTCCCACCTAACTGTTAAGAGGTGGCCTTATTGGTAGTTGCTATCATAGCAAGCTAGAGAGAAAGCCTCAGACCTTTTGCACCAGCCATAAACAAACCCTTGTTCAGAAGCTGTTACAGAATCCTATATAATAACTTGGACCAGATGCTGTTCTTCATTCTGAGCATCACGTTACTAGGCAGGCTGGCTAAATAATTGCTCAACTCTTCAACCTGCCTACTTAGGTATCTTTCAAGCCCATTGAAGACGCATTAAGGATACTGGGTATGTTTACTTCCAGAAAGATAACAAGAAGAAAGGGCACAAGAACCCTCTTCAAAAACTGGAACTGTGCCATACTGAAGAAAGCTATGATCTATTTTTTACTACTCCAGAGTGCAAGACATGGAATTATGGAAGGAAGACAGATTCTCTAACCGTGAGAATGGTTGAGGGAAAATAATTGCCTACAGAGTTAAAGGAACTCCAGGACCAGTGGTTCCTTCCAACTATACAACTCTATAATTATTTCTACAAGAGAAGCTACAGGGAAGGTGACCAAGAACTATTTTCCCTGGCCACCGAAACTAGGATCAGAAATAACAAGCCTAAGTTGTAGCTATCTAGGTTTTGTTTAAATATAAGGGGAAACGTCCTTACCATAATATCCGTATGACAGTGAAACAGTCTACCCATGGAAGTTATGGGTTCTCCATCTATGGAGGTAGCTAAGGAGACGGCCACTTCTCATGGGTGATTTAACTGTTATTTCTGCACACTGCAGAAATCGTACATGTGGTCGTACATGTAGATCGTACATGTGGTCCTTTCCCGTTCTGCAATTCTATGAAATAGGGAAAGTCCCCCTCACTGAAAACATCCAAAGTGAACCTGGATAGCCATCTATCTAAGGGTTCCCCTACTGGGCAGGGCTCTAGATTCAATTACCTATATTGCCCCTTCTAACTCTATGCTTCTGAGATTGTCTTCCCTGGCCTGTCCTACGGATTGCTACCATCTTCCAGAAGTAGGAAACTTCACACTGATTTGCCCTCATTCACTTTGGGCTGTTGTCTTCTGCAGGTGCCAGAATCTCAGCTTGACAAAAGCTAGATCATTGAGCTGTATGGTCACAACCTGTAAGTTACCCTGCTTATCCTGCTTCCTTATCCTAAAGGAAGTAACTTTTGGTAAGTGGCTCAATGTGTTTTCCTAAATCTTACGTATCTGAGAGGGAAAGGGTGAGAAATGTTCAAGGACCTGGAGGGGTTTCTCAGAGAAGAAGAAGACCAACTCTATAAACGTGCCAGACGTGAACTACTGTTCTCAAGTTACAGGAAGGCAGATTCCAACTGAATGTTGGGAAAAAAGAAATAAACTGTGCCTTGCTAAATGTGCCTCCATGAACCTTATATACGACAGGGGGAATGAATTAAAACAAAGCACTAGTCTTATAAAGTCATATAAAGCCACATTTTCAGGCAGGTGTGTCTGCACAACATGGTAGAAAAAGTAAAGATGGAGGCCCTGGCAATTTGATTGAAGCGCTGATTTTTATGGGCATCACATGTGCTATGCCTATTAAAAAATAACAGCTGAAGCTTTGATCATACTGTCCCACTGCCATCTTGACTTTTTTGACCACCCCCGTGGGCTTGTAAGAAAATGGGAAGGCAAGTAGGCCATATTTAATATTCTCAGAACATTCCAATATATTTGCAGCTACAAATATTTTAACTCTCCCTCTGTATGTGAAAGAGACAAATACACAGAAGGATATCTTAATTGGCACATTTTATGTACCAAGGAATAATGGTCTTAAATAGGTTGAAGAGAATGCCATATTTATCTCTCCAGTGAGAGAAAGGCATAATGATTCAGAAACTGAGAAGCCAACAGATTGAGTCACGAATGGAATATATATTGCTTCTTTTCAATATATTATGTATTCCGTTCTTACTAAAGCCCCCGAAGGCACAACTAGGGAAAAAGAAAGAGAGAGAGGAAGATACGCAAAATCTAAATGTTTCATTTCTGCCCAACATAAGTCATCTCCTCCCTACCCTTCACTCCTGGTTTCCTTTCAAAATATATATATATATATATATTATTATTATTATTATTATTATTATTATTATTATTATTATTATTTCTGGGACTTAAGAATCAGAGTTCCAGCAACAGGTCTAGCAAGCTTGGTAAATTTTCAACTCTTCCAGTTTCCTCTTACCCAAGAAGGTGCCCCAAGCCCACGACACTTGCAAGCATTTTCTGCAGCCTAAACCCCTGTAACGCACCGCTTTTGAATATCTAAGGATATTGAAATGTATTAAACGCACACATCTAAATCTATTTCTTTCCAAGTCCACCTCACATGTATAGTTTTGGGATCTGAGTCTGTGCTGAAACATGGAGGAAACGTGAAAGATACCAGGCAATCTGCAAATTATTACATCTTATATACCTAAATGCCTCTTTCTACCCCCGTGGGGGAAAAATGTTCTGAAAAAGATATTTTTTGCTTTCTTTTTTTTTAAGTACACTTTTCTTCATGAATAACATGCATTTCTGAAACTTCGTATCTATTTACCACTTACTTTATATCTCATCCACCAGCCTCAAAAGCTAATAGTAGTAGTAAGCAGGTAGGGGACGGGGGTGAAATGCCAAGGTAACCACACAGCTGAAGCCCAGGCCTTTTGGTGGGCGTAACACATGTGACATGTGTTAAAAAAGAGGTGGGCTTCAATCATGTGTTAGCGATTCCTTCTTGGCTTTTTGGACACCTTCTGTGGACATCCCTGGAAGTAACCCTATTATGGCCCTTGTTCATGCTGCTATGCTATGAGTACGCACAGAAGTGATGGTGCTACGAGAAGCTGTTCTCCCAGGAATACCAGATCTGAATCCAATCATTTGTTATCTCACTGCTTGAGATAATGGGATGGTCTTTTGAATCCTCCTCTCCAATGAAAAATATGACTAAGGCGCTTCGGTTTCCTCAAAACCTGCCAATCCCCTTTCTTTCTCGAGAGGAATTTGGTCTCCTGGGATTGGTGACTCCATCCTAACTGATCAAGAGCAATGTTTCTCAACCCTGGCAGCTTGAAGATGTGTGGACCAACTCCCAGAATTCCCCAGCCAGCCTGGCTGGCTGGGGAATTCTGGGAGTTGAAGTCCACACATCTTCAAGCGGCCAAGGTTGAGCAAAACTGATCTAGAGATATTATCCAATATAAAGCCAAAAGAAGAGATCGTGATGGCTGTTCACCTGGAAGGGAAAACCAACATAAGCACATGGGAGAACCTTGAATCCATTCCATTCCAGAGATGATGTTCAGAAGACATTGTCTACCCCACATTCATCTGTGGAAGATTTTATTCCCTGCATTAAACTTGCTCTTAATGGAGAAGAAAAAGAAAAGGGGGTGGGGAAGGAAGGAGGAAGAAAGAGAAGTTAATGGGATGGGCCAAGAGGAAAAACAAAACAGCAGGTAATATTTTCTTTCCATCCAACAGACAGACAAAGCTTCATGAAGTGAGCTGGGTTTGGTTATTCCCAAAGCAATCTTTTGTTCCTGACAGTCTGCTGTGCAAAGGTATGGCTTGTAGATCTGCATTGCCCACGGCTACTCATGAGAGAGCCTCCAGCATCTATAATTTAAAATTCAGCTATGCTCCATCAGGTAGCCTTCTGCCAGGAAGACATCCGTTTCTGTTTATCGACTTTTCCAGTCACCGACCCTCATACCTTTTCAAGCAAAACAAAATAATAAAACAGTGCTTTTCCACCCAACCTGGCATTCTTGTGCATGAATTTTTGATCCTTGACTCCATATACAAAAGGAGCTGTAATCTTTTCCTAATTGAGGTGCCTTTTTCAAAGGACTGGGGGGAAAGGAGAAGAACACGGGGCTGTCACATTTTCTGCATATTGGAAAGTGTACCCCACCAGATGCATATAAATTCATCAGTCTATCAGGCTCCCTGGGATGAAAGAGGTACATCATTACACAATGGTGAAGATCTTCTAAGGCTTCTACTGACTGAGGTTGCAGTCACTGGAGAAATCCACAATGAGCTATCATCTAACTGTAAGGCTGAGATTTCTATATTCTTTTTGGCATCCAGCTGGAAGGTTTCTTGACAAAAAAAATATTTAGCAGAGGGTGGAACTGCTAGGCAATCATGTTTAAGTGTTTCCCAATATTGTGGATCTTGCTTTACCTTACATAATTTGATAGAATCACGTTGACCTTTTGGATTCTTAAGCTTCTCTAGAGATACCTGCCCCAAGCCCCCGCTAAACCTACAGTCCAATTTCAGAGTTCACTCCCATCCATGCTAAGGGACAGACCTCCTATCCTAGGTCACAATTTGGTATTTAATACCAAGCCTAGAATGCGCATTTTATTGCTTTTCACACATACAAGGTGACCACCCTTCCCATTTCAATGTGACTTCTTTGATGTGAGTTAGCCTTGTTAAAGAGTGGAATTCAGGCAGATCTCACAATTAGCCAGCAAATTAAACCATCCAACAATTAAGTTTCATCTCAGTGAAGTAGGAACAACCCCCCCATGAGATTGTCTTGGATGTACATGTAAGGTTGAAATTCTTAAATGGCAAACACAGGTGGGGATGGGGAAATCTGATGGAAACTGATGTGGTATGGTCCCCTCAATCATTTCATGATTCTCTCCCCAGATTTATTGAATAATTAGGTACCAAGAATATTTAACACACTTTTAAATGATCAATAAGTCAATGGTTGGCCACAGGGGTGTACTTTTAAGGGCTTTTGAAAACTGAAAAAAGGAGAGGAGGCTTCTTAACAATGTTCTCATACCGAAGAAACAACCTGCACTAGATAACCCTTCTACAGTTCCAGGTGAAGTTCTCTCAATGACCTCACTGAGCAAATGGAAGTGGATTATGTAGAAACAAGCACTACTTTGGGTAACCTTAGTGCATTTCTGCTGAGTGCAACCTAAAATCACCTTGGAGGAACACTAAGTTTCTGTGGACCTGAACAGTTGCCTAGAATGTCTTCATTTCTACTTTCATTTTTATCCCACGCCAATATTTCAATGCAGAGATACAACAATGGTTTTCTTTCTCTTTTGCTAAACATCCTAGCCTTTTGATATTTGGAAAATATCTGAGTTCACTATGTCTGTCAGGTTAGAACATGGAACCTTGAGGCAACAATCTACCTTTTTCCCTAGGAGCATGGAAAGTTAAGACATTTGAGAAAAGAATTGGGATACATACGTCAGATCAAAAAACAGAATGTCAGAAGAACTGAGTAGCTGACTGGAGGGAAACCAACGAAAACCAACCCCAAATGGTGAATATCAGCTCACCATTTCAATACAGCCAAGAAGTATTACAGAATGGTGGCACCACTAATTTACTGGTTAGTATTATTAACATGATTTTCCAACTCATGCTTTGCACAACAGCATCATTCTTCTACTATTCTACCTCTGTATGTTAGAGTAGACCTATTTTCCTCAACCAACTACCTTCTAGATATGTTAGACTACAAACAGTGGAGTTCTTGATGCTCTCTGAGCTTGGTGGTTTGCTTGCAGACGTTTCATTACCCAACTTGGGAACATCATCACTGCGAGTATAGTTTTCTGCCCGATTGTTTGTCTGGTGCTAATCCCTGCTTATCTGAATGTGGGTGGCTGAAGGGGATGTGTTTTACACACCATTAAGAGAGACAATTTAAAAAAAACCTAGGAAGGAAACAAAAGACTACAACACTTCCTATATAAACAATACTCTAATCAAGCAACCACCAAGGAGGAAACCACACTCCCACAGACAGGGGGCAAACCCCATCCTCCCTCGCACTGATGATGCTACCTAGTCGGGTAATAAAATATCTGCAACCAACCAACCAACCAACCAACCAAACTCAGAGAGCACCAAGAACCCTCCAGCTCAACCCTGAGCTACAGATACTCTCTTCTGCTGGAAACTACAAACTCCCATAATCCCCAGGCAGCACAGGGGTGACGGCCCTTGCCATCCAACTTTTGAAAGGGCGTCAAAATGGAGATGGATGGGCCCATCCACTGTGTCCAATATAATTTTGTTTTTACATCTACCCATAGTTAGTGAGTGAGTTAAAAATACATTAAATCAATAGTCTACTTCCAGATGATTCTAGAACTTTATGGTAACACAGGATACTAAGGTTTTATTGCATGTTTTAAAAGCTGTCCTTATTAAGCATCTGCTGGAATTGAGCGATACAAGTTCTGCTTGGTCTGCAGATGTAATGTTTAGTCCTTGGCGTCTCTCTTTAGCAGGCCTTGAGGAGAAAAGGACAAATCTTCAAAAGCTTAGGACAGAGCAGTTAATATTGAACTGTTAAGCCAATAGGAGAAAACTGTCTATGTTTCTAAACCGATTTAAGTAGAGTTATTATTGCCTATGTTTTCAGGCAGAATCCTTTTGAGTTCAGCTACCTGATAAAACTTTTATAAGAGGTATGATTGCCACTAGGTTCCCAGCTTTAAATATCTGTATGCAATGTATAATGCATGCAAGACCAACAAGCAGCTTCCGAGGGTCATGTAAAGCATCTCTTTGAAGTAGCTTCACAAAACCACACACTTCACACCTAACACTGAAGAGAGGTGCCTTGACGAGGCAAACTGGGTCACTCCCGTAGGTTGGGCAGGAAAATCACAGGTGTCATGCGGTTCACCACATGTTGCCAAGTCAGAACGTGGTTGGTTTGATTTTGGCCCCCCCGGTTTACCAATCAAGGTCCTACACGCCTAACCAACTGGGGTTCATTCAGCAACTGGGACTCACAAATCCAGCCCCAGACATATAGCTTCATATAAAATAGGAACAAATTGCTTCTGATTGATCTAGCCAGGATGATAACTGTCCAAAATGTAAAACAAAATCTCCCAAATAATTCTAGAAAGCAGCAAAACAAGTAGCACTGAAAACCTACTTGATTTAGGTTCTTCCCCCCATCCTATAGCCTCCCCTGATGGTGCCAAAGTATTGTCTTATACGAGCATCACCTGTTTCTGTGGATGATTTTAAAATGCTATCTAAATATTTAAAAATATAAAGCACGTTTTTAATGAGTTCTAATATACATTGGTTCCAAGGCCGAGATCTGGGAAGCCGTCACCAGTCCAGCCCCCTAGGAAAGAGGCATCACAGGTTGACTTTTTTGCCCTCTGAAGCCACACTTTTAATAAAGAAGCTGAATGACTAGCCAGTAGCCCAAAGCTGGCGTGTGAAGAGCTTATGGCATTCGAGCCCCCTTTGCTTTCCTGTTCTACCTTTCCAAAGGAAGTGCTCAAGTACTTGATTAAAGCCTGTAGACTGAAATACGATGTGCAGAGGTGGCATATCAAAGTTATATTTAAATGCCATTTACAAGGAAATAGAGTCTCCTCCAAGACATTGCACCTTAGCGCTAATAATGCCAGATTAGTGGATCTAAGTTAGAGGAGCTGCGGGATTGTCTCCTGCTTTCCCAGCCCTTCCTAAAACACCATTTTTGTGGTGGTCTAGCCATGAAATTCAGCTACTTTGGCATGGTGATTAAGGGACTGGCCTAGAAACCAGGAGACAGTGAGTTCGAATTCTCTCTTAGAAAATGAAAGCCGGCTGGCTGACTTTGGGCCAGTCCCTCTCTCTCAGCCCAGTTCAACTCACAGGATTGTTGTTGTCGGGAAAACAGGAGAAAGGAGCTTTAGTATACTGCCTTGAGTTGTACAAAATTATTACCTAATAATAATAAATAAATCTGCAGGGCCCAATAATTAAGCCTTAGGGTTACACTGGGTATCAACTACAAGTAGTCCTCACTTAACAACCATTCATTTAGTGACCATTCAAAATTGCAATGGTGCTGAACAAAGGGACTTACAACTGTTCCAGCACCTCCATGGTCATGTGATCACAATCCAGGCAGTTGGCCACCGTCTTGCACTTACAACGGTTGCAATGTCCTGGGGTCATGTGATTGCCGTTTGCGACCTTCCCAGCCAGCCTCTGGAGAGCAAAATCAATGGGGAACCGCGTGATTCTCTTAATGACCATGTGATTCGCTTAATGGCCACAGTGATTCACTTAATGACCGCTGCAAAAAGGGTGATAAAATCAGGTGCAACTCACTTAACAACTGCCCCACTTAACAATGAATTTTCTGGTCCCTATTGTGGTTGTTAAGCAAGGACTACTTGTAGGTCAGGTAACAAAGGATCTTGTTCTAAAGCCGTGCAAAAATTGAAACTTTTCCTTATGAAAAAAAAACAGAGCTATACTATTTACTTTCAGTGTCCCATTCACAAGTTGTGAGAAAAGTTTTCTGGAAGTTCTGTGAAGTTGTGTTGGTATATAAAAGGCACAACAGGTTGTAAGAGCTGCCTGACTGGCTGCTTGGGCAGCGAGTAACGGAAAAGAGAGTGAGATTTTGTACAATGCTATCAGGTTCCACATAATGGTCATCGATCTGCGCAATCACTTAAACATAACTTACGTAACTGCTTTTGTAACTTATAGAACTTCTATGGAATATGCGTAACTCCCAATTTAGCTTTTAAATTGCAGTGACCTGGGAGAATGGAGCGCTATCGGCCCACCGACGGAGGCCAGGAACAGACTGTGAGTCTGGCTGGACCTCTACGTTATTGATATAGGTTATAGGAACAGAATCTGGGAATCCTAACTGAATTTTCTCCTCCTCTTCTCTTATACTCCAGGGAATTAGGGAGGAGTAAGACTTAGCTTCTTACACTTCCTCTTTCCTGGGCTTAAAGCACATTTTTGAAATTGTCATCTCTGTCTGGTTTTTCCAACATCATTTCTGTACCTCTCTTCAAGTGCTGATATGATGAACTAAAAGAGTTTACACTGAAGGGAGTCTACCAATAGAGAGAGGAAGGAGGGAGGGAAGGAAGGAGAGGAAGGAGGCAAGGAAATAGGAGGAAGGAAGGAAGGAAGGAAGGAAGGAAGGAAGGAAGGAAGGAAGGAAGGAAGGAAGGAAATGAGAAGAATGAAGGAAGGAGAGGAAGGAGGCAAGGAAATAAGAGGGAGGGAGGGAGGGAGGAATCCAATATGTTTTTCCAACAAGTTGGGGTTTTTTGGTGCTCAAAGATAGGACTCAGTTTATATCATCTTATCCTCAATTCGAGTTCATCCTATCACAATGAATTTGGAGCATACAATCCAAAGCTTCATCATGATTGAAATGTGCCATAATCCACACCTTCTTTGCCATACATTTTTTATGTGCTCTTCTGCTGTACAATCTGCACGTATGCTACCCGCATTTTCTCAACAGTATAGTGAACCAAATGCGGGAGTTGAGGGTCACCAGGCACAGCTGATCTCTTGCTTTAGGCTTCATAACTCATGTTTACTTCCCTTCAAGTTACCCTAAAGTCACATGTCTTACCCTGGCCTGCCCAACAGTCAATCCTGATATGAATTTACACTCTAAAATTATCCCATCTTTCAGTTGCCATGGCAATGTATAATGTAGAACAGTGCTTAAGAGCTGGGATGGTACAATGTCCAGCCAGCACCAAGCTTCACAGCGTCAGCAATTGTCTTCAGTGGCAGATGCAACAAGAGCTTCTCAGCTGTTCCAAGAATTTTCTGGCTGCTTCCTCTTTGGACGACAGACTGTTTGAACCACACATTCTTTCCTGAGCCCTCAAAATACTCAGTTGCCTCAGATATGGTAAAAAGCACAATTGTGTCAGCAATGTCGGTTCAGGGTAAGGTCCAACTGCCCATCCAGTTAGTTTCTGCACAATTGAGGAAAAAATAACTTTTGTTTTCTAGAAGCAAGCCCACCATGTAACTCTGCAAATTAGGGGCAGACAATAGTGAAGCCACGTATGGGATCTCAACCAATGGAGAACCTCGTATGTCTTATCACAAAGCCCAGATCACCATTTGCCATTGATGTATCACATCAAAGTAAGTCTGTTGAACAAAGGTAAGGAACCTGTAACCCATTGGATGCTCTTGAACTACAGTTTCCAGTAGACCTAGCTAATATGGCCAAGTTTGAGGGGCGCTGGGAATTGTAGTTCAGTAGAGTCTGGAGAGTCATGGGTGGTCTACCCTTAATGTGGAACCCAATTCAAAATTGAATCTTACTGAGAACAAAGGGGTTGACTTCCTGATAAGCATTGCAATTTATGCCCTCCACCTTCCCTACTACTTCCAGTAAGCCTAACTCAGTCGTTAAATGTGCCAATGTTGACATCTCTCCCTGGGCCTCTGGACCAAATCACACATTCTGCAAAAACATGTCATGGTTTTGCTTGATAGCAGCTGTTGTGTGGACACAGCCTTTGTAGTTTGTAAACCATTTTGTCAGAATGCGAGAAAGCAGATTATGAGTCAGACCATGGCATTATTCCATGGTCAGTGACACCTGCAACAGGCAGGCTGACCAACTTTGGTAACAGTGCAGTTTCCTGTAATCAACTGGTTCTTCAGATATTTCACTCACGAGTGCTTTCTCCTGAGCCAGTGAAGGGCACCATGTGCTAACAACTAGTGCATTAAGACGATAGCAAATGATGAGTATAATTAAGACGCTGGTTGTTTTAATTAATGGCTCATCTTTAAATGCAAAAAGAAAGGATGACAGCATAAATGCCAGATCCTTTTAAACAGCACTTCTAGAATGCCTTTAGGAAGTTATCGGGTTTGAACGTCTCCTTTGCTTTTCGTTACGGAGTCCTTTTAGCTCCCCTACTTAATGGTAATTTAGCCAATCACTGATACTTCCCAATCTTCTGGTGTCCATATCTCCATGACAGGCTTAATGCAGTTCTTTGCGACAGACCACCTTGGGGGAACTCTCTTTCATCACATGGAATGAGAACTGGTAGGAAAAGTGCAGGATAAATTTTGGGGTTGGGAACCTGGCTAAATGCTTCTGTTCAGGCAGGGACTCTGATAAAGTAGGGCCTGTGAAAGGGTGCTCAAGATCAGATCAAGTGAACGTGGATCAGGTAGGATATCCTTTCAAACCTTGCCACCCAATATAGGTAGATCAAAGGCTGAGGAGCAATGCACTCACTGGGGGTCAATGTTCATGGCTCAGGATTCTTTCCCATTCTTTCAACACCTCTTTGGTTTGAATATATAAATGCGGCCATACAAATGTGATAAATATCTCTATCATTCATCCATCCATCCATCCATCCATCCACCGACCTACCTACCTACCTACCTACCTACCATTATCCATCCATCCATCCATCCATCCATCCATCCATCCATCCATCCATCCTTGGAATCCTTGTACATTTCCAGTATAACTTCAGCCATGCTCCAGTTCCAGACAGATCCTTTTTCGGGGTGTATCTCCAGAACCAAAGTACTTCCAAGCTACACAAAGACTAGGATCCAAATTGGCCCACCAGTGAGTAGTCACTTTGACTGACCTTGGCAGTCAACTGTGTGTGCATGAACATCCCGCTCTTTGTTTGCTGTCTCAGCTCTTATCTTTCTCTTTAGCTTTTTTGTTTCTGCCTTTAAGTATGATCAGGAGAAGATGCTGCTTGGAGAGGTCCTTGCTATGTACGGCAACGGTGACAGCAGCAGGGCACCGAAGGCTGGGAGGCAGGTTGGTGATGAAAATGCCATTTGTATCACATGCAAATCACTTAACAGCTGGGAAATTTTGTTCTGAGCAAGCTACTGACCAAACTAACCACATCTTTTCCTCCCTACAAAGGTCAGTTACTTTATGACCATGCCCTATTGATGTTTTATGAGAAGAACTGGGATTTAAATTGGCCATGGTAAGAATAGGAAAGCGATGGTCACATCAGTAATGGCTGAATCCCAGGTTTCGGGATCCTCAAGCCTATTGAGCACTTTATCATTATGAAACATGTTCTTGGAAGCAGGACGCCAAAGGCTACCTTGCTGAACAGCTGCCCTCCTTGAAAGGCAAGGAAATAAATTGCAAGGACAGATGGTGAAGACTAGTGGAAACTGGTGAGTAACACAGGAAGAAACCCAACTTGATTTAATTTTAGAAATTCAGTGTTTGCAATTCGACAGGCACAAAATACCTACGAATAGGCCCAATGTAATACGTGTGTGTGTGTGTGATGCACTAAATCTTAGTGCATTGTCCTGAGCAATGAAACCATCATCTGACTGGGAGTGGCGGGCCCTAGGCTCCTAGGTCTGACCTGAAGATCTTCTCTGGATGCTCCCCACATAAGAAGTCTAATGGACAATGGGCAGAGACAGAGACATTGTTGAATTTGCTTCCCAGGCAGCCAATGCTGGGAGCGATGTTCTGACTTTTCAGCTCCCGACAAAGTCCCCTCTTTAATCAAAAAACAAAATGCCACCTTCACATTTTGAAGCATGAATCCCTAAGTGTCATTTCAAAAATACAATTTGGCTGCTATAGGCATTTAAATTTTGTTACCATCTTGTTTTAATCTGCTTTTTTTTTCTTTTAACTGTGCAAGGATGTTCATACTGAGAAGAGATGTAGGCATTTAAAAAAAAAGAAGCGAAATAAAGACCCCAAGTGGAGATTGTATGGCATTTTCTTGGGGGGTGCAATTACCTCCTAACAGTGATATAATCTCTTCTCTCACCAGCCACATAACTCCGTTGTGTCTTACTGCTTAATTAGCGACTGGATGAAACACGGGCTCTTTCTTCATCAACTTAGTTTAATTGCCCAGATTTGTTTTTATATGAAAAAAAAGCAGGAAACTATAAAACATGGGGGGGGGGGTTGGTAAGACAAGAGGTGGGTGTGTAATAGTGACATCCATCTATGCTATTTAATTAATCACCCTCCCCCCCCCCCCCATGTCATTAAAGGATTAAAGCAAAACCATTTTCCTCCGACTGATCATGTTTGGCAATTTTAGAATTATTTTATGATCCTGATCAATGTAATTAATGAGAATGACTGTTAATTAGTTACACTAGCAGGTGGGCCTTGCAAAAACTGCTGAATAGCAGGCAGTGTCAGATTTCATCTGGGTTCCATTTTTTTAAAGAGGGTTTCTTCCTCCCCCACCCCTCGCTCCAAAGGAAGCATGGCTACTTCTGGATGGTGTTTTGCTTTGCTTACAAAAACACTTTGCAAAAGCCATTTGGAGATTTAAGGGGGGGGGGAATCCAGTTGTGTTATCGTTTCCTTTTTGCCTTAAAAAAAAAAAAATCTCTTATCCAGCTCTCAGCCAACCCTTGCTTCAGGAAGCAAGATCTGTTATTACTAAGTAACAGGAGCATCGCAAACAACATCTTGTTAATTTAAACAATCTCATCTGGCTCTTTCTAGTTTTTCCTGGCACCTGAGGAGAAAAGCTTTTGAAGAGAAAACACCTCTTGGGATCAAGCTGGAGATAGATACTAAAAGTGTTAACTGCTTTCTGATATTGCGTACCTAATTAGCAACACTAAGAATTTAATGGTAGTTATCAATGTCATGGGACTGACACATTGTCCCTAAGGGATAAGGGTGAACACAGGTTGAGCAAGAGCTTGTATTTTATGTGTGTCTGGAATTGTAATATCACAAGTAAGGCTTGCAGTGCCCTCAAACTCCTTGCCCTTAACTAGAACTTCTAGTTCTTCTAGTTTCTTAAAAGCTCTCTGTCACCCTGGTCCTTTCTTCTCCCTCAATGCTTTTCCTTCTTATTCTTGTTCTTCAGTAGAGACTGCACAACTTCCTAGAGCACATACCAAAGGTCAATGTCTGATCTAAAGTAGCATTCTGCTCCACTGTGGTCAACCAGCTGATTCTAGGAAGCCCACCAACAGAACATGGTGGCAGCAGTTTTCTCCCTGGATGTCAAACCACATTCTGAACACAGTGGCCTGCCCAGTTAATGATCTAAACCATATGCAATCAACCAGACAAGCCTATTGACCTCCGAGGGTCTACAGCTGAAAAAAGAAGTGCTTCTCTTTCCATGAATTCTTGTAGGATTGTACAAGTTGTGTCTGATCAGAGAGAGTTGGGGGTAGAAACTCACCGTGTAATAGCACAGCTGCTGTGCTAGTGAGCACAAGGGCTATTTTCTTGGCAGTAAAGGATTCCTAGGTTCTGGACTCACTTTGCCCACCCAGGTTGGCAATTGGCTCTCCTCAACTGGAAAGATTATAAAGGCTTCTTCTTCAGGCTAGAACTTTCCTGGCTTGCAATCTCAGCTTGTTGCTTAAAACCTCTTGGCTTTGTCTCTTGGCTCAGACTCAAGGGCTGTCTTCAGCTTGGCTATGAAGATTTCCCTGGAAGTCTGCAAAGTGCAGCCATGTGAGCCTCAGGGCACACTCTGGTGGGTTATAAGTTGTGCAGTGTGAGTCTCATCTGGAATATGGATGCTTAGGAAAAGGCGTATTTTTTTGCTTACTCCTGCTTTAAGTCAGCAGTCCAGGTTAACAGTCCAATGACACTGAAGCCACGAAGATGCTCACATAAAAGAACAAGACTGTGGCTGTGTTTGTTTAACTATTTAAATAAAGGTTTGGTTAACTAATATTTAACTCTTTGCTATGTTTATTTGCCCATGGGTAGCTGAATCCTAATAGCCTTTGAAAGTATTGCGAAGCCATGAAAGATGGGTTCACACTTCATGCTAAAGCACAGACAAACAAACCACATTAGGGCTTAGCAGAATGTATGTATCCAGCCTGTGTGATTTATAGGATTGCAAATACCTTTGGCTTGAGATCGCATTTGGCCAGGCCTGAGCTAATGATGACTCATCAAGCCTAATGCAGCTTCTCAGTTGTGATCCATCACTTTTGTAACCTCCTTGGATTTTGCTGCTGTAGGCCATCAGAAAAATAGGGAGCTTATTATACTCATATGGGCCATGATCCATGCATATACATATAATCTTAGAGGGCATCATCTTGGGTGCCTGAAGAATATGTCTGTATTTCTTCTTTTCTCCAGACTCAATCCTGCACAAATACTTTTGCATCCTTCCACTAAGATAGGGAGAAGGTAAAGAGGGGTCTGATAGGACACTACCTGATACAAAGTCAGATCACTGGCCCATCTAGTACAGAACTGTTGACAGCGACTGAATTCAGGTATTGTACTAAGTCACAATTTGTTGAACCCATGACAACGGCGGATGCAATCACACAAATGACTTGATGGTTCAGGCAAGTATGGGAAAACAGCAGCCCTGGAATTACATATGGACTACCCAGAGTCACTTTGTGTGAGATGGGCGGCTATATAAATGTGACATATAAATTAATAAATACATAACATAACATAACATAACATAACATAACATAACATAATATAACATAACATAACATAACATAACATAACATAACATAACATAACATAACATAACATAACATAACATAACTTCTGTGGTCCTCAAATCCCCCTCAGTTTGGATGGAACTCAGAATGTCAGGCTTTGTTGCTAATGGGGAATGGGTTTCAGGGGAAAAATGGACCTCTTCATATCCTAGGACAGTGTTGTCCAAACTTGGCCACTTTAAGATGAGTGGACTTCAACTCCCAGAATTCCCTAGCCAGCATGGCTGGCTAGGGAATTCTGAGAGTTGAAGTCCACTCATCTTAAAGTGGCCAAGTTTGGACAACACTGTCCTAGAACATCCCTCACAAAAAGCAGGTCCTATTATCACTTTCTGGAGCTACCAGCCTCCCTCTTCCCCCACAATACGCCATTCAAAATCTGCAGTGGAACCAAGTGAAGTTACACATTTCTGGTTTAGGAGAAACCACTAGTCAGCATCAACACAGCTCCAGACTTCAAAGCCAAAATCATCTCTATGGTCTCAGGACCCCAGAAACAGGCCTGGAGAGTGGCTGCACGTGGGGCCTTTGCTCAACCACTGAGCTGTGCCGCCTCTCCTCAACCGCCCCGTCAAGGCCACATTAACGAAATGGACACCTTCACTTCTTTCTGTCTCACGTGAACAATCACCCCTTTACTGTTTGTCAATAAAGAAGATTAGAAGCATCTGAGATTTTCTTTTCCTTGGACGGCGCTTCTTGCCTTGTGCCATGTAGCTTATCGGAAACACGCTGACCCACGTAGGGCGCAAACGAAAGCACTTGGCCACCAGGGTTAAACAAGAAAGCATTCACCCCCGCAGTTCTGTCAAACGTTCCTGAGGCAATGTGGCAAAAATCATTCCTGTTTGTTGTGAGTAAAGAACCTCCTGCTGTGCCCAAGCTCCCAATCAATTTGGAGACATGGCAGGTCAGTCTTGAGGTGCTGAACAACATTGTTTGCAGAAGATTTTTAGTTATTAGAGCAAGCAGGGAGGTGAAAAGGAGCTCCTTCCCCTTTGAAATAGGCCAAGATATTAGCAAGGAA
This sequence comes from Python bivittatus, assembly GCF_059951505.1. Lineage (NCBI taxonomy): Eukaryota > Metazoa > Chordata > Lepidosauria > Squamata > Pythonidae > Python > Python bivittatus. The sequence goes on from NW_028277094.1 coordinate 9,318,037, forward strand.
GGAGACAGAGGAAGAGGAGTGACTTTAACCTGATCTAGTCATGGGGTCTGTTTCCATTAGGGAATCAGACTTACTTATTTGCTATAAACAGCTCCGAAGGAAAGTCCACTGTAGGTTACTAAGCCAAAGAAACACATCTGGATCTAAGAACTCAACAGAACCACTAACAGCAACCCTTCAAAAGGTCTTCCACGATTGCTTACTTGGTGACAATTCGTTACTTCCTCCAGGTGACCATGCAAAAAGCTAGGTAACAATTGGCTCAGGACTCTTCCCCAATCAGCAGCCATAGGAGGAAGGGTCCTCAGAATGGTTGAACCTGTTTCCCTTCCTACAATGCTCACAGTGAGTCGGTTAACATTTTATAAAAGAATACAGTGTCTGTGTGAGACGTTTAATGGGGAAGAAGGGAGAAAGGCGGGGAGAAGCAGAGAAGATCAAGGGTGTCTGGGAGAGGACCCACAGGTGGAAACAGACAAAGGAAGGAGGAGCAAAATGGGGTGCCCGTCTGATATACACAAGAGGTCCTTGAAGCATGGTGTTGGCTCTGCACATAAAAGACTGCCACTGGCATGCTTAGTTCAGAAGCTGGTGGCTCTGATTTCTTATTTGTTGTCAGTGCCTGAAGAACAAAAGACACTGAGCTGTCAAGCTGCTAATGATAGAGTAGAAACAGTTTGGCCTTCAGTCAAGCAGAGTCTCTCATGCTGAAGAATAAGACCAGTCAGAGTCTTCCTATTAGATCCTAGGTGGACATTGTATCACTTAAATATATTGTGGCCAGACAATTAAAGATAAACCAGTCTAGGCCATTTGGTGATGAGGAAACATCTCGGAAAGGGACATGGCCCAAATGTGGACAATTGGGGAGGGAGGGCACTTAAGGGATAATGATGGGAATGGGAATGAAAAGCAAATTATGGGAAAGGGAGGCAAATTACTCCCATTCTGATAATTAAAACACGAACCCCTGAAAAACAGACTGCAACTTTTCTTTATTGTTAAGTTAGGAAAAAGCTGCATTTCTGACAGAAGAAAAAAAGGAAAAAGAGAAAAAAAGAAATTGAGAGAAAAATATACCCTACCCACCTTTTAAATCCATCAGGTGGTTCAATAATGTTGGATTTGAAGATCCTTTGTTGTTTGATCAATTAAGTTGACTAATTCAGTGATTTCAACATGGTAGTTCTGGGGAATTCTAAAGCTCCTCAAATTAGTGCTGATTCTAGGAGACCTTTATACATCAATGGTTTAAGGTGTCCTTTAAATTTCCTATCTTGGTGATGGAAGATTTGAAACCCTGGCTTTCCCAGAACCATGGGCAGGATCATAAATAGCTTTTGAAGTATCTACTTGCGTTGTGTGAGCAATTTCAGAGCTGCATCTGGAACATACCATGAAGGTTATAATGGAACATCTGTCATTCATTGATTTTATATCCCAACATCAATCCTCAGTTTTGCCAACATAAGGATAACTGTACATGAAATTCACATGTTCAATGCTACACACAAAATTGGGCAAATATATTTCTAAGAAAACAGTATTTATCTGAATATAAGAGCCATCTGGTTACAACCAAGATAGGATTTAAATATTCTGAATCAATTAACAACCTAATTAATGTTTTCCCCTAGTCCACCTTAATTCACAATGAAGGATATTATTCCACTTTTATCTCAAGTTTTTAAACCTTTTGCCATCATAAGACACCTTCAGTGTCCCACATCAGGGAGGGAGGGAAGGAGAATACAGTACATAAAATAACCAGATCTCTACACCTGGACTTTTTCATCTTGTCATACAATATTCATTTTCTGCTTCTGTTTTTCTTTTTTGCTTTCTTCTTAAAGATATTAAGAAGCAAAAACGATTTTGCTCACAATACAGATGACAAAGATTTCTGTTGAATTTGAAAAGTTGCTCGCTCCTTGGCACACGCTTTCCCTCTCTATTATACCGATGACTCGTTTTGGCAAACTATACGAGGACAAGTTAAGGATTGTAGAATTGGAATGGATCTCCCCTCTCTGCATTTATATCTCACAGCTGTGCTATGTTAATATATTTTTCACACTTTACTTTCTGTCTTCTGTGGAGTGTTAATAAGATTGGTAGTTAGAACATACCTGATTGGGTCTGCATCATGACTTTTATCATCTGTAAGAAGAATCTGGGGAACATTTTCTGGAAGAATAAATATGTGCCCTAGAGCTTTGCTTTATTTTATTTTTATTATATTTCATTATTATTTTGTAAAGCACTAAATGACAAATATTTGCAGTACTTCCATTAAGCCATGTGTTCAATGCGTTACAGAACTACCCGTCTCACATTCGACACAGCGTTACCTGTATGCGAATGTATTTAGCACCATATTTCAAAGCCTTTGCAACACGCCAACATGCAAATTAAATTCTTCGCTCCAAATGTCAACAGAGAAGTGATTTCCTGCCACCTGGAGCATCATTTTCCTGAAGCAGTGAAAGTTACACAGTCAATCTTATCTTATCTCTCTCCTTTCCAAACACAACACACATCATCCCGACCACACGTGCACCACCCCCCGTGGGGCTCCCAGGTCTGTGTGATTCATATTCCAAAATCTCTGTACGTTCTAGCTTGTTAGGGTTGGAGTGGGGAGAAGAGGAATGTATATTAATGGAGACATGTTCCTATGTCAAAGCTGCCTGTTTAGTTAGAGAAACAAGAGTTCTGTCAGTTTTGTAGCAATTTTTAATTTGGAAGGATAAGCCCGTTGCTATCAACAATGCTGAAAGAATGTCACATTAGCACTTGAAAGAGCAAAAGGAAGCGACTATATTATCGTGACAATCCTGGGCATACTCATACAGGAGGATATCTTAATGATCCTCGGTGGGACTTAGGTCAGAACAGACGAGTGAAGTAGAGAAACCCTACACAGGACTGCAGCGTAAACTATTATGGAAATCAGTTAGCATTACCTAAAGCCTTGTAGGAGAGGAGTGGAAAATAGGACCATGGATAGCTCCTGCCAAATTTCCTTTTTAATTAAAGCAGGATGTTGTCCCAGCTATGCTCTGAAGCCTAGGGAGGTTGCATATGGGCAATCACCATCTGGGCTGTGGACAGGTCCACCAACTTTGTAGGTGCTACCCGGACTATTAAAGGGGCTCATCCTAATTTTGCATCAGGATTTTATGAGCCTAGAAAGGAGGAATCTCTTCCAGTGCTTTATTTGCTATGTTGACAGATTATTGAAAAGCTAGGGTGTCCATCTCAGAGAGTCCTGGATATGACACTGATGGTTTGAACTTGGAGCAAACAGCCTGAGAGTTTTCAGCACCGTGCTAAAAGGTCTGAAGGTTGGATGTCATGCCACCTTGCAACCTCAGCTGTGGGACTTTCTACATGTAGGAAAGTGGCTGTGAAAGTTGCGACTTGTGGCAAGAAGACTACATGTCCTGGTGCCTTTTGTGTTATCTTGATAGAGTGATTCAAAAAATAGTATGTTCACAAATTGCCTCCCTTCTCCAGTTAATCAGAGTAAATAAATGCTTTTCCCCCTCTGAGATGTGTTGACGAGCCACAGAAGAGGATGCAGAATGCTTTGTTTAGTTCATCCAACGATGGTTTCCTGACCCAGGAATATAATCAATAATTATTCAGAGCCGTAAATTCAATGTTTTCTTATAATTATTTATTCATTGCAATTTATTAATAATTGCTTCTGATACTCACTTTAGATTTCTCTATTTCTGTACTGAGTGCTGGGTAGCTCCTCTACAGTTACTACTGGCAAATGCAACAGTCCAAGTAGCTCTCTCCAAATGTGCAAACTGGGCCAGTCCCTCTCTCTCTCGCTCTCCTCCATCTTTTGTAATAGAACACTTGAAGGTAGCTAAATTTTAAATCAACACTTGCTCCATTTCATGGAATCAAGCTGCAAAACACACAGCAAATCTCAGTCCGAACATGGATTTGGAGGCAGAGGCGCTGCCAAGATGCCAAAAGCAAGTTTCCCTCCCATTAAACAAGTTTGTCTTCTTCAGTCATTTAAAATGGAGACTTTTGAACTGAGGATGTACAACTCAATTTCTAGCTACCAAGAATCAAGACTGCAGCTTTTTTTTTTTAATTGTTGACCTGAAAGTCTGTGGAGACCACCACCTAGCTCTGCCAAAGAGAAGGCCTACAGAAAGAAGCTACACATGGAGAAAATCTTCCAACGGGTCATCTAACTCTTCATGGTCTCCAACAACAGCTTCCTAAATTTCTTCCCCTGTGCAGTTAAGATCTGGTTTAGTTTTTGCAAACTCATAATGGCAGTTTCCTTTCTCTGTATCTTTTCTTATTTATTTGCATGCCAAGGATTTGGGTCCTACCTTTCTGTTACCTTCAGTCTTCAAGCTGGCTGATCTCACACACACGTACACACACAAAAGGAATACAGAAGCAATTAAGAAGCAAGTGACCTTGGCTAAAAATAAACACACACTTCAGTAGCTGAAAGCACTGTGATAACACAACGATCTTCTTTTGTATTCATTTGCACAGGAAGATCTCAATCCCCTTTTGCCAGTCTGACTCTCCAAAAGCTCCAGTAAAAAAAAGGTTTGACTATCACCACCATCCGATCCTTTGAAGTTGGGAGTATCATGCATTTGCTCACTCATTAAACTATGATCTTTCTCCAGGACTGGCCAGATGAGCCACCCTGATTCCACATACAGAAGCTGACCAGTCTGGCATCTGGATCTTGTATCAACACTAGATTTCAAATGATTGGGGAGAGGGGGAGATCAGAGAGCCCAAATAATAGTTACCTTCTCAATTAAGGGCATATTACAACCAGTCGAACATTCACAAAATACTTTGTGTTTTCATAATTCCTCTTAGAATGGACTAGGTTTACTAACCACCTAGAATAATCCAGTGAGCAAAATTATATTCTCAGATAGGAGATTTAGGATCTAAAAGCTTTTAGATTCACAAATCTGGAAGACTCCAACAACTTAGCAGCTTCTACTGGAGCATTATTCTACTCTGCCACTTTCTGCTCTGAACTGCCACAATCTTTCCCTTTCAGTTCATTTTCATCCCTTCTCTGCCCCGATGGGCCTACCTAGTCAAACCATCTCACGCGTCCTAAAAGCATTTATGCTTTAATATATATATTTTTAAAAAGACAAAAGAAATCTGTACAAAATCTATTGCAATTTTAATAGAACTAAGTGGGAACACAGTTGGCTTGCAGTTCATGTTTCTGGGCAGCCCTTTTCAATGCAAAAACACCTTTCAGGAATGATCCCCTGAAAAATGCGTTTTCTTCATGCCTCTTTCTCAGGATACTACATAGGTCCTGCTTTATAGAAGACTGTCCCAACCAGTTTAGGATTCAGGGGCAGGCAATGACATCACTGCACCAACTAGCCAATTAAATCTGGCATGGTGACAATGCCATTGAGGGCACATATAGTCAATTCAGGGCCAGAGTAAAGCTTCCTGCATTAGCTTCCCTTCCATCCGAGGAGAGCAAGAAATGTTTGCCAGACTGAAGAGGAAAAAACGTGGGTTAGCTACTGAGACTCCAGATGCCTAAATAAGATGGATGGCATTTCACAAACTAAGCTCTCAAATATTTTCCCCCCAGAAATTCAAAGCTCATTCCTTAAAACATAACACTGGTATTCTTGTTCGAATAGGCATAGTTGGAGAATATACAATATTAGAAACCTATTCATGATGTACGATTTGAAAAGTTTGGTTTTAAAGAAATTAAATGAGCACAGATGGAAGGATAGAATAGCTAAAGAGAATGAGCATAGGCAAGGGGAGAAAACGAAATTAAAGAAAGAATCAGGTTCACTGAGCCAAGTGGCTCTTTTTATGTTAATAAATTGCTACTTTACTCTCTGATTAATTTCCCTGTTCAAACAGCCAGGAAATCAAAAGAAGAGATTTTAGAGCACCTGATGAACTCTGTGGAGACTTGGACAAATAATAGCATAAAATGGTTTATGAAACCAGAGGGTTTATGGTCTATAAATAACTTCCAAGTAGTTTTTATTCTTTACACGTACAGCATTACAGAGGACTAGATGATAGCTTTTCACAGAAGCTTGGCTGAGCTCCTACAGTTCAACATGTTTTGAAGCAGTTGGGTGAAGCACACACATACACATGTATTATACAAACACACACACACACTTAAAAAGGCCTAAAACAATTGGTTTAGCAAATGAGAAATTTAAAAAGATTTTTAAAAAATACTCCTCTAAATGCCTGTCAGTTCCTACAGTTGTGCCACACGGCCCTGTCATACTATCTTTAGGACATCGCATCTTTCTATTTATGGCTTCAGAGGTGGGAGCCGCACACACAGAGAATGACTCGTATTTATTGAGTCCCTCTGATGGCTGGCAAATGTCTCCAAGAAAACAAGAATTGAGAAGGGAAATATTTTCCCCATCATTTTCTTAGGATGTAAGAATGATGAGCTTGGAGATTTCTAGGGAGCCAAAACCCAGTGTGGGGGCATAGCTTGGGTTTCCATGGCTACTGCTCTGAGAAGGAAGGTTAATTATTAAGACTGGTGCCATTCCATTGGGGTACCTTCTAGAGCACCAGAAAAAGGAAAAAAAATCACTTCTCTTTAGGGAAGTGGGAAAAAGAGTTATTTAAAGGATACAGAGCCTAGCTTCTAAGTACCAGCGATATAGCCTCACAGCATTACATCTTATACAATGTAATATAAGACAAGGTTCTTATAGATATTATTCAAACTTACCAAAATATTCCCAAATGCTTTTCTCCTTTTTCTGCCTCTCTCTTCCCCTCCTTCAGTCCCTGCCCTGCTTTTTCATCTCCAGCATCACCTTTCCCCTTGCTATTTCTGCAAAACCCTCTAATTACACAGACCACGCATCACCCAGCTGCAACACTCACGGAAACAAAGTTCCAGGGACCAGGTTTTTGCAAACGATGCTTATGAAAAATTGTGTGGGCATTTTGCCTAAAAGCCAAATGGCTCACCTACAGCTAAGGTGACTCAGCTCATCTTTGCCATCAACGTGACCTTGGGTATATTCCAAAGTATAAAATCCATTACGGAAGGGATATGTAGCTTAGGGAAAGGGTATCTGGGGCTTTGAAGAGACACCTTGCTTTAATTCAGCATATTTCTTCAAAGAGACACTTTGAGAAAATCATTGCTGAATCAAAACAACCCTTTGAAGCTCCAAAAGAGCCGTAAGTGGGTCTTCTCTGATTACGGAACTGTTTTAAGGACACAGAAAACTTCTTTATAGCATTAGTCCATGTAGCTCAGCACTGTTTATAGAATTACAGAATATGGAAGTTGGAAGAGATCACAAGGAACATCTAGCCTAACCCTCTGCAACCTGCATGAAAGCTAATTAAATCATCCTTAAGAGGTGGTTGTCCAGCTTCTTCTTAAACACCTCCATGGATGTAGAAGCTACCACCTCTCTAGGTAGACTATTATATTGTTGTACAATTCTTATTGTCAGGAAGTTTTTCTTTATATCTAACTGAAATCTAGCGAACTGCATCCGATACCCATTATTTCTGGCCCTAGTTTCTGGTCAACGGATATTAATTCCTGAACATCTTCCCTATGGTACCCTTTTATGCACCTGAACCATCATCTAATGTCTCCCGTCGATCTTCTTTTCTCCAAAATGAACATCCCAACTTCTTTCAACCTGTCCTGAAAGGATATATCCTCAAGTCCATGTACCGTTTTGGTCACCCTCCTCTGAATATTTTCCAGGCTGAGGACTACGCTTGACTTTTGAATGGTGTACTGCTGGGCACACTCTGAAAAGGAAAGGTCAGGGTCCCTTAAAGAGAAATGGAAAGCCTCCATCTAATTGAGCTTGGCTCCTGGGGACCCTCTGGACATGGCCATGTAGTTTCCTCATCAACAATATGGATGTGTTTGCCAGTGTCTTCTTTCAGGAAGTTTCTTCAACCTTCCAATTAGTCTAATTTGCAACCCTGGCATTACTTGGTACTTTTCTACCAAGTGCTAACCAAGCCCACCCCTGGTTAGTGCAGATCAGTGAAGATGGCTAAATGCTGCCAATATTAACTTTGACAACAACTTAATCTATTGGTCACAGCAAAGAAATGCCCTGCAAAATCAGAATGAAGACAGCTTAACCTCCACCCCACGGACCCTATGGGTAAAGCACATCTCTATTTGCAATGGACAAACACTTAGCACATGTTCTAGGGATCTGCATTCCATTACAGACCTTCCTTGCATGTATGCACCCATGCAATGAATTACACACATCATAATGACGGGCATTCGCTAATATAAGATAAACAGCATGTGCTGGGTGGAAGTGTCAGCCGGGCTTTAAAACAGTGAGTATTTCACCTTTATGCTGTCAGTGTTTGTCACTTTATGACATTTCTCAGAGGTTCAGAATGCCTTTTCTTTTCCACTATCCTGAATATAAGCTAAAGAAACAATGTAGGGAAACAGAAAGGAGGGGGAGGGAGAAGTTGATTTATTGCCTACTGAATTAAATTAATGAGCTTTGATTCACTGCCTGCTTCACAAATTCCCCCACTTAGTGAAAGGTTGCAACTAACTTTCCTTAAGTCTGGTCCAATGCAGACTAGAAAGGCAAGTAGAAACCAGTATTTTCCAGTTATTTTTGCTTTTTGCAGAAATAACATGTCATTTTTTTTTCCAGACAGAAGGGTGGTTGGACTTTCTCTTTATGAAGGTAAAGACTGTTCCCCTACTGTTTTATTTATGCCATTAAGCAAAAGATGTATACAATATTCCGGTGTACCGCAAATCTTACACGCAAGAAACAGGGCTGCAGAAATCTGCACAAATCCGTCAATGTTGAAGCACTCTAGGGCAGCATAGCAAGGTCGTTTTCTCCTAAGTGTAAATCTTCTTCAGATCTTCCAATCTGGGGCTGCCTGTTGCTCCTGCCTTCTGGTATGCAAGCTAACCATATTATTTCAGAAGAACCAAAGTATTCCTAGTAGCCTGGCATTCAAATAGATGGGCCATCAACAGATCAACAGAGTTGGATATGATCACCACCCAGCCCAGGGCCTGATCCAGGCCCCACCCAGCAATGTGACAAGGCGGGCCAATCAAAATAGAGACAACACCATTCCCAGCAATCCATTAATTGACATTGCCCAGGAAACCTCCAACTACCAACAAAGCTGAGGTCAAATCTTACACAGACAACCATCATTGCAGGCAATCCCCAAGAAACCTTGCTGGGACGTGGGGCAAAACATCTGCAGAAAACCCATTCAACACCCTGGTACTAATGCCCTGAAGCCTGGAGAAGCTGACTGCTCAGTGTATGTCATCTTCCTACTAACATTTGCAGATCAATTTTCAGCAGGAAGATGTTCCCAAAGCCAGTTGTATCGGGGTACCTACGAAACTCTGCACCACAGCTTCCATGGCAACAGTCCCAAACTTGCTGAACCCATTGACTAGTTCACATTTTGGGCTAAGCTATGCTTCATTTAGTCACGAGTGGTGGAAGAAGTAGGAGCTGGGTGGCATCACAACACCATAAGCAAGTTACCCTTGTCCAGATTTGTACAACGTGAAGCTAAATCCAAACAAATCACATGATGTGATATATGAATCTCCTCCTTACTGTTTTCAAATCATGGTTTATGACTTAGTCGCTCAGGTAAACAAGTCCACTATATCTTGCTAAACCATGGCTTAGTGTGAAGTCTAATCCTAGCCAATAAGGAGGCACAGCGGGGAAATGGAAGATAACCAGAGACATAAATTCTGTTGTGGAAAAGTTCCTCTCTGGGACATGAATGGAGCATTAGCTTCAAAATAAATCTACAAGCCACAGCTATGCCTTCCATGGACATCTCATCAGTGGCTCCTTTCTAAAATCAGAAGGTGATGGAGTTCAGGGTGACATTAGAACTGGGTCCAAGAATTATCCCTCCTTAATGTGCTTTGAACCTCAGCCTGATGTGCCGAAACTAAGAAAATGACATTTTTACAATCATTTTTTTCCTCTACTTCGGGGGTTGGGGGGGGGAGCCTGCATGTTTATTTTTTCACATATCATTTGACTTGACTTAAAAAAGGAAAAAGATTAGCTCACTATCCATGCATGGTGCTCTCCTGACCGAGACCAAGATAAACCATAATTTTCTTGACAGCAAAGAATGGGTTGAGCATATTTAACTGTACACCATATCATAAACTGTAGGATGTGACAATAAAAATTGCAAGAGAGAAAAAAAAGAAAGATTATACCGCATGAGAAGACCAAGGTGATGGAGGAAGTTGAAAAGCAGTTTCCCGCTCTCAATTATATACTAAGGAAATAAAAGAAACATGCTATTTGCTAATTAAAGTGCACTCTAACGTACCCTGGAAATGCCATAAATTATACCAACATTTAATTTTTGACTGTTTAACAACAGTTTATGACTGCCTTACCAAGTTAAAGGCGGGAGAAAGAGAAGCAGCATTGTGCACGGATATACAGCATCGTCCCTCTGCGTTTTCTTGGGATTAAGTCCACTCAGCCATTCTTAACACACTGTTTTGTTCATTTCAAAAAAGGAAATGAACCAGGGCTGAAAGAAGAAAAAACTGCCCCATGTTTTGTTGCTGGGGATTTAAAAATAATATGTAATAAATGATGTAGAAGCCCAGTTGTACTCCTCAGCCAGGTCCATGCATCCTACCAAGCCATACGACGACTGACTTGCTGTATGGTTTATTGCAATGTGTGAACCAAACCAACCCTGGTGTAATCAATGAACCATGGTTAAAATAAGCCATGGTCTAGCACGATCCACGTACCCAGTCTTAGCCGCATTATTGTATTCAGATTGCCAGATTTTTGGAGAACCTGTTGCTGAACCAACTAAGTTGCCATTATCAGATTCTTAGTCCATACAAAGTTGTCTTTTAAGATGGCCAGCCACACAAATCTTTTAATAACTAAATGCATACATACCTATTTAATATACAAATCTTGTGCATTTCCTGCCTTAAAATGCAGGAAACTGACATTTGTGAATGCAATTGCACAGGGCTCTTGCAAAGCCAACACACACTTCATCGGAGTACGTCGACCCAGGTTCCAATCTGAACTGAATGTAACGGATAAACCCAAACAAGTGTGATTCATGCTTAAGCAAATCACGGCTTAGCATGACATGTGCTCCCAGTCATAGTGCTACGGATGTGTGAGCCAGGTGGACATTCAAGAAGTAAACTTTCCAAAGCCTCTGAAAAGCTCAATTTATTAAGCCAGCCCCCCGGAGTCAGCTATGACAGCCCTTGTTAAAGCGGTACAAAGTCTGTGGGGCTCAGACTGACTTAGGAGCAGGAATATAGACTCAGATGTTTGCAGACACTGAATCATGAAACAACAGAGCTAGAAGCGGCTTCAAAGGGCTTTGCTAATTCTCGTAATTAGATGGTAGTCCGCTGACCGATCTGCCCTGATGCACGGATCCAAGCACGAAGAAGCGGCAGGAGGGAGAGAGAAAAAAAGATTATTCTAATTGCATATTTTAGAAAGGGGAGACCTTACAATCAGCACCAGGTGGAAACAATTCTAGGTGTGTTAGCTCCATTACTTTCTTCGGATTTCACTGTTGGAATTTCACTCCAATGAACTGGTGCAAAACCACCGGATCAGCTTAACTGCTTCTTTGGACGTTGCACCTTTAATTTCTAGATCAGCAGAACTCATGGGGGGCGGGGGGGAACTAAGCCTTGGGATTACAAGGGCCTGGGAGACAGAATTCAGTCCATCTTTCCTTACCACTTCCAAAAAACCACACAAGCCACCTTACAAAATAAAAAGGCCTCCTGTGCAGTGGCTGGATTCAAACACCGCACTAAACCATAATGGACTTCCTTTGGTTTTCGCTTAGCATATTGCTCGAACACAACTACTGTGGTTGCAAACCATGGCTAGTGGCTTAAGGTGTGGATCTGACCTCCTGTGAAGCAAACCTGGCTTTGTATGTGGGAACTCAGTCAAACACATATGGAGATCTGGATCGTGCATTGCACGAAGTCGTGGTTTCTTTGATTATGATTTGTTCACTGAACCTTAATGGTCAGGGTTTGTGTTCCAATAACTTGCTAGGTCAAAAGCAAGCAAACCACATTATGACTTAAGGTATTATATGAACCCACTCTTACCCATACACCCCCAGTTGCACACATGCACTACTTCTATTTCCTTCCTCAATAATGTGCCTCAAGGGTTGGGTTATCAGGATGAGCAAAGATGATGGGTTACATTATCCAAAGACCATTCGACTTGCAAAAAATGTCGACAATTCAACTTGCACAAAGCCTGTAAGGCAGCTGTCCTATCCCCTGTAAATTGTAGTGTTTACAACCACCGAGATGACTAAATCTGTTAGGAACATTTCAAAACTTGTAGCGTCTAATCCTCCAAATCCTTGTCTTTTATGTTGCACTTGATGTTTCCAAGACCTGACAAGGGTACCACGGCTTGCAAACTGATCCCTTCTGCTCACGCAACTGTGGGGTGAGATTGTGGCAAGCATAACTTGCCACAGAGAGGATGTATTTTATAAAAACAGAGAGCAAGAGAGTATCTAATATTAATAGCCGTGGAATGGCTGGTTTCCAGCCCATCCATTTTGATGTTAATAGATAGGGATGTTTGCTGATTATAAATATCAGACTGAAAGAGCTTCTTTCCAACATCCTAGATATTCTGTAAGAACATTGGAGGCTCCTGGACTAAAAAAGATGAGTCAATAATAAAGCTGGACTTTATACTGAGACTGAACTCTAATTATCTTGAATTACAGAAATATAATAATGCTTGGCAAGCTACAGGACTCTACTTTAAGTAACAAGATTACATGCTTCTTGATTTCAGAGAGTGGTGGCTGGACGTAGGCAAAACATTTAACGGGGGGTTATTTCCAGGGACATCCAAAAAGATTAAATGGAGGTATCTAGCCTTGCAGAAAAGCAACTCTGAAAATTCTACAGATATTACTAAGCAAGGTTGAGGCTGGAAACATCAACATGGTTGGCTTGGGTTAACCTGACTCATCAGAAACACAGTTCTATGTTGCACCTGCAGTGTGCAAACCACGGTTAAGAACATTGCCACCCTGCACAGCCCCATGTTTTGCTGATATCATTTGTTAATTCATACAAGACCTAAAAGGTGGGATTCTTCAGTGAAGAGCTTACTTTCCAAAACCTGATGGGTAGAGAAGAAAGAACAAGGATATGTAACACGTAAACTATGGAGGAATACATTTCATTTCAGTTATTTGTAATTGGGCTTAGATATTAATAAAAAGAGAACCAGTTTGGGGTAGTGGTTAAGACATCCGGCTAGAAACTGGGAGACTGTGAGTTCTAGTCCCGCCTAGGCACAAAGCCAGCTGGGTGACCTTGGGCCAGTCACTTTCTCTCAGCCCAAGGGCAAACCACTTCTGAAAAACCTTGCCAAGAAAACTTCAGGGACTTGTCCAGGCAGTCTCTGAGAATCGGACACGATTGAACAGATTAAAAAAAATAAAATAAAATACACTTTGGTTTAGATGATTATCATGGTGACAGCAATGATGAAATTCATGCCTGGTAGATCACAATGTGCCATTATTTTGATAATTCAGAACGAAGACAATACCCTACCTTTCCATGGGTGGATGTGCTAGAGAACATTTCTCTAAATTCTAGAAACCTAGGTTATCCCTGCTTCTCTGCATGGACATCACACCTGGGATTTGGCACCATGGAGGGCCATCACATCAGCCTGAGGCTTACCACCATCCATCATTGTATTTCTTGCTATATGGATTAATAATGGCCCAGTCCTTCCATGGGGTGGAAAGGACAGGACCATAGCCTGCTTAAACGGATTCAAAGCAATTGAACGACACACAAGACGTTCAAGGCTTTGGCCACTAGTGATCAGGTGCACAGAACAGTATCAAAACAACACATCTCACCAGATAAAGAAACGTTGCCTATTAGGTGACAAAACTGCCTTTTAGAAGGGCCCTTTTCTCTTCCAGGCACAACCAGCACTGCACTACCTCGGATACGCTTGTGCTTTTTAACAGATTTTTGTGCATGGATTTTTCTGCAGGAGGAAGTAGGAGAAGGCCCTGAAGAGATGTTCTGGCAGTCATTTGTTCAGCTTCCCAGCTGATTCTGCTCCCATCAGATCTTCAGTATAACAGAGAAGAACGCAGCTTCTTAGCATCTTGGTATTTCATCTTGTTTCTGGTCCTGTGGTGAGCTCTCCTTCTTAAACTATATACTAGAAAGCTACCCTCTTCTCTTCCCATCGCCACCTTGTTTCTATAGAAACAAGAAAGAATCTTTGCTCTTTGATTAATCTCCCCCCCCCCGCCAGTTAACACACATTGGAAGTTTTTCATTGTACCACGCAGAAGAAGGTCTTCAGCATCCTTTAGCCAACTGAATTAAAGATAAAAGAGGAAGGGGAATTTAATTTGCGTGTTACATCTTCTTTCATATTGTCCATCCCGACATGACATCCCCTGCCTTTGGGTCATTTCCATACCCCAAACGCCCAAGGAAAATACTCTAAACAATATCTTAACTCATATTAATGAAAAGGGATCAATTTGCTGAACAACTGGTTAATTTTTGCAGGGTTTTAAGGTTAGCTATTGGCAGTTGTTGCATCGTTCAAATAAAAGCCCTATCAGTGTCACCTTCAATTAGTCTCGAAATGCCAAAGGTCTTAATTGGGTAAGGAACCTCACAACCCAGATGGCTGCCCTTAACAGCTTTAACTAACAATTATACTTCCTTGTTTTCTTACTGTGATTCGACTTGAGAAGCCAGATTTGCACAGGAATTACTACAGTTTGTAAATATTGTATCTGCTTTCTTCTAAGTGCTAGGCAAACATATTGCTGGCTTAGCTAAGTGCTTTCTAAGAAAGGTTGATTTTGACACATTTATTTACGTTTAAACAAAAAGAACAGAAGACTCTCAGGTTAAATCCGAGGGGGAAATGATTGCATAACAACTGGATGGAAATATTTTGTCTTTCAGAGAGTTGTCTTAAACAAACGCTTCACCTCCTACATGGCTGTGTTTGACTTATGTGCCTATAAAGACAAAGGTCTATAAAAATCTAACCTGGATATTATTAGTAAACTACTGTGCATTCTGGTATAGCCAGTTTACATCTGACCAAATACGTTGGGTACAAAATTATCACTGGGGGAACACACCAGTATAGAGAGAGGTAGCAGTAGAGCATCTACCGCAGATGAAGTTCTGGGTTCAGTTCAATTTGAAACTTTGGATTCAAAAGTTAGTATTCATGTTTGGTAAGATCTCTCCATATCTGTCTCTAAAATTCTGCAGAATGACTCCAGAATAGACAATACCATGCTAGAGGAAGAAAGATCTAAATTGAATCAAGACCTCTTCAATGGCATGCTTGGTGGGGGACCCTACATTTTTGACCCCTCCCCACAAGGCAGTTTTAGATACCTTCTTACTGTCTTAACTATTTAATCTACTATTATATTTGGGATATAATTCTTATTATATTCTAGATTATATTCTTGGCAGGCTGCTATACATATTTGAAATTTTGCAACGCGGTCGTGAGTTCTGTCACAAAATGGTGGCCCCGCATTTAGCCAAAGAAAAGGAGTGAGTTTTGTTCTCCAGCTTCTGCTGCGAACTTTCCCAGAATGCACCTGCTAGCACCTATCCACCCAGTGAATTTGCTAACGATATTTGTGGTTTTTTAAATTAAACCCCTTTGCACCCATTTGGTTTGATTTTTTATTAAACCCATTTGCGGCAAGGAAAATGACTCTGACTGGCTTACCCGGAAAAAGTTAAAACATCCGTGATGATATCGTACACAAAGGCTGCCCGGATACACTTGCATCCTGAAACTGCAGGATCTGTGTTGCGATGCACAAGCGCGCATGTCCCCCCCTGCACCCCTCTCCTCCCAGTGATGTTAATGAAAATGCTCGGGGGCAAATTCAAAGCAGGTCCTGCGATATATACTTCTTTATCCTGCTCTTTTCCTTACTGAGAGTAGACCTTTCTAAAGCGCACCCCTTTATTTATTGGAATTTACTTGCATTGCTTTTCCTTTACTACGTTTTCTGCATATCCAACTGGTTTAGAGCCTTTTTGCTCTTCGAAAGTCGTAACCGATACGACCAAGAGCAACCTTGCCTAGCGGTGGAGCTGGACCCGTGGACAGCTAGGGGAAAGACCTATGCGCAGAGGGACACTGAGACCGGGGGCGGGGGGCCAGCAGGCTTGTGCTCTGCCTTTCCAACAAGCCCTGGCAAGTAATGCCATCAAATATCCATGAAACCCTGCAAGAAAAACAATTTTAGTCAACCTTGATGAAAATATGATAAGGCTACTGAGTGGGAGAAGGCGGCAAAACTTGCTTCTGGGGTTACGGCCGGTTGTGGGCTACCGTCGCTCACCCCAATAGCTAACAATCGCTAAATTATAAACTTTCGCCTTGCAGCATTTGTAAAAGAGCAGAACGTTGGCTCTGCCAAACTGCAAAATCGTTCTTGCCAGAATTAAACTGAGTGCTGTTACACTGAGCGTTGCCTTTGTAGGGTTAATTTCCAAACAAAGCAAGATTGCTTGGCCTATTTGGGGGTAAATCACTCCAATAAAAATGCCCGTTAGCATGGGCCGTACCCACCAAAACATGCTTTGCCCCGAAGCAGCGCCCCTGAATCAGATCCAAATTTCTTCCATAAAACAAATCTTGGGGGCTTTGGCAAAAGTCGTAGCGTCAAATGCCTTAGGACAAAATTTCAAAACAGTGAGCTAAAATAACACTCAGTCGGGGACCGTCCTCCACCATTCTCCTTATAGCCATTTACAAATGCATTGCTCTAACCTCCTACCGACGCACCCACACATTACACGGCCGTAAACTACTAAGGCAAAGTCTAAATTATACTCTGAAAACGCCAGGTTGGAAATAGGGCAGGAAAAGAATTCACCCCATGCCGCTTGTTCATTTCAGCAAGAACAGGTCGTTCCAATCCCTTCTCAGATGCAGCTCATTTTCAACAAAGCTTCCGAACATGCAGATATAAATTAAGGCATTACAGGGATGAAGGCAATGAAGTACAGAAGAAAAAAAACACAAGGTATGGAATTGGGGGGGGGGTCTTTAAAAGGAAAGGAAGGGCTTTCATACATATTATATATGCAAGGTTCAATACAAACACTTAGCGTATGGTTTCAAAAGTTTACACCAATAGGTACTGCAAATCAGTGGGAGTACAAAGAAGGGGAAGTCAGAAATTAAATATTTATCTACATTATTTTTAGGGGTGTTTTTCTTTGCTTCTCCCCCCCCTTTTCTTCTTTTTTAACATTTGTAAATAATAATATAGCAGAGATGTTGGCATTCATTTGAATGGGTTTACATATTTTTATGTCTGTTGTAGGTTTTGAAAGTCATGGTGTTGAGAGGGAAGCTGTATAAGCCGAACTAATAAATAAATGAATACATGAAGCTCAGAAATGTATACCTTTTTATGTCTCATGAAAACAACTCAGTGTACTCGGCTTGGTATCTTTTACTAACAGTAGATCGGGCAGGAATTATATAACTGTAGGAATGATCTGTCCATTCATAGATTGAAAAAAATACACCTTTGCTTTAAAAAATTTTTTAAAAAAAAGGAAAGGAAGAGCAGCGAGGATTTTTTTGTGGAGGAAAGCAAAGGAGGTTGGGGAAAAGTGTAAAAATGAAACAGTGGGAATCAGGAAATGCGAGGTGGGTCTTTTGCTGTTACATAGAAACGTAAGAGCAGGAGACATCAAAACACAGCCGAGGGTTGTAGTTTGAGAAAGGGTTGGAGGGGAGGAAGAAAGAGAGACTGACAGCAAACCAGAGAGAGACTTCAACTCTTACAGAAGAGTCTGTCCAATTATTTTGTGAGAGAGGAACCCGTGCCTATCTGTCGGTGGACTGAACCAATGAAGCCACAGTCGTGATTGACACACGGCAAGCCTTGCTCATGAAGTTTTAGGGCAGCAGCATGACCTGCATAAAGAAGGTTCTGTTCCCGACATGTCAACCATGTCAGCCATGACACCACCTAGAAAACCTGAGCCTTTTTTCCCCAAGAAAGTGGGAGAGATATTTTCCTGCTCAAATACGTAATAAAAATGTGTGCGCGTTTGTTTTGGCTGTCACCCTATTGTATATAAAACAGCTTTATTGGAGAGGGTAGGCTCATTGACAAATATTGTAATGCTTGCAAACCAGGAATGGGCCTGAAGACACCTGGCTTAGCTCACTTAGGAGTAAATTGTACTATTATGATGTGACTTATTTATTGATGTTAAGCTGCCTTGGCAGAATGAGAAGAGCATTGATGCTTTTGAACTTCGGTGTTGGAGAAGACTCCTGAGAATACCGTGGACAGCCAGGAAAACAAACCAATGGATCATCAAAGGAATCAACCCAGAGTTCTCACGTGAGGCACAAATGACCAGGCTCAAATTATCCTACTTTGGACACATGATGAGAAGACCCAGCTCTCTGGAGAAGGATCTAATGGTGGGAAAGGTGGAAGGAAAGAGAAGAGGAGGAGGATCAGCAGCAAGGGGGGTGGACTCAGATTCAGTGCCAATGGGGGCACTGTTGGAAGACCTGAAGGGCCAGGTTAGGGGCAGATTATCATGGAGAAAGTCTATTTCCTAGTGGTCACTAGGAATTGAAAACAACTTGATGGCACATGATCAATCAATCCAAGCTGCCTTGAGTGTTATATTAATAGAAATGCAACAGATTCATCTGACTCGTCTATTCATTTCAAGAAACGGCACTCAAACTCAGTTCAGACATCAGTTTAAACGTGTGGCAAATGTTTCTGTGCACACGCAATCTGCCTCAGGTAGCACATTTCTGTTCCTCCGCAGTTCCTTTGCTCAAAGCCAAGAAGGAGTGTAAGGAACATCCAGACACAACACATTCTTACCTTAATTTGGAAAACTTGGGGCACTTCTATTAACTACCTCTCCTTGGATCGATGCTCAGTGGCTTGGTAGTTTCTACTTTGGTGCAACTACGTCATTTAATTCCTGACACAAAACTGCATTTATTCTTTCTCCTCCAAGGGGAGTCCCACTGTAGATTTTGAAATCAATTAAACATTAATTAAACATTGATTTGGGAATGTGTCATCCTGCAGTTTTTACACACTTCTTGCACTGCTTGATTAGCTAACGAAGAAGCTGTTGGGCAAAATCTCAAGAACCTGGCATTCACACACACAGATAGACACTTCATTTATTCATTGCCTGGAGCTATGCATAGGTAGCAAACTATAAAACGCTGCCTTTTTCCTAATCCGCATGAGTTAAACAAGGAAGCAGTAACATGGGGAGGAGAACGGGGATCCCAGCCTTTCCCTCTCCAAACCGCCCACGTTGTTGGGGATGAGCATTTAATTCTGGTGACAAGCTCCCCAGAAACGCAACCGCAGATTGTCCTTACTGCTTTTACATTTACTTGTTCTTTTAAATAATTGAATAAGATTCCGGGTTCTTGCCTTTTTAAGACCCACATTTAAGGCAGTTCAACCTACCCTACATTGTCTTGAGCGGCCTTAAAAAAAAAAAAAAGGAAAAGAAGAAGAAAAGTTTTTCCACTTCCATTTGGCTTCCTTGAATTTTTAAGTGGCTTTACTCTTTAGAGTCTAATCTGTTGCCATGCCAGCATCACCCCATTTCCTTGAGAAAACGCTGAAAGTTGCTAAGCACTTGACAGTTATGTCTGCTCTCAGGGTCAACTGGGTGAGCTGTCTAGAGGTCCAGTGGGAAGGACAGAGATGGGAACAGAAAACAACTGCAAATATAAGAATCAGAAAACAACCAGCAGCCCCCGAAACATCTACAATCAAAGGAAAGTCATTAATACTAATTTAAAATCTGAATCTGCTAAACCTTATCTCAGCTTTCCAAGGATTTGGTTGGTCACCAGATGGGGAGCCTCAGAAGATCTGCCCCCTACATCTTTATAGCACACTTTTAGGGTTGACATCACTTGTGACCAGGTCATAGTGCAAGACACAAGCTATTCATTATTACCAGCAATACCCAATGCTTTGGGGAATTGAGAAAAGTCAACATAATCCCCAAATGGTCCATTTTACGGAGTCCGGGAAGCATCTTCAGCTCCATCCCTGAACCTATCCTTCATGATGACCCAAGTAGAGTATTATTAGATGGCTCGACAAGGGGATTAGGCAAATTCAAGATGAAAGGAGCTACAAACAGCTCTTTGCCTCGCCAACTAAACAGAACTGGTCAGTTCAAAGTAGTAATATGTCCCTGACGCCAGCTGGGAAAAGAAAATCAGTTGAGCATCATATCCTCTTTGGTTTACTACTATAGGAGGTAGGGTGCTGTGGCAAACAAACATTTAGTTTGATCTAAGAAGACTCTTCTTGGCAATATTCTTCCCAGATTCCAACTTAACCTTCATTTTGGGAGGTAGCCTTTGGCTTAAGGTAAGATGAGCAACTTCTTTCAGATGGAGTTGCATCATGCCGCACCAGAGGCCACCATTCCTGGAGGGACCAGGATAGAAAGCCGAACTTCATTTCATTGGAAAATTCAAATGAAATATGATTACATGCAGTTAATTTCATTCTCCGGGCAAGAGAATTTATCTCCTTCTATCTTGTTGAAAGTAGATGTTGAGAAGCTAGTTTCTGAAGGGTTTCGAGGGTCACGAACACATTCTGACCACAGCTAACATTTCCTTGCAATGCTCCAATGTACACTGAACGGAAAGAGAGGGGAAACCTCCTCTGTTCAAAGTCCAGAATGATTCAGCCTCCATAGGAGCTTAAAAGGAGAGCCAGCTTGGTAAGCTTTAGAGGCCTTCTTGAAATCAAAGGTTATTCCATGTGCCACCGTTAAGCACTACAAATAGTACTTGATAATATTGATGTCACTCTTTATGTAAAGCAATATAATTAGTAATTCTATTACTCCTCTACTTTCTTTGTAACCCTAATTGCATCGCCATAAACATAATTTTTCCTCCAGAGGAACAGGAAAGAGCTGTTTTTTTTTGTTTTTGTTTTATTCTGCCTTGCTCCACCCGCCCCCAACAAATCCACCACAAGACTTTAAGCCAAGATGCAAACAGCTACTTGTGTTTTTCCAGCATCGCTGCTACAAGCAACTCTGAGGTTTCCTGACCTACAGAACAAACTCACCATGGAAGGCAATGCATCAAATTGACAGTATCACTGTGAAAGGAGTGAGAGAGAGGGAGGAATGGAAAAGAAGCTCTGAGTGGGAACGCCGCAGTCACCCATGGTGTTCGTCTGGCGTTTTTGATTGATGACCCACCCAGAATCAGAAGAGAAATCCACAAGGCTCAACTCCAGGATTGGAATTAGGGTTCAGTTTTGAAGGAGTTAGGGATGCAAATTCCCCCCCCCCCCACAACACACACACACACCCCTCAGACTTTATTGGACAAAGTGTTTGCAGAAGAAGGAAGGAAGGAAGGAAACCTAGAAGCTGGAGTTCAGAGATGCCTGGAGACCAAGGCTGAGGACTAGAATACAGGTCGGTTGACCGCCTAGGTCTTCCAATTGACCACTTGGATAATTAACTATAATTATGTGTTGTGGAAGTAGGTCTCATTTGTCTTCACTGGAGCATGGTGGCCCTGGGTGTCATTTTGGCAGGGAGAGAAAGCAAAGATCTTTTGCTCCTCAACCTTTAGGAGGTATATTTACCTATGTTCCTTATTTAGGAGCAGATGATCCCAGCCTTTGCAAGTAGCTCCAAAAAGCTTCTGTCCTTTCTCCCTCCACAATGAGAACACAACACCACATTGATATTCACAAGGCCCGCCTTAGCCTGGTGGATAGCAGGAAGTCAGTTATTTTAAAGAGAAATCTCTCTTTCTCTTTCTCTCTCTCACACACACAGAAACAGTCTGGTTTTCACTGAAATGCTGAGTCTCCTTGGCTATACTACATGCCAGTTCATGCATGGAGTGCTTTCATGTGAACGGAGCCTTCACATGATGGCTACATTTCCCATATCCCAGTTCAGGCACAGAATGGGGAAAAAGATCACCACCACACCGCATTGATATTCACAATTGCCAGGAAGAATGTAAATGTGAACAACAGACTTCACAACACGAGCCCTGCATTGTAATTCAATTTACCCATGAAACCAATTTCTGTCCTCAGCATTTTATGTTTTATGGTATGAAACAGAATATTATTTGCAGTAATGTAGTTTATTTAACCTTAACCTGATGCCGTCCAACAGCGGAGGCAGAATGTTAATAATACGACATGCCACGCTGATTAAAATTTCAATTGTGTTTCCCCTCATCTCCTTTGGAAAGTTAATGAATTAATGAATCTTTAAAGGACAGTCAGGGAGGCCTTCAAAAGGAGATGCCTTTCTGAGTAAGGAGAGAAAGTGGCAGATTACAACTTAATGGGTTCAGAATAATGGTAATTTCCCTATTTTTCTCCACTCGCCTTAGCTCAGCTAATGGCTTCATTAGCCATACTCCCTGTCGAATAATGGAAGACCATGTCACATCCATCTTAGTCACATCACAATAAAACCAGTTAAATACAATTCAGCTACCTGCCTCCTGCTTGGTGATGTTAGAAGGCAGAATTAGCAACACAATCAATATAAATTCAACTGTAGCCTTATCCTGACTATAAAATATATGAATGTTGAGTGTCTAAGAACCCCAGGGTCTCAGGTGGTGTTCAAATACACCAAGTTATGGTTTCCCATGGTTTATTGTATAAACCACCCTTTGCTAGGTTCACACAGCCTACTAAAACCATAAACTATGGTTTTAAGACCACACTGGCTGGATTACCCTGCTAATCTGACTGCATTTTGACTGAGCATGTCATGTAAACTCAGCGTTACCAATGTTTCCAGGTTGATTACATGATGAAGGCCAGGTGGATTCAAAATATGTAGCAGACCTCCCATGGTTGTCACTATCAGCTGGAAAGAGGAATGAACATTCTGTAATTGGAGCACACCATCCTCAGATAGAGTGCTCCTCTCTCTCTCTCTCTCTCTCTCCATCCATCCATCCATCTTATCATCTATCCATTCCAGCCACCACCTTTCCATCTGAAGCTGCAGATGTTACAAATCTCCAGTTTAGTGCACAGTACAACATCCAGAATCTTTACTTGCATGACTTTCCCTGACACTGGGTAGATTTTTCATGATTATCATCATCCTATGACTACTTCAATGACTCTGAAAAAAAGAGGCAAACAATGAAGAGTTAATCAGATTATTCCATTATGGGTTGAAGTTAGGCCCCACTGGGTCTTGGTTCTCTGTTTTACTATTTCAGTTGTGTGTGTGTGTGTGTGTGTGTGTGTATACACACAAATACTTAGCCTGCAGTAAAGCAAACAAACAAACATTCCTGCCTGCAATAAGTGAGTATGAATTTATTTCTTCTGAAATCATTAAAACATTAGCAGAACAGAACTCAGTACTTAAAGGGTGTTATAAGGTCTATTACTCTTTTATACATTATACAAACTTTTTTTCCCTGGAGCATGAAAACAGAACACTAGAGGAATGGGCAAGAATATGTATATGTATATGTACACACACACACACCATGCATATAATTGGTGGGCTGTACTTAGATTTCCTTCCTTCCTTCCTTCCTTCCTTCCTTCCTTCCTTCCTTCCTTCCTTCCTTCCTTCCTTCCCCTCCCCTCCCCTCCCCTCCCCTTCCCTTTTTAAATTTCTTTTCTTTTTTTCTGAATGTTGCCCAGGAACATGGTGCCTTTTCAAGTTTCTGGGTAGAAAAATCCGAGTAGGAGCAGTGAAAGTATCAATGAGATTTTCATGTTTAGTTTCCAAATCTTTCTTTGCTTGTCTGAAAAGGTAAAATACAACTATAGCCAAAAATGGAACAAGGAAGAATAGTTAAGCTACACCACAAGGTCTTTGGTTTCCCTTTGTCTTTCCATGTTAAGCTTTGCTAATTATTTTAGCATCTAGTATGACATCAACTATTGTTTCCCCCCCCCCCATTTTGGTATCTTTCAGTTGCTCACTTCTTACAAAACAAAGCCTAGAAAATACCAGATGGTTAATTGCCAATCTTTTTTCCTCCTGACCCCTGCATGCCGGTGAGATGCACGATAGTGACACGGGTATTTTAATTATCAAAAGGGGAAGGAAAATGCACTTGTTAAGTTCAGTTACACCCTTTGTGTCACGCCCTCTGAGAACGACAAAGCTTGACTTAGATGACATAGGATCCAATTTTTCTGGACAGCAGAGGTGAACAATGTGTGTGTGTGTGTGTGTGTGTGATGTGTGCATGCTAAGGGCAGCACTTTGGCCCAACTCCAAAGAATAGGTGGGGCCAAGACAAAGCAGTGATGGGCCCTGGAGGAAAACTAAATTCGATTTCATTGGAGTTATATTTAAATTTAATTAAAAAGAGTTAAATCAAAGGCAGCGAATGCCATTACTCTCTGTGAATTTAATAATTCACCTTTTCCCTCACCTTAAAAATTTATTTCTGCTGCAACTTTTGAAGAGGCTCTGGGGAACCATTACCCAAGGCTTTCAAGGGTTGGAGAGATTAAGTCCTGCCCAAATAGCTGGTGTAAGCATCAAGATTATCCTTAACCCTAGGATAAATCTAGCCCCAGTCAGATGCTAAGCTCGATAGGAGATTCCGGGGTTGCATCAGGAGTGGACTTCAGAGTAAATGTTCCAGGGTTGACTAAGGAGGACAGGGTCCAAACACAGCAGAGACGCCTTACTGGGTTTGAAAGTAAGGGGATTATTACTCACTAATGCCTAAAGAAGGAATTCCATAAGGCCATTAACTCCAGCATCTAAAATGACCAAACTACACCCTTGAGATCACTTTATTTCAGTTTATCTTCCTTCGTGATTGAGAATGAAAGAGAACGTCACAGATTCATCTTGAGAAAAAGGGCAAGGTTTGAAAATATCCAAGTATCTCTAGTGCACCCTGCTAACTTCGGTACAGTCAACGCCGGCTAAGCATTGGTTTATGAGTTGTATCTTTATAGCCTATCCCAACTTCCTGCAAGAATTTGGGGGAAAATATACGTGGCTTTCCCCTTGTCTACCTTCACAATAACCCCGGGAGGTAGGCTGAGAAGGAGGGACTGCAGATGACAGCTGAGGGAAATTTTGAACCTGGTACTTCTAGATTCGAGCTGAACATTTCAACGGCGACATCACACTGGCCAACCGAGATCGGTCAGGATTCAGCCCAGTTTTACAACTTTGAAAGCCTAAAGAGAAAAACTCCTGGCACGTTAACCCGAAAAACAGTGTTCTTAGGAATACTGCTGCTAAGTGCCCCAGCTACGTGTTTTCACAACTTGCATTTTGTCCTTGGAAGATAGATTATTTCTTTTGGGATTGTAGGCAACCATTTCCTTCTCCGTTTAAATTACACAGCATCTAGATTTACATACAATATGGGGTCCCTTCAGAATAGTCCCCCTCGGTATGAGAGACCATCCGCAGGCTTAAATTCTACTTTTCCTATTAAAGTTTTCTGTTTAATTAAAATTGTTTTTAATTAAAATGCAAATATTCTAGGACTTGAACAATAAATTGTTTACACTAGACTGAGAAAGGGCTCTCGGCGGCTTTAGCGAAGTGAATTTCAGTTGTCAGCTGTACATTCAAACTTCACTCTTCGGTGGAAATGGGTTGAGAGATTTGAGTTCCCTTTGCAGATTGCCTTAATCTGTTCTAAACAAATGAAACCTATGCCAGCCTATATCAAGGATTCGTGTACAAAATGTGATACAATTCCCAATGTTCTCCGCCCTTAAAAAAATAACTAGAATGTTTCATACTCCTGGGTAATTCTGCAACGGGAAAACCCACGTTCATAAAACCAGGAAATTTGGTGTCTAGAGTTACATGTTTTCATTTTGCCTTGTTCCATGTTTATCTTTGGGTTCATGTTCTCTGAAATAATTATTGCTCTTCAACATGGAATGGTTCCTTTCTAAAACTCTTCCTCAATGTTCATGAATGGTTGATTGATAGATTGTCTTCTCCTACATGAACTTTCTAAGACTCATCCTTAGATATTCTCTTCAAGGGTTTCTTCTTCTAGGGCAAAGATGGGCAACTTCTGAGAAGTCAAATGCCACCATTCAGCCCCAGGACACCACCAGAGGGCCACAGTGGTGATGTCACTGCAATGAATGGGGCAGTAATTTCAGCTCCTCCCCCATAGTTTTCAGGGTTGTATGGACCAGCATGGGAGTGGGTACCTTCTGGGTGGTAAAAATTTTCTACTCTCATTTTTAGATACCCTTAACACAAAAGAATTGGTCATAATGAGTCAAAAATAAACATGACCTTGGAGTGATGGGGATCGGGCCTCTGGCTGTAGGTTGTCCACCCCTGTTCTAGGATGATCTGCATAGCCAGAGCAGGACTTTGGATCATAAGCTTAATTGCATTAACCCTATTAATATTAAATATAACTAACATTATTGCTTCCCTTTGATTTAATCATGCTCCTCCTCTCATTATGAACTTTAAATTTAGCTGCAGCTGCAAACAAGCCAGATATTCAGTGGCAGCAAGATTGGGCATAGGCATCTATAGAGCACCAAGGGAGGCAAGCAACATCGTGCAAATCATGACATCATTCTACAAATGATGCAAATGACAATCACATCATTTCCGTCATTACATCATGATGCGCATGGCATTGTTATAGCTTCTATAGGATGGTTATGGCATTAAATTCTCCCCAAGCGCTTGCTAAGGAGTGTCCTATGTCAGGGGTTCTCAACTGGGGGCTCTGTGGCCGCTGGGAGCCCCAGGATATTTGGGGTGAAAAACATGTAATGGGGGGCAGGTTCATGCTACAGAAAAAAGTGTATTATCCTGCAAATCCTGACTTGCTGGGGCCAGAAAATGCACCAGTGACTGTCCCATGTCTGTGTCCAGTAACAGAACCTGGACAGGAGGGCCAAGGAGAAACCCATGGTCAGAACAGGGGCCACAGGTGAAAAAAGGTTGAAAAATACAGTCCTATGTGGCAGCGAGTGGTTCTTCAGTGGCCTAAGGGAGCTGAACCAAGGGAAATTGCTGGAACCAATCAGACCTAGTTCCAAGATGGCGCAAATTAAAAGCCAAACACAGAGGGGTTGGCAGAGATGAACACTCAGCCATATTGGCCATAAGAATAAAATTCATATACAGACGCACGCGTACACACCCACACACACAATACCTTTCATGGACCAGATGAACTTTTACTTCAAAGTCTGCAGTTTCTGAATTTGCTGGCTTAGGAATATTGGCCTGAAGAGAATGCATGAATCCAGTCCTCTCCAGGAGGAGCTGGTCTTGTAAGTCTAAGAGCGGAGCTAGTAGATGAAGTTATGGGAGAAGTAGCAATATCTAAAACAGTGTTTCTCAACCTCAACAATTTTAAGATGCTTGGACATCAACTCCCAGAATTCCCCAGCCAGCCATGCTGGCTGGGGAATTCTGGGAGCTGATGTCCAAGCACCTTAAAGTTGCTGAGGTTGAGAAACACTGATCTAAACAACAACTTGGCCTCACTGAAGAGTTATATTCTATGCAAACCGGTGTATCACCACCTGATGTGAAAACCCTACAAAATGTTGCCTCTTCAGCTCATCTTGTCTCGGTGATATATAATTACTCCGGCTTTGCTCTTGGTTTTCTTGGTTTGATTCCAAGGAAGAGGCTATCCAGGACTGCTGAGGTCTCTCTCCCTAAGTCCTGAGAAAGCTCGCAACGCAATTAGGAGAACGTAAACAGCTATAATTGTGCGCTAAATGCCTTTTGAAAAAGCCAAGGGTTTCTTAGCTCGAACTCCCACTTGCTGAGACTCTAGAACAAACAGAGCATTAGCAAAGACAGGAATGAGGGGGAAGGCAACAGAAGAGCCCTATAGTTGGTTTTCTAAGCAAGGAGTTCTTACAATTTCCCTAAACACACACACATGGAGGGATTCCTGACCTCCCTTTGGCAGATGAACCCCCGTCTTGCGTAAAAACGTATAGAAGCAGATCCTTTCTAAACAAATGCCTTCTACTTTCGATTCACAATTAGGGAGAAAAAGAAATACATATCGACAGGGGGGAGATGCCAGGCAGAAAGGAGTTGATAGACGTTCCTACCCCCATGACGCTGCTCAGGTTGCTTTGGAAAGAGAAAGAGTCACAGGAGAAAGAGGAGCTGGCTGCACAATTGAGGAAAAAATAACTCTTGTCTTCTAGAAACGAGCCCACCATGTAACTCTGCAAATTAGGGGTAGACAGTAGTGAAGCCACGTACGGGATCTCAACCAATGGAGAACCTCGTATGTCTTGTCATAAAGCCCAGATCACCATTTGCCATTGATGTATCACATCAAAGTAAGTCTGTTGAACAAAGGTAAGGAACCTGTAACCCATTGGATGCTCTTGAACTAGTTTCCAGTAGACCTAGCTAATATGGCCAAGTTTGAGGGGTGCTGGGAATTGTAGTTCAGCAGAGTTTGGAGAGTCATGGGTGGTCTACCCCTAATGTGGAACCCAATTCAAAATTGAATCTTACTGAGAACAAAGGGGCTGATTTCCTGATAAGCATTGCAATTTATGCCCTCCACCTTCCCTACTACTTCCAATAAGCCTAACTCAATCCTCAATTGTGCCAGTGATGACATCTCTTCCTGGACCTCTGGACCAAATCGCACATTGGCCCCAATGACCCTTCTCGCTATGGGGCCTGTCTAGGTAAGGAGGAGGACAAGAAGTTCAGCTGTGCATGGAGCTCGTTGGCTGGCTCTCACTCAGCAGCTTCTGTCCATGCCATCTCTGAAGAGCATTTGCCCTGCAAGAGACGTTGCCTTCAGCTGACCCCGATGGCAACGCGAAGGACGAAAACGAGGGCTGTGCACGAAAATGCCTCCACGGCCTTATTGATTGCAAAATGGGAGGGGGGATTATATAAAGGAAGAGTAGGATGCAGGGGGTCTCAAAAAAGTGAAGATGGCGGCCACAACCGTGTGATCGAACCCCACCCTTTTTTTACATCCGTGGCCACACACGTAAAAAAGGGCAGGGCTTCGATCGCACAGTTGTGCCCACCATCTTCACTTTTTTGACCCCACCCTGCTTGTGGATACCTCACGGAGGGTGACAGTTTGGATTAGCCAGTCAATTTCATTCCAAGGGGCACCGGGGAGGGTGAAAATCAACCGGTCCTAAAGAGCAACATCACTTACCCCACTCTTTCCCCATAACAAGTCCATCTTTTTCAACATTTTAAAAATTGGGGACAGCCCTCAATCAATACTGACACAGCAAAATACACACACACACACACACACACACACACACACAACAAAAGTCAGGCCCCCTAGGCCAATCACAGTATATGTCATTGATTCATCTTTTTTTTTTTTCAGAGAAAATGTTACTGTACTTAGGAATGCTCAAAAGCCATGTGACACACGAGTAAGGGAGTGTTTATTTATTGATTTATATTTCAAATTTAGTCACCGCCCATCTCACTCGAAGAGCGGCTCTGGGCGGTTTAGGATAATTTATTTATTTATTTATTTTTACTTATATTTCAAATTTGTCACCGCCCATCTCACGACAGAGAGACTCTGGGTGGTTTACGGTAAAACAGGAACCAATTTGACCATTTAATTTGTATAATAAACTGTCTATGGGGCCTCACATTTGGTACACCGTAAAAATTTATACTGTATGTGTGTATGTGTGTGTGTGTGTTTGTGTGTGTATATATATATCTCCCAACTCACCCCATAATGAAGAGACACGTCATAAAACCTCATTTTCACCACCCAACCTCTCTCACCTAAATGCTGTGCCCTTGTGGTTAGCACATGCTGGAGAACAACCGAAACTTTCACATCTGTTCAAAACACGCCGACTTCCTCTTTCCTCTGGGACAGGTGGCCAGAGCTATGCCTTCCAGAAAGAGCAAGGCTATTTTGGTGCTGTACTCATTTGTTCGTTGTTGGTTTTTTTGAACCCGAAGCCTCAAGCGAGCATCGGTGCGCAACACCCCGCCCTCGTCCTGAAGATCAAAGCCATTTGATCAAACCCCCAAGTTCCTCTGCAATCAGGGAGATGAACACCACAGGTTTGCAGAGTCAGCTGCAAGTCAATTAAATTTCTAAATCTGCAAATGAGAGCGAGAGATGCTACTCAACCACCTTGCGGTCCCACGGCGCTATGAGAACACAATGCTGTCAGGAAGGGTGAGCGGTTGAGTTCCCAGTTTAAATCAAGACTCAAGGCCATTGGTTCACTGTGTAAACTCAGCCACCCCTCCAGGCTTCAACCCAGGGCCAGGAGTACCAGGCTATTTTAGCATGCTCTCACAAGTTACAATGCAAAGGGGTTTGTGATAGGATGTCTCTTTCTCCTCAATCCTCCACGAAACCTGTAGAAATGGGCAACAATTCAAATGTACAATCCAGTCAAGGTGGCTATTAATGGTCCAAGTCGGGTCTCCTACGGAGTTCCACCAACATCTCCCACAACCATGAAAAACTGAACTCTACCTTGTTTAACCGGAAAGCAAACTGCTCTGACAAATTGTGTTGGCCTTATCTCTTACTAGGAGAGAAGTCACAACCGTGTCATCGATGAGCTTAGCTCCTTACCAAGTTGGCAGTTATCAATTCTTCCAACTTCGACCTGATCTACTCACCCTTTGCTTACGCCATGCAGTCACTTTAGCCAGACCATTTACTAAGACAAGCAGCAGATTTTATGGTGCAACATCTGTCCACAGATCACTTTAAAGATTTTATGGGTCACACACCACTAAACTTCTTTGCTGCAAGTGTGCAGGTCTTCGTTAACTCCAGCGAAACCATTCCCTTTGAAGTGACAAGGGCAGAACTCTTTGTCTCTTTGTGTTCCAAAATACCTTCCATCCCCTTTGGGACCAAATAACATTGAAAGCTGTTTTTATTTTTATTTTGAAATCCGTTGCTGATTTCAAGAGTCGCAGTAATTCAGTGGACAACACACAGGTGCTCTGCAAAGTCCAGAAGAGAAATGCCACTTGAAAAGTCTGGTTAGGTCCTCTCTCCCTATACATCCAAAAATAGCTTTCCCAAACCTAACCAATTGCCACATTTCCATTAAAACCATTTTACATAGCGCAGGAGAAGGAGATAACCCCCTTCCTCCTCTCATGTCACTTCATCAATAGTTACACCATCCCATTTGGCAAAGAGATGTGGGAAAAACTCAAGGAAGCTCTTTACACAAGCCACAAATCACTCGTGGAATTGACCGCCAGATATTATGATGTTGGCCACCAGCTTTTGCTGGCCTTCAAAAGCAGTGAGAAAAATGTGCAGAGTGTAGGCCCAACAATGATTTATTTACCATGGCAGTACGAATGGGGACTTCCCCAGACCAGCCAGACTACCTCTGAATTCCACATCCTTCGATCAAACGACAGAGTACGTCTATTTCCATCATGCCCTTTCTATAAACTTCCAAAGGCAGTGTTTTGGTTATACTCAGAGAAAAGATTGAAAACAAAAATTATCCTTTCAAAGATTGAAAAGAAAATATATGTATATATTAATGGAATACCCATCCCTCATCCAAAAACAGCAATCTCTCTGTATTTCTCCAGCTATCCAAAGGCAGTTCCATTGCTTTTAAGCTTTCCTAATTTGAACTTGTGCATGCAACCTATAATAGAATAGCCGGCAACTGTAAATTTCCCTAACAAAATCCACCAAACATTTGTAACTTACCAGGTAAATGAAGGGGGCCGTTTACAAAAGTCTTGGCAAACATCTTCCTTGGTGTTAAGAGTGGAAATGGAAGCATTTGTTCTTCCTGCCTCCTTTCCTGGTCTTAGCTAAGGTGCCAAAACATGAGCTGGAAAAATTGTCCCTACCCTTTTTGGGAGTATCATGATGTTATCTGACAGTATTCTGCATTCTTCCAGATGGGCGGGGGGGGGGGGGATCCCCCTGCTGCTTAGTTGACGCATAGACTCAACTACTGCGGTTTGTAATTCCTTCTCCTTCTCCTTCTCCTTCTCCTTTTCCTTCTCCTTCTCCTTCTCCTTCTCCTTCTCCTCTGCCTTTTTTTAATATATAAAATACTCCAGTCTCCTATTTTCCCCACAATAACAACCGTTTGAGGTGGGTTGGGCTGAGAGAAAGTAACTGGTCCAAAGTCACTCCGCCAGCTTATGGCCGTAGAGTTATACAAACCTTGCAAACACTTTTTAAAACATATTTATTACTAATGCTTCTACGCCATTTCGGCCATATGACTTGGAGTTGTGGCTTAATCCAGTGAACCATGGTTAAGCAAACTAGGGCTGAGTGCAATGTGTGAACCCAAAGCTTGTATGCTGCCTTGAGCTCCATGTTGGAAGCCAACTTTTTATCGGATAAGAAACAAATCTGTATTCTCCTGCAAAGCCAGGGCTAAAACCTGATAATGTTACTTTTGCGCCTTAGAATCAGACCTAGAAAAACAGTAAGATTTCTGTGTCCCTGTAGTTGAACAAGGCCAGTGAAACAATTCACAGGCACACCGGGATTGTATGGCTGGCAAATGCCATCTGTATTCATTTAGTATGGTTAAGCAAAAGACAGGATTTGTCAGGAAGCTTTAAAAAAAAAAAACCCATCAGACTATAATAGATTGTATTACCATGTTTTCACGATGAATAGACTTTATTTCATGCTAGAAAACACTGTGAAATATGGGCAATGAAAGTATTAGCAGAAGGCAGGCCCTGCAGAATGAACTAAGAACAGGGGGGTGCCCTCCCTGGCTTCTTCCATATCAGCAAACAAGAATAAATTAAGAAGGGAAGAACATGGAAACTTTGGAGCTTCACAGCAAATCCAAGTCCAAGCGTAGCAAGTGACATTGTCAGGGATCACAGGCTCAAGAGCAATAACTGTGATGCTGGAGTTTAAGGAGGGGGCACCAGGCAGTCGGGCACTCCATTTCAGATACTCATGATGTTCGTTTTTCCTAACACCCCCTGTGAAGACCATCAAGCCTAGGGTCTACAGCAGAAGCTCATGAGTTTTTCTGGATTGAGCCTGGCATTCAGCCGCTGTGGGGTGTACCAACAGCTGCTTTTCAGAAAGGACTCGCAGAAGCTTTTGGAGGCCTGGAGGACGCACCCAAGGGTGTCAGGGGTCAGATGCCATTTTGAAACTTTAGATTACAACCTTCTGATGTGAAGTTCTCTAGCTGCAGTGCTGCGCTGGGCCATCAGCTGGCCTACCTTCAGCCAATCCAGCACCCTATTTTGCACAGCCAGATGTCTCTAAGAAGCCAATTTTCAGGTAACGTGCCCCTACATTAACACAAGGGCCATATTCTTGCTTTCACTTCACATCTGTCCCTAGTCCACCACAACCCAAGAGGCATTTTCAACCTTAAAAGCATCCCACAGCTTGATATTAGTTTGGTCTTTAATAGAAAGACTACAGAGTTGGACTCATCCACTTGATTAAGAAAGTCAACCCAATTTGATTTGGAAGTTGAAACTGAATCCCTGAATCCGATCGATTCAGCTTTGCTTTCCAAACTGTATGAGGGAGAGGTGTTTCTGCACATATGCAAAACTATTTAACTATATTTGGAGATATCTGATTTCTGATTGGATCTAGAAAGTTAATTCCATTCAGAGGCTCAGTCAAGTCCCCTTTAAATAGAATATTAGCATAGCCATAACAAATATTTAGGGGGGGAAAAATCTTCTCCAAACGCAGGAGATGGGGGACTGGGTCCATGATAAAGGCTTTGTGTTACTAACTTTCCTAACAAGATAAAAAGTGGCAGATGTAAAAGATATCATTCAGCCAACAATCTCTTTTTTTCTATGAATAAACTATTCAAACAGATTTAATCCGTTGCTAAATCAGATTATGAAAGACAGACAAAAATCACAACTTTATTCAGCATGCCATTTTACCCAGTGTGACTACTGCTTTATTTGAATGAAATTAATGTGGAGTTTTGGAGGAGGAAGGGGAAAAAAAAAAAAGGGAGGAGGAAAAGGAGAATTACTTTATGAAATAAATCAAACATTAATAGGCATATTCCCGTTAGAATCCTGTTATACGTAGCTCTTGGTTAAAATCATTGACCGGTATTCTGATAAATGAATCAACAGAGGTAAAGTCGCCTTGGCTGTCAGCCTTTCCTTCTAATCTACATTTAAAATTAATTTTGGTTTCCAAAGCACCTCCTTGGAATATGTTGTTTCCTTCTCCCACGGACTGTCCTTCATTGAAGACCCCCCCAAAATGGGTCAACTTTTACATCAATTCTTAAAACAACCTGGCACATTTTCCCCCAGTAGGATGGGAAAATCTTATGGAATAAACTTCCTTGGAGTTTTTAACAGCTTTTCCTTGCCTGGTGGAAGTGGTCTCTGTTTTTTCTACCTTAATTCTCAGAGTCCTTGAGTATTTCTCTCAAATGTTTCTGTTTTTAACTGGGTTTGGTTGGTGGAGGGGGTTTGGAGAAGTACAGCCAAGCCATTTTCTGTGACACACCCATCTGTCATTCAGAAACCTCCTTAGTTGCCTGCCTGTCCCAATTTGAAAAAGGAGGGGATCAGGGAAGCCCAAGGAAGCTGCAGATGTGGAGAGATGTTCCACCTTTTCCCATCACTCTAGTGCCTCCCTGGCTGCCCACACTTCCTCATCTGAAAAAGACTTGGGGGAGGAGATTCCTCCTGAGATCTTCCCTTGGGACTGTATGGAGGCCAGAGAAGCTATGGATGGCCAGGGAGAAGCTTGTACAATAAACCCCTTTGACTACTTTCTCAAGAATGCCACACTAGATCCAGGAGAATTTCTCCCAAGTCCTCTTTTTCTTTGACATGAAAACTTAAAGCACGTTCTCTTTCATCAAATAGAGTGAGAACTGGTGAGGAAAAAAAATAGTTTTTCTGCATGGCAGGTGGATGTCTCAGGAGAGCATCAAGGGACTTTCTGTTATAATAACTTGAAATCATGCCCTCTTAACCAAACAGTCCAAAACTGATTACTAATTGCACGAGAAAACACTATCAGCAGGGAAAATTAGAAAGATGGCAAGTTCCTCTCTAGTGGATTACAAGTCACAGAATTCCCAACTACAGGTAGTCCTTGCTTAACGACCATTCATTTAGCAACCGTTTGAAGTTGCGACAGCACTGAAAAAAGCTACTCACAGCCGATCCTCGCACTTATGACTGTCGCAAAGCCCCCACAGTCACATGATCACAATCCAGGTGCTTGGCAACCAGCTTGCACTTATGACGGTTACAGCATCCCACGGTCACACTGGTTGCAACCTTCCCAACCAGCTTCCAGCAAGCAAAATCAATGAGGAACTGGGTGATTCACTCAATGACCACCCTGCTTAATGACAAATTTTCCGATCCCTATTGTGGTCGTTAAGCAATGACCCTGTATAGCAGAAACACAGGAACCTCTGCATTTGGAGATGGCAATCAGGATAAGCAGACTCTGTAAGTGTTCCTTTACCCATCTGGTTGAACCTTTTCTAACGTCTTCCAAGGTGATGACCGTTGCTGCAACTTAAGACTGAAATTCTACCGCTAAGCCATGCCCGCTGCTCCTTTGGTATTCCAGTAGGGATACCAAAGGTTTTTTGCTGCACAGAAGAAGCCACAGGTGCTCATTCAGATTTTAATCCTTTTCAGAATCCAAAGCAAATTGTTCCTAGACCAGATATCCACGCTTATTAAGCATACATGCTTAGGGCAGGAGCAGGTCACTTTGTACAGTTCAGACAACTTGGCTACACCTCCCTAAAGCCTGATTACAGACCACACTGGTTGTGGGTTATGGAAATTATAGTTCCACATATGTGGAAAGCACAAGGTCAATTGCCTCTGACTTAGGGGATAAGCTTCATTGGACTTTCTTTAAAGACTGTACTGTGAATTACTCAGCTGATCAACCTTCATAGCATTTCTCAGTTCAAGTTTGCAACTTTATTAAAAATTGGCTGAAGAAGACTTCTAATCCTGGCTGATAAGACATTTGTTTCTTTGCCCTGCTCTCTCTCTCCCCCTTTTTGATGTCATCCTTTTATCTCTAGATATCTCCATTAGTCTGCAAATAATTAGGGTCAGACAGTATGTGGCCAATAGACACCAGAACAATTTAAACAACTCTTGTGATTAGTAAGCACCATTAACCAGTTGTCCTTCAAGAGCAAAAGCTTTCAAGTATTTCTTTTCTCATCTATCCATCCAGGTTTCCTTCTGGTCACTGTAGTAAACTGAAATTGTAGTTATTTTAAATAAACATTTGCTTGAGCTAACCAAAACACATAACATACTGTAATTCTAATACTTACTCCCCACACACCATGAGTCCCTGAAACCAAGGAGGAATCTGTCAACTCCATCAATGACAGGTCCGTTCCTGCCCCAAGAGCAGGACTTCTTAACTGAAGGTCTTTGTGATGGAGGCAAGTGGCTGGACGGAGCAAACCAGGAAGCCCACAGCAGAGGAAACAAGGATCATAGGTCCACAGAAGCAAAAAGAAAGGGAGAACAAAGGCGGGAAGCTTCAACTAACAAACTTGCTGGCCTCTTCTATCAAAGCTGATCGAACCGGCCAGTTTCAACCTCAGGGGAATGATGAGAAATGAGGCAGAAGATATTTAGATTCTATTGTAGCAACATTCCCCAATCTGGAGCTTTCTGGGTACATGGCAACTGCAATTCCCAGCATTCCCCAGCCAACATGGCATTTGCTATTTTGATAGGAACTCTGGGAACTATAGTTTCATTATTTTGAGAAAGCCATGCTGAAAAACACTGTGCTAGGACATCACTACCATCAGGACAGAGGAGGGAGCGTTGGCTTCCAGCAAAATGACTACAAAGAACCACCCAACTATTTTAGGGCACCCAATAAAGAGCATTAGCAACCAGTTGTCAAGGAGCAGCACATTTGTCATCAAATTCATCTTTGTGGATGTGCATGGAGGTTATCTTTTGGATTTACTGTATTGAACCACGGCATTGAAGGGCCTTCAGAACATTCAATGAGTATCTCAAAGCTCAATTCCAACTCCTTCTTGCTGCCCTCTCTCCAAATCTCCATCCCATAAACCTTCAGATTTTTAATCAAGACTTTGAAGATCCTTTGCTGCAATGGTGTTTGCATGCTGGATGCAAAGAAGGAAGTTTGCATTTTTGAGGATCTTCTCTTCCCAGATAATGGAAATAAGATTTTGACAAGGGTACTTGAACTTCACTGCTATGAGGATCTCAGCCCCTGTCCAACACATAGCTGGTACGCTCAAGAAGGAATTAGGCTCTCATATTGAAATTCTGAAATCCCTTATTGTCAGCTACTTTGCAGCAATGAATGATTTCTCACCTAATATATCTGAACCCACCAATTCAGGTTAAGGCTAATGGTGCCCACATTATGAGTCAAAATCATGGTTCATCCAGAACAATGTTTCCCAAACTTGGCAACTTCCAGATGGGTGGACTTCGGCTCCCACAATTCTTAGCAAATGGCCATTAGAACATGGCCAACACTGCAGAGTGTTGGGAGTTGTAGTCCAACAACATCTGGAGGGCTAGACTACCCATGGTAATCTAGTCGTGGGTCTCCCCCTTAGCTCAGATTCAACATGCCGAGACCATGATGCAAACCATGTGAATTTCTACTAGCAGCAAATATTTGCTGCATGACAACACACCTTTTTTTTTTCTTTTTTGCTTTCATATGGTTAATTTCTATGGGGAATTGCATGCCCGTAACTCAGCCGACAGCTCTAAAAAAATCATCCAAAACGAGCCTCCGAAAAGTGTATTCCCTCTCCCTACTTGCAGGCACACCACTTGATAGTTCAATCTTTTGCAAAAGGCCTTTGGGATTACTCTATTTTTAAGAATCGTAACCTTCTCCGATTACTCATTAGCAAAACATTTCAGCTTTTGCTGCACCAACTTTGCCATTTTGACTGATCAGCTGCACTCAAGATCTCCTCTTTACAAAACAGAGAGATTCAATTCTGGTTCAACATTCTTTGTAATCCCAGGAAGAATTTAATATGTTACAGTATAATCTTACCTCCTCCCTCCTCCTCTCCCCCCCCGCCGCCCCAGTCCTCCAACCAAACTGTTTTGTTTTGACAGATCTTAATCCTTTAACCACATACCAAGAGTCTGGTCAGGTGTTTTCTTTTTTCCATCAAAATAAATAATAAATAAATCCAGAGAGGAATGGACTGTGATTCTTCAATAATAATTTTTTTGGGGGGGGAATGGGGTGGGGTGGGGAAAATATCTGTAAGATCAACACATCTCTGAAATAAACACACTCAAACTTTCAGTGGCTTCTGCCTCCCTTGTGTTCATGATGACAACTGCACACCACCCTTTGCTTTCTCCATCAAGAACAAAAAGGGTAGGTTTGGCCACCCACAGCTGACACGTGCCAAATAATAAAATAAAATAAAATAAAAAATAAAATAAAATAAAATAAAATAAAATAAAATAAAATAAAATAAAATAAAATAAAATAAAGCACCTAGTCCAATCTTTCATAGGCACAGGATTATATTGTAATCTGGTCAAGACTTTGGAACTGAGCATCAGCAAGTAGGGGAAAATGGAGATTGGAACATGCCGCTGATGTGCTGTGGCTGGAACAGTTCAACTTCACCGGACAAACACGGTAGATTCCTGGCTCCTGGTTCAGGAAATCTGTTTGGCTCCCAACCCTCCTGGGGGAAGGAGGCTGGCTTTGGTCTTGCCCAGAAGAATGATCTGGTCTGCAGATGGCTTAGTCCCAGCACTATAGGCCACCAGCTACCCCCTTGACCTTTTTATTTATGTACCCATTTAGTGAGTTTAAGCTTCTTATATAAATGGTTATTTTCTCAGTTTGATGTAATTGGTCTACTGTTGATGCCTTATGTAAATCAACTTCTTTTCTTTTTAAATCATGCCTCCAAAGGCTCGCTTTCAAGATAACAACTTGATTCATTTTAACATTACAAAGGTTAGGGTCTGTTGCCTGCCAATTTTTGCTCCTTAATTTACAGCCAGCAGTTGGGAATTCTGGGAGCTGAAGTCCACGACTTCAGCAACAGCTGTTCTCCATTTTCGTGCATCCTCTAGCATCATTAAATCCTCCAGCACTGACCCATTTTTCCTAGAAGGCCTGTCAAATTTCATCAGACTTACTCCGAAGTAAATTTGTCCAGGATTGCACAATAACATACTAGCTGGTTTTCCATACAACAGCACTGGAAGATAAGCCAACAACAATACACTATTGACAAGGAATTGCATTTGGAAGGAAATAATTTGTGTATCCAGCATCCATGGACCCCATTGCTCCAAATCCAGTTCATGCTCAAATGTTATGTTCTAGCATTTCTTTTCCTTTATCCTTCAATTTCATTTTTTTTTTCACCAGATGTTAATGCAAGCCTTGAAAGAGAAGGAAGGGGTGCGAGATATATAATTTGGAGGATAACTGATTTGCCTGTTGGTTGATGCTTAGATTTCGGGACATCTTTAAGTCACACTCGATAATTCCTCACATGGTTGTCACAGGAGGACAAAGGAGAAGCAACATCATGGGTGTGATGGGCCCATCATCCAAACGATGCTAGTGATGTCATTTGCATCATTTCAGTGATGGTGTCATGACCCACATGATGTCACTGTGGCTTCTACTGAATGCTTCCACTGACAGACTTTTCCAAGGAAACTGAGCAGCTGTTGTGAGGGGTGGAAATAAAAAGATGATGCTTATTTGGAAAAGCTTCAGCCTTCGGTGTGAAAGCGTAGAATAGAGTTGAGGAGACCATGGTTCAAATTAGCCATGATTTTCTAGGAGGCCTTGTATCAAACCATCTCAACCCTGCCTACCCCACAGAGTTGTAAGAAGTATAAGTGAGGGGGAAAACAATTTGTGCTGCAGACTCTTTCTGCTCCCTTAAATGACATCGCTTGTGATGTCTGAATTTCCTTGCACCTCCCTCCAGCTCTCCTCATTAAACCCTTGCCAAACTGACCTTTTTTGTGAAGCTGAGCCTTCCCGAAATCCTAATCTCCAATCCCAGTCTACAACATGCCCGAAAGTCTTGTAAGCGTCTTGGAGCAGGGATCAGTCCTACTAATCCCATCAAACTCCATTATACAACTCATGGGTGATCATGCTAAAGCAGAGATTAAATTAACACAGGGCCTTCCTTGATGCCGTCAGGAACCAAATGCAGGTCCTGGTCACTAAAGGATTGTCCCAACTCAGACGGCGGTTTTGAGATTCGGAGAGAGGGCTGTGCGTATCAAGCAGAGCTTTGGGGATGGGGAATTCATCCCACAAATGCATAAACAGATTTGAACATCAAAGTAAACTTCTCTTTATGTTCTTGTTAGGTGCATGTGTTTCTCACCCAATGAATTCAGGCTGGTATTGGCAGAAACCTGGACAAAACAACAACCCTCAGATATCAATGGAGTTTTCTTCTAGAACTGGTAACAAAGGCATCAACCTTGCAAGAGTTGGCTTGCTGTTCCCAGGATCAGTTATATTTAGAAAGGGCTATCTGTGTATTCCACTTTTCAGAACACAACACAACACACACAAACACACCCGCTAAGCAAAACCCAAACTCTAGCTCTCTGCCCCAGGCAGATAACAACCTCCGTTCTACCAAAGTCTACATTCCTGGAAACCAAAAGGCCCTCTTCTCTCTGGGCTTCTACACGTCTGATGGAGGTACCACCAAAACTGAGCCCCTGACAATGCTTCAGTCTGGCTTGTTTGTTTTCAACCCATAAATCTGTGCTGTCATTTTAGGCTGGAGTCTCGGTACTCTAACGACTGGCAAAAGGCAAATTTCCAGAGCTTCTCCTGATGCCAGTCGGGCTGCAAACCTTCCAAATCTCACGCATGCTAAAGCTTTTCATGTTATTTCCCTGAGGATGCAGCCCGACCCTATGCCTACGAAAGAGTTCTTTGGACGTCAGTGGGATCCCTTGCTATGAAGATGGGAAGGCTAAATAGCCGCATTACATGGCAAGAGGTTTAATCATATACATTAAATTATAGGAGAATGTGGTTTGGTCAGGGCATCCAGGGGGAGATATGGATGCTCCATGACCTACGAGGTCTGACTTCCCTCAAGTCAAGTTCAACTCCTGGGGCCTCCATGGACAGGTCCACGTTGCTTGGTTAGCAAGATATGTGAGAGGGTGGCTATGATTTTCTTCTGTGATTTCTTTTTCAGCTTCCCAGTCTAACCAACTATGATTTCCTAGTGGTCTTCCATCAAAGGCTGTTTCTGCCTAACTTTCCCAGATTAGCAAAGGTCAGCCACTTAGCCACGGCACGCACATGGCTGCAAATTCTTGCCTCCAAAACAGGCCACCAGGCTGAACAAGGCTGCCAAGCCAAGCCAAGCCAATGCATTCTGAGGATTTTGCCTCTCACAGCAGCCCAGAAACCCAAGAATTCAGGCAGGTATTCCATGCTGAGAAACAGACGCCACCGGAACGGCAAAATTCCCCAACAGCTCCCCTTACTCCAAAGGATTAGATGCCATGGAGAACGCAAACTCTATCTGGCCAGATAATGTGAGGCACGAAGACCACCTCCATGTCTCAAAGCAAAACCTCCGTGAGAACGACTTCCTTTTTCATGCAACACATCCTTTCAACGCTCACTATCCTGATCGGTTAAAAAATATATCCTCGCCGTCTGCGTCAGACTCAGTAAACCAGGCAACATGCTTTGCTTTTTGGATGACACCTCCATGCTCAGTTGTAACAGCTTCTATTAAATTAATGATGTTACCCACACCATAAATTAGGCAAATTGTATGCAAATACTGTTTGAGTAGCAATGCAGCGGTTATCAGATGTCTGCAAAAATAAATTAGTTTGGCAGGGTAAAGATATTGTGGAGCGGCATATTTAATTGAGTGCTAATTTTATTGTGATTATTACTTTTAAGTAACAACAGCGTGGTTATTAAGCAACATAATGTGATGGGTTTACACAGAACTGATAAAAACTCTTCCTCCGACCCACTGTGCTCGCACGGAGATTATTCTGATACGGAGTAATTTATGGTTTCCAAGTGCTGATACTTAGGTGCTGTGAAAAATAAAATGCAATAAAATAAATAAAACATGACACATTTTGGGGATTTCCCAGCCAGGCAGCTACAGCAGGTTTGGCAAAATGACAGGAATAGCTTCACAGGCAAAGGTGGGTTTTTTTCCCCCTTTTCTTTCTTTTTTCAAATGCGATTATTGTTACTCACATTTCATAACAACTCTACAAATTAAACTGGGTATCTTCAGCAAAACACCTTAGCCAACACCTTCAAGGCATTTGCAAAGCAGACTTGCAAAAAAGAAGAAAAAATCAGCCTCTTTATTATTTAACTTTGTGAACAAGCTGCAGCCTATTTGGAATGGACGCAATCTGGATCCTATTTATAATTATTATTTATTATCACTCTCATTATTATTTTCCCAAGTCTCCAGGAAAACACAAATTACGACACACTTGTTAGCCTGGCAAAGTCCAACATCCAGCAAGCCCAAATACTGGCAAAGACCATTCCAAATATTTGGAGGCATCCCTGTTTTTCTGAGTTAAAACCGGTTTGCGAGATCGGGTTTGCGAGATCGGGGCATCGGCGGAATGCGACCAACCTGAGACGGGAAATATCAGCTATTTGCGGGGCGTGGGGGT
The DNA here is from genome assembly GCF_059951505.1 of Python bivittatus. Taxonomy (NCBI): domain Eukaryota; kingdom Metazoa; phylum Chordata; class Lepidosauria; order Squamata; family Pythonidae; genus Python; species Python bivittatus. The sequence goes on from NW_028277094.1 coordinate 9,360,929, forward strand.
GGCGGGTAGGGAGAGAAAGTTCACCGTTTTTGAAAATCCCCCTTTTTCTCCCCCCCCCCCCAGCCCACACCGTTTTGGACTCTCTGCATTTTCAAGACTTTTTTTTAAAGTTCAAAGAAGGGCGTTTAGGAGCCGGCGAGGCGGCTGGGAAGCGGGGATGGGGTGGAAGGGGAGAAACGAACCCGACCCATCCTGCAGACCGCTCTTGCAACGGGCACCCACTAGGGCGCATTTTAGAAGAAGCCCACCTGCGGGGAATGCAAGGGTCGGGGGGATCGGGTGGGGGCTGTCGGGGACCCGTTCCCCGTCATTCGGGGTACCCAGGCACGCCGAGGCGCAACTTGGGCTCGGGCGCGCACGGGCGGGGGGGGCGATCGGAGGGCACTGGACGGCGACGGGAGGGGGGGAACGTCCCTGGACCTCCCTCTCCTTTCTCCGGGGAACGGCCGCCCGCTTAGCCAGGGGACCACTTGCAAGTTGGAGCATCCTGCGAAAGGCGGCCCCCGGAGCGCGCGGCGCGGCGCGGCGCAGCGCGGCGCGGCTCGGCTCGGCTCGGCTCGGCTCGGCACGGCACGGCCGGGCTGCTGCCGCCTTGGAGTTTCTTTCTCGGCCAAGCAAACATCAAATAAAAGCGAGCGAGGGAGAGGGAGATGGCGGGGGACGGGCTGGGGGGGAGGGGGGAGGATTCAACAAAGGGCTTCTAAAATCTCGCTCCGGAAAGACCAACTCCGGGCAATCGGAGGGGATCGGGGCTGGTTGGCTTTCTTCCCCCCCCCCCCTCCCCGGGGCATCTCCCGATCTTGCTCCCGGCGGCGATGTCACCCGCCACCCACCCGCCCACCCAGCCAGCCATCCTCGGGGGCGTCGCGAATACCTACCACTGCTGGTCCAAATCCCAGTCCCTGAAAAAGTCGAATAGATCCATACCGAGCGACCGCGGAGACAGGCGCCGCCCCCGCTTCTCCTCCGCCGGGCTAGGAGAAGGCACCGGGGCAGGGCGGCGGCGGCGGCGGCGGCGGCGAGGAGGAGGAGGAGGAGGAGGAGGAGGAGGAGGCAGAGGCGGGGGACGAAGGCATCTGGCGGGCGGGCGGGCGAGCTGGGCTGCCGGGCTGCCTCTGCGCCCAGCCGCCGCGCCGCGAGAGGACTGGCCGGCGGTGGGAGGGGAGAGCGAGAAGGCGGTCGCCGCCGCCGCCGCCGCCGCCGCCTGCTCCTTCTGCTCGCGGGAGCCTGGGCTGCCGCCTGCCGCCCGGCTGGCTGGGAGAGGCGCAAGCGACGGCGGCCGCCTCGCCGCTCACCACAAGGGGAGGAGCGAGGGGCAGCCGCGACGAGGCGGCCGCGGCTGGAGCATGGCCCCGGCGCTGGCTTGGCGGCGGCGCGTTCCCACGTATGGCAGACACGCGTCGCCCGCCCGGGCCGTGCGCCTCGCGCCGGGCCCCACCCCGCCCCTCCCTCGGCCGAGGGGCGGCGCCAGGCGGCCCCGCCGCTCTCCAGGGTTCTTCCCGGCTCCGGGCAGGAACAAAGCTGCGTCGTGTGAACCGGTCCGGTCCTCCGCCAAAGCCAGCCGAGCGGAGGGAGGAACTCGCCTCCCGTCCCAGCTGCCTTCCCCAGCCGGCCTTCCTCGGGAAGAAGCGGCCGGGAGAAGAACAGAACCCGCTCCCCTCCCTGCAAGATGGGGGTTCTGGGAGTTGTAGTCCCGCTGCTGGCTGTAGCGTGGGGAGCTCAATTCCCCCCCCCCCCCCACACACATACACACACCCTTTGGAACGTCTGGCTGGCGGGGTAGGAAAACCCCAAACCAGAAACTTTCCTGGGGAGAAAGTCCCGTTGAAGGCCCTGGGGTGGACTTCCGAGGCCATGGGGGCTTCTGGTGCCTGCCTCCCGACAACCGGGTGCGGGAATGCAGCGTTGGGGCGTTCAGCTCGGGTTTATTAAACCAACCATCCTTGCCTGGGTTCACACCGGACACGAATTTACAGAGTCAGTAGTGGTTCCATTCACAGCACCCACGAAGCCCAGGTAACACAAGCTGTGTTGCGGCTGCGCAGACCAGAATTGTCCTCCGAAGCTGGGCAGAGTGGGGAGAGGACCAAAGACCATAACTTGCCAGGGGTCCTGACACTTCTCTGCAGTGACTGCAATACACAACAGCATTCACAGTTACTCTTTCCCCTGGAAACTTTGGTCTCATCTGAATCCAAAACCCAAAGAAACTCAACAGCCCGGTCAGTTACCGGTTCAGAACTGGGAACCGCTAAACCTAAACCCGGATTTCCTGGTTACGTATCAGGTTCTTAAGAAACCAGCATTTCATTCCTCTGGATACTGAGTTCAGAAGGGTCTTGCTTTGCTTTTCTGTTTATGCATTGATTACTGGGTGGTTGAAATGGTTGAATCCACTCCTTTATTTATTTTGCCTTTTAAGACCTGCTTCCCTAGGTTCACATTCAGACATTCGTTCAGGACAAGTTACAATCTGCCAGACCGTGGCTTTTATTTGTCATTTTCTGAGAGATGAGAAGATCTTCTGGAGAGGCCCTCGTGTGGTGGGTTTTGAGATTTACCGCAACTGGGAGGACATGAAACTTTAGATGTATGAAGATCAACTTCTGAAGACTCCGTCCGCGAGATCATTTCCCCCCCTGCTCTGGGATGATGATTTTGGAATGCTTCTGAAAAGCAGAAGTGGAATTGAAACCCCCAAAATAGAGTTGCACAACAGGGTTTACTCAACTCACCCAGGTTTCTGAGTTTGCACAAACTGACCTTTTTGGTACAACACACAAAACACGGGTGATCAGCCAGTTTGGCGTTCAGTTTGTTACAAGAACACAACTCCTGTTAATATAAAGCAGTGTCCTGTATCGCTTTAGTTGATAGAAAGCCAGTAGGGTGTAGCTCAGTGTTGTCCAAACTTGGCCACTTTAAGATGAGTGGACTTCAACTCCCAGAATTCTGGGAGTTGAAGTCCACTCATCTTAAAGTGGCCAAGTTTGGACAACACTGGTGTAGTTGGTTACATTGTTGCACGAGAGCCAAGTTCAAATCCATCCTTGGCCAAAGCGCTCACGGCGTGACAGTGGGACAGCACATCCTCTCAGCCCAACCTACCTCACAGGATTGTTGTTCTGGGGAAAGAATGGAGGCGGCAGTGCTACATACACTGCCTTGAACTTTTGGATAAAAGGCAGTGATATAAATCAAACCAATCAATCAATCAATCAATCAATCAATCAAGATGGGTTTGCTCCATGTTAGAAACGCCGACTTTTCATGCTTACAAAAGGGACCCTCATAATTTCATACCCTTAAGATGGGGGAAAACACCCCAGCTTCAACCTTGACTTCTCCACGAGCTGATGACTGAGCCGCTCCTTCCCCAATTTCACGTCTAATGTATTTATTTTTCGCTCACTCCTGTGTAAACATCAGTCAAACAAGAAAGTAAATCTCCTTATGGAATGCCTAGCACATGATTTAATCCATGGTTCAGTAATGTAAATGTTAAGATAAGCCCAATGTTAAACACAAGTTAACTCTGTGCAACTTGCTGAAAAAGGGTGCCGCGTAAGGCCGAGGGGAAAGTCTACTGTGGTTTTGGGGAAAACATGCTCAGCTGTGCATGCCACGAAGGTGCGACCCATTGGCTCCGGGTGAGATTCTCACTTGGAAGCCAACAGGCTCCCTGAGTTACAGATGGCATATCCAAGAGCGACTCTCTGTCTCTCTTTCTTACTCCAACGTGCACACACCAACTCTTCTCGCCTAGCATCGCGGTCTCCGTGCAGCTTGCCAACTCTCCTCTCATTTCCTCTAGCCGCCTTTCTATTTCCTCCCAAAGTGGAATGCTCTTGATATTAATGCTTTCTTCTTCAGTATTCCCTTGGCTCTTCAAGGAAATTGAGAGGGAAGCAGTCACGGAGAGAGAAGGGAATACAAAAACAAGGGAGGCAAGATGGTGAGTATCACCCCCAATATCATTATGCGTAAAAGATTTGCCGGTCTCTGGGCACTGCTTTTCTTAATCATTCATGTTCCTTCTGTGCAGAAATTCTAGATATTTTGTTTGGGGTTGGCCTTTTGTGAAAACTGTCAATAAGTACGCCAAAGAGAAGACATCTTGTAGACCTACTTTTACCAGGACCAGAAAATCTGGTGCTTCCCAGATCTTTCAGAGTTCAGAAGTCCCACAGTTCTGATGTCCCTATTCTGTCTCTTTATAATCCCCATTTAGCAGCACATTTTGGAGGGCCTTGGAGGTTTCACCCAACCTTTTAGGGAGCACCATTTGGGAACCCTTTTAGTCTTCAGTGACTAGAACCAGTTCTTCAAGGCTTCAGGCCCTTTGAGATATCAAGAATGGAGCTTTGTCCTTGTGGTTCCAAAATCAAGTCCTGACAATTCAGTTCAGGCATTTTGGTAGCAAGGGTGGTCCTAGATCTCAGCCATCACCTCCTTCCCTTTGTTTCTTGACCAGCAGCCAATCCTGTGCATGCTTAGCCTGAAGTAAATCTCTCCATGCTTGATATGCCTTATTCCTATGTTTTATACCCACAGTCCTAAATATCTGCCAGCTTAGTACTGTGGAAAGATGACAATGACTGTCAACGCTTTTGGCTTTGCTCTGTCTAGATCAGTGTTTCTCAACCTTGATGAGTTTAAGCTGCATGGACTTCAACTCCCAGAATTCAAGTGGCTCAAGTGGGGAACATGGGTGTTTTAAACCTTGCAGGGCTCAAGGCAGCCACCTCAGGAGACCCTGGCCTCACCCGCTTTGCAAGGGCACCCCCGAAGAAGTTCTTTCCTAACTTTCTTGCATCTTTTCACATCCGTTGCTGCTGGTTTTGCTTGGGACCATAAAAGTCCTTGCACCGGGTCCTTCATAACCCTAAAAGATAACTGGGCAGTCTCAGGTGACTTCCCTGAGTTCAAGATCTTATTTTATACATTGAAGATCTGCACCCATGTGAGCTCAAAGGCATTTTGCAGGGATTATTTCTCAACTGCTCTATGGCCATCTCTAGTGAGAATTATAATGGTATTCACTAACGCTTTCCTCCCCATTTCTATTGTTTGTCTTTGTGAAGGAACCTGCACAGATATTGAATGTGTAATGTGTTTTAAAGGGGGGGGAGGAGGAGGAGGAGGAGGAGGAGGAGGAAAGTCTGCCATTTCAGGTCTTCAAATGTTATGCTAAATTGATCCCAGGATTTTCCATTCCAAGCAATTCAGAGATTCACTCCTACAGTGGTCTGTATTCTGTTAGTGGCCCAAGGCCACCACTCTAAGACAACATTATAAAACAAGGAGTCTGACCAACAGTCCACTTTTTACCAGTCCTGACATGTACAGTAAATCAAAACACTCCTTATTCAGATTAGTCCTTTGTTTGACAGATAGCTCAGAGGAGCTGTCCAGCATAAACCACAGATAGAGAAATGTTGCTTCAGTTGCTTCTTCTCTCCAGTTAAGCACCCTTATAGGCCCTTTTTGCTCCATTCCCACTAGGTCTGTGATCCAAAGCATATTTCCTCCTCATGAGTAGAGCCCAAGACTATCTAATACACATTCAGCTGGACATTAGATTCGCTCAATGAGCTTAACCGGTGAAGGATCTAGCATAGCATGTTTAGTTGGCATTAACCATGGTTAGTACTAACCTTGGGGTTTTCAAGGACTTGACTTTTCTTGGTGCTTCCACCTCAGACATATTTTGTATCCTTCAGAATGGAAGATGTAGCTATTGTTGGTTGGCGATCATGGATTTTATCCAAGTGGAGAAGGCCATGCCATCAGCGGAAGAGCCGCTAAGAGGGCATCAATTCCTAAGATGGCTCAGAATTTCATGATAAATTGTGTTCAGAATAACCCAGTGCTGAAGTCATTGTTTAGATGGTCTATGAGATCTTTAAAAACATGGCTGAGAAACCAGGCAAATTCATGCACGTGCACACAGACACACATACTGTCCTTGTGGTGGCTCCTTGTCTTGATAGAGAGGAACTTTTGGGGTGTGTTTTATTTCACAGAGGGAGAGGATCCAGAAAAAATAACTCAGAAAGAGCATTATCTTTCCTTCCTGGCAACTGGTTTCAATGACCCCGTCTTGCTTTTCTGGGAAATCTGCCAGAGACCTTTGAAAGGATTGAAAGTGCCGATGGCTGTTTCAAGAGAAATTGCTGCACGCATTTAACCAGAGGCCTGTTAAAGGAATCAGACCAAGAAGGCACATGGGGGACTTTCTTCTGGCCAAAACCAGACTGAGGTGGGAGGACAGAGCCGGCAGGAGCAAGCAATTTGGAGCGGCAGCAGACGTGAAGATGGGAGAAGAAGGAAGCTGCAACGGCCAGTGTGTGGAGCAATTAAAAGAAGCTTACCCCGCTTGGAAGGCTTGATCCGCTGGAAGTAGCACATCTCACCATTCATGGACCCTTGGCCAACAGAGCTGGGAAATGAGTCCACGTGGAATGCTTGCTTGCAAAAGTGGCAGAGGAAAAGACTGTTGGGGAAATCTGAGTTCTCTAGATTTAAGTTACCTATCTGGATGTGGTCTCCAGAACCCTGCTGGAAATGGCCACTGAGTTAGCGGAATTAACACAGCTTGCTAAGCATTGTTTGCTATTTGTGGCATAGAGCAGGGTTCCTCAACCTTGGCGACTTGAAGATGTGTGGACTTCAACTCCCAGAATTCCCCAGCCAGCCATGCTTGGCTGGCTGGGGAATTCTGGGAGGTGAAGTCCACACATCTTCAAGTCGCCAAGGTTGAGGAACCCTGGCATAGAGCATTGGGTCAACCCAACCCTTATGGTTAGTTGAGAAGTCAGAATGCTGTGCAAATCCAAACAAATGTCTAATTCAGTAACCCGGTTAAACAAGTACGAATGCAAACAACTGGAAGGTTTAATGTTACAGAAGAATGGGATGAGGAAATACACAGAAAGCAATATTAGGACAATTTCATTCATTTCATCAACATTTGTTTTTGGTTATGGGCTGTTAGGAGTATGGCCCTTGAAATGAGGCTCAAAATTGCAGCTTCCATTCCTAGAGACAGGGCAAGCTAAAACTGGCATAAATGAATTTGTTTCAGGCAACCAGATTGGGAGAGGAAAGAGACTGAATATTTTATTTCCTTCCAATTAATAATAATAATAATTTATTAATGTACATACCACCCAACTCCAGTCTTTTCCAGACGACATCTCGAGCATCTCAGTTCCAACCTCCAGCCTTTATACAGGTGCATTTTTGTGGATCAGGTTTCTGATATTGGGTGATGATGAGCAAGTTATGACTCTGTTATCTATTTCCCAATCCATTTCTGGACCCTCACCCAGTTGAAATTTAACATTTGGAGCTTTCCATAGCTTGAGGCCAGAATTCTGGAAGAATCACCTGAAATTACCCCTTGGAAATGCTTGCCCAAGTGATTTCTCCAAGATGACTTATGGATATCAGGAAGAGAAGACCTTTTGTCAGTGGAAATACTCCAGTTGGAGAATGTTCTTTCCAAGAGAGCTGATGGCCTATTTGATAATTTTCTAGTACCAGAAAAGATCCTTTCATTCCCTTCAAACTTTCTCTCTAGTTGATTTGAATCTTACTTTTTACATATTTGCTATTTTGAGCTCATTTTAATACCTTTATTCATTTATGAAGTTTAATATTTTATTGTGTAAACCATCCTGATAATATATTGGAAGAGCAGGATATGTAGTTAAAACAATGCATCACATATGTCGACACAACTTGGATTTTTCATTTCTTCCTCGTGTGTTGGGAGCTTAAGGGTTTTTTTTGTTCCTCCTAGAATGGGGGAGGGTCAAGTAGCTGAATGTTGACTACAACAGTGTCTTATGATCATGATTATGATCATCATGATCATCATCTCCAGAACCATAGTTTTCCCTCACATACAAATAATAGTCAAAAAGTGGTGGTGGTGGTGGTGGTGGAGGTGAAGAAATGTATCATCTTCTACAAAACAGGGAAGCAATTATGTCTTTGTTGTAGTATCTGTCCATAATGACCTCAGTGTTAATCTTAGAGGAATGGGGGGGGGGAGATGACAGAGCAACCCAATGAATCTTGGCATGGGCAGGATCTCGTTAGTCATTACTCAGCAACAATATAAATGCCAGGGTAAAAATATTGATCTTACTAAAATATTGATTTTAATAAGAAGGGGCATCTCATTCATCAAGGAAAATTTGGCCTCCATAAAATGATGAATGCTTCAATCATTAGCCCAGTAATTTTCACTGGAGTTTCCACTAAGAAAGAAAACTCTTCTGTTTAGGGCAGGGGAAGGTGACTGCTCATGTTTTGCCAGAATAGGGAAGTGCCGAAAAGAAGAGGACTGAAGCAGGTGCAGATTTGCATAATCTTTGCACAGGCTTATTTTTATCGAGAACTGCAAGTTCAGAAGTCATGACTACTGAAGTCATAAATGTAACTTAAATAGTAGTGTAATCTAATTTATCCGAACTTAGAAGGCCCAGGGGACTTCTATGCTGTAGTGTGAAGTGTAGCTAACTTTGTAGCGTCTACTTTCCCTTCTTAAGGTTCTTTACTGATATTGGGCTGGACAGTCCTTTGCCAGAATCTAAGAACCAAGGCCAACCCTAGTCTAGCATTTTGCTTCTCCTGAGGGCCAACAGAAGGTCTCTGGGGTGCTCAGAAGCAGGAGGTGGAAGCAGTTCCTTCAAATAGTCTCTACCCTTGGACTATTCCCTGACAACCCTTTGGTAGAGGACCGTCCATGGATACATGGATGCCATCGGATGAGGAGGAGAATTTATCAGGAATGGCTATCAATAGACCCTGCAAGGAAGTACTTGGAACGTTTCTCCTAAAGCTTAAGCATGGGGACAATAACTTGGTAAGCCAATTGGGAAGAGTCAGTCACAATTGAGGGTTAAGCTAGAGATGAACTAGCCAGATCTCTTGGGCTAAATACAGCCATCAATACCCCCAGTTTTTTTGCATTGTCAGTTTGATTAATTTCAGAAACAAAACAGCAAGAAAAGCAGACATATATCCTACTGTGTTTTGTGTGTGTATGTGTGTGGGGTGTTTAAAAAAAAAGATGTGTCATCTTTTGACTTTGCTTAGCTCACGAAAATATCCACACGCACACATACACACCTCTGAACCTCATAAAATCCCAAGTCTACCCATTTTGATGATTTCAATCCATCACATCCCCTCCCGGTGTGATCCTCAACTGTTCACAAACTTCATTTCAAAAAGGAAGGGAGGGGTTCCCAGCTGTAGTGTGGAAGTGATGTTGCAGTTAGATGAAGCCCACTTCCACACACAACACCCTTTCCAGTTTCTCCAATCTGAAGCTGATCTGATTTCCTTCACTTCTGCCTCCCTGAGAATGCTGAGAGAAGAATGAGTCAATCAGGGCCCTCTTTCCGGCCAACCAGGAGGAGCTGGTCAAATCATGGCTGAATAGGTTGTGTGAACCTAAGCACACACTCTTTCATCCTTATTTATCTGAGATGGAGGTTTATGGGACCAAATTCCAGAGGGAAGAGAATGAACCTTTAGTCTCATAAGAGGAAAGATGGTTTGTCATGTATTAACTATGAAGAACTTACAGGGTCATAGAGGTAGGTAGCAGTCCTTGAAATTTACCAAATATGCCCACATTTGAAAAATCCTGGGGAGAAAAGCTGGAGCTTTCCCCCTTGTTGCAAATGCTTACCTTCTAAATTTATTAGCAATTAATAGAGCTGTTATGTCCTCATTCTGCATTTTTATAGTGGCATCAAAATATTATACAGTGGAACTGCAATTAAACTCACTCAGTTGCCTTAGCATAATTTTCCCTTGCATTAATTCTTAGCAAACCCGAGTTATGGGTATAATATTCCTCTTGGTACTGCTTTTCATAAAGGAAACGATGCCTCAAAATAGTAATAAAGATTTTTTGTGGTTGTTGCGGCTGTTAAGCTAAGAAAGTGCCACGCTTTTATTTATTTAGTTTTTTTAAAAAAAAAAAAGCACAGGAAGCTGCAGGTTTTAATTTTGGCTGGGAAGGGAACAGGGAAGGTGCTGTTTGTCCCTTTAAGTCATTGTTTGCATGTTCTCATGCCCCCTTGCTTAATCTCTCTAAACAGATAATTTAATGGCTTTGAGGAAGGCACCCAAGTGCAGGGAAATTTTAGTGTACTCCAGGGATGAATTCAAGATTGATTGGAATCTTACTCTATGTGTATTACAAAGCTTGGTTTTACATGCACCTAAATCTACAGTGATGTCCGTATAAATACAGGCAAAACCTTCTCTCTGCAGGGCCTTTAGGCTGATCTATCCATGCAGCAGAAAGAATCAGCAGAAACCCATAGTCAGTGTCCTGTTTTCATCATCAATCATCTCTCCAACAGGAGGTAGCTTCTCCAGCACTGGTTAAATTCCAGCAGAAGACATGAGGAGGAAACTCTTCCCTTGAGGCTGTTGAATTTGTGAAGTGTGGGCAGCCAGTGGGACTTCAGAGAGAGGGGAAGCTGGGTTATGGTGCAGCAAAGCTACAACTCAAGCAGGAGTGTCTTCCAGAAAAAAAGTCAGTGCAAAAAACTCTGCCCTAGAGAAGTTGGAAAGACGTTCTCAAGCATCCTGGGAATGAGATAAAAAGACAGAAGCCTCTTTTGGGCTGGGGAAAAGAACTTGTGGAAAAGAAAAGGCATGTGGTACTCCAGCATCCATGTGAGCAGAGGTTTGCTGGTGTAACTGGAAGCCAAAGGGACAACCTTTTGCTGTTATATCAAGTCACCTTTCCAGTTGGGTTGATCAAGTCAGTTCTGGAGGAAAAGGTCAAGAGCCGTACTCAACCTACAAGCATGTAGGGACATTTAAGAAGAGGAGAAGTGGAGAAGAAGAACATCTGAGAAAAGATAGTATTGGCTTGTAGACCTAAAAAGGACACCTGCAGGGCCCAAGAATAAAAGGCACAATGAACATGATTTTTATGTCCGGGGCGTTGAGAGATTTAAAAAGGAGAGAAATTGATGCAGGTGAGTATATGTGTGCATATTGACTTCAGTTATGAAACCTGGGTTGCCTTAGATGAAGATTTTACAAGATGAGAAGTGCACAGGTACTTTTTCCTCTCTTCTTTCTGAGCAGGACGGAGTCTGATGCTTATTCAGCTGAATCCCAGACAGTTTCAGTGGGGTTCGAAATGCTTATCTATGACTAGATCAGGCCCCAATTTAGCACATGCTTAATGGAGGGTTCCCTGCTTCACTCAACTTGATTTAAGTCTATTAAGGGGTTTTCTCCCTCCTTCTGAAAGCATTAGCTATAATTTAATATTGTTGTTTTCCCCTCTTCTTTAAATGAAAAATGGCAAGAAAAGTGTAAATGCAACTCTAGTGAAATAATAACCCTAAATCAAGAAATTGCACACACTGTTGTGATAAGAAATTAGAATGTTAAAACACACGATGTGAAACATCTCAAGTGCAGCACCTCAGAGAGTTAATTAAGACTTAAGTTAATTGGCAACGATCTTATCATTGGATGGAAAATACAACTGATGATCTTGTTTGCACTTAAACAGAATAACCGAGGTCATTATAAGACTTCTTGGTGCATTATTGACTGAGTTATAATTTCTTAATTAATTTTGATTGACTTTCAAAGCATCTAGCTGTTTGACTTTTAATTCTCTGCCTTCTTATCACCTGGGAGGCATGGGAGGGGAAAGACTCAAAAGCCGTTCACCTTACAAAGCTGTGTTCACAGTGTCCACTGACAATTTCTTGGCCTTATTAATTCCATTGCCTTTGTTAATCAAGTCCAATTGCTTCTGCAGTAAAACCTACCGCTGCATTCATAATCAAGCTCCCTTCTTGGCTTCAACAGATGTATGCAATGCTGTCAACAGCAGCTACAATAACATGACTGTCGCTTGGTTGTATATTGTGCTAAGCAATCATATGGAAGGTCCAATTTTGGCTCATCTGGGTTGGCAAACCCAGTCAACTGTGTTTTATTCCATAAGCTATGCCTAAACAAACTGTGGCTTATTGCCAGGTTCTCTTCAAGGAAGAAACCGCATCTGAGCTTCTATCCAATCAATCTTAACCTGCCTAAACAGTCACATCCACCTAGCTGCAGAGCAAGAGAAAGATGGGAGAAAAAAGAATCAGAAAGCTTCCTTGATTTCTTACAGTGATCACCTAGATGGAGGCCATTCCAATGTATCTGAACTGTTGCCATTATTTACTGTTTATTAGGTTAATATCTCAGTTTTCATCCAAGAATTCAAACAAGTGGTTATAGCACTGCTATCTCCAGTTTCCCTTGCAACAATTCTGTAGAATAGATTGGGCTGAGAGTGAGTGACTGACTGAAAGTCACCCAGTGAGTTTCCATGAGTGAAGGTAGACTTGAATCAGAGTCTTCCCAGTCCCAGTTCAAATACCTTAACAGCAGCAGCAGTAGCAGCAGCATCGTCATCACCACCACCACCACCACCACCACCACCATTTAAACTATGTTGGCTCCCCATGACTGTAGCTATCATCAAAACTGAAATCTTGGCTCATTGTTTTTCCTCCTCCCTCCCCATCTCTTCTTTCTCTGATCCGCAAACTCTTCGATTAGAATATTAGGTGATTTAGTGCTCATATTGATCTTCAGAACAATATAAGCAGTTGTCTGGAAGGGTTATTGGTACACACACTGATTTCAACATTCAATTTCATAAAACTCTTAATCATCCATGCTGGAGTAATGGGATTTGTAGTCCAACTCATCTGGAGGACATTGGATTGGTTAAGAGCTTTACATGGTGCAGGAAGATGAATGGCTAGATATTTTTCTGTGGTTTTAACCAAAAAAGCAACCTAAGAGGCATCACATATCTTCAGTGTGACATAATTTTACAAGGATTTCTTTTAAGTTGGTGGTGTTGGGGATTCCTCTTTTTATTATATCAATGGGCAGTCTCTCAGCAGTGGAAACATTTGCATATTACTCGGCTTCCCTTACCAGAGGACATTATTTCAAGCAATATAAGATAAACCATACCAGTGCCTCCAACATACAGTCGTATAGTTTCATGATGGATAATATAACAGAGTACCACACAGAGCCACATAAAACAGCATTTAGTTTGCTGTTAAATCAGCCTCAAGGACAAGCAACAGCAGACTCCCGTTTCTAGTTTCGTTTCATTTCACATTCACTGAGCAAGTGGTCAGAAGATGCAACTGTGGCAGTTCCCAATGCGTTCATCTGGATCGTCTCCAGAGCTTATGAATTGAGATGGTGGCTATTTAATAGACCTGATGCATTGGCTCAAACTACAATCAGATCTGATGTAGTGCTGAAACGAACAAACTGGGGAAATTCCTCGTCAGTGGGTTGATACCCAGGGAATTTTCTGGGGCCTCTATTTGTTTGTTTATTGCTTATTGATCAGTCAAATGACCATATCAAATCATTGAGGGCCTCTGGGAAGGATACGTTTCACTCCCCAGGGATGATCTACCCTATCAGACCAACACTCACCATAGCTGTCTGAAGGTAAGAGGATTTATCTCCCCACCTAATTACAGTGACCACCAGGAAGCACCATATTACTGGTACTATCCTTACTGGGAATCTTTAGACGTGGGTAACCATATATGGGTTCAAATCGTCTACTGGAATTCAACTCATGGACCTTCTCATTTTAGAAGACTATCAACAGATAGATTCATTTTAGGAGCTCTCCAGGTCCTGGAGCTCAGCAGCTTCAGGAAGGAATATCTTAGAAGTGCTATCAGAATGGTATATCTCATTCTTGAGGATCCCACGAAGATCTTGTGAGATGGTTTTATTGTGCTTAGATGGTTGTTACTCTCCTGCAATCTTGCTTTTTATTTATTTTTATTTTATTTTTAAGTGTTTTAATGGTTGTGGCTTTGTTTTAATTGTTGGTTGTATGCCACCCAGAGGCCAGTGAGATGGGCGGCCATATAAATTTGCTAAATAAATAAATACAGTCCATCTTTCCTTAAGCACTCTGCTCTGAGAGCTTAAGGGATGATGGACTATATATACCACTCTGATAGCTCTCTCCGCTCTAGTGATCTGAAGTGATCTTCCATAGCTCCAGCCGAGTCATGTTCGCCATGGAATTTCCAATGCATAAATAAAAATAAAAACAATTGCATCCTGCCCTTTTGGCCCTATAAAGGAAGTTGTTTGTTCACAGCAAAATCACAGATAAAGGAAAACCAAGCACAAATCATTTCCAGTACGATGAGACCATGAAATGGAAAAGAGATGTAACAGAGAGCTTTGCAGAATGACCAACAGTACAGAGGCTGATTTGGAAATGTCTGAATCCACCAGTGTCCTTGGGAAGGGTGGTCTTGTGGACAATGAAAATCAATGATGGGGAAACTATCCAGGTCTAAAATATCATGGCCACAGAGATCTAAAGATCTGAGCTGGCTTTTTGAATTAGTCTCAAAAACTAGAAATGGAAGAAATGATAGAGACAGAGACTTTTTTGCTAGTAATCACTAAAACCCAAACTGGCCCATCTTGTGACTTCCCCCCCCCTTTTTTTTGTTCTGTATTTGAGCGCTTGAAATAAAATTCAAATGAGATTGAGCACTCGTAATTAGGTTTTAATTCATGCTATTGTGGAGTATGTTTTAAAATCTCTATTTAGTTCTACATTTATAACACCATAAGCTGTCTCTAGCCCCAAAGGAAGAAAGGGAGGGGATATTAATTCAGTGTTTATAAAGTGGAAATTAGTTTAATGAGTTTGATTCAGAAGCTGAAAGATGAGTTTCACATTTATCTGTAATAGTTCTCTGAGCAGAGAGCTTAGCTGTCTTGTGATGTTTCAAAGGATGGAGATTAGGAAGTTAAGAACACAGAAGATCCTTGAGGCTGGATCAGGCCAGGAGTCCACCTAATCCAGCATTCTGGATTACACTATGATTAAACAGATCCATTCAGGAAGAGGACAAGCTTGGAGAAGAGAATCACAACTTGCTTCAATTCTCACTTCCTGGTAGCTTCTATGCCACCATCACCATCATCAACCTGATCCCTGAGGAATTTGTCTTGTTGAGATTTCTGAAATCAGTAAGTTGTGACCCTGTGCCAGCTGGGTCCCATCTGTTTCAAACATATGGCCAGCGTCTACATGGAAGACTGCCCATGAACTCCTACATCTCTATGTTTCTTCAAGGAAAAGTGCAATATCAATCAATAAATAGAACAGGAAAATATAAAATACATAAAATACGCCACTCCAGGATAGAAAGATTTCACAAAGTCAAACTGAGTTCAAAATGATGGAAGTGCATAGGAAAAGGACGTTTTAGCCTGACACTAAAACTATATTGAACTAGAGTCAGGAGTGCCTTCTTGAGCAAGTCATTCCGAAACAGTCCATGTAACCACTTGCCTCACTTCACTGGGGGAAGGGCCTTTCAAGATGACTGAACAGCTTGATAGAAACATATCATGAGAAATATCCTTGAGGTAGTCATCAACATCTTAGGCTGATTTAGTTTTCTTGAGCAGCAAATAACCAGAGATGGGTTTGTGAGCCCTAAGAAAAGCACTTGAAGAATCTGGGCACACGTAGCCTGAAGTAAAGACGGTTGAGGAGAAATAGGATAGCAGTCTTCAAATGTCTGAAGAATTGTCGCACAGATGGTGGAGTGGACCACCTGGCTTACCTGCAAGGAATTAAGCTAAGCATGACATCAGAAGGAACTCCCTAAATGTAGAAGCTCTAAGCCAGTGGAACAAATGCTAGGTAGTCAACTGTCAGAGATGCTCTGGTTGACCCTGTGTGGAGCAGGGGGTTGGACTCCATTACTTGTACTGTAAAGTCCTTTCCAACTCTATGATTTTACAATAGCAGAGCATTATCAAAATGATGGTTTGAAAGGCACTCTTTTCTGGAACTTCGATTATCAGACCCAATGAATCCTGCTCCTGGTGGTGAAACAGCTTCTGTTTCTGCTCATTTTCCTATAGGATCTAATTGTTGACTCAACTTTTCCAGAGCTCCTTAAGTGGTTTCACAACTGCTCATTCTGCTTGGACACTGTTGCTACGCTTGGGAACTCAGGCCCCTGTGGGTTGAAAGCTCTGCGTTTGCTTTTATTGAAGGCTTGAGTGGAATGCATCCTGTGGTCATAAATACAACGGGAGGCTTGTTGGTGTGTTTTCATGCTCCATCTTCTCAAGTGGACTTATGGGCCGGATTCCCATAATAACCAGATTAATTTAGCTGAAGACATTCTCCCAGAGGAAAAACCCTCATTGCCACATGGTTGCTGTTGTGTTTTAGAAGCTCACTGTCATGCACATAAGCAAAAATAGTATTTATTGGATAGACAATTCTTGAAAGCTAAAAAATACAAAGGCTTTAACCTGGAGATCTTAGGAGAGCAATAGTTGGGTGGTAGGGCACACAGCTTCAGTTCAGGTCACAGAGTCAATTTCTGTCTGAAATGATGGAGAAAAACATCTGCCTGAAACCCAGGAGAGTTTCTCCCAGCCTCTGTTGACAATGCTGAGTTACACGGACCCTGTGATCTGAGGCCAATGTTTTTCTCCTCTACTGAAGCTTGAGGTTCTCAAAGGAAATGGTCTCTTTTGGGAGAACCAAGTCAAGTTTTCCCTAAGCACAGGTCGCGGAAATTAGGACCATGATCTCTGCCATTTACACTTATGGACAGATGCTGTTTCAGCTGATTGAGTTTAATTAAAGGCTTGTGTAGATTGACAAAACCTGTTCTGCAGTTGGCCTGAATTCCCTGAAGGAATATTGTTGCATATCTTAAAAGGTCTTTCCCTAATTCTGCATCAGTTGGCTTCTGCTGGATCACAGATGGAGATGTTGCTGAGATCTTCTGAGGACAATGGTGGTATTACATTTCCTGGTATAGACAGCATAGGAGCTTTAAATCGCTTGTACTTAACTGAGTGACGGCATTAGATCAGAGTTCCTCAACCTCAGCAACTTTAAGATGGGTGGACTTCAACTCCCAGAATTCCCCAGCCAGCCATGCTGGCTGGGGAATTCTGGGAGTTGAAGTCCACCCATCTTAAAGTTGCTGAGGTTGAGGAACCCTGCATTAGATAACCTACAAGATGTCATTCATTCCTATGATCACTTCCACCTGAAAGTAAGAGCCAATAAACTAACATATGGAGGAGAAAAATAGAACGGGAGTCATCATACCATTATTTCCTTCACTAGTTATTGACAAGCAGGTGCAAATTGGCAACTTTCATGCATTTGTCATAACATCCAGATTTGGCTCCAAGCTCTTATTTTTCAAGATTTGTTTTAGATTGCCAATGTAGTATTTTCCCATGCTCCTCATTTATATTAGTGATTACAGGAAGCAATCTGTTCCAGCACCCAATTATAACAGGAACCTTAGAAAGCTACCGTTCACAAATCTATCGATGTGTGTGATTTCCATGTGATACATGCAAATTGACAGTTGCTTGGTCTGAAATTACTACATACAGTAGTATTAACCTTGGAGGAGTAATGGTGCTATGTTTCATTCTTGATGAAGCAGCATGCTAACAGCATCTCTAACTTTCCATGTTCCTTGTAGAAAAATGCTCCAATCCAGAATCATAGAGTTATTCTCAGCTGTTGATATGGCTGAGCAATCCATTTAAAAGCAAGCACAGTTTAGTACTCATTGGGCCACCCATCTGAATTCGATGTCTAGGAATCTCAATTTTTGCCCAGGTTTAATTCCTCTGAGGAGCAAAAAATTGTAGCAGCAATGGAGAAGTTCCAGCTACCCTAGAAAATTTTTGAAATACTGGTGTTCTTGAAACTATGTCTCCATATATTTTTGGTATGAATTACCATTTTTCACTCTGATTCTGCATTACCAGAGCATTTATTTCTTCTGGCCTGTTAATTCACTCTGCAATGCTATTGCAGTAGGCAAGTGTTTTGCCCACCCTGGAGGTTATGCTAGAAAAACAGAACTGTCCTACCAACCCCCTCTTCCCCGTCATCTACAGTCCACAATTAGCCTTGGCAGCTTGTGAAATGGATTGCCATGGACAACTTGTGACAAAGAAATACTGTGAAAGTGGATTAACAGGTAAGTGTGATAGAAACAAGACTCTCGGAGTTGCTTTTCAATAATCTTGGGAACAAATTGAAAACCAAAAGGAAGACAGATCTGATTCCCTACAATGAAATGAGGGATTTCTTCCCTCCACCATGTCCCCCAAAATAGCTTCTGCCTTTAGTAGGTAGGTGGAGATCATCCAACTTCTAACTGGAAAGAAAATGTAGTAGGGTTTTTTTTTGAATCTATGAAACATGCTGAGATATTTTACAGCAGTTATCCAAGAGATCCTATGACTATCCCACTCATTCTCTTCTGACAGAGACAAACCTGGTCTAAGAATCTCAAGAATAATCCAAGTTATTTGAGGCTTACAAGACATACATTGATTTTATTCAAGAACAACTACTTTGTATGCAGAAGCTCTGGGTTCTTTCTATTCCCAGTTTATAAGGATGAAGCAGTCATAGTGTCTAGGTGGAATGGGCCTGGATGAAGGTGGGAAGAAATGGCTAGTCTGCATGGTCAATCTGAAAAAAATAGAGTCTCCTTCAAATCAAGTTTAATTCCTGATGACTTCATGGATGCATCCATATAGCCTTCTTGACAATGAAATGGAAAGAGTTGGCCATTGACTTCTTCGAACTTCCAAATCTATCCAACAGCCCTGGGATTTCTGCTTGTCTCCTATCCAAGCATTAAGCAGGTGCAACCTTGCTTAATTCTTCAAGCTCAGACAAGGTCAGCCTTACAATTTTACTAAAGCCATTTGTGGCAAGGAGTGTGAGAAAGAATTTTATTACTGGCTCTATATATCCTACTGAGTTTCAAATTTGGGCACAGTTCCATCAGATTTTTATAGACAGGATTATTCAGACTTAGTAAGTATGTTTAATGTTCATTTGAAGTAGAGCAGAGATATTTTATTTCCCCTTAATTGTGCAGCCAATATTTCCAAGCCTACATAGGTTACATTTGTTTTAAAATTAAAGGTGGAAATTAAATATACTCGTTAGTCCATCTACATTCAGTCTCTCTCTCTTAAAATGACCTCATTAATTCTCCTGTACTTTAAGAGCAGATATTTTGAGAGCGGTCATAAATTTCTCCTTATACACAACTGTCATTTTATATTTTATATATGTATGTGCGTATGTGGTATATAGTTATCCTTAGAATTATGTGCAAATGGAACCATGCAATTAAATTTGATTTAATGTTCTAAAATAATCCAGTGTGATTACATGAGAGGTCTCAGGTGATCTTAAGTGATATTTTGGATTTATTACACAACAGCATTGGAAGGAGAAGACCTTTAAGGGAGCAATTAGGGTTTTCTGGTCAGCCTCTGCTTAGCTTGTCATATAATGTTATGAAACCTAGCATTAGAAAACAATCCATCTCTTCGCAAAAATAAAAAGAATGGAGAAAAAATTGTCATCTGCTAGACAGTGGGATCCAAAGAATTAAAGGGAAGGACTTATCCTTTTCACTGAATCTAAGATTCTTCATTACTCTCTGGCTACAACCAACAGTAAAAATGTCGAATAAAATGATGCTCTTGATTTACACCTGTGCATTCTCTTTTCTCCAAATTACTGATACTAATGCATCAAATCCCTGTTGAGATTTCAGAGTCTGCAAATTGGGGAAAATGTATTGAGGATTTTTGAAGCTATGATTATTGGAAGGAAGGAAGGAAGGAAGGAAGGAAGGAAGGAAGGAAGGAAGGAAGGAAGGAAGGAAGGAAGGAATTTGGATGGGAGTCTACCAGAAAATGCCAAGGTTGTTGATCACACTGGGAAGTGATTGAAACATCCTGGATGGAGGCAACAATAAATGATTTCTGTATTGTTGGTGGGAAAATAACATAGACATGTGGTTCATATGGTTCACAGAAGTCAAACTCAACTTGAGGCATGCTTTACCTTACCTCCCCTCAAATCTAGGACATCGTCTAGATCAGTAGTTGATGACCTTAAGTTATACACAGTAACATCTGAAGGAGCACAGATTTCTACTCAATCTAATAGTTCAGGAGTCCATCTAACATTTATTTTAATGGAAAATAGGCATCCATGGGGGGCAAGTGATATCACATGCCCTATGAAGTCGTCAAGCAGATGATGCTTATTATATAATTGGAGTTATTTGGCCCATGTTGCCTCTAAACAGAGGTCATTTTCAAAGAATAACTGTCAGTGCAGGGAGAAAAAAGTACTATATCTGCTGTTGCATTGTAGTAAGCTGTCTCTGCCAAGCTGTAATCCTTTTCTTATGGTTCTTGGTATGAACAACATAAAATCACAATGGGCATCATTCAATGAGATAGTTAAAAGAGAGAGAGAGAGAGAGATTCATTGCAAAGCCAACACCAAGTTAATGAAAGGTCTTCTTTTCTTTTTTAGTGGTTAGCAAGTACATGGTGAACAGTGTATCATGTCACAGTATGTGCTGGATTAGAGCTACCTACTCCAGCAAAAACCTGACCTCATGGGAGACCTTATTCATTCATTCAGATGTCTTGCTATACTTAAGAAGCTTTCCTCTTTTCCACCTGCTGTGTTGCAACCATGTCCCTCCACACCTCTGCTTTCCATATCTTACACATCTGGCTTTTCTCCATGGGACTGACAAGACATTCCAGGATGCCTCAGAGCAGAACAAATGCTCTGCCGTGGAACCCAGCCACTGTGGTTTTTCAGTGACAGTGCAGGAATTGGTGTATTGGAAAAACCCAGCCTCGTGTGCATTATTCAGTAAACTATGGCTACACAAATCATGACATAGTGCAACATATGAACATAGATGAGGCCAGAGAGTATGCATCCATTTTCCTTCACGTATTGAAGAAGCATAGATGAAGTGTGTTGTATGACTCCAGGGCAAGTAAATGTTCATCCAATCTTTACAGGCTACCATTCGCTGAAAGCTTGAGAAGAATCTTGGAGTATGCCAGAAGACTAGAACAAGTCAACTCCTGGAGAAATGGCTATATGTCCATTAAACCAACTCCAATCAACTTCTATTTTTTAGCCTTCTGTTCGTGTTGTCCAAAGCATTATCATGGGCTTGAAAGTTTTCTAGGACTAACACTGGAAAATGATGGCAAATAAATATTGACAGATATCTCACTTATCATTTGAAATTTATCAGAACGGTATCTATACAGTAGTCCACCTTCCCTTAAGCATTCAGATATGGATGTTACTACTCCTAAAGTTAATATAGTGTATATAGCCATCTGAAGCACAAAAGTCTATGAGTTCAATTTCCAATAGAGGGTTTGAACCCCATAGAATAACGTCTGTCTATCTATGTCTGATGAGCCCCAAATAGGATGAAACTGGTCCTGTAGTGCCTGCCTTCTGGTGCTCTATGTAACTTATCATTTGAAAGCGGTTGTGCCTTATTTAATTTCACATCAGCCCAATTAACTCATTTCACCAATGGTCCATTTAGTGCAGGCAAGCCACAATTAAGTCACACGTTAATTTGGACCTCTGAGCTATCTGCCAACACCTAGGATGGCTTGCGGTTGACCATGTTGACCTCTGCCTAGCCTGCCTGCCTGAAAATAATTATGAAAATGATTAATTAACCTTATACATTGAATTCTAATTTTGAAGATCTCCTTATCCTGACATTTTAATACATTACGTTTCCCCCTCAGATTGAATTTTATTCAAGGAGCCTGGCTTTTAATTCATTGCAGTTACATAGGTGGCTGTTTGTGTCAATTCATTGCTAAGTCACACACTCATTCATCAATGCCCTAATTAACTGCCACTTTTTGGTACATACTAGATAAGGGAGCTGATCACCAATAGCACACAGGAATGTCTAGAGTCTATATGGCATCTAGTCTGTATAGCTATTGTCTAAGCCAGTGTTTCTCAACCTTGGGAACTTAAAGAAGTGTGGACTTCAACTCCCAGAATTCCCCAGCCAGCTGAGGAATTCTGGGAGTTGGCTGGCTGAGGAATTCTGGGAGTTGAAGTCCATTCATCTTAAAGTTGCCAAGGCTGAGAAACATTGGTCTAAGCTGAGCCTACATGAAGTGCTGAAAGAATCATCATTCTCTACTGTTTATGAGAAGGCTTTCAGGTTGACTCAGTCCAAGAGGCAATCTGACCAGCACTCTGTATCATATAGTAGTCCACCAAAATGATCTGGGTCACTCAGAAGCATGGAGAAGAGGGTGATAGCTCTTCTCCACTCTACCTCTTCAAGTGGCCTTTACATCTTGCTGCCTTTGCTTCTGGTGGTAGAAGGTAGCAATCGAGATGAATATTATTTTTCCTTTACAAAACTTCTAGTCCATCCTGTCGCATGTCTCTGGAAGGCTTACAGAAATAAAAGCAAACAGCCATAAAAGCCATATAATTCACATAGTCATAATAAAAGATGGGGTGGGGGGAGAGAGAGATGGTAAATCAGTGTGGCCATCTCAAGTATGGCAAGATCAACCCCTGTATAAACTGTGGTCCAAAAGCCCAGTGAAAGAAGATTGCTTTCACTTCCCTCTTCAGTATTAACAGGAGGAGGCCATCCTAACACTGAGGAGGACAGACTCTTCCATAAGTCTGGGGCAGTCACAAAAAAGCCACGTTTCCTGATCCCCACCCTCTTAGCTTTAGGACTGGGGAGAACACACAACATGGCTTGCTGACCCAGGTGTGTACAATGGGCAGATTTTATCTGCAGCAGATGGTCCTAAAGATAACCAAGACCAAGCCACAAAGAGCTTTAGAGGTTATAACCAGCTCTTTGGATTGTAGCCAGAAACCTGTAGGGAACCAGTACAACAACCAGAGGAGAGGTGTTGGTCTATTGAGTCAACAGATGAGGAGCCACGGATAGCCTCATCTTCCATCTAACCCCAAAATGATTAGCATTACGTAATGGCAGGAAATTCCCGCAAATTTCAAAGGCAAAGGATTTACCCATGCCATGGTTTGCTTGTTTCCCTGGCTTAGTGTGATGCCTGAATCCAAACCCCTTGTGGTCTGTGCACCATGGGTTGGGGCTTCATGCAGTCCCACTTCTTTTCCTTGTTCAACAAACCATAGCAAGATTTGCGAAAGCAGCCACAGCTTACCTACGTCTTGTGTGATTTTTATCCACTCTAGATGTCCCTGCTTGTGCATTGGCTCGTGTCTAGATTTCTAGACTTCCCTGCTTGTGAATTTGCTTGCACACTCCTTTCTTTGTTTTCTCAGCATTTTCTTTTCCTTTGGCTCTGTACAATTACCTTCGTAACTTTTCATTTAGTTATCCTAGTCAATCAAAAACAGCATGTTTGCCTTTCCTTCTTCCCCCTTCTCTCAGTAATCAAAATATAACATCTAAGATAGTTTATACAAGAATTGGTCGTCCATTGGTGCATATTAGCTGTTAGCTCTTCATCTAGATTCAACTTGACTATTTCTAAATAAACTTAAATATTACAGAATGGTTTGAGTGGATTTCTTCCAAAGAAAACAAGCCGTTTGGAAATGTTGTACCCCTGAAACAGCTTACCTTTCACAGCAGTAGAGTGAGTATAATGCTATATTCAATCTCAGAGCCACAGCAAAATCACACTCTGGATTTAGTAAGAGCTATCTAGCATGCACTATAGCCATGAAGCTGTAACCCAGCCATGGCAACAACTGGAGAAGTTCTATGCTGGTTAAAAAGGTCCACTTTAATTATGAGAAAAGGTTCAGAGGAACAAGAAACAAGGGAAGGGATGGTGTAAGCAGTGACACAGCATTCATAAGCTTATAGTTCTGTTTCTGGAATGAGAAGGAGGAAGATTTAAGATAGAATACAAGCTTTTGTGAAGGCCTTCAAAATTCAGTTTTACTTTTAGCGCTGCCTTTTGGATCCAAGGAAAATTCAGTCCTTATTTCTAAAGCAAAATGGTTCTCTCTCCAGGCGTGCCACAATGGGATTTCGTTGTTCTTTAGTTAGCCTTTTCTAAGCCTCTTATGACTCATCTTGAAAACTGATCTGTCATTTCAAGTGTACGCTGCCCCGGGTTGGGAATGTGGAGAAAGTTTTGTTATAAGCCTCAGACTAGAACATGGTTTCTTCTAAATCTCGAGTCGGGCCTATTGCCTTAGTTTGTACATGCAATGTTTTGATTCCAAGTAAGATACCTGCACCCACAGAGTGGAGACGATGTGTTAACTCAGTTGTTCCCTTTCTCAGGGCAGATGGAGCTCAGCTGAGTAGTAGTTACCCCAAACTAACTTCTAGGCTTACAGGTGCAGATATACTGGCTGGAATCATTCACAACATTTGCATTTGGGGACCAGGAGAAGATTAGCTCCTAAAGTGATGCTTACCAGTACATATATCCTAGAAGATGATGGAAGAATGGCCATAACAGACACCCTGGATAAAAGGACAGTGTGGAACTGGACTGGAAAGAGCATGAAGGCTTGCAAAGGTCTACACAATTGTGCTTTGGGAATTTGAGGCAAGACCAGTGGTAGTACAGGCTGCTGTGTGAGAAACTGTAATTTGATGGTCAGTTTGGGTTTCTCAAATTTTAAAAGTTTGAGTAACAAGTGAAGAGAAATATTTTATTTATTTATTTATATTTCAAATTTATCACTGCCCATCTCACAGTAGAGTGACTGTGACTTAAATAACTAAGAGTGTTTTCAATTTGGGCTGTTTGAAGTTTATAACATCCCATTCCAAGTTTGAAACCATAACCCCATTGCTATTCCTCTTTAATTTAAACAAGTCTGGATGGGATTTTGGCTTGAGTTGTACTAGCAAAAGTGGCTTCAAACAATCATATTAAGGCCTTCAATTGCCAGAAGATCCCCTTAAATATCTCAGTGAAAGATCTTCCTCCTCCTCCTCCTCTGGGTGGCTTAAACATTTTATTTCACCTTTTGCATGCTGGAAACAACTGTCATCTTTCTAGATTTTTGAGTACATCATAATCACACCTTAATCAAACACCTAACTGTTCTGCAAAGAGAAAAGTATTCTTAGCAGTTCCCTTGAAGATCAGTGCTTTAACTGACAAGGTGTAGCATCAAGCTTGTAGGTCAACTGCTATATCAGAATGTAGATGCCAAAGAGAGAAGACAACATCTGAGCCTCCTTCCTCCTATCTGGGGCAGATAATTATTTTCATTGCTGAACTGGACTAAGTTACAGTATATTCAAGGACAACCTGACTGTTAGAGATTTCACCCCCTTTAGCCAAAATATAAAAACTTCATAACATATTTGCCTTCTTACTGAAATGAGATTGTTATTTTAAAGCACAATCCAAATATCCTTGTCATTTCTCTCTATACCCTGCAAGTTCTAGAAAGAAAAACCCTTTTATTTCTCCCCCCTCATTTATATTGTTTCTGCAAAGTCAGCTGCAATGTCCCTATCTTAATTGTGTCCCATGTACAAGCATCCTTTCCCATTGCTCTGTGGAATGTAAAATGTAATTAAAGGAAGACACAAGAAGGACAGATTGACATAATACCTCCAACTGCCAGCCATATGAGTTGTAAAATATATTTTATGATTTCCTATAAAAATGACATCTTAAAGTAAAGGGGAGACTTTAAAGGAAACGAGAAATCCATGCACAGTGTTATTAACTCACCTCCCTAGGTGCTGATTTGATACCTCTCTAGAGATCCAAACAACTTCTGTAATTTTTTTTTAATCTTAAATCATTTAAAATGCATGCAAATGTCATATGTTCATTCCACCTTTAACTACAAATTCAAACCACTTTGTAACATTTGGGCTGGAATGGCTAACTGTTCTTGAGCCACAGGGCTGTATGTCAAAAGTGATGGCCAAACCCATAGCTGGGGGCAGAAAAAAGGGTGAAACCAAGGTGAATATACATCAAACAATGACACAGTGAAATGAATCATCTTTGGAACTCTATACCAGTAGTCCTCGCTTAACAACCACAATTGGGTCCGGCAACTCCATCGTTAAGCGACACAGTTGTTAAGCAAGACATCACGTGACCACGACTTGAGATTTCACTGCCTGCTTCTCCATTGACTCTACTTGTCAGAAGCTGGTTATGAAACTTGCAAATGGTGATTGTGGGACTGGGGACATTGCAACAGTTGTAAGTGTGAGGACCAGTTGTAAAGTTTTTTTTCGGCACCTTCGTAACTTCAAACAGTCGCTGAACAGGGCAGTCATTAAGCAAGTTCTACCTGTACTTCAGTACCATGTTTTACTAGCAAATCACATTATGGAATGTTGAAGTCAGTGGTGACAGAGGATTCCAGGGAGCATTAGTGAGACCACAGGTAGATCTACAGACAAATCAATTCTTATCACCTTATTTTCACTCCCAATTCTCTGGCAGTTGGGAATTCTTGGTTAAGCCAGCTCTCACTGGTTTGAAGGAATCCATGATAGCTCAGCATGAACTCTTTAATATAATTGCACTGGATGACAAAACTTCAGAAATGTTACTAATTGACTGTAGAAAACAATGGTTGTCTTGCTTTTGTAAGATGCAGCTGCAATTGGCATCCACGCAACTAATTTCATGAGCTGTTTGTTCACTTGTGCATTCACTGATTTTTTTTCTCCAGTTACAATCTTAATTGCTAAATAAATAACTAAATCACTCTGGAAAGTTAAAATGGCTCAAAATGATCTAACAGAGCCATGTACCATGTTCTTGCTTCAATCAAGGTACCCAAGATCTGAATTATTTTGGCATCTTAGAAATTCCCATGAGCATTTATCAGCCTTTGTGGGCATACAGTAAAAATGTGATGATTTAGTTCAAGGGGAAAAAATGCAGGAGTGTGGGTGTTGGGGAGGGACTCTGGTCTTTGAAAAAGAGGCTGGGCACCAGCGTAAAGATTTCTGTCAACTGGGTTAACTTAGAACTGGATTTAAAGTCCCCCAAATGTGCAGTTTCTGGGAGAAGCAAAATAATTGGTGCCTCCATTCAACAGGGTATAATGGTTGAGACACAAAGTGTGATGGGCTTGACCAACTGGAGGGTTCAGGATGGGGTGAGACATAGGGGTTAAGAGTTTCATGGGTCAGCTGCTGTGGGATGATCTGGCAGGAAGGAGAGAGAGAGAGCCATGCTCCTAAAACTCCTCCCTTTAACTGCCTGTTCCCAAAATGATTCTTGCTCTTAAGGATGCTTGCTTGGAAGGAAGTTCAACTCCATTCAGTGGGACTTAAGCCTCCATCGCTACACAGAACAGACTGTAGGAAGAGTGCTGTGCTGAAGCAGACACCTTTGCAATTTTACACACACACATACACACACACCCTTGCAATTTTGCTTCCCTTGTTCAGTTGGACCAGACTCGAAAAGACCAAGCCTAGTTAATATGCTGCGCTATAGGAATATTTTTCTTCTTCTCCTCCTCTCATTAAAATAGCAAAGGCCTGACTTACTTGCTTACAGATACAAAAATGATTCTACTGACCTAGACAGAACACAGACAAATTATTCTGATCTCTCTCAGGCAACTTGGCTGATGGGGAAGTTGCTATTAACTGAGCCGTCGTGGCACATTTTAATAATGAATCGTACCACTGTGTTGCTGGCCCAGGTATATATGCCATATTTTATTTTCAGCATCCATCTACTACTGCCACCCTCAAAGTAATTAAATTGCTCACAAAAGGCTGCACTTCCAGCAGACAGAGATACGAAAGAAATCTGCCAATTCAGGTCATGGTTTCTCTGCTGTAGAATGCCAAATTATGGGGTGAGGGGAGGGGGGAAGAAGAGGAAGAGGAAGAGGAAGAGGAGGAGGAAGAAGAAGAAGAAAAGGAGGAGGAGGAGGAGGAGGAGGAATGTAATCTAATGTAAAGTGGTTTCTGTTTTCTAGACAATAAAATGACACGTAAGTGGAGATATCAAAATCACTTTTTTTTTAATCACAGGTAAATGTTTTCACTTGTTTGCTTTGTGTATCCAGGAAAAATGGAATCACAGCATTTGGCTTATCTCCCAAACTCTATAAATCCCCACAACCTCTCTGTGTTTGTCCAAACGTTAAAAAAAATGTTTTTGTTCTTGAATTCATAAAAAGCCTGTTCTCATAAAGCTGAAGGTACATTGAAGAGTGGTGGTTCAATGCATGGGTGTTTGGGCATGGTGGGGAAAGCATGTGGAAGTTAGAAGGAGAGACAAAGTCATGATCCTACCTCCTTCCTCCATGGATTGTTGGGACAGATGTCCCATGTGATAACTTATCTTGAAGAAGCATCAGGTATGGTCCTCCCCAGCATAATTTTTTTCTCCCCATAACAACGTTGAGAGGTAGTTTAGACTAAGAGTTGGTAACTGGCCCACAGTCAACCAGTGAACTTCATGGCTCAGTAGAAATTTGAACCTTAGTTTCTCTAATCCTAGCGTTACTTCAACCATCCAGAAAAAGAAATGATGGAAAGTATTTTACGCACAGGTGATCCACAAAGTATCTTTTTTTTCCTTTCATTTTTGGAACTCATCTAAGTATACTTGTGAGTTTCTGGATTGTAAAACTGACCAATAAATCAAGTAGGAAAAGCGTAAAAGGGAAAGACACAGCTGTATAAATAAAAAAGGTTTTCCTCTTTCCTAAAAAGAAACACAGCCTGTGTGAATTTTCAAGCTTAGTGGTAATTTCTAACTAAACATTAATCACATGTAAAAATATACTTATGATTGCTACCAAATTAAACAAAACTGGACAACTTGATAGCTTGTCTCCCACAGACCACACTAGAAGAAAATGTCCTCTTAGGGAACAAGGATTTTTATAAAACCTAGATTTTTCCCTCATCTTTGGCTTCATCTCCTTTCTCTTTTAATCAGCAGAACGTTTGCAGATATTCACCCCAGCATCACACCAGGCCCAATTCTAACTATTTTCTAACACTCCAGAAAATGCCATTCCCAGTGGACAAGAGGGGCCTAGTATTATTAGGAAAATTGCTTTTCCTCATAGCCACTTAAGATAATACTGGAGAAACTCTTCCATGATTCTGAATTAAAATAAGACAGCAGAAAGGATTCTCTTTACACACAGAAGATCCTGAGTTCATATTTAAAAGAGATGCGGAAACCTGTTGGTATCTACCTCACAATAAATACAGCAACACTGGATTAAGTATTATTTTAATCTTGTATGCCGCTCAGAATCACTGTTGTGAGATGAGCAGCTCCATAAGACATTGAAATCAATAAATGCTGCCCAACTTTCCTAGCAATTCTGCTCTTTTGTGACTATTGTTCTCTGAAGTCCAACTTCCAGTCTGAACCAGGAGTCCAGGCCTACAGTGGACTTATCAGTGGTTAAACATAAAAGAGGCCTGTATTTTGAGAAAATATCACTTTGGTCTAGAGCTCATGATTCATTCACAGAAGAGTTTCAATATCTGAAGTGTGTAGGTAGCAAGACAAGATGGAGTCATGAGTAGTGATGAGGAAACATCAAGCTCTTCTCTGCTGACTGATGTTGACATCTACTTTGGATCATAACAAACTACAATTTAAGAACTCTGAGCCTAGAAACCAAGTAGCTGAAACAACTGGAGTTCGTTCTCTTTTCTAACCAAGATGGCCACTGTAGGTTGAGGAAGACAGAATGAGATGGACTTATAGCCTGTTCTAGCACAACTTTTTCATGACAGCTGGCACTTATGGGTATTATAACCAATCACACTTGAAAAGCTCCAGGCTATGGAAAGCTAGATTAGACTGAACTCTGACCAGATCCAGCAGGGAACTTCTTAGGCTCTTGGTGCAAACCTAGGATCCCACGTGAAAGGAGAAAAAAGTTGAGATCTCTGAGAGCTGGTCTGCTCTGATCTTTTTCCCCTCCTAAGAGTGTTTCATTGGAAGGTGCCAAGATTTACATCTTTATGTAACTTCCGTGGCTGTTTATACTTTCCAACTAGAAAAGGGTCTCTTGCAGATGTCTCCTGATTACTACACTTGGAGAACAGGCAGCCAGGAAGGCTGAAGACTGTGAGAAAGAGGATTCAACAATGAAACATAACACTCTCCTATTTCTCTTTCAACCTACTAAATTTCAGATACCACCCACACAACTTTCATTGACACCTTCTGATGCAACTGAATGAAAATGGCTGGGGAAAATGCAGGAGAAATCCTCAGTACAGAGGCTGTCCATGAGAGGTTGAGCAGGCTGTCACTGAAAATGGGTGGACAAACTTCATTTTCTTCTGTTCCCAACTCAGCAAAAGTGACTCAAATCTCTCTTTGCCCAGTATTGCTAATTTTTGATGGGAAAATTCAAATATAGCAACTTTCTGAGCAATTGTAGAAGCATTTTCTCCTTTCTCCTTCCACACATCACCCTATGAGATTCCTGATTTGACTGGCCTCTACCATCTGAAAACATCAGTCTTTGCTCTCTTTCAAACGCATAAGAAACCAAATGCAGAAACCACAACGGGAGTGACGTTATGGTTCTTCCATATTATACTTGCTGAGAAAGAGTGCCTTTTTCCATTAAACTTTAACCAAAGATGAGTGAATTAAGTTTACACGCGTATCCTTATCACGCTTACTAGAGTGTGCATGTGTTTTGAATATAGCGATATTCATGC
The DNA here is from genome assembly GCF_059951505.1 of Python bivittatus. NCBI lineage: Eukaryota > Metazoa > Chordata > Lepidosauria > Squamata > Pythonidae > Python > Python bivittatus. Next base: position 9,391,597 of record NW_028277094.1, read on the forward strand.
ACAAAGCTGAGTTTTCTCACCCCATGCAATGTTAAGTTTGCATGGGTGGGGAGAGTTTCATCTTGCCCCACCATTCCTCCTGATTTTAAAATGCTTTCAGCTCAAATTTCCTTGTGAGGACTATAGGGAATCTTAATTTTCTATTACATCCAACTCCAAATGAAAAATTGCAAATGGAATCAAGGTTCAGGTGGGACTAACCGCAAAAGATTTATATACACATGTTTACTCAACATTGCCTTTTACCATACATGGTAATTTCAGCATAATCAAGGCGAACTCACAAGCATACAGCCAGGAAAAAAAAAAAAGGGGGGGGGACTATTAAATGCCTGCTTTCTAAGAACTGCATTTTAAAAATATTTATTAACCTTCATTCTTAAAAAAAAAAAATAATAACCTTGCTTTTTCATAGAAAAGTCTATTTCAATTTTCCAAGGGTTGGCATTAACATAGCTAAACGAGGAAGCCTTTAAACTCAAACCATGGATTGCTCCATTATTAATCTCTATATTAGGAATAGTTGGTATATTTCCCAGTCAAGGTGGTATAGTGGAAAGATGGTGGACTGGCACTAGGTTTTAGTCCACCTACAGCCAGGGACCTCTTTGAGTTACTTTGGGCCAGCCATTCTCTTTCAGTCCAATCCACTTCAGAGGTCTGTTGTTGTAGGGAAAAACAGGAGGAAGGTATGTTATCTACATTGCTTTGAGCTCCTGAACCAAAGGCAGGTTTTGAAACTAACAAATAAATATACTGTGTTACCTTCTGGCACATCCGCAGAAGTAGCAAAGTTATGGGGAGGCAGGAAATAAATTGGGCCTGATTGATTTTTGTAAGTTCACATGCTTTCTTTTGCATTTCGGGGTGGGGGGCAGCAGAAGAATGCCCAATATTTTGTAAGCCCAGTAAGTTTACAAAAGGACTAGAGTTTGTAGATGATCTGCTGGCTGTAACTGAAATATATTCTGAGACAGAGTGTGTTCTCCCAGTGTCCATTTTTATATAAGTGAAACCCAGCTCCGTTGCAGCCCCTCATTGACCAGGGCTGATCATGGAGCAGGTTTGGACCTGATTATGACTTGGATGGAAGAACTCTCAAATCTGTGGCTGAGATAGAGAAGTCAAAAAAGGGTTTTGTAAGAAGGCAATGCCAACCCACTTTCATATCATTGCCAAGCAAAAAAGAAAAGAAAAGAAAAAGGAAGTTGAGTTTGACTCAGGGAAGACATCCTTTTTAGGTATCCAGAATCACGGAACCTGCACCATGGTTTGCCAAATCCCACAAATCTTTAGAAGAGAAATATTAGAAAGGCAGAAAAACCATCCACCAAGTCTTACTGAGAACTGAGCATGGTTAGTGGCTACAGAGAGTGATGGCAGGAAGGGCTGGGCCGGAGTTGGTTTTCAAAAGGAGTATCTTGCTGGGAACCTGGTTGGAACACCTGGGCATGGAACATTTTGAACTGGGTTCTTTTTCTCTGCACTCAACTATCTACTGTGCCAAATCAGTATTTCTTTAACCACAGCTTAGTGAATAAACAACCATTGGCTAGGTTCACCATAAATCTTGGTTTACAACCTAGAATGATGTGCTCAGGCAAAATAAGATAAGACACTTGATGGTTTAATCATACAAAGTGGATTGAGATAAGGAAGAAAATGTAGGTCAAGCTCTCATAATCTCCTAACACTTGTGGTTGACTTTGAGTCAGCTACTTATTTTACAAGCCAGTTGCAAGAAAAAATGGGGTGGGCCCATTTTCAGCAGGCTGAAAATGGAATCGGCTTTGGATCAGGGCTTGAGAAATGTGGCTTCCTGCCATCTCTATTTTGGCTGCTGCCAGTTTCGGTAAGTGATGTGACAACTTCAGAATTTCATGCTAACACTCGCTTTAGCCTTAGTGGTCCTCCTGCTCTTGCTGCTAAATAAACTTTGGCTTGGCGAAGTTTAGGGCAATGGCTTCCATAATTCTGAAATATACCACTTGACTGCATTCCAAGGTTAATACATCTCCAGGCACTTCGGCCTCTCTACAAACATAAAAATCATTTGTTGGCTGCTTTGCTTCTTCCAGTATTGATCTCGTATGTGTTGGGATATATGTTTTATACATTATAGGGAGAAATAACTACTTTTGCATCTCTCCTCTCCTTCCCTTGATGTCGTCAAGTCTTAGCCAAGTGTCCCTTTATATATGGAAGAAGAAAAGGTTAAGCAATTATAAATACATTAATTTTAAAAGCAAAACAATGAGACACATGGGAGAGGGGGGAAATGTATGGATGACCCACAGGATATAATCTACTAAACATGTTGCATGGCCAACGAACAGACATGGTTTTGTTTGGGATCTGACTGAATAAGGGACTTATTTCAAGGAAAGAATGGTGTATGAAGCAAAATAAATGTGCAAAACAGCAACAGGATTTCCTCCATTGCAGCTGTGAGCTATTACCAGCTCCAGTAAATCATTCAGAGCTTGCTTTTAAAAGTGCAAACCGATAGTCTGCTGGGAATAAGTTGGGAATTTTGGCAATTCATCATCTTTCCTTGGAAGCCAGAAAAGAGCTTCCATGCTCCAATTAAAAAACATTCTATAATCCCTGACTCTGCTTTTTCCCCCCCTTTCTAAATGATTAAGAAACAAACATTGCAAATCTGCATGGATTCTCATGAACTTTCTCTTCTCTTCCAAAACAATTCCTTTGCATGGCATTCATGCCCATTCAGGCATGTACTGTGGGTGACATCCAGAAGATATGTATTACAGGACCTCAGTGAATGAAGTGGGGGAAATTTGTTTAGCTCATCTCTGAATGCAAATTTATTGGCTTTCTCATTTGCAAACAATGCACAAACCGGAACTTCTTTTGAAAGTCCCAGCTCAAATTTTGTAATGGAGTTTGCCAGTGGAGTCCATTATGTAGAAAATAGTCTGAATTAATTTGTTTTTTAAAATTCTCAAACCTTAAAGTTCAACAAACCTCAGTCGGGAAGGGCTGTCTCTCTGAAGTGTTAACCCAAGCAAAATCCTGTTTAAAGATGAAGAAGTAGAAGAATTTGGAAGAGCAGGAGATCTGGAAGATGCCCACACAGCAGTAGAAGCTGGGGGCAGTGAATTGAGCCTATACAAAGACCTCTGTCTTCAGTGGGGAAGAAAGGATTGAGGACGTCTGGGTAATATGGAGCCTGGGAGCATATAGAAGTCATGATTTTTAATTTAGGATCCCTCCCAGCTGTGTGTCAGCCATATTGTGTAGACCAGACCAATAAATCAATTCCACAGGAAGACTAAAACTACTTTTATTAAGACTGGCTATAGTAACAGAATCTTGCAGGTCTAATTGTGCTTGATCTCCTCCCCCTCTTATAGTCATGTGAATTCAGGAGGTGTCTGAGTTCCTTTCATGTTCCTTCCTCATGTTTTGGGCTTTAAACCTCTTTTTCTCCTCACCGCTTTGTTAACGGATCTTGCCTACCTCATCAAGGTCATCTTCTATACTCTCTAGACTAGGGGACTCTGGTTCAGAATCTAGGAGTTGAACTGAATTCAGTCTTAGTAGTACCAACATCCTGAGGCTGCTGTATTAATTGCCTTCATATCAGTGAACGGGCAAATGTATATTTGATGGAATCCTGTGTCAACGTTCATCTCTTTCTGTCTGTTGGTAATATGGAAGCATCTCCTGAACATGAGCTCATTGAGAAGCAACAATGAGGGGGAAAACAATGCCTTTGAACCCATCCTAGGACAAGTTATTATGGGAAATTGAATGATGGGCTCAGTCATCCTTCAGAATCACCAGCAGGCGGTGATTTTCTGAAAGGCACTGAAGAATAAATAGCAAAGCCCCATTACTCAATAGATAGCCATTCCTTCTGATCTCTCTGCTACTCAAGGTTCTCCATTTCGGTTCTCCAAAAACGCTAAACAAGACACCAAGACTAAACGTATGTGCCAGTGATCATTTATAACTAGCAAATATTTCCCAAAGAAAATAAAATAAAAATCCAGCTACTTCATTCTCAAGAGCTGCTGGTGTGCTCCATATCTCATCAAATCTTGTAATTTTTTGTCTGTAACCCTTTTAATCACAATTGCCTAACCACTGTAATTATTGCATTAAACTCAATTCAAGTGTGTGTGTGTATGTGTATATATATATATATATATATACACACACACACACACAATCTCTCTCTCTTTCTTTTTGGTAGCACCTTGAATTTCAGTGATGCTAATGAGGCTCTTCTTGCCTAAAAATAAGTATTACTGCACTTTTTGATTATCCTTCTTTCTCACAGCATAACCACTCCTGATAATGAGACAAAGTTACCAGCTTTAATTACAGAACCCTGAAGCAACGGGAAGCAGAAGAATGAAGGAGAAATCCATGCTCATAAAGATATGGAAATTGATTTTAATACAAGGATGGCATTCAAAACTGATTATGGAGTGATAATTCAGGATGTTGGAGGAGAGCCATTATTTTAACATCAATAAGCATATTGTTACAAGCCGCCATTTGTAAGTCACCTGTGGCAAAAATAACTGGAACAAAAGGGCTGCTTAATGTTTTTTTCATTGCCCATCACAGATGGAAAAAAAAAAGGTTTTCTCTTCTTTAGGATGAAAGGGAGAATGAATTTTCTCAATCATTTTGGAAAGATCAGTTGAAGCTCTATCTTTTAAGGACTGTCTGCAAACATAATCTAGTAGGATGAGATACTCTGGGAATTGGTCCTGAAGTAGCCATTAATGCTAGCAAAAACCAGAATGGCGTAGTTCAGTTTGTTTTACCCCCATCCACCCCAGAATTACTTTCAGATTTCATCTGCACCAGAATATTTACCTGGATTCTTCCCCAGATTTTCTTTCATGGACAGAATGTGGAGAACCAGGATGAACCTTTGTTAAGAAGGTGGCTGGTGTTTGGATGTCTGCATGCAAGCATATCTTTTTGCAAGACTGAACCCTGGATCTCAGCAGTCTGAAGCCATCATGGCTTGTCCTGTGCTGGCTGAGTTCCAAGGAAAGATCTCGAGATGGACTTCCTTCCATGGGTTCTTGTGATGGATAGCATGAGCGGGGAAGATTCTGGAATGGAGCTTCAAGGTTGTCAGGAGGGGGGAGAGACATTCCAGGACAAACACCTCCTCAGCCTGCAACAAGTCTGTGGGAAAACAAAGAGGATGAGGGTGGTTCCTCCCTAGAGCCTAGCGGAGTATGTTCTATAGTAGCTGTAGATAAGTTTAGTCTGGCGAGATTCTGTCTATCAGGTACAAGCTAATAAAGTAACTGAACTGTAGTGGATGACTTTGTTGTAGTTCTTGGGCTGAACCTGACAGTTCTTTTCCTGAGCAGAAAAGAAAGGCAAGCAAAGAGACAAGCAGAGTTAGAACAATTCTTAGTAGCAAAGAACCAACAATAGCATAGGCCATCACCATGCAGCACTTAGGCCTGAAAAGAAACTCAAAGGTGCCCTGAGAATGATGTAATTGGGAGTCCTTAAATAATATTTTTTGATCTGAAGTTGAAGTCATTTTGTTCTAGGAGGAGGAGGAGGAGGAGAATTCATGTCCATGAAACAGGTACCCTACCTCAACTCCAGGACTAGGATCAACCTTTGTCTCTGCTTTGTTCAAACATCAATTCCTACCATCATATCTCGGCTTCAATGCCACCTGCTGAAACAGCTCATGCATCTTGAAAGCATGTGGGTTTATTTTCATTAAACAATCCATGCAACATTGAGAGAAAGATTAGAGAGCAATGCTAATTAAATGTACTATTGATATCATCAATGTGTAGGTTCTATCAATTTCTTTGATGGGTCTACTCATACTTTAATACAAAGCTGTGGATTTTCATCCCCCTTCCCTTTCTTTCTTGATTAATAAAGACAAGCTTCTTTCATTCAGACATCACTCATTATTCCTAGTGTGCAAATGCAATCTCTCATAAGACCTTTAGTGCAGAATGAATTTTATACAAACAATGAAAAAGTGTTTAAAAGGAAAAAAAAGAATTGGCAACAGTTGTTACCAGTCAGTTAGGCTGCCTCACACTTCTTTTCTGAATACATCTGTCCTTAAACAGATAGGAATCATCTATTCAAAGGAAACAAGAAATTGTACCTGCTTGTGATGGAATGGACTTATGAAGGCCAGGCTCAGGGAGATAAGCATGTTCTTAGCCCCCACCAGGAGCATGGGAAGTTCAAGAAGATGAGGCTGGCAGCTCCTTAAGGAATTCACAGTGTTGTGGCTGGCTGGCTTGAGAACTTGGGTTCAGTCTGGTGAGATTCTGTCTTGAGGTGGAAGCTAATAAACGCAACAGAACTGTATTGCATTGTCTCTTGGAGTTCTTTGGACTGAACCTGACACTGCTTCAATCTGTCTTCTCCTACTGATAGTAAAGCCCATAATCCAGGTATAGGTGAGAACTACCTGCTTGTACAACATGTTAAGCCATGGCTAGCTGAATCATGGTTAACTGCAGGAATTGGCAACCCAGCTTCTGGTCATAATGTGTTATGTTTCAAGAGCTATACTGGGAGAATCTTGAAAGAATCTTGGATTTCTAGAGAAAGACTCTGCATGGATCAATCTGTCATGGAGCCCACCTGCTGGAATATCATTCCACGAAAAAGCCAGCTCCAGCAGCGACTTATTAAACAGGACATTTGATTAATCTAATTTTTGAACAATTAAAAAAAAAAGACAGAGAGAAGACAGAGAAAAGAAACAGGTACGTAGGACAACACACTTGAGTATATTAAATGAATGCCTAGGGAACAGTAATTCATAACAAAGATATCCTGTTTTCTTTTTAAAAAATCAGAATAATGTTGGAGATTGCATGTTGTTCATATAATTAATAGAAAGGACTCCCCTGTTACGCTGCCAGTATCAGGGTTCACATATAAGTTATGGTTTACTTAATTATGGTTTATTGGATAAGCCACAATTGGCACGATTCATACAACATACTCAGCTGAAACTGAAACAAGAATTATAGCTTAGTATATCTTCTGCCTGGCTAAATCCCACTCGAGTTGGGCTTTGAAGGAGAAGAAGAGAACGGAATTCTGCATAATGCGTGAGTCCGAACCTGAGAAACAAAAATTACATCAGGCATCAGATGCTAATCAAATGAATTGGACACAGTGATGCTTAAAGCTCACAGAGAAAAGACAATTAAATATCAATATTCCCCATTAGAAGAGTAAGTATCTATCAAAGGAGCTCCCCAACTTTGGAAAAGATTATGATGAGGTTGCAAGTTGCTGTTTCTGCCACAAGATAACGAAAGCAAGACATTTCCGGCTGTTGAGGCTACAAACAGATGCTATCCCATATAATGAAGCTCATGGGGCTAATTCAGTGCTGTTTTCCATCAGGAGAACCGCCTGTGATGCATTGTCTAAATCTATGTTACATTGGCACCTATGTCCTGCTGAAATTGGCATTGCACCTTGGAAGTGGGCATCCAGCCACCCTAACAGATGGCACTGGAGTTGATATATCAACGAATTGAGGCATACGTGTTCTAAAGGGAGCCAGATCCATAAAACAAACAAAGGAAAATGAAGACTCCAGAACTATAGAATCAATTCTACAGAATGCTCCAACTAACAGTCACCTGTGGATTTATACTGTGGACGTTCACCAGTAACATTCGGTAGCATACAAGAAACATAAAAGTGCATCTGTAACTGAAAGCTGTTGGTTGGATTGAAAAATATCATACTACTTAGGTATTTTACGCTTACCATTGGCACAAGGGAGCAAATGCAATTTAATGTTGAAATTATGCCTTCTGCAAAGTTGCTATGGAAATGACACTTGGTTCTGTGAGCAGATCTGGTTTCAAAGTTGAGTTTGGGTCACCTCCTTCAGCACCCATTAGCTAGGGTCCCGAAAGTGGAGTTGTGCTAAAATGTGATTTGAGTATGATTTGGATTAACAGTTGATTCCAAACGGCCTGAGAGTCTGCAGTGTGATAAAGCTGCAAGAATAACAAATGCTATTTAAGGTTGCCTCAATAGAAGTACAGTTCCAAATAATGAGAAGTCATCATTCTTTTTTATTCTGTGTTGATTGGAGAAAGGCAATGAGGGTGCTTAGAAGAATAGAAACCAAATCCAATGAAAAAACTGGAAGCTTCTGAGAATTAGCTTTGGGAAGAAAAAAATAAAGGGGGATAAGAAAACACTCTGTTTATCCAGAAGAACAGCCTGACAGTAGAATCAACACCAGAGAGATGGTGGACATCCTTTCCCTAGATGTCTTCAAGAAGAGGCTAGACAATAATGTGCATAGAAACATGAAGTTGAATTTCTGCAAAGAACAAAGGATTGGGCTCCATGACTTCTTCCAACTACATAATTCAGTGGTTCTATGAGCCTCTTCCATAGACTAACATTAGAAAGAAAAGTTGGTAACACCAAGGTGGTCAAGGAATGTAAAAATGTCAAACCACCAACTGGGCAACGTGGAGGACTTTAGCACCCTATCTGATGGGTAGAACAACCATTTATCAAGATCCAAAGGAAAGAAAGTGATCTTTTCAAGTGAAACATTTTGCTTCCACACCGTATCAAGTTTTGTATGCTCAAAGGAAACTTGAACTGGGGCCCCGATACAATCGGGGAAACTCTTTTGAAATATATTAACTATCTCAGGATCTGCCTCAATCCCATCAATGTTAGGCTTGAACCCCTACGTTTGGAGAGAACACTCTGGTGGGTGGTACAGGCAGAAGAAGAGACAAAGTTTCTGCTTGCTGCCAACTTTAAAAACAAGGAGGGTGGTGGCTGACAGACAGGGTGGTGGTACATCCAAGTCACTTGCCCAATAAGTTCTCTTTGAGCATCACCAGGAGCAGCATGGAAGTGGTTTGGGGATATGTGGCAGACTTCTAAAGGAATGAAATAGACATTAAACTCTTCATCCTCATTTACAAGTTCCAAAGCCTAACAGGACAATCAACGGATTAGCTACAATTTCCCCCGTCTCATTGTTTCCTAAAAGATAAAATGTATAACGAGAATGTTTCGTGCAAGCTGTGCAGAGCACAAATTGCTTCCAAGAAAGCTCAGAGCAGCAGTAAAATGAAAAATTAAAAAAAAAAAGGGGAGTGATGGGGAAAGAGACAGAGAGAAAAAATACACCCCCAAACCTTCAAGCGTGGACTCTGTGACATCTGCTACAGCATTGTTATCCAACACCATCCATTTTTTGGTGTCAGAAATCTATAATAGTCTCAACTTTATTTGTGAAATATCGGTTTGTCGGCAGCCTCTCAGAACTGGCAGGCGAAGCCTGGCAGATGCTCCAAGTTCTCCTCATCTTCAGCTTAATGCAGCTCTCTCATTACACCAGCTAGAGCTGGGGAAATTATTTCTTCCTTTTGGAAAGCTGACGCACGGCCATCTGTCTCAGCGTGGTTATCAAAACTAATATGGTAATGTGGAAAAATGAAAGTCTTCAATGATACCTGGCAGCTACAAAAAGATGATCTGAGATGAAGGGAAGGGAACGAAGCCTTCAGACTTGGGAGCACAAAGCCTCCCAAAGTCAAGGGAAGAACAACAAAGGTCTCCACATTTAAACAAGAGTGGACATGGCTGACAAAGCCCTGCAGATTCACAGGTTCCCAGAATGCATCATCTGTATGTTCTGCATAATCAGAATTAGTTACATTACCCCCCAGGGCTCAAAACTCATATTATGATTCAGTGGGATATAAAATCTAGCCTTAGATTAGAATCAATTATTTCATTAGACCATGGCTCGCTCAACCAGGGTTCACTAAATAAGCAATTGGTTGGGTTGGAATATAACCATAAATCATGGCTTATAGGCCAAAATAGTTGGAGGCACCCCACTACTCTATGTCCAAGCCAAACAAATTTCATGGTGGTTTAGGACAATATGTGGAACCAGCCACTGGCTCTTTTGTACGGCAATGAGATAATGACTAGATAACATACTCATTGATTGAGGGAATAACCAGAGAAGGTGGATTCCAAATACTGAGAGGGTCAGCTGAATCAATGGATGAAGTTCCAACATTTCACCAGTGATGAGGCCATTCTGGAAGGAAAGAAACAAAGACTATTTCAGCTCAGGTGAGGGACCAGCTTATTTTTCTTCCAAATGTAGCTTGGTGGAAGAGATGGAGATATCTCTAGCCAAGGATGAACCAGAATGAAGCTCATGAGATATGCACATCCTGAAAACCTTATTAAGCAGTTGCATTATGTAGCCTTTCTGAAAGCAAACCACTGAAAAACAGCATTACATTTAACCAAAGACTGTATGATAAAAAATGCACAGCACAGTTAATTGTTCACCCAAGATCCTATTCACAAGTAGTATTACCCAACCTGGGTATTTCTCATTCTTTATATATGCGTTTGGTTTACCTGTACATGATATATTCATTCAGCTAGTTGCAGTTTAGTCCTGTATGGACTGGTGAGGAAGCTGTTAGGAAAATTCACCAAGTTACAACACGATTCATCTAAACTAAACTAAGTGGTTGCAAATCCATCAACTGAAGAACAAGGAGGAATAGCCAGACAGAAGAGGGGAAGGTTAGATATGTGGCTGTGCTTCAAGGAGGGAAAGAAACACTGCTTTGATCAGTGGGAATATCTAAAAAGATGGCAGGTTCTTCCTGGAACAATATTGCCACAGAAATAGATGCTTTGCCTTTTAGAGCATGCAGTAGTACTTGGCTTCAGGCTCTTGATCTCCATGGAAACTGTGGGGTCCTCATTAAAATACTTAGGGCATCTCTTTCCTCTACCAGAATGAATTTTTATATATATATATATATATATATATATATATATATATATATAATGATTTGGCTTTTAGACTTTCATTATTAAACATTTATTGTCCCTTATCCCAGGAGATTATCTTGTATCTTTCACAATCCTGATTGCATCTGCCAATGAGGACCTTTCTTTCAGGATTCTCCATTCCTCGCCTTTCCGTCTCCCATCCATGTCTCCCCACTTGTGACCTGCATTCTTTTCCAACAGGCAAGTAGAAAGGAACTTCTAGGTTTAAGTCCCTGCTTAACAAAGAACTGAAATCCTTGAATCACAAGGCCCCAAATGATGAGTGACAGCCCTGGAGCTTCTTGAAAACTTGGTGTGAAACTGTGGGTGTAGGGCTAAGATCGATGTTCTCCAAAAGTTTTCACTGAATTGTGGCTTTTAATATGACAGACTACAAAAATTATTAAGTATATAGGAATCCCATATTTCATTTTATTTAAGTTGAGCTTTAAACTGATTTCAGCCCAATTTTATTTCAGTCTAATTTTAGGCTCTGCCCGCTTGACTCTGGTCTATTTTTTTGGAGCTCCTGCATTTATTTCAAAGGGTGGCCATCTTTGGTACATAGGTTATGCACCCCTGCTTCAAGACCTATAGAGCAAAATAAGTTACATTTATTGTGGCTTAAGTGTTGTTGCCCTAGAGATCTACTTTTTACTGGTTTTGGGGGGGGGGTTGCTTTCTGCCTCTCCTATGCGGTAGGCAACATGAAGCCATCCAGATGTTTTGGACTGAAATTCCCACTACCAGTGGCTATTGGGCTGGGCATTGGCTGATGTGAATAGATGTCAGGGATTTCCCCAGTGATCTGTTCATTTCTGTGCACAGGCTCAAGACATAACATGTGAGAAACCTAGTAGATGAGTTTGAATCTCTCTATATTAATCAGCGCTCTTCTCCAGCCAAGCTGATTAACAGTCTTACTTGCACTCAAAGGTAGTCTTTACCTGGGTCTGGTGATTTCATGGGGAAAGCTGAAGCCACCGAGTTCCTGAACCAATGAATCTGAATAATTAGAGAGCACCAGACTGCCACCTCTGGGATTCTAGGCAAAGAGGTCCCTTCCTATCAGTTTTGGAATTGCTAAGGATGAAAACTGGGACATTCTGCATGAGAAGCAGATGACTTACTACTTCCCTGCTGGCATTTACAAAGTCTGTAAAGACTTGGCTGTTTGCACATGCCCTGGAAGGTTGAATGCGATGCTGATTCCTCTACTAACAGAAATGGGTTTAATTGCAGCATGTACATGTGGATTGTAACTCTTCCTGGGTAATTATTTTGTGACTTCATCATTTGGAATTGCTCATTGTATTTTGTTTGTGTTTGCCTGAGTTAGAGACCCAAGTTACAGAGTTGGTTTTGATTACAGACCTGCACCAAAAAGAAGATTTGCACAACCTTGTTGTTAACCTTCAGATTTCCACTACTCTGCAATCGTTGCTGTTGTCCAGCCAAGGTATCAAGCAGAGCTAGGAGATGAGCATATGAGAAGTCCCTCAGCTGCAACCAGGAAGCAACTGAGAACTGCTTCTGCTACCTCCTGGAATACTAGCAGAGCCTATTGGCAATTTTCAGTGTTTGCTCCTTTCCTCCAAACAGAACTGAAGTGGGAGAGTTTGAGTTGAAACATCCAGTAGTTTGATACCCAGGAATATCTTCATGTAAAAGATCTGCCTAGCATTAGATGCACATCTGCCAGCTGGAGTGGTATGGTAACTGCCTATGGCTTAACTCTTGATTAATTTCTACTTAAAGAGGGTAAACCTCGGAGCTCTTTAACTCCTGAATTATTAAACAATAAGCTTGACTTTTGTTGGAAATCTCTCTCTTTGTACCATCATTCCAAACTTTGGGGTTTTGCCTGACTTACAGCTTCCTAAAGATTACATGGAGTAAAGTAATTGAAAGATTACACGGAGCTGGACAAAAAAGTTTATTTAAGAAAAGAAAAGAAATAGCCAGACTATTAGAAGAAGGCTAGATTTTACCAGTATAACTGCGGATGAGAATTTGGGTCCTTACAGATAACACCCAAAAGCTTTTAATGAATGGGTGATACAGACCAATTGCGGATGAAGCTCTGCTGGAAGTGGTGATCATTCTTGGAGGCCTTCCAAGGGCCTTAGAAAACCTCACACCCAGCAATGCTTGTCTGATGATCACTATGCTAAAGCTTTAAGGGCTGAGTTAACATTCTTTTCATCTGACTATGCTTTGAAATGGATTATCCATTATTTCTATGGCTGCTCTCAAAGTTTTATTGTGGCTCTTAACATTTTATGCCCTCTTCTGCTATTTATCATTTTACCATTTGTATTTGATTTTTTTTTTTTTTAGGGAAAAAGTATTATTTGATCATGTTTGTTGGCAGGCCCCCTTCCTATTAAACAGAAAGACAATTCCATGAATACAACCATAGCTTTTCCCCAGAAACTGGGGGAAGTTTTTTAGCAGGTTGTTTTTTTTAATATCTTTCAGCTTCAGCTTTGTCTTGTCTAGCTGTCTCCAGGGTTTCAGATGCAAGTCTTTCACAGTTTCTTTAACTGAAGTAATTGGAGACTCTTTCAACAGTTATTGTAAAAAAAGATGCAAGCTTGAGTGTAAAATATAATTAAGTTTCAGTCTGGCTTAATGGTAGATGGTTGTAAGCTTTGCTCTTTGAAAGGGATCACATTAAGTCAGGACGGGTAGGTTTTCTGGCCACAGATAAAGGGTTTGAAAACTGTATGTGGGCCAGGGAGTCAGGCTTCCTTAAATTGAATTGGTGGTGCATTTTTCTTTCCTTCTCCAGCTACTTGAATTTTCACTGTTTACATGTTACATTTGTTCTACATTAGGATTCAGTGAAAGGTTATTTTTACTGAAGGTACAAGGGAACTTCTCATTTTAATTTCCAAAATGTAAGATAATGAATGCACTCCTTTTCTAGGAAGTGGTGATTAACTAATTTAAAAGTGGATTTTGGAAGATGTGTAGAGCGTGATTAATTACCCTGAAATCTTTAGAACTGCTATACCGGGGCCAATGGATTTGCTATTTAACTCAGAATCTTCATTAATAAGATATATCGCCAATGGTTGCAGGCATTGTGGCTAACATTCACTCATGTTCCATATACTGAACACTTGGGCTGTGGAACTCAATGTGGTTCTTATTTGCTTACATTTCCACAAGAGGATGCCTCATTACATCACAAGGAAGCTGGCTGTCCAAAAATTCAGATGGGAGTCTTTCTGATTCCTATGTAGAGTTGCTAAGGACTGAATCCAAGACTTTCTTAAATACAAGCCTGTTCTGTACCACTGAGATGTAATTGTGTGTTTAGAATTAGCTGGACTTTTCCCTGTTAACTGTTAAGAGCACAGCCTTCTCATTAGTTCACACAGAAGCCGTAGTAAGAGACACATCATGTTTTTGCCTTAGGAACCTGGGAGATAAATGGAATTCTGAAAGGGAAAGCAATCTGGTTGCTTAGATTTCTGTAGCCGAACCCTATCCTTTTCCAATAAAAATTGGTTAAACAACTCTGGAAGACTTGCTTTTTCTGGAGGTGGGGCAGGCAAGAACTTGATATGAGATGTCAGTCTATATTTTGAACTCTGCCTGGGTGCCCGCAACAAAGGAAACAATACTGTTAGGCAGATCTGAGCGGGAAAGAAATACAAAATTTTGCGGGGGGGGGGATGTATTCATCCTTTTTCATCATACATGAAAGTAGGATGTGTGTTGCGATTCTCTTCAGACAGCCAATAATTATTCAAGCATGGTGTCAGCGTAGAATACTGGCAGACAGCAGGTTTCCTCTGCAAAGAAAAAAGACAGATGACGCTTCATGTCAAAGCAATTCAGAGGAACTTCTCTTCCTTAGAACAGAGGTAGAGACAACCCACTTCATTTATGAATGCAGCAGCAAAGTCACAACTCAGCTCCTACCCTTGTTGTCTGTGTACCACCAACATAGAAGCCTGTCTCCTATCCTTTCTTCCCATTCTATGAGGTCTAACAGAGCAAGCATGCTCTGGATCCCTTGTATTAAACAATGATATTTAACGGTACTCCCCTGTCCTATGACCACTGTACCCCTTGAGGTTCAGATGTCTCTACCTTTGATGGCCTTTCATAAGATGTTGAAAGTCTGGTTCTTCTCCCTGGGCACTGGGCCAGGCTGTGGGGTGAGCCCATCCGAATATTTTGATTATATGTTGGTTGAGTTGCACTGGGTTGCTTTTAAACTGTTTCCATTTGTTTTCCGTTGTTTGTTAGCTGCCCAGAGTCATGCACTGAGCGAGCAGCCCTGTGAATGTAAACAATAACTAAATAAAACCGCACACAAGCAAACATTCACAGGAACCAGAAAGGTGCATCTTACCCCCCAAATGGCCATTTTCTATATATGTTTCCTCTTACTGAAAATAGTAACCCTGTAAGAAGAGTCTATTATAGAAGGAAGCTGCCATTTTCTAGTTGTCTCATGAACATGCCTTATTATTTTCCTTTTGGAAAGGGGCTGGGAATTTAGCATGGATTCAAAGTTCTCCATCTCTCTACGAATCGGTCCCCTTAGACTTCTAATTGGGTCTCCGTAGGATTTCTGCTTTAAGTACACACCAGCCGAGAGAAACGAGCACGGTGTACGGTTTCACCTTTCCCTCCCTGTCTCAGCTTGGCCAGAAGCGTCTTGAGGCTGGTTTTCATCTTATTTTTAACATGCTAACACGCACACCTACTGGAGATTCTAATTTTATTAGTACTTAAAAAGCACCGCCATTCGAACGCTTGGAGCGGCCTAGGCTCAGCCGACTCGGAGGACTGCCTTCTGCGCACTGAATCTGGCCACCCATTGCTCTGAACTGGCGAGGTGTTTTGATTCAGCCTGTTTAGCACTTGTGGGACTAAATTTCAGCATTGCTGATGGAAGCATTGGGTGGGTGTGTTTGTGTGTACGTGATATTCCTGAGAACAGGGCTTTGACCCGAGCAAGTGAAGCGGGTTTTAGAACGATAATAGGACGACAGTCAAAGAGGATGTTTTCTGCTCATGCATGCCTGGGAAAAAGGAGATAAACTGAAATTAGCAATTGCATAAAACAAAGAGGGGGCATGGGGGGGGGTCCTGAGTGACAAAGAGGGGGCACTGAGAAAATCATCACTCTCCATCTACATCCTCCTACCCCCTTGTGGTCCGTAGGTCATCAGGGGCTGGACTGCCACTGAATTCACATTGCCAACATTCAGATATGGGCGATTCCATTTACAACCTCCTAAATCAGGAATAAACTGTATGGCACCTATTGGGCCTTCTCTTGGTACCGGATGCCTTGTTCCAACTGCTGGGAAATTGTGGCCAGTAATTTCCAATTTGGTTTGCACCCACCACACTCCCAGTCAATCCTTAGATCCAGATTGTGGCAAGCCCACCCACCACTCAGTTCAGCTAGCAAAAAATAGAGCTTGACGTTTATTTACTAAACGTCAGTAAACCTCAAAAGCAGTTAGCTGGCAAAATGGGATTAAAGGCAATGGGAGTTAGTTGATCTCTCATAGATAGTTTAATTGGTTTTGCTACACACTGCAGATGGTTGGACTATTTGTTGTGGGTAAAAGTGTCATTGTGGTCCCTTTTAACTTGACAATGCTATGACTCCCCTAATCCTTCCAATAGACTGGAAGCATGTGAGTAAAGTTGCTGTCAATCATCTTACAAGACTCAGATATGTAGTTTTTAGGCTGTGACTGACTTGGAAGGTCATACCAGATCGAGAGATCTACCTTTACAGCAGAAGACATTGTTTAACACAAGCTTCTTCTCTAATGGTAGCAAGCAACGTACTATCACTTTAAGAAAAAATCAATACCATTCTCTGAATTACTGGTCGTAAATGCTTTAAAACTATTAAAAATTGGGAGGGGGCGGGAGAATAGATTAATCATCACTGTAACCAAACTCCTTATTTTAAATGACAAGCTGCAGTTCACAAACCATTTACTCTGGAGCAATTACATAAGCTAGAATGGGAATCTCATGAATAATTGCAACCCTAATAATATTGATTTTGGTTTTGGTTTTAATTGTATGCTAAAATATAGGGTTGACATTAAATGCTTGCTCCCAGTGGGATCAATGGAGAGAAATAATCTACTTTTACAAGTACATATCATGGTTACATAAAATCAATCACTTTGAAATCCAAACGTGAAATGGATTCCAGAGCACAAATCTCATTTGTCCGGTGTTATACAAAGTCTTGTTTTGATCCCAGAATGCTCCCAGCTGGAATTCAAGTAATTGAATATTCACAGCATTGCAGTAATATTCCAGTTCCTACATCACCTGTCCCAAGTTTATTTTTTTTTAAGGTAATCCTCTGTACTTAGAAGTTTATAAAAGAGCAGTACCAAAATGCAAAGAGTGTGATGAAAGCGAAAGCCATCAAAGATACATACCCTTTGCAAGTTCTAAAATTCCCACAGAACTCTCTCAAAAAGAGTTTGCCTGCTTCCAAAACCATTGGTCCTGCTATCACCCACCGTAAGTGCATATCTTGTGTGGAAAGTGAGAGAGGAGGCTATTTTACTCAAGTTGCAGATTTGAGTCGTGAATCTTTCCCAAAGCTTCCTTGAACTGCACACAATTTCTTTTGGTGGAAGATTTAAATTCATTTAAATACAGTATGGGTATGTCTTGCAGGATTTCCCCCATGAAACCTTATTTATTTGGTGCCCCCCCCCCTTCTAAGTTAGGAAACCCTGCATTTTAGAACTGAAGTTCAGCACTTCTGTAACTCTATCAAGAGACTAATGCAATGCTAATATTAGGATAATCCAACCCAGTTTCTAATAAAATAACATGCACTATTTCTGCTATCAGTAAAATGTAGCTCAGGCTGGCAAAATTACTTCTCAGTTGTTATTTGGGCCAGTCCTCGGAAAAAAACAGCAATATTTTCTCCCCTGCCTTCATTTGAAAGTTGGCATTTCAAAGGACATGGAACTCCTGCCAGTTTGGCAAGTTTCTGACTATTTGGGAACTGTAAATTAGTAGGTTTCTCTCCTTCTTCTTCCCTTTCAAGATTTTTTTTTTGGGGGGGGAGAAAAAAATATTCAACAAACTGCTGCTTAGAAAAGTCAACCACACTGTCCTCTGTGGAATTCATAAACACACACACACTCACCCTGAAATATATGTGCAACAGCATGACAAAAGTAGTTACACAATGGAATATACCAAATTAATGGACAAGCAGAAGGCACCAATAGACTCCATGTTCCAACTGTTTGGCATTAAAATGCTCTCCAGCTGTGAAAGTTTGGATCTCGATAATTCAGAGGTTCTGGAAAAATGACAGGACATTGCTGTGAAAACACTTTCAGGCCCTTCATATCTTCTCTCTCTCTCTCTCTCTCTCTCTTCCTCTCTGTTCGTATATTCTGTTACCTACATAGGTGTAGGAAGAAATAAACACAAGAGTTCAGAAAAAGGAGGCACAGCTCCAGGTATGGCTAAGACCTGTGAGACTGAAGCATTGCCCTTCACTTTGCTGTTTCAATCACAAATTGGGGAAGACTTAGCAGAAAGAATAAACAGGTGTCTCAGTAGGTCCGACAAGGATCTGAGCAATGATGTGATAGGCTTCTTTGGAAAGTGGGAAGGCTCTGTTACCAGTGATGGTCAAACAAAGTGGCTATATCTCAGATCCTAGCACCGTTTGACCCATCAATGGGATAGCATGAATTTATGGATGAACCCATGTGCAACAGAAGAGAAAGAGACTGAACAGTTCATCTTTGTGCAGATCTCTACTTTGTTCAAGGCAGCCCACTCATTGTGGATGACAACCAAAAATATATTGTCCATGTGAAGTCTTTGGCTGAGAAATGTGTGTCCTGGTTATCCTGGCTGATAGGAAGTAGACTGAAGGGTTTGTGTTGCTATTAAGGGCAGGACTCACTGGTTGACTGGAAGATGACCTTGGCAGAAATATGCAAGAACCATTATTCATCCAAAGGGGTCTGAAACATTTTTAAGCCCTGAGAAATAAGATAATATTTGGATGCAGTCCAGGCAGATACCTCCCTGATTCACTGGGGTATACGAACAAGGTAGGGAAAAGGTCCAGCACATTCAGACTTGCGAGGTTCTGTTATTAGAGCCAATCTCAATAAAAATAGTCCTGGTTTTCATGTGGAGTTGATTTCCTGGTCTGGTCTACCTAGTGGGGCTGACACTGATGGGAACCATACCACAGCTTGCTCACTCATAATGACAATAAGATCCCAGCAATCTGCAGCAAGTGATTTAATGGAGGGGGAAGAAGTTGCACCTATTTGAGAGTGAGTGTGAATGCACACATATCTACATGCAAGTGAGTCTGCAGACTTGTGACCACCTCTATAACCTGTTAGGCCTTCCATGCTCTAGATGATCCTCCACCCATAATATATGAGGATTCTCCAAAGCAATGTCAACTTCAAGTGATGGGACTTCTTGAGCAATCCCCCAAAGGAAGATCCACAGCCCTATTGTTATGGAGCCAATCCATGCTTCTGTCTAATGGAAAAGTGCATACAGTCTGTTGCTTCTGCATCTTGATGCAAGGACGCAGCAGGGGACAGGCAGCCACAGCAAAGAGGAGCAGCATGGTGAGGCATATGGCCTAATGCCAACCAGCAATGCCTAGCTCACAGGAAAGCCTCCAGAGGCCTTTTATTAATGTTGTCCTGGTTTTCTAATCTTGGCCAGACAACTGTCAAACCTTTGGCAGGTCATAATGCATGGTTGCAATATTTGCAACCCCTTGCAGGGACATGCAGATGATGCCTGCAACCTCTGTCTGCATGATTTGCAAGTATGCGCCTAGAGGAAATGGAAGAATACCCCTATTTCTGCCATCTGTTTGGGAGGGCAATTTCATTAAACCAACAGCTGCGAGCACCATAGAGATTTTGCTTGTCTCTCGACTTTATTTGGTAGTGTTTTTATCAGCTTACCTTTATTGAATATGTTTGCCTCCTGCTTCTTCCAGTTTTCTTCTCTTTGCACAATGGAAATCTCCAAGTACTCCAGTGTTACTGGGATTCCCTTGTCTGATATGTTATTTTAGGTTTCCTGACTATAACGCAAAGAAAGGGCGCTCTGCAGAAGATACAAAAGACATCCAAGTTAATACAGGCAAGTTTGCAGTGCTAACCGTGGCTTGGGTGAATAATTGATTGATACAAGGCAATTGCTCAGCAAAACCTACAAAAGTAATCATGGGTAGAATGCAGTCAGAATTACAGAGGGACCAAGTACTATGCCATTTTCTTTCCTGTATGCATTAAAGTATGAGTGGGGTATGTGAGTGCACACCCACATACCCACCCACCCACCCACAGAGCACTCACATTTAGCTAAATAATAATAATTAAAAAAAACATTCCATGATTCCCCCTTCCAATGACAAGAAAATGTCAGTGAGATTCTCATAGATCTCGTGTTTATCTTTGTTGCAAGGAGGTCAAGAGGGGTATCTTCTGTCTTTTCTCACCATAAAATCGTTTCTCCAGTAGATAGCAGCTCCAGGAATATCCCATGCCTCAATTCAATTCCAGGAGGAAATGCCTTCCGTTGGCCTTGTCTATTGATGCATTTGCTTATATACCATCATACTTCAAAAAACTCAGGATGGTTTATCTGATCAAGATACACGGGCTTCTGAATGACAGAGTCATGTGGAATCTTTGTCCACCACACAGGAACCAAGTCGGCTCAATAACACCATGAAAAGAAATTATGACAACAATAGCATATGAACAGAATAGCAACAGAACCATTCTAAAACCACCCTAAGAATGAGATAGAAAAAGAGGAGAAGATAACCTGGGGGACTTTGAAGGCAGATTTTGGCATAGTTTTAGAAGAATGGGTGCATCCAATCTTGGCTTGATCCATGTTGATCCATGATGAAGCCTACAAATATGCTATTCACTGAATAATGACAATCTAGTAGGTACCATTAGGTAGGAATCCATCAAGGGCACATTCAGCATCTACGGTGTACTCTAAAATGCAAAAGCCCAAGTGTGCTTTCAACACAACCCACCCAAACATGTTCTGTACACAATTATATGTTCCTATGCCACAAAGTCCTTTGTAATATCCATATCATTCTGTCTGAGAAGGAAACCTGCTGCATTAGCCAGAATCCCATTCTACATAAGAAATTATCTGACTTTAAACCACGTATAAGTTGAATAATATCTACTTTAGAAGAGAATATATGTAGCTCAGGGTTGAACTGGGGAGTCCTTGGTGTTCTCTGAGCTTGGTTGTTTGCTTGCAGACGTTTTGTTACTCAACTAGGTAACAATGAGCACTGAAGATGTTACCTAGTTGGGTAATGAAATGTCTGCAAGAAAACCACCAAGCTCAGAGAGCACCAAGGACTCCATAATATCTACTTTAGCTAAAGCTAAAGATTCCGAGATTCTCAGACACATTTCCCATCACCTGACAATGAATCTTCAACTGAACTGGGCAACCTGAAATCTTCTTCAGCAAAGCATGCTCTCTGCTATTGAGTTATGATAACCTCTCCAGCCAACTCTGTGTGTGTGTGCGCGTGATTGCCCTACCTGCCTGCCTATCACGTCCAGCAGTCAGCATTCCACCAAAACTCTGTATTACTTGGTGAAACCTCTTCCACTGAGATCCGAAAACAGAGCAATATATCTCTCCGCAGTCGTCAAAATACTGCGGGTTTTATGAAGGTGCAACATTTGGCTTCATTAAAAATGCAAAAGCAGGCTATCTCACCAGCTACATTAAATTCAAAATAAAACAAACAAAAGCAAGAAACTGATGGGGGGAGGGGGTTGCCTAATTCAACCACATTCCTCTTTTATCTTCTTTTATCTATCTATCTGAAAGATATTTATATGCTGCTCTGGGGCTGTTTTGATACCTTAGCAAAGAGAAAGAGAGAGAGAAAGGGGTGTGTGTGTGTGTTCATCCAGCCAAATTCGTGTTACCCCATATTTTTTTCATCCATAGTATTAAAGACTCATTCATAAATCAACCCAGGGTCCCTATTTCCCCAGACGGGATTATTATCTAGATTTTGTATTCTTGATTTGTATTTGTTCTTCCTCAATAGCCAGAAAACATATTTAAGAAATGAGGAGCATCATGAATGCTTTCAGGAGTGCCTTAGATAGCGTCTCTAATGTCCAAAGAGAAATGTTTGCGTGCCAGGCTCCCCTGTCTGCTGGTAAACAGTTACATCGCCTGCCTAGATACAAAAAAGATAAAAAATAAAATCCGAGTGTCTGTTATTGCACAGGCTTCCTACCTGAGCATCTTGCCTTTCACTAAAAAGTTTCCAAGCACAAGCAATCTTGACATCTGTTTCAAGGATCTCGGCTGGAAATGCAGTTTCACACAGCCAAATTGCTTGTGCTTCTATGGAGGAAATGGCAATTTATTTTATACTGCCATCTGCGCTCTAAATGGTATCTTTTGTCATTCATGGTGTGGCTTGGATTTTGTTTCTCTCTGCCAAATATAAAATGAGATGCCTTCCAAATTAAGGGTGTTGTGTGCATCACAAATGTAGTGTGTGCGTATGTGTGTGTGTATATATATATATCATTGGTCTCCTAATTATTTCTTGGGTAGATGGAATTGTTCATG
This sequence comes from Python bivittatus, assembly GCF_059951505.1. NCBI lineage: Eukaryota > Metazoa > Chordata > Lepidosauria > Squamata > Pythonidae > Python > Python bivittatus. The sequence continues at coordinate 9,414,133 of NW_028277094.1, forward strand.
AAGGGCTGAAAACTTGTAAAGTCTGATTATTTATGAAATGCCCGAGTTCAAACACTCTTCTTCTATATTTGAGAGCAGCTTTGTTCAAACTAGACTGAGAGGCCATATTATGGTTTTGTATCATTCCAAGTATCCATAAGAATGACCGTTCAAAAAAACGCTAGCTTGCTTTTGTATATTCCAGCAAGTTTCCAATGCCATCATTTTAGGCTGAAACATAGTCTAAGTATATTGCGAATCCTTCTCATTAACTGTCTGGTTCTCATCACATTGTGAGTAAAATTGGAACAGATGGATATCAACCGATTACCAAAGAAACATTAACATTGTCTTTAGCGAACAGTTAACCATCTAAATACATCCATAAACAATAGCTTTTTAAAGCTGGATCTGCAAAATCTAATAAAGATGGATTTAAGATGTCACAGGAAAGGATTAAACATAAATTAAGAATCTATTATATTTAGCAGAAAATGGAACAGATCCAGGTTCCAGATTTTTGTGTCTATTTTTTTGGCACTTTGAAAATCGTGCACATTTGGGAAAGCTTTTTTATGAAGTCCTGGGTGTTCTCTGAGCTTGGTGTTTTGCTTGCAGACATTTCATTACCTGACTAGGTAACATCATCAGTGCTCAGGTGATGATGTTACCTAGTCAGATAATGAAATGTCTGCAAGGAAACCACCAAGCTCAGAGAGCACCCAAGACTCCACAGTTCAACTCTGAGCTACAGATATTCTCTTCTATTAGAAGTTCTTTTATGTTGTGCAACCTCTGGATCTTTGAACCCAGCCTGGAGGTTGCTAAGTTTTCAACTTTTACTTGATAAACACAAACCAAAGATGCATGTGGAACAAAAAATTGCAACGTCTTGACTGCCATCACTCATATTATCCCACATATGCTTTGATATTGCCCCTTAAATACTCTGGGTAACTTCAGGGTGGAAGGCCATAGTTCAAGGAAAGGTCATATGCTTCACAGGCATCAGGTCTATGAGTCCCATCAGTGGCATCTCCAGCTGAAAAGAGCTGTTGTCAATTACAGTGGGAAAGATGGACGAATGGGTTGACCTAATAGGATGCAATTTCCATAGGACTGTTGAGCTCCAGCAATACAAGCCAAAAAACATGCCAAAATTAGTTTTGTATATTATCTTCCCATCATTTAGATCTTCTTGGGGAAGGAAGTGTGATGAACTGCAACAGGTCCACTGATCTCTGGATTCTTACAGAAAACACTATGGGCTGGATAGCTGGGTGTTTGGGGACAATTACTCATAATGATCCTTTTTTATTCTGATGGCCCTGCAGTTTGATCCAGTGTCTAGCTCCCCAAATTCAGGGAGAAAGTTAGGGGAGAATTATAGAAGCCCCATAAAAGACCATTTCTGAAAGTCCATGTGAATTATACAAGGGCACGACAATGATACTGTTAGGTACTGTCCCAAAGCCTTTGTTTTATTCTGGTTCTGTGAGCAAGACAGCTCAAACCCTGAAGCAATAATTGATGGCCACCTCACCCATATATCCTCCTGTACTGTAAATTTCACTCTCAACGTGCCCTCCAAGACTCTCTTCTGCCATTAAATTCAAGGGAAGGTCCTTTCTATTTGATAACATGACACACTGACACAGGTTAAGGAGGGAACGAACTCCAGCATAATAGACTAACCAAATGCTAACAGAATCCATTTTTTTTTTAAAGACGATGTTTATGAAGCTTTTAGAAACTAGGAGGGGCAAGGGTTTGTATGATCCATGCTTTCTATTTATTTCCTAAAATCATGCTGCTATTCCTTCAGGAGCCCTGATAACCCGTCTGGCTGAGGATTTTCCAAAGTCTTTTATAGTTGAGTAAAAATGAGTAAATCGTATCTCCAGCTCATACAAAACAACTAATGTCTCACAAGGAAGCAAGACCATCAGCAAATATACCTGTGAGTGAGTGCCTAGCTTCATATCGAGATAAAATTAAACTACAAAAGAGTCTATTAAAGTAACAGTAAGAATCTTGGCAGAAGCCTATAAAACAAGGGCGATTCCAAAGAGTTATAGATGGAGCTACCTGCACACCCCTTAACTATGGTTTTAAATTACAGCAGATGGTACAAGCGGGGGGAAAAAAACCCACCTCCTTTGTATCCTGTGTTGAAAATGCTTTGACACTCCATGGTCAGAGTGTAAGTCATTGACTTAACTCTGTATTTTCTGGACTATTTTGCTTCTTGAACATTCAGCTCAGGAGCCCAGGTTTTTTCCTCAGGGAACAGGTGTTGTAGTATTTGCATAGTAGAACATACCTGCTCCCGTAACAATCCCAGGCTTAGTCACCAGATAGATCTGCAAAAGATCGATATCTGAAATCACTCAGAGTAAATGACCCCGTGTGAGACGCTGGGGGTCATTTAATGATCTAGCTGGATTTTGAAAAAGGCTAAATGTCTGACCTTTCCGGAAAGATCCTAATATGAAAGTTAGACAATTCAGTAGAACCTCAGTTTGGAGGTTGGCACCCATTTAGCAGGCTTCACATATAATGGGCAAAACAGCTGTCCAGGCATTTCCTCAGAATAACAGACAAATCTGTTGCATCTGAAATAGTGTGGATGAAGTAGTTACGTTCATGTTATTTTTACCTTAATTGTATACATACATCATTTCTAAATAACTTCAGTTATTCAAATGATACAAGTCACATCACTTGGGCAATTTACATCATCGTGGAAAAGATAAAGCGATGTAAATGATGTCATTTTGTATTTAATGGACAGCTGGGAATTACGGACCCCCCTCCCTACAATGAGTCTGTTAAACTAAAGTTTGAAAATATGAGCTAGAAGACAATATCCTCTGACATCTTAGCAGAAGTAACTTTCCTTTATCTATATCACACAGGAGAGACACCGGTAAGATAAAACTTGCCAAACATGAACTTATTAATTAAAAAAAAGCAAGGAAATCTACTTGTTGAAACATGGTTTCCTTCTCCTACAAAGTAGATAATTGATGTGCTCACTAAGCCACATGATTAATTTGAGAAAAGGCATTTGTTTTCTTTAATCAAACAGCAGCCCCGAAACTAATATAATATGACCACAAATACAGAGCAATTGTCATTAATCTGTAAAGAGGTTAACCATCTTTTTCATCCTATCATATTTCAGAGGTTAGAGAAATGAGACACATACATTTCTTTGATGTGTTTTCTGTCTAGAGGAATATTTCTCCTCCCCATGGGAAAATCTTTTTTCTTCTCCCTCCTATTTTTTCCTGCTCTGTAAGTCAGCTGTTTTAAGGTACAGCCTTTGAGACACACACATAAAACCCCACAGATGATCATTTCTAAAGATTTCTTCCCAGTCTAATTGCCAGGTTGTGTTGCTGCAATGTTCCTGCTGCACCAACAGATGACGTTCTTCTCCCAGGTTCTCCATATCTCATCTTGATGCAGTTCAAGATATGGTAAGGTCACCATTGTCAACAAAGAGCAGAAAAACAGAAGAGAGTTGAAACTGGGTGATACCACCCATTAGCTAAAGCTACCACGTCCGTAACATGCCCCTTGCAGTAGGATTTTTATTTTCTTTCACTGAGACAAAGGAGTCACTTTAAACTTCATTAAAAAAAAAAAATTCTTAGCATGGAGCTCATATCCTCTCCCCAAGCAAGGGATATGTGTGAGTAATGATTCACTGAAGCATCGCAGTCAATGGCCCAGATAGGGAGTAGAGATTTACTGTGGGCTTAAGTCTGTTCTTTAGACATACAACTTCTAGACAGATATATTGTTTTTACTTGGGAGGTGTGTCAGGACCCCAATTTCCTCAAGATGGGAGGGTGTGATGGATGCCAAAGGTGAGCTAGAGAAGGAAGGTGTTTTTGCAGTCTTATTCCTATTTCTGTTTTCCATCAAGTAGTGAAAAGCAGCAGCAGATACTATGGCACAATGGTTTGGTAGACTTCTGGCTACCATCCTTAGACTCTTCTCTAGGTGTCCATAATGCCCAAGCTGCCCCAGAAGCAAGAGTGCTTTTGCTTGTTACTGGTCTGAGTTGGCTGGCTACATGGAATAGTCCACCATCTACTGGTGCTTCACAGACATCATTCTTAAGACAGACTACTAGCTAAGTAATTGGGCAGAGTTGCAAACAGCCCGGTCTGTGCATGTCAACCAACAGTGCAGGAGTGCACTTCCTCTTCTGTTCCTGAGAGCATTTAAGCAGGTAAGCTGCTGCTGCTAAGTGGAATGGAGACCAACTAGAAGATGAGTTGAACTAGAACTTTACATATGACGCACCTCTGCTGATTTTCAGCAGGTAGCAGCAACCCATTTTGTCTGGGATCAGAAGCTAAGCAGGGTTGGACCTGGTGAGTACTTGAAGAACATCAGGGAATCCTAGAGCTGTAGACTAGACTGCCAAATTGGAAAAAAAAGTAGCCAGGAAGAGAGCCATGGCAAAACACCTCTGTACTGTTGCCAAGAAAACAACATGGATAAAGTCACCAGCAGCTCATCTCAGAGCAGCCTTTACTGATACCTGCTAAACTAACCATCTGCCCAGTCCGATCATCACTTATGAGTCAGGTGAGGTCCTGTAATTATCTCAGCCCTCACCTTAAGGCAGTTAAATGAACCCATGCCAAACAGACATACCTAATTTGTGTTGCTACTGCTTGCATACTTTACATGAGCATTAGAATGATGCATTTAATTTTTTTGTAGTGCATACATACAAAATAGGCAGCATTTTCTCACTATGCCTCCAATTTTACCTACATCTAAATATCTTACCTTTCAGAAATCAACTATTTATGGCAGTAACAACCTCCTGTCTCCCACAGGATCTGCCTGGCCGGTCTGATCTGGTAGGGTTGGCATGCTCTGAGTTCCTTGGAGGAAGCAATGCCATCTAGCAGGACCCCGAAAGCATGCCTTCTCTGTAGCAATGCTGGCCTTCCAGAATGAGGTTCCCCCCAAAATCCAGGTGGCTCCTGCTGGTGTCAGGGGGTCTTGAAGACCTGGCTGTTCAATCAGGCCTTTGGTGAGAATAATACTTTTTTTCTTTTTCTTTGTTCTCATTTAAGATTGTCTTCTCTGCCATCTTCGTTTCACTTTTTTTTTTTGAAATAACTTTATTAGATTTTAAGAGTAAAAACTAACAAATACAGAAGATAAAGAATGAAAACGAAAGAACAAAGTCAAAAGTGCAAAAAGTACAAAAAAGAATGACTTCCAACTTTCCTCACAGCAGATAAGTATCAATTTACACTAAACTCTTACTCTAAGTTTACAACCTAACTTTCATTTTTTCTATTATCCAGTATTGTTTCTAATCATCAGATCCATACATCATAATTTCATTTTTTCTGTTTCACACACAAAGTCCAAAAAAGGCTTCCAATTAGCATTAAAGCATCTTTAATCAAAGCCATCAGCTTTGCCATCTCAGCCAACTCCAGCAACTTCACCATCCATGCTTCCATGGTAGGTAATGTCAAGTCTTTCCACCTTGTGTTTTGTGTTGCTTCTATGGTTCTTGTGTTTTGTTTTTAGCAATTCATGAAACACCCAAAGTTATGGGAGTCAGAGGTATATAAATTTAATAATTATTATTAACACAGTATCCATCACCTATGAAAAATCAGTGAAGTATCTTCAAATAGTTGCACTGATCTGTACCTGTCAATTTTGATGGGAACCACCTGTGGAACTAGGTCACTGTTATAGGCCTCCATCCTACTGTAGAGTCCTTCAGGGCAATAAATCCAATAACAAAATTAAGAAACCCCCTAAAATGTGTTTTCCAGGAATGGTAGAAAGTCATCCTTACAGTAAAATAACAATGGGAATAATACCATTGAAATAAGAACAGTCCAGAGGTAAACAAAGACGAACAGAACTAAACCAGCAATACCAGATTATGGATAAGAAATCATGGTCCTGGCAATTCAAGTATTTTTCAAATAAATCTGATGATTAGAAGCTGGGCCACAAAGTTGGAAACATAAAACAACCAAGCTAAGAGCAGATGTTTTTCCATGTGGATCAGCTGCAAAGTGAAGGTTTTTAATGCCTTCAGAGCCACAGCTGCAAACTATTAGAGATTATAGGCAAGAAAGGGCTACTCTTGAACATGTCCTTACTCTTGAGTAGACTTTCCTTGCAAACGCTCCAACTAACCACCTCTCAGGGTTTACATCTTGCATATTCATTTCTCAGTCAGGATTTGATGCTCACTCCCCTAATACTGGCAAGGAGACCAACATTATTTTTTTTGACGTTCCTAAGTCATAAGGTCCTCAGATCTTAAGGATAACTCCTCCAAGGGACTCACGACTTTTCACCTCTAACACACCATTGCTACAGGATCAGGTGTTCTTAACACCCATCAATCAGGCTCCAGGTTTGAATCAATTGCTCTTAGGGATTGGTTAACACTGAGTTTTCCTTGATTTTATGCTGCTTTGAAGTAGCTTCTGTTGGCCCATTTCTCCCAAGCACTTTATCCAACCTTGCACAGATGATTATATTTTGCCACTGCAGTCCATCATATGCTATTTAGCCATTGATGGATCTGAATTGCTGCCCAGCCCTTTTTAGGTATAGAGATACCAAGACCTTAAGGAAGAAGAATCATTTCAAAACTAAACTCAGAAGGGAATCTGCATTCCCTCTAGCTCAAAGAGACTAAGATGATTTGCTTATACCACCATCTTGTGGCTGTTAAATTAAAATTCTGAAGAGTTTCTCAAATTCATAGAAATGTTTGGCAAACCCCAACTATCTTATGTCATGGCACCTTAAGCACAAGGTTAAAAAAATTAAGGAGGATGGGTTTGCACATCCCATTGAGCCATGAGTGCTTCAAAAATCTCCTGCAACTGGAGGGGTTCAAACATCATAAACCATGGTTTACAAATCACAGTACATTCAGTCAAAACCAAATAAAGCACATCAGGGATTAGTGTGCCATTTGAATACCCTGTTTGAGCCTGAATGCTGGGCCTGTCCCACCCATCACCTTTGGCTGCCTATCTTCATTCTTCCATTTTCCCCTGAATGTTTTCTGGGTCGTTTTCATAGTTATACTTGATTTTTTAAATGGTCAACATAGGTATAAAGTACAAAAATGCAGCATTTCAACAGTAAATCAATTATCACACCAGTACCAATAAAATTGGTTTATTCTCAAATTGTTATATTTTGTTACCCTTTAATTGTGCTGTACATTAAAAAAACCCAAATGTTAATGTGACTCACTGTGACCTACAAAGCAGATTCAAATAAGATTAATCCATAGTCACAAACATTTTGCCTGTTGTTCTGTTCCTGATTTGGGATGTTTGCATCTTTCTGTTGAAAGCGCCAGATACTGTACTACGAAAGCGGTCTGGAGTCATCAGCGTGTGTAAGAGAGGGGATGGTAGAGACTGATGAAATGTGTACTGCCACATTGCAATGCCAACTCTACTCTTTATGGAATTGTGTGGGGCTTGCATGTGGGCAAGTATGAAAGGGCAGAGCTGGTGTGGTGTGATGGACTGGAATGGAATGGAGGAAGGGGGGGTGTGAAAACGGTGCTCTCGTCTCCAGAGCAACGCTCTGGAGATAAGCGGAGAAAGCTGGCGCATCCCAAAACATTCCAGAAGATAGTGAATAGCTGTGCCTGGGAACTGGTGGCCAGTCTGAGAAGATTTCTGTAAACAGGCGCTGGCTAATAAACCTTGCTGATTGAACCTGCATGGTCTCCAGGAGTTCTTTGGGCTAGGCCTGACATGTGGGGGCATCAAGATGCCCCTTTCTTCATTCGGGTGTCATTGTGGTTAGGAACAGACACCTATCTCTCCCGCTCTGGAAAATAGACAGCTGATGTATACACATCTGCAGAAATCAATACATAACTCCATATAGGTTAAGCATACCATGATGAGCATTTAGTTGTCCTTCATACATCCTTCAACATAGTTTTGAATTCAATCTGCAGACTGGCTATCGCTGCTCTCCTCGGTGTCTTCAGTGTCCTCACTGTCCTCACTTTCTTCTTCAGTGTCATCTTCTTTGGGGGCTCTACGCAAAGGATTCGCACACGGGCTGCAACACCATTGAAAACAAAGATATAAACTTTGCAAGATGTGGTCCCAACTGACCTGGAGGACACTGGGTTAGGGAAGAATGGTTCACTGTCTACAAGGAACCTTCCTAGATCTACCATATCTGGGTTTCAACATTATGGACCAACATCAGATGGAATCAAAGAATTAAAGTTGCCCATATCTCTACTATCATCTAGGGATTAACTTGCAGGTGATGAGCAAGATTCCTCTGTGCTTGAGATCTTGGGGAATTGTTGCCAGAGTAGACGATAAGTTGTGTAGCATATAAGTTGCAGGCCGAATGCCTGGCTTGATCTCCCAGCATCTCTAGTTATAAAGATCAGAGAGAGAGGGATGGGAAACATGGAAAATTTCTTCCAGAGTAGATAACACACCAAATTTGACTTCACATAAGCAGAAAAATTAAATAGGGAGAGGAATGTTGACACCAATGCTTCTGAGTTTTATTTCCCTTCAACTTGCTACTGTCAGACTACACAACCAGGTACTTCTGCAGAATTTTTGGACTTAAACTATTACAATCCCTCGCTATTTGATCTGCTGGATAGTACTAAATGGAACTGATATCCAAAGCCTCTGAAAGGGACTAGATTAGTTACTGGTGGTTCAATCAATTTTCTTCCATTGTAATGCACTTCCAGACCACTGTCCCCCACTTCCTACTAAAAAATAATAATAATAATAATCCTCCACTTTATATATAAAAAGGGTAGACATGTCAATCTATCACATTCAGTTTGGTCTTCAGAAATCCAAGTTTAATACAGATGCAGGAGTCATTATTTGTACAATGCATCTGCAGAATTGGGAAGGAAATTTCACAGTGCACTGATAATTTTCCAATAAGTACGCCTTGCAGATGTGCTGGAAAAATCTATTGCAACATTTATAAAAATAGGCAAAATCTTGGAACTAGAAAAGATCATTCTATTATGTTATAAGGCATTTTTTGGCCTCCTTTGGATGGATTCAAAAACAGTCCCAGCGGGAGATACGGAAAATTAAAATGACCTTGCCTCCAGTTAATTATGGCACAAAAACCATTTTCTTAAAGTAAGTTTTGTCAATTTTGCAAGTGATAGCTCCCCAATAATAAATCACTTGCATGCCGACTTTAGTCTCTTCCAAACAAATGTTAGATTTCTTCTTTAGCAGACAATTCTATGCTAATGCAGAGCTTTGCTCCGGAAGCTTGACAATAGCTCTGTTTGTCCACAGATTAAATACCGGTGCTGAGAGCAGAGGAAGTGGTGAACGTGCACATTTGTGCAGCGGGAGGTCTGGGTGCAGAAACTTTTGACAAATAGCAATCTGGTCAGCCAAGAGGAAGAATGCATGGGGGTGTGGTTCCATGTGTACCCAGGAGATTGTTTCCTTCCATGCTAAGTGGTTTGATGCCCAAGCAACTTTCTGATGAGAAGTTTGTAGAAAACTCAAAGTTGCCTTACATCCAGATCAGGGTACTAATCTAATAAACTTTGCTCAGCTCCAGCAATTCAGAGTTCTGGCCACCGAAAGGTCTTCTCTATCTCTTATGAACTGATCCTTTTTTAAAATCTGGAGTGACAAGCTAGATTGTTTGCCTCCAACATTTGTGCTTTAATGTGGAACTATAACCCAGTCTCCTTAGTTTTAATACAACATCTTAACCACACCACCACACTGGCTCTTGGCTTGGAAGGGAGGGGCTCCCCAGGGAGTCCTATGGCTGAGGTGGACCAGAATCTGGATGTCCCTAGTCCTAATCCAGAACTGTCACCACTAAACCACATTGGCTCAGGGGCTGGGAGGGAGGGACTGGACCAGAGTCCCCCAGGGAGCTGCTGTGGCTGCAGCTGGATTTCAACCTGTGACTTCCTGGTCCCAGTCCAACACCTTCACCACTATTCTACATTGGTTCTCTTTGCTCAAGGGCACACATTGTTTTTAACTGTACTGTAATTCCCAAGCATTTCCCACCACCCCAGCATACTAAAATACAAAGAGCCACCTTGGGTAAAGGACACTTGGAGCATAAATAGCCTGATGTCCTCCACATGTTTGTGACTACAACACATGAGGCTTAGCCATCTTATCTGAGGCTTATGGGAGTTGTCAGAAGTATCCAATGGGAACTAGGATGTCTACCTCTGAAGCTGTTCTGTCTCTCAGGTAAAAAGCACTATGGTTTTGACAAGCAACAATTTTCCATGTTTCCCATCCCCTGATCTTTATAACTAGAAATGTTGGGAATGAATCTTGGATCTTTTGTTTCCAAAGCATGACTTGCTTCTACGAGCCAAAGGTTCTCCCCAAAGCAGGCCTACCATTTCTGGTTGCAAAATCCAGAGGACCACAGCCAGGAGATTAAAAAGATAGCCCTTTCCCTGCCATCCACTGGTGGTATGGATTTTTGCAGGCCAGATACAATAGCTTTCTTCTAATGCATTTGATCCACCATTACAAAGCATACACTTTGAGTACGAGGTGTCTCTTGGACGCAGGGCAGAGAATGGTTTTTCCATTCAGATGGAAAAAAATATTCCATTCCGTTCTCTAATTCCACTGGATTAGAAAGGATGGTTGCTCATCCTTTCTAATTCAAAAGGCCAAGGTGGAACCCGGAAACGTCTGCAGGTGTCACATTCTCTTTTCCATGGAGTTTAAGGTTTCTTCTTACCTTCAGACACCTTTCTGTAGGGAATTGTGACTTGTGGGACTACTGAAACGTTTTGAACATGTTTAGCTTGTAATACGTCTTACCTCCATTTCTTACCTTCTCTCTACTATGAAACAGCAAAATGGAAGACATGCAACAATCATCGTTCCTCCAATTCCAACGCCAAATATTCTCAAAATCTGTTGAGGACCTATTGTGGTTTGATCAACATTAGCATGGCTGGCATCTAATCTGTAGCCAGAATAATAAGCTTTAGGCAAAATGTAGAGGTTTTACCCTTTAAAGATAAACATCTTGTCACAATATGCATTTGAAACCTTTGGTCTTTGGTTCAAAAAGCAGTTTGCTATGGGGCATTTTATTTATTTAGTGGAACTACTTAATGACGGGTGGTTTGCAAATAAGAGAGAAAAAAGTCACAATATTTATTAAAGAGAACATGTCTCACCAGAAGAACCATACTGAAAGTCGTTCTGCAACCACCCCATCTTAAAGCCTGGGAGAACAACCAGTTTTGAGTAATTTCTGGAAGGATTATAAGCACTGGGGGAGGATATTATATAAGAAAAGACACAAAACTAAAGATCCTAACAGCCTACAGATTAGTTGTGTCATTCTTTGGATGCAATTCTATGCTATTTCAATAGAAATCTAAGAATGATAAACTAATCTCAGATCCACCCTGCCTCTCATCCATGTTCCCAAGAGGCCAACTGAATTTTTGCTGGGGAAGTTACAAAGAGCCCTCGAGAGCCACCATTGTTCTATACTGTTATGAAAAATTATTGGGAAACTTAGTAAGGAAATTTGATGAAGTTAAGGAGCTAACACATGACTATCTATGGTAGGGGGTAACCAGATCCTGCTAAGTAAGGGGGGGAAAAACCCCTAAGGTCTCAAGATGACTGCTTTGCATTTGCACATTGTCAAAAGAAGGGACAAAGCATAGGCTATGTGGGACATAAGCATTCATGATGCGTGCCTTGAAGTGTTGGTAATTTAATTACTCTTCAGATAGACAGCTTGATGGAAAAAGAACTTCCAGCAAAAAAATACAGAACAAACTCTTTCAGTTCTAAATAGTGGCTTCAAGTTACATTCCAAGACAGGAAAGGCGTTATGGTATTGCAACAGATCAATCTTCTAGCCAGTTCAGTAGCACCAACCTTGATTGGCTAGGACTGTCACTGTGCAAGGGATCCTATACCCCACAGTGAAATTCACTAAAGCTAACATTAAAACATTTGAATTTGTTAAGTCCTTCTTTAAATGACCATCTGAATCAAGGGGTCAGCTATCCCCACAAATGATATAAAGTGGATAAAGAGGATATATGGAACAAAATGCCACTTACGGTCTTCAAATGGAGTATAGCAGTCCAACCGAATAAGTTTTATGGAAGAAACACAACATTTGTGTTCTAGGCACAATGTCTTGTTGATATAATCTCCAGCTTTGCAAGCCACCGCTCCCTGATTTCCTTTGGGCCAACATGCTTTGAGAAAGACAACAAAAGATCTAAACTCTGAATCTCTCTCACATCCAACACAGTCAATATGACTCAGGTTGTATATTAGCCTCCATAACAGCTCATTCCAATAGATCCGTATTTCCTCAGAAATCTGTTGAGAATCATTCCTGCATTGGGTTTACATGGGAGAAAACAGCAAAACTGGACGAAGAAAAGCACAACAGGGAGGTTCAAATTTTTAAGGATGGTCTTTGGAAAATGTATCATTGAACAAGCTGAGTTGGAGTATGGAGTCCTTGGGGTACTCTGAGCTTGGTTGTGAGCAAGAAAACAACCAAGCTCAGAGAACCCCAAGGACTCCACAGTTCAACCCTGAGCTACAGATATGCTCTTCTGTTGAGCTGGTGTAGCAGAATGACACAGAAGAGAACCCTTCACCCATGACATGCTTAGAAGATACCAAGCAAACTTTAAATTATAATTCCTAAGCAGCAAGTTGAGATATGCTTCTCTCTTTATGCAACTCACCCAAGAAGTTAAGGAAACATGTGTCTAATTTTGTGCCCTGATACTGGACTTCAAGGAACAAGTATAGCTGCAAAGTTCTGTCCTCACAGTGAAGACTGAATTAATTCTCACTTGGGCCATCCCACCGGGGTACAGCCATCCATCGGTTGCTTGCATAATTTCAGTTACCAAAATCTTAGCAGAATGAGAATACAACAGCCTTCTATGGACTTTTACCACGCCTTTTCAGAGACGTGCATCCATTGTTATACAATGCTGGTGTATCTTCTCAGCAGTCTTAACCAAGTTGGTTGGGAAGAAGCATACATTTCAAATCTTCAGCCAGGATCCAAAACACACTTCAAACTAGTTGTGTGTACCCAAAGGGACTTGGCATTCAGGAAAAGGTGCTTTCTGTTCAACAGAGGCCAAGAGACTGGGCGAGACAGAAGTAAGGAGGAGGGTGAATTCCCAAGGATCAATCTGGTTTACTTTCTGCTCTGAAACCTGGATGTAATTCTCTGTACACAGATGGTTTCTGTGTATCTTTCAGAGTAACAAACCCAACATTTCCAAACTGCTCAACAGTTTGGCGAGGGAGTAACATCAAGGCAATATCCAAGCAGCACTTACTCACAGGATGGAAGAAGTTTACCACCTGCTCAGATATGGCTTCTGGTTTTGTCCTTGGCTTAATAGGAACCACGTGTGATTCATTTTGAACTTCTAGCACTGGCAGTGAAAAACCTGAAGAATTGGAGTTTGGAAAGTTGAGGAGGTCGCAAAGTGTGCAATGTTGCTAAAGTTGTCTAAATCCTGCTTTTAGAGCCATACTTGCATTTAGCTGGACATTTATGCATCATCATATCTGATGGCTTCAGCCATCACAAATTCCCATTTTTGCTCACCTGACTAAGGACATGAGTGAAACAAGGAGTTGGAGTTCATATGTCACCTTAAGTCCTTATGTGGTGTGTTTAGTTCTGGCTTAGAGTGTTGTGTGAACCTAGCTATTATGAAAAACCATGGTTTAAAGTCTAAGCAGTAGATCTGAATCCAGCCATTGCAGGATATTCAGATTACTCTAAGCACAGATTCTGTATTAGTATTATCACTGTGAGGCTTTGATATAAGTTGCAATACTGAATTTATTGATGTGGAGGGATTTGGAGGGGCACACAGAAATGCTGACTTGAGGTCTGTTTAAATTTTGATTTAAGCAGACTCTTAGGGACTTGCTTAAAAGTAAGTCTGCATTGGTGTGCTCTATTGCATGCCATGGGGTCTGCAAAGGGGTCAAAAACATCAAGATGGCAGCCACACCCATGTGACCGAAGCTCTGCCTCTTTTTAATGTGCATCAAATAGGTTTCAATCATACGGTTGCAACTGCAACCGTAACTTTTTGGACATAACCCCTGCCTGTTGTGTGACGTTTTTAAAGCTCTGCACAAAGTTATTAAAGCTAAGCAGGGCAGGGTGGGGTCAGCACATGGATGGGAAGCTGTTCGAGATGCTGACTGGGGTCTCTCATCCCTCTTAAGCCACAATTTAACTTTGCTGGAACACAACACACCAAAACATTGCGTAGTTTGCTTAAGGTAGCTGACTTGGACTCAGACCCCGATTTTTCAGCAGCTCTGCAAAATTTCAGCTCTGTTAAAGGGCTCTGCGATGAAATTGGGGGCCTTGTATAGGCAAAGGTTTCTTGGAAGCAACGGGTGACCAAATTCTTCATTAACTTATGCTTACAAACTCTGCTTTGTAATACTCACTTGGGTTGACCGCATGATATAATACGTACAAATATTTGGCTAAAAGCTGGAGCACAAATCTCATTATTTGTATCATTCCTGAAATGACAGTAAAACACCCCCCCCACCCCCAAGCCCATACACATCCATTAGGAAATAAAAATAGTCAATAGGAGTTCTATGTCTAGATGACTTTTTTTATGCAACAAAGGAACTGGGATAGCATCTTGACACAAAGAATCAATTGTTTGGGGTTTTTTTAGCTGTTGTACACCATCCAGTCACATTGTTTGAGTTGGGTGACCTTAAAAATCTAGCAAATAAATAAATAAACCCAATGAATGAATGAATGAATGAATGTCCATACTGCATCTATAAAATAGCATATTACATTGTGGATGACGCTTTATGGTTTCTAGCCAGTCAAAACCATTTTCATGCTGGTCGGGGAATTCTGGGAGTTGAAGTCCACACATCTTCAAGTTCCTGAGGTTGAGAAACTCTGCTTAGATGAATATATGTTGTGGAATGACACCTCTCAACATTCATGCTTGTTGCTACCTGATACAAAGAGGGTTCTTCATCCATCCATCTTGCTCCACGGTCTACGGTCAAAGCATGAAATTCATCATTGATGGAGGAGGAGGAAGCCGGTCTGGTGAAAAGGGTTTTGACTTCCTAGAAACCATAAAGCGTCATCCACAATGTTTGTAGGACTAGAGGCTAGGTGTGATGTGAATTTAGCCTACCTCACAGGGATATTATGAGACTAAAGGGAGATCATACATCTCTGTTTTTGCTACTTGGAGTACCATGAAGAGCATAATTACAGTGTAATCAATAAATATTAGGAAATATGTGGGCACCTGGTTAAAGATTAATTGATTAATGGATAACTTGATCAATTAAAGTTGCAATAAGGTTAAAAAAAATCTTCAGGGGGAAATATGTATATTTAAAGGAAGCAAAAGTTTTGTGCTTTTAAAAGTTCCAGTCTTCCAAATCAGCAGTTGCCTGCTTTCAGGCGATTAGAAGAGTTTTATGGAACAATTGCTGCTGGACTTTGTAGGTGAAAAGGAAGTTCTTCTGGCATTGCTGGCCAATAATTCAAGGGTAGATTTTCTTTTTGGTCTCCACTTCATCATTTTGTGTGCCAGGACTGGGTCTGGCACAGAATCACACAGCTTGCCATGAGAAAAGAGGTTAGGATATGGCACCTCCATGCCAGCTCTTGACCAACCCTGTTTCCCTCAGTGAAACACCATCACTGGAATGCAACCCATTTTCCCTAGGTGAGACATAAGATTTCTGAAGATGATTTTTCTTCTACTTTACCTTTTGGCTCTGCTGATAGAAGAACAGAAGCAGCTTCTCAAAACTTCTCAATTAGAAAACAGCAGGGATTAAGATGTGGAAATGATCCATTGGGCAAAATGGATTAACCTCTGCAGCCCCAGGATTTAAACAAACATTGGTTTACACTGGGCAGGTGGTTTTGCATTGCTGAGAGACTATACAGAACCTAGTCCATCATCCATACTCTGCTCAAAAAAACAGAAATCACAAGGGTCTTCTGCTGCTCCTTGAGAAACCCCTGGTGGTTCGTTTCTACTAAGTTGGGAGAGGAATCCCATTGAAAAAAAGAAGACATTAGTACCTCAAAGCTGAAGTCTGAAAATATAAGAGGAACAGGGGAACATGAGGATGGCTGATTAATGAGATTTATGGTGAAAACAGACTTCCATGGTGGGTTTTGTATGGTTATATCCACAAGGAGCCATCACAAAGCCACTGTTCTCTTTTTTGTTGGCATGGAAGAAGCCACAGGTGGGATATCTAAATGCTACCTCCAAAGGCCACACGGGTCATTGTGGTTGTTTATTGCAGAAGCACTTCTAATCTGAAATATTGGTATTTAGATGGAAAACTGCTGAGACTGTAGATGACTTAGCAAAGTGAAGAATATCGGGAAGTCCTGGGACTCACATGCTAGAGCAATCTGTTCTTCAGAGATGCCATCGAGGGCAGAAGAAAAGCCATTCTCTCTTTTTTTCTCTGTTAGGGAAGCAGGGCATTCATACTCAGGTATTTTTGCTGCCCTATTAAACCTGCTCTTTTGGTTTTCTTCCCCAAGCAAAGCAGAAGCAGGATACTAGTGTTAGTTTTATTACCATGGTCAAGGACCAAAATTAAATACAATTTCACAAAAGAAATAGGATAAAAAGATATGGACCACTCTGAAATAAACTAAGACTTAATTTTTAAAAAAACATAAAAATACCCCAAGCTAATTTGCTAAAATTATTAAACAAGTTGCTGGTTACTTAAACAAAGGAATGACATATTTAAATTTTATTTCCATAGCGATTCAAATTTTAAGCTACTTAAGTGATAAGTCTAGCAAGAGACGTGAATGAATATAAATGTAAGCTATCACAGGCTGTTACTTAATATTGTTAAATCATAAAACAATGTTAACCTTCTATTTGGAAGGACTGTAAGATTCTAAACAAGGGGAAATAAACCATTTTGTGAATAGTGACGGCAACTGAGCAGAATTTGACCACTTTCCTGGAAGCCATCTATGAAATGTTTGCTAGAAAGGGGACAGTAAGATCGGCGCTTGTGACTGGTTGTTAAAAGAAGTATAATTGAATTTTTGTGGCAATTTGAATAAAAGGGGAAACAAAAAATAACATGCATTATTAATTCAACTTTCTTCAAGGAGTAGAGACAGTCTTGTATTAGTGTGCCATTGAATCATCTTTCCAGAAGAGCTGAAGGTAAGATGCTGAGTTTGGCTAACTAGCGTAAAGGCTCTTCTGTGCGTTGGACACAAAATGTTGGTACAGTTCTTGGCTGCTGCTAACAATCTCCCTAGCGTGCTAAGTTACATATTTTTGGAGTAAAACTTAAACCCTTTTCTAAGTCTAGGTTGCAAACCAATTCAACTTTCTCACAGGTGATCAAGACCAGATATTGCGTGGAAAATGCAGTCTAAGGTCAGACTTAATTTCATTTAGCGATGATGGTGTATTTTGAAGGGTCAAGGTAACTAGAGTAGCTTGAGCCAGTACCTCGGACAGCAAAGTCAGAGTCAGGCCTCTAATGAGGTTAAACCTATTTCTAAATTTAATGAGGAATTGGCTATTTTTCTGGAAACACCCTTAGAAATTTTGACCAAAGTTCTTCTGCGACAGCTACAGATCCATGCACCATGTAGCAGACAGCTCATTATTGTAGCTCTTAAGCTTTTAATTGTGGCCAGGACATGCCTGTTACCATTGTTGGTGGCAAATCAAATGATGGAATTGGCCACAAAGGCAGGACAGGAAATAGCAAAGGATGCAAATAACTTTTTTTTAAAAAAAGACAATGTAGAAAAATAATTGGAAGCTGAAAAAGAGGCTAGAGTAAGGTACCAATTATGACCTTTTTCCTGGAGGAGGAAGAGAAAATGACCGCCTCACACTTGGAACCAGGCAGGAAACCTGAAAGGGGAGGATCCATACTGTTATATGGTTCCTGCTTTGACAGAATGGTGGAGGTCAACCTATCAACTCCCTAACACAGAGCCTTGAGTAGCCTATGGGCAGCTTACAGGTTCTACAATTCCTACAGACAGGACTGCAATACCTGGTAACGTTAAACTGGGGTGAGGACTTTGGCCCTGATCTCATCAATTCAGACTGTCCTGAATTCTCCAAGGCACAAAGATAACGAAACGAAGAACAAATGCCTACCTTAATTCATGATTTTGAAGGTTATCACCATTAGAAAACCAACAATATGAATACAAAAGGAGACACCTTTCCTTTGCTCTTCCCTATCGCTGGGTAACCTGATCTACGCCTGGGGTTTCCAACCTTCAGATTCACTTCAATCCACCTTTATTTTTCTGCAGTCTTGGTAACTACATGCCCAGTAAGGATGCACACTGAGGCTATGCAGGATCTATCACTATGGGGACTTCTATTGTGACTTACTCACTGGGTAATGAGTGGCTGTGTTAAATTGTAATGGGAAGACTTGGGACAGCTGAAGCACGAGACTTCTTTGGTCTGAATGGACTGGAGTACAACTTCTGACCGACTGGAAGTTCTAAGTGCTTCAGTTCCAGGACACCTGGAATGCACCTGGTCAGGGAGAGCTGCAAGGGAACACGCCGAGTGCCATGGGGTTGCTACCCTTCATTCTGGAAGGAAGCACGAATTAGGCTTTCACCCTGCTGAAGAGAATGTAAACGCAAAGGAAAAGAAACACAAACTAAGTAAAGGGAACCACTGGAGTGCTCTAAAGCGGTTCTCCCACAGAATGGCAATTCTAAAGATTTCCCTTCGAATGTTAAGTATAATAAACAAACAATTCAGGGGGTTCTGTAATGAAATTCCCTCGATCTCCTAGCAAGAGATTCATCAGGAAGATGAAGACGTTGAATTTGCATTGACTTCTTCCCCCACCCTCTTTCAAGACCACAAACATCTTTAACAGGGAGAGGCAGACAGACAGGTGCCACTTCTTCACCAGCGATGCCTGTCATCTTATAGCATTGTCCAACAAAACTATGCCGCTGCTAAAGGCAGGCTTTATATCCGTTGGATGGTGCTATAAATTGCTGAGCAGGAAACATCTACAGATGTTTCTGTAGTAGAATCTTCTAGAAATGTGCTGTTACCAATACAATGTAGTAACAGATAGAATACCTTATTCTGAGGGAGGAGATACTTGCTGATGCGCCAAATGAGGCGCGCTGGCGTCATGCTTCCGTCTTGAACCAATTAGCATGATCCCATTATGGAAACCCCATTTTTTTCTCTTCACAATTATCCTTTCTCTAGTGGGGGTGAAGAGAAGAAAACAAACCAGCCAATTCAATTCTTGGGCTGGAAAAGCAAGTTGTCTAACCATGCTGTACTTGAATCTTGTGGCCATTCACAGATATCTTTCAATCTTTAAAAAAAACTTTTATTTTTTTTTTCAAAATAATTGTAATTTATTAGACCATATGTGAAGTTACCATTAAGGAAGTGAACCCAAACATCAGACATTTGCTGCACTTTCAAACCTTTGTAACACGCATGATTCTCAAAATGAGTCTTACATTTGGATTTACAATTTGTTTTTAAAATGTACGAATACTTAAAAACAGTGAATTTTTTTAAATTGAAAGGGATACACATTTAAAGCACAAAAATACTGCAAAATGTCATTTGAAAATGGTGATTAATCTGTTAACAGTTTTAGTTAAGTCAAATCTAGTTAGCACCTTACTGAAGTCAGCCTCGAGTGTAAAATTAGTGCATATAATAGCAAACATGTACGTTTTGACCAGTAATAGCACGTTACCAGCCCGTTCTTGAAATTGAAAATATTTCAGTTTTCACACTTCTGGAATAAACAATGTTTCCAATTTCAACACAGAAAAAATAGGTTCCTGCTTTAAGTTGATTTGTATAAAGCAATCATTTATAAAGATTGCATCAACATCCATTAGCAGAGGAAGATCCAACTTTATTGAAACTGCTTGCATACAAAATATATTGCACTATAACCAAACAAATGTCAACATAAAATCCAATCTGTTGTAGCTAATATGTACAGAGAATATTGCCCAAGAGCAGTTACATTACAAGGTCATTCTACCTTGGTTAATTATCTACAGTATTTTAAACCAAACAGCTTACAGATGATGTGTGCAAGGTACCAATTTCAGTTTTCAAATACTATACATTCCCCCAAAATAAATAATTAGAAATCAACATTTAATGTTTGGCAATATTTAAGACTTTTTTTTTTAATATTTGTTAAGTTGTGTGCAGTTTGTTGCCATTTTTATATGCTTGCTTGTATGCAAAGAAAAAAAAATAAAATGAAAAAGCAGAGAAACAAAAAACAACACAGACTGGGGCTGCAATTTGTACAATTCTGTACATAATCAGCAACACTCCTACTGGAGTAATTTTAATAAAAACAGAATAGCTTAAAATGAATGTCCTACTGCGTTTATTTTTGCATGTAAATTTCATTCATGATCGGAAATAGAAAGCATGCCCCATCCCCAATTATGGACAACTAAACCTTACACCAACTTCAATTACAGGTTTTTAAGCTACTTGTGAATGAGACCTTAAAAAATTGTTCTATATCCAATGCTGTCAAACTACAGTATATCCCTGAATTTTACAAAGAGCCACATATAACACAATCATCTTCCTATCTCATCTGAGATAGGCTCAAATTTAAATATCAAAACTGCAGGGGAAGTGAACGAAAAAGCCTATTCTTTTAAATTGGTCCTCTGGCCATAGAGCTGGCACACGTTACGAACAAATTTTAGGTTCCCTCGGTAACCATCAACTGTTTTATCACCATGGGGAATATACATTAAAAAAAAAAATCTTGTCCTGACTAAAAAGGGGGGAAAAAACAAAAACAAAAAAGCCACCATTTCAGTAACATGATCTGCCATTATCTTCAGTGCAAAATAGGTTTCTATCTTATAAACTGCCTAATGATGTTTATGCAAGGAAAAAATTATGGAAAGCATGCATTCTTCTAATAAAGTACTAATTGTTGGAGAAGGTTTGCTACATATATATTGTACATTGAAGTCCTATTCAGGAGTTCTGCCTGAAGAGGGTACAGGAGGGCCAGTGCTGCTTCTGAATGAGCGGAAGCCTCCGAGCTGCCAGGACTCTGCCTTCTCGGGGGGCTTGGGCCAATCCGGGCACGTAGACGGCCGGGCGGGTACATCTGAAGACAACGGAGCCAGAGCCAGGGAGCTGGTCCCGTGGCGCTTACGTGGGCTTCTGCACCCTCATCAGGCCGAACACCTGAACACAACAGAGTTCAGCATTTCCAACTCATCTTCCCTGATTTCTGCTTCCAAATAGAATATTCCTACCTGCCAAGATATAAAAAAGGCACATACCATACAACTTTTTGCTAATGAAAATGACAATTTAGTTACATTACACATAGATCCAGGTTCACTAAAATACTGAAAAAGTGAACCGAAAGTGTGAACTGACACAGGACATAAAACATAGCTTTTATTTATTTTTTTAAATGAGGAAGTTTTAATAGATTGAAAACAGAAGCCCAATTTGATTACCGCAAACACTATTTATTCTGAAAATTGAAATTTAGCAGTGATTTTGACCAGATGCGTTAAAATGGTACAACTGAACAGAAATACCAATGCACAGTTCAGTATTTTTAAAACAAACAAAAGGAATTCTTTCATTGTTTGAAGTGCAATATGTACTTGAAAGCATTTTTTCAGAAGTTCAAGGTATTTTAATGCAAGTATAATGTCTTATTTTGAAAAAAAAACTGCATACTGCTGATGTTAAAAAAGGCTAACAGAACGTTTTATATTTCATGCCCTGCGCCCTCTTGCCTACTATTTGTCTTTGGCCTAACAAGTTTCTCTAATGTGGAATAAGATTTACTGGAACAGTTTAGGAAATACGACTTCTCAAGCTATGCAGTTTAGGGCACGCCATTCACCAACGGTTGCTGACTATCTCCGCTGTCCGTTTTCTCTTTCTTCTGGTTACGATCTTTACCCGTGCGCAGCCGGCTACCTTCGCTGGAGGTATTCTGTAATGTTTTAGTGTGGACACTCCTTTCATTATTGCAGTCAATTCTGATCTGAAACAAGTTACAGTTACATAAAGCATACCCCTGGGAACACTAGGGAACGCCCATCGAGAGCTGCCGGAGAGGACATTAAAAAAAATATGGTTTTCTCCTTCTCCAAATGCAATACGCTCTAGAAAAAATATATAGTTAAGGGGCAAGCAATTTGACTATTTTGAGGTAGCATTTTATAGTAAGTTATTGAATAAAAATTAATATATTGTGCAATATACAATTACACATTATGTAACTTGGCTATTACAATTATTTTGCTCAGTATGAAGAATAAAAATTATCTTTCAAATAGGTCATGTGCTGACTGTATCTGGACAAGCATTAATTGTGAATCGGTAGGCCTTATATTGATCCCCCCCTCCCCTGTTAACTATTCTAAAGTATTCCTCTTGTTAATCTTCTGGGAAGTGATCAATTTAAAAAACATGAACAAAATAATCATAGTAAAACCTACTAAGACTGATGTAGGGACAAGAGACTGCAGGAAAAAAACCACATAACATACAGTGCCATGCATGTGGGCATGTTTCATTCATGTATCAGTAAAGAAACAAAAATTACCTGAAGCGACCCATCTGTTGTTCTCCCTTTAGCATCTCTTGAATTGCGTTGACGGTTGTCTGTCCTTGACTGTTCCTCATTTCCTGCACATCAAATTTGGATTTTAGGAAGGTGATTTTGTAACAGATTTGTCTCTGTCTCGCTTAATCTTTCTCCATCCTTGATATAGACTTTTTTTCTTTTTTGCTGGTGATCTGACCAATATTCAACTGGGGCTATTGTAGGTATACAAGCTAATACAAATATGATTGTTAGCTATGATTTTTTTCCCTTTTCATCTGTATGTTACATTTTAAAGTTTTTACTACAAAAAGTTGCCCAAAAACCTAATTACTTGTCAGCATACAAGTGCTATTCTAAAGCTTGTAAATGCTGCCTTTCATTCACAATTTTAGAACAATCCATTCTCACCCAGATTGTCATGAAGAATAGGAATCTGAGAAAGAATTGTGTGTTATTAATGGCTTTTAGGCAAGCAAATATTCTAGAGAAATGCAGGCACTCTTCAGGTAGTTCCAATTATATTTCTGGACATTTTATAGACCAAAGTAACATGAAGGATAAACAGCAATTCCATCTTCCAATCTTAAGTAACACAAAATGTTACTGGAGAGTTTTGCTTTTATTAGGCAAATCCTGTCCCCCCGCCCCCCTTTCTGAAAAGGCCTGCTTGGTCTGTGGCAGGAGGTGATTGAGACTTCTACACTCCTCTGTATCAATTTCTTGTTCAGTTTGAAAGTGCTGCTGTTTTATTAAAACATGGCTGGCACACCTAGAAGCAGCAGGCCTCAATTTCAGAGGGAGATCAACTACCCAAGGTCTATGCAAAAATCAACTGGCATGGTAGCAATGGATTGCAGAGCTTACCTTTGAATCCCCCCCGGCCTCTTCCTCCTTGGCCACGCGCACCTCCTCCGCGCCTTCGCCCATCTCCTCTGCGCAGGTAGCTGTCTCGTTCTTCTTCAGCTGGGGCTAATGACCAATCGCTAAGCTCGTCTCTGTGATCAGACTCTGTTTCAGAAGCATTTGATGCTTCAGAGTTAGTTCCTATCAAGAGTTTGAAAAAACCAAGACATACCACAGGCTATTTTTATGATGTTTTAGAAAAACTACCCCAAGCAACTACCAGCTGAAATTGGTTTCCTGTTGTAATATTTCTTAATGAGAAAGGCAGGGTAAAAGTAGAGTATAATTATTGTCATTATTTAAGTATTGGGCTTGAATGTTTTATCATTCCCTGGATATTCTTACTGTGTCGGTTGTAAGCCATCATGAGCAGCAATGATTCAGCAGCATGTACATGGGATAAACAGAAAAGTAAATGAGCCAGCAAGGTAGGGTCCATGCTCCTGTGCAGACAGCACTTTTCATAATTAGAGCTCATTTGCATTTTCAGACTCCGTGACTGTTCCACTGATGAGAGTACCAAAACCTCAGGCCTCCGGAACCAAGCCGGTCACCTAGTGGACGCAGAACCAAGCCTTCCAAGTTACCCACCTGAAGCGTAGCCCGGGCCACGCCGGCTGTGCCCTCGGTTCCTGTAAGGTCGGCCACCCCTTCCGAGGCCAGGACCGTCATCAGTCATATACACCTTTTCTTTATCTGGGCGATTTGGGGGTGGCCTCGATGTGGCCCCAATCTGTCGAAGCTGTTCATCAATCTGCAACCTCTCCAGACGGAGCTGGTCCACTTCCTAAGGGAAGAGGGGCAAGTTACAAGAAGCTACGGTTATTCTGACCATGACTGAGACACAGGAACTCATTTAGGAACGAATACCAAAAACAACATTTAATATAAGGAATTAAGGGGAAAACTATTAAATAATTTTGCAGAACATCTGGAAGCCAGGCTTCCCCTTCCCCCAAAGGCAAGCCAGGGGAATCCTCACCTTTAAATAGTTGAGGTGATAATCCAAAAGAACGGTGGCATTCGTGATGCTGTCCTTGGTTCCCACAAAGACAAACGGAACCATTCCCTAGAGAGCAAATCTAGAATCAGAGGACTTCCATGATACCATCAATACCATTCTATTATTAGTGCTCAATATAATCTCATTGAACAGTTAAGGATAATGTTCTAAGTAAGCACATGAACGCAGTACCTGCATTTCATCAGAACTCAAAGCAGGGTGACATATGAGCCTCAAGACCTTCGTTACATGTGGCAGCCAAAGGAGAAATTCTCTCCTTCTAAGCAATCCATCCCAAATTTTAATTTATAATTTATGCCAACTAATACACAAACTAACCACACTTGTCTTTTGGACTGTACACTTCTCTGGATTCAAACTGCATTTTTAATTCAAATTTTCATGCAGATTCCAGAAACGGAACAGAATTTATAGCGAACATAACTGACTGGAAATAGATGTATTTTTCTACAAGTCACTGGGATAAGATGCTCTTTTAAGGGTCAGCCTGAAAAGCTGCTGCTGTTCTGCAGCTCACAAAACACAATGGGATTAAAAAAAAATGGGGAAAGTCCAAATATTATTAATGGATAAACTCCAATAATCGTTACAGAAAACTGAAATAGTTTGCCGTTATTACAGATCCCGTAGCTAATACTCTTGTATCTTCTGTACAAAAAGATTCCCTGCAGTAAATACAAGAGGTGACCGATACAGCCCACGTGACACCTGTCTAAGATTAAAGTCTTCCTTATGGCAGTTCCTCCTCCTGTGTGTGACTTTCTATGGATGGATACAGGAGATATTGCTTTGTTCACCTGATCATGTGCCAGCTAAGTTGTTAATAGGTAAACTTGCCTAAAAACTTAAAATTATATATGAAAAAAAACCCTCAAGGGCAAGCCTTGCAAAGTTGAATGTATTTAATAGTGCTGAATAAACCACTTGCAGGGGCGGAATAGAGTGTGATCCAACTGCCCCTCTGGACCTAGCTGTTCACACCAGCCATCTCTTAAAGACCTGGCAATGGCCTTCCACTGCTTGAGCGAGGAATCCTGAAAAGTCTTCTATGGGTACAAGTGCGTGCCCAGACAATGGAGGGACCCTCAGAAGTGGCCCATGGGAATAACAGAGAACACGCTTTAACGTTTTGAGTAACGGGATCTGAACGGCAGTTTAGTTGCTTTGCAGAGATCCTTTCCAAGTGGTCCAACTACTTAGCCAGTATTACAAAAAGCACAATTATTAAGCAACTCCCTGAACTGGTTTGCAATAAAGAATGTAGGCAGTTGAGGAAAATGTGCTTTTCCCCATTAATATGAAACATTACAAATACACGTACCTCTTCCTGTGGAATATTTTTATCATTTTCAGCCTCAATTCTCACTCTCACAACTCCAGATTTATCCACTATCTCTTGAATGAGTTTTCCATTTTTTCCTATAACCTTTCCTATAAAAAGTACACAAGAAAACATTTCTTCAAATCAGCAGAAGCATTAGGAAAAAAAGGGGGACAAATCAAGTTTGCCAAAAATGTTTCCACAGGTGCTCAGATACTTCACTCTTGCATCAATAAACTAGGCCTGTTTTCACAAGAACATCAGATCCTCATTTCTCTTTGATATGCATTTTAAAAACACTTGGGCATTTATTTTAAAAAGGACTTGAATTTAAAGATTTCTTTTCCTACATGCACAGCTAACATCTGCAATTGCAGGAAACAGTTATTAAAATGGATTGAAACCAATTACTAGATATGTCCATTAAAATGAGATTTAATCAAGTCTGACAATAACCTCCAGTATCAATATTGCAAGGAGAAATCTGTGTCCAATTACCACAGCCACATCACTTGTCAAAAGGTTTTATTCAATTGATGTTGTGAAACAAGGATGACAATCAAATCAAATCCTTGCTTTAAGAATTAAAAACAAACATTTTTTTTAATGAAGTACTATCATTCACATTAGAAAAAATGATGGTTAAGTTCAGCTTTTCCCCAAAATTAAGAGTGGCATAGACAATCCCTCATATTTATCACCAGTAAGAACATATGATTGGTTCAACTGCCATGCTTCATGGCTGAATAAGGATATGAATGAGTAACCTTGATCCTGGGTCAACATCTCCATATATACAATTTGATATATCATTGTAAGTCAGTATTAAAATGGTCCCATCAAGCTACAACTTCATTTTAAGTCAGCCCAAATGATCAGAATTGCTGTCTACATTAAAAAATAGATTAGCCACGCTGTGAAAATCTCCTCTCATCATTATTTCCAGAACAACCAAGCTTCAGAAACATGCCCTGGCTAACCTACCTACTAAGTTTCTTGGGACTTGGATGACATCTTCAGCAAATTCAAGGTAACTTCTTGCCTTCTTCACTGCATCTTGATCCTACAGGAAATGCAAGCATGCTTTGAAGTGTTGCGGTGACTCAGAATCAGAGATACTTCACAAAAGGAGCTTCAGAAATGTAACTCACCTCCCCATAAATATGGAATGTACAAGTGTCTTCATCAAGATCAATTGCTGTCACCCCTGGCACTTTCCGGGCTTGCTGAATGTTAGCACCGTGAGTGCCAATAGCCAGACCCATGAGATCTTCACGTACAACAAACTGTTCATGAAATCTGGAAGCAAGCTGCCTTGAACTCTGGAAAGAGACATTCCGAGTTACACGAGACCTTTGGTATGGATGCACAAGGAGACATTTTTAAAAAAGACAGATAATAGGGTGCACTCTCTTATTTGGGAATTCCTTAGCAAGTACCAAGATATAACATACATCAAACTTACATGCATGAGTGCAATCACTGTTCACTGGTACACTGAATTTATTTCAAATATTGAACTGGGAGTGAAGTTACATGGATTCACTAGTTATTTTTGGTGCATCACTTTGTAACGCCTTCCCTAACATGGGTGCCTTCCAGATAGGTGGATTTAATCCCCAAACTTCCCAAGCCAACATGGTTATTGTTCAGAAATCTGGGAACTGATACTGATTCTTTAGAAAACATCCAGGTTAAGGAAGACTTATCAATTCATCTTAAAACTTAAGATAACAGTGAAGATAACCATGGAAGTTATGATCCCTTGGAATCTCATAAAGTTTTTCTGATAAACAAGGCATCATACTGCAGGTTAAAACACTATATTACCATGAAAGCCTGTAACTTCTTTCCCAAATGTATTGGAATGTACATCCCATCGTCTTCAACTGTGGTGAGCATCTCAGGGAAGGTTGCCTCATGCTATGATTTACTGACATTTAAGTTGATGTCAAACTTCAATTTCTTTACTTTGGCAGCAATATGACTACATCTATAAAAAATTGTTGCAACGGTTACCTCTAGCTGTTTGCTTGCTTCTTCATTTCTCATTATCAGTGATAACTTGGTGCGAAGACTTCGAAAGTGCATATCAATTAACATATTTGCACGCTTTGTTGTTACTTCATTAATAGACTGAAGGATTAGAATGGAGAAAAAAAATCTTGATTAGTATTGTATACAAAGCAGACCATTTGAATTCAACCCCATCTATTCAAAAGTAACTTACCAAAATGATAAGCTGATGGGCCTCAGCATCATATGTTACAGAAAATGCTCCAACTGCCTTTTTGAAATCTTTGTGTGCAGATTCTTTAGCACACCTAAAACAACAATTAGATCCATGGTTAGGGAATGTGCTGTTGCTATGTCCATAGAACCTCAGCAGTAATTAATAATACAATCCCATGTTGTCTAGAGAATTATCCTGGCCTTCTCTATTGTGACATATTTCACAATGAATCACAATGACCTGATCCATAATCTGCTTCTGGGAATTACATTTATATTTATATATTTTCATCTGGTTTCAATCAGGTAATCAATTATCTGGTTCTTGAACATCGCAATTAAATTGCAGCATAGTTCTACTTAACTGTTCACATTCAAAAATACCATTCCTTACATAAAATCTTTTAATTAAATGCTAAGTTATTATGCACAGTTGTAATGTATTTGAAAACAACTATATAGTTGATAAGTATCCTACTGGGGGAAAAATGTAATATCCATCTTAAGAACACTGATTACAACTTCATATACAGAATAAGGTTGAACTTACATCTGCCTTAAATCTTCAGGGACGTCAAGCTTAATCTTATGAAAAGTATCCTTTGTTGCAGGTTTGTTAGGATTCACGGATCTCAAACGCTCAATTGTGACAATTTCATTGTAGGTAGCATCACAAGCAGCATATTCTATTACATAAAACTAATGGAAAAGAACAAATTGTCCAAGACACTGTATAAGTAGGTAGTGATATATTAAGATTATATTCACATTTTACATTTGAAGGGTCCTGCTGCTTACTTTTAGGAGAAACTGCACTTTTTGTATCAAAGTTTATTACAGTATGCCCCAGATTTAATGGACTAATAAGGGGAAGGGGGGTTTATTAAAGCCACTTACCCCATTAAATCTGAATGGGATTTTACCCACATGTAAAATGGCAAATGGGAACATAGGCACATATATTTTCTGCATTTTACATGCATAAAAATGGAAATGGATTTTACACAGATGCAGACGCACAGAGCATATGGAAAGATTTACCCCACTGCATCCAAAATCCACTAAACCAAAGTTTCTTAAATTCTTTAACTATACATTTAGACTCCAGAAAAACTAAAAGGGAGACCCACAACAACTTAAAACAGAGATGTTATACATAACGTAAGACCAAAATATTAAAATATATATATATTCCTACCTCACCCTTTATCATTCTCACTTTAGCCAGCCACCAGCAACATGGTTCCTTTTCATTAGCCCTGGAATAAACCTAAATGAAATCATAGTGTAGAACATTGTATTGTTATGCAATAAAATGTTGTCATCTGGTGGAGAAGCAGCACACTGCAATCATAATGCTATCATCACACTAAAATATTGGTGTTAAAAAGTTTTTCACATTAAATGAAATTTTATAAAATGATCCTTTGCTACTGATCCTCAATACCATATACTGAAAGTTCAAGGCTCATTCATTCAGAAATCTGAAATAAAAATGAACCATCCATCTGTTACATTTAAGAGGCACAGATCTCAATATTAAAAAGTGCTAGTATGGTATGGTGGTTAGAGTGTTGGTTCAAATCACTTTGCCATGGAGTTCACTTGGTTTTGGGCTATTCAATTTTCCTTAGTCCAAACTTACCTCCTGAGACTGTGAAGATAAAATGAGGAAAGACACCCAAGTACATCACCTTAAGTTCTTTAGAAGGCAGGAAATAAATGAAAAATTAATACGCAATCAAAGGCGTGCCTATCATGGCCATCTGTTCTAATCTTCTTTAAACTGCTCCTGAACCCACACTGCTTGGCAGTTCATTTAAGCAGGGATCATCCTTCAGCTAACCTGGAAACAATCTGGCAAGCAGTTTTTCTACTGGCCAATGATACACGTCAGAAATGGAAGCTGACACCTTTCTATTGCTATCTCATTCCTAGAAATTTTACATCTTTCGTATGTAACAATACACTGGTTTGTAACACTGGGACACTTCAAAACAATGTAAGAAGCTACATCCATCTTCTTGTACTCTACCCCTGCGTTCAGTGAAAGGACACAGGGTAAATGAAATTGTAAGATGCCCCCCTCCATCTCCATATGTTCAATAAGAAGTGAGATGTATTCTACATATATGACATTACACATATAATACCTGTATTTGCAATTTTCCAAATCAAATGTTAAAGTTCAAATGATTTTGTCCACTAGAAGAAAGCTTGAAGGATTTAGAAAAGTTTTAGTTTTGCTTAATTAACACAAATTAAATGAGTTTGCTAAACTAGATACAAAATGTGGATAACCAAAAAATTCTAGTTCAATACCCACCCATCCAGACTTCTTCCAGGCCCTGGCATAATGGCTATTCTCTGATTAAAACCAGCACAAGAAAGAATATTTAAGAAGCATAGTGAGATCAAGGAGAGCCTCGCTCATCAGGAATTGCTTGGCCAACTCAGGATGCGGATGGCACAACTGTCAATACCAATAGGTGATACAGATATTAAGAGGGCTCTCCATGCATGCTGAAAGACAGAACGTGGCCAGGCCTCAGAGAAATAAAGGCAAGTGCTATGTGATGAGAAATGGATGGGGGGGGGGAGGGAAACACACCAACCCACTTTGCTTTCATGCAATCATGTCTGGTAACTAAAATACACAGACTGTTACAATAAAGAACACCAACTGGAATTTCTGTGTAAGAAGTATTTAGCAAAGTAAGCCCTAAGCCATTACAAATGAGTCTTTTAGGGCACCTTTATATTTATTCTAGAGAATTACATCGCTTAAAAGTTTCAAGTTTACTTATTAAACGTGTATAATCCTAGCCCATCGCATCCACTGCCATTACCGGAAATTAAACTAAAGTATAATTAAGTCAAGGGACCTTAATACTGGCACCACACCTATTTAAGCTGCATGATTCAGGGGAAACTTTTTGTGCAGCTGATGCAAAAAGGGCCACACTCTGCTACGCATCTTCATTCCTTAAGTTATGATGATGGGCCTGGGTCCAAAGCAGTATCCAATACTAAATATTTGCCCCCTGTGATTGAACAAGAGTGTCAAAGAAGGAAAATGTTATATAATAGGAAAATTGAGAAAAGAAAAAAAAAAACCAGGAAAAAGCACTCAAAGGACTACTGCAAGTATTTTCCCTTGAAAGCCAACATCATTGCTATTCTACCCTCATTCAAAATGTAAGATTAAAGCAGGCCTTACCTCAACTTCATCGCTTTCGTTTATATCTTTATTGTACCCTGTAGGTGGAGGAAACCTGACATCATGGAATGGAATCTGTCTCTCTGGCTGCCAGCTGAAATACACAATAAAACCTAAGCTATTAAAAAGTAACAGGTGTGAGCGAGGCAGAAAGCACACCAATTCAGGAAAGATGGGCAACCTAAGATTATTTCCCAGGGACCAAGCACAGAGAACCGGGTTAAACGGAATAAACACACAGCTAAGTCAGTCTTGGATTCAGAGCACTTGCTTAGTAATCATAGCCGATAAACAATGGCATACAAGTGAGCGCGTGGAACTGCATACAGCCAAGTGAGTCAGAAGGTAGAGAAAGAATGGAGAACCCCATCAGTCCTTTGTGCTTAGCACAAATACAAGTGGACTTGCAAAGGGGGAGACTGCCCTCCCCTCAGTGCCCAGCAGAGAAATGAGGCAGGTATTTTGTTAAAAAAGTAATAATAAACCAGAATATCTTTTCTAAAGGAGAACTAAAGTTGCAACCTGAGTTTATTATTAAGATTGGGTTAGCATTTTAACTATGTGAGAATTTACAGCATAAATATTGAAGTCAGCTCTCTTGAAAAGAATTGCTGCTCACTGCACTTCATCATCCCATGTGAAACTTTCTGGTTATTCTTTGGGATATAAATATAACATGAAGACATGCTGCTCATCCCCTGAATAACTATGATACAAGCTTATGCAAGTTTTGGTATGCGCAGCATTAATGGACTAGGGCTGCAAAGAGACGAAGTTTTCTATGTATGCAGCGCATCAAGATGGCTCCACGAGGACAGAGAGCATAGAAAAGAAATGGCCATGAATTTGTCCTCAACGCTGCCATGACCAGGTTGCTTTTTAGAATCAAAGAAAGGATCTACATATCAAGCAACCAGTTTCATAAAAATTATTTGGAAGTATACGAGAATCACATTATATTCAAAATCTAAATTTGTTCAGCACTGCATTTTTAAGATTGCTAAATCTTTGTAAAGTCAATTTCAGGACAATACGTACTTATTCTCAAATGCAACGGTTATTGAATCTTCATGGACATCTTTCACAAATGCCTGCAACCAAGAAGTAAGATTTAATAGTGGATTATACATTAATCTATTATTGATATTTCTCTTATTGGCACTACAAGAGGGCCACTTTGAATATTCATTCTAAATGCACTATATTGGCAAAGCATCATGGGGATTGCCTATGCCACAGGTACAAGTGATCCATCCATATAAACAAACTAAGTGGCCACTTATGGGACAGAGAGATGTCAAAAAAAAATTGTGGGTATGAATGTGCCAACTGCATAATTCTTCTGGGACACCAGTTGCTGGCCACAAATCTAGGTCTGCCACTGGTCACAGAACTGTGCACATCATAAGCAAGTTAAGTGAAGATTTAAATTGGACTGTGTGCATTGTGACAGTGCTAGAGAAAAAATGCACTCAGGTTGAAATATACACTTTTGAGCAAAGATTAAATCAATAGGCAAAAGATTTTAATGAAATGTCAATATATTTTTCTTCAAAAGTACTAGATTGCCATAGTGGATGTGGAGATCCTACAATCAACCAACTATCCCATCCTGATGGTTTAACACTGGCTAGATGAAAAACAACACAAAATTCACTCAGGGAGCTACAAAAATGGACAAAATGCTTCCAATGTACTTCTTCAAAAAGTACAGCCTGTTACGTTAATCTATTTGTGCTAAAATTAATGTGCTGACTGCTTCAGGATACACAAAGTCACACTAATTTAATGGTGGTTACTACAAATTAGAATATTGAAAAATACATATATTTATGAAGGGTAAATATATGTATTAACAAAACCACTGGGAACAAAAGTTTTCCTTATATGTTTTTATATTGAGTCCTCTAGTTGTCTTTCCTTAAATAGTTGTAATATTTCAATAGCCTTTCTACAGACACATCTTTTTGGGTAAGCATAATATACTTGACTATGCTGGCAGTTTTTTCAAGTCCTGATGTTAAATGTATTAATTTGAACATCAAGATCCACTGATGTTAATCTACTGATATTAATGGGATAAACCTCAACAGAATATTGCATTTAAGTCTGATCAAAATAAAAATGTAATCAAACTAGCTGCTCCACCACAAAATTTGCTTGTGGTAATCTAAGCAACCAAAACAAAGAAAATCATCAGCTGTTTAGGCTGATACTAGAATTCACTGCCTTGCTAACAAAACACAACTGTCTTGATATATGTAAACTGTGTTACATGTAAACATCAACTGAACTGTTTTCTTTTTATTTCATTCTTTCATTCAGGGATTCTCAAACTGTGGATTAGGACCCTCAGAGAGATTTCAAGCAACTGTGTGTGGATCACACTTATAAATCATGCACAGACAGTGGGAGTGTTGTCAAAACTTGCTCCGGACTTTGTTTCTCACTTTGCCTGCGTAATCCTCTGTTGGCAGTTGTGGTATCACAAAGTTTGAGAGCCCCTGCTTTAATGGAAAATTCCATTGGTAATGGTATGCAACTTTCATCTGAACTACTTGTTAGGTCAGATGTTATGCTCTTAAACCTAAAAATAAAATAAAAAATCATTTAAGAGGTTAGGTATTACAAATTTAGGACAAGGTCTGAAAACAAAGTTACCAAGATGCTATTAAATAACAATAAAACAGAAATGTAATACAATGCCCAAGTAACAAATACATACTACAGGATGAGCTGTCTTTTATGTCTCACCTATACTAATAGTGGAAAACTATTTTCAACACTGCAACTTGATATTCTGAAAATGTGCACAAATCTAGCAGATTAAGAATTAAGATTGCTAGACTACAAAATTTAGTATAATCATACTAAAAAGGACCAGATAACAAATCAAGATTATACTATTATCTCCAACTTATATATGTGGATTTGAATCACAACAAATGATGCATTATTCCCTTGTGTGTTCATTTCATCAATATTAAAATAATTCTTTGCTTATTAAATGAACCAAAACACTGATAAAATAGCATGCCTATATCATAAGAATTGCCATTACTGATTTAGACTGCAAATTATACTTGGACTGGCCAAATTCAATTTACCTTATTTCTTTTTATCATATCTTAACCCTATATCTTATGTTATGCAAGGCTGGTCAATGACCAAAATAAAGTACTTTGATCTTTGCAAAATTATGTCTTATAGTATGGGGAAACACCTGAAAAAAATGTTGATAAAAATTTGTGAAAACCACCACAAAATGCAAATTAGAATCCTGTTACAGAGCATTATTAGGAACTTGAAAATGCTTAGCTGCCTTAGCAGAAAATAAGCTAGGCCTGATATAAGTCTCTTGATAGAGAAAAATCGATCCATGTGATTGATAAGAGTCAACACGGACTTGAGGGCACGTAATCAAAGGTAAGTCTATCATTTGAACCACAGATTCAAGTAATAGCATTCCTGGGTTCAGTGATCCTTTTCAAAATTTCTTGGATACACTTTTAGGCCACTGAAAGCAACTCAGATGGACCACCTCACCAACTCTTTCCCCTGTTCTTGGCAGAATGCAACTTATTTATTTTTTTCAATTTATATGGCCGCCCATCTCAAAGTCATGGTTCTGGTTGGCTAACCACTGTTAGCCGAATCCTATCATTCGATTTAGTTTCTTCAGACAGTTCTCCCAAAGTTCTTCCTCCACCTGCCACCTGTTACCTCCCTCCAGACCCCTCTTTTTATCTCCATCAAGATGCTGTACACCAGCGTTTCTCAAGGCGTGGTCCGAGGGCCCCGGGGGGGTGTCCCCAAGACCCTCTCCGGGGTCCACAAACTCAAAATGATTTGCTGGCCTACGTTGAAAAAGAATACAATATTAAAATCCCACCCAACCCTTGTGTGCAGCATCAGCGGCAGTGAATGTGTCCATTTTGACTATTAAAACGGTAAATGTTGATAAAACACAACCCCCAGAAACAAAAGCTCTTTTGGGGTCCTCCGTCACTGTTAAAGGTGGAAGGGCGGTGGTTCTCCAAGGGCGGTCTGGGGAGCCCCGGGGCCCCTGAGATCCTTTCGGGGTCCGCAAACTCAAGCCAAGAAATGTTTTAGCAGGTCTCAGCTTTGGGGTCTAGTGCAGCAAGGATGGAGAGGGAGGACCCGGATGAACCCAGGATCTTGGGCCCCCCATCATTTGGACCGGGGTCCTGAGACCCAACCTCGGACTCCCCCAGCCCTCCCCCGTAACTCCCTCCAGAGTCACTTCGGTCTTCCGGGGGGCTGCGATCGGGTCCCCGCCCCCAAGGAAGAGCCGGACGCCCCCTCGGCTTGGCGGCGCAACTTTTCCAGGCCGATTTCGGCTCCGGGGCGGCCGAGCTCGGCCGCGAGGCGCTTCCCCTCCCTCCCTTCTCCCGGAGCAGGTGCCCGGCGTGGGGTGGGGGGCCGCAGGCGGGAGCTCCGGGAGGCGCCCCTCGGCGGCGGCGGCACTGGCGGCCTGCTCGGCGGCGTTACCTTGTAGAAGGCCCCGTTGGAGCCGCGCACCTCCACCACCAGCTCCTCCATGGCCAGGGCGACGGCGGCGGCCCCGCGGGCCGGGCGGCCCGTCGCGCTGCCCGCCTTCGGGAGGGCGCCCTCGGCTCCCCGCCCGGGCGGCGCGGGCCGGCGTCGTCGCGGGCGCTCTAGGCCGAGCGGCGGCTCCTTCTGAGCCCGCTCCTCACGGCTCGTCGTGATGGCGGCGGCGGCGGCGGTCGTCGTGGCCCCGAAGGCGGCTGCCCGCGGTCCTCGCAGCCCGCGAGGGAGAGCGAAACGGTCGCCGGGACGCGGCGGCTGAGGCGGCGCGCGGGGCCCGGAGCGGGGGAGGGGCGGCGCCGCGGGCCGCCCGCCTCAAATGTAAACATTAAAAGCCTGGCGCCGTCACGTGACGCGGCGGGGGCTCCGCTCTGCTCCTCCTCCTCCTCCCCCTCCCTTCTTCCTTCCCTCAGGCGGCGAGCGCGGCGGCGGCGGCGGCGGCGGGAGAGCGGCGATTGCGGGTGGGAGGGGCCGCGGTGGGGAAGGGAGGGGAGAGGGAGGAGGGAGGCAGGCGCGCGCGCGCGCACTGGGCGCCCTGCGCCTGCGCACGCTGGCGGGCTGGCCGGCCGGCGGACTGTTTGAGCGCCCTTTCTCGCTCCCGCCCCTCCCGCTCCGCCTGACTCGCGCGCTCGCGCGCGGCCTCCCTCTCTTCCCGTTCGCGCGAGAACTCCGCGGGGCAAGCGGGACCGATCGATGCCGAGGGGTTGCGAGATCTCGCGCGGTTTCGATCTTCGCGGAAGGGAGCGCTCGCGCCTGGCTTCAGCGCCTCCTCCTCCTCCTTTCTTCTATTTTTTTTCTTTTCACGCAAGCGCGTTCGGGCCGCTCAGACTCCTCCTCTCTAGACGTTTCCTCTAACGACGACGACGACGACGCCCCCGCCCGCTCGTTTCACTCTGGAATGACGCCCGCTCTCCCCAATGAAAACGGAGACGAGAAGATAACCAATCCCAAGCGGGGGAGCGCCGAAGAAGGCGGGGTTCCTGGGTTTAAAATGGGAAGGCGCCGGAAATGGCGGGCAGTTTTGGTGGCGGAGAGGGGAGGTCGATTTCACTTGAGGGAAAGCAGGTGTGGGAAGTTGTGAAAGAAAATAAACGGGCAGTTTAAAATATATGCGGTCGTATGATATGTGGCTTTTCGAGCTCCAGAGACATTGGAACCATTTTCAACCTAACAAAGCCCATACATTTTTTTATTTACACCCCCCCCCCCGTGCATATCCTGCTCAGCAGGCATTCTTTGTGCATTGCAACTATAGTGACCAATTTTCAGTCCCCTTTTCTGTGGAGGGGGTTAAGGCTGAAATCCAAGCCCGGTTCAGGCGGGAATAAATTTAATTTGCTTCCACCAGCATCAACTCTGAGCAAACGTGCAGAGCGTCCTGTTGTTACTAGCAAGAATTAAGAAGGTTAGGAGACCTTTCCAACTTGATCGGTGTTCTTCACAGAACGCAAATGGCGCAAAAAATGTTGGGATACATCTGAACCGCTGGAAAATGAAAATGGGCCATATTTGCACAACAAACCACATTTGAAGGAGGATTTTGAACAACCTCAACAGAGATGGAATTTTAACACATGCAGGTCTGGTTGGAATTTGGATGGGAGACCACCAGGAACTCATATGTCAGAAACCTAACTTGAGAAGTTGAAAAAGCATCTGGGAAAAGATGGCAAGCCGCTCCTCTATGGTTGTTGAGAACAGAACATGGATATATCCATCATGTCTACCAAGAGTCAAGTCTGATTTACAAGAGACTTTACTCGTCACAGCTGATGTGGAATCCTAAAGTGTAGCTTGCAAACCATGATACAAACAATAGTTGCATTTGCAACGAGGCGAAGTCCAACCGCAGTTAAAACGATTAAACCGAAACAAATGTCACTATGAAATGAACACTATAAGATCAATATACATCGCGACACTTTTTACAAGCACCATATGAATAACACTTATATCCTGTCATGTGACTTTATTAATACGATGGACAAGAAGATAGCCCTTCCCTCTAATCTGGATTGATTAGGGTTGATATGTGCCATCAAGTCCGTGTTGACTCTTGTGGTTGCTTAGATAGACCTCCGTGATGATCTGTCCCCAACCTTCAGATCTTCCAACGATGCACTCATCGCTGTTGCAACTGAGTCCATCCCGCTTGCTGCTGGTCATTCTCTTCTTCTCTTCCAGCATCAGAGCCTTCTCCAGAGAGCTAGATCTTCACATCATGTGTCTGAAGGAGGATAATTTGAGCCTGGCCAAGTATGCCTTGAGTAAGAACTCTGGGTTGGTTTTTTCAAGTGATCTATTTGTGTGTTTTCTTGGTATTCTCAGGAGTCTTCTCCAGCACCAAAGTTCAAAGGCGTCAATACTCTTCCTCTCTTGCTTCTTCAAAGTCCAGCCTTTGTTTCCATAGAGTGTCTGTGCAAGACCATGGCTTGCACGATTCTGCTCTTGGTAGGTATAGACACATCACGGCGTCTGAATATCTTTTCCAAGGCCTTCATTGCTACTCTTCGCCATCTATCACACCAAATAGAACAATCCTATTAATAATTATAGTAATAATACAATAAAGATATTATTAAGAAGGAGAAAAAGAAAAAATACAGCGGTGGGCTTGTTGTCTTTCGATTTTCTTCTGATTTATTTGGTTCTGGGTGCTTGCTGTGTTCATGTTTTAGTTCCATTTTTTTTAAATGCTTCAATTGGAAGCCACCCAGAATCACTTTTATGAGTTGGGCAGCCATATAAATCAAATGATCATCCATCCATCGCTTTCACCCATCAGGCTCATTGTTTACCGAACAAGCAAACCCCATTTGGGCTTAACGGTTGCATGAAGCCATGCCACGTGGATGATTGCAATAGGAGTTTTGCCCCCTGGGCATCCAATTGTGCTTTCCAGCAGGAGTCAAAAATATGGGATGGTCTGGTGTGCAAAGGCGTACCAACCATGGGATGTAATACTAAGCTGAGCCACAAGATGACTCTACAAGGCTGCTGCTTGTGGAAATGAAACTGAATGGCAGAAAATTAGAATGGGGCACTAGAAGGGTTCTTTTCTGAAAAGAAAAGGTGTATTTGCGTGAGATCCACCACAGGTTGCTTACGGACTTAGCAGGTGGATTCACACAACCTCCAAAACAGAATTAGTGTTAATTTTGGAGGAGGGAAGTTGTGTCAGTCTATGCTAGCCCCAAACCAGAAGGAATCTGGCAGGACCTTTCATTTGCAAACAGACAAAAAGTCCTCTGAGCATATAAAAACATTGCTCTGTCTTTCCTTTCCTTTCCTTTCCTTTCCTTTCCTTTCCTTTCCTTTCCTTTCCTTTCCTTTCCTTTCCTTTCCTTTCCTTTCCTTTCCTTTCCTTTCCTTTCCTTTCCTTTCCTTTCCTTTCCTTTCCTTTCCTTTCCCATTCTTGGGCGGTCATATTTTTCTTACAAAGGGAGCAGAACTTAATCACCCAGCTTTTGCTACGAGCAGGAACGATGGCTGGTTTGTGACCTCGGCCAGCTTACGCAGATATGCCTCCCTTGCTTCTTAAATGCTTCACTTGAATATTAATATTTTAATTTCCACCCAGCATCGGTGTACTCAAGCACCCCATAGGCGGTTCTTTTATTATTCATTAGATTTACAAGATGGATAGCCTGCCCCCAGTCCAGGCAAACTCTGGGTCGGTGGGCTAAACAAGGTGAAAAAAGCACCATGTAGAAATCATTCTATATAATAACAACCTAGAACATCATAGGTGCCATTAAACTAACGTAAGCTAAGGGTCAAATGCCTGTTTTTCCAAGAGTGAATGCAATAGGGCTATCCATATCTTGGGGGCGGGGTAGTCTTCTGTAAAATGGGGTTGCCACTGAGAAGATGAGCCCTAGTAATGTTTTTAAAACATTTGCAAAAAGCAAGGAGACAGACTGTGAGCAAAATGTTAAATCAATTCTAGTTTCGTAATTAAAATCAGTTCTAGTTTCTTAATAAGAATAGGGTGGAAGCGACCTGCCCATCAGGCAGGTGTACTTTCCTTAGTTAAAACATCCAAATTCTGCTTTGAGGTCGTTCTTCACTGTTCTTTATTTCCATGTTCTCTCTCAAGACTTGGATATTCCTCGGTTTTCTTCCCGGGAGATCTCTCTTCTATAAAGTTTTCAGGCAGATTCCCCCCTCCTTTAATGCCAGACGCATACAATCCAAACATGATTTTCACAGAATCTCCCTACATTACTGCTCTTTCACGCTTACTGTATTTGACTCAAATTTCCCTGAGCTATTAACATCCTGTGTATACGTCTTCACCTGCTCTTCTTTGCAAAAGGAACTCTGTGTGTCTTTTCCTTCCTTCTGCCGAAGCTCAGACCGAAGCGCTTTGCAGCAGGGAGAACGCGGGTGTAATGGGCTGTGAGGACACTCTTGAGGGACAGGATGAAGAACTGCAACCGAGATAATGGTCAGTGAAGAGAAATCTGATCCAGACCAGGAATGGGGGTGGAGAAAGTGTCTTAGACGCGACCCTGCCCTTTAGGATAAGGGCACATTCAGAATGGCAAGAATCTGTTATGGCCACCCTGTAATAAAAGTAGTCTTAGCATTCATCACTGCTCTCCTGGCGTGGACTACCTCGAAGGGCTGAGAAGCAGTGACTATTTTTCCCCTTTTTTATGAAATCTGTAGCATGCATCAGAGCTGCTGGAAAGTCCATTGCAGGGCGTTACTTGATTCAGAAGCTCAGTGTCCGGAAGGAGAAAGAAGCT
This sequence comes from Python bivittatus, assembly GCF_059951505.1. NCBI lineage: Eukaryota > Metazoa > Chordata > Lepidosauria > Squamata > Pythonidae > Python > Python bivittatus. Next base: position 9,454,886 of record NW_028277094.1, read on the forward strand.
GAGCAGGGCTGGGGAGTCTTGGCTTCTCCAAGTAGCAATTGGTCTCTGGTGACAGCACCATCTTGCCTCGATCCCTGGCATTAGCGGGCAGCCCATATGCCTCCCAGCCGTGGGAGGTCCAATCTGGACTGGTTTAACCCTGGTCCTGGCCTTTCCCATTTATTTATTTGCAATTCTTTTATCCCAGCTTTTTGCAAGGCTCAGGACAGCGTATAAGGAAACATTGGATGAAGAATGAAAGCCCGTCAACTCTATCTCCATGAAAAGCAATGTACAATTAATTAAAACTGTGTTTTTCAAAGCCTACTGGCTGGGGAATTCTGGGAGTTGGAGTCCATCCATCTTAAAGCATGCTGGCTGGGGAATTCTGGGAGTTGGAGTCCACCCATCTTAAAGCACGCTGGCTGGGGAATTCTGGGAGATGGAGTCCACCCACCTTAAAGCATGCTGGCTGGGGAATTCTGGGAGTTGGAGTCCACCCATCTTAAAGCACGCTGGCTGGGGAATTCTGGGAGATGGGGTCCACCCATCTTAAAGTATGCTGGCTGGGGAATTCTGGGAGTTGGAGTCCACCCAACTTAAAGCATGCTGGCTGGGGAATTCTGGGAGTTGGGGTCCACACCTCTTAAGGTTGCTAAGTTTGAAAAACACTGAATTGAAACACCCAAGGTCACCACTGGTTTCCTTCTGTGGCCAGGAATCTCATGGTTTAAGGACCTGGGGCACAAAAGAAGTGCATATAGAGTAATAAATGAGTCAAACTGCTTGGCCTTTGCTCTGCCAGGTGGCAGAAGATGGCACATCTTTCCGTTTGCCCTTGCTAATCCAGGCCTCTTTTTAAAAATGCATGCATAAAACCGTGCTTAAAAATAAAATAGTCCTTCATCCATTGTCAGGAAAGCCTCGGTTGGTTCTTGTTTGAAATTACAGTAACTTCTTTGGGACCACATTAAATTATAGTAACGTTCTTTAAAAATGAACCGGTGGGTTTGCCAGTTCAGAGTGGCTTTTTGCAACGAAGGGAAAGTTTTGCTGATCGATCAGTGGAGTGTGTCATTCGTGCTCTCGGGACCTCCTTTTTGGACTCCCACCATGCGCTTTACCTGGAACTGCCCTTAAGGGCGCTTAGGAGTTTCCACTGGTGCAGAGTGCCAGTTACTCGCCACATGCAACCCCACTACTCTGTGAGCTGCGTTGGTCACCAGTGTGCTTCTGCGTGCAATTCGAGGTGCTGGTTGTCACCTTTAAAGCCCTTCATGGCTTGGGGCCGGCTTTCCTGACAATAGACGTAGGACTATTTTATTTTTAAGCGCGGTTTTATGCATGCATTTTTAAAAAGAGGCCTGGATTAGCAAGGGCAAATGGAAAGATGTGCCATCTTCTGCCACCTGGCAGAGCAAAGGCCAAGGAGTTTGGCTCATTTATTCACTCTATATGCACTTCTTTTGTACGCCGGGTCCTTAAACCGTGTACATCTTTCCCTGGTTCTTTCTACCTGTTGAATCCTGTCCAGTAGGATGGGCAGGCTTCTGCCCCATCGGTTGACGGGGCCCAGGCGGAGACCCTTTTCTGCTGTGACATCTGCCCTAGGGCACATTCTCCCTCCGGAGGTCAGGATGGCCCCCACCCTGCTGGCCTTTCGTAAGGCCCTAAAGACCTGGTTCAGTGCCCTGGCCTGGGGTCCCGAGGGGGTGAAGGGTCCCATCTCCTGGCTGGGCTAGTAACTCCCGATTGCGGTATCTTCCTCGGCTGTGTTGTTATATCTGTGATGGGAATTGTTCTTAATTTATTTTAAGATTGTTCGCCGCCCAGTCACTTGTTGAGATGGGCGGCCATGGAAATCGAATCATTAAATAAAGAAAAAGATCCTTTTGCGTGTTTCTATCCAATCGTACTTGGATTTCATTCAAGGATTAAGAGGGCATTCGAAGCCTACAAATTAAGTTCATGGTCCTCACAAAACAGAAAAACACCCTGATATATTCTCCTGCATATAGTAATCACACCAGAAGAAAAAGAATACTCTTCCCCCCTTCCCATTGCTATTTTATGAATAAGAGATTTCCTGTGATGTGGAAAAAGCCTTCCTTTTATTGCCAGGAAGATCAAAAAGCTGCAAATTGGCAGGGTTGTTTAATACAATGAGCTAGAAAGGACAAAATGTGAAAATAGACACATCAATAAAATCCCCTTGCCTGTCAGTCTAATTTCATAAATCATTTTCAGTCCTTTTTATTTTATTTTATTTTATTTTATTTTATTTTATTTTATTTTATTTTATTTTATTTTTTGCTTTTTCTTATATTCTAACACTTTCTTTATGTATCAGCACTGAAACCAGAGTGCTCGTTATTCCTTCAGCCAAATATACCTAGACTGAGGCTCATAATGTATAAAGCTTGTTTATTTTACTCATTCTGATAAATGTATAACCTCTTTTCCAACCCCTTTTAGGTCTGCAGGATAGATAACCCATAAAACTAATAATAGGGAACCACATAAAGGCATTCTGTAAATAAATCTGATCGGATGAGACCCAGTGTGCTTTTTCTGTTGATGGGCCTGTTTTATGAAATGTTCTATCACCTTGCAGGCCATTAGGTTCCATTCTCCTTCAGAAGAAAGTCAAGGCCATAATCTGAAAGCCTGCTGAAGACCAGAAGGATGAACAGTTTAAGTCTCCAGGAGAAAATTTCCCTGCAAAGGCCATTTTTTCCAAGCATGCAGAGGTGATTGTACACTTTTAAGTAGAGCTACCCCTTTTTATTCTTTCCGAAGCCATGGATAGGAATGATGGAACGATGCTCAAGAGTTGTCCATCAGCCCAATAATCCTTTGGAAGCTAAACCCACAAATGGTTGCCAACTGTTATTGATGTTAGGGGATAATTCTGCTTCATTTGTTTTATAGAGTGTTTTTTTATTGGTCAATGACCGAAATCAAGTTTCTGTCTTTCTGTCTGTCTGAGCAGAAAGGGACCAAATTTGGCGTGGTGGTGGAAGCTGGCGAAAGAGGGTTTCAAAATGGGCGAGATCTGGGTGAGGATTGCAGAGAAAAGTAAATCACTCCGATTTCCCCTTTGCATTCCTATAGGAGGTGAAGTTGGGCTATGACTCACAATGTTGATGACTGCTCCATTCTAACCCTACACCCTCCTTTTTCCTGATCGTGTGTTATGGACTGCATGTAACTCGCCCTGTGTTTCCCAGTGTATACTGATTGATTATGTGCTATCAAGTTGTTTTTGACTCCTAGCAATCACATAGATTTTCTCCATGACGATCTATCCCTAGTTTATTCTTCAGGTCCTGCAATGGCGCACTCATCGCCACTGTAACTGAGTCCATCCACTTTGCTGCTGGTCGTCCTCTTCTTCTCTTCCTTTCACCTTTCCCAGCATTAGAACCTTCTCCAGAGATCTGCATCTTTGCATAAGGTATCCGAAGTAGGATAATTTGAGCCTGGTCATTTGTGCCCCGAGTGAGAACTCTGGGTTGATTTGTTTGAAGATCCATTGGTTTGTTTTCCTGGCTGTCCACAGTATTCTCAGGAGTCTTCTCCAATGCCAAAGTTCAAAAGCATCAATGCTCTTCCTATCCTGCTTCTTCAAAGCCCAACTTTCACTTCTGTGCAGTTTCACAGGGAATACCATGGCTTGCACAATTCTGATCTTCGTAGGTTTGTCTACACAGAAATGTGGCCACAGCCGATAAAGAGGTTGGAAAGTATTCCAAGAGCCATGCTCTGCAGATGTCCCCTTCTTATTGTAGACCCTTTCAGAAGCATGCACTAGTTTTCAGATTCATCATTGGCAAATATGCAGCGGGTGGTGGCTTGTGCAAATGTTTGGTCAAAGAATGACTGATGCAAACAGATTCCATCCAAACTCTTGTCCATGCCACGGAGGAGTCATTGTGGGAAGATTTTAGAACACAGTGAGTTAATTTTTTTTTTAAGCCCCCATAATAGCAAAACATTCCCATGAATTTCTCCCACTAATGAATTGCAACATTCCCTCTTTTAAGGGTTGGAGAAATTCTTAACGGTGCACCGGTGAACTGTGGTAGGAAGGTTAGGGTTGTGAATATCTTGTTGAATATTTAGTTGTGAAGATAATATGAGTCATAAAATCAGCTTATTCCAGTAAGTGTGGTTTTGGCTTCTAGAGCAGAGGCTGGAGTAGCAATAGCAAGGAAGATAATTGAGTATTGCATCATTGCTGCAAATGTAATAAAATAGCTACCAGTGGAGACGTGTTTGGAATGATCCTATTAAACCTCATATTTGAGATTGGAAAGAATAACATCTTGTCTCCCATGGTAAAAATAGACTAATAAAGATGGCAATAATATTAATGGATTTATGGTAGACAATTGTCTTTATCGCCCAAGTACAAATTTGTAAAGGAAACAAAATCAGTATGAATTTCTCTTTAGAGCCTAAACTTATGCTAATTTTCTCAGTAAGAGTCTCAGTTGCTCTGCCCCTCCCTCACACACACACACACACACACATTTAACACACAAATATTTATTGGATTATTGATTTGGTTCGAAGTACTATGTGCCAAAACAGCTTATCACTCTATATTAGGAGAGCTTTGGAAGAAATATAGTTCCCATACTTTATTGTGACTTTTGGAAGAAGTCACAGTAAGCATGATGCTTATTTCCACAAATGCTCTTAACTTAAATTAAGACATACACAACCTCTCTGAAGAACTTTGCTTGGAGTTTTATTGCTTTCTTAGCTGGCCATGAATTTCCTCAGATAATTGCATTAGTACTGGTGCAAGTTATTGTAGCCCTTTTGGATGACATTCAATTCTCAATAGTTTTGAAGCTCTTTCAGTTGGGTTAAAATGAGCTACTGTCATTTGTTTTTGCAGAAAATGGCAAAATACACATGAAGATCTCACAAAAACTCAAAGAAGCTTTATCCAAAAAGGGAAGTAAAGTTGGATGAAAGAGGTAGAAGATGCATATTGTGGTGAAAATGGACATTCTGATGATTTCCTCTGTCCAAATAAACTGAATTCCAAGAAATTTGGAACAAGATGAAAAGAAATCCATCTGTTTTCATCCATGCTTTCTCACCAGCTGTTTTTCTTGGTGGATTAGCTGGACAAAATAGGCTAAAACTGACTGGGTTTTGATGTTCCCAGGACTGAATGTGTGGAGTTAATTTATACATGATCACCTCTGCAAGACTTCTATATGCACAAAAATGGAAAGACTCTGATATACCCACAATGGAGGATGGTTGGTGAAGATGACGGAACTAGCAGAGGTGGGAAAATTCACTTATTTGCTTACAGAAATCAAATATTGGATTTATTAGTGACTGGAAACCCCTTATGGACTTTTTGCTGAAAAAAGAAAAAAAATGAATTTGTGATTTACGTGTTTGATGATTAGAAAGGGTAGATTATGGAAGAAGGAAATTATGAGGTAACCTTAGAGAGAGAAGGTAAAATAGAAATGCATTTATAACCGCTGTCAAGAAGATTGGAAGCCGCTTCTTTATAACCTCTGTTTCTATTTCTATTTCTATTTCTATTTCTATTTCTATTTCTATTTCTATTTCTATTTCTATTTCTATTTCTATTTCTATTTCTATTTCTATTTCTATTATTTCCTTTCTTACTTATTCACTATTCTTTTTTCTTTTCTTTGTTTCTTTTCTAATATTTGTATTGCTTTTATCTTGTTTAAACATTTTTGAAATACACACACACACACACACACACGTGTGCATGGAGTTAGTTTAACCCTAGTTAAACCCTTTGAGTAAAATTGATTCTCTTGGGCTTAGTGGACAGGGTCAAAGGATACCCTTCTGGTGTTTTTACACATGTTGTCCCTCCATTGGCCTATTTGAGTATGTTTTGTGAGCAGGGCCATCAGGATGGCGACATACCACTTTCAGGATTGGAGTAACAGTGCTTCTGAATATCAGGTTGTAGAGTGCTTCAACAAGAGATGACAATTATTGGCTATTGGCTTCTGTTTGCCCTTTTCCATTGTGGGAAATAGGCCCGAGAAGGTGTTCCTTTGATTGACCGATTGATTAATTTCATTGGACTTAGATGCTGCCCAACTCCAAGGTGATTCTGGGTGGCTCACATTTTAAAACACACAGTGAGATACAAAATATAATATAACATGAAGAGTCCAGAAAACAACATCCATCTGGACAGTGCATTCTGAATCCAAAAACCCATCTAATAAGGGGGCCATGTGTATAACACCCCAAGGCCTGGGCAAACAGCCAGATTTTCAAGGCCTTCAAGAATGCCATCTGGGCAGAAGCCACAGGGGGATAGGGCATTTCATTCCAGAGGGGCACGTTACCTGGGTCCCGAAAGATGGCATTGTTTAATCCAAGGGATCTGCAGCATGCCAAATGTCAGCCTTCCCAGGTAGACTAGACAGGAAACATGACCAGATGAGCTAATTCTACTTTAATGTAAGGCTGCATTAAGAGAATCTTGCAAGTCTGAAAGTTCAAATCTCCCACTGTCTCCTTCTACAGACTGATAAGTTAGGGCAGATTTTTTCTAAGTTTCTTTCTTATACAGCTGTGGGCTCCTCCCCCTTTTATCTGACCATTCCCTAGGCAGCATCTCTTCCCCTCGTCTCTCGAGGTCATTCCCACATACCATTACATCAACTCTGCCAGCTCTTATTGGACAGGTAGAAACCATGAGAGAGAGTCCCTCAAATAACCTGATGTAGCAAGACTGTTCATGCCACCTTCGTCAGCAGCTTCTTCCAGCATACCAGGCGTGGCATTGTGATGACCCAGGGAGAGGCCTGTCATTCATTTGAGGGACATAGACTTCCTTCAGCTCACCATCCTTCCATCTCGTTTTGGACACCAAGGACAGTGGTAACTTTTTTAGAAAGATTTATATGTAGCGTGGAAGCAACATGATTAGTTAATTTCATGCTTAATTTCTTTCCTCTAAGAAGGTGCAAATAAATAAGGAGAGCACAAAAATGATGAAACCTCATTTCATATTTAGGTTCCTGGTGACTTGATGGAAAACAGTGGAAACTCTTTATCAGCCATTTGCTCTGTTGATGGAACTTCCTTTTTCCCTGAAAACAGTGATGGAAGAGCTAATTGTCTTCCCCTCTCTTTCTCAGGTTGGTATTTTCTTTCTTTCCATGAGATTTTATATTCAAAACTTTGATTTTTGTATGTGTTTATTCAGAAACAGATCACGCCTGAATCTCGATTCTGCATAAAGAGCAGAATAAAGACCATAAAACCCTCAATTAGTGGAAGACAGCATCATCTTAGTCTAGAAGTTGGAGGTCACATTTTAAAAGTTCTCCCTTAAGTAAAATCTTTGGGTAGATAGGAAATTAGTACACCAGGAAGCAGACTGATTTACGAAGCAGTGACTCCTCTCTTGAAGTAATGTCTTTTCCCGTAACTAAAATATACCACAAGCTCTCAGATCCGATCACTTCCTACCACTTAAACATGATGTTTTGTATAATTGTTAATCTAAGATAAAGTTCCCTCTGAGTTGGGTACGGTTGCTGGGGACTCCATAGGTCCGCAAGAGTTCAGCTCTTGTGATAAAACCATAGAATTGGATATGAAAATTTGGTGCATGTTTCTATTTCTCTTAAGCCCTTTTAAATTGTGCTGTGAAAAGAAGAGGCAAGAAATGATTCCAAGGTGGCTAAACCTAAATCCTTATCCTATTTATTGCTGACACATCTTTCCAGCAGTTTTTTGAAGCTTATTGGTTTGTTAGTAAGCCACACGGAGGTGCTATTCCACTGTAAATTACTCCTTTGACTTTTTTCATAGCAGCTTAGAACAACCAGGAGCAACCAGGTAGAATCTACTGCTTTATTATTTTTTTGCCAACATTTCCCTCATATCATGTTGCTTAATTTCCAACTGCATCTCATGTTTGCCTTTAACCCAGAGATGCACACAATAAGCATTTCCTTTGAAAGAATAGTTTCCCCATCGTCTGTAACTTCAAATAAATAATGTAATTATTTTGGTCCAGATGGGTGATAAAACATCTTGCAGCTTCTTTGATGTTGGGTTCTTTTTTTTTTCCTGGTAAAATGTTTCAAAACGTTACCCCATTAATCTTTCTCTTCCATCTCAGTAATTGGTCTTGACCTTTTATAGATTTGATATATTGATGACACAGTTAGATCTGATGAGGAAGACCAAAGTTCTAGTTCTCACTGGTGATGAGACGCTTTGGCCAACTTTGACCCATTCATACCTGGTGTAACTTATCTCAGGTTGGGAGCATAAAATAAGGTGAGGACCATGTATGAAAAGCTTGAGTTCCTTGGAGGAAAATGGGTTAAAATAAAATACATAAATAGGACTATTTTGGGATCAAAACATTTAGCATGCATCTTACTCATGCACAATCCATATTTTTTCTTCCCATCCTTTCCTGTTGCTTCTTGGTAAGTTACTGTCTGTTTTCTCATCTACTTGTTCCCAACTTGAAATATTCCCTATCATTTCTCTAAGAGAACCCTTCTAATGCAGTCTTACACTCAGAAGTTTGATAAGAAGTGGTCCTGGGAAAATTTCTATCTAGGATTTGCAACTTGCTTGTGGAAAAAATGTATACATTTCTGATGATCATCCATTAAATTCCTACGTTAAAAAAACGACTGTGTTAATGCAGGTAATTGTGTGATTTGGTGAGCAATACAGATTGACCTTTGCCTTTTCCCCCTTTCTCTGCTCCAGAATAAACTTTCCAACAAGACTTTCACTACCTGTGTTCCCTTTTATATTGTTAAATGGGGGAAGAATTGCATTTGTATGCAACCGGTACACATTATTTGCATCCCTAGGTTTTGCCAACTTTTCAACCTGTCCAAAAATCGAAGTATTTTAGCTGAGGATTCTATTTAAGGGACCTGATGCAACAAAGGCCCATTGGAAAAGTGTAGACATTTGATCTTTCTGCAGCCCCAGAGAGAAAAGGTACACACATCTGGGAGGGCATGAGAAGTTGCTTGAGTCTGCAAGTTTGGGGGAAAAAATGCAGATACGTTGAGAGCCAGATCTCTTGTTCCTCTGGGTTATTTGGGATTCAAGTTTGCTTCTGCTGAGCATATGGGTTCTGTCCCTCGTCAGCATTTTATCCACGAAGAAGCCATGCCAGCAAAAAGTAAAATAAAATAAAGGTTTCAATGTGAGAAACTAATTTTTCAAATGAACAGTCCAGTTTTCGTTTTTCATTTTTGTTTTTGAACTTCCGTGATTTGGTTCTCAAGGAATGCATGGATTAGCTACTTCGAACCCATAACAGCAGTTCCTAAAAACACAAGCTGCGAGGAATTGCAGAAAGTACTAATAGCTTCGCTGTGCAGTTTGCTTTCGCACTCGCTTTCTACGAGCAATTCCTTCCTTCTAGCATGGGAGAGAATCCATGGAGGGCCAACTACTTTCTGTCTCTCCGTCTCTGTCTCACCCACATGAATGTGCAAAGAATTCAGACCAGGAGTAGGTAGATTGATTCGTTCCCATCATTTCCTTTTGTAGAGGAAAGTAAATATGCTTAAGCAAGGGCAAACCCTGATCATTGCTCCAATTTCCAGAGCGCAGGAGGGATGCCTTTGTTCCAGTGATGCTTTCAAAGTCATCCTTTTCTCCACTCATTGACAACCGGTCCTATAGTTTGAACACAAATACACTGGATTATCAGGAGACATTGTAGAGAGGCAAAATCTATCCATTATAGGTCTGACCTCCATCAACCAAATCCCTGCCAGGAGATGTATAGCACACAGAGAACTTGTGGTCTTGCAGAGATTGCTAAACTCCAATATATAGCAGTCCCAGCTAGCATGGCCACTGGCAAAGCACATTAAGAGCTGTAGTTCAGCAACGTTTGGAGTTCTCCACCCTGATACAGACCTTTTCTCCATGTGTTTCCAAGCCATTTGCTAAATTCATCATATGAGGCCTGCTCAGTTCTCCTTGTACAACTGAAAAAAGATGTACAATATCCACTGCCATCTTTTCCTACAAAATATAAATTATCTTATTATTCCCATTTTGGCCATGCTGGTTGGGGATTTTGAGAGCTGTAGTCCAGCACATCCAAGGGATTCGGATTCAGAGACTGATAGATTGATTATGTGCCATCAAGTCGGTATCGACTCTTAGCCATTACATAGATAGATTTTATCTAGGAGGATCTGTCCCCATCCTGGTCCTTCAGGTCTTCCAGTGCTGCACCCATCGTCACTGTAATTGAGTCCATTCCCCTTGCTGCTGGTCATACTCTTCCACTCTTTTCTTCCACCTTTCCCAGCAGCATAACCTTCTCCAAAGAGCTGGATTTTCACAATATGTGTCCAAAGTAGGATAATTTGAGCCTGGTAATTTTTGCCTTGAGTGAGAACTCTGGGTTGATTTATTTGATGACCCATTGCTGTCCATGGTATTCTCAGGAGTCTTCTCCAACACCAAAGTTCAAAAGCATCAATACTCTTCTATCCTGCTTCTTCAAAGTCCAACTTTCCCTTCCATAGAATATCACAGGGAACATTATGGCTTACATGATTCTGATCTTTGTAGGCAAAGACATGATCTTTTCCAAGGCTTTCATGGCTGCTCTACCAAGTGCTAGTCTGCAGCATATTTCTTGTCTCCTTGTTCTTTTACTGTTGGTGGTTGATCCTAAAAGGCGGAAGCTATCTACCATTTCAATATCTTCATTGGTAATTCTAAGGCTGGGTGTTGTGTCTGTTGTCTTTAGTTTTGGAGAGGGTTGCCAAAAATGTTGGAGAGAAATTGAAATAATTTATTTCCTGGTGGTTTTCTTGCTCATTCTATCCAGCCACTCTTTTGCTCATTAAGTCATGTAAACATTGGCTGTCTTTACCCTGATGTCAGATGTCTAGGCCTGTCAAGTAAACATTTGATGGACTGGATGATAAATGTGGCCAGAAGTGCCATGTTGCCTATCAGAACCGAAGGACGCGTCAAACATAATTCTGTTATCTTGACAGATAAAGCTATTCTTTCTCTGCCATCTGGCATGTGGTTAACACATGTCAAAGGCAGTGGGTTTCCCATTTCATTCAGAGCATCTGTTTGTAGATTACAAATCAGATGAGCAAGTCAAACACAAGGCACAACAACAGCATCTTGAGACAGCTGTGTTGGGAAATGAACACATCATTTCCACTGCTATGGCTTGTGGTGGGGTTAGAGGAGCCTCCAGATTTTGTGAAGTGAAATTTCAGGTGAGTTTGGTAGCATCTTCTTTAAAAGCGGGAGAAACCAGGGTGGTAGAAACTTGCCCATTTTGGGAATGATGAGAACTTTTTCTTGGGTTTGTAGCCTTTTTCTCTTCCCTGTAACCTTCATTGTTTGGAATCCATTATTCTGGCATATTCACACCTTCCTTTTCTGGAACAGACTGGGAGGAAAGTTTTTAAGGATCTCATTTCAATTTATATGTTTTTTTTTTAATTTTTGCAAGTGCATCTAGAGAGGTTTGATGGGCACCTCCGATACATTTCACAAGAAAGCAGTAAATAATGTGAGGTTGTTCACTGCTTGAATTATTAAGGAACACTGTTGAAGGAGAGAGGCTAGTAGTCTTTTCCTCAAGTTCTGTGTCATGGAGAAGATGACAATGAATGGAGCTTTAACTTGGATCCTGAACTATGCTGCAATTTCAGATATACAGTTTTGTCCTATCTTCAGAAAAGGCAGGATGATGATGATAATGAAACTGCAGTGAGAAAACATAATGAAGACTGTTATGGGTATTGAATAAATAGACCCAAATGCTTTTGAGTAGAAATTATCAGTGAAGAGAAGGAACATGGATAGAGTTATGATCTTCCTTTCTTCCTCTGCTCTAAAGTATACTTAATTCTTCTCGAATTAAGAAAAATTTTGCTTAGTCCCATTACTGCTATGCCTACATTTGTCCCATGGTCCACCGTCTTTAGCTTCTAAGGACACCAGCTCCTTTGTTAATGTTGGAGACATAACTCAGTCATAAATATTTCCTGGGGCTGATTGTGCCATGCAAAGGTGGGAAGAGAGTTGGTGTAAATTGTTAATGTTAATACTTTATACTGTACTTTAAAGATAGAATTTAAAATTAAAAGTGACAAAGGCTGAATCCATCTAGCATAATTGGCTTGAGAATCATTTATTTCCTTTTATATTGTCTTTTCTGGATTACCGATGGCAAGTAGAGATTCTAAGAAATGAATTATCTTTGAATATTACGCTGTGCCACAAACTCCCTTCCCTTCCCTTCCCTTCCCTTCCCTTCCCTTCCCTTCCCTTCCCTTCCCTTCCCTTCCCTTCCCTCCCCTTCCCTCCCCTCCCCTCCCCTCCCCTCCCCCCCCTTTTTTGTGGTGTCTGTTGTAACCCATTAAAAAATATAATAAATGGCCCTTGCTGGAGAATGGCTCTAGTGTTCCGTCTCTTCAAAGAATGGCAGTTTTAACATGCGACAGAAGAATTTTCTTGACTTACCATAATGCTCACAAACCCAAATAAATAAATAAATAAATCATCTCTGTTTCCTTATTTTTACAGAGCACTCTTTTGACATTTATTCACAGCATTACATCCTTCCTTCAGAGATCAACAAAATGTTATGACCTCAGGCAATTGAACTGAATGACATTGATTGGCAGGGGCTTCAAAATAAATAAGAACATAGGAGTTGTGTTAAGTCAGCCTAAAGACCATGAAGTTCAGTATTCAATTCCACACTGGCCAGCTAAGATGCCTCTAAGAAGCTCACAATTAGGACCCTTACCCTAATATTCTGTAGCAAGGCCATTAAAAGTTTATCAGCCTTCATCATAGGAGCCATAATAACTAATAGCCATTGATAACCTTCATCTTGAATTTGTTTGGTTGACTTTTCAGGACATCTAGGTTGATGACCTTCAAGCCATTTTCTAGCAATGAATCCTAAATTGAACAATGCACTGGGTGAACCAGTATTTTTGTTCAATGTTTTTGAATATGTCCCACTCAGCCTTGCTGGATGACTCAGGAGATATGTAACAGAAGGGCAAGATTGGGTCTCCTCTGGAATCCAGAAGATTCTTTGATCTAGGAAGCTTGGTTTCCAAAGAACCTGTTTGGTCTAGTGATGAAGGGAGCAGGCTAGAAAGCAGGAGATGGTAGTTCTAGTCCTGCCTTAGGCATGAAAGCCAGCTGGGCGACTTTGGGCCAGTCCCTCTCTCTCAGCCCACCTCACCTCACAGGGTTGTCATTGTGGGGAAAACAGGAGGAGGAAGGAGTATTCGGTATGTTCGCCACCTTGAGTTATTTATAAAAATAATAAAGATGGGATAAAAAAAAAAAACTAAAGTCTTCATGAGCAAGCATTGAGTTTTCCCTCTATTTCTGGTAAATGTTCCTCATGTGATGTTTTGTATGAGAAGAAAGAGTCCCTTGAAGACTAACCAGTTTTACAGGGACCTGCATTTTCATGAACAGAGGCTCAGTCCTTCAGTCATGAAGGCACTACCAGACCCTATGTCTGTTTTATAGCCTCAGAATAACACAGATCTTACCCACCGTATCGGAATATGTCACTTAAAAAAAAAAGAAATTAAACTATCTTTACCCCCCTAGCATTTTAGTGATTTCTTTATGTTCGCCTGACATGTCTGTATCTTTTTCCACCAGTCAAAAGTAATATCTGTGTTTCACCTTAGAGGAACAGTTTTAAACTCAGCTTATGGGAACTCTAAGATTCTTTAATAAGGAGATTGATCCATCTTCCTGGATCTGCTTTCTGAATGACAGTGTGTATTCTCCTAACACTTGGCGAAATGCAGTTATTGGGAGTTACTGGCTGTGCTCCAAAGGATGTTCTCTAAGTCTCAGGGCTTAGCCATTGCCAAGAAAATACACAACCCACCCCACAACCTTCGCGGTGTTTGCAACAGGTATGCAGGGGTCTCCCTGGCTGATGTGAAATTCCAAAATGCCACAAGCTCCATTTCTTATTTCAGCAATATTGTTATAACTTGCTTTTTACTATATCCAAATGTCCTAAGTGGTTATAATGAAAGCCATAAAAATGAAAGAAAATGCTTTAGATACCACAGCTAATTAAAAGAAATCCCTATCATATGAATGACAACACTTTAGAAGAGCATAGAAACTGTGTTAATTAACGCAGAGATAAAAAGCAATTTAAGTATTAAGTATAAAAGCCCCCACCAGATCACTCTTCAAGTAAAAGCAAGCGAGCAAGAGCTTAGCAAATACATGTTCCAGCTTAGCAAATATGTGTACCTGTCTTTAGAGAAAGGTATTTTATCTATTTTAAATTTATTTATTTATTTATATGTCAAATTTATATCACCGCCCACCTCCCCCATAAGGAAGGACCCTGGGTGGTTCACAACAAAACAATTTAAAATCAGTAAAAACATAAATAATACAAATATAAAATACAATTATTAAATACAATAAAATCCAAGAGATGGTGATATTATTTCAGCCTGTGACCAGATAATATCAGTCAAAGGTAAGACTAGGGAACCAGCCAACCCCAAAACTGATTATTTCCATCCCCACCCCATGTGTGATGAGAAAACCAAGTCTTCAGTTTTTTCTGAAGTCTAAAAGGGAGCTTATAAATACTATATAAGCTCTTTTAAAAAGCCATCTTGTTGATTGCAATCCACCTTACCATCACAGGTAGAAACCGGGTGGTCTTTCCACTTTCCACTGATTGCTCAAAGTATATTTTAATTTCTTTTTCCTGCACATAGATGAAAAGTGTAAGTCAACCATAAGGAATTTACATGGTGAGACAGAAAACTAATACTGTATATATAATGAGACAGGAAAAAAAGACATAATTGAAAAGATACTGTACATATTGCAGCTCAGGAATTCCCTAAGAATCTAGCATCTGTTTGATGAAATATATATTTTTAAAAGAAATGCCTGTAAGCCCAACCAGCTCTAATGTTCTTTTTATTACTAGCGAATGGAAATTGGCAGCTTCTGCAAAGCTTTACATTCATCTAAAAAGTTAAACGCCGAGATGCATCTTTCAAAAGTCAGCAGAAGTAAAGGCCATGTGGTTGGGGAAAAACTGATGGGACCCCATCTCTCACTTCCTAGAATATGGACCTTTAATGAAAACAGGATCATATTAATCAGCACTAATAACATTCTTAATGCCTCCACAAACTTTGTCTCATGAGTCTTTATGAACTGCTACAACAAAGTAGAGTTGAGCGGGAACAGACTTTCAAATTTCTCCACCACATTATGGGCGGAAAACCCGGCTGGATGCTTTTTCTGAATTTTTCCAGAAGAAGGAGAAATTCTCCATACATTTCTCAAGGTCAGGACTTCTTAGCATTGACAGTTGCATCAGAAGTGAAAAAGTCCCACAACATTGGTCTCTCCTGATGTCTTCTCCTGGAAATGAATGGAATCAGGGAGGCTGCTGACTGCTAGAAATATGGCTGAAAGACAAGACGTTCGCTAAATAAGTGGAGGAAGGCACCCCATTCACGAGGATTTCTTTGAAATTCTTTTCTTCTTGGAAAGAATTTTCAAAGCAAGTTCTCTTTTAATAAAATGAAATGAGAATTGGTTTTAAAAAGGCAAGGACATCTTTTTCCTCCTGCAATATTTCAGACATTTAGTAGTTAAGAGTTAAACAATCAGCTTGCATCAAAATGTCTGTTATTGAAGCAAGCATGATTAGGCTTGGGTATCATATGATGGGCTAAATCCAGCCATAAACATACTTTCTTAAGCTTCATTGCTTTTGATGGGAGAGAGTGAAGTACACGTCCAGTCTCTCAGAGAAATCCGTGAGACTTGAAAGTACTTAATTTTTTATTGAAATGACTATATTCTCATACATTAATCTCAGTTTAGTTATAAGAGCTTCGTTTTAAATGTCTCAACAGCAGCTCTTTCTTAACTTCCTTTCTCACATTTGGTACAAAAAGAAAAGATGGTGTCTTTTTGATCAGTAGCCCCAGCCAGAGCATAAGAGTAATTTGTTCACTAAGGGCAATATTTATTGTCCTTATGGTCACAGGCAAATAAAGGGCTGACTTTAAATCTGCTTCAAATCAAGGTAAACTCTTGGTGATTTCATGAAGATGTTTGTGTTTTTTTGGCAATGACAGAGAAAATGGTTCCTATCATCTTCTTCCAGGACATTTTTTTTTTTTTGTAACTTCTTAGCCTAGTGTTCAGTCTTCAATTTTTGGATGTTCTCCCATCCATCCAAACATTTGCTCCGCTTTTCAAGATCAGCCAAGATTGAATGGGATTGCACCCATTCTGAGCAAGCTGTTATTTGGAGGTGGCTTGCTCTTCAGATGTGTCTTTCATCTTCCATTCTATACCCATAACAGATTATGCATCCTAACATTTAACAGGATTTCAACCTCTCTGTCCAACTCAGGCTTGATGTCTTGGGCTCAGGGCTCAGGGTGGACTGACCCTGACTTAGAACCTCCCATTTCTCTTTCTAAATCTACAGTCAGAATCCATAGCTTGACATTGGTCTTTTGATAAGGCATTCTCATCCTACCAGGGAAACACTCATTCACACACTTACATACAAGCCCCTGTAAATCACACTGAAAACTGGAAAAGATCTGGTGATTCAAGTTGCATTATGTACATTAAGAACCTGAACTTTGTGTACACAGACTGAGCCGATGGAAGCCCACCAGCTGTGCTAAATAGTGAAAAAAGGAAGTGGAAAATAAATAAGTCTCCAAGACAGATGGTAGTGTTTAACCCCTGGCTTAAATTGAAAGACATGTCCAAAATTCTTGGTCCCATCCAGGTAAAGATCTGGGAACATTAGGAGAGTTGGAACAGGGGTCTCCAGAAATAGTTGTTTTCCAGCTTCAGTCTGTAGGTAAGAGAAATTGGTCTTAGTTGCAAGATCCAGATGGAAAGGAGTTTGGATTTTACAGGACCTTGGAGAGATCCCATTGAGACTCTCCAGGCAAATCAGAAATGGCTTAATTATGTTCCTCCAAGCTCTGTTGGTGAGCAATGATTTTCAGAAGACTCTCCTTCTTATGAGTTGGGTTGAAAGCCTTTAGCACTCTGACTCTTAACACATCCATCCTTTTTCCCATTCATCAAATGGAACTACATAATAACTACAATGACAGGTTTGGCTCATTAATGTGCATGTGGTTGAAATCCAAATTTGATCAAACTGTCATCCTGTTATGAAGTTACAGCAAATGTTTCCATTTGCCAGTGCTGTTTCTCAATATGAACTTTGTCCAAAACCGAGATGGGAAGCAAAGCAGGGGAGAAAAGAGAAAAATAAACGTGTTATACCCACGCATGGGACGTGGTGCTATTGAGGGGGGGAAAAAAAGGCTTATGATTCAGAATTTTTGTATCATTTGTCTAATTTTGTATCATTGGGCCTCTTTGTCATGTGATTTTTCTGAAGGGTTATGATCCAATATCTAGGCTGGTGCCCGTGGAACAAGTCCACCTTCCTTGTGGATCTTTCTAAAGTTATCAACAGAACCACCATTTTGTTTTAAGGCGGGAAACTTCTTGTCATGTCCTCTTAAAATGGTTGCTTCTCAGGCAGCAGAAGGGGTGGGTGGTGGAATGTAAAGCAAAGCTAAGGAAACAGTGCCACTTTTAATTAAAGATGAAGCTGCAAGTTTAATCAACAGCATCAAAAGAAATACAGTTATTAACTGAGACAGAAGGGTGAGTGAGTTGATCTTTACAAAGCTCATCCTTCAGATCATAAATTCCCTCAATGTCACAGAGCCAAACTGCACTCAGAAAAGAGCTGGAACAAGTTCACGGATTATTTTAAAGCCAGGCAATTATTGGAGCAACAGGCAATTTGTAAAATGGCATTTTAGAGAGCCTCTTATAGATTTCTGATCATTTTCTAAGTGGGAGAGTTTTCCTCTGTGCTATTTAAAATGTCATTTTGTGTGGAATGGCTGGCCAGTCTGAATTCTCCAAAGTATTTAGTCCAGTGTTGCCATGCATGCACTACAACTGTGCCAAGAAAGATTAGTTTCTTACTCGCTCAAGTATATCTGTCGTGTTGGATGTTCGTATCCATGCGTGGAGACAGATAAGTGGGAGCAGTTTAGATATCACTAAGTATCCCTGCTTGCCATGGGGTATAAAACTTTCCCTATCCTACGGCAATAGGAAGGAATATTCTTTATGGTCAATTTCAGTCCTGGGAGAGCTGGCAACGTCTATAGCCTTACAGTGTTCAGAGTGCTTTTTATTCCAGTGGATCCAACAGACCTTCTGAAGCAGCTCGTAGCTACAGAAAACCCTCCTGGACTCACTGAACAGAATGACTCCATCAACTTTCTAAGAATGCAGTAGAAGCCAGCATTTCATGTTGCTTTCCAAGGGCTATTGATTCATTCTGATTTCTCGCCACACACTTTCAGATCAATTTCAGCTTCCTCTCTCAAAAGAGCACCTGTTGACATGGAGTTGCTTGGAAGCCAGCATGATATACATCTCCTTGCACACCGAGTGTGGCCAATTATTTGCTCATTCATCCAGAAGCTCTCATTTTATCAGCAAACGTTTATGCGTGCATCTCTGCCCAGAGAGCTGTTTCTTTAGGCAATTCTGAACATTCACCTTATTCCTTAGTTCATTTTCCTCCCCAGGTACATCTCTCCTCAGTCTGTTTTTTCCTACGTGTATTGTCCACTTGTCTTTTTCCACTTAAGCCTGGTGGTACTTTTGTCCCATAAGGTCAGCAGGAAGGACATGGGGAATTGGTAACATAAAATGGAGGGGGAAGATGATTCCCAGTGAGGGAGAAGGGTTCAGGAAGAACTGATAAGGCAGGATTTTGTGAAGTAGACGATTATTGAGAGAGCAGAGAAAGAATGTGTTTCAGAAAAAAATGAATAGGTGAAATGATTTTTGTCCAACAGGAAAGCTACTGTAGCACATGAACGTATCATGTGGCACCAATAAAGCTGAAGTTGATGGACATGTCAGAACCAAGATCATGATAGGTGGCATGTTTTGCTGATCAGCAGAGTAGAGTGTTCTGGGTTAGCTGAAAGCAGGAATTAATGTCTGAATGGAACGGCCAGATATTTCAAAACTGCCTGTCTAATTGGGGGTGGTGCAGAATGATGAATAGATTTCATTTCCAGTACCAAAGTACTTGGTCGAGGACAAGTAGACCTCCCAGATCTTCTGTCCCCAAGGAATGCTAGAATGAGCAGGGGCAGGGGAAGGTCATGCAGGAGATTTTCCTGTTGGCTTGGAAACACTGCATTGAAAATAAATTGGGAGTCTGCTATAAACAAAGGCGCCCAGAACAATGCTTAATGCCTTCATGTATTTCCCTTTCAGCTTTATGATTCCTAAGACAGCTTTGCACCCAAGTGAGGAAGGGAGGAGGAATCAATGGAAGAGCCTTTCAGAATAGAAAAGGGATTATTTGTTGCCATAGTAATGCTTTTTCAATGTAATTATTTTGCTTCACGTCAATATGAAACATTAATTTCAAGTGTGCCTCCTTTAGAAAAGGACTACGCTGTGGTCTAACGTGACCCATCGCTGTATCCCAGTGTCATGTCTCTATTATGGAGTGACTCTTCATGGGTTTCCTTAAGCTACAACATATGCTTTGGTTTTGTATTTTCACCCTGGGTAGCTAAGGTCAAGGCATGGAAAAGCCTTCACTGATAAATCCCTTGGTGAATAATGACCTCCTTAGTCATGCTTATTGCTAAGGTCCCATAACATGCTAAGTTGTAACACATGCTTTGCAGGCCACGGAAGCTGATTTCATGCAACTCTAGGCCAGCAATGAGCGGTGTTTTAGAGGCTGTGGAGTTTGATGTTTCAAGGGGCACAAGGACAGCCTTGGGCACACTGATGATGCAAAATAGACAGTAGTTTTCTTGAAGGTTGAGGTTTCTCCCAATATGGGATTACAAAATAGTTTCCATGGATTTCCTCACTCAAAATGATGGGAAACTGAACCACCCATTTTCAGCAATTATGGTCAGAAAGGCCTCTGGAGAGCTTTATAAAAAAAGGGGGGGGCTTGCAGGGAATGGGGCTGAAGCCCACTAGCCATGACTGTTTAGTGCAGGGAAGTCTATGAGTTGTCAAATGGTGGTTGCAACCATGCAATCAAAGCTCTGCTCCCCCCCCTTTTTTTTAATGTATGTACACCTCTTCTTGAGCATGATCTCTGAATAGAATTCTGGGGTTTTATATCGTAGTAAAGATGCTTAAAGTTGAGTTACTCTGGTGGGAATGCAGAAGTCCCTTATTCAAAACTTATTTCAGCCCTGAATATACCTTGCCAAATCTCTCCCTTGAAGATGGATTGGCGATTGACCACAATAAAAAACAACTTCCTCCTCCTCCTCCTCCTTCTCCTCCTCCTCCTCCTCCTCCCTATTAAGGATGCATGCACCCACACACTATTCAGACCACATGGTCTTAGGCATTTCAATGTACATTCATCTGTTACTACATTAATGCAATGAGATTAGCTTATGGTATTTGAACGTTGTTCATTGGAAGGACTGATAATGAAGCTCAAGCTCAGATACTTTGGTCACCTATGCGAAGAGAGGAGTCTTTGGAAAAGACCCTGATGCTGGGAAAGATTGAAGGCAAAAGGAGAAGAGGACGGCAGAGGATGAGATGGTTAGACAGCATCCCTGAAGCAATGAGCATGAAACTGAGCAAACTCAGGGAGGCAGTGAAGGACAGGAAGGCCTGGTTCATGGGGTCATGAAGAGTTGGACGTGACTTAACGACTGAACAACAACAACAACAAATTTGAACTTTAGGTCCAAATGTTTCTCCCAAAGTGTTTGCAATCATTGGTACCCTGTTTATTATGCTGCAGTACTGATTTACTTCCTAAATATTTTCTTTTGTGAAAAGCATAGTGGATTAAAAGGGCTTGGATTATGAGAATGTGACCCAGGTGTAGATGAGTTCAATGCTGTGACGTATCAATCTATTTCTCTTTTGAAGAATATTTCAAAAGATCCCTAGATTTAATGCTTTTGTCAACAGAAAAATGAGGATTCTCCTGGATTTTGTTAACAAGTTTTTGTGTGTTGTTGTGAAGGACATTTGGGAAGCAACATGGAAATTACCTTAAAAAAAAATCTACATCCACAGAAAAGCAACTCACTCTCTCAGAATATTGATTAAATAATTACTGAATATCTATGGAATATGGATTTAATGCACAGGCCAAATATGGGAAATTTGTCAGTTTTATTAGGTATAACTTGGGAATGGACAGAGTTATAACCATACACAGGCAATCTGGATCATTATTATCTTGGTGTGACAATGTTCATCCAACTTAGTTCTTGGACAACTGATATTTGAATAAGGATAAAATGTGGGTTTTTAACATCCATTTTAAAATCTATGTATATGTGTCTGCTCTTCCTGAGCCATTTCTGTCCTATTAAGTTTCCATCAGTTAAAACCCTCTGATTTCCTTTTCTAAAAAAAATGATCAGATATTTTAAAAAATGCTCAAGAAGTGTAGAAAACAAAGTAGAAAAAGTAGAAAGTAAATAAGAGATTTGCAAGCATTGTAGGATTAAATAAAATTAACTACCAGTTTCAAAATTGGATTACTTCTACCTATTTAAGTACCTTACATCACTTTGTAACTTCCTATCATTGTTAACGTTAAATTAATATATAATAATCCATGATGCTAATGAATGTAGTATGAATAATAAATAAATTTTAAAAATTCTCTCTAGTCGGGTTAGCTGTTACCATATCCAAAGCATGTTTGGTAAACTTTGTGGGAATGTGAAGTTTAGTAACATTGAACAAAAAAACAGCAAGGTGGAAGGAAAATTAGAATTTGTTTCATTTTATTATGAAACTTTTTCCAAAAGTGTGAGGCTTCACAGCATTGCCCCCAAATATGAAGAGTAATTCAACTTTGTTATTGCATTTCCAACAATTTTCAGAGAAAGAATTTTAAGGTTTCTCTAAGTGTGAGGTTCACTGTAAATTTAATATTTTTCTTCCATTGGTATTCTTGTGGTTGCATATCAGTTGTTCCATTAAGTTCTGCATCCATATAATATAGTCTTTGATTTGTTCAGATTCTGAATCTTATTTCCATAACAACTTAAATAAGCCCCAGCATATGTTCTGAGTTTCGTATTATGTGATTTTCAAATTCACTCAGGTCCCTAAGTGTTCCACTTAGTTCTCGTAATTCTTTGAAAACTATAGTCCTTATTTGAAGATATTAAAAGCAATGAAGTGATTCTGATAATTTCAAAGAGACAATCTCAAACGTTTCATTTTTATTTTGTTAATAAGAAAACCTTGTATTTCATACAAATTATTGTCTCTCTATTGGTCAAATTTCTTTATGCTTTCATCTTCATGAAAATAGATGGTTAGTACGAAAGAACACATCCTCATTTCTAAAGATGAGCTGGACCAGAAACATCTCCATTTCCCCCCCAAGAATCTATTCTAGTCCTCCTGACTTGAAGGATAAGAAATTTTCAGTTAAGTCCCCTGAGTGCCATGCAGGTTCATGCACACATCTTAGTTATAATGTGGCCAAGGACGGTCTTAACTTTCACTGTACAATCATCACTCTGGCAGTCTTCAGCCTCCCTGGCTTCACACCCTTTCATTCAGTCCCAAGGGAAGACACCAGCCAAGAGGATACTCCATCCATGGGACTTTTTCAGACTGTCAAGTGTGAGCAGTCAGTGAAGACTAAAGAATGTGTGAGAACTATGTAATAGAAAATACCAATCTCTTGTACCATGTTTTCATCAAGAAGGTTTGAATGACTTACAAGAACTCAGGGGTTGAAGTAGAGAAACAGAAGTTCCTTCCACACAGGAAGAAAATGTTCATAAATTTGGAATACGATCTTGGCCCAATATTATCAACAATTGTCATTGAAATTCCATTCTGTAGTGGAGATAAAATGTTAAGATCTCCACTACAGAATGGAATTTCAGTGACAATTGTTGATAATATTGGGCCAAGATCTGTATTCCAAATTTATGAACATTTTCTTCCTGTGTGGAAGGAACTTCTGTTTCTTTACTTCGTCCTCCTTAAAATGTTGAGATTTTGAAGGCCTAGCAGGCAATATCAAGCATAGCAGCATTTTCCAAACACTACTGGCCTGTGAAAGTATGTAATATTGCAACTAAGTATGTATGCAGCCAGCTAAACTTTGGGAAAAGAAAGAGAAATAATGTTCCATTATAGAAGCAGGTAAAGGAGTTTAAGAAGGGAGAAGATCATAGTTCTGCTTCTGGGAAATAAGAGTATGAAAGATGCATGATTGACTAGAAGTGATGTCTGAAAGACATAGAAGTTGAGTATACATGGCAAGGTTCTTGACTATATGTCAAGTAGCATCAAGCCACGGGTAGAAATAAAACGCCAGGTTGACAGGGGCACTTCAGATGTAGGCACATTTTTCTAGGGAAAGCCCACAGGGATGTTGACTTTGTCAGCTGTGGTCCATGAACTCCTGCAGTAGAGCAGCCAGCTGCAGCTAAGTATGACCAGATAATACACAGAAATCTCCCAGGCACAGACTGAGAAAGGATTGCCCTAACATTCTGTGCTTTAGAAGGACCATAACATGGTGGTAGACCAGCTGTTCTCTATGCAGAGGGTCCCAATTTCAATCCCCACCTTTTCTAGGTAGGGCTGCAAAAATTCTTACCTGAAACCACAAAGAGTGGCTAAGTAATTTGCCCTGATATAAAGGAACTTCCAATATTCCTGAAGGTAGACCCCGTTCTCTTTGGGGGGATTCAACTCCAGTTTTGTGAAGGTTGGGATTTAAGTCTTCCTGATGATCAGAGCATCGCCTGCATAAATGTTCAATAAACATGGTGTATTTGTAATGTTTTATCCATCCTTCAATGAGAACAGACAGGACTTACAATTCTCTCATCTGTATTGTTACAATATTCTTGTGAAGTAGTCCAAGGTTACCCAGAAGGTTGTAGTGGTACAGGTGCCTTAAATAACTCATATTTTTGCTTTCTTATTTATCTACTTGCATGTTGCTCAATTAATTGGTCTGGTTCTTCCAGTCTAGCATGCTTCACATCTTTCTCACCTAATGAATGGAATACAATCAGTCAATCTCTCTTTCTCTCTCTCTGTCCCTCTGTCTGTCTCTGTCTCTGTCTCTGTCTCTCTCTCTCACACACACACACATCCTCTCAAAATGCATAAACAGTATCTCCCTCATCCTCTGTGCAGATATACTCTTAAGGACACCTATTATCTGGCAATGATGCTCCAACAGAATGTCCAAAGCTAAACCTAATGATAAGAGCCAGTTTGGTGTGGTGGTGAAGGCACCAGGCTAGAAACCAGGAGACCGTGAGTTCTAGTCCTGCCTTAGGCACGAAGCCAGCTGGGTGACCGTGGGCCAGTCCCTCTCTCTCAGCCCTAGGTAGGAGGCAAGGGCAAACCATTTCTGAAATCTTGCCAAGAAAACTGCAGGGACTTGTCCAGGCAGTTGCCAGGAGTCAACACTGACTTGAAGGAACAACTACCTAATGATGCGAAAGCAGCCTCATCATGGGTGATCTGGGAGAGGGGGAAAAAAAAAAAACCTAAGCAAACTTGAGCCTAGTTAATACATGGTGAGAGATCCAGGGCTGTAGGCTCCACTGGACAATAAAAAAAATGCCCCTCCAGGAGAAGGGAATGGCAAATGATTTCTGCATTGTGGCCAAAGAAAACAACACGGACTTGTCTGTATCATGACCAGGAGTTGAGCTTGGCTTGAGAAAGACATTATCTTTTTTAAAGCAAGCAATAGACATGACAGTACCTGCTTTTATGAGTACCCTTCCTTTTTGTGCTGAAATGATTGCAGAAAGATGAAAACAACTAACCTTTGGGAGCTGTGGTTGTGTTGAATACAAGAGAATTATGACAAGGCAGGTATACATCTCGCATGACTGAAAATGAATGCCAACTCCTTTGCCTTATGGGCATATTGATTTTGCCCTTGCACATTATTTACTGCAATCACCTTGCTGGAAGTGGGCTATAAAATTAGACAGCTGGGGAGGGGGTGGCACGCTAGACGGCTGAAAAGGAGAACATGAAAGATGCCCAAACTTTAGCACGCGGGAAGTAGGAACGGCAAGGTCGTGTCCGTCCTTGCCAGCGTAGCTGTAAGATCTATTCCTTGACAAAATACTCCCTCCTTGGGAAATATTTTGGTTTATGTCCTGTAGGCCTCTTTCTCATTAACTAAAAAACAAGAAAGAAAGAAAGAAAGAAAGAAAGAAAGAAAGAAAGAAAGAAAGAAAGAAAGAAAGAAAGAAAGAAAGAAAGAAAGAAAGAAAAGGGGGCAGTGTTCAAACTGTCTTAATCAGGAAGGGAAAAGTGTTGTGTTCCCACATTCCACTAAGCCATGATTTGTTTTAACTCCAGTTTGGTGAACAGACTATAATGGCCTGGCCTACAGAACACACTATAATAAATCTTGACTTACAGACCACAGAGCGTGTTTATGCATGAGACTAACACAAACCCTTAGTAAACTGGGCATTTGGCAGAGTTGTGTGAAAGCTAAGAAATGTTTACTTTCCCTGTTGAAAGTTCAAAATTTTTACAGATGATGGGTTTGTCCATAATTCTTCATAACCTGCTAAAATTTCGTCAAAGGCAAAATGTGTGTATTGATAAAAACAGACATATGAAGTCAACCTTTGTAACCCCAGTATTGTTCTGCATCTTAACATTTTCTCTACTGCCATTAAGTCTTTCTTGCTATTCTTTGCACATTTGGCTTGGTTACTTCCACATAAAAATTTATATCTAGGAACTTTGGAGATTTAAGACTTTTTGCACACCAGGGTCTTTCTACCAATCTATTGGCTTATGAATAATACACTTAGACTGGAAATAATAGTTTCAAAATATGATTGATTTTGCAATGAATTTCTGAGCAAGTGGAAAATTTACTTGAAAAATGATGATGCCTAGTGTTTTCATGAAATGTTATTTTGTATGCCATCATAATTTAATTAAAGAAAGTTTTATTTTTGCATCGCATTTGTAATGCCTTTCTTTTTTGCTGCTTCATGTTATGTGGTCATCACTCACCTCTCTGTTTTAAGCAGAAAAATGAGATAGCTTTGTTCCATAGCCATTGTCAGTTGAGATTGCTTGATCTCCAGAAAAATTGTATATTCTGTTTTTCCACTAGTTGTTTCATCTTTCTTTCAGTTTAAAGAAGAGGCATAGGAGGTGAGGAGTAAAGTTGACAAGGAAGATGGTCAATAATATTCATACACTGTTCAAGTTGCAAGATGCAAATTCTTTTATAGACCAGTTCAATGGTCTATAAAAGAATTTGTAGCTTGAAAATTGAAGCTATAACTATATCCATGTTGTGGATAACTTATGGTAGTGTAGTGATACATATTTAACTTAGGATTCTTGAAACCAGATGGTGGACACAGATACATCAGGCAGAAGTTGGTGGATAAGAATAGATCAGGCAGAAGTTAAGTAGAAGTCTAGGGCCAACATCTGAAATACTGGTGATCCGCTATGACTCTGCATAATTCCTGTTTTAACTCTGCAACTGATCAGCTCTGTTCTTTGACCCTTAATCTGGCTCTGCTACTTGGGTTTCCAGTGACCCCACTTCCAGTGACCCCACTATGTGGGCACCATATGCAGCTCCTTGGTTTTGATTGGGGAAGGCCTACCTAGCATTGTATGATGAGAAACCGCAAGCTGGGATTTGGAGCGTCTTCTCAACTCTGGGTCCCTGAGATCACCTGATGGAATTAGAGCCAGGAACAGATATTAAAATGCATCAAATAGGAGATGCTCCCCTGTTTTATCGTCTGGATATGATCTTGGAGAATTTAGGGGCTTCCTAATGCCTGATTTCTAATGACGTGATCCTGCGTGCCTTTGTTTCCATCTGTGTAAGTAGTTCACCGTGTTGAACTGAGACAGATAAAGACTTTTTCTGGCACCGGCACTTCACTTCTAAAATGCCCTCCGTTGATGATTTCTTGACATTAGCCCAAGACAGTTTCATTTTCAGGTCATTTAACTGTCATGAGGATCTGTCTTTCAAACTAAAAACAAAGAAGCTTGCATTTTATAGCTATGCCTATCAGCTCCAATGGAAGTGTGGGTATATGTGTTTTTCAGTGAAAAAGCATTACTTAGAGCTATTTCTGGCTTTAAGGAAGAGATTGGACAACTTCAGAGGTGATGTCCAAAGACTGCTGAGAAAATCTTGCAGCCTGAGAGTAAGGTTTTGTTTTTTGTTTTTAATCAAATGCCAGGAGCTCTGGTGATGGCAACAAATGCCATCCACAGTATCCCCATTAAAAATGCTGAGGTCTCCAGGTTTTGCTTGATTGCAATGTTCTTGCGTGAGATTTTGCAAAACTGATGGTGCTGGAGATCTGCACCATCATGCAAGTTGGTGGAAGAGTGCTTGGTCACTGAACAAGTTTTTGTTTTTTTCCCCTCTTTCTGGGGAAGGAATCTTGAAGCTGATTTTTTAGCAGTTAGTTCTGGGCAGCAAAAAAGTGAATGACTACCAGGGAGGTGCAGAAAGCTTTCATTCTTTGCTGCCGAGTTATGATCATCCAGATTTATGCAGCCCTAATCAAGTAGCTATAGATTGCTGCATTCCAAAGCAACTGAAATTTAAGTTATCCTATATTCCAGGCTGATAGCTCATTTCACCACAAATGATTAAATATAAATTTGGGTAGGGATTTCCTGATGAATTCTGCTTTTGCATCTCTCTAGAGGCTTAACTCAGAGCAGAAAGGTTTTTAATGTATAAGCCTTATTGGCACGATCTGTAGCTTTAATAAATACGATTGCTGGGCGTGTAGATCTCAGTTTGGAATATATGTTGACTTCAAATGAGAAACACTGGCCAAATCATTCTGGCTAATGTTCATTGCCATGAAGTTAGTTGTTAATTTCATATCCATTTGGGGAAAATATGCTGTAAGAGCCTTGTCATAAACATGTAAACAGGATATACATTTTTGTGTTACAGCTTGACTGTTTATAACATATCGCAAAGTTGCTATATAATTTAGAGATCACTAAATTCAGATCTGAAATGATGTCACAGTTATCTGAACTTTGCTAAAAGGGATAATGCATTGGGGAACTCAGTGTCTATCTTGCAACTTCAAATTCGAGGTTCTTTGATGGAAATATGGACTACTGCCTTTAATCAAAGTCCATCTAACTCAGTTCATATATGCTCCAGTTAGTGGTTGTCTAGACAGAACCATCTGATTCTTCCCTTGTTCCTTGTTCAGATTTCTTAATAATTTTAGCATCATCCTGACAGCAATGGCTTCACAAATAGCATAACTCTTACATAATTTAAGAACTTTCATGTATGGTGGCAGTGAAGGAAGTATAGAAATTAATTTGCTGTTAGAAAGATGCCTTCAAGAGGGCCAATAGCACTTTGATATCCCAAAATGAACAGTACGTTATTTATGCAGAGTAGATGACTCATCGACAGTGTGATTCAAATCATCAGTTTGATTCAATGAAACAAGTCAATTCAAATGGACACACGAAACTGTTGAAGTGAATTCATCCAAATGGTTGATCCAATTTGGTAAAAAGTATCTATGCAAGTGGGCAAAGGTTTATCAAAAGGCTGAATTTGAAAGCTACTTCAAGCTGATTTGGTGATTCTATGATTTGTTCCAAAGGGGTAATTTGAAACAAAGCACCACAGAGGTCTAACTATTACTACAGTGTTGTTATTGCTATTATTCATTCAGTTATACCTACCGTTTTCTCTATAGAACAATCAACTATCATAATGACAGTGATTATTAATAATAATAAAAAAGTGTCACTGAGTAAAAAGCAGCTGACCAAGGAGGAAACAAATATCTCTGCATGAAGATGCTTACAGTTACACAACTCTTTTCACAGGTAACAGGGATGGCAAAGGCCTTCGTTCAATAAAATAAATGAAATAAAATAAACCACAATGCAGTAGCCTTTCCTCATATGAAGCTGTTCTCTCTCTCTCTTTTTAAATTGATTATGTGACATCAGGTCATTTTCAGTCTAGTGACCACATAGATCTTCTCCATGATGATCTAGCCCTAAACTGTTCTTTCAAATCTCCCAACAGTGCACTCATTGCTACTGTAACTAAGTCCACCCCCCTTGTTGCTGGTCATCCTCTTCTTCTCTTCCTTCCATCTTTCCCAGCATTAGAGTCTTTTCCAGAGAGTTGGGTCTTTGCATAATGTGTCTGAAGTAGGATAATTTGAGCCTCATCATTTGGGCCTCAAGTGAGATCTCTGGGTTGAATGAAGCTGTTCTAGTTCCATAATAGTTTTCATTGCCCTTCCTTCCTTCCTTCCTTCCTTCCTTCCTTCCTTCCTTCCTTCCTTCCTTCCTTCCTTCCTTCCTTCCTTCCTTCCTTCCTTCCTTCCTTCCTTCTCCATCCTAACCCTTCTCTAGACCCAATTCTGCTTTTAGCTTCTCTTAACAATCCCCCCACAAAAGTCCTCACTGGTGAACCAGGGCCTCCTTAAAAGCTATGCTTTCCTTGGTCTCAGCCCCCTTCGCCTCTTTCAGAATGCTATCCTTTACATGCTGTGACCACGCTGGATGAACTGTACAGTTTAATAAAATATTTACGCCCGATGGTAACTGCACAATATATTATTTATTTTGTATCACAAAAATTCCCTCCGTCATCCCCCCACCCCACCCCAAATGCACAAATTGCACAGTGGCATAAATACTCTCAATGACAAATTTATAAATATTTCAAGGGCTAATATAAATGTTTAAAGCGTGGGGGAGAGCAGGCCCATAGATTATCTACATTTATGCCCTTGGAGCTTCAAAGAGGATAAGAACTGACTAAACGTCTCCCTGGGCTCCTTTTAAAACCACCAAAAATGGGGTCAAACGTGATACAAAAGCAATCAGAGCACGTGGGATAGTTTCCAGAGACTTGTAGAGAAGATCTTTCAAAAGCTAGGCAGTCCATGTTCCTGGCTGAATTTTCAGAGGTATTTTAAGGTGCAAGGTCAACATTTCTCACACTGATAGTACTTTGATTTATTGATTTTTCAAATATTAATGTTTCTTGACATAAGCTTGCATCTGAGGGCTAGAGGTTAAGCCTTCTCCCCAAGAGGACTGCCTGAAAGTTAGCTTGCTGATATTTCAAGAACACACTAGCTATCCAATGCTAAATACACTTACTTGGAAAAAGGCCCCAGTGATATCAGTAGGGTTTCCCCTTAAGTCAACTTGCATAGGATTTTCGCTGAAAGTCAACTTGCATAGGATTTTCACCCTCATAAATGAATTTCCCCCTTTCTTTCTTCTGCTGCTCCACTTGTTGAAGTTTTGCAGTCATTAATATTAGATATAAAAGAACAAACAAAGATACATGGTAAAAAGGAAAGAAAGAGAAAGGTGAGGGGGTGGAAGTTCTTCTTTTTAAATACTGTTTCAGCAACCACCACAACAAGGCATTATACAAAGGGGCTATACCTTAGTGGAAAAACAAAGCAAACTGTGGGTTTTTTCTCGACAATCCTCTTTCCCTATATATTTGTTTCCTTGAAGTGTAACATATGAGATACTCCTGTGGTCATCTAGTTTAAACCCCCTGCTTGTTCACTGGAGGAAAAATCAATCCCACCCTATTGGGTCTTGAAAATGTGTATTTTCTCCCTCTTCCATACTTCATGGAAATTTCAGTTGCCACCACCAATCTACGTATCTCTGTCCTTAACCAGGTTTCAGGAAAAATAATTTCTCCATTCATTCTTGAGACACAGCTTTGGATGAATCTTGGAGGTTGGCTTGATTTATAAAGTGTGGCACCTCTTAATAAACTTGTCAACTCATCAGGAAACAAAAGCGATATATTTTAGGTGAACAATCTTCACAGCCTGAGCAGTCAATAGTTAGATAGACTTATAATGAGCCATAGGTTGAGTAATGTGCACAGTGGATTTTGAGAATAGTTTTGAATAATGATCAAACTCAGAAAATTCCACTCTGATTAATGCTATTGGGCAGGGGCAATTTGTTAAGCCTTGGTCTATAAATTCCATGTTATTTGTAGGAGATGATTGAGAAATGTGTCTTTTTAGTCAGGATGATTGCATTGAAAACAAGCTACAGCTTTGCATTTTGCAGGTAGAGAGATCCACACTAGAGGAAAAATACAAGCCATTATTATTTCTTATGTATTATCATGTGGTTTTTGAGCCAAAGTTCATTTTGCATATTGACT
This sequence comes from Python bivittatus, assembly GCF_059951505.1. Taxonomy (NCBI): domain Eukaryota; kingdom Metazoa; phylum Chordata; class Lepidosauria; order Squamata; family Pythonidae; genus Python; species Python bivittatus. Next base: position 9,486,249 of record NW_028277094.1, read on the forward strand.
TACTCCTCAATGCAACCCTGCAAGGTTTTATTGGCTCAGAATCCTTAAGAAATTCTAAAACAGTGTCTTTTCCTGAAATAAGTAGGAGTGGTGGTTTGGTGGATGGTAGTCAATGCCACTACACCTCCTCCTCATTTTAGGACTGGGGAGTAAGGAACTATATTGTGTTTTTCCACATGTTCCTGTTATTTATAGGAAAGTAATATCCTGTTGCTTGTGACTGGGAGTTTCTGGGAAGTAGTATTCCATATCGTACCAAAGAGAGGGATATTTCAACTTTCTCCCCTGTAGTGGTCAACGGTAGGACCTGGTGTTCTCTTTGGGATCACCTCTGCCTTGGAGAACGGATAGCAGATTCTTCTGCTCTAGCCTCTCACCCAAAATCTAGGATATAAAATGTTGGTTGTTGTGCAGAGCAAGCTCGATTTTTTTCCTTACAATTTCCATGACAGAATCAGCAGGATGGAATTGGGCTGAGAAGCAGACATGTGAGGTACAGGTAGAAGAAATGGTTTTTCTGAGAGCTATTAAATCTAAGTGGCAATTTGGGGGCTGGCTGGCTTCAAATTATTTTTATTTACCATGGTATTCGGAGGCGCTTTATTGACATCCTGTGGCATTTGGCACTCTGAAACATTTTCATGCTTAAGACTGAGGGGTGTGCTGAAAACACCACAAAACGTTCCCCATCAAAAGCACTTCACGTTTCATTGCTATGAGAACCACGGACCCGTGTGATTAATTGCAAAGTGATATGACATATCGTTCCTTAAATGGGCTGAATCTTGGAAAATGCACCCATCGGGATGGGAAGCTGCAAAAGTTCATGAAGATACAGTTCTTCCTATTTCAGAATGTTAAGGATTTAGGATGACCCCATTCCGAGATGGGTTGGGGCAATTCCTCCATCCACCGCTTGTAAATTACATAGAAAGAAATGCCACTGCTAAAGACTACCATGCATTTAATTGCTAATTATTTGAAATGTTGCTTTAACCCTGCTCTTCAGAAGCAAGGTACAAAGAATTCCCTGAATAACTTCCCAAATTCAATAATACCTATTTTGCACCAGGGCTTGCCATCTAAAAGATATTGTAGAAAAGGAATTGTAGGAGGAAAGTTGTGTTAGTTGATGGTGGCAAAAAAATCAGGAGTCACCTAGCACCTTTCCCAACAAACACATTTTATTAAAAGCCATAAGGCTTATTAAAAGGAAAAGGCACGGGAAAGGGAAAGGAAAGAAAGAAAAAAGCAAATTCAAGATAATATAGGAAAGGGTAGCATCAGGGTCCTTGTATTAGGTCCCTGGTGAAGCTCACATTGATAGAGGGGACTATACTTCCTCTCCTTGCTGTTTTCAAACATTCACGCTAGGACCACAAAGCAGAGATAGATTCTCCTAGAAGCTTTTCAGGCAGATGGGGATCAAGGAGAGGTGAGTAAGTACACGGGCCTCATGTCCTCTCAGTTTGGAGATTGTGTCCTCTCTGTTTGGAGGGGAGACCCCTGAAATTATCCTGTCCAAGGCTTTCCAACACAAGGAGGCCCTTCATAATATGGAAGTCCTGTGATCTACCAGGGTGAATACATTCCTCATTTGCACATAAAGATCTTCGCAGAAGACTTGGAATAAGGACTGTGTAGATGGGAACTGGTCCTCTGTGAGATCTGTAGATGTATATGTAGATGTATATCTCCATCTAGTATGTCTACCTGTATTTCTACCTGTATCCCTATCTCTCTCTAGCTTGCTATTTCTCTATTTGGGGCTTATAATGAAGGCTTTTAGATTTGGCTGCACTAGCTGGTGGAAAGTGCAAATATTGTTTGCGGAATTCACCCCAGAAACAGTATTTTGACTTGTTTTGTGGGTCACTGGAACTGCCACTGTTTGTTTTTCAAGTGGAAATCAAATCATGCACTGTGACTTGGAAAAGATTTCACACTCAACTGTCTCTAGGTCCTTTCATGAGACTGCATATAGACTGCATATAGAGAAAAAGAGCAGGGAAAAAAGTCTAGGTGCCCAGTATTTAGCTTAATGGAGCATCCTTTCTGTGAATCAAAATTCTCTTTGTATCAACTCGGGAAATGCATATGTGCACACACACACAAACACAAACACAAACACACACACACACACACACACACACAGAAAACCAGAAAAGGCAGTCTCTATCTTTCTTTCTGACATGCTTGTGTTAAAAGACAGGCTTAATGTCCAAGATGGAGCTAAGAGAATTATCATAAGAACATGTGCACTAGCAAAAAATGTGAAAGATTTCAGTCTATTCATCTTTATCTGATGGTCCTGCTTTCCAGAAATGAAACCCTGTCAGGGTGGATATTTCAGTGGGTCAGAATGGAAGAGGGAATGAACAGGCAGTGCATGGATGTGCGGGAAGGGATGGTCCCCCCCACCCTTTGTCTTTGTTCTAGCTAATGGTCGATATGTGTTCCCCAATTGTTTTCTCAAGAGGGACATGGCCTTCAGTCTACAAAATTGTTGTATTCTAGCCATAAAATAAGATGAAATAAGATTCAAGAACAGAGCATGACAGGTTTCGGGTCTACTCCCTTCATAGTTATCCCTGTAGCCAAAAACTTTACAAAAAGTTATCCACATTGAGCTTAAATTCTCTTCCCATGGCTTAGTTACAATCAGTTTTATTGATTAGTCTTGCAACCATATCAACCAGGAGGAGAAACATCAGCAAAAGCAAAACAAATATCTAATATACAAATCCATAATAGATTAAAATATATAATAGTAAAATGAGATAGTACCGAGTTTAATACTACTATAAAATAGTTATGTATCACTAATATCATAAGCCAGATTCATGTGAGACCGTCCCCCCTACATGATACTCCAATCTGTTCTATACATCGGGCTCTCAACTGAGCTGCCTTGTCCACAAACTTGGCAGTCCTACTCACAATAAAGATATTTGTGCCCGAGAGAAAATAGGATAATCTGTATTTGGAGTCCCAATGGAGTGTTCTTTTCAACAGAGGAGACAGATGATTAAGCCTAAGTGAGTCATAACGTTTGCAGTCGAACAAAACATGGCCAATGTCTTCTATAGCTGGGTCCCCACAGAGACATAGCCTCTCATCATAAGGCACACAATGGAAACGACCATATTTGACCACGGAGTCCAGTAATTCGAACCTAGCTCTAGTGTAGGCCCTTCTCAGGTTTTGATTTAGACTCATCGATAGATATTTTTCGGAATTAAAGGTAATTTTGTTCTTCGCCAACCATTTTAATGACCCATTTTTGGCCAATTCCTCCATGTCCAATTGGGCACTGATATCCAGGGCTCGCTGTTTAAAAATATCCTTTGCCTGGCTTAGTTAAATTTGAATAAACTATCAATCACTCTGCCTTAAAAGTGCGTATTAGTTGGCAAATGAGCTTTCTTCCAACCTACTTTTGTTTCTTCTCTTATTTCTGCACCCGACTATATTTTTAAACAAAAGAAAATTGTGCTTAAATATGTATTTTATTTAAATCTGTATTTGAATCTGTATCTAATTTAAGTACTGAATGTCTGATTTTTCTCTCTATGACCAAACTGATTTTTTAGGAAAAAAGCAATCAAGCCCCCGTTCATCCTGAAATGAAATGGGAAGATAAACTTGACCATCATTGTTTATTTTACAGCTGTTTTCCTTAAAGGGAAATAATACTGCATTCCTTTAATTTGATCTTTATCTCAGGCTAGCTGACTAGTTGTTCTCCATGTCCAGCAGGTTAAAATATTGCCATAGCTCTTGGAAGTGTATCGCAGATGTTTGGTGTTGGTAGAGTTGATTCTGGAGGGGAATTGAAATTTCAAGGGAAGCCCCATTAGTCCAGAAGATCCAACAGGGAGGTTTCCAGAGCATAAGTTACTGAATTCTCTCTGTCCACAGCTGGCAGTTCGTTGGGGGGAAAAAAAAATTCAGGCCATGCTACGTTATATTATTGACTTGACTCCTTAATAAGGGAGTGCAAAACGTTTGGAGCATAAGATGGATTTTTCAAGGGTTCCCAGCGAAAAAATAAAACTCATGAGCTTTGAGAATTTTGTTTCAAGGCTGAAACCCAACACCTTGTTTTGTTCCATCCAAGCATGCCCATTTTTCATAACGACTTCATTAAATTTAAAAAAAAACCCAGAAAGATAAGAACTAATAATTAAGAATGAGAATAGAAAGAAAGAAAGAATAAAGAGAAAGAAAGAAAGCAAAAGTGCAGAAAAGGAAAGAAAAAGAAGCAGAAATACACCCAAAAAGAATGACTTCCGACTTCTTTTACAGCAGATATACGTAAAACATACATTAAACTCTTAGTCTAAGATTTCAACGGAACATCCATTTTTTCCTATAATCTATTAATCTTGCTAATCATCAGATCCATATATCATCACTTCTTTTTTTTCTGTTCCCAGCAAAAAGTCCACCAGGGGCTTCCAATTACCATTAAAATGATCCAGTGTCTTTTCTCTAATCAAACATGCCCGTTTTGAGTGACACCAACATCTCAAGGGTTTCAGCCTTGAAATGGACCATTTCAAATGCTCATTCAAAACATGAGACTCTCTTTAAAGAGTCCTCTGAAATTGAAGTTGGTGTAAAATACAGCAGCCAAAGAACTGCTATAGTCACACAACATCTGTGTGTTGTGGATTCTGCCTTGTTTCCTAGTACAATTCAAAGTGCTGGTTTTAATATATAAAATCCAAGGGATTTCCAAGTTGCTTCCTGCACGTGCAGCCAGCCAGGTTGGTGTATTTGTCCTGAAGGGAGCCTTTAGGTCCTCTGAATGTGCATATAATTTAATAATTTGAGTCAGTTTTTGTTCTGGTGAGACACAGCCAACCCAATGAAATGTTTTGAGTAGAGCTGTTTTGAAAGTAGAGCTCGAAACAACTTTTCTGTTTCATCTGTATCCCGTGGGTGTAACATACATGCTGGTTAGATGTTTTTCCCAAGCTATGAACCTCCCTTCTCCAGAGGTATTCAGTTTTGTTCATAAGAACTTGAACATTTTAGTTTTCAGCAGAAAAAGGAGGATGACTGCAACTGATATTTCCAAATTTGTGACCAGCTGCAGATAACAAATACTAATCAAGTCAGAACCTTGCAGGAAAAGTTAATTTGTTGAATGCATTATATGAAAAGAAATGGCTCCATTAGAAATGGGAAAAAGACAGACTCAATTTGTTAAGCAAATTAGCGGCTGCAAATAACTGATTTGGCACTACTCTTGATTAATTGATCAAGTATGCTGAGCATTATGCAGACTTCACTTAATGCTATTTAAAAAGTCTAGGCTGAGAAAAAGTCAAACCATTTAATTTACTTTGAAATCCACCAGCGTCCTTGGTTCAGTATGAAACAACTGAGACTCGGCATGTTGGACTTCAAAGAGTAAAACCTTAGCTCACTAGATGATTTGGGATGGGACTCTTTTTTCATCATCTAACCTTTCTTTCTGGATTGTTGTAGGAGGTCATCTTATAATCTGGAAAAAAATCATGTTTCAAAATTAAAAATTACTATGTTTTACTCCTATTAGTCAGTCTGATGGAGTATCTTTTTAGATGGAAAGACGGAATATAACTGGGAGGATGAAAAGATGATTTTTTTTTTCAAGTAGATGGATTTTCTGTTCTTGATGTGTAAACCTCATGGGATCGTGTATATATGTGTTGGTGCATGGGTATACACAGCATTTATGTGCTGCCTCAATCAAATGGCTGTGTGTGGCTCACAATAAACATGTTTCTTGCAAAGAAAGAAGGGTTCTGTAGGGGATTTTAGCATGGGTTGCAAAATGGGGAAGCATCTCTCCTGGTGTGATGGAATGGAATTATGAAGGCCAAGCTCAGGGAGATAAACATTTTCTTAGCTCGCCAGAACCGCATATGAGGAACAAGAAGATGAGACTGGCACCTTCCTGAGGAATTCACACTGTTGTGGCTGGAGGACTTTGGGAACTGGGGTTTTAGTCTGGGAAGATTCTTGCTAGAGGTTGTAGCTAATAAACATAGCTGGACTGAATTTACATGGTCTCTTGGAGTTCCTTGGACTAGGCCTGACACCTGGAGAGATACCTGCAGGAAGGCTGTAATATCAAGATCTGATGACACCCCCCACCTTCCCATAAGGCACACGTTTCCAGCTCTCCCACCCAGAGTCCCCAAAGCAGTAATGGGATGGGCTTGAATGGCGCACCTATCTACCCCAGGAAGGTACCTGGTGGGCTGGGCTGGGCTTCAATGGGATATCTGTCCATGAAGGTAGCAGAAACATCTATATCAGTCCCTGGTTTTCTCTGGCTAATGCTGGCACCACGTCACCTTCTGCTCTGCCTTTCTCCTTCAGCATCTTTGTCTTCCACCTGCTCCAGTTGGTCACCTGCTCTTGCCTTGCTTTGCTGATGAGAGGGGAGGTTGAAACAAACCATTAATGGTGAGAAAGTGAGAAGATAAATGGGGAGACATCTAGATTTGCAGGATAGAACTACTGTATCTGGCCAAAGGCTGTGGTGAGGTTAGCCACCAAAAAAACACTGTCTTTGGGCCCCTACCCTACTCTCTCACCTCACATCGAAGGAGGACTGGAGACTCCCCAGTCAGTGCAAGTGCACAGGGCCACCCAATTCCAGGTAGAAGAAGCATTCTGGAAATCCTTGGGAGCAAAGCCATGTAGGACTTTATAGATTAAAACCAGCACTTTGAATTGTATGCACTTTGTACCAATTGCAGTTGCTTATAAAGATCCCATAGCGTTATATAGTGCTGGGATCGAAGGCAAACTGTTCAGTTACAAGCAGTGTATATTCCCATCTCTGTGTGTGTGTGTCAGTGCGATTGTTTGTGTTATATACATTTTTTTCTATGCCAAAAGTGTTTTCTTAGCTTTCAAAACTGAAATGAAAGTCTGCCCTGGTACTTTGTTCGTCAGCTTACACTCCAAAAGCACCACTGGAGCAACCTATAGTTTCTTAATAAGCAAGAACAAAACAAACAGTGGTCTGTGTGTGTGCAACACATCAGTCCTGATTGATGTTTCCTTCCTCCAAGAAGAGACTTTTCTATTTTGTATTGACCTCCTTTCCATCAGGAATAATAGCCAAAAGGAGCTCAGTCTTATGCAGGCTTGGATTCATCCTCCTCTCTTCCACGTTGCTAACAACGTTTTGAACTAGACCTTGAAAAGTTTCCTTTTTCTTTGTATTTATTTATTTAGAAAATGTATCTGGCTGCCCATCTTCCATAGGAACTCTGGGTGGTTAATCATACCTGAGTTGGGCAAGCAGTGAAGATAATATAGTATTGCATAAACCAATGCTGACCACCATTCCTAGTGACCACTTTTGCTGTCCTGTTTTGGATTAAATGGATTTTATTAAAGGGATCCCAACTGCATTTAATAGCAATCAAAGCCTTTAAATATGTCCATGCTCTAGGGTTTAAATGCTAGGCTGATGGTTCCTGCCATTCTGAGTCAAGGTATATTTCACTGCTTTTCAAGACCACGGGATGCAGCTTCAGAAGATTCAGTCCTTTGATACAGCAGTCTACTTGAGGCTGGAAACTATTGGCTCCCATCTCACCAACTTCATTTGTTATGCTTCGGACCGCCTCAGTAAAAGGTTAGCGGGGTCCAGAAGGCGGGCCTTCTCTGCAGTAGCCCCCGCTGTTTGGAACATCCTGCCCCCGGTGGTGCGATTGGCCCCCTCACTCCTGGCCTTCCATAGGGCTTTGAAGACCTGGTTCTGCCACGTGGCCTGGGGTGGGGAGGGAATACCTCAAGCATGGGGATGGCTAGCCCCATAGAGGCCTGCTGTCTTCAGCCCCAGATTCTTCATCTTCTTGAACTCTCCTTCCCCTTTTTTAGTAATGCTTTTAACTGATGTTTTATGTATTTATATATATTTATGTTTTTAATGTTCGGTGTGAGTCACCCAGGGTTCCCCCATTGGGGGGAGATGGGCGGGTGAGAAATCCAATTAATTAATTAATTAATTAATAATTGCCATGTGGTACTAAGAATTTGCAATATCATTGCTCGGAGAGGAGAGGAGAGGAGAGGAGAGGAGAGGAGAGGAGAGGAGAGGAGAGGAGAGAGAAAAGAAGAGAAAAGAAGACTTCATGAAAACTTGGAGAAACATTTTAGAATGTTCTAACTTGCTGCCCATTTTCATGGCATAGAGGTAGGGGATGTGGAAAAAATCAGTGTCCAAGGAAGGGTTAAGTGTTTCTCTGAAATGCCACTTTTCAACCATGTGGCAACCTTGCTGTTCCAGTTACTTTAAAGTTACCCAGTACGGACCAACATTTCAAATATGAAATGTGACATGATTTGAATGCACTGAAGATTAAGATTGTTCAAAGTAAAAGGAAAGAATACAAAGATCAAGGTTAAAACAGATATGTTGTTTTTTCTGGTAACCCTTAATGGATTTTTGCTGACACCAGGACTGAAGTGACAATGCTTTTTGGATTTGTTCATAGGTAAGAGATGGGATATGGAAAGAAGAAGTTGTTTGTTGTAATTTAAGAGGAGGTGAAAAGTTACTAAAATTGTTTATACTTGTGATGAAGGTTGGGAGTCACTTCTTTATGTATTTCTTTTCTTTTGATTTACTATGTTCTTATTTTTCTCTCTTTTTTCTTTCTATTCTTTGTCTTTCCTATTTTTCCCTTTGTACCTTTTATTCTTTCTATTTTCCTATCTTCTTTTAGTTTGTATTCGTTTTTACTATTAATAAAATTACCTTGAAAAAAAAAAGTACAGACCCACATTTCCAGATTGAGGAACTGAAGTGATTCCCCCCTCCCCTCCAATCCATTCTAGACATCAGTCCATTAAATTAGGTTGCCATGTTGTGGTCCATGACTGTACAACATCATCTTCATCCTCACCACCACCCCACCCATCTCTTGGGAGAAACATAAGAACCAAATCCGAAATGATTTCTTCATGAGACACATCTCTAAAACAGGGATCCAAATTTTAGCATAGCTTCCTAAGTGAGTGGGGAGGAGAAGAATACTTCTGCTAAAAATTACTAGACTTTCCCTATTTGTTTTAACAGATACCAAGAGGCATCAAAAACAAGGTGAAATTTGTCATTTTTCAGGAGTACAACCAAGAAGAACTAATTAGTAAGAGGAGTTTTACTCGAGGGCTTCAACATTTGTCTTTAGGTTAGCATAGATGCTAATGGGAAAATGTGGTTATTAAGCTTAAAGCTTTTTTTTCCCCCAGAAAAAGAAGCATTTTTTAAAAAAGGAAAGGATCATTAAAAAGAATATTATTATGCAGATGTTCCCAAGCTTTTTTTTTTTTCCCTGATTGAGATTCACAACTGACTATATAATGAATTTGCTTTGCTCATTCTTCTAAGTCTCCATTGATTCATTAAGTGGAAGAAAGTATAAACTCTTGAGAAGCATGAAGGCTCAACTGGAGTTAAGGAGTGGCAATCTCTCTTCCCCACTCCCCCCACTCCCAGTTACGTGAAGGTTATGCTTTGCTCTAATGCTGTCTTCAGGCACTGTGGAACCCACTGAATTCTTCAAGGTAAGATTGCAATTTCTTAGATACTAAGGTCTCTCAGCAGAGAGGTCTGGCATCTTGGCTCAATACAGGGATAGGCATGGCCTCCTCAGTTCTCAATCTGGAAAGGATGTCATATCCTGTTGAGGAATAGCCACATGAGATATGGAGGAATGTTAACTTCTGGAGACCACAGGGGAATTGATCAGGAGGCTGTTGAGTCTAGCACTTCAGCAAACACAGCAGCAGCAGCAGCAGCAGCAATTCTGGTGGGTTGCCTTGCAGAGGGAGAGACGAAGAGAAGGTCTGCTCCATGGCTGACATTGCAAAACCAGCTGCTTCTTTCTTTCTGCAGTTGATAGCAGGTGGTAGACTTCCCATAATGCTATCCAAGCGGTTTTCATTCATGTTGGCTACCAGGTCTGTCTTTCCCCACTTCCCTGTCTCTTTTTCTTTGTGAGCCATGCAAGGGACATCTGAAGATAGGGATTGACTCACTTCTGTTGGAAAGCTACTCTGGAGAATTTTGGGCTAAAGAATGGTGTAAAATGGTTTAAATTAGTATTTTAGAGTATGGAGACACCATAATAGCTGTGTTGCTGAGGGTCCTCCCCCCCACCAACAAGGCAGTCAAGGGTGCTGTTTCCTCCCTTCTGTAGAGCGTATCTTGATTAGGTTGCAGCTTACCTGGTTGCTTTCAAAAGCCCCCATTCCCCATAAAGCCTCTTCCTTTTGGATTTACTTGAAATATGAAACACCGAGGAGGCTGCAGGACACTGGAGAGAGGATTAAGAGACAGTTAACTTTACTCTGGTCAGTGACCAGCCTGAATAAGACGTAACAAAATCCAGCCATGGAGATGGAACGTCCTTAGGTATAAATACAGTCATGCAGCCATGTACTCTATTAGCCCCAAGACTAAAACCTAAACTAAATGTTAAGGTTAGACAAGAAGAAAAGGAACCATACAATTAGTTGTAAGTGAAGTCTAAAACTAATACTCAATCTATAGTGCAGTAAACTAACAATGTAGAAACAAATGGTACTGTAAAATGTAATAACTGGGAGGCACTGGGGATTTTTTCCCTCTCCATAGCCCTCCTGGCTGGATCTGACCCATCTTCCCTTTGCTGGCTTCTCATCCCACCCCAGATTTGGTCCCTTTCTGTCCAGTTTTCTGATGTTGCTGATGACAGAGAATCCCAACTCTCCAATTTCTTTTCCATCATTCTTTTTGGGTTGGAAAGAAAAAAGAGAGAGACATACGCTGCGCCCAGCCATGGTGTCTCGGAGAGTGAAAAAGTGGAACAGTGGTGTTGGTGATGGAGGAAGAAAAGGAAATGTGTGCTCACACTTCTACCTTCCGGTGGTTTCTTGCTGAACAAAGACTGCCCTCCTTGTGGGACCCATCAATTGTATGCACTGATCTGTTTTGGAAGCTCAGGTATTTCGTATTTTCTTTCAAAGTCTGCTTTCCTTTCTTTTCCATGGCCAGCTGTGGTGTATGCCCAAGAAGCTGGATTTTGCCTGCCAGCTACTGCAGCACAATATCTTTTGTGTTCTTACAATCCGAAGCTCCATTAAAAAGGACCTCCCATTCCAGAGATTGCCTTGCACCGTCTTCGGTGAATCATTCTTTTCACACAAATGCTCAAACACTAGGCACACAAACAATCCCTTTTCACACACACAGGCACCACCTTTTCTTTACCAAAATATCTGTGTGCATATATGTTTTCTTTCATGAAATGAGAATTTCTTGTGGGACTTAATTTATGCTGCTTTGCTAACTGTACATCCAGACCCTTATCTTAAAAGGAATTCCATCTCTAATCATGTCAGTTAAATTTTCTTTCTTCTCCCCACATTTATTTAAAAGAAATGGTGGATTATTTACAGCTGTGTGAAATTAAATCGGGACTGGAACTTGAGGGAAGCACAGTTGCATTTTAATATATGTCTGCAATGCTGAAATGTACTTTCCTGATGAAAATACAACCATACATTCTAAATTTTGCCTCCAAGTGCATGCAGAATGTGTCTGTGTCTCTGCATATGGGCAATACTTCTCTCTTTTAAATTATTATAAAAGAGGCCCATTAAAATGCAAGAAAAGGGCATAAAGAAAAGACAAGGGTATGAAATATGATTTTTTTAAACAGTGTATGTAAAACTGTTACAAAAAGTGACGTTAGAGGTTTAGGATGAGATTTCTTTTGTAACAGGGCCATGCTCAATGTTCAAACACATCTTCCACCCTGCAGAAAATCCTGTTTTTTCCCCTCCTCTGTTTCTAGTCATTGTAGACAGGACATCTATACATCAGTGCCAGATGACACACAGACATTCTTCTGCATTTGTAGAATGAGCCATACTACCATTTCTGCACCACAGGATAGTAAACTTCAAGTTTTTCTTATACATTAACGGTTAATAATGTCTTTGCTATATATGATAGTTGATAAGGCAGGGCAAAATTTTGAGGGAGTCTTGGCTTCAGTGAAGGTTTGGGTGATACACCTTCCCCCACACCAACTGTGGCTACTTCATGATGAAATGTGGTCCCATAGCTTTTAAGGGTGAAGCCAACCAGCTGTTTTGCTTCACTTCTGCTTTACTGACCTCCTTCACAGTCTCCTATATAACTTCTTAGAGGCTGTACCTACCCCCAAGACTCTTCTATCTTTTGGAAGTCATGGGGGAGATCAGTGACTCTGAAGAGCAATGAATGGTGCTCCTTCTTCTTCATGGTCAGGGACTGATATTGCCTGTAAGAGAAGAGAATATACGTAGCTCAGGGTTGAACTGTAGAGTCCTCGGGGTTCTCTGAGCTTCTACAGATCTACAGGTATTGCCTCTGCAGCATAAAAGATCTCCTTGCAGAGGCCCAGCATTTTATGAAGAAGCATAAGGACAAGGGCCAAGTCTATGACCTAAATATTAATTTGGACACAGCTGGTCCAAGAAAATTTTCTTTTGGAGGCACTTGAGCTGAGTATCCAGTCCAAACCCAACAGAGTTATTTTAGTCCAGAATGCTGCCAACCTGAGATCCATCGCTCTCCATTTCTGGCAGGAAAAATAGAAGAGAAACACATCAAGCCAACTGACAGTTTGTTCCCCATTTTATGACACCTAAAATACACTGCTAGAGGCCGATGCTTTATTCTGCCTTATGGCATGGCAGGAGAAAACAAGGGCCAGATTGGATCGTGTAATGCATTTATCGTAAGCCCCCCAGTAGAAGCCTTTGAACTCTGGCTATCGCAAAAGAAGTTTTAAAAGTATGATATCCCAAGTCAGGATGTACAATATAAATGAGTGCATTAAAATATTGACATGTTTGTGGCAGATGGAAGTTGATTCGCATCTCTGTGTGCCCCCTTTCTGTTGCTTCCCCATCAAGTTATTTCTTAGCTGTCAACTATCAATATTGCCAAGGGAATAAAGAACGTCATTACCACCAAATGCAAAACTGCTTGATCTGTGGAATCTTGTCTGGGATGCAGGTTCCCCAGCGGGCAACAGAATTGGCATAATAATTGCTGTTTAATTTTTTTTCCCCTCCTGAATACTGTACCAACACACATCACTCCCTGGAGGATTAAGGTATGAATGGCCTGTTTTTCTAACAAAGGTTCCAGAGGCTTTCAAAGAAGGTCTCCAAAATTAACTGCTGGTTGATCTTTATTCAAGCAATGGACTCTGAAGCGCATCAGCAAACAACTAGCCCCATCTTCAATACAGAAAGAGGACAAAAAACATAATCAATAGAATCAGTGTAAGTTTGGCTGGGTCTGAGGAAGACACACAAAGAACAGATGGCTTCGGAGCTCAGTGAGAAATCCAGTAAAGGACATCCCAGCCATCTCTCAATCCGTCAGCCCTTTGAGGTAGTCCAGACAAGAAGCACAAACCATGAGTACTAATACTACCTTTATTGTAAGGTTACAGTTACAGAATCTTGCAAGTCTGAAAGCACATCTCTCCCCACCCTTGCCTTTACTTTCCAGAGAACTAAGGGGGGTCCTTTCTGAGATGCTTTTTCTACCCCTGTTCCTTTGGGCTCAAATTTCATTTATCAGAGGGTTGTTCTAGGCTGCAGCTGTTCCTCCTGTCTCCCAAGGTCATTCCCAGATGCCATTACACAATCTTATTGAAAGAGAGACAGTGGCAGACTTGAAAATGGGCATATTCCATGGTTGGAACTGGGGGTGAGGTAGGGACAATTCAGGCAAAAGGCGGGCAGCAGTTAGCGACAGAGAGCAGATGCTTCAACCGTTGGGCAGCTGTGACATTTTGCACTGAGCTGCGGGCTTTTTTCGTACAAAGGAAACAGGGCGTGAGAAGTGCAGAAGGTATGGCTGAATACTAAGAGCTCCCTCGCTGTCATTGCCTCTACTCATAGTGAAAATGGGCAGTACTCAGTGACAAAGAAGAGATGCTTCAAGTGTTGGGCTGCTGTGACATTTCAGACAGAGCTGTGGTGTTTTTTACACAAAGGAAACAGCATGGGAAGCGCAGAAGGTACTCAGGTACCTATGAGCATTTTTCTGCTGTCCTGGTAAATCATACACAGACACCAATAGGTCATAGCTGTGGGGTTATACCGTAGTACCTTAACATGGGATGGATTTCATGAAAACCTATGTACGTATATACGTACACATACAGATACAGAAATACACACACACACACACACACACATATAATTACCTGGAGCTGAACTCATCCACCACCTTGGATGTTTGGAAGAGCTTTCTTGTGTTCACCTTCCCCTATTGCCATATTTTTCTCATTGCAAAAAGATGCATAGTGTAATGTCTCCATTGCATAATTGAGGGAGGGTTTCAAATGATATGAGTAAAGCTCCTCATCTAGAAACAATTTCCCCTGTTTTCCAAGGAGTATATTTCCCGGGCTAACTGTAGGAAGGTCTCCATTCCAGATTCCATCATAAAAAGTTAAGGGAATAAAAGTTAGGGGCCATCCTACACTGTAATCACTAAGCATCTCTTTCGCGCTGCCCCTTTTTGTGCACATATCCCAGGACAAAGGAGAGCAATTTGGAATGAAAGTTCCTTTGATTCTTCTTTTAATACAAAATTCAATGACCAATGCACATGTTCTAAATTGAGCTGGCTGGGGAATTCTGGGAGTTGAAGTCCACACATCTTAAAGTTGCTGAGGTTGAGAAACCCTGGTCTAGAAGTTTAACTCTTAGACCTTCTTTTCAGATTGTGATGAAGACATTGATGCTGAAGTGTTAAACAGAAAGTTTACTTAATAATCTGAAACATTTTTCATAGTATAACAGTTTTTCAAAAACAGAATCCTTAAATACATCTGCCAGGGAACACACACTTGCTCTACCAGCTAATAAAGCATGGTTTCTGAGAGTAAATAGTTGACAGATATCAACCAAGCATGTGGAGAGGCTAGGAAAGGTTGCCTAGGGAAGTATGGATATTTTAACAATCTCTGTCTTTCCTACGCTGTTGCTATTTTCTCAGAACTGGAAGAGAGCAGAAGTTCAGGGCCAGATTAAAACAAAAGCCAGAAAAATCCTCTTGGATCCATATTTTTCCTCTCATATTGGCGTCACTGTCAGCTTTTCTGATATAAAATTACTCATCACACTTTTGAATTGAGCCTGCGGAATTTGAAGTGGCTGGAAGCAGTAAACTTGTTCATAGTTTGGGTTTCCCAGACACTTGTTCGGATTTTGAAATTGCACGAGCTCTTCAGCTTTGTTTGCTTCTGGGTTTTCTTTTCTCCAACTGATTTTTTTTTTTTTTTGGTGGGGAGAGGAATGAAGAGGGGAAGAGCTATGTTTAGTGAATCTTGATCGCAGGTCGCATGTAGCTGCATACAAAACTTACAATAATGCATTACTGCACTCAGAGCTATTCTTATTCCTGCTTTTCTCCTTTTGCAGTTAAAAAACTACAAGAAAGAAAGGAAACAGCAGTACCTAATGCTCAAGTAATGATGTTCCATGGGAATCCTACTGAAAGGAACACTGATGCCCCTCACATATCATCCCACTCTCAGAGCTATATTGTTCATTTTTAAAACATTTACCTTAAAAAACTAAAATCCCTTCTCCTTTGCCAGACAGACCTCATCTTGCGTAGTGAGTCCATTTCTATAAGGATTAAAATTGGAACATTTCCGAGCATGGCAGTGGAGATAACTGGAAATGAAGTCCTTTGAAAAGAGATGGAAGGAACTGGGTCATAAAGAAGTGTTAGGAACTTGTCCTTTTCTGTCCTCTACCGTAAGAACGAAAAGCAGATCCTGGCTGAAAGTTAGGAAACTCTTAAGAGGGGTTTGAAGCAAGTCTCAAAGGAGGTGGTAGACTTGCCTTTGCACTGTAGATGACCATCTATGGATGGCCATCCCCAACAGGCATCTGCTGGGGATATTTTGATATGGATCTGGTAAGAAGGAGATGATAAGACTTGGGAGCTTCAGGGCCCCCTTCCAACTCTATGATGCTTCCTGCTGCTCCATTTTTCCTTCCCAAAGAAAAATTATATAGTATGCTTAAAGAAGTGCAATATTCCAGCATTGGGTGATGCTGTAATACAGTTTGCAATGTTGCTTTTTAAAGACCATATGCAAAAGTAAGTATAATTTTAAGAAAAGCAGAAAATCGGTAGATCTGGCCATTCTTTCATTGGGAGAATTTCAAAACTGTTTAATGGATGACGTGGGAGGAATTGTTGGTGTTTGAAGGAAAGGAAACACAAATTCCAGTGGAGGGAGGTGCACAAAGCTCTTTGGTATCAATCCACGTTAATTTCATTAGAATTGAAGGCCACATATTCCTAGATTTTCTTCTACCTATAGTTATGTCAATGTCACATTCCGACTTTGAAACTAAACTCATTGGAGAGACCTCTTGGTTTGCACACTTTGCAGAAAGGATTAAAGGTCTCTCTTGTTTATTTACACAAAAGAAAATATTAGCTTATGACATTCAAATGTGTTTTGTGCTGAATTATAGAATCCCAAGAAGGGGATATATGAAAATAAATGGTTTTCTTTTTATTTACTTCTCCTTTTTGGTTTCTCATACCTATTCATCCATTAATTGCTCTGAGCTTTGAGCATCTTACAACAAATTGTTCCCTGGATTTTTCAGCACTGTAGAGCTCTCTTCCCCACCCTTCCCTGTCCCCAATCCTTTATTTTCTCTCTTTGGGTACCTGGATAAAGCAGTGAAACATGTCGCATGTCCAGAAGGTAACAGAACAGAAATGTTACAAAAACATTGCTCGTCTTGGTGTTAGTGTGAGAGGTAGTTCTCACACATTTGGTGAAAAACAAACAATAGCAAAGTGCAGATGGACTCAAGCCAGCCCACCCAAAAGAAAAGGCCAAGTAGTTTTTTACCTAGCGTAGGAAGGCAAATCAGACTAGAAGAGATTTTTTTTCTATATGGGCGGTTTGTTCTGAAATTTCTGCAATCCCTGAAACTCTTTGTTATGACTTCCTTCTTTGGCCAATAAATCTCACTTACCTGTAGATTTCTTGTGGGCTTGCCTTTATGGTTCACTCCTCCCTGCAGGGTGAGGGCTGAAAATCGCCTACTGTTTTAACAATGTGAAATTTTTCAGTTGTGGGTGCCAACTTTTCTCAAGTATCGTAAGTAAGCCTACGACTTACAGAACAAATCAACCCAGGGTTTTTATTAGAGGCACAAATGGTCAGACGCAAATTATCATATGCTGGACATATCATGCAAATACCTTGCTCACTTGAGAAATCTATAAGGCTGGAAAAGGTGGAAGGAAAAGAAAAAGAGGATGGTCAGCAGCAAGGTGGGTGGACTCAGTTATAGTGATGATAGATGCACCATTGGAAGACCTGAAGGACCAAGATGGAGGAGACAGGTTGACCAGGGTGGAAAAAAATCTATCAATGTGGTTGGTAAAAGTTAGCATTGACTTGATGGCACATACTCAAATTACTGACAACAACTTGGTCTGCAACAATTGGCAGTCCTCAGTGTTTATCTGCTATGTTGCACAAATCTTCCCCTCTGATAAAATCTGCATACTAAACTGCTACTGTGGACACAGTTACACCATCTTTTGAAACTGGCATCCCTAGTTCCATGCAACAATCTTCCCTAAGCTTTTACTGAAGTGAGACTTGTGCAGATCTTGGGTGTTGTACTTCTTCCCTAATTCCTCTTTAACATCTGCTCATCTACTGGCCAGGAACATACCTGTGGCCTTGACTTGCACAAAGGAAGTAAGTACCGGGTGAAAAAAATATATTTTTCTCTTTTCGGAGTCATTTGTCCTCAACTGCTACCATTGCGATGTTATGGGAGACAAATAAGCAAATTGTTCTCTATCCCTCTTCACTACAGCACACTTAATTTCCTAGATCTCATTCACTGAATCATTCCATGTTCTTTTTTGGGGTGCCCTGATCCATATCTATGGAAAGAACCATGTTTCTCCAATGATTTAGAGCATCTTTTTCAGCTCTATCACATCCTGTTTATGGTTGACCTTCAGCTGCTCACAGCATGCAGCAGGAGGAGTTTTACGGGGGGAGACATGCAAATGGAACCACATATTTTAGTATGGAGTGTCAGCTACAACCAGGTAAAGATGACATTACTGCAGCTATTGAGGTTTAAATAAAGTTGTGCAACCAAAGTAATATCTGAAGGTCACATCAGATCCAATTCAATAGGAAGATGGATTTTTTTGGGGTGGGAGGGAGATTACGTCCCTGTCTTATGCAGGATAACAGAGCCTATGAAAACAAAACTTTGCACTGCATCTCCGGGCCGAAAATGTCTTGATGGTCTCATGATCTAGAAATTTGAAAGATCTTTTTCACTGAAGGGATCATATTCTTCCTCTTCCTTCTTCTCTAAATACCATCTTTAAATTCCATCAGAACTTGAAAGCACCTTGATTTCTTCTCCAAAAGACAGCTTATTATTATACCTGCTACATACATAGCTATTTCATCTTCCTCCCATATTTTTCCAGCAATGTTTCTCTCTGCAGAGTAATCACTCAATGATATTCCTCTAATAAAAAAGCTATTCTTGCTGAGCACTTTGCTGTTGAGAGGCAATATTATCCATCATATTTACATCACTGCATCAGCAGCTGGACCCGTTTCCTTGTGCGGACACTCGTTTTTCAAACAATCCTTGAATGTCACATTGATGAAGGTGGTGTCCTGTCAATTGACTATCAGAACACCTTCTAATTATTCAGCAGAAAAATATCAAGTGTGTTTGCAGCTCTTATTCGGTCAACTTGGGTTTCGCATCACTGAAAAAAGTAGTGGTGAAATCAAAGAAATTGTGCACTCTCTGTGTAAGAACAGGATTCATTCCTGCAATCCTCTAAGTGATGAGGCTGAAGTTTGGCAGCTGGGAGTCAGATCTGTTGGAGGCTCCTTGTGAAGTTTTAGAACCCACTGTGGTTTCTAACCATTCTGGCCTCAGTGAATAAGCTGGTCCAAAGGAGCTGATAGGAGGGGACCCTCACCAGGTGTACTGTATTCACCCAGGTTGGGTAGGCAGAATTTGCATGGGACAGATGGCTTCTCAGATACCCAGGCTGAGAGTCCTATAAGTCTTTACAGAGGACAACCAGCTTGAAACCAGCACTTGGAAAAAAACAGTAACCAGTGCAGCTTCTGAAGCAATTGTGTTACATGGCAACACCATGACTATTTAGGAACTGCACGGGCTGCTACATCTGTACCAGCTGAAAGGCAGACAAATGAAGAGCAAATTGCCTAAATCCAAATGCAAGGTGAGAAGAACGTGTGTCTTCAGTCCTTCCTCTTCTAGGTAAGGCTGCACCATACATACCTGCCAGAGCTGGGCAACAACCCTCCAGCTCGTGGTCTCTCCCTACTTCTCCAGCATGTGCCATGTCCTGCAGGATATTTGATGTCTGCTTTTAATGGGCAGCATAGTTTTATGGGGAGGTATAAGAGTTACGTGTTTTATGAAGATTGAATGAGATTGAGTTTCTTGTTCTTCTGCCCAGAAGCATTTTACTGCTAAACCTTTGACTCATCTTCCACTTCAGCCCACAAGATCAGAAGCTTGCGTATGCCACTCCATCTTAGGAAGTCCCTCATCAAAGGTGAGCCAGGATGAGTTGCTTCTTGGTGAATATCTCATCTGTTCTATTTTGCCTGTTTGCATTTTTTTCTGATGCTTAACAATCATCCAGACTTCAAGCTGGTTGAACTTACTGAATCCTCATCTGTTTTTATGTTTGTTTTCAGCGACTTTCTGTATTGAACTTAGGTTTTCATTCTTCTGTCCATCTTTCAAGTCCTTTTGAAAATATGTCGCCACAGTTCAGAAAAGGAGAAACCCTTTTTCAAATGTTGTTCTGCAAAAGAGAACTAATAAAGGGTTTTATGAGTAATTCCTCAGGAATGTCATCACGGACTTTGACTGTGTTCACACAGCAAACAGAACCAGACCCTTTAAAGACCAAACAGCTGCTTTTACATAATGTGCCACACTTTATTGCGTTAACCATGGTGAAAAGTGTGTGTGTGTGTGTGTGTGGAACATATTGTGTTATATGAATATAAGCCACTGGATTAGCTTATGATTAGTTTATTTAGGTATTTATTACTACTTCTATGCTATTCAGTTCCCAAAGGTTCAGTGTATGGGGCAAACCCTGTAAATCTATTAATTCAATAACTAAGTTGAGGGTATTATGTGAAAGCAGCTTTTGTGTACCGATCATTTTGTCAATGCACAAGTAGTTGTAATAAGAAACAGTTTTGGAAGTTTTGCTTGGATCAGAATCCACGTGATAGATCTTCAAAAGTCCCAGGATTTTGATTAACCCCAATGGAAGGTCTTTATATCCAACAAAATCTTTGATCCATCTGGCACAGCATCTTCTACAGTAACTCACAGCAAGTATCCACAGGTTTGGACGGCAGAAGTTGGCAAGATGAGATCTCCAGGCTAGGGAAAACCTTTACATAAACAGACCAGAGTTACCCAAAGCCACCAAGAAATCTGTCGAACATTTTTTTACCCAGAAAGCAGGAAGAAAAAGCCAGGAATTTACATTCTGGAGCACAAGCTGATATAAAAGCTTTGGCTCTTATGCTCTGCAGTAGTCAGTACAACTATTCTGTTTACGCTGTCATTTTTATTTGTGATAACAATTCTAATCCAGATAAGTTGTATATGTAGGAGTGCTTCTCCCAGCCTTTCCAGAAGATGTCCAATGCTGGAATGCTTGCTTGCAAAACAGGTGTCCTATCCTGTCACTGAGTTATGATCCTCTCTCCTGCTTTTTGATCTTCTGATCCAAGAGCTTTGTTCCTCCGATATACTTAATTCAGCCAGCCTCTAACTCACTTGGGTCTCTTTGCTAATGGTTCTGGCAACACACATTCACACTAGCTAAGTCAAAAATCACAGTTTGGGGAATTGTGGAAGCCTCAGCCACTTTCCCCAGGAAGTATCTAGCATTCTGTGAGTATTAAGAACTATTGGAAGGCTTCACAATACCGTTAGCCCCTATCTCTTTGGCCATGATGACAGCAGTAGGCAGGGTTTGGCCAATCAATATATGGGAGGTATGTCCTCAGCTACCAGGCCTTAGCAGTGAGTACTCTGGTAGAGAGGCTTGCTTTTTCAGCCTCTCTTTCTCTTGAGCTTTCTTTCTTGGAGGATTAGATAGCCATGACTGAGTGGATGGAGTTAATTTCACCCTGGCATGATTGGTGAAATTTAACCCCCAGGGATAGTTGACTAGGTATTGTAGAAACCTGGCAAACAGTCAGTGAATTGTTTGCTGTAGATGTTCAGTAGAAGTCCTAGACATACCCTCTGGAAATTTCCCTTAAAAAGATTTTTAAAAAAACCCTGGAGCCCTCATGAACATAAAAGGCATAAATTTCTAGACTGAACTGCTGAGGACAAAAATCTTGGAGTTTGTGCCTGACATGGCTATTATGAAAAGAAAGATGGCCTGTTGTAGATCATGATTTAGCACTGCTAATCCTACTGACATTATTTATCTCTGATGTGGCAGTGCTTAGCACTAAACAAGTTAGATCAGAAGAGCCCATTTTATAAGACTCAACATAGAACTGTAAAGCTTAGAGGAGTTATGTCCTAGGTACAACTGCTGCTGAAAGCCATCAAGGTAAGAATCAGAAATCACCAGCTCACTGTACAATTGTCTTGGGGGATGACCTACTAGAAACGCATTGTGAAGGCTTTTCCCATCAGGGATTAGGAAAGAATGGATCCTGTTCACATTTTCATGGAAACCAAGGTGAGGTTTGCCCTTTGAAGCCAATATGTCTTGCTATCTCTGAATTCTGTGTTGCAGGACTCTAATCATGTAGTGTAGACTGAAATATCTACATTATGGAAAGCTACCCAGAGAAATGAGTCTATTAGTAAACATGATGGAGAAAAATACATTACCATGAGAAATATTGTTAGGTGGGCATATTGAGTAATATTACATAAAATGGCAGATTCATTCATTCCTATTTCCTGGTCAGTGAAGTCCTTCAAATTCTGGACTGGGGTCACTCACCAAAGGCAATCTTTGGCTTTCTTAGTCCATAAAATGCTTCTTGGTAAGTCACACCTAGCCATTTTGTAGCTAAGTCAGCCAGCCACCTGTAAACTAGCTTATTATGTTTTCCATTTCTTGCTTCCTAGTTCCCCATTCTTTTTGGATAATTCCCTATGGCTCATGTTTGACTTACACTCAGGGATGTGATTGTTTAAATGACAACTTGTTGAACTGGAAGCACATCTAGGTGAAGAAAGCTGAGTAGCTGGGTTGAGTTAACTCTTTCTTTTGAGTTCTGATCTATGTGGGTTAATAGACATTTTCATTTTGTAGGGATTTTGGAATTGGAGTCATTGTGAAGGAACCGCTGGAAAGCTGGGTTTGATTTAGATATCCCAAGTAGAACACCATACTGTCTTGTTCAGAGAAAATATAATTATGTTGGAAATATAATTATGTTCTCTACTCAGCAGAAAAATCAGCTAGATGACTTTGGTCATTTGGTCTTTTTCAGCATTTTTCTCAACTTAACTTATATGGGGTTTTGAAGGGCTCAGCAGAAGAGGAAGTATTCCAAAATCTCTTCTTGCAATTTCTGAAATGAAGTATAAATGAAGCACAGAGAATAAGGAGTCTGTCAGCCCTTTGAGGTAGACCAGGTCAGAAACAGATGCCACAAGAAATACTAGAATTCAATTTAATTGATATAAGTTATAATAACAGAGCTCAAAAGCCTGACAGCATTTTTTCTTCCCTCTTTCTTATACCAACGAGAGTCAAGGTGAGGCAATCTTAGGTTTCTTTCTCACCCCTTCCTGTTTCTCCATACTAAGTTCATATTTTACTAACAGCTTCCCCATATGTTTTTCAAGGCCATCTGCATACTCCTCTCCAGAGTTGCAGAAATAATAACAGCAGGATTTTTCTTTTCCTGTAGCTGCATTCTGACACCATACTGTCTTGTTCAGAGAAAATATAATTATGTTGGAAAATTATCTTTTGTCCTGCAAAATAACTTTCTCAATCCCTGAAAGAAAATTCTAGCTCCTAGGGATGACAGGTAACTTTTATGAGAAGCCTTTTGTTGAGATATTTCCACAGACATATCTTTTGTTTTTATCGATTCTGTATTTTCCAGAGGCTTAGAAATGCATGAAGAGATTTCAGCAATCAATTTACTTTTAAAAGAAACCATTTCAGATCCCTCCAGCATTTCTTCCTTTCCCCACTTTTCCATTTAAGAATAAATGTACCTGTAGAAAAGGTAAAACATGTAGATACAATCAAGAAACAATCTTTTGCTTTGCATTGCAAATTTGTTGAACTCTGTCTTGCTGACAAAAGCCATCTCTGTGTGTATATATTTAATGATACGGGATTATTCAACATAAAGAATATAAAACTGGAGCAAAATGTGTACACTGGCTAAGTAACAACCAATTATGTCTGTACTCTGGAAATTCTGGAGTACAGAAAGTGTAGAAATAATAAAAGGCTATAAGTTGAATTTACATGAGTAAAATAATGTAACATATCATTTTTTGTTTATTAATAATTAATCAATTAATTATTAATATTAATAAAGTATTTTTATAAAATGCATAAAGTCTGCCCTGGAATATCTGGTCCTCCCACTCCTGCAGAGAAGAGTTTCAAGACTAGTGGGAGATTTGGAACAGGGGAGAATAACACATGGGCAATCTTCATTCAGAGGACAGCCAATATTCTGCCCAGGATCCCTGGAGCAATGCTATTTAGGTTTTGCATCCACCCCAAGGAGTTCTGGGAAGAAAAGCAGTAGGTACCCACCAAATGCAGCTTGGAATAAAAGCAGTGAGTTTTGCTTTGCATCCTTGATATTTACACTTTCACTGTTGAAAATATGAGCGGAGTAAGAAACAGACAATGAACAGATCCTGGTGGATACTGTAATGGTCAGTAAATCTCAGCACTCCAGACAGTTAAGCCCTTATCCAGGAATAGACTTCATTGTATCTGAAAAAAGCCATGGATGGTTATTTCAATATATGGTTACTGCAGTGGGATTACTATAGGCACAAAGATGGAAAGATTTGGTGTTACCCACCATGGAAGAATGGTTGGTGAAATTGACAGAACTTGCCAAGATGGACAAACTGACTTTTTTTATTAGAGGAAGGACAATATCTACATTTATTGGTGACTGGAAACCCCTTAGCTCAGAAATTATGGTCCTTCCTAGCTGTGGAACCAGTGGTTGCTGCCTCACCAGATTCAGCCATAAAATCCATAGTCCTGCACGCATCTAGGACATTAAACCATCTTAAATGCAAAAAACACAGGAAGGCTTTAAATTACTCAGAGCTATTTTGTTTCAGCCATTCAAAGCAGGCTCAAACACGCTTCGTGATTTATGGGAGTAAAGTTATCATCTCAACTCAGAGTGATAACAGTGTATTCATTAAACAAAAGTGTAAAACCCAGAACATTTGCCCTTGTTCATGGATTGATTTTTAATATATTTTCTTTCCTTTCTCTGCATGCACATTTCTTTGAAACCTTATTTATACACTGCGGCATTTATCAGTCTTTCTTGATCAAAGTTCAAAGGTCGTGTAAGTCACTTGTGTGCAGGGTCAAAATACAGAGAATATATGTATTCATGCGACTGTGTGACTGCTCACATTTGTAAAAATCCAGCATGCATCATGCTGAGTGAGATTATAGGAACCATTTGGGCAGTAGTGCTTCCTTTGAGAATATCAGAGATTCTTGGTGGATCAAAGCCCAAACTCCATCATGGACATCAAGCAACATCTGAGTATTTCCAGAACCAAAGATGCCATGTTGTCATTGAAGGGATGGCGTCAAATGTTGATGCCCCCCTCTACGCGCCCCTCCATTTTATTTCATTTCATGCCCAAAAAATGCTGTTAGATTTTAACAGTGCAATGATGGGAAATTTCATGCCCTACCCAAAAAAAAAGGGGGAAAAAAAGGGATATAGGCAAACTGCATGCTAAGGAGTTCATTATGGAATGTGTTAGACTGAGCCAATTAAGCCTAGGGAAAGTAACAAGGTTAACTAACAGATTTCCTGACTCTGAAAAAGTTGCATCACCAGTCAGTATAAACACTATTAGGCAAAAAGGAATAATGATTTGACTCATTATACAGAAGCTTCCCATGAGGACGTCCAGAGATTTCTGCACTGTGTAGGTTCCTGTTCTCTCTTTGGAAAATGCCACTGTCTGTGTTTATAACTCTAGCCAGCTGTCCTTGAATTAAACACTTCCAATAAAGTTAAAACAGCTAATTTAAAGAACCGTTTAACACATGCCTTCCCACCAACATAAAACAGATTAAAGAGACAACTGTTATTTTGCATACCCTTTCCCCCTCCCCCTGAAATTGTTGGGCTTGGAATTTATTCCAATAGCTATTAAATCAGTTCTAAATCCAGTTGACAATGCCTCGTCTGTTCCACCCCAATTAGCGGAACACAAATAATGGGCTACTTCTTTGCATCAGAATTTGTTCTCTGGCAAAATCAAGTCAGGCAATGGATTTTTCAAACTGGCTCATGAAATTATCATACGTGTCAAAAAGCCCGGAGGGGGCCAGAAAAGAGATGTAAGAAAGTCTTTGGGCCAATAAGGATATTAGAGCTGTCTTACTTTAATGAGTTGGAGATGGGAGTTGTGATCCTCATGTTCCTTTGTATTCCAAAATATATCTTCCAAATCAAATCTGGAGCATTACACAATTCTACTAATCATTGTCATTGTCATCATCATCAACGTCATTAGTACTATTTCTACTACTAATCTCATGGTTCGGGATTCAGGGCCAAACATGAAGCCTATAGTACAAGACTGAGCCTCCAAATTGCCTGTTGCATATTCCTCTATGGGTTCCACATGATACTTAAATGTTCAGTTAAGGAGTGTTACCAGCAGACCCTATTTTCCTGACTGTATATTTCAGCCATGGCCCAATTACTCTCAATCAGGTGGCTATTCTAGCTATGATATGAGAGTTAAAAAGAAACTCTGGTTGTCAATCCAAGATTCCTAAGTTGAGCTTTTTGTAAAACTAAAGTTAAAACATGACATTTAATCTAGGGAGAAAAGGGAGTTTTGGGATGGCATTGCTGAAGTGGGGCCAAGATGGTCTGTCTATTCAACCTCCAGCTATTCCTGGGTCTCAGCATTCAGAGTTAGGCAGCAAGAGGCAAACAAGCCAGGGAAGGGACCGGAAGGACCTGTGAGGACAGCTTTAGAAGACAATTCCAAGAATGGAACGCTAGATTTCAGATGAGCCCCTTTGAGTAATGCTTATGGTTGATAGTGGGTTAGAACAAAGAATATTAGGGGGGCTATAAATGGAAGAAAAGGAGATTAGCTGTGTCAAGCTCTGTTTAAGACAAATACTCTGAATGAGGGCCAAGATTAGAGTTGGAGAATGCATTTGATTAAACTCTTCCAGGTACTATAAAATGGACTCACCCAGTCAAAGGCCTAATGGTCCGGTGGGATTTCTAAGGACTTGGGTATGACCCCAACCCCCCCCCCAAAAGTTACCATCATAACATTTAAGATGACAGAAGGAGAAAATTATGAATTAGATGCAGAGTAATCTCATAAGCAGCACTTAATTGATTCTATTTAACTTGGTTTTGGAGCTGGCCCACTCATTTCTTTGTCCCAGAATGTGGTGCCTGATAAACCACTCAAAGATGGTATCTGCTTCTTGACCATCAACATTTTTTGCACCTGCTATAAAGAAAAATTGGAGAAAGACAGGCGAAAGAATGAGGATGCATTCCATGTTAGCTATAACTTAAAAGAGTATTGTGTCATCCATACAGGACAGAAACAAATCACAGTTTCTGTGTCTCATCTGTTCTTTAGTCCACAGTTTTTGGAGAATTTCAAACCCTTGCCCAGGGTGGAATTGGAACTGACTTACTAAGGTGTTTAACTTTGTAGTCTTCATTAATGAAATCTAATTGCTCAGGACAATTAGTAGGACAGATGATCTGGCGTTCATTTATCATTTCCTCACAGTTTACTTCTGATTAATCTCACCCTCCTAATGGCTGTAATCTAGGCCTGAAGCGAGAAATTCCCCTTTCCTAAGATTACTGGCTGAACCTGCAGAGACCAAGTATGATTCCAGCACAAATGTCACTACCTTTCACTCTCCATCAAATGCTCCTTGAAATGGCTCAGACCCTGAATTCTTCTGCTTAACATCTGAGTGAGATATTGCTACTTAAACATCTTAACTGGGTGATGTAGCTGAACCCTAGAGCTGGAAGTGGCCACTTAGGGATTCCTTAGTGCAGGAATCCAAATTAAAGCATCACTGACAGATGGCTGTTCAGCCTCCATTTGAACATGTCCAGTGAAGGGGAAACCACCATCTTTTGGATAACTGGTTCTTCTGTTGAACTGCTTTGACTATGAGGAAATCTTCTCCAAACATTCAACTGGAATTTGCCTTCTAGTAAACTCTTAGGATTTTCCTCTTCTCTCAAGCTGCGAGTCTTCCTGTTGCCTCTGGCAAGAATGAAATACTTATTTTGGAAATGACATCATAAAAACAGCCCAGCACATCATAAAAGCATCTAAGCACCCGGAATGACAAGGAGAAAAGATGGAGGAGCTTTAGGGACCATAGCTGAGATTTAACCTTGATACTTTCAGGAGTTGCATCTATGGTTTCTAAGCCATAATTAAAGAAACCATAACTTAGCATGATGGATGAATCCAGCTAAAGGCTTTGCCTAGGATTCCCAATGGGTAGAGTCAGGTCAAGATTCAAACTTAGATTTCTGTATTACAAGTTCAGTGGTCTATGGAGTACACAAACTGCCTCTGTATTGCAGTTAATTTACTTCACATAAACCTGGAAGAAATGCCATAAAATATCACGATAATTCTTGCACTACAGGATAGCATTGATTACCTACCAATCAAAAGGACTCAGGAGGGAAGACTGAATGTTTCCATCTTATTAAAAAGAACACACAATTATAGACAGGGCATCCTATGTTTTGACTTCGAGCAGCTATATTCAGCTATTTAAATAAACGGATCCCTTTATTGCCTTCTGTCTATCAATAAGAAATAATTTTAAATTAAAAAATTCTTGCAGAATGTGGGGGCTAACTCTAATATGTATTTATTTTGTATTTTTGTTAATAAAAGGCCTTTGTTTCTTCTTTTCTCATGAATAAAACTCAGCAGACATGTTGACAAGAGATAACGGATCCTGATTTCTTCACTTGTATCCCACTGCAGTGGAAACTCAAAGAACAAAACTAAATTCACAGAAAATTTGATGCACTGATCATTTATAGCTTACAAATGGCATAAAATATTATAAAGGAGGAAAAACCCCTAATTCCTCATCAGCATGTGTTGTTTGGTAGCTCTGGAGAATTAAATATAAGAAAACAAATCCATGTATCTCTCCACTTGAGACCTAAATTGACAACTTTATTGCAGAGCATACATCAATTAGAAAGTTGCGACTTAAATTAAACTCTGTGAAAAGAAAAAGAGAGAGACAGAAAGGCAGAAGATAATGAAGATGGAGGACATTTCCATGCAGCTTTTGGAAATATGCTACCTCAGGATGCATGTTATGGGGGAGTTCATAGAATGGGAGTCATGGAAGAGCTTGCTCCTTTATAAAGTGGAGCATGGGTGTTCCTGAAACACTCGTTGAGTAGACAGCATTCTGGGGATGATGCTTCTCACCAGGGACTCAAAAAAGTCAAGGTGTTGACCATAACCACACAATCAAAATGCTGTCCCCATGTAACATGTGTGGTGGGTGGGGATTCAATTGAGCTGTTGCATAATCCATCTTGACTTTTTAGACAGTATCCCCATCTAGATGATTTTGCTATTCTTTGGTTTATTTATTTGGCACATTCATATAGCCGCCCACCTCACACAAAGTGGGTTCTTGGTTTGCTGATCAGATAGACGCAGTTCTAAATAAAACACTGGGGACTGTCACCCTACCATTTTAATTTTATTTACTATGAGATTTTGAGGGGCCTAGTGGCATTCCTGTAATTTTTTAAAGAATGTGGCTAGAAGAAGGGTGAGCAACATCTTGATCGTTGGGGGGCACATCTAGTTTTATACAATAACAAGCATAGTAGTATATGAGACACCGACATAGAGTGGTTGGGGCTATATCACTTGAGGGGGTAAATCCAGTTTTTCTGTTTCTTTTTCTGGCTGGATGGGGGCATTTGAAGTTTTCTCTGGCTTGTTTTAATCTCCTTGAGCTTCTTTTAAGGTATATACCATCAGTTTTATGGGATTCTGGTGCAACTAGAGCTTCAAACAGACCTTCAAGTGTTGCGTGAGCCCTGAGGTCTTAAGTTGCTCAAACATGTGTTAGAAGCCAGCATCGGACTTTTGGCAGCTGCCTGAACTGAACGTGATTTTCTCCAAGTTCTCTTTAGCCAGATTTATTAACATGAAAGCAATACTGATACAAGGATTCCAGCAAGTGAACTATTTTCAATTTAGAACCAATAGATCATGGCATTTCTTTTTCTCACAGCCCTCTGATGCACTAGAGAGGAAGAAGAAGTTGTCCGCTCTTGCCTGTTCATCAGTTTGAGAACTAACTCTTATATCCAGCACCAACTGGGGAGAAGGGGTACATGTTATTCCTGTTGGTTAAAAGAGAGAGCACCTCCTTGTGACAATCTACCTTGTTTTCATGAGGAGGTCATTATGGAAAACATGTGAATTTGCATCATGTTATGCCATTTGCATGACGACATCACTCATATGATCCAAATTGCTATGGACATTTGATCCACTGCTTGCAAAGTCATTGCATTGGGGTCTGTTAAACTGAGGTTTCCCTGTCTCTTACAAAAGCCAGGTGGGGCACAAAGCTTGGCAGTCAACAAAGGAGATGCCCATGGGCACCACTTTAGAGAATCCAGTATTAGAGACACTCTGTCTTTCAAGAGCAATTAGTGTTGGGCACAATCAAGAGGGTGATAAATGGCCCAGGTCCTTCTCAAGGGCCGCCCATGGAATCTTGCTAGGCTGGAGGGACACTGATGTTGCAAACACAATGTTATCTACAACCAGTAGATAGAATGGTCTATATTTGGATTGTTTTATGCAGATCCTTGTTTGCTTCCCAGGCCACGAAAATCATTGAAAAAGAACAGTTTCACCTGATCTAATTGCCTTAGAGATTAGCTCTTTATAATTTGCTTAGAAATCAAAGCCATTCATGGAGCCATGGGGAAATATATACCCTGCCTTGTAAGGAGGACTAGCAAATGATTAAAGCATTGCTGGTTGATTATTCATCTACCTTTTGGGTGATATGTTGATTACATTTAAATAGATATGCATAACACCAAAGGCTTAAGTGATAGTTTGGAAGAATGTTAATTATCATTTGCACTGCTACAGCCCTCCCCAACTTCCTTGAGCAGTAGTTAGGTCTAAGGATGATTTTACTGAATTGAATCTATCTGGGCTGGAACAGTCCTAGCAACTGTTTGATATCTTTGGAATCAGTGCTTTGTTTCTTGAATCAGAACACTGAATGGTTCTACAAGACAATTAAAGCTGCTTTTCCCTGTGCCCAGTCTGCACACACCTCTAATTTTACCTAATTGCAGACTGAACAAGGGATAGAAAAGACGATCTATCCATTCTCAGCTCTCAAAGCACCAGGCTCCTAAATTCTGGTGAGAGAGCGGGAAATGTGTTTGTGTGCTTTAAATCTCAGTGAAGGGATGTCCTTTGTGAAAACTTGGCACAAGGCTTTGCTGTAAAATTCTCCCTTCCATGTGACATAGGAGGGTCAAGTCATTTCAGCATCTTCTCAGGACCTAAATCCAGTCAGTCTTATGCCTCTCCTGTTCCTTGTATCTCACTCTAGTTTTTATTTCTACCTTTCCCTGAAAGGTCCTCCCTGTTGTCCTTCTAAAATCTTTCCTTTGAATTATTTTGTTAAACCAGAAATTTTGATGTGCAAGGGTCCCATCGTTATGTGACAAGAAGGAAGAATGCTGGATCCTGTCCAAAATAGTATGCGTGATGCTGTGTTCAAGTGAAACTGTTGAAGTCTTGCCTCCCTTCTGATTTCCCCTCTGTGATATTTCCTTAGTCTGAAATTAAGGAAACTTACTTTGAAACATTTCGGTACTTTTCAAGGTATGATTTCAAAAGGGGATTGGAAACATTCATGGATGGCAGGTCTATGGGGGGCCATCTTTACTGAGGATTTAGTGTTACTTCCTATCACTGTTTCTCAACCTTAGCAATTAAGATATGTTGATTTCAACTCCCAGAATTTCCCAGCCAGCATTCTGGGAGTTGAAGTCCACACAGCTTAAAGTTGCCAAGGTTGAGAAACACTGCTCTAGATTGAGGACAGCATATCTCCAAACACCAATTGCAGAGAACATCATGAGAAGAAGGTATGTCTTTGTCTTCTTCTAGTGAGTAGTTCAGAAATACCTGGCGGGCCACTTTAAGAAAGAAAACACTGGTCTAAGATGGGCTTTAGCCTAATCCAGCAAAGTTATTCTTATTCATGTTTGAACATCTTTTCAGATTTGCTGTGAAGCAGACATTTGACTTAACTTTCATTTGTGGACATCCTGTACTATCAAAGCAGGCTTCATTAAAGTCATTAAAGCCTTCAGTGTATATCATAATAGTTGAAGTAGAATGCACTGTGCCTGGCAAGGTAAGTTTTCATACAGTTTAAAACATTGTGGATTTTTCTTAGTAAGGGGAATCATTAATTGCTAGAGTTGAGTCTGCCAGGTTTTTCTTTCTTTCTTTTTCTTTTTTTACATCTAGTGTTTCTGGCAAAGTTTTCTTAAGAGGTAGTTATTTTCAGTTCACACATACCTGAATAGATTTCCTTGAAAATCCTTAGAAGAATTCCCTTGCATTGCCACTAATCTAATTATGTGTGTGTGTGTGTGTGGTGAGAGACACTTTTTGATCTTTCTGCACTGTGAAAAAACCCAGACAGCAAAATTGACAGGATCTTCATCACTTGCGTTCTGTTAATACCGGTACGGTGCTCATTCTGGACTGGGGAACCTGGAACACTATACAGCCCACCCTCCATCCCTCTGGCCCAAACAGATGCCCTTATTGAACCTCCCAGGACATTCCTGGAATTTGGGAGCATGACGCTGATTTTGTTCTTGCTGCAAACCCAAACTGAGCTTTCAGAAAAGATGTGTCTTCCTCTGTTACTTGTTGAATCGGGGATGTTACATCCAGGCTGGTGGTAGCCTGGGTTTTTGAAGTCTAGAAAATAGCCCTAATAAAGGCATTGATCTTTAGAATGATACCGAAAAGGAGTAACTCCTTGGGAAGAAGACGACGGAATAAGGACAGGATGTAGGGTGGAGGATGCTCATAAAGATTCCCTCTTCCCCCAATAGTTATGAGTGGGTTTAGTCAGACACAGGAACGGGAAACTCCCCCTCCTCCATGTTGAATCTATTAAAATGTGCCCCAACTAACAGGCAGCAGTCTTGTACTTTTTTATGGGAGTTGGTGTGCCTGATGCCTCTAAGTCTGATTGGAAGCTGGGGTCAGTTCACACATTCTTGCAAATCACATAGAAGTGGAGCCCCTGAATCTTGTGGTCCAGAATGTTGCAGGAACTGATGATAGAGAAGAAAACCGTATATGCAATGTCAGTGATAAGCATTCCCTGGCTGTGAGCAAAGATTCATGAGGTAGGGAATTATGCAATGAGCTAGTAGTCTTGAGGCCAGATGCAGAGAGTCCTTACAACCAGGAATGATTGCTGTAAGATAAAACAGTATCTCCATACACCTGAGTCTGTGTGTGATCACGATATATTACTGTCAGTCAACTAGCAGGGAGAACAAATAGCATATGAGGGAAAACTTGTTAAAAACACTTCCTGAATCACAAAGTTGCTTTGTGCAATCACTTTAATCTGCAATTAATTGCACGGATTAATCAAATATACTCTGGCCTGTTTTCTCTCACCAGCATCTGTTTTCCAGTATCATCGCATGCTGCTTCTATGACTTGGAAACAAGACTCCGGCTAATCGCTAGCATGAGAATGATTATAATTGCAAGCTCTAGCTTTCCTCTGGAGTGGATGCAATGCTTGCTTGTTCCCAGAGGAGAGGAAGCAAAAAAGGAAAAAGGAGGCTGAGTCTGGGCCCATAGCCATTGTTTCACCAACTGAGTTTCTGCCAGGGAACCTGAAGTTTCCAACTGATTGAAGACAGAGTGACCACATCAGTTGGGTTTCAGAATCACTTGTATTTCATCCAAGGTTCTCCTCATCTAAACAGGTTAGAAAATGGCCAGTTCGATGGATTTATTAAATGGCCAGGTCAATAATGATTTGCCTGTCTTCATACAAATAGGTGTACTTTTTAGGGGGAAAAACATCCCTATATTATCAGTTATATATTTGCTCAGATGAAGTGCAAGGGTTTCTCCCCCTCCTCCATCTTTTGTTGATGTGCAGATAATGAGAGGAACATTTTTTTTTTTAAAGATTATCTGAGGATTTAGAAAATCCCTATTAGTGCAGGAATGGTTATCATAACTAAAGATATCAGAGGGAGCAACACATCACCGATTCATGGTTTCTGCAGACTGCAAACCTTGATCTTCTAGAGGAAGGGTTCCATTCCCTCATCTCAATATATCTTGAAGCGACAGCACCTTTAATGAATCTGAGTTTCATGGATTTTTTTTTCCTTTGCAAATTCCTATCTTTGGGCTATGGGTACTGAATGCAAGCCCAGCCATCTGGTTTGCTTATAATTCAGTAGCCATGCCCAAAAAGAGGCTTATCAGACTAAACCATGATTCAGTTACGTAGGGCTAAGAATTTAGCATGAATTTGGTCAGTGACTCTATACTTACTGAGTAAGCTGAAATGTCTTCTGTCCTTTGGGTGATAAAATAGGGGTGGGAGTCTCATTGTATTTTGGAACTTGATTAAAAGTGCAGCTTATTGAAAGTACATTTCTTAAAGTTAATGGGATTCTGAAAGAAGATGCACTGCCCAAGAGGATATAGCACACCTTAAACATCTCAAGTCCTTGAAGTGGCTGGCCCAACACAAATCAGTCTTCCAACTAGAAAAGTATCTAACAACTCCTTTACCCCAATATCTTAGAAGAGCTTCCACCAGAGCTCGTTTCGACCAGTTAGACTCTGGGAGATTTCAAGGAGTCCCATATGAAGAAAGACTCTGTATTTGTGGTGCCCCAGCTATTGAAGATACTGCACACATCCTGTTTGATTGTAGATTATATTCAGTAGAGAGGACTGACCATCTAGATTTATATTTAAAAAATAAAAAATACTGGAGTGGCCAGGAGAAACCTTCCTACTTTTTACAGGGCAAGAACCTCTGTATCACCAGTAAGACTGTACTCTTTATATCAAAGGCAGTTATAAAGAGGCAGATTATTTAGATCAGATTGGTGTTGACTGCAGGGGTGATGGCTTGACATGAACTTGTATCATAGTTTTAGTTATCTTTATATTTTTATTAATTCTTACTTCTATGTTTACAATGGCATTTACTTTATTTTATCTTATTTCCTTTATACGTGATATGGTCAATAGACTAAATCAATAAAAACGTTAAAGAAGATGCACGCTTTTTTTCCAGTGAACACAAGAGCCGGAAAAAGAATTGTTTTAATGAATAGCAGGGAGAAGCTGGCTTCTTGCAAGACCCAGGTCCAAAGTACTTTTTCTTAACCATGTTTGAAGCATCATCAGCTCTAGTTGGCCCAAAATTTAGATAAACACATACATATGTGCGCATACACCCATACCAGCAGATTTAGCTGGTCAAGGTCATCAAGGATTGGCATGAATGATGTTGAGATTTGCAATGGTTATGCTAAACCTTTTCTTCTTTTTTTGTCAAGTATTTTTATTGAGAGTTTTTACATAATTAAAAGATAAACAAGAAAGGGTATATAAAGAGAAAAGAGAAAAAGATAAGAGAAAACTTCTAGAAACACTTGGTCTGGTGTTGATCCTTAATGTCAGTAGTCAAAGATGAATAACTTTATTAAATAATTAGTTGTCAAAAATATTAAGTGTAGAAGAGTGAGAAAAGTTGTTCATCTCTGTTTGAATGAACATAACAAGAGTTTGATGAAAGAAAGTATAGGAAGAACCACAGAGAGGAAGAAAGAAAGAAGAGAAAGAAAAAAGAGACAAGAAAGTTAAAGACTCAGCTTCCAATCTTCTTTACCGCAGATACAAAGAAACATTTATCATTTCTTCCCCTTTAGAATTACATTATATAGTTCTTGCCTTCCCATATTCAACCCTTTTTAATCAGCAGATCCAGAAATCACCAATTCATTGTTGTCCATTTGCAGCCAAAAATCCATAACAGGTTTCCAATCTTTTACAAAAGTACTTGTTTTGTCTCTAATCAAACAGGTCAGTTTTGCCATTTCTGGATATGCTAAATGTTTTCAAAAGCAGCAAACAGGCGCCCCCCACATGGGTTATTATACTGCATGAAAAGGATCTAACAGCAGTATCTTTGCTGCAACTAAGGAGGCGCTGAAAATACGGTTAGAAGGTGTCACTGGCAATGCAGCCTTGCCAGTGTATACAATACTGGAATATAAGGTCCAACAGGGGTTGACTTAACATATCTCTTTCAAATTATTTGAAATATGCCAGGCTTGTACTGTGTCTAGGTTCTCAAGGCTAAACCCCATTGGACCCTTGATGAAAGCCTGGATTGGAAGGATCAGAAGTTGGGAAGATACCCCTCTCGGTGATCCAGAGCATCGAAGGAGAAGCTGCAGACAGGCCTTTTCTGTAGATATTTATACAAATATGAGCTTTTCTCTTCCTCGCAGAGAGACCGACAACAAGCCACCGTTCAGCTCAGAGCAATTGTATCCTGCAAAGTAATTGAAGAGTGATTAATTATTTGCAGGAAGAATCCATGTGCTCCCCCTGTTTTCAGGTGACTGGCCTCCCACCGTGATAAAAGGAGTAATCTCATTAGCTTAAACCAGCAGGGACGCTTTTAAATTCAGACTTCAATCCCTCATGTTGTTCCACCTGTTAAGCCGAGCTGTATTTTTCGGAGGTCAAAAACCAAAAACCCCTTTTCAAACTCAGGATGCAGTGATCTTTCAGAACAAATAGGCACAGCAGGAACACAGAGCCAGTTTAGGAAGTGGAGAATACATTACCTACAAAAAGCAAAATGTTGGGGGAGAGGGTACTAATCTCATCAGTTATGGCTTCCCTGTACTTTTCCCGCTCAACAGATTACTACCCAAATGTGAGAAGCAGCAGGAAAAGGTTAGGCTGTCTGATGGCATTGAAGCATCCCAGGGACAGACTGAAAAAGGGCTGCCCTAACATTCTGTGCTTTGGAAGGACCACGACTCAGTGGCAGACCAGCTTTTCGGTCCACAGAAGGTCCCAAGTTCAATTCTTGGTTTTTCTAGATAAGGCTGCAAAAATTCTTGCCTGAAACCATGTAGAGTTGCTAAATAGCCTGACCTGGTATACAGAAGCATCCTTGTCAGCCCCACCAGGTAGGCCAGATCAAGAATCAACTCCACAGGAAAGCTAGAACTGTTGAAGGCTTTCACGGCCAGAATACGATGGCTGGTGTGGGTCTTCCGGGCTGTGTGGCCGTGTTCTGGACTCAACTCAACCACCAGGACGCGTGAACAATTCACACAATGAACATGCTAATCACCCTCAGCAGCCACTCATTAACAACTCAATAGAAAAAACCCTGCCTAACCCCCAGGAAGATACACACAGATTCAGACACCAAAACAAGCAGCCACCCGTTAACCCAAACCTCACCCCCCAACCCCCTAACCCCCCCACCACACACACCCCCAATCCCCCCCTTCAGATCTCTATAAATACCCACAGAAGGGTCACATCATCATGGGCATAGAAGAACTGCTCCTGTCTGTGCTCCTGCCCTTTGAAGATGCCGGTCACAGATGCTGGCGAAACGTTAGGAACCAAAACTTCCAGAACACGGCCACACAGCCCGGAAGACCCACACCAGCCAAAGCTAGAACGACTTTTTTTTACTATATTTTAAAAAATTGCTCTGATTGGCAATCTTACTGCAATTAGCTCTGCCCGTCAGAGTGGCTGCTGAATTTTCTGGCCAACTACAGAACTTGTAATTTTGGCATATTCTTATTTGATTCCTAGCTTTGTTATTAAGAGATGACTCCTGACTTGGCCGTAGTTCCCACATCTGGCTTCTTGAAGAACTGCATTCATTTGGGCCCATTTACTTGATAGGCTTCTGTTGCATTGTACCTCCATTTTAAGTGCATTTGTCTTCATTTTATTTCTCATTCCGGGGGCATTCACTTTAATTTTTTCATTGATTTTGGTGGAGACTGCTCTGAAATTTTGCTGCCTCTAATTCATCAAAACAGCATGAAATTTGCAGTTTCTATTATGTCCTCGGGATACTGATTCTCCCAAAGCTAAATGGAACACAACAAAACCCAGAAAAGAAAATGAAGGTACTTATGTTCCCCTTCATTTTTGCCTTTCATTTTAATGAGAAAGAAATGAAAAGTAATGGAAAACAATTCCATCGCTCTCTTTTGCTATTCCTTTGGAAAATGAATGTGTATCCTTCCTTTCTGTGGTTCTTCCTATGCTTTCTTTCATCAAATGATTGTTATGTTCATTCACAGACAGATGAACAACTTTTCTCACTCTTCCACTGTTCATAGTTTGGCAACTAATTATTTACTAAAGTTATTCATCGTTGACCACTGACATTAAGGATCAATGGAATACCGTACAGGTTTGGTTGGCTTATTAGAATAATGCAATAATATTTGGAACTTTCATGATATACATGATGAAAAGAGTTTGAGATTTAATTTTTTTAAACAGGGTAAGGAATAAAGCAAAACTCATCCCTGCAAAGGGAAAGGAGTGTCGAAAAGTCTGGTGTGGGTCCCTGTGTATGCAACCCTATTTGTGGAAAATAATAAAACTGCCACCTCTTCTTCTCAGACAGGATCTTTTATATTTGCTAACACAAGTATCAAAAGTATCATATCAATTTTTCCATGTTGGGTATAATAAACTTCAGAAAGTGCAGAAAATTATCTTTGAAAGTGAAAGTTGGACTTTAAAGAGGCAGGATAGGAAAAGTATTGATGCTTCTTAACTTTGGTGTTGGAGAAGACTCCTGACAATACCATGGACAGTCAAGAAAAGAAACCGATGGATCTTCAAACAAATCATCCCAGAGTTCTCACTTAAGGCCCAAACGACCAGGCTTAAATTATCCTACTTTGGACCCATCATGCAAAGACCCAACTCTGGAAAAGGCTGTAATGCTGAGGAAGGTGGAAGGAAGAGAAGAGGATGACCAGCAGCAAGGGGGAGGGACTCAATTATGGTGGTGACGGATGTTGGAAGACCTGAAGGACCAGGTTAGGGGAAGATTGTC
This sequence comes from Python bivittatus, assembly GCF_059951505.1. Classification (NCBI taxonomy): domain Eukaryota; kingdom Metazoa; phylum Chordata; class Lepidosauria; order Squamata; family Pythonidae; genus Python; species Python bivittatus. Next base: position 9,524,901 of record NW_028277094.1, read on the forward strand.
ATGGAGAAAATCTACTTATGTGGTTGCTAGAAGTCAAAAATGACTTGATGGCACATAATCAATCAATTTTTAAAATAAGAACTTGACAACATTTGCAGATTTCTTCATAAAGGGATGAAACAATACCAAGTTTAAAAAAAAAATGTGAAAGAAAGTAGAATTAGCAGATTCATCTATTCCTCGGATGAGGTTAGCAAAAGAAGCTGTTTTTATTCCCATCCCCTTTCAAGAAAAGTATTCTTAATTTATTCATTTGTTTGTAGTCAGTGCATTTTTAAAATGAGGATGGAATAATTATTCTACTGATAAAGTAGCTGTATAGTGATAATGTTTGTGCTGTCAGGTTTGTTTGTTTTTAGAAAGAGCATTTATATTATAAATCCTTTTTTTAGAATTCAGGAAGAGAAAGAAATTGGTTCCATTAGTTAATGTAATTAATTGTTAGTGTCACAAAGCTTAGACAAAGATTTATGTAGCCAGGGGCATACTTGAAACTTCAGAGTGGGTCTAGACCCAGATCTGTAAATAGATTTCTGTTTTTTTTAACAAGAAAAGCACATACAGAAGTAATTATAAAAGCAAACTAATTTGGCCAATGTTGATGGAAATTCATTTAGTGGGATTTTAAATCATTAAGCTGGTCTTTTAAATGAAAGCTTTGCCCTGAACATCTGAAGCTGTTGTAACAAATAATATTTGCCCAAGAGAATTGGCCAGAGTGTGAAAGAGGGATCACACCGGATTTTGGATACGAGGGACTTTGTGTTCTTAAGAACTGCCATCATAAAAAAGGATAATGTTTTCCATGTGTATAGGTCAACAGAGATGCCCCGAAATTTGTGTATTTTCCCATCAAGCTTTTCTATTTTGTAGAAATATGGGTCACTGGCTGAGTTTGAGGACATATTTGCCTGATTTTGCAGTAATCCATTTTCTGAATTCCAAACTGGCTGGATTGACATGCCAAATCACAGTGAAATCTAGCCAATATTAACAATCAAGTTTATTGTGTTGGGCAAATGCATCTCCTGGATCTTTACCTGAGCTGGTTAAGCATGTTCGGTGAACAGCCACTGGGTAATTGAACTTCAGGGTTTAACAGACTTAGACCCCAGATTACTAAGATCACTAATGTTTTACCTCTGGGTAGCCAACAAAACAATGCCATCTGGTATCTCCCTTGATCCTACCGTGTTCCCTGTCTCTCCAGACTCTATTTTCTCTTTTAGGTATTGTTAATGAAGAAAATAAATGAATGGGAAATTGGCATGCCAGAAAGGAAACCACTGGCTTCTAACATCATCTTGATTTCCATGAAGGTCTCTGTGTCCCACATAATTACTGGCTTTCTACTGAAACATGAAGTGAGGTCCTTGGCTTGGAAAAGATTATGAACTCTTGTTATTAAAAAAAACAACAACTCCCAACTTCTCTTAAGCATCTTCCATTCCAAGGTTTCTAGTCTTTCTGTCAGCCCTAAAGTCCATTACTCTTAATAACTTTGTCCTTAAATATTTGTCAACCTATTGCTATCAATACAATATGGATATTATTTTTCCTCCCTTGATCTATCCTGAATCTCTCAGGATTTATCTTTACTAGATGACTCCAGTATTATTATGAGAAAGGATAATTTATGCTCAATATTCACTTTGTCTACACCATGCATAATTTAATGCGCCTCTGTCATATTAACCTCAAAGAGAGAAGTGCTCCAGAAATGATTACAGCCAGCCAAAAGATGGTGTCAAAACATAACAAATGGAAGTCACTTAAACTAGAGTGTCAGAAATGTTCAAGACAACTGTCAGGGTCTCACTAATTTATTTTGGATACCTGCTTTAGCGGGATATCATGAATTCCCTTTTATTGATTTCCTGTTGGCCTCGCGGGGTAAACCAGATAGGAATTTCTAGCAGATGAGCTGATTCTACTTTAATGTAAAGCTACATTGACAGAATCTTGCAAGTCTGAAAGTACAATTCTGCCCCCTCCCCCCGGGTCTCCTTTACAGTCTGAGAAATTGGGGAAGGTCTCTTCTGAGCCTCTTGCCCCACCCACTATCCAGCTGCGGGCTAAGCTGTCTCTTATCTGACCATTTCCTTGGCAGCATCTCTTGGCCCTGTCTCCCAAGGTCTCTCCCACATACCATCACATTCCCTTAGAAAATTGGGAAAGAGATTTAATATAGATTAAAAAGAGTCAGGAATAGAATGTGATAAAACAGAATCTGAAAATGACTTATGTACAAATGATGAACATGTGATTGTTAAGTATTTATTTTATTTATTTTATTATCAAACTTGTATGCCGCCCATCTCCCCCAACGGGTGACTCTGGGTGGCTCACAATAATAAAAAAGGGGAAAACACAAGTCCCTCCAACCATGGATAAAATCTATAAATAATTAAAAAACATATATTAAGTATATGTATAAACCTTTGTTGAGATTTGAAGTGGAAGAAGAGCAAGTTAAGGAATGTATGGCAAAATGGGTCAAGAATTTTGCTTATAATATTCAAATGGATCAACAGGAGGGAATGTGGTTAAAATGTCGGAAATGCACATTGTCTTATGATTTAAAAGAAAACTTTTTAAAAATGATGTAGTGTTGGTTTATGACACTAGAGAAATTGTCTAAGATGTATAAAGATACTTGTAATTCCTGTTGGAAATGTGAAAAACATGAAGGGACATTTTATCATGCATGGCGGACTTGTGAAAAAGCAAAAAGATACTGGATACAAATATCTATGGTCGTGATGGAATGGACTTATGAAGGCCATGCTCAGGGAGATAAGCATGTTCTTAGCCCCCAACAGGAGCGTGGGAAATTCAAGAAGATGAAGCTGGCACCTCCCTAAGGAATTCACGGTGTTGTGGCTGGCTGGCTGGCTTGGAAACTAGGGTTGAGTCTGGTGAGATTTCTGTCTTTTTTTTTTATTTTTTTATTTTTACAACAAACACAAAACAAACATGAACAAACAAAAACATAAAAAGGCATAAAAAAGCATCTTCCATTTTATACCGTGTGTCAACCAGTTAAACTCGTTGGTGCCCCTTTCATAATCTTAAATTCTCATATCATCTATTCAAAAATATACTTGTATACTTATCAATTAACAATTATTAATCATTCATAGCTAATCTATAAAATCATATATTACAAAAAATTTTAACTTTCAATAGGATTAGTAATACATCTCCATCTATCTATTATATGTGTATATATATAATAATTAATATCAAATTTCTATTATAAAATTTCCTAATCTATTACATTACTATATTTTCTCATCTAATCATTAATAAAAACAAATCCCGTGTCATATAAAATTGCTTATCTTCTTACTCTAATTTCAAATCTCAATTTAACTCATCTCTGCACATTCCATAATTTTGAATAACTTCCTCCTGCATAAGTACTTTTTAATTTTTCCAATTCTTAAGAGTTACAATTCTAACCAATATCAGTTACAGTATCAATTACAATTCTAACCAAGTTACAGTTCTAACCAGATTTCACTACATGTTATACAATTTTTAACTATATATCTCAGATTTATACTTTATTCCAGCGCTTGCATAATTTTGAGTTCACCCTTTTCATTCAATGTCCCAAAATATCTGGCTGTTCATTCCTTTTTTCTATATTATTGGATAAGAGAAAGCAATAATAAGTGTCCTTTTGAACATTCTGCTTTTGGAAGCTTCTGTCAGTTCCATCATTGTTGTATTCCCCTGATTTTCTCTTTAAACATCTGCAATAGTTTCTTTCAATATTGTTTTACTTCTTCTTTTTGTACATTCTCTTAGTACGATTTTCCATTATAATCTTGTATAATCTTTTTCTCACCCTCAGTGCCAAGAACAAATCTGTCTCTCTTCATTTATCAGTTGATTAACCCTTTTAATTCTCAGTTTATAGGCCTCACAATAATTCCGTTTAATGTTTCTGATTTCTTGTACTATTTCTTCCTTTTCCAATGATCCCGTTTTATGTTTAATTAAGTCCATTTTAGCTTTAATATCTTTTTTTTTTTTTTTTTTTTGAGAATTTCTGCAGCTCTTCTTCCAATTTTTTATAGTCATCCTCAATAGTTTAAAGATCTTTTTCTGCATTGTGTTTCTCGTATAGTCTATTATCTTGATAAACCTTCATTGAGTCAAAGGATTCTTTATCTTTGTTCTTGCCAAAAATAAGAGAAAAAAAGAAGCAAAAGGAGAGAAAAAAAAAAAGAAGGAAAAATAAAAAGAAAAGGAAAAGAAGGAAAAGGCTAAGCCTCTTTAAAAAAAAAATCCATCTGGGGGGAATAGAAAGCAAAGCAGAGCTTCTAGCAGAAAAAAGAGCTACTGCCACTAATCAAGGCTCTTGTGACTGGCTCAAACTTTCCATCTTAATGTTTTCAAAGTCGCTTTCAACTCCACTTTCTTGTTTATAGTTACGGATGGCACCTGTATAAACATGCACATCCCACTATCTTTTTAGAAAGCACAGGGTCTTTGAGCGTGCGTCACAATGAAAAAAAAAGCACTAATTCGCGCCTCTAAATGGCAGTGCAACTTTCTTTCATTTACTTTCTCTTAACTCCACTTTCCCCATTTCAAAGTCAAAAAGATATAAATTTCTTATAACAATAAAAAAATCTTAGTAAAAAAAAAGGCTTAAAATAAAAAGTTATTGAGTATTAAAAAGAGAAAGCCAATCCAGTTAAAAATATATTTTTTTTAAAAGAAAAACATCTTGTCAATTCCACTAAAAAGGGAAAGTTGAAAAGAAAAATTTTCTCCCCCTTCTTTTTTTTAATAGGGTTCAATCTCGCCGCTTAATCCACTTTTCTTCACTTTTAAAAATCTCTTTAAGTTACTTAAGGTGTTCTCTAAGAATAGTTGAATAGTAAAAGTCCATCTCACCCAGTTGACACCCTTCTCTTCCATCTTCCTTTGGAGCTGTCCCGGCTTTCGCAGCCATTTTTGGCTGCCTCTCCTCCACCGGCTTCAAGAGCTTCTCCCCGGATCGATCTGGGACTTGCGGCGTCCCTGAGATCCGCGGGACGCGCCCTTTGCGTTCGCCATCTCTACGGGACGGCTTAGGTCCATCGGGACCGTCCGGGCGAGGAGATATCGGCTGCCATCCTGGGAGCCCAGGATCGCCCGCCGTATCGCCGCGACGCCAGCTCCGCCCTCTCCGAGATTTCTGTCTTGAGGTGGAAGCTAATAAACGCAACAGAACTGTATTTGCATTGTCTCATGGAGTTCTTTGAGCTGAACCTGACATCAATCTCACCAGACTGAACCCAAGTTCCCAAGCCAGCCAGCCACAACATTGTGAATTCCTTAGGGAGGTGCCAGCCTCATCTTCTTGAACTTCCTACACTCCTGTTGGGGGCTAAGAACACACTTATCTCCCTGAGCCTGGCCTTCATAAGTCCATTCCATCACAATAGTGATGCAGAGAGTTTTAAAAATTATCATTCGGAAGAAACTGGAATTTTTCTTATTAGGAATTATGGACACTCAACTAGAAAAGGCTTATGGATGATTGGTTACTGCTGCGAGGCTATTATATGCCCAAAGATGGAAGACCACAGAAACACCAATAATGGAGGAATGGATTGTTTGCAGAAATTGCCAGACTGACTTGTTTGATTGAGGAGAGAATTGCAACTACTTTTATAAAAGACTGGAAACCTCTTATGGACTCTTATGGATAAAAATGAACTGGTGATTTCGGGAGGTATTGATTAAAAAGGATTGTTTATGGGAAGAAGGGAACTATGATATGCAACATGGGAGGGTGGAGATGGCAATTGCTATGTTTGTAACTGCTACAAAGAAGATCAGAAGTCACTTCTTTAGATATCTTTTTCTCGCTTTTTTATTATTCTTCACCTTTTCTTTTACCCTTTTGTAATCTCTTTCTTTTTCTATTTCTTCTTCTATTTCTTCTTCTATGTTTCTGTAATTTTAAAATCTTTGCCAAATCTTCTTTTAATAAAAATTATTCATAAAACAAAGAAGAAGAAAATTGAGTGTGGGAAGGCCAGGGGGTAGATGGTGCAGCATGGCGTGAGCACAGAAAGGTTGGTGGATGGACAATGTGATGTGGCATGAGCACAGGAAGGCCAAGGGGACTTACCAGAGTGACTTGTGACCTTCCCTGCCGGCTTCCCCATTGACTTTGCTTTGGGAAGCCAGCAGGGAATGTCACAAATGGTGATTGTGTAATCGTGGGACACTGCAACCATTGTAAGGGCAAGCTGGTTGCCAAGTGCCTGAATCGTGATTACATGACCATGGGGGCACTGTGACGGCCAGAACTTCAAGGACCAGTTGAAAATACCACTTGTTCAGTGCTGTCGGAACTTCAAATGGTCACTGAATGAGTGGTCGGTAAGCAAGGACTACCTGTAGGTCAATAGCAGTGTTACACAATAATATTACTTATATTCACAATAACAGCTACCTATAGTTACTGCCTGGTCTTCAGTGGTTGAAAGCAAATGAAGTAACAGGCAACATTAGACAGAATATACATCACTGATGGACTCTTTTGTGACAACAGAAATTATACATTATTGTGGTTAAGTACTATTACATTGTATGACTATAGACTTAAAATTGTAGGAATTGCTTTTGTTTTATATTCTTCTCTAAGTCATACCACATTCTGTAACATACCATTTGCCACGAAGAGTTAAAATGAATTTAGTTTAAAAATTGATTGTTTTAGTAAGCATGCTAATCCCAACAATTTTATTTACTTTGCTGGATTCATTCTGTCACTATATTTCTGGATGTGCCTCTTCCTCAGCTATTAAATGTCAATGGTATTGGCAATTTGGATTTTGAGTTATTAAGAGGAGTATTTGGTATTTGTTTTAAATCATTATCACGTAGCAACTGCAAATTTAGCACCCCTGTTGCATCATTAATTGTCCATTAATGGAAAGATTAACACTAATAACCGAGGTATTTATGAACTTTTTTAAATGTAAAAAGGATAAACAAGATGGCATATATACTACAAATTTGCTGTTGTTATATGAACTAGGGCTCCAGGATTAAATGAATGGAAAATGACCAAAAGATGTATTTCAAATACTAATTTAGATGGCAATCCCCATGCTAATTAACAACCAATTCACACAATTCTCAACAGTAGCAAAGAGATGCGGATTCTAAGATTAATAACAAGGGAATGTAAAGAGTTTATAAAGTTACTCAGCTTAACTCATCTAAGGCCATATCAGTTATCACTTAAAGTATCTTTTGCACTGAGCTAATCTTCTGGAAACTACTTGGATATGTCCATATTATTCTCTTGGCAATAATATGTGTTTTCTTACACTGTTTTCACTGATGATTTCTGATTCACAGAAGATGATAGAGCTTTGACTGATCTCAAAAATGCTAAACAAGATAGGAACTGATCAATACTTGATTGATTAGACTACCTTGGAAAGTTTAAAAAAAAATGTCAAGGTGATGCAGAAACAAATAGTATAAGAAAAAACAGGGTGATCGCCAATGAAAAATCTTCATTTCTGAAGAACTCCTGTGATCTTCTGGGAAATCACCAATGTATGAAATCTTGGACAGCCATTGGAATTGGAGAGTGAAAGGCTTAATTAGTAAAATATACTGCAAAGCAAACTAAGGGTAGCTTGTAGAATTGGATGTTCTTCTCCACCCCTTAAAATATAATCAGTGTCTTAATTAAAATAGGCCTAGTGGTAAACATTCAGTCTTGTTGAAAGGACCAGTCACATGAGTGTTACATTTCTCACAAAGACACTTTCCTTTATCACATGCATGCAATGGGGAGATTCGGTTGCAGAATTAACATGTTTGGTCCTTAAAAAGGAAAAAAAAAGTGGAATTATATGGTTGGATTTAAATGAAACTTCAAAGCAGGGGAAACATAATCTTGAGAAGTCAGTTGGTTATCTTAAATTGCAGGAAAGCAGTTTTTTGTCTTTTATAATGGAGCCAACCTATAAATGACTGAGCCTTTAAATTTTGGGAAGGGTTTTTTTTTCCCCTGCTCTTTTTAAATGCCAAACAGATTTCTCTTCCTTGCCTGTTGATTGTCGCTATCAACAGGCAAGGAGCGTGGTGGGTGTGGTGCTCAGGAAAATTTGATTTCAGTTGAATATCACCTGAACAAGTGCTTTTGCAAAATGTGGGAGCTGGCGAAACAGACATTAGTTTAGATGGTTTGGACGGAGGATTAAACAAAGGCATGAAAGCAATCTAGCAACGGCATTCCGTATGCGTATATTTTATTCAACAACTTGACCCAGAGCAAGTGCTCCAGATCTTGATGGATCTGTTGTCTTTTTTGGGAATGTTTAAAAAGTGCTTAGATCAGCAATAAGGGCCAATTACAGGTAAGAAATCTCCAGCAAGGACCCTCTTTTTTGCAGCGTCAGCATCCTGCCACTGAATAGTCAGTAAGCCCAGTTTATACATCAGAAACTGGCCACATGAGCTAAAATGTCAGATAAACATAATGCCTAGAACAAGAACTAATTCCAGATACTCCGAAGATAGCAAGCTTGCTATTTGCACGTTGTCATGGCCTTCTTGCCCTGTTTCAGCATTCAGTTCCCCCAAATTACCTTAGTTCAATAGTTTTCTTTATTCTAAGTCGCCAGCTATAAAATACCAAGGGTCCCTGCCTCTCAGCTATTCGGTCATCAGTAGAAATATTGGCTAAATCTGGCCGCTAAATTGCCCCTTGCAATCTTAGAGCATCTCTTCTGCTTTACCTTGGTCTCCACAATTTTTTTTTTTTCTGAGAAAGAGAAGCCATTCTCAGCTGTAGATTTTTGCATATCGAATATCTGTCTCATACCTCCAAGGGTATTTTTTACCAAATGTTTTCTCCTACATACATAGGCAGATTTCAGAAGATGGCTCTTGTTGCTGTGATAAAACCCCCCCTCCTCGGTCTGATATCTTGTAATGGTCCTTTGTTCAGTCATCCAGTAAGCTTGAAGAAAGAGCTGGCACCCACTGATTGTGCATGTTACCTGCACGGATCCTGTTTTTAACTACTGTCTTCACACCAACTCTCTGTATGTACGCAAAGAGTGCTGATTGGGGGATTTGGAATTTGAAATGACATAAACTTCTGAAAAAGCTTGACTAGTTTTTCTGTTGCTTGCCTCTTGGCAGAAACAGTGTTTGTTTTGCAAATCACTTAGATTTTAATGATGTATAAAAGGCTTCTGGTGTAAAATCCATGGTTACTCATCTGTTACACCCAGACTCTCAAGTAGGGGAATAGGAAGCAGTGATTCAGAGCCCAGGAGCTACAGAAACCCTAAAGACCCAGACAAAATCATGAAGGTTGAAAAAGACCCCATCTCTTTCGGATACGAACAGGTTCAGTTGATTCTGAAACCAAAGGAATATCAACATCGTTATGAGGAAGCCCAGCAAACTGAGCCCTGCAGGAATATGAGGTTGTGAGAATGAACACTTTGGGTATAAATGAATGACAGCTGTCAGCTAATCAGCACTGACTGAGTCTGGGAAGACCTCCACCCAGCACACATGTATTGACAGATTGGCCATTGGAAACAATGTTTGGGATCACTCTCCTGATTGCCATATACCCAGAAAGTATGTGCTTCAAACACCCAGAACTCTTGATTCTTGCTTGTTCCATGATATTTCCCCCATACTCTTCTGACATCATATTTCAGTTTGACTCCTGGACCAGACCTGAGTTCTTCTTTTCCTAAAGCTCCTTTGCTGGTATCAGCTTGCAAGATGGTCACCTCAAACTGTGTTAGTAGTCTTGCCCGTCTCTTCCTTGGGGTCTGCTAAACACATCATAATGAGTGCACTCCGATTCTGAAACCTTTAGAACGTAAGTGAATGATTCACATCTAGTCCCAGAAACTTGCCATTTTTCAACAAGTCTCAGCAGTAACTTTTTCCTTCTGCATTTTGAAGATCCCTGGTCTTCCTTGCTGTCTTCTTCCCTGTATCTCCTGATAAATGATTTCATTCCAGATGTAAAAAAAAGTCTGTTCAAGTCATTCGAAATCATGCTGGCAAGCATTATCATGTCCTTCAGTTGATATGTTGTAAGATTGTAAGATGAGAAAATGAGAGGAAGAATTCTTAGCATGGCATCTTGGTTACTTGGTCACTTAAGATGGTTCTCTCAGCATTTGAGCTTCCAAAAGTGCACCATGTCTATCAGTTTTTTGTTTTTCCTGAACATTGATCGATTTGAAGTATTTTATAATAACCTTCATAAATATTTACCCTAGAAGGGTTTACATGCCAGCTTAAAATCCAAATCACCATAAGAAATATGCATAGAAAGAACTTTTTTTTTTTAAAAAAAAAAGGTTAATGGAACAAATCAATGGGAAGTTAAATGCAATCAGAGTGCAGTGGCATATTTATCTCTAAAATATCAGGACAGGAATATGTACTGGTGCTTTGCAAATGGGTCAGAAAAATGTATGTAGGAGGTGCAGGAAATTGAACTTGGATGTATCTTCATTCCACATTGGCGCACTTTCTGGGCCCACTTCCAGTCTGAGAAAACTGCCATTCATAGAATGCAATCACACTGTATAGACTTGCTTGTAATCATCAAATAACTCTCCTGTAGCAATCATTACTGTGAAATAATACATCACATTCATCATTCATTATGAGCATTTAATTCACCAAGATACGTACATACCTTTGCAAATCACTGAAAAGACCATAGGTAAAGAAAACCCCATGAGTTCTAGCTGACATTATTTCTCTGCTACTTATATAGCATCATAAAAGCTAATCTGTAATCCATTAATTTCATTTGGTGTAAATAAAATACTGGATGAACAATGATAGAGCCCTTTTCTTGGCTCAATGTCTTTGGCTCGCTTGGTTGAGGTGCTCTCATGATCTAATAATCCTGACTTTGAATGTGGGGAAGGAAGGCTGAAATATCAGAATTTCACCAGATGGTGGTCTTATTTGATATAACATTGGCATCTGTGAGGGCAGGGGATAAAATCCTGTCACTTGCATAATGGTGTCATTACATGACTGACACAATGACATAATTCACCATTGAATGATGACATCCTTACATGTCTGACATCATTGTGGCCTCTACTAGATCCCTATGTGTAGAGTCCTCATATATTCCAGCTTGATGGTTTTAAAAATACAGAATTATGAACAAGTTCTGTCTTTGTTATTTTTACTGTGACAAACAGGTACAGAGACAGAAGAGTTCCAGATCTCCACATGAAAAAATGTGAAGGACCTGTATTCATTCCAGTCACATATTCACTGCAGAATGTAAATAGATATAGATCTTCAATATATGCTTTTTAGGAGAATGCTGCCTGAATAATTAATTTAAATCTAAGCCAATTCCTACATTCAGTTTTATTTCTGCATATAAAAGGTGGCAAGGACCTGTACTCCTTCCCTCCCCCGCAGCCCTCAAGGCAACTAAATCTTTGGTTGTATAATTATTTATTTTTTAAAATCCCAGCTGATGCAGGCTATTAGATTCATTTTTTTCAAACAAAAAGTAATGCAGGGAAGTGGATTTTAGTGGGTGAGGGGGAACAGAGTAAAATTAATGGGTGCTATAGAACAAATGAAGAGAATGGAAAGAATTATAAGGGAACACCTGAAGCAAACAAACTTCTTGCTATGTAAACCAATGATCTTCACCAGTGATTATGTAGCTTCAAACATTTGTGTCTAGTCGTGAATCCATAGACAGTGATGGAGCAAACGTTCCTGCAATAGAAGTTCTCAGATTCCATTCACCTCCCAGTAAGTGAGCCAGCTTTCTCTTTCTTTCAGATCTATTATCTGTCTGTCTGTCCATCTGTCCGTCCATCCATCCATCCATCCATCCATCCATCCATCCATCCATCCATCCATCCTTGAACTTGTTTTTAATGTCTGCATTTTTAAAGGATACATCACATTTTGCTTAAAAAACCCTAGAACTATTTGTCCACTGATCATGTTCATAACATTCTTAAATGTGCCTTGCAATTGCCTTTCTCTTAAGTTTAGCTATCATTTCATGTGTATCATTTTTTAGTTTGGCTTTAAATATCTCTCATGATTTAATGCTACATTTCCCTCTTGTATGGATTGTCTCTCACTAGCAGATAGATATGGATGGATGGATGGAGATGGATGGATGGATGGATGGATGGATGGATGGATGGATGGATGGACAGACGGATGGATGGATGGATGGATGGACAGAATACTACTTTGGCTTAAGTTTCTCAAAGTCTAGAGCTCTATGCAGACATTTGCCAGTACACAAGTATGACTAAAATGGATTGGGGAAAGTAGGAATGCATGAAAACGCACCCAGAAGTGGCAATTAGATCTTCATATGTTTGGAGTAAAAATTTGCACACCATGAGCAATATGAAGGGATCATGAACCCCAAGACGACAGGATGTTTGATTGCTGGAGCAATTCAATTTAGCCATTATGATGAGCAACCCATAGTCCATGGCTTACATGTGAAATAGGCCAACGTGGCTTATTTATCAAATGTTTGAATGAAAACATGGTTTACTGCAATGTGTGGAACTAGCTGCTGTCTTTCTCAATTTTTCCCTAGAGATGCCAGAAATTGAGCTAGAGACCTCCTGCATGGAAAGCGTTTGTTCTACCATAGTTATTAAAGTTTTCATCATCTTATCTAGTATTGTCAATCTTTATCAGGCAGAGATAATGCCTTTGATTCCTTAACTGGAAATATCACAGACGAAACCTTAACAAAGTAAGCAAGCTCTTTATATTAGCTCAGATAATATATAGTATTGTCTATTTTATTTTGCAGCAGCACTCAAGTGAACCTCCATTTTATCTGCTATCAAACATTCTTTTAACCTCAGAAGGCAGAAAATGACCTTGGGAAGCAAATGTGGTACCTCTGAACTTTCCAAAGACAGTTCTTACATTGAATTTACAATTTCATGTTGCTACTGGATAATTTCCAAAATGGTGGATTAATCCATATGCCAGGTCCACCACCTACACCCTTTACAAAATTCATAATATCAAGGTAGAACCTTTACACAATTCTGTTCCTTATTTAAGGAGACTGTTTGGTTTGCAACTATATATTTTTTCAACATAACATTCAAGAAATCTGACATTCCCCTCTCAATCCTGATTTCCATAAAAGTGTGCTGCTTACAGTGCTAATTAGAATGGTGTCAGCTCCTGGGTTGGAACCCCAAGAGAAATCAGGAGAAGAGACCAGAATTAAGCATTTCTTCCTTCTCTTTCTGAGATTTGAAATGAAAACTTTGTGGGTTAATGAGAAAATAACTGGGTTTATTTGATGGAGGGGGGAAAATTGTGCCCTTGCATCCATGGTCTTACCTTTTGATTTAGGAAAACTTGATCTACATATGTTTGGTTGTTAGATTTACATCTTAACATTTTTTGTAGGAGTTCAAAGTGGTATACAAGTTCTACACCTTTCAGTATAACCTGCAGAACCACAACCCTGTCAGGCTGGTTGGCTCCCCTCAGCTCTGGTCCAACATTCCAAAGACAACAAATAATTAATACTCACTGTTTGATTGACAAGTGCCTATGATCAAGGGTACAATATGGGTGCCCAAATTACTGCAATAAGATAACATTCCCATTGTTCTTAATTAAATGTATTTTATGTTCTGTATCTGTGGTATGACTTTCTTGTAGCAAAACAAAACAAAGAGAAGATATTCAGAATGCTTTCTAGAATAAAAGTGCTTGATCATTTGATTAATTCCATTTGGAGATGTTGATTTTTTAAAATACAAATCAATAAAACAGGATTCTGAATGACAAAGGCATGATCTATTCAGGTCCAATTGCCTTTTTCAACATGAGGCTACGAGATACATCAGACCTGAACTCATATAACCCCCTTTGGATCAGCTGAAGGTCTTAAACTGAAGAAGTCATGCTGGATTACCCTTTCTTATGATCACACAAACCTCAAGTTTCTTTGATGTGTTTTAAATATATACTGATGAAAGGGTTTAAAAAAAAACAACCCAAACCCCAAACCCCAAAACATCTCATCTTGCTTGCTGAATTTTGTTTGAGATGTTCTGTATTTTCCAAATTGTATGTTAAGAGGAGCCACACTTCTTGGTGTAAAAACCAGAAAAGTTGATGCTTTTTGCAAAACACCATCTTAGGTAATAAGGAGAAAAGTACAAGGTAGCTCTGGATGACTTATCCACTGAAATGTGGAACTCTCAAATCCTTTAAATATCTCCGGCCCGTTGCTATGGTAATGTGACTTAACTCAAGTACTTGAGGTAAGAAAATGGTTGTAAATGTTCCATGTTCATTCTCTAGATGCTGCAGGCTGCATTTGCCATAAACATTAGCAGTGGCTTGCCACTCACAAGTATGTGATGCCTACATGTAAACTTCTAATCTGCTTCTTTGGTCTTGCTGCCAAAATGTTTGACTCCAGCCATGTATCTTCCATATTTTTATCTTCCAGATATTTAACTTTTGGCTGAGAGCTGCCAAGATCCTTCTCCAGGCCTCACAAATAGGTCCTGTTCAATCCTACTGCATGGCATACAAATTCAGAGGCTCACACTATTTGTCATACTTTACAACGGTGTTTCTCAACCTTGGCAAGTTTAAGATGTATGGACTTCAGCTCCCAGAATTCTCCAGCCAGCCATGTTGTCTGGGGAACTGAAGTCCACACATCTTCAAGTTACCAAGGTTGAGAAACACTGCCCTAGAACAATTTGAATTTCAGTATGTAATCTGTATCTCCTGATGTGTCACGTGCAGCCCAAGAAACTCAGCGGGATGATTCTGGAGCAGTTCGGTTACTTTATTAGCTTACACCTACTAGACAGAACCTCGCCAGACTAACTCTAACCCCCAAAGACTGCAACTAAACACTCAAATTCCTTAGGGTGGTGCCAATCTCATCCTCTTAGCTTTCACACGCTCAGGCTGCAGGCTGAGGAGATGCTTGAGATTCGTCTTGCTCTCCCCATGACCTTGGACCTCCTCACTCAAGTCTTCCATCACATCATGACTGATTTCACTCCAGGGTGTAGAATAGTCTCTATAGTCATTCAAAATCACCCTAGAGCAATTGATGAATCCTGAATGCGCCTTGGTGTCCACCATTGAAGCAACCATCTTTATTTCCCTGAAATGCAGTGTCCCAAAAATTGTGCATTGTATAGGTAACAACAACAAAATTGTGGTCCATGTGGGGATTTTACATCTTCAAAGTAGACCACCATGGCTTGGTAATACCATATTGCAAATATGTGGGCCATCACGCTTTTAGGGATTATGGTTTGATTTTACCTCCGAATCAAGGTGAAGAACTACCTGGATAATCAGCTGTTGCATTTCCCCCCCTGAATGTTCCCATCTGACAAAAATTCATGAGAAGAATTCCTCTCTGTTTCAGTAGGTCCTAATCCTGTTCCTTCCTTTCTGTATTGCTGGATCAAACCATGAAAAATTGGTCGATAATAAATTCCCCCAAAGGAAATGCATTTATTCTCCACCACAAAGGACATTTGCATTTAATGTTGAAGCCTTTATTATCAGCTGTAAGATGCAGCTTTGCTACCCAGAAATAATTGAGGTAGATTGATGCTTAAATGTAATCTTTTTTTAAAATCTATTTTTATGTTGTCTATCAATTACTTCCCACATTTTCATTATGTGTGAAGGAAGAAAGCAAAGTTAAAAGGAAGGGCTAGCAGCTTGTTGAATAATAGCCGATATATTTAAAAAACACTCAGCTAATATGTAAGTAAGATTTTACCAAATGATTAAAACTACACACGGGATCTGCCTCTTCCCCATGCCCTTCTGCTTAAAATGTCACTAGGTGACAGAGGAAAGGAAGCCACTGAATTTTTCAGAACATTTCCACCTAGCAGCCTTTCAACAAACCTCAGTAAATGCTATTGCAATTGTTTCTGGAATAAATACAGTTCAAGGTAGGGATGGGAAAGTTGAAGCTTGTAAACCATTTGCAACCCTGGAATGACCCCATTTTCAGTCCCAAGAACCCATCTGTCAGCCTTGTGTGGTAGTCCAGAGAAGAAGCACACCCAGATGAACTAAGTCTACATTATTATAAGGTTGCATTAACAGAATCTTGCAAGTCTGAAAGTATTTCTCTTCCCCCTACCCTTTACAGCACAAGAAACTAGGAAGAGTCCCTTCTGAGACATTTGCCACTTCTCCATTCCTTCTGAGGGCTCAGCTGCTGCTTATCCAACTGTTGCCCTGACTGCAGCTCTTCCCCATCTCCCAAGGTCATTCCCACAGACAAATACATCACCAAACTAACAAGGCTGAAATGTTTGGTCTCTGTTTTTTTTTTTTTTTTGCATGTTGGGAAGAAGGGTGTCATGAGTTCTAAGGGAGGAAATGGGCAATTGAAATCTTACAGGGACTCAAGGCATCCATTACATTCTTTTGATTTCACCCCCATCCAAACTGGATTGTTTTCCCCCAGGTTGGGCAGCCAATAAATTTTAATAAAATCATAATATTTAATGTTTTTAGCTGTTTATATGTTTTTTCCTAGTTTTGTACACCACCCAGAGTCCATTGGAGTTCAGCGGCCAATAAATTTAGATAAAATGATAATGGTAATAATAATAGGCACAGCAACAACAGGGGAGGTTATGAGATTAAAAGGATGCCTGAAGCTTCTGTAAAGGTTAAGGCAATCATATTGCTCCATAAACTCTCGCTGGTGCAAGAACTGAGTCTGAAAATCTTGGCTTCCGCAAATGTCCAGTCTAAATATAACAAAAATAATGGACAAAATAATGACATAAAACAATCACCAGATCTCAGTCAAATACAGAGATAGACTCATACAGTAGCTGAAGCTGAGAAATGTCCTTCCTCTCCTCTTCTTTGCTTGATGCTGCTCCCATCATGCTCTCCTGAACAGTTAAAGGGATGGGGCACCCACGTCAAGGAAGTGAATTTTGTTCATCTATATCATGATGATTGCTTTGCTTTATTTAAAGGAGGAAAGGAAGAGAAGGAGCTGTAAACACTTTGTGTTTGATTTCCAATTCACATATGATAGCTACTGAATAGCAGAGAGTTTTATGCAGCAGAAAGAATGTGTGGAGAGAAAAACACTAAATATAGGAGTATAACTTTTGTAAGGAAGCATTCTTGGGGCTGATGCTTACAAGAAAAGAAGGAAGATAAGCTTTATTTAAGAAATTACATTGTGATAAGAAAGCCTAAATAAAGTCCATTGACAACCAAAAGCCTGTAGCATATTCTTCTTCATTATGAAGAGAAGACACTTCAGGTAAGTACCTGAACTACACAAGTCAGAATCAAGAGAGAAAGAAAATGAACTGGAAAGTTGATGGAAGTTATGAATTCTCTAGACCATTTTCTGAGTTATAATACTGAGACAACATTGAACATGCTTGTGGATGAACTCTGGTAGGATTAGGGCAGGGTGGTGCAACTCTCCTGGTCCTTCTTGACTTCTCAATGGTCAAGATATGCTTCTGAATCAGCTTTGGGGCCTGGGAGTGGGGGGAAAATCATTTTGCAGTGATTTTCCTCCTTTTTCTAAGGTCAGCATTGATAGTGGGAGGGGGGTAGGGGGAGAGATTGAGCCCTAGGTTCACATTCTGGGGGGTTCCTTGTGGATCGATATCTCCCCTCTCCAATTTAATATTTACATGAGGCCACTGGGGGAGATCATGCAAGGTCAGGTATCACCAAGATGGTGATGATTCCCAGTTATCTGGACCCCAGATGACCAAGTGATGTTGTGGAGATGCTGCCCCGGTGGCTTTGGGTTCACAGATGTTGCCCCTAGTGGTCAATAGGTGTGTAGGTGCAGAAAGGCAATGTATGGACCGTTGAATTCCAACAATAAATATCCTTGAACCTTCTTTAGAATATAGTGCCCCATCCAAAGTCCATGAAAGCCAGACAAACATGCATAATTTTTGTTGGGTGCGCACAGTCCCATGGATTAGAGAGATTTCCATCCTGGCTTCCTTATTGAGATGATGATGATGCTGCCTTTGAGTCTGTCTTAATTCCTTGAGACTGCCTGGACAATCCCTGCAGTTTTCTTGGGAACATTTTCAGGAGTGACTTGCCATTGCCTTCTTCCTAGGGCTCAGAGAGAAGAACTGGTTCAAAGTCATTCTGGCTTTGTGCCTAAGCAGGACTACAATGCCATCTCCTAGTTTCTAGCCTGGTGCCTTTAACCACTACATCAAACTGGCTCTCTTCTATTTTGAATATCTCTGAATATCTCTATTGCTTAGTGGTGGGACAAAGAGTGGGGAAGGCTCCTACTAAAAATGCAGCTTTGAGCTTCCCTGAAGTACTAGTCCACTTCAAGGTGGACTTTTCATCTGACCTCTTAAGCTTTCCTTGCAGCATTGAAACCCCAATAGTTAATCATGTAAGGCTGGTGATTTTTCAGATAGATAGAATATCATCAGCTCTTCTAAGAAGATATACAGTTGAGAGTGGGTTTAAAAAAAAACCAACCATACTCAAAATGTCAGCTTTGGGTAGATTAAGCAGACTTGAAAAAGGATGACTCTGAGTTCGCTTTCTCTCTTTTCCCAGCTCCTACAAAGCACTATAAATCTCTTCATGCACCCTGGAAGAAGGATTACCATAAATGAGAGAAGTTTGTAAAGTGGTGGAATAGGGAACTGCAAAGTACATCTTTTATCGTATAGAGATTTGAAGGGGGATTTTCTTTTAAAAAGCTTGCATAGCTGCCAGCAATCAACTATAGGGAAACACTGGGGCAATATTAGCATAGCTGTTGATTGCCTTCTTTTGGGGGGTGGGTGCTTGTTTGGAGGGGGCTTAGAACAGCCTATGAACCCAACGACTCTTGTTTGTATAAACCATGGATTATGGCTTGGGAACCCAGGCAATTACGGCATGTTCAACAAATCATGGTCTAAATCCTGACAAGAACAGCCAAGTTGGAAAGAAATCCTTCGCACAAAGAAAGCATGTACACCAAAGGGCTTTTTTTCCCTTTTTTTAAGGCGGTCCAAACATGCGAACAGCCAAAATAAACAGCATTTGAAGAGGCCTTGTGCTAGGGGGACAACAAAGTTAGCAATAGTTAATTAAACCTTCTGTTTCCAGTGAATCAGGAGATGAGATTATGGATTCTAGTGCTGAAAGTTCCCTGGATGACCTTCAGTGAACCATGGTCTCTCAATCTACTTTTCAGGGCTGATGGGAAATTAATAGGGAGGAAGCCTGTTGAGCAGTGTTTCTCAACATTAGCAACTTTAAGATGCCTGGACTTCAACTCCCAGAATTCCCCAGCCAGCATGCAGTCAAAAGGATGGGACTTCCATTGCAACACTGCACCATCTCACAGATGTTAACCTGACTCTGACAATGTTGCTTGATCTTAAATTGCCTTTTGTTCTTTCAACTTCTGAGTTCCAGTAAAGTAAGTGTAACTAAAACAAGGTATTTCATGAATGCTTACAAAGGTTACTTCTCTCTTACATCCCACCTGATTGCTTTACACAACCAAGAGTGCTCCTTCTTTTTCTAAACATCTAAATCACTAAAAAAAACATGCAGTGTGCAAAACGTACGTGAAAAGGTTCCTCAAATGGATGCTGCCTGCAGTACCTACACCCAACATAGCTGTGCAGACCAGAAGAAATCATCTTTACAGAAGTTGAAATGACTCAACACATGGGCAGTCTTTTTAGTTTAACAGCCATTTGCAGCTTTAATAGAAACAAAATAGCTTCATGCAAGGTGAATGGAGTACAATGTGTGGATTTTGTTATTGCTTTGTTCATTTTATTTTTTGTTTTTAAATTGCTTATAACACCTTATTCCACCAAGTGCTAAATTTCACAAACACAGCTCAAAAACAAATTAGGTTTGGAGGAAGGAAATGGAAGGAAACCCTATTAGATGGAAGGTTACACTGTGGTTGACTCAATACATGATAAATCATAGCTACAGAACAGTAATAAGGCTGCTGGAGGCAGAATTTGATTGAAAAATATAATTATGTTGACACTTTCATAATGCTGCATGGCTATGTGTTAGGAAGAGATGAGAAACACAACTTACAGAAGAATTTGCATTGGGCAGCCAAGGTCATAAGGTGTCCTTTTAGTTAATTTTATAGACTCCAGCTCAAAGCTCTAAGTGAACCGTGTTTCACATTTGCCTTCAGGCAGCCTAAAACCTCAGATTGTTGGAGGATTTGCCAAATTAGCTTGCCAAAATGTATATCATCAGCCATATTTAACTCTCTGCTACAAGTCCAGCTGTTTTTTTATGTTATTGAATTGCTAGATTAATCTTTCACTTTGTTGCAACTTTATTCTGTCCCTCTGAGATTTGAGGGATCCTGGTTGATGTTTACTGTAGAGGTATTCTGCTGAGATCCTTAAGTGTTCACCTTAACAAGATTAGTCTTTTCATTAACAAAGTCCTCAGATGTAATAGGATAGGAAGCAACTCTATAAAATGCTCTTTTCCACCACTATAACCTCTTTATTTTTGACTTGGCGTTTCTGGAAACATACTTGTACCTTTTGCTAATTGATGAAGAAATAAAACTATGTCTTTTCATATGTGTGAGCACACCACCTTCGCTGAATTACAAAAATCATGATTCAATAAATCATGAAATCCCAGCTTTGGGTTCATGAAAATAAATCATGAACGAATCATGAAAATTATAGCTTTGGAGTCATTCTGCTCCTGGACATACAATTATATTTAGAGGCTTTTTTTTTTTTTTTTTAATAAAAAATGGTTTTGGCACCATTCAAATCTTTCAACTCACTGTTTTATTTCATTTTACCTTCCCATTAAAAGTCCTCCTTCTAAAATATATGGACGTACTGAAATTGCTCAGCTGCTGTTTTTCAAACCTATAAATACACCATCTCTGCTAAAAATAGATTTGGAAATAAGTACATTTATATCTTGAAATATACTTAGAGCAGCATGAAACTCTCAGGGTTCTTCTTCGCCCCCCCTTTTTTTTTGACAACAAAAATGAGTTCTTAATCTCCCCAAGCAATTTACTCCATATAGCATACTGACCCATATGAGTATTAAAGCTTTTCCTTAAAGCCATGGAGAATTATATCCCTCATCTTCAACAGAAATAATCCTTTATTTTTAAACTTTCGTGTATCCGTAACTGTGCTGTCAAAAATCACTCTGCTGCTTGGAAAATATTTCTCCGAAAGCATCTGCAAAGCATCTGGCTCAAATAAAAATGGTGTGAATTGACTGCCAATTATCAGTCAACAGTATTCTAAGGCAGGCCCCACAGAGAGGACATTGTAGTAGTCTAAGCAGGAGACAGCCAGAACATCTCTGAGGGTAGTTAAGACTTCCTTCTCTGGTACTGACCCCTCACTGTTTCCTGAAAAAAAAGCCACAGTTCTCCTTTGGCCACTCCAGAGAAAATATTCAGAATGAGGTTCTTTAGAGGCACTGCTAAAAGTCCAAAACAGGTTGAATATTTGCCCATTTGCTTGTTGTAACTATCTTCCTACCTCTTCTCTGTCCAAATGAAGTGATTTATAATAGTCCAAATAAAATAATTCAGATGAAATAAAAACAAAGTCAGAACAGAGTTAAAATATGCATTAAAAGACTAATGGTACTTCAGAATAAGAAAAGTCAACATAAAGTTTTTTTTTTTTAAAAAG
This sequence comes from Python bivittatus, assembly GCF_059951505.1. Classification (NCBI taxonomy): domain Eukaryota; kingdom Metazoa; phylum Chordata; class Lepidosauria; order Squamata; family Pythonidae; genus Python; species Python bivittatus. The sequence goes on from NW_028277094.1 coordinate 9,546,659, forward strand.
GGTATCTAAAACATGCCAGTGTTGAAGCTTGGACTACCATCTTTAAGCTGTCTTTTTAAGAGGAAAAGACCACCTGTCCAATGTATATGATCTATTTCTTGCTTCTCAACTCCTAGGGAGACATTGAAATGGTAGAGAATTGAAGGGAAGCAATGAAAATAGATTCAGGGCTTAGCTAAGGAAAAAAAATTAGAGCATGACCTTGGGATGAGGAAAGCATCAGATTCAAGACCACCGTTTCCAAGGAAAAGGACCTTTTGTTTCTGAGAGAAGCATTTTCTCTAGACGTTGGAGAGTTACAAGTGCTGAAGTAATTTAGACTATGAGTTGGCCTGGAATAACTCATTTTGGTCTTCCTAGCTCAGGGTATGTGCAAAGCTTATTAATCCTTCTATTCTCCATGATTCTAGTGCTATTCAGGCTTTCACCTGAATGCCTGAGGACTTGGAATTGCCTATTTACTCAAGGTCTTGGAATGTGAGTAGAACTCCATTAACAGTTGGGGATCCTGCTTCATTAGGATCTTAGATCTTGAAAAAAGGGGTCCTTGTACCCAAGTGCCCTTCAACACAACTTCACTTGGACTTCCAAAGAGGTTGGAGAGAGCAAGGAGAAAGTCTCAGATCAGCTTGATGTTGGAAGTGGATCAACCAGGAAGGGAAGCCAAAGAGGTGGGGGATGGAAGCAAACTTTAGATATATCCTGTGCCCAAAGGAGGGGGGATTTCATACTTTCCATTTTCCTTAAAAAAAACAACAACAATACTTTTCCCAAGCAGCAGCCTGCTAACAAGAAATACATGGTCCTTACCTGTAGTTTAAGCTGATCTCTTCTTGGAGAGGGTGCATAACACCTGAACATTTTCTAATTTACTGAATTATTTCATTATTTCCTTTCAAATATCCACCCACATTCCTTGCAGCTCTTAGGGCTGATGGATGGCTTAATTCTGGCGTTTCGCATCCCTTTTTGCACACTGCATACCAGCTGCAAAGTTTTTATTTTTTTTTTCTTGTTGAACATAATATACTACACAAAGGAGAAATCTGTGCAGCTTGATTAACTTATCATCCCACTAAAAAGTTGAAGTTCTTCCTCTAATACTACATAATTCCTTTCACTAGACATCCTTTTGTGCTTTATGGATAATTTAGATGTTCCTAAGCGTTCCTTTGATCATTGCTTATACGCCATTCATAATTCATCCACCAGTTTCTCTCTCTCTTGTTCTCTCTATTCCATTAATCTGCCATCTTAGATTTTCTTTGCAACTTTAATTTATCTGTAAGCCAACATCTTTTCACCCACCTCACACCATATAGGTAATTTCCTATTATGTCAGTTCTGTCCTGCACATTTTGACTCTCTTTGCACAAACATTTAACTGGTTCAGTGTATTTCACCCTCAGCAACTTTAAAAGGTGTGGACTTCAGTGCCCAGAATTCCCTAGCCAGCATGCTCGTAAAGCTGTCCCTCTTAAAGTTGCTGAGGTTGAGAAACATTGAACCAGATAAGGAAGTGGTAGACCTAGTAAACAGTTAAAATCAGTGGAATTAGCAGGGATTCATTCTTAACTAACTCCCCCCCCCATGTTTGCCAACAGGGTTGGCAAGAATTAACTGGCTGCTAGGACAGAGATTAAGTCCTGTAGTGGGTCTGCAAAAATGAGGTTCTCCATTCATTTCATTTTCCAGAAAGGTAATTGTGATCTCAGTCAGGCTACCACAGATTTTCTAACACAGGTCTGATGTTGGAGAACTGTTCCACCAGAGAGCAAGTTCCTGGAAGCTGGTTTTAAGAAGCCTGAGGTGCTGGCATGGCTCAAACAAGGCATTTTTATCCTTGCTTGCTGAGTAGCTGAGCAGATCACTTGTCCTTGTCCTTCAAAGTTGCCAGTGCATCCTGGGGCATTGCAGCTTGTCAGGATCTGACCTCTAATTATCTGAGTCTGCCCTGACCTGCTCCTGCTGGTTATCCCCTTGGTCCACTTCAGGTGATGGATTGCCTGCTGGTTCCCCAGGCAGACAACTTGTTGGATCCGGCCCTTCAGCCTCTGAGTCAAGGTAGACCATAACAGTCCTGCTATGGAATGCCATGATTCAATATGGAAAAGAGATTGTACCATGTGCTGTGGATCCGACCTGATGATTCAATTTGGAACTCATTATTTATGTAGCTTGACAGAATGCTGCTATTACAGCTTATTATTTCTTAGCCTGGAGTTTCTTTCCAGCTATATCTTGAAATACTTGTTTTAATGTTGGAAAAATCAGGACATGGCCACACATTTAGCTTTTGCCGTTAGATCTATGCAGCATGGACAGAAACAAAATGGAGATTCAGTCTGGAAAAAGCCTGCATAAATCGCTTCTAGAAATGTTGAAACCTTTGCATTTATTTGATTTTTGTGGCTGGAGTATTTATTGATTTATCTGGGAATCATTGCCCTGGAGGACGGAATGAAACAAAGCTCTTTTTGAACCCAAATCAGACTTACTTGGGTCTCTGCCCAGCTGGAAATGCTCTGCTGTTTTCCAATGTGTATTTTTGCTTTTTAAGCCTGATCAATGGGAGACATATTCACCCAAGAATCATATTTTTTAAAGCCAAGAGAAGTATTTTTACAATAGAGTCCCTTCACACACAGCCAGCCTAATGATTTAAAGTTCTATTTTGTCTTACCTAGCATGACTTTTCAAACACATTAACCCCTCAGCTCCTTTTAATAATTAGATAATAGCTTTGTATTTATCTTAAAGCCATTCACTGAGTAACGTAAATACATTTTGCAATGTTGTTAACTAAATCCTTCTTGGCTTTAATTAATTAGACTAGAGTGTAAATCACATAAGTTCTTGCGAAAAAGTGATTAATCAAAACCACGGATGTCTGAAATAAGCTGTCACACTCCTATGCTTTCCCTATATTCAAGGCGTTCTGGAGAGTGTGCAGATTAAAGGTGAAGAAATGTTTGCATGGAAGGAAATCATCATGGCCAAATGTTCCAAACTCCAGATTGAGTTTACATTAGTTGGACTTTATTTATTAAAATAATTCCTAACCTGCTTCTTACTGGAGAAAACCCATAGCCCCCACTGAATTCAGTAGGGGTCCCCCAAGTTTTCATCCTGGTTTCCATGGGACTCAGCTACAACTGGATTGTCTGAATTGAACCCCATTACATAAATGTTAGACAGTAGATGAAAACATAGGAACAACTCATTGAAAGGAGCCTTCCAGTCAAGACTGCATCACAAATACACCTATGTTGCTCTATTTCTCTTCACTTGAATTTAATGAACACCAATTTGTATTCTGGTAGCCCCATCTTTTTCTTCTTACTAAATCTTGCTAAAGACAGTCTTAGAATTATGCTTGAGAAAGAATCACTTTTGGTTCAGGATATGATGGCCCTCTATCTTGACCCAAGTAAGGCCTGCTGGTTGCAGTGAGAACAACCCAACTCACTAGTTCATCAGATCTTCTTTCCACATCTTGAACATGGCATAAGAAAGAAATATTCAGGCAGGTCTGAACCCCGGCTGGTTGAAAAATGGTGGTGGAATTTGTAATTGTCCTAACTAATGACGGGTAATTAAGGCAATGAAGTGTGTCTGTTGTGATCCACAAGTCTGTGTGGGTTTTGTTCTCCCCATTCCTTTCTCATTTTGCATCCATCAGTGAGCTGCCTCTTTAAAGAAATACTTTGATGTGTAATGTGCAGATAAAAGAAAAATCTAATTAGGAAAGGACTTCTGTATCTTGATCAATATCCTTTATTTTTATGTTTTAAATCTGCTTCTAAAAGAATACAGGAATACTATTTCATTAGATAATAGTTTCCCTGCAATACTTATGTTAAGTTACAGTTCTATAGAAGATGGTCATCTTGTCACTGAGATACGTTTATGGAAAAACTTACATTGTTCAAACCCAACAGAGTTCTTGTACAGCTGAAAACCCCAAAATTGTTCCCTGGCAGATGTCCACATGCAGGACACCTCATTAAGGTTGACTTCAACATAGTGACATCAACAGGGGTGGACCTTGTTGCTGAACGTTGCATGCTGGGTCTGATTCTCCCCAACCAGACTTGCCCAATCATTGTAGAAAGCAGGTCGGCTATTTTGCAGTTCTATGAGGTGGTGAAAATCAATCGACTGGTCATGGAACATTGTGATGGCTCTGTTCTGACAATGCTAGGAGCTTGTATGGTAGCAACAGGTCCAGAAAAAATGTTTGCATTGGCAGAATACATAGACAACACACACACACACACACATTATAATCCCAGCTGAGTTCCACATTTTACTTCTGGAAATGCTTCTTTGCTCAGACAAAGCTGCTTTGCACTGCAGCAATTAAGCAACATGGAAGAGTAAAATGTAATCTGTGTTTTTAAAATGTTATGACAAATTTAGTCATTAATGCAGAAGTGCTAGCAGGAACTTTGCGGAGTGCTGAATGCTTTCCAAATTGCAGTGTTAGCACATTTCTACTCTGGAGGCCACTCTTTGTTCCTGTGAATGTTGCCATATAATTGCCTTTTAAAATAAAACACTAACAACCTAGGCATCTCCCCAAAATATGAGCAGATGTTATCTCAATGCAATTATCAATTTTTATTAACAGTTCAGCTGATGGTTGTACTATTCTTGGATTGGATATTGGAAGGAATGGCAAGTATGATAAATTCTTGATCCCTTTTGCACTAATTTTGAGCTTCTTTACTTTTTTAAATTTAGGATATTTCAACCCGCTCCCCCCCTTTAAACAGCTTAAAAATTTAAAGAGCAAGTTAAGACAAATTGAAAAATAGGGAGATAAAAATATACAAGTTTGACAGAAAATAATAATGATACCTGGAGACAGCAGAATAGAAGAGAAAGAACTGGAGAAAATCACAAAATACAAAGACCTGCAAATAGAAATAGAAAGACTATGGCAAAGAAAGCATATTCAGTACCTATAGTAATAGGAGCCTTCGGTGCAATCCCCAAACATCTGGAGCACCACTTGAAGACCATCGGCATTGACAAAATCACCATTTGTCCCTTGCAAAAGGCAGCTTTACTTGGAACAGCCTCCATCCTGCGACGATACCTTTAACACCATCAGAAAACAACATCTGCCTATCCCAGGTCCTTGGGAAGGACTTGATAGGTGGATAAAAATGCCAAATCCAGTCTAAACATCTGGCTGACTCTGCAACCAACAATAATATAAAATCAGCTATATCATTTCAGGAGGAAAGTCCATGCTTTCCATGCCACAGTAGGAACAACCCTGTCAAAGGCTGGGTGGGGAAAAGTATGATTTATGTGAAATTAATCCAAAGAGAGGAATTTATTTTATTCTAAAACCAAGTTGGATGAGAATGATGGCATTTCATTTACAGAGTCCCAGCTAATCAGCAATTACAAATTCAAGAGGACAATACTGCAAATCAGTTTGGCCAATCAGGAATGTCAACAAGTCATTGGGGAAAGGTCAACAGTTTAAAGTTGTCTTCATAATATATAAACCAACCCAGAAAATCAGAAGTGTGGGTTTTTTTGGACAAGTATGCCGAATACAGAAATGGTTTAGACTAGTCTCTTACCCTAATGTAAGCTGAATATCTGAACACTTCCTCATGAAAAATAAAATAGAATAAAAATGTATTCATCTTCAAAACTACCATATTGGGGAAAAGGTTGATTTAGGCTTTGTTAAAGGTAATTTGGCTTTGAAATCACCAGCCTTAGATCCTTGGAAAAATGAAACTGAGACTTGTAAAACAAGGGTCTAGATCTGAATTCATAATTATAATGAGAAGAGATTAAAAGAGCCTCTGAATAAAGACCTTCTTCCTTGGCTGGCAAAAAATACTGTATTATGTTTTGTATTTCACACACTGTATTATTAATGGTTTATGCATATTACATTTCTCCATTCCTTTCACCAGTATTTAGCAGCACAGATTTCTTTGGGTAGGTGAAAGATTGCTACATTAAAAAACATCAATGGACTTCAAAAGATGAGATAATATTCCTTTGTGCATACAGAACTCTTTGATTCCACATCAAGGTAATAGATGCAAAAATCTTTTACCGCTTTCAGAGTGTCAAACTCCCTTAATAGTATACCATCATACAGCTTGCTCAACATTAAAAGATACTTTGAAAACTTTATTCGTATTGTCATTGTTATTATTATTTGCTCACAAAACAAATGTCCAGGTAACAAGTCTCTAAGGAGGAAAAGTGTGGGTATACTTGGGGGGAGAAAAAAAAGTCTCTATATTCATTACATTTACTGTACCTATAGGTATTAAATAATCCTTAAAGAAAAGTCACCAATGAATTAGATGTTTGGAAAGACTCAAATATGTATATTCAAGTTAATCCAATTTTGTTAAGTAAGGAATAGTTGGTCAAGATTTAGGCAAAAAAAAGTGTAGCTTAATATTTGGTCAAAACTTTAGAACAAGGATGGTCCACTTGCAATTCTTTGTTCACCACTGAGCTGCTGGGAATCAGACAGTGTAAAAATTTAATAAATAAATATAAGGACTTCAGGCTGCTTTCTAAAGCTTCAACAGCATATCAGTTCAGAATGTTAACTGAGAGAGAGAGATGTTGTTAAGAGGAGAAAAAAGGGGTGTCAAAGAGAGAACAGTTGTCCTCACCCACTTTTGACTGCGTCCTTCATTCCTTTGACTCCAAGTGGAAAGTTGAGCATGGAACACCTCCAGATCGACCATGGTGGATTCTTCTTGAGGTCCTGGTTTTGAGATTCTCATAGTGAGATCCTCTACTGACTGATTGAACTACCTCTGTTCTTCTTAGAACTCTAGCTCCAAATCCTGGGAGAACTTGTTGGCAATATTTCTTGGGGTGGTTGAACAAATACCTCAGTTATTTCCTACGACTTAGCCTTCTGCTAAACGGGTATTGGATAGATCCCCTAGGAGGCATCTAACCAAATCATCCAAGATATTGATTGATTGGTCAGTTTGAATTTCTTAAGGAGAGAAAATGGAAGCTGTGGCAAGGGGGCTTGTTCTTCTCTACAGGCACAGCTTTTAGGTATGGATTCTCATCTGTTCAAACTGAGGTCTGTTCTCCGTAAATCATGTGAATGGTGGCAGCACAATTTCCTTGGAACTACATAATGAAGTGTGGTTGGCAGCACAGCCTGTCTTCCCTCACAAAATGTGGACGCTCCAGTTGTCACAGATGGGCAATCCCTAATTTCTTCAAGGATTCTTGAATGATTCTTGCTAGCAGCTTTTGGAGATCTGTGGAGCTGAACTGGAAATGGCCCCGGGTGCTTGGAGTCTGCTCTGAGGAAGTGCAGATACCAATTTAACTTCCTTAAATTCTCACCGCCTTCTGCTTTGTTTTCTTCTGGTGGATGGGCCTCACATTTCAAAAATGTAATGCACTCTGAAGTCAACTATCTGGGCACCTATTATCTGAGTTTATAAAAAGATGCCAAAGAGCTTGTTTTTCAAGCCAAATTCTGCCATACTCATTTATTATTTAACATTTATCTAAAGACAAAATTGCTTCTTTTACCCTCGAGGTGCTGAGCTTTGTGCAAGGGAATCTATTTCAGACTAAATAAATGTTACTGTATGTTTCCCTGAGGCCAAGCCAGATCCATTCTATATCCATTTTGATGAGGAAGACACCAGGGTGTCTGTTATTTGCTGAGGAAAGTCTGTCAGGCTATAGAGGATATGAAGCTGGAAAAAAATATAACTTTTCCTCTATTTCACCTGCCAAGGAAACCGCAGCTCTCTTTGTTTCCCCACTTCTGTCTTTGACCTAAATGTGAACGTCATTTCTGAGATGAATCTCCTGTTTTCAAAGCAGCTTCTTGGGAACGTCCAGAACTTCTTTTCAGACAATCACACTGCTGAAAATACTTTTCAGGGGGTTGCCCATGGCATTCCTTTCCAGTATAAACAACAAACCACGTTGTTTGCAACCTCAAAGTAGCTAGCTAGCTGGCTAGATACGGTCCTGGGACTACAACTTCAAAGTAGCTTTGGGTAGAAAAATTCTACTTTTTACCCTCCTTCCATTGGGGCCTTTTCAGGATAGAAATCTGTCATTGCTAAAAGGAGCCACATCTCTGAGAAATCATTGGAGTTTTTCTCTTTTCCCTGCAGAAGTGGAAAGAAATCACCCACTTCCTTTGCTATCAAATTTGGTGGAGAATCCCAAAGGCTATTTGTGCCCAGTTTTAAACTCCACAATGTTTATAATACAAGAATTAGTTCTTTCCTTCTCCCATTTATCAAAGTGGAGGGAATAGGACAATGAAGGAATGAAATGATTAATTAAACAGAAAGTAAGGTTATTTTAAGTCTTCAAAAATCATAGATTTATTCTGACCAATAGGAAAGGGGGTTGGGCAGCTATAGCAAATTTGAATAAATAAATAAATAAATAAATAAATTATAAAAAGAGAAATATAACCTTTGGAAATTAAAATCCTGAATGAACTAATCTTTATGACTCTTCCTGACCAAACATACAAGAATAGAACTTGAATCTTGGGCCTTTATAATGTGACTTTTTGATCATGGACAATAAAGGAGGCAGAACGTGAGAGTGAAAGGATACAGACCATGATTCCCAAAAGGCTTAATCACAATCTTCCAATTGCTTCAAGAATGCAAACTAAATTTCTGTCCGAAATAATCATAATTATGAAAATCCACTACTTTTATCCAAGGCCTGCTATAAAATGGCAAAGCTGGCAAAACTAGAGAATTATTGTTAATTAAAACAGACCCATTCTCATCATAATGGAGTTATAAGCAATGGGCATTTATGTTTTGTACTAAATTCCTGCTGAACGATGCTGTTATTATGATTAGCTTGTACTATTTTAATGTACAGTAATAGTTGTTTAGTTCAGACTTCCACAAGAACCTGATTGGTAGCACTGAGCTGGAAGAAAAGGCCTGGAATTAATCGAAGCCGGGTTGAATATGACTGAAATTTGGAAAGGAAGCAGAAAATGAAGAGGGGTTGTGGTTGCTTCACCATCCCTTCTGATCCTGAACATTCACAAGTGAGGTAGAACAAACAAATTGAACTTTTGGCAGTTGAACTTCAGGGTTTAGTGACTATGATCTAGACAGATTTCCGAATGTTTCGCCGGCAACTGAGGCTGGCATCTTCAAAGGCAAGATAGTCTGCTATACAGGCCACAGGCAACGGAGAAGGAACTGATTGGGCTCCTGTCTTTAAAGACAGGATTGGTAGACTTTCTCCAAAAGCTGGACTTTCTCCAAACTTCCTGTCTTTAAAGACAGGAGCCCTGCTCAGTTGCCTGTGGCCTGCATAGCAGACCATCTTGCCTCTGAAGATGCCAGCCACAACTGCCAGTGAAAACGTCAGGAAATCTGCTTCTAGACCATGGTCACTAAACCCTGAAGCTCAACATTGCCCAACAGATATTGGCCTACACCAGTAAGTTTGAATGTCCGTTTCCTTTCTTGGTTGGTGAAAGCAATGAATAAAATATTGACACCCAGGATGGAAGTAATTCTGGCTAATGGACCAAAAAGTCACAGGACTAAGGGAAGAACACTTGGGCATCTACAGAGAAAGTAAATATCTGACTTTACATGTTCATAATAGTCAGAAAGAGTATCCTTACACAATGAGGTGTGCATGGAGATACTTCCACTAATCTTTTCTACTGCAGATGTGTTTTCAGCTGACTATTTTGAGAGTTGTAATCCAACCATGTGTAGTAGATACCACATTGAAAAAAAGTTGAGATCTGAGTGGCAGAGAGCCTGAACATGTATAAATGCATGTGGGAGCCAGACCCCCCTCCGTTTTGTGGGAGCTTCTGTACAATTCCATTCTGGTTTTACATCATCTGTGTTTGGGTTAGTTTTTCTTTTAATTCTCAAAATATCTATTTCAATGCATATTTAATGTCTGGAGAAACACACCATGACCTGAAAAGTGAAAAAGTCAGCAGAGAACCAAATTCTGATACCAACCTAAACTGGGGAGTTCTTTTTAAATAAGAATTTGCACAGATTGGCTTCTTCCAATATCCAATATTCATAACCAGTGTAAGGGTGTTCAAAACAAGGGCATGCGAGGTTGAAGGTATATTTTCTTCTTAAGGTGCTAAATTTGGATTCTTTCCTTTTAAAAATACTTCCATTGTTATATAAATGAAAAAGCTTAAGGTTTTATGTTTCCACTGCAGCTGGGGGAGGTAACTGCTAGGCCTTTGATAATTCAAAATTTAATTATGGCTGCAAAGTCACACAGCAAGGCGGATGCTTCATCTGCAGTACTTATATCACCCCGGTGTGTTTTAAGGGAGCAGCAAGTTCATAAGCAAATACACCATTAATTAATGCCTAACTGATATGCTCAAGTTGATGAATGTGCAAAACTTCCTTTTCCTTCCCAGAAGCTGGATTTAACTCTCTCATCTGAAAGGCAGACTGCTGAATAGCATTGGATTTCTTCTCTGGGATTGAAAGATTCACTCGACCAGTTCTGTAGTTCATCTTTACAAATTGCTCTGGTTTCACCTGAAGATCAGGTTAAACGCTTTTAAAAATGTTCTAGTTGGTAAGCTGTATCACGGGGTTTGGCGTGGCTTTCCTTACATGATCACAGCAACGTCTGTTCCCAGGGAAGAGATGAGATGCAAAGTTGTAGATCTGAGAGGTAACGGAGGAGTTGCGACCGTGTCTCATTTATCTGCACTTTTTCCAACTCAGCATTGGATTTTTCTAATATTTGACGCTTTCTGAATCTTTTCGGCTCCTGGATCGACTTCGCCCTACTGTGTTCTGCTCTGGATCTCTTGGAAAGAAACTACTGTTAAGTTTTATACCTTTGAAGAAAAAAGGAAAAAGCTGTCATCCATATTGTAATGAGTTTAGCGCCAATATTAAACGAGGAAATAGAAAATAACAAGAGGAAGTTATATAAGCTGGGGAATGAACAAGAGATGGGGAAAGGAAATGATAAATACCAGGCAACAGATTGATATAAAAGTGTTTGGGAGGACATATGAAAATTGACGTGAAGATTTTCAGTCTCAATTAACTCTAACGACTTTTCGGTATTTTCTTAGCAACTTTATATGGTATATTTTTCTTCTACCAGTTTATACCATTTCCCCCCAATCTGTTACGCTCCAGATTTGTTTGACTACCTTGGTTCGTAGTTCCTTTCTTTGGCATCATCATCAGAATCCTTAGTTTCAAATCTTAGCAACATAGAAAGCTGCGCTGGGCTTCCTCAGATTCCAGACTCGCCTACCAATACCACAGAGGAGCAAAATATATCTTGCATTTGAAGCTGGCCTTTCTTCGAACTTCCTGGAGATGCCAGGCTCTTCCTCATGGAAAGCAAATGGCCCAATGCTATGATCTCTTTTCCCCATCCCTAGTCTTCATTTTCAGTAGCACGACTGCCAACTTTAAGACAGGCTTTCAGGGGCAAGAAATGGCATTGTATTCTACCCGCATGGGTTTAATTTTAAATGCAGGCGTCTACACAGCTTGCCTGCTGCCTAAATGTTCTGTTGAACAACGTACCTTCCCCATTTCAAAAGTCAGTGACGCCTTGCTACCTGATTCAGATTTGCTTTTCGAACAGAGTAACGTATGCATATTTATCTTGACTTATAAATCTATTTTCATTTCTGTTTCTTTCCTTAAAAAAAATCAGATTAAAAAACAATTCACTCCCACCCTCCCACCTTCTTTCTTTATTCCAGGAGAAGAACATCATTTCTTCCAGGAGAAGAGCATCTGTTGCCAGCAGGATAATGTCAAGGCTTTATAAAATGCAAATAGGTTTTTTTTGCAGAAGAGTTAATGTCAGCCTAAGCCATGAATTAATTCTAGAGGGGAAGAGGAGAAGGTTATTAATTCAGCGCAGCGCTCATTAGAAGCTCCAGCATTGCTTTTCTCTTGTACTTTTCTGTACACTTAAACAGCAAAGAAAACTCACCCTTCATTTCTTAGCTAGCTCTCATTTTCTGTGTTAATGACACACACACGCGCGCACACAAAGCTGCATTTCATACAAAAGGTGATTTATTGACTCTTTGGTACATGTGTGTGTGCTTAATATGTTAATTATCCCCGGGAAAGATGGGAAGTATTGATTTCAGCTGAGTTAGGTCCATCCTTTTAAAAGCACCTGAGACTTGAACACAGATATCAGTATCTTAATTTGGGTAAGTGATGATGAAGAGGGAGAAGTAAATAAGAGAGGGGTACCACGTCCTTCCAGGGTGTGGGGAGAATATGTTTCAATTGGGAATATGCTTCCTTGCATACCAGAGTACAGTTCTTTTAAATAAAATAAGTTAATACATAAAATTTATTTTAGCTCCCCACTCCAGCAGACACTGGGCAGCATTTTAATATTTATCCTGCCACCCCTCACTTTCCAATTCGTTTCCTTTTTCATCTCTGTTAACCTTGCTGTTTGAGCAGCAACATCTAGATCAGAACTATCGACCAGGACTAGTAGCCCACTAGAAGCCCTAGGCCTTCTAGGAGACACTAGGAATTGTATGTGGGTTTTTCTGCATGCAAACAATGCAACTTTTTACTAACTAATGGCACTTGGCTTGTACTGTGCCAGCCCCTTAACCCATCTAGCCTAACATGGTTCCCTCTGACAAGCAACATTGCTGAAGAGTTTTCTTCCCTGCGGACCATTTTTCCATCACCATTTGCTAAATATTATGGTGCCAGGGGTGAGACCTGCCACTAAGCTAAGGAACCCAAGACCCAGACTTATCCAGACGATGTCTCTGGTTAGACCTGTATATTATTCCACCTGTACTGCCTATATTCTAGACTTTCAGACTAGACTCTTAGCTCTCTTTGGGAATGGATGCTTCAGATTCCAATCTGAAGTCTTTGGCGTAGAAAGTATCCGAGCCAAAAGCCTTCAAAAATCCAGATGTGCTCCTAGTTGTAAAAGAATTGAGCGCTAACTTTGGGGAAGGTATGAGTGAGCTGTTAAGGAGAGATTTGGGCAAGGGGTCATACAGTCCAGAGATAGAAGGAAGCATGAAAAAGAAACTCAAGTCAGCCTTCCCTTGATTGTGTTTCATATCAGATGGGGAGAGAGAGAAACTTGGACAGACTTTCAAAATTCTATTATACCCTACAACAAGAAAGTAGCATGCTGGAACCTTTGCAATGTCTATTTCTTGACCTGGCCTACCTCAAATGGCTGATACTAGTTTAGATATTTCCACTCTGATTGTATTTTGCTCCTGGGACGAGAAGGTGCTAATATTCTCTATATATGCTAATGGGACAAGAAAGCTGTTATTAGTTTTATTCTAACAGCAACTCCATTGCTCTAAAGATCTTAGAATTTATTAGCTGACCTATAGGACCTTGTGCACATTTGAATGGGTCATTGGCCCATATAATTAAATGCCCAGATGTTAGTTTATCTGAAAGTAACATTACAGTTTTCTGACTACAGCGTAGGCAGTAGTTAATATCAAGCGACAGTGTAGCTGTTTTGATTTTTGACCTATGTCAGTGTTTACTAGAGTAATAAATTAAGTGTGGCTATGAATTTTGGGCCATCCCGCTGGTATTATTGAACTGGAAAGCAGCAGGATAAAGAAAAAGAAAAGAAGCTGGGTTCAGTTTTGTTTCCTTGTACCCAATCGGTCTGAAAATATGCAGTTAATAGTAAAAAGAGTATACCTGTATATACGCAGAGTTCCTTCCTTCTGCCAAAGGGCATCCATAAGCAATCCACATTAATAAAATAATGAGGCCAATGTCCTGTGCATGGAATCATAGACTTACAAGGGGCCACTCAAATCCAACTCCGTTCCATGCAGGAATCCAGATTAAAGCATTCAAATGTCTTTTGGCATCTCATTCATTTCTTTCTATCTCACCCAATTATTCTATTGTTGAACTATTCTTACTCCAGGAAGTTTTTTTAAAAGAAACATTTAAATGAGATCTAGCTTCTCGTCACTGAAGGCTATTATTCCATCTTTCTCCTGTCTGGCATCGTATAAGTATTTGAAAAGTGCCACTCAGCTGACTTTTCTCAAGGCTAAACATACTCAGTTATCTCAATCTCTCCTTGCAGGACTTCACTTTCAATCTCTTGATAATCTTGTTGCCTTTCTTTGGGTCGGTTTCAATTTCTCTGGATGTTTCTGAAAATGTGGTGCCAGGGGAAAGTTTAAAACCAACATGGAATATGACCTAATTGTTACTTTCCGTGATTTCAAAAGTAACCGTGATGACTACAGTTGTGCTGGTAGAGCCTAAAGTTGTATTTGTCTTTTTAACAAACACGATGTCACCCTGATGACTCATATTCAGGTTATGATCAGCTTTTATTCTCAATTTATTTTTGCCCATGTATTGTCAAACAGCTATTCCCTGATTTTAAATCCTGTGCATTTCATTTCTTTTGCCTTAGTAAAAAAACATTGCTTTTGCCTCTATTAAATATCCTTCTGTTCTTTTCAGCCCATTTTCAAGATCATTTTGAATTTTGTTTCTTTTTTTTTTTTTAAAGCATTAACTGCTCTACATAACAAGCTCATCTGCAAATTGCATAAATATTCCCTCCATCTCTTCATCCAAATTGCTAACAGGCCAAGAACTGAATCTGGGGTCATCCTGCTTAATATTTTGAATCAGTCTGATTCAAGCTAGTTATAAATCCATGTAACAAACAATCCAGCCCACATTTAACTATCTTGCTGTCTATTCTGGAACTTTTTCTAGACAATGATCCCACATTTGGATACACACTTTTACAAACCGTTTTCCTAAATGTAATGAGCTTTTTATGTTCCTCTTATAAACTTTGGCACTGATTTTTGGACGTATTTTTGAACCGAGAACTGCATCTTAGCATTCTGATATGGGTGGCTTTTAACATGCAAATGTGTTTTGGCTCATCTAGAGATTCAGGAGGTGCATATTTGCTAAATTTGTATAGAAGTCCAGATGCAATGAATTTTTCACCCTTAGGTTCTAGACCTGCCCTCTTGCTTCAATGTTCTGGACTCCTCTTGATCTCCTGGGTCCCACTGAATAGCTCTGTCTTGCCCAAAGTACATAAACTAACTGCAATGCTGGGAAAAAAACGACGACAACCCAACAACCCATATTTCCTCTGCTCTCTTGCTGTGACCATAGATTTCAAATCTTTGTGTAGCTGCTAGGTCGTTTATCAACAGCATGGTGATCGCAATTTTCTTTTCCTTTCAACTGCTAGATGTTACCAGCAGAAAAGAAGAGGAGGTAAAACAAAGCAGCCATATTCATCCCACGATGCTCAATTCTTAGACCTCAAGTGTTTTCCCGGTCAACGTCTTCTGTGTCTGCATCACTTGCTGACGGAAGGGGGCAGCAGAAAATGAAGTGTAAAGTGATGCAAGGCTTTGTAGTAGAAGTTAACACCGCTTTAGAAAAGCAGGCTGTGTTGCCCAGAAAGAAAAGAGAAAGTTACAGTAAGTTAGTAAGAAAAGCGGGAGGGAGACCAACAACCAAGAACAATAATCAGGCATTCAAAATGCAAAGGCGGAAGAGAGGGAGGCATGGATGTAGAGCGTATTGAGCGGGTGCAAAGATAATTAAGTAATTTTTAGATCTGACATGATCAGCTCTAGTTAGGGACTAGCTTCTAAGCATGAGTGACTTGTAGATATGGAGAAGATAATTTGTTTTAGGCCATACACAGACATAAAAGGAAATAGCAGATTTGCTTTCCCCCCTCCCCTCCTCCTTTTCTCAAACACACTCCAGGACATTAACACTTAGCAATAGTATTAGAGACTCTCTTCTTCCTCTTCCTCCTCCTCTGTTTCTAAACAGTGTTGCTTCTTAAGAGGCACGTCTTGGTGGATTCAAGTTTTGTTCCATCTGTCCTAAAGTTTTCTATTCAAATATAAGTTTAAATTTGTGGGATGTGTGTGCGCATGTTGTTTTTAAAAACTGGTCCAGAAAGAAAGGGGGAACGATTCCAAGACTGAGACAAAGAGCCAGCTATTTAGCATAACTTTACTTCAAGAAGGATGGAGAATTGGCTTCACCATTGATACAAACACTTGCAGATTTGTGTTCTGTGACAAACTACAAAAACAGACTTTGCTTAGAAATTTTCTGGTGTTTTTGGTGAGTGTGATAGCAAGCGCATTGCTGAATATTTGTAGTTGTGTGTGTGTGTATGCGTGTATGTGTGTGTGTGCCTTTGAGTCACTGTTGACTCCTGGCGACTGCCTGGATAAGTCCCTGCAGTTTTCTTGGCAAGGTTTTTTGGAAGTGGTTTGCCCTTGTCTCCTTCCTAGGGCTGAGAGAGAGGGTCTGGCCCAGGGTCACCCAGCTGGCTTTGTGCCTAAGGCAGGACGAGGACTTATGGTCTCTTAGTTTCTAGTCTGGTGCCTTCACCACTACACGAAACTGCCTCTCCTGTTTGTAGTATACTCCTATATTTATATACCCCACCACAAAATGGTTTCTTTGCAGCCATCCATCAAAGTAGGAGAGAGACCCAAACCTGCTTAGCTCTGACAGTGCAGCTTCTGGTGGTATTATCCACCAACTGACTGGCCTGGAGAAGACCTTAATCATCATTATTCCAAACGCATCCATTTATTTGCTCCATAGTTCCCATAGATTGACTGCATTCAAGCTTCAGGAAAATAGCCTCGAGCATTTCTTGAAGGATGGTAAGATTGACCTGTCTGTTTTTTCCCCCATAAAATTCTGTAAAGTATCTTGCATGCTGGTGGTGCTGTATAAATACTACACAATCAAAAAATCATGCTGGCTGGGCAAAAAGAATAATATGCCAAGAGGGTTGCCTTTGGGATCAAGAAAATGTTGTTTCCATCGACACCATTTTTTTTTTTAAATCACAGTAAGAACTGGATATGGTGTGTCTGAAGATGACTGATCAGGCCAATTTGGGCACAGAATATTCTTGCACATGTTGGACAGACATGTGTAGGCACTGCAGTTGTTGTGCTAGTGGCTCTGGTCTTACGCAGCTCGCACTTAAATTGTGTTTTAGCAGCGTGCCTTGCTTCATGAGCTTGATAGCCCTTGTGGATAAGGTCACACCAGGTTTGTGCCAGCATTTCCAAGTGTCATGCCTTCAGGGAGCCCTTGAATGTTTCTTTGTAGCATTTCTTCTGCCCTCCATGTGAGCATCTTCCATCAGAGAGTTCTCCAAAAACAAGCTGTTTGAGTATGTGCTTGTCTGGCACAGGATGACATGACCTGCCCACCGGATCTGTGCTGTCATCAGCAGTGTGTGGACGGATGGTAGATATGCTCTAGATCAAGGTTTTCTCAACCTTGACAACTTCAAGATGGGTGGATTTCAACTCCCAGAATTCTGGCTGGCTGGGGAATTCTGGGAGTTGAAGTCCAATCATCTTAAAGTTTGAGAAACACTGCTCTAGATAAAACTTCAGTGTCAGTACTTTGTCTTGCCATCTGATGCCTAATATCTTGTGAAGACAAGTCATGTGGAAATGGTTGAGTTGCCTTGCATGCCTTCAATACACAGTCCATGTTTCACAGGCATATCAAAGGTTAGTAAGTACCATGGTTCTGTAGTCCTTCAGTTTTCTTTCTGAGCTGATTCCTCAATGTTCCCCTACAGTGGATTGCAGTCTACTGAAAGCAGAGCTTGTCTTTGCTATTCTGCAGTTAACTTCTGTATCAATAGTCACCGCTCGGGAAAGGGTACTGCCAAGATAATTAGATGATTCACTGCCAGTAGTTTCACAATCCCTCTGATTGTGATTTTGATTGTGTACAGTGGATGTAATGGTATGTGACAAAGACCTTGAGAGACTGGGTGAAGAGATGCTGCTTAGGGAATAGTCAGATAAGAGGGGGCATAGCCTGCACCTGCATAATGGGTGGAGAAAGAGGATCATGGAACCCTCCCTAACTTTTCGGACTGTAAAGGAGATGGCGGGAGATTTGTATTTTCAGACTTCCAAAAGGTGTCCCATACCCCTCATTGTAAGCTCACCATTTCTGCTAGCCAACATCAATGTTAGCTTTAAGCACAGAAAAAATAAAATTTGTCTTCCAGGCTGTGTATACTACATTGAGCTTAGTGGAATGGAATAGCTTCAGCATAAATATGCATTATTTTGCTCACAACCTTCATTAAATGCAAAAGTTCTTTTTAAAGAGAAAATGTGTGTGTACCCAAACATCCACCCCCTCCTTTCCCGTACATGGAAAACATTTAATTCCTTTAAATATGGGAAGGGGGCAATAAATTAACCACCCTGAAGTCATCCAGGAAAGACCCGGGAGAGTTGAATTCAGGAGAGGGGTGCAGGATCTTCAGCCAAATCACATCCATCTTGAACTTATAAAAAGAGTTCCAAGAGATCATCACAACAAGTGAAGAGGCAAACATCTGTTTTTTTATAATTCAAGCAATGCCTCTTACCCTCTTCTAATTCTTATTCACAGGTCAGGTTTTTTTTTTGGTAACATATCTACAATTCATGTAAGGGAAATAGGCATATGATAATGTGTTTTCCTGCCTCGCTCAATGTCCAGTTGAAACTATGATGGTAGGAAGGTTGCAAGAGATGCTGTTGAACTGCGTTGCCGTGGTGATGGCTGATTCACCTGGGGATACAGCACTGCTCACTTTATATGTACAGGTGTGTGAATTAGTGCACGGAGTGGGCTAAAATTAGATTTGTGCCTCTGGTAAAATAATCTCAAACTAGATAACTCAAATTCACCTAGACATATAAATGGAATGACAGGCAACAGAAATTTGCTAATGGGGAGCAGAAGAAACCATGCAATGTTCAAAGATTATATGTATATGAACGCGTACAGGCACATTTGGCCAAATGCATCTAACTTTGGTTTATCTCAAAAGCATCCCCATCATGCAGAAGTTTATCTTATCTGGCTAATTTAAGAAGCAGACACCATAGTACAGCATTCCTGTAATTAGCACCAGGCAACTATATGGATGGCTTGTCATTCTTATTCCTTCCAACACTTCAGACATTCCATGTTCCACAGTTCAGACAAGCCACATTGGAGGTCATTGCAATACTATTGTAAATCATCATTGTCATCATCTTGTCTACAGATTATTGTCATTAATAATGACATGAGGAATTTTAGAATTTGCCCAGCCCCAAAGATTAATCTAAATTTTGGGGATGGTGTTTTTGTCTTTCCTTAAACTACTGAAAAAAATTGAGACAAAACTATTTGCCTTGAGTTACCCTGGGCCTTCTTCCAATTTAGCCCAATTTATTTATGTCCACTGGTATAAGAATAAAATGGAGGTTGGCAATGGGAAGAGTTAGATGTCTTTTCTGGGAAACTTGGAAGAAGGTTGGGTAAAAACACCACAACAGGAATGAAATTGAATTCTCAGAGGATGTTCAGCAGCCCCAAGGGAATATTTTCAGTGCAGAATACAGCTTCATTATATGCATATGATATATCAGTTTGGGGAAAAATCTAGTCGACTGTCAGACTTCACAACAAAAGAAACATAAGGGCATTTTCTGAAAGCATTAGGTGTAAAGCCTTGGTGAAGGTAAAATAAAACCTCACCAGTTTGAAGGATCTCTAAGGCCTTTTCAGACATGTCGGGGGAAATTTATCTGGATTATTTCTTCCTAATCCATATCAGACATACAAATATCTATTGGTAATAACTTGTGGAACCTGGGGATCAGATCCACTTCAAAAGGCAAGTGATAAAAAAACAAGTGTAGATAGATGAGAAAGAACAATATCCTTTCATCTCATTTCTGAGTCAAATAGATTACTCAACTTATGACCACAAGAACTTCTGTTGCTAAGTGACATGGTTGTTAAGTGAGTCATTCCCAATTTTATGACCTTTTTTGCCACAGTCATTAAGCAAATCTGACTTCCCCCATTGAATTTACTTGTTGGAAGCCTCCTGGAAGGTCACAAATGGTGATCACATGATCCCAGGACACTGCAACTGTTGTAAATACATGCCCTTTGCCAAGTGCCCAAATTTTGATCACGTGACTGCAGGTAGGCTGCAACAGTCATAGGTGTGAGGAACGGTTGTAAGTAATTTTTTCAGTGCCATAGTAACTTTGAATGGTTCTTAAATGAGTGGTCGTAAGTTGAGGACTACCTGTACAGCATTTCCTCTAAAACCTTTCAAAGGAAGTTTGAAAAGTAGTTTCAGGTGTCCATGAACAAAATCAGATTGGCAGCATTTCATTCTGTAAGCTGCCATTCTTAACACACTTGTTGTCTTAAAGCTTCCTCTGTTGGATTATCATGGGGGAGGGAGTTCTCCCACACAACTGTTTTCAAGTTTGGGGTGCAGTGGGAAAAATATTTGAACAGTTGAAATGTTTCATTAAAGTGCCAAAAGTTTACTGTAAGATAAGTTTAAAATGCATTCATTTTGGACAAGTGGGAGTAAATATGGGGAAGTGAGTGATAAGTTGACCTTCTGAAATTGGAATGCCCAGTAGATGATTATGATGAAATGAAGGAAATGAAGAGGATGAGCATTACACATTTCTGAGAGTGTAAGAAATATCCCAAGGCTCAGTTAGACTAAGAGCCCATCTAGTTTAGCATTCTACACCAGTATCCTAAAAGTATCTATTGGCAGATATATTTAGGAAGCTTACAAGCAGGACGTGATGGTGATATTTTTGTTGTAGCCGAGTAAAAGCAAAGTCTGATTCCTGGTAATTTCCCAAAAGAGGAAGCATTAACTTCATGGACACATCCATGTAGGCTTTGTGGGTGAAAGTGATTACCATATATTCCCAACTTCCTGGTCCAACCTACAGCCTACATCTCTCCTGTGGTTTTCCCATCTTAGCATTGCCTAGGTCCAATCCTGCTTAGCTTTTAAAGGTCATTGAGGATTGGCTATGTGCTGCCAGTTCAAGAACTGGTCATTAAAATATGCACATGGCCAATCCTCAATGACCTTAAAAAGCTAAGCAGGGTTGGACCTAGGCAATGCTAAGATTTCCTTTTCAAAATCTGGATGCATTTCCATTCTTAGTACTTTTCCTCCAACACAATCCCGTGCCAGCAGTGGAGTGCTTCCAGATCTGACCCGTAAGGCCAACTCATCTTGCCTGTATTAAGACTAGGCGGAAGGCTCTTCTCTTCCTGAAAGAATCTTCCCTTTATCAATAGCCCATCCTCACTACAAAGGTTAAAGAGATTAGATTTCTTCTTCCATTGCCGTATCATTCCTTTCTCTTTGCAGGGAGAAAATACACTTCCAGGGAGAAAATACGCTTCCTCTTTTTTTTGTACTATTTCTCTTTGCCAGCTCAAGACAGCCTTGAAAAACTAAGTGAGAATTACATATAGAAGAAGAAATGTACAAGTCATTCCAAGTTTACTGTATGTGCTACTGAAAAATATATGTCAAAGATGTTTGATGAAATCTAAATGCATATTATAATATCTACATTCTGCCATTGTTTTGCAAATACTCATGTGGGGGTGAGGATCAGTGTCAGTTACTCTGCCAACCAAGATGATTTCTTATATGTGAATTGTTGAGGATGCTTGTCCTAACCTATATCATGCTGCGAGTCACTATCACTTTTTTAACCCATAATTGTCCCTTTTGAACTTATATCTTTGTTATACTGTTGGCAAACAAGTATTTAAACCTGGGGATATGGTAGCAATAAATCCAGAATAAAGTGAAAAAAGGACAGTCATAATGCATAGAACATACTGGCTTGTTTTGACTGAGAAGAGCTATAGACCTGGCATTAAAATAATTGTTCTAGAACTTCAGTGCACATTACCAAATGGGTAGGAGATGGTCACAAACATTGGTGGGTTAGGATGCCTGCTCAACTCCAAATATTTGCTTAATGTAAATGCAGACCCTTTGGCTCCCTCCAGCATATGTAATGGACTTTTGCAATTTGCTGAAATCAATATTACAAAAGTTGCTTTTCACCTTAGTGCAAACCTCATCAGAAATGACTTTCCATTTCCTCCTACTGTGAGAGAAGAGCTTAGTCTATTGAATTAAAATCCTATCTTTCTACATGGTCTATCAGTCTCTAAAACAAGACAGATTGCCATTTATGAAGTAGATTGTTTCCTTCCTATCCTCTGATGTTTAGGGGCTTGATGGTATGAGGTGCCCTAAGCTGTTCTCACTTTCAAGCAATGACATCACCATACAGGCAAATCTGATTAGCTGTAAGGTACCATGATATCAATCCCTGATCCCTGATTTGTTGGAAAGATTTGCTGTGACTAATTCAAGAAACTCTGCTCCACATTGTTCTAATTCTTAAACATACACATTTGCCCTTAGTCATATCATCATGTAAGTACATCCAACTGTGTGTAAGAGAGAGACAGAGACATCTAACTAATTAGCACACGGTCCATGTTTGACTTGGATAGGGTTAATCTACAAACATAATACTATACAAGGCTACAATAATGGAAATAACCAGGGGCCCAATGGCTTATACCAGGAGTGGTAGACTGTCTCAGATTTATTTTCCTTTGGTGAAAGTTTTTATTCCATCAGAACAGCTATTTTGGTTTTTAAAATGGTTTAACGGTGGAAAATATTTGTCACAGGTATAATTTATAACGATCTTCCTTTGGTGTGTTTGTGTGTGAATGCTTTCCCATTTTTTTTCTAACCCAAATTGAAAATAAGTGGAGGATCAGGCAAAAGCCCCAAACAAATGTTGGAAGGCACCCTGTTTTATTTTGATTTTAAAGAGACTCACATTTTAGTTTAACAGCACTGCCAAGTCAAGTCAAAGAAGGACAGTTCTTGGATATTGTAATTGGAAAAAGTTTCAGTTAACTTATCCTAAGTATTGGCGCGTTTTACAGCCATCTGCAGCTTCACAACTTCATTAACAGTAAAGTCAACAAGTATCATAAACCAGTTGTAAGAGTTAAGTGCCTCGTCACAGAAGTGGATTAAGCTTGAGAGAATGCCCTTGGCTTGATTAAAACTTTCACATCTGTCTCCAATAAGAGTTATATAGGCAATTAACAAAGTTACCATCAAGATTTGCTGATCAGTCTTAGTCACAAATCTCTTTGCGCTCCTTTATGTTGACATGACACCAGAATGAATGGAAGAAAGGAAGGTCCTTGCTAATTATGATGCAATTCTTTTGCAAATCTCGATTGATTTTTAACAGACATTGGTAACTTCCTAATATGAGCCAACCTTGATTTACCTTGAAGTTGTTCATTTATGCCTGTGCATTGTTTTTTCTGTACACTGGGTGCTAAAGATATGAAGCGGCTCCTTTTTATTTAATTTATTTTAAATATTTTCATCCACCTTTCAGAGCAAATGCCCTCCCAAGGCAGCTTATATAATGGAGATGATAAAAGGAAAAAAAATGTAGTCAGATCGATAAGCTACTGGAATAATTGCAGATATTCAGCTTGATACTAAAACAGGAGAGTCACAAACCAAGAACGACTTCACAAAATACATTCAAGAAAAGTTTAAAAAGAAGAGATGGGTGTTCAGATTCCAGAGTTGTAAAGGCACTGGAAAAAAGACCTTGCCAACTTCACAGCTCTTAGTGGTAGAACAGGGGAAAAAATCTTCTATTTATTGCATTTAAATTGAGGATAAGACAGTTCTTCAAATAACTTAGTCCCAAACCCCAAATTGTTGAAGGTTAAAAGCACTAATTTCATTTGGGAGTGTAGGACAGTTGATGAAGTGTGTGTGTCCTTTGATCCAGTTCTTGGCTTCACCAACAGTTAGATAGCCCCATTCTGCACCCACTGAAATTTCTGGACAGTCTTCAGTGGCAGCCCCATGTAGAATGCATTACAGCAATCTAGCCTAAGCAGCCTGACTGCCTGAAAAGGAATGAAAAATCTGACACCCCCCCCCCCCCTCCACACCTTCCTGATGTAAGAGCTAGACCTACTCTAATGATGCAGTCTGGTAATTTTACATTCCTTTTTTTTTTTTTTTGAGTGATTTCAGCATGTCCTTTGCTATAGTACCATCTGTATTTTTCATTCATTAAAATGCATATTTCTTTCATGAACATTTGTGCAGGAGCCTCTGAGAATAAGTCAGATTTCTCCAAACACATGCTGTTCAGATAGTGCTCTGGGTCTTGTTAATTTAATGGAACAGTAAAGAGAAACAGCCAAATTGAAAGCCACCTATTTGCTGAAAATGCAGGGTACTGATTATGGGTTACAGTTTGACAGGTTCAGCCAGAAACTTCCCAGAATTTCTCCATGCTTCAAAGTTGGAGGAGAAATTACCTTAAAAAATTAAAAAGATGTTGGTCAATAGAACCTACAATTTTGTACCATTATCTGTGTCTTCATGCCCCAAAAGACATTTTAAAACCCACTTTGTCCTGCTAAGGAGAAGACATATACCCTAACATTGAACAAAACAAGGAAATCCATAGCTTGAGCATTGTACTCATGTTGCTGCTTACAGCAGGAGAGAAAAGGAAAACATTAAAAAAAATTACACTTTTCTTTTAATCCAAGACTAGTACTACAAATTGCAGAGAATTAGGAAATAGGCTGAAGTGGTGAACCAATATGTTACACTATACAGGTACAGAGGCAATAATGGTTATGTTTCTGAATGCTCCTAGAAGTGGGGTAGGAGGGGAGAGTCCAGAAACAATATGTCTAATGCTTAGAATACATTGGCCAATGCTGAGAAAGGCGGAAGGGAAGAGGAAAAGAGGCCAACCAGAGTGAGGTGGATGGACGCAGTTACAGCGGTGATGGGTGCAATGTTGGGAGACTTGAAGGACCAAGTTCGAGACAGGCTCTCCAGGAGAAAGTCTGTACAGTGTATGTGGTTGCTACTAGTCAACACTGACTTTGTGGCACATCAATCAGTCAGTCAATCAGTGCAAAGACCCAGCTCCCTTGAGAAGTCTATGATATTGGGAAAGGTGGAAGGAAAGAGAAGAAGAGGATGACCAGCAGCAAGGTGAATGGACTCAGTTACAGTCTCAATGGAGGCACCATTGGAAGACCTGAAGGGCCAGTCTGGGAGCAAACCTCCCTTCAGAAATTCTATCCATGTGGTTCCTAATATTCTTGCTTTTACACTTAATCAGCAATGCCTAAGAACTAAAGTCGTCTTCAGTGCCAAATTCCAAAACATGAAAATGAGGAGATTTGGGGAGGGTGGGCTTGCTGAATTTCATATCTCTGTGGCATTTCATTTCAGATGGTCTGCACACAGATAAAGAGCCTTGTTCCCTCAAAGGAAACTATCTGTGTTTAAAACACTGTCCCCACATCCTAGCAAATTGTACAAGGGCTAATTTGTATGCTTAGCACATGAACATTGATTTTTGTTAGTGCCAATCTGTAATAGGAAAAGGCTAGAAATACCTAAATATAATTTGCTTAGTGAGAGTGAGATTACTTACTTCTTACTATTTGTTTTATTACTTCTCATGATAAGTAAGGAAAAGTCAGTTTCATAATGTATGGTTCATTAGAGCATGGGATTCTCTACAAATAAGGAACAAAATTATCTCAAAGGCCCTCTGGCTCTCTTCTTTGAATTATCACCAATTTGCAATGTAGCTTTGTAAAGCTTTTAATTTAATGGCACAAACACATCATTGGATTGCCTAGTGTGATGCACCTGAAAGTTATAATATGCTTTCAGAGATATACTTGGCTAAGAATCAATGTTCTCTAAACATTTTAGAACATAAGAAGAAACTTGCTGGCATCTTGTTTCCACAGTAGCAAACTAGTCCTCAAGAAGACCTCAATCTGTTTGTAGACCCAATTATAGGTACTGAAAGACACTCTGTTTCCTTTACTAGAAGTAAGGTTTACCCATAGGACCTTTCCTCCAAGAATCTCTCTAAACTTTTAAAGCCGTCCATACAGCTGGCCTTCTGCTTTTCTTCTGTCCTGAATCTCTCTCCATACAACTTCAGTGGATGCTCCTGGTTTGGATATCCTACTTTCCAATGTATACTATGGCTAACCCCTTCATTGCACTAGTGGTGTGTCAGTTGGGACGTATCTTGCAGCGATGGCTGGATAACATAGCTCCAGAATATATTATTCAGAAGATTTTTGTGCAATCTCTCACATCATAGCTACCTTTGCAGGGGCTTGTCTGCACACAAAGTGGATGCCCAATCAGAAAAGACACCCACTAATTAGCCACCCAGGATGGTCTCTTTCCCACCAGCAGCTTAATTTTACTGTTGTTTTTTTCCAGAGCAGGTGGACACACTTCCAAACAAAGCATGGAGATGTAGCTTATCCAGCATTTTTATTTTTCAGGAAAGCTTTGGGGGCCCACATGGGGTCTAGAAGCATTGTTGCAAATAACAAGGTACTAGGAGTTGGCATTTTGTGTCTCACAGGCCAGCTTTATATTTTATTGGTAATTTTTAGAAAATTACTGCTGCTTTAATCATTCCCAACTCTGCCCGACCAACCCTTCCATCATCAGCAAGCAAGATGGAAACCGTAGAAACATTAAAGCAATTTTACAAAGCAATAATATAATAGCAGAATCCTCTTCACACACCAAGGAACTCCAAAAGCCCAGTGAAGCAGACACCCCCACTATCAATCTCATGCCATGTTACCTTCTTGTTTTAAAACCAGGTTTTAATTGCTTTTCCAAATCAGAAGAGTTTGGAGCTGGTTGAATGTGTGCAATAGTAGTTTTTAGTTTATTGATGAATCGAACACCCATATCAAACAAAATAGGATAAGATAATACTGCGTATTGAATTATATACGCTTCCTATCTCGATCAGATTGGGGTCAACTGCTAAGGGGATGGCCCTATCTGATTATTTTATTGAATGTTTTTATATATTTCAATATGCTGTGTGGGATCATAGATCTCTCAGGCAGGAGCAGCAGAAGAACTCCTCTGACCATCTCGGTCCCAGTCCCAAGTCAATCCTGGAATGGGTTGTCAATGATCTGCCTCAAAGCCTGCAGCCAACGATCCCATTCTTGGTTCTGAATTTGAGCCTTCTGATATCAGATAAGAACAGCAGGATGATCTCCAGGATAACATAGAACGTGACAAAATGAGGTAATTATTCACTCTAATATTGGAAGACCTGATCCTTAAAGTAGCTACTGTTGTGAATGGAATGGGAGTGGAATACTTCTGCCTAGCAACTGGTTGTGTCAGCCCACCATCACTTTGGTAATATATCATTAAAGTAGACAGGCTCCGTATAATCCCACACTGATGGCTGGAGGACACTATTAAACCCCAGTGTGAAATGCTTGTAAAAGAGAGGAAGAAATAATGAAAACCAGGAGTTCTTTTGTGAGTCTTATGTGCAAAGTCTTTGTATGCTAGCAGGTTGTTTACATTTGGCTAGGTTAGGGTAAAATCTGCAATTTCTTATAGCTTTCAAAGTTGTTAAGTGGAAATTATGGAAAGGAAAGGTCAGATATTTCCAGCAACTGTATTACTCATTCACCTCAAGCAGAACTGATGGACGAAACATTTACTTGCTTAATCCCATAGATGGTGTGGTTAATTTTTTTCTCTCTCTACCTTCAGCTTCTCCCTCTGATGTCTTTTGTTAACAGTAGGCTTCTTGCATTTGTTTCTGATCTTGCAGACTTTTCAACCCATGGAAAATATTTCTTTTTCAGTCTCATTACTTCAAAGCAGCAGCTGCAAACTGACCTATGTATTCAGCAGAATCACACTTACTTGGTTGTGTCTTCACTGTGTCTTTTTATGTGTGTCTACAGAACCATCTACATATAGAAAGCTTGTATGCCCAGTCCCTAGAGAGCCTGACGTTGCTTCTCCTTAGTCTGGCAAGGTGAGATGCCTTGATTGAGACAGAGTTCATAAATGTTCTCACAATTAAGGGATTTTTTTCCCCCTACTTGCCAGCACCACGTAAAGCATCACACAGACACCCAGAAGCTTCCTACCTAATGAAGGTACTTGGAGAGGACAAATCTGCCTTTGGGCAAAAATATATAAAAGGACAGAACTGTTAGCAGTGGACAAGGTAGGTAGTAGTTGTTAAACATTGCTGGAGTTGTATTTTGCTGTGTGGACTGGAGATACTAGGTATATCAAGGAAATGCTGGAAGAGGAATTGATAGCTGAAGACCCAGCAGGAGCAAGCAGGGTCTGAAAGACAGACCTGCAGAGGGGACTGGCTGGTGGAAAGGACACACCAGATGTAGATGAGGACAGCTTGATAAATGTGCTGGAATTCCTAGTTAAGGAAAGAGGATTCCCCCCCCCCCCCGCCCTCTCCTGTCTCAAAGTAAACCAGAGAAGTGAAAGTACTGAAGCTGTTTAAGAAGTGAGCCTATCAAATTAGTGTTAAGGAACAGCTATGGAATTAGACAGGGAGCAAGTGGGATCGTGAAGAAACTGTAACAAGTCTCTGTACACTGTGATTTCTTAAGCTAAGGCTGCTATGCATACACATTAGAAATGAGCACAAATTATTTGCTGGAAAAGCAGAGTAGCAATAGTGTAATTTGAGCATGGTGTGTATGTGTGTGCATCTAGAAAGTTCCTGTCCTTTTTCCTACCTTCCAACACGAACTTTGGTATTCTCCAACCTAGGAACCCTTTAGAGACATGAAATTCAACCTTCAGGATGTAATAATTGCTGGGCATTCTGTGAACTGAAGTCCACAGTCAGGAGAAGGATTTAGGGTGGGAAAGGAGGCTCTGCTTTGTGGATCCTTCTTGACTTCTTGTGCTATTTGATCTCACTCAGCTGATAGCCAACTCACCACTCATTGGCTATCAACAGTGATGGGACTTCAGTGTGTTACAGAATTGTAACATCTCCTTCCTCTGCCAAGTTCTATAGGAAGACAAAATGGGCCAAGGTGAAGCTGCCAGAATGACAGGGACCATGCCCCTGGTGCTGTATAAAGGATTCATTTATAAATTCCAAGTTTCTGTCCTTAGAAATATGATTGCTTTTCATTCCATTTTGGAGACAACATGCTTTCTTGTCAAGAGAAATCAAGTTTTGCTTGTTTCTAATCAGAACCTTCGAAAGACTGGAATATTACATACCCTAACAAGGAATTGTCATATCTTCTTCACAGAACCCTAAATCAAGAGTGAAAAGTACACTTATTTGTCAACATCTGAATTGATGATGTCAAGAGCTTAAGCTATGAGCCATCTTGAAAGTAACATTTTCTAATGGACTCTTGTGTGCCTGCCAATGAGAATTGGATGCCACTGCTAAAGATCTTATTTAGACAATGTGTTGGCATGACACCATCTTAATTTATGTCTCCCATTTTGGTAGCAAGGGCAGACTCATTTGTCAAGATGCTTTTTCTATTTGTATGCCCTTGAGTCTTCTGAGCCTCACATAGAATGATTTATTGTTGCATGGAATTAATTTTATTAGGAAATGCATCAAAATACATAAGTCACCCTTATATTGTGATTATTGCAATGTGCTTTTTGTTAGCCATAAAAATGGACAAAGTAGTTTTTCACCTTTCCCCACTGTCATCCAAGGGAAATGGAAAAATCAGCTTACTATAAACATTTCTGAATTGTTTCTGGAAGTATCAACAGACTATGTTCATATTTTATTGAATAAACCACAATGGAGTGAGTTCATGAAATGTGCCAAGCCATTTATCATGGCTTCAAAGCCACAATGGTAGAATTCGCTCAACAAACTGAATGGGGATTTAGAAAGGGTGAACAGATGAAAAAGAGGGCTTAAGTTTTTCAATACTTATGTTTACACAATAAGCTGTGTCAAGATTCATATTCCCAAGCCACAAAAATAGATGATTGTCATATCAGCCCAGATTATCTAAATTGGACAGTATAAGAACAGTTGGGGTGGATGGGTGAGAAAAGCATACAAGAGAAGAATGTGCTTAAATTATAAGCAGTCGAAAAGTTAACTCCACCCAACTAAGAAAGAAAGAACACCTTCAATTTTAATTGTTTCATAAATGACATCACTGTTGACAGGTCTCCCAATTTAAAATGTCATTAAAGGTGGGGAAGAGAAATTCCTGAGACAATAATGTAAAGTGAAGTGATTGTATTGTATTTACTGTCGGCTCCCCAGGAATGGAGGAATACATGACAAAGGACATTGTTGGGAACTGGAAAGGTTGTCTTTGCTCTTTACAAAGTCTCCACGTACTCATAAACTATTTGGCATGTTCCTCATCTTTATGCAGATGATGAGATAAAGTAACCAGCTTTGCATTTCAAGTTAGCCCTGTTTTGTTTTCAGGGACCTAGAGGAATGTGGAAGAAGGATGGCTGTGTAAATACAAACATTCCTGCTAATAAACTTTAGACTGAATTTATGCCTGCCTTCAGCTTCTTTCAACATGACCTCCATTTTGTTTGACCAGAGGAAGTAGGGTGATCCCCAAAGTTCTACATTTGATGGAATCATCATAAATCTGTAGGCAGAAGCAAGTAGGAATCTATGACCTTCCAGCATCGGTTAAATGGCCAATGTTCACAGTCTACAGAAATTGTAATCTTGGCAAGTGGCATAGTTTCTCCAATTTTGCAGTGTGGAATCACCCATTTAAGGTCTTCTTTATTAGCTCATTGGCAGCTGGATTCCAAACCTAAGGAAGACCATGGAAGTCTAAGCATCTTTGTGTTTAGGGCCATGTTTTATCCTTACTACAGCGCATAACTGTAATATGAACCTTGGTGTTCTCCCTGTAGAATCCTTTACTTGCCTGCATTGTTTGTGGCTTTTTGAGTTTCCCTTAAAAAAAAAAAAAGGCCCTAATCTTCTCCTTCTAAATGAACTTTATCCCTCTGCTTTTTAATTCAGGGGACATCAGGATAAGATGATGGAGTGAAGATACACACATTTCTGGAGGATCAAAGCAAAATACATGTGTTCCTGGTGAGGAAGAAAAAACATCATCAAGAGAGTTAATTCAGTGTTAGAGCCAAGCCAAGAAATTCAGGAGCTTCGCCAAGTTTATGAAATTCAAGGGAAAAGATTTCTTCATCCTACTCCTCACCTCAGAAAGATATCATACTTCATGCTTGAATATGGGGAAAGACAGAACTGGGAAAGAGATTATGGGTGGTTATTACATACATGTCCTCCACTGGATGACTTAAAGACCGTGGTTTCCCAATGGAGTCTAGGCATACACTGAGCTATAGAATCATAAATAATTCTATCAAATGTTGCGACTTCGCTCAGCACACTGTGACTAGCAATAGCCCCTAATCTTCAATACCATTCCCCATAGAAAATGATGGCTATAAATGTCCACCAAGCATGAAACTTTTTTGGATTCAAATACATACACTCATTCAGAAAATTTTAAAGAATGATATGCAATTGGAACCAGAGGCTTTCCTTTTGGGCCTGATTGATAAACAGTTGGGAAAAAGTCATGGAACGTTGTTTTTACATACGATACCTGCAGTGAGATTATAACATCCACAGAGGTAGAAAGATCTGACAGTTCTTGCAGAGATGGCCAAATTAACATCTTCGATTTGAGAAAAGACCGTATGTACATTTATGGTTGACTGGAAACCCTTTATAGACTTTTTGCATGAAACAGAAAAAGATGAATTTATGACTTACGGTTTTGATGATGAAAAAAATAGTTGATAGGAAAAAAGGTAAATCATGATGTAACCATAGAGTAAGAGGTAAATTTATATTTATACTTATAACTGCTGTAAAGAAAATCGGAACCTACTTCTTTATATCTTTCTTTCTTTCTTTTCTTTTTTGCACTTTGCCTTGTTACCTTTCTTCCTCTCTCTTTTCTGTTCTTCTTCCTTTATTCTATATGTTAGTTTCTGTTAGTTTTTATCTTTCTTTATAAAAAAAATTAATAAAGTGATATAGAGGAAATGCTGACTATAAACATAAGGCAGTTGCAGATGTCAAATTATGATAAATCAAGAGAAGAGCTACACTTTAAGAGTGAGAACTAACCATAGGCTTCTTAAAAATATTGTACAATAAAGTGCCCTATTAGATCATTGTCAAAGTCTTTCCATATGATTAGCACTGCTGGAGAAATTGAGCTACGAAACTCTAACTCTTTCAAGGACAAAATATAGACTTGATATTATTTGTAATTTGCTTCCAATATTTTGGCTCTGATGTGTGAAATATATCACTTATTCTTGTCATTTTTGTAGTTGCTTTGAATTTCACGACTCAATTATCTTCTTTTACATTCAGGGAAGGTCTTTTATTTTCTTTTTTCTTTTTAAGAGCCCATGTTCTTAAATCATTTTGTGGGACCTTCTCCCCTCTATTTTCTTTGATTATTCCGTAAGGCTGACAAAACAGTTAACATTTACGTAAGAGATAATTCTACTTCTTATAACAGTACTTTGAAAAACTTACCTGGGAAGAGGACTTGAATACTGTGACTAATTTGCTTGTCAAAAGCATTTTCCATGCTTACATTTCATCCTTGAAATGTTCTCTTTTTCTGTACTTCTGAAGTCATTTTATTTTCACTGGGTCGTTTTTGTGTGTGGGTCTGTGTGTGTGCATTTTAACGAGGAATAATTTTAAGTTATTGGTAGAGAGCAGGGCAATATTATATCTAAAGTTCTGGGAGATATTATTTAAAAGTTACTAGTTTTAAAAACAGTTCTTAATGATCCACCATGCTGAAGTTTATCTGTATTTTTCAACTCCTAAATTGCTTAAATAACAATGCAAATAAGCTTATACATACACTCACACACACATATACACACATATGTATGCATTGTAGGGGGGTAGAAGCCCTTCCCAGCTTAACATGGCATGGCAACTTTCTGTAAGCAAAGCTGATACTCTGTCAGCACAAATCAGATATCTTTACCATATTTGGCAGAGATACAGGAAATACCATCAAATCAAATTAAATCAAAACTTTATTATGGCCATAGCATTAGGAAGGTGTGATAGGGTCATTAAAAAAGCATCAAGGATACATCAAGAGTACAAAAAATCTGAAAAATTCTGAAAAGCTAGAAGATGTAAAAAATATATGGATTAAAAACTAAAAGTGTATATAAAAAGCAAGAATCTAAAAGAAGGAGTAGGAGCATTAGGTGGGTATGGGGAACATAAAAGGTTAGTATGTGGATGACAATATCAATACAAAGGACTCTGATGGGGTGAATGAGATGCTCATTAAATCTAGTTTATGGTGCAGGTTATCATCTGATGAATTTTGATCGCCTCTACATAGAACCTGGCAATGTTGTAGGTTGTAGTAGGGTTGGTACCTGAAAGCGACAAGGGGGTATAAAATTGTCTTGTGTGCCCTGGGTATTTATGCAGTAATGGTGAGATGAGGCTAGTACGAATGTCTCTGTGTACAGGCACTGGAGAAGCCCATGCTCTGTGGTTTCTGTGTGTCCAGAGTCACAGGGGCCTTGTCTGTCTGGGTAAGGGATCCTCCAGTATTGGCCTTCGAGGACAGCTGAGGGGAGGGCATGGCATCGTGCCAGAGTAAAGGCCCTCTGGTGATTAGGTACTTTGAGTTTAGTTAGCAGAGGCAGAGTGCCTATTGGATTCATTGGCAATATAGTTTTGGGTCCTGGCTAGATCCAGTTGGCACTCTGTGTCTGCTACATGCCGTTTAATAAGAGCTTTGGCCTGATCATATCCCCTGATGAGTAGAAGACCTTGGAGAGGAGCCCAAGGATGAGTTTTCCATTGCCACTACCTGTTTCCATGTGGACTGAAATTCACCCCTCACAGTTAATGGGGCAAGTCCAAGGGGGAAAAAGATAGAGTCAATAGATGTGTATGGTCACCCACACTCCAGCCTCCACTTTCATGTAGCTTCTCACTTCTCGGCCTTTTGGCTAAAATTATGTGTAATATCTGTTCTTATCAGTTTAATATCTGATATGTTTTCTCTTTGAAGCATCAACTCTTTGATGCCATCTAATGCTAGCTTACAGTTTTGCATCCCAAATCAAATAATTTTTAAGATATCCTTCCTTCCTTCCTTCCTTCCTTCCTTCCTTCCTTCCTTCCTTCCTTCCTTCCTTCCTTCCTTCCTTCCTTCCTTCCTTCCTTCCTTCCTTCCTCTTGATGGTGCTGCATTTATTTTGACGTTTACATTGCAGTCAAATTCCCCCTACGGTCTTTCCCCCCACTTTACATGAGTCTGGCTTATGTGAATGTAATTTCAACACACAAAAGAAGATGCCCTCCCTGTATCATTATTACCTTACAATCCGATTTCCTCTTTATAATGCACATTGTAAAAAACCTATAGGTAACAGTGTTAAGTAAATGCCATTACTACTTCATTAAGTTGATGAAAGAAAATAAACACCATTTATTTCAAAAAAGCAATTCCATGTTTCCTTCTCTCTCTCTTTTAAATTAACCCTCATTATATTAGGTGGCAATTGCACACGTATTTTAATATTTTTTCCCCTAATGATATGGGAATCATACACAGTTTGTAATGTGAACTTGTTTCAGATAAGTGAGTTAAGGAGTACCTCACTATTTGGGGAGCGGGGAACCATTATTGGGAAGCTATTAAAACAATTTCTTCTGTGTAGCTGGCTTATGAGGATGTTTTATTCGCAGTGATTTTATTTCTTTTTAAATATTAAGGCTTCAATAATCCTTTATATCTCTTAAGTAAACAGTAGTGGATTTTATTGTGCAGATATCGACAGCTGCTGTAAGAATAATCTAGAAGTCCTTCTCAATGAAGGTAAAAAGTATCCTGGATTTCCTGAAGAAATGAATTTCCCTCATGGATGAAATACAATTTAAAAGGTTAATAATTTAACAGCGGTAGAAGCTATCCATAAGTATTGTGATACATTATTGACACGCTCCTTTTCCAGATGCTGTGACAAAGGATAATTTCATTTCAGAGAAGGGATATGTTTTAATGGCACTTTAAAGTAAGGTCCGGATAATATTGTCGATTACTTAAAATGAGGAGGGAGGTTTTGTGAACCCGCTCATTTGATCAGTTCAACCCTTGCAGTCAAGTCTCTGGATCAAGTTTCTGAACAGAGGTGTCAATTCAGATTGGGTACATTTGAACAAATTGGCCGTTTTGATGGAACTTTGGCACATCTCTGTGTATATACATTTATTGAGCTGAATCAACAACCTGCTGACAATTGCAATCAAACTGACAATGTGAATCAACTCTAGGGTGATTTGTGAACCTTCCTCCTGTTAGGAGCTGTCAACTCTGAGACTCTTCCAAGGGATCTGGGAGCACATTGTACACCGAGAGAATGTGTTCACGCAGTTACAAACAGTCCCTCAACATGTGAAGCTTGGTTAGCTCTTTACAACTTAGTGTAGGATACAAAGCCAGCCCACTGGGTAAGTTTACACCCTGAGTTATTGAGTCAACAAGAAAATGGGTTAAATCAGTAATAACAATTTCTTTAAGATAGAGCAGGTCAGGAAACCGATTCTGCAAGGACTACTGGAATTCAACTTTAGTGTTGCAAGATATAATAAAAGAATCTTGAAAACCTGACAGAGATTCTCTCTCCCCCTCTTACATCAAAGACAATCACGGTGGGGCCATTTTGAGTTTCTTCCTTACTCCTTTCTTCTTCCCAGGGCTAAGCTGCTGTTTAACTCAGTTGTTAAGTTTCTTCTTCAAGGCCATCTTCATTCTCCTCTACTGTAAGCCAATTGAGGGTGCTGCATGAATGCAACCACTGAGCTGAGGGAGGTGTTTGCCTAGAACAAAGTAACTGCAGATGCTTTACAACAGAAATGTCATCCATGATGCAGGCAGCATGGCTCAAGCATCAGACCAGCAATGAAGCTGATTTTCATCTTCATTGCTCATAGATGCTCAATGTGTTGAAGAACGTTGCTCATTCCATTAGATCAAGCCTGTAGATTGGATGTTCCAGCCCCAGTGACTCATAAAGCAAAATGCTTTTTCAGCTCTCTGCTACGTCAACATAATCACTGTGGCCCCATCTCTCTTCATTCTGTTCTCCAACCTAAAACAAACTGACTAGTAGTGACCTACTTAAAGAGCAAATATGGAGATACACAGAGGTGGGTGGGGAAGGTATTAGTCCCTCCTTCTGTTACTGATGGAAGATATATAGGTTCTCCCCTCAGCTGAGCAGGCTTGCAATATAAGATCATCCACAGTGAAATTCAGTAGGTTTCTATAGCCCCTTTGCACCTTTTGAGGGATGGAGAAAGGCAAACATTAAAAGGGCTGTGGGTCCCTAGGGGGTCGCAGCTCTGCTCGTTGTAAATTCTTGTGAGCAACCCACATGAGAATTTGTGTGTACATGCGTGTGTGTTTGCTTAATAGCATTAGGCAAACTACATTTGCTGACCTATAGATTTAAACTTGCGGGACTCTCTTCCAATAATAAGACTACATTTATGCTTAATGAAAAAGGCAAAGAGTTGATGGATGCAGTCTGTATTAATTAGATGGGTGCAAAAGTCCATAATTAATCCCAGGGCCTTGCTGGGGTAACAAGTGATTTTTGTTCAGGAGACAGCTTGGTTTATTCTTTGTAATTATTATAAATTGAGGTGATTTGGAGAACTATCTAGAGCCTTTCTGTGACACAGCTTTTCCTAGATATGCATATTGGAAAACACTTGAGATCAAACCACAACTTCCTTCAAAGTTGCACTGGGTGTATGAAGCTTATTTTATCTATTTTTAGATATACGTTGCAAATAGGAACACTTCCCACATTTCTGATTTTTTTCAGGGATAACTGAATCCCTTTTTCTGGTTTTGTTCCAAGGCTGCATCAAGAAAAGCACATAACAATAGTCTAATCAACGACAAAATGATGATAGCTCATAGAAACATGAAATCCTTTGGCATCTAAATGATGAATGGTGCTTTTATGCTCTAGGTGCAACCTAGGCAAGTTTGCAATAGTTCTCCTTCCATTTGATGAAAGACCATCTGCTTTCAAAATCCCTTTCAAAGAAGAGAATGTCAGTGAAATCTGGAAGGAATTTGGGGT
Source organism: Python bivittatus (assembly GCF_059951505.1). Classification (NCBI taxonomy): domain Eukaryota; kingdom Metazoa; phylum Chordata; class Lepidosauria; order Squamata; family Pythonidae; genus Python; species Python bivittatus. Next base: position 9,583,709 of record NW_028277094.1, read on the forward strand.
TCTTGCATTTATTTTTTACAGGGTAGCCAAGTGTATAGATAAATGCTCTATTTTGGGGGATTGCAGCTCCTCTGAATTCCTGTATTTCTATTAAATCAAGACAAGACATCGGGGAACTCTTCCCAGTAGGCTTTTTTGGATTGGGAAGGGGGGGGTAGACTGGGAGGCTTCAGAATGAAGGAGAGGGAGGTCACAGAAAGCAAGAACAGAGAGACTCAATGGGCCTGGGAACAGAACCAGGCCTTAAGGTACCTTGGAGGGTGGAAGTTGTCCATATCTCTGGGGGGATGCTGTTCCCGGAGGGCAGGGGCTGGGACAGAGAAGGCACAGTTCCTTGGTCCCACATAATGACAACATGTAATTGAGGGGACCTCTCTGCCTGAAAGAACCTGATGGGCAGAAGCAAGTGAAGACAGATGGTTCCTCAAATAGCCCAGCCCTATGCCATGGAGGACTTTATAGGTGATGACCAACACCTTGAATTGCACCTGAGAGCCAGCTGGTCATGAATGCAGATCACATAGCAGCAATAACACCTGGGGATAATAAGAAGTGCCTGTTATGTCCCACACTGCTGCCTTTTGAAATTCCCAGTTTTGCAGTCATTTAGGTCTATATAGAAACCAATGTTATTGTCTGTTGTTTCCAAATGATTCTGCCACGCTGGTCCTTTGGAAGTACGTGCCAAAGGAAAGAAAGCATTTGATAGCAATTTGTCCCACTGTCGTGGGAAATCCTTGTCATTTTAAATAATGACAGTTCAACCTCTCTCATGACTTGCAAAGATTTTTTTGGGGGGGGTCCTCTGAAACACCTTCCCATTTCTTGTCTGGTTGTACTTCATTATCTTCTCCTTGTCTGAAAAGACCAGAGGAACATTCTGTGGAGGCATTTTGAAACAAAGAGGCTTTGATAATCCTGTGATGAATAATGACAACTGATCGTCTTTCAGCTTGATGAAGGAGAGGCGTTCTGGGCACAGATGAGCCACAGCATCTCTAGAGACCAGTTGTGCTTTGTGTAGAACCTTTCTTAACATTTCAGGAGCTCCTCATTTTGGAATTTAACCCTAGGAAAATACCTTTTACAGAAGAAAGATAGTTGTCCTAATAATAAAAGGAACTGGGATAAGAGTGTAATAACAGTGGAATAGCTAGAGAGACATCAGTATATCTCTCCTGCCATAAATTAGCATTCATAGGATTGAACAATAATTCATTAAAGCAACATTACAATAACAACAGACTAAAAGTCTTAGTAATATGGCTTTGCATGGTAGTTGTTAAGGCAATTCTCCCATGATACTAGATTAAGAGTTTCCAAGCCTCTGAATCTTACTGTGGTTTGTTTTATAAATAGGCATATACCAATCGAACAGCAAGCATCTTGGCTCCATCCAAGGTTATCCTCCATTGTAGATATCAGGCTATCCTGCATAGAAGGACGCAGGAGAGGAAAAGCTTTGGAATATTTACTTTTTTAAAGGAATGGGTTGCTCATGCATTACATCGATGGCAGGGTGGTGATGTCGCTAACAAAATGCTGATGGTCAGACCAAGAGGGCGAAATACCAAAAAGGGAAACAGAGCTGAAAATGACAGTGAAATCTCTCAGATGTATTTGCAGCAGAAGCCGAAAGTTGGAAATGGTTTTCAAGGTGTGTGGAAGGAGACGAAGGTGCAGTAAATTTCTTTAAAAGCGAAAATGAGTACCATAGTAAACAGATTTGTTACGGTGCAGATTTTCAAGATAACCTAAAGAAACACAAGCGCACCTTGATTCAAACTGGGGCTTATTTTCTAAGCAGTGGGGGACCCAGTGTGCACCTTCCTCATCAATTCAAAGAAGAGATGTATATAATTGATTGGAACTTGCCATTAAAATTCAAGACTAGAAGTATAAATTATTCACACTGAACATCAGGCTAATAAATGGTTACACGTTTGCATTGCTTCTATGGACCTTACAAAGTGTTCTTCTCTTTGAGACCTGATATGTATTCAAAAGGTTTTCAGAACAAGATGGACAGTTTTATTAGGATGATGTGCCTCAAAACGTTGAGGGGCACCTTCTGAATTTGAAGGCCACAGAATATAAAATAAGTTTTCTTTATAACAGCATCTGGGTCACCACTAGCCTGTTCCCTATGTTAACTACTTCCAGCTGAGAAGTTTTGCATGAGAAGATATGAAAGTAGGTTAGAGATAAGGGTACTGTATCTGGCCTGCAAAAATCCAGAAGACCAGCAGATGACCAGAAACGCAGAAAATTCTATGCCCTTGCTGTCATCTAGTAGTCCTCTGAATTTTTGAGTTCCATAAATGCAGTGCCTACTTTGTGTCCTTTGTGTGAGGTTGTTTGTGTGTGTGTGTGTATTTTTCCAGCTTCAACCTGGTTCACACATTGGGTAAAGTGATGATTTCTGTAATGCTGGTTTGTTAAATAAGCTACAAGTGGCTATTGTTTATTCTTCTATCATTATTACGTTTGTTGATTTGAGAATCTACTCTCTGTGTAGCACTGAAATGTGGCTGAACATTTTAAGTAGTACAAATGAAACATGGACTTTTCTTTCCAGATCATGTAATATCAACACCATACCAACTTTACTAGTTTATGGTTTTATTCCCATCCCAAATTTGAACTGCTCTAATCAGACCACATCTGGAGGATTGTTATCTGTTCTGGATACCATATTTTATGAAGGACATCTCAACAAACTAGACTACATCCAGAGAAGAACCCCCAGGAAGATAAGATGTCTGGAAACCATATCTGTAAGGTATGGTTGAAAGAGCTGAATATGATACAAGGAGAGAATACAATTAAAAAGAGGTATGATAGCTGTCTTCAAATATCTGAAGATTCACAGCTGTAAGGTAGAGAAAGCTGGTTTTGTTGCTCCAGAGAGACTGCATGAGAATCTGTTGGTGGAAATAATAAAGTAGCAAATTAGGCTAAATTTTAGATGCTTCTTAATGATAATATTGATTTAGTTGTGAAAGAGTTTGCATTAAGGGCTAATGGACGGGCCTTTCTTAGAATTATTTAAGTGATGAGCACTGTGTCAGTTCTGCAGGATATCTATCTATCTATCTATCTATCTATCTATCTATCTATCTATCTATCTATCTATCTATCTATCCTATCTATCCAATCAATCATATTTATACTTGCTGCAACTGAGGAACCTCTAAAGGTGGGGGTGTGTGTGGTGGTGGTGGGGGGTGAGCACAGCTTCAATAACAAAGAGGAGAGTCTAAAAATCAACAAAACCTGGCTACCAATCCTGAAAAATACAGCCTGCAAAAGGTCAATGAACTCAGCTCAACCACCAGGACATGTGAACAGTTCACACAATGAACTTGCTAATCACCCCCAGCAGCCCCTCGTTAACAATTCAATAGAAGAAAAAACCCTGCCTAATCCCCAGGAAGATACACACAGATTCTTACACCAAAACAAGCAGCCACCTGTTAACCCAAACCTCACCCCCCCAACCCCCCATCACACACCCCCAATCCCCCCTTCAGATCTCTATAAATACCCACAACGGGGTCACATCACCCTGGGCACAGAAGAACTGCTCCTGTCGGTGCTCCTGCCCTCTGAAGATGCCGGTCACAGGTGCTGGTGAAACGTTAGGAAACAAAACTTCCAGAACACGGCCACACAGCCCGGAAGACCCACACCAGCCACTAGTTACATAACTTTACAGAATACCATAAAAGGAATTTGAAGGGATTTGAAACCAGTCCAAGATGACAGTTGATGGGGCCCATTGAAAACAAAATGGCTTAACTTAGTTATGACTTGGGTGCAGTTAATGATTGACATTCAAAGCTGGCTTCTGCATTTTTAAAACAATTCTAGCTATCAACTTCCAGTTCATATGGAGAATGCCTGGAGATGATTAATTAGCTGCAAATAAAAAAAATATACATGGCGCAAGCCAGAAGAGAGACAGCCATTTTAATGAATGAGGGAGAGTTTATGCATGTTAACTAAATGTGTTGATTGCACTGTTTATCTTCTTAAATCCATCCTTTCTGTGTATTCTTTCTCATGAGACTTCTTGTTCAATGTCTTGTTTTCTCAGACTAGTAATATGAAATGGCAAAGATAGCAGCCTTACTATGTTTAAAGTTCCTGGGAATAAAAGAGTCCATTAATCTCAGTTAAAGGGGGGAAAAAAAATCCAAACTCTAAATCTCTAATTAAGATTACAATTCACTTGACAGCTGGCCACACATGCAATCAGTCTGAATTGTCTATTTTGCTTACTTAGAAGCATTCACTTAGGTCAAAAACTGCTTCTTCTGTTGATATAAGGAGCCTCTTAGAGTCTGGGCAAGGGGAGAGTGGCAGGGACGGATTAAGGCCAATAGATGCCCTAGGCACAGCCCAGCCACGATGCCTAAGTTCCTTCAGTGACAAGACATTAAAACTCAGTAAATGCTGAAGGTGAAATGCGAGATTAAAAATTCAGTTTTTTTCTAGGCCGTCTCCCAGGCAAGACCCCATAACTATGTTAAATATATATACATATACATATACATATACATATACATATACATATATATAACACTAAATGGCAGTAAGAAATAAGAGCCAATTCTTTACTTATAACAAGGGCAATAGAAACCAATTGCAAATTTTCAACACTTTTTAATGCATTTTTCCTAACGTTGTAAGGGGGAAAATGCCAACACATTTATTGAAAACTCAAGGTGAGGGTGGCAGTGAGAGTTAAAGGCATGATCACTAGGGGAAAAAACTTGGTGGTGCCCACCTTCCCTTGGTGCCCTAAGCAGCTGTTTAGCCTGCTTCATCATTAATCCAGGGCTGGACAGTGGTTTTATCCAGAGGTGTTTGCAACACACGTTTTGTATTTTTTCTCAGTTCTGGTTGGTTTCCAAAATGTTCTCCACGGTTCTTGCAGTTTAGTTTGTTCTTGTCCTCTCCATGGAATTCACATCTGATATGTGTTTTCTACAGCACCCTTGGAGAAAGCAGAGTTGATTGATTTGAACCCTGAAGAGAAATTGCTCTGTATGACTCTGTTATTTTAGTGTTCCTTCTGCAAAAAGCATTCCTGCATAATGAAAACATGTGCATATACAGATATATCAAAGCTGTGGCTTCAAGAGGGGGAAGGCTTTTAAATTCCACCTGATGCCTCTAAATGTAAAATGTTGACTTCAAAGCCACACAAGGCTAAAACTGCCTCCCTAATGCAATTGATGGTCCTTCTTTAAGTAGAGCAGAGATGTAAAATTGAGGAAAAATGCTGACTATTGTTGCACAAAGCCTCTTTCATTTCCCTTACTTTTGATCGTTACCTGCAGGAGAACATCAGCTTTCTTCCATGTTCTGATTGCTTGCTGAGACATTCGATTATGTGGCATTTTTAAAAAAATGTACACAAGCCAGGGGAAAATGAGGAAAAAATGGGGAAAATCTATTATGCTGCACAAAGTTGAATCTCTCATTAATTTCTAAACATACCAAAATAAACCCCAATGGCCAAGCTTGCTTAAAATCAACCCCATTATACCCGGTTCTTGTTTTCTGTTCTTAGAAATTCTATTTTAATAAAATGTTTAAATGTTGCAATCAACGACAAAGGAGCAAAATGTATGGATGTTAGGATCTATAAAAAGGATCACAAAAAGAGGGGAAAAAACTAATATATATTCAGTCCAATTGTAATTCTAATGGGCTGGATGGGACACCATTGTAAAATAGATTGGCACTGGGAAGAAGAAAATTTCCATATTGTTTCTGAGAAAACAACATGGATGTCTCCAAATAGTTGCCAGAAGGTGAAGTAGACTTGATAAAGTACCTTTTCCTTTTCAGATCTCCACTCTTGTGGAAGCTAACCCTGATGCCTTTCTTGGGACATATCAGAAATAAATGTTTATTTATTTATATGTATTACACACACAGATATACATGCACCAACACATTTATTGGAAGTAAGCAATTTCTTTCAAATGAGACTTAGTAATGTTTCCTTTTGGAATAGGTTGAAATTGCTTGCTTCCAATAAATGTGTTGGTGCATGTATATATGCGTGTGTAATACATACAAATAAATAAGTATTTCTTTCTGGTATTACACGTTGAGTACATTCTCTGGAAATCCTGAATTTATTGTGTTGCATGGAGCAGGGACAGGAAAGCAGTGAGTCATAATGTACACAACATGGCATTTTTATGTCAAAATGATAATCTCTGTCAGTGTATTTCAAGCTCTGTTTTTGGAATAGCCTCACTGGGAGTCTTTCAGAGATTATGTAGGCTATCTTCCTTCTTCCATCTGCCTATTCCTGATCTAGCCTAGTGATTAGATCAAGCTGAACAAGGTTCTTGGACTAGAATCCTATAGATTAGTGTTTCTCAACCTTGGCAACTTTAAGATGTATGGACTTGAACCCCCAGAATTCCCCATGCTGGCTGGGAAATTCTGGGGGTTGAAGTCCACACATCTTAAAGTTGCCAAGGTTGAGAAACACTGCTATGGACATAGGAAAACATAAAATGTCTTCCTCAGAACCCATAGATATTATCCTAGTATAATAGAAAATTCCCTTGCCACCTGTCTGAACTTCTGTGAGATAGATTTCATTTCTTTTCTTATTTCTTTTGTTTTGATCTTTATAAAGTCACTTTTGGGAAGTGGGGTTTCCAGTTGAGACTATGAACACGCAAATGGTTGCTTAGTCATTTTAAGCAGCAAAATCAGCTTCAGTTGCCTTGCAGCAGAAGTAAATCAAAGGTTCTCTGTAGATGTGTATTTTGAGAGGAAAAAAGGCTCATTTAATTTACTTGTAAACATTCATTACAACACAGGGGGGAGGAATAAAGAAGGAAAAGGGACAAACTACAATTCAGAATATCTTCCATCAGGCAAGTCTACAGCTTCCTTGGGAGATGGGATTGGACATTTTCCATTGGTTAGGCCACAACATTTTGGGGCTGTGTAGAGATGGCAACTAAGGAGGTTGGTGGAGGGATGAGAAAGGACTGCCAGGATTCCCAGTTCCATGTCAGAACAGAGAAGAGCCTATCTGAGATACCTTGTTCCCTGGAGAAGAGCAAAAACACGAGGCTCTCCATTTCTCCATTAGGCCAAAGCCAACCAAGTCCTTTTGACAGCACAGACAGAAAACCATGCAAGCTTCTTTCCTTATCTGGAAGCAAAAAGATAACTACTTAAACCATTTAAAGCAGGAACCATGTGGAGGTGATTCATGATGCCCCAGATCTGCCTAAGGTAAGAGCAGCACTTTGTCCAACAGTAGGATTGGCTCTTTGAATCTCTTGGATCTAAGAACTACATGGGGTCTACCTTCTTCTGTTAACAAAGCTAAAACCTGGGGGGAAAGCTAAAACCTGGTGGAAACTTTGTTGTTGTTCATCACAGAATCTCTGAGGATTTCAGTTTGTTGCCTGATACAATATTGCTCTTCCGATAAGGAGTTAATGAGTTCTTTCCAACAGAGTCTTTGAAGGTGCTTGAAATGGTTCAGTAGCATTACTGATATCATTTTGGAGATTTATTCCAGGAAGCCACATGCTGTTCCATGAATAATTAATCTTCATTTGCATATCTAGGCTTTCTTTTGTTAGAAATCATGCCTTCTTCCCCCCTCCCCCACCTGTGAAATGAAATTTTCAGGGTAACTAAACAGCAATGGACAAATACATTATGCCAGCTATCTTGGGGATCTTCTGTTTTTATGATCCATTACAAAAGCAAGACAAGTTTGGAGCAACATGAGGTAATGCTTGGGGAAAACAAACCATTTGAAAAATGCCTGGAAACTAATATGGAAGATGTAGGAAAAGAACATATGTTTAGGGAAGAAGCCCTTCCCCAAAATGATTTTCTGTAGGTTTCTTGGATTACAATTCTCATAATTTCTAGGCAGAAGAACTGATTGTTATCTGGAAATAATAAGAATTGTGGCCCAACATAAGAGAGAGGAGCTGATTGAGATTTGTTGGTTTAGAAAGGGGGAAGAGGACCCAAGTCCAAATCATGATTCTAATGAAACATTTATAGAAATATATCAGATGAAAATGGAATGGCAAATAACAGCCATTGGATGGATAGGAAACTAGCATAGAAGCCAGCAGTCATCTTATTAGAAGCAGGGATTCCAATTTAGGTATTGTAAATGTATTACACATTTTCTGTATCTTTTTTAAAAAGAAAAAAAAACTTACACACTGAAGGCCAACAAGGAATGTGAAAGGACTGGTCTTTGCAGCTCCAGGTCTCATGCAATGAAACTTGGCTTCATACTAATGAATCATAAAAATTCCAGCAATGACCTGCCTCAGCAGGGTGACCGTGCAGGCATCCACAGCTTCTGAAATGATTGGACAGGAAAACTGATGATAATATAAAGCACAGAAGAGCAAAAAATAAAAACAGGGAAAAAAGTAGAAAGCCTTCATTGTATATATCCCATCTTCCACTCCTATGTGTTTCATGCAACTCACTCTTCATTCAATGGCAAATCACTCATCTGAAGTATGAATTTTGACACAACATTATTTTGTTTCTTATGGACTGGTTTTATTGCCAGACTCCTCTACTGGCTCAGTTGGATTTTATCTGTTGAAATTTTGCTTTCTTTGGCTACCGTTTAAAGAAAGTAGATTTTTGACCCTTTCATCTGTTAAGCTGTTTATCACGCTGTCTTTGTAGAGGTTGCACTTTTACCCAGTTTCTGCTTCAGTGCAGAGAAAAGAGGACCGGTTTCTTCTGCAAACATCCCCTGGAAAAGAAGTGGCACCATGTGGGGCAATGGGGTTTAATTTGTGGGTTTGGTCTTGGGAAGCTGGCCTGCAAAAAATATAAAGCATCATAGCTCCCTTGGTCCATGGGAAACAAAAAATCCAAAGTTCATAATTGGGCAATAGGGCAACACTTCAGGCCTTTCAAGAGAACTGAATGAAATCAGATCTCAGCCGATCAGTATCCACTGGCTAGTGTAAGAATGGGCAGTCCGTGGCCCAAAAGCAAAAGCCCAGAAAATTCCTCATGTCTGGAGCTCTCCTCCAGGTCACAGTGCTGAAATTTCTACTTATTTTGAATGTATGTGTGAATGGAATAAAATAGGTATGTTAAACCTATACAATGTTAAAATCCTTCCCCTTTCGTTGGAAAACAGGCCCAAATTTCTGGCTATCTCATCAAATAACATCAAACATAATTGACCATTACTGAAGACATGGTGGATTAAGTCTCTGGATTTACTGCATTGATGGGTTTAGATGGACTTCAAGACCCTCACGAATTCACTGATCCTGTATGTTGTGGAAATGTACAAATTCCATCTGCATCTTGGAGGAACATTCTGTATAAAATGGGATGAACTGATCTAAATTTCTGATGTCTCATTTCTATCTTGCCCTGTATCCTGAACTTTTCATGTGTCCCCCCACCTTTGGTTGATTAGACATCTACATGTCATCTTTTCAAGGTTCTTCTTAACCTTGTTTTAACTATTTCATCTGAGCTGGAACATCCACCTTGATTGCAATTGTTCCCTTGGGAGAATTTCAAGGAGACATTTTTGTTACATTTTAACTTTTACCTATGCACTATGTTATTCCATAGCACAGAAGTTCAGTAAAAAGTGGTAGATGGACACAGATCATCCAGGTCAAAGGATTGAAATCTGGCTTTGCAATTCTCAAATGCTCCATTGGGAAATCAATCATCCTGCTCCATTTCTTTACTTAGAAATGGGTCTATGTTGCAGCTCAGTTCTCATACAGAGGCCCTCACTTTTCTAAATGGAAATTCAAGATTCAGCAGAAGGGGCTTAATCTCTATATACCATTAGGTACTTCTTAACATATGGAATTACTTAGTCATTCAGGTTCCTCAGTTCTTCTATTCAAAGTTTCATTACGACCTGTCCTTCACAACTGAATGAAGCCTATAAGCTCCCTACTAAAGTGAACCCTGAAGGGCATGTCTGATGAACTGTGTCTTGCATACCGTCATGGCTGCTTAGAAGAAGACATGCTTGGAATGTTACGCAACCCTAATTCAATTATTTAGCAACCGTCTCTTCTGGCTCAATCCAGTTTGCAATTGTGATTTAGCTGAGAATGTAAAAGAATGGGAATGGACAGAATCTACAGTGGGGAGCTAAGCTTTGTCAGGACTTAGTTAAAAAACAAAACAAAGCTTAGCGTACCTGCTGAACTATAAAAAAGGGGGAGAAGCTTATCAAGGCAGCTAATGCCACAGACGTGTCTTGACAAACCTGGCAACCAGAGTAAGCAAGTAGCCATATTTTTGTATCTGTAATTTTTATGCTAAGGCAAGTAATTATCACCAAAGGAGGTTTGGGAATTGGGGAGGGGAGGAATCTTAACAAAATGCTGAAATAATTATGATTGGTTGGGAACAACATACAGGCCTATGGGGATATAAGCAATGAATATGCTTTAGCAGGTCCCATTGTCTGATGGTTAAATATACCAACTGTTTGACACGACCTGCTTGAAATGGACAGATTGGTGGTGGTGGGAATTAGAAACCCATCCTATATACCACAAAAGTGTGACATTTAGTAGGAAGATAAATACAACAGTGGGACTGTCTAGGAAGGCTTAAAAAAACCCCAAACTCTTCTGTGGAGCATTTTAAGGGACAGAGAAAGGAAGGTCACACACTGCACACTGATGTGCTGTAACATCATGTTACATCCGTGTGTAACATCAGTGATCCTTCTCCAAATAAATGTTTCCCTCCACAGCAATTAGACTTTTTAAAAAGCTTCCATTAGCAGTTTGAATCCCTAATCCCAGATTAAAGGATCACAACAAAACATCCCAAATTTTATATATAGTCAGCGATGGTGATAGATGTGGTGATGCCAAGTGACAGCAACATCAGGAGGAAGGAGTGTGAGAAGCTGGAGAAGGACCAGGGCCTGAAAGAGGAACTAGAAGGGATGTGGAAAGTAAAGGCCAAAGGGGTCCCAGTGGTGGCAGGGGCACTCGGGGCTGTGACTCCTAAGCTGGGAGAGTGGCTCAAACAGATCCCAGAAGAGCATCTGAGCTCTCTGTCCAGAAGAGTGCAGGGCTAGGAACAGCTGAGATCCTGTGCAGAACCCTCAGACTCCCAAACATATTACAAGATCAGTGTAATATTAAGGTACAACTAAGTCAGCTCCTTAACATAACCATAGTTCTCCATCTTCTCATTTCTAAAATATAAAGACATTTCAGAAATGGACAAAGAACACATCTCTTGAATCTGCTTTTTGAACTCTCGAGTGTTGTTTTCATTCTGTCCACATAAGATCCTTCTCTTAGTCGATTCCCAGGATCAATGGAGCCAAAGTTCCTCATTAAATGTCAAATTCTGTATTTTTGGAACATAGTTCAGCATCGCATTTATATCATTAACGACTATATATTTCCCCCAAAGTTGTACTGACACATGTAATGATTTGAAACCAAAAAGGAGGTATAAAGGAACAGAACCAAACCATATGAGTTAAAGAGACCTCAGATTTCTTATGCCAGCACAAATGCAAGCTGATCTGATACCAGTCCTTTTATATAAGTAATTTGAGAAGTCTACTAAACATGACAATTATTTAGCAGCACGGACACAGTAACAGAAGTGCACTGTTGAGTTGGCCTTAATAATTTTTTTCCCCATCAATTCCCTTGCTTTGCTGGAATGAAAGCTGTATGGTGCCCCATCAACTTCTCTTGCTTCCTTTGTTGTCCCTCTGAATCTGTCATTCAGGATGTTCCCCAGTGGGGTTCATAAGAAGGACACACTTAACAAAGAAAGGAATTGGGAAAGTCTCCTTTCCCTAAACTGTGTACCCAGACTGAAATTCTGGATACTGCTCCAGCGTATTTGTGTTTCACTGTTGTGACAGGGCCCAGCAATGGATTGCTCAAAGTATAAGATTCCAAAGTAACTGTCAAGTCGTTTTCTACCTGGATTATCTTGGTTAAAAATGTGCTGTCTCAAAAGCTTTTTGCTGACCCAGTCAGGAATTTCACTGGCCTGAAACACTTTGCTGGTTCCTCTTCATCCTTCTCCCCCACTTACTTTGCTGTAAGAAATGCCTTTACTTTCCATTATGTTGCACAAGTCTGCCTGTTCTCCCTGAAGAGGTGACCCCTCGGTTTCCAAGTGCGCCTCCTTCTTAGCTTGGGGTGAAATCTACAGCAGATATTTCCATGCATGTATGTTAGCAGGATTCCCATAAAGTTGATAGAGGAAGGGGAAGGTGAGTGTAAAACACATTTAATTGTTCTCAAAGGACTGATGATATATATATATATATATATATATATATATATTACACACACACACATCTTTATTACAGTCTCTGACCAGAATAGAACAATCAGCAGTGGATAAAACAAAATAAAGCTGTTCATGGCTAGTTTGTCGATATGATCAAAGTATGCCTAGTTTTGCAGGCAGCGTAACAAAGGTCGGCCATGTTCACAGAGACAGAATCATACTGGCTTGATAATACCAACTGTAGATAGAATTTTCGAAGGCTTTCACGGCCGGCCTACGATGGCTGGTGTGGGTCTTCCGGGCTGTGTGGCCGTGTTCTGGAAGTTTTGTTTCCTAACGTTTTGCCAGCATCTGTGACCGGCATCTTCAGAGGGCAGGAGCACCGTCGATGATCTCTATAAATACCCACAAAAGGGCCACATCACCCTGGGCACAGAGAGAACTGCTCCTGTCTGTGCTCCTGCCCTCTGAAGATGCCGGTCACAGGTGCTGGCGAAACGTTAGGAAACAAAACTTCCAGAACACGGCCACACAGCCCGGAAGACCCACACCAGCCATTGTAGATAGAATTAATCAGTGAGAAAAAAATGTAAAGCCTGTTGATCTATAGATCTTCTTGACCTAGAGATATCAAGAAGTATTTGAACTGTCTTGATTATCATTTCTTTACATTTATCCTTAATTTCTTACTCTTAATTTATGCTTAATTTCTTCCTTACAGTCCTGAGAAATGTGGGTAGTCTTTTTCTTTTTTTGCTACGGAACAGACTTAAGGGAGATTAAGGGGAAAGGATATGATGTTCCTGAACAACATCCAGTGGTTTCTACAATTATGGGAGAATTTAATTCTTATCCAGCTGACCAAATGGTGTTTTTGGAATCTCCAACTTGGAGACTTCAGGCAATAGTATTCCTGCAAACACTTTCTTGGGTTTATCTGGAGCTTCCTGTCCCCCAATAACCTGCTTGTTACTGCTTACACCAGCAACCACAATGGTTATCCTTTTCTCAGTAAGTTGGGTCAGAAAGGGAAGAAAATATTCAGTACGTAGGTACACATGGATACAATAATATGAATGTTAGATAGTTCCTAAGAGGAAGAAAAATGAAACTGTAGCTTAACTTCCATTGTTGGCATTAAGTAAATATCTGCTCTAGTGAGGTTCCTTAGCTCATCAATCACCATGATAATGTACAATCCCATGATATTAGGAATGCAAATTGATTCCTAAAACCAAAAGCCCAAGCAAGCTGTGGGCCACATATTTGGAGGTGATCAGGTTGAAGAAGGCTGATGTGCACAGCTGTTCAATTTTATATACCTAAAGATATAGAACAGGTTCATATGGCCACAGAAACATCTATAGCACAATCTGAGACCATGTACTTTGCAAGCAAAACTGTAAGAGTCAATTTCCAGAAACTTGCAAAAGGGATGACTGAAGTCTGAAAGAGAAAAACTGAAAATCTGGATCCTGAGTTCACATTCAGATAAGACTGAGATCACTCCTGTTAACAGATACAAAGCTAGAAGTCTTCTTGAGAAGTAACTTAATTTTGGATTCAGTATGTCCTGTAAGAATGCCCCGTGTGTTCCCCGCCACAATCAATAAGTCTTCTGCTCTTTTAGTAGAGGTGGAAGTTCAAACAAGAGTTTTACACATCACGACAATTACACCTTTGCACCAAACCTAATCCCAGAGGTATTTAACAAGCCACACAACTTGAAGATGAATGGCAAATATGTATTACCAGCAGAATGTTGTGGAGATTGATGTCAACTTTAAAGGAGAGGTTAGGGAAGGAATGAGATTTGAGAAATGATAAAAAAATAATGAGGATGAATAAGGCAGGAAAAGTTTCAATCTTCTTCAAGTCTGATAAATCATCGGAGTCAGGAGGATGGGGTTTAGTCAATGTGGATAAATAATGATGCCTTTAACAAAGAAGAAATCCGAGAATATTTTGATGTCGCATAAACAGCTATAGGGAAAAGGAATCAGGGTGTCTTGAGTCGACAGTGGTGAAGGCTATGCATATTTTCATGACAAGGTGCTCACAGACTATTAATAAGAACCTAGCTGAATATTTAGGGAAGAAAATCCATTATAAAGAACACACACACAAACCTATGGGTGGGTGTTTGTGTGTCTAGGTGTGTCTGTTTCTACTGTAAAATACATAAGTATCCAGTGGGATCAGAGAAAGTGGAAAGTAACTGATTATGTTGTTACTTGCCAAGAAATATCCAAGTTCATAGAACCAGAGTGTTGGAAGAGTTTAATCAGGCCTTCAAGACCTACCTCAATTTAAATAGAGGAGTCCAAACCACATGACTTCCCCAGTCTCTGGTTGAACACATCCACTCAAAGGGAACCCACCTTCAGAATTGCAACCACTGTTGAGCTGCTCTTATGACAAGGCCCATATGTCCCTCCACATGGTATGTTCCTATAACTCAAGGCTGTATCTGCTGTTAAGAACAAAATGGCAGAAGCTTGCATTTCTTTGGAATGAAACTGCATTTCTCCTCTCCTCTCCTGATATGGCTTCTCTGCCTTATGAGCTCAGTTCCAGTGTGCACCTAGCGTTGGAAAGGATGAATTAAAATGTGAAGAAATTTCTCCTCCATTCCTAGCTCTGGGTCAACAGGATTTGAAAGAGAATGTTCTTGCCAGCAGCCAGAAGCAATTATTTATTTACTTGATTTATACGCGGCCTTTTGTTCCAACAGAACACATTTACAATTTCAGAATCAAAGCAAGCACCCTGTATTTGTTCTCTCTCTGGCCAAAGGGTGGAACTAGATTAATCTCTCTCTACTTTGATGTTACCCCAGGGGGTAGAAAAGGTGAATTCCATAGGTTCTAAGTCCCAGCTAAAAGGACAAAGCTGAGTGAACTTCAATGTGTTAGTCACAGAGCTGTGATAGCTATTTAACATAATGCTTTGGAATTAATTGTATAATGAACAAAAGTTCACTTGCTTTAGTCTCAGTGGGACTCATGGTCAGCATGGCCCAGGGATTTTGGAGAGATTTTAACTGAAATCGTATACCAGCGAATAAGTTGTACTGAAGTTAAATGGGACTTTCTTCTGAGTAGATACTACACAATTATAAGAGAATATATGTAGCTCAGGGTTGAATTGTGGAGTCCTTGGTGCTCTCTGAGCTTGGTTGTTTGCCAACACCCAGATAAACAGGGATGAACAGCAGGCAAACAATGAAGCAGAGAACAATACCCAAATCAAGGAACTACCAAGGAGAAAATCACATTTCCACCAACGTGGGCAGAGCAAGCTGCTGTATATAAACAGGGAGCAAACTCCACACTCCCTCGCCCTGATGATGTTACCTAGTCAAGTAATGAAATGTCTGCAAGCAAACAGCCAAGCTCAGAGAGCACGAAAGACTTCACTATACAATTAATTGTAGTTTAAGTTTAGTTGAATGTGGGGTTTAGATTTTAAGTTCTTATCCCATTGCAATGTTTTTAAAACAATGCCAGTCTATCTGTTCCACCTATAAGTTTTGAAAATCCAGTGTCAAGTGCCATATTTTGTGAGAGTTAAATCATCCCCATTTTTCCCCCCGAATGCGTTATAAAGGCACCTTCCTTAATTGCTCAGATACACGTTGGTGTATTTAGATTTAGATTTCTAACACATGAAAAAAAAAACAATTATTCAAATGCACCATTATGTTGGCCAGCAGTTCAAATTAAAATCTCTAGCTTCCCTCAAGAGGCATCCATAGTTGGAAAAAAAGGGTCTGACCTTTTGACTACTTAGATATTTATATCTCAGATACATTTAGAGAATTCTGCTTATAAAAGATAGATTTAGTACTTGCAAAGTCCTCAAGCATGTTGTCTATTAATTAGACAATTGATTAGATTAGTTTAACTGTCTACTTAACTCATTCTTCAAAACCTGAACCATCTTGAACAGGCTGCTCAACCTGTCGTGTTTAGACCATGTTTCTCATTCACTTCGCCTGATAGCTGCCTGCCTTCTCTTGCTGAAAATTCTTTAATCTTTCAATACATAGACAGATTCAGTCACAATTTGAATGGGGAAATGGTCGAGGTTCTAGACCAAGCCAAATCCAAAAATGATAGGGAATTCCTGGAAGCTGGGTATTTAGATTGATCAGCCATCAATAAACAGGTAGAAATAAATTCCATCTACTTAATATTTAAAAAATACAACCCAAAGTCAAGGAAGGATACCAACAGCCCTGAGTTGGGCTCTAAACCCTCTAAAGCCAACACCCAGATAACCAGAAAACCACATCAGAGGGAAGAAACAAAACTGTTATCAAGGAAAGAAATCACACTCCAGCCAAGACTGGCAGGGCAAGCTATTAGATATGAACAGCCAGCAAACACCACTCCCCCATGCCCTGATGATGTTACCTAGCCTGGCAATAAAACGTCTGCAGGAAAACAACCAAGCTCAGAGGAGACCAAGAATCCAACAGTTCAATCCTGAGCTAGAGACATTCTCCACTCTTAAAATTGGTGGTCATTGCCACATCAGATGGTAGCGAATTCCAGATTGTAGCTATGATTTCTTGTTCCCAACCCATTCATGGTATCAAAGCCACACTAGAGCCTCCTGATCTTCCAGAAGAGCTTCTAAAGGACTTGGAGTTTTTAAGAGTGTTTCTTTAAAGATCTGGAAACTGTATTCATTGTCCCTCATCTCCTGGTCCTTGTCAAAAAGATAGAGAGGTTCTTGGACCAAGATTGTCTATTTTATAAATACCCCTGAACAGATCAGGCACAGAACTTTGTGGGAGATGCAACCCAATTTCCTTTTAAATATAGTGGGAGTTGGTGTTGTTCATGGAGCTCCATATTTTGTGGTCAGATGTTAGGCTTGCTGATATTAGGGCCATTCAAAATATTCCATTTTTGATGAGCCCTGGAATGAACAGCAGAAAAGCCTGTTTGAAGTTCAGAGGAGAAGGGAAAATAAATCCAAGCATCACTCTTTCTGTTACCTTTCAGTTTGTTTTCCCTAATTAAAACATGCTAATTAGTTCACATAACTTTTGGAGATGAGTCACACAACTTGCACAGTGCCTGCTTTCTCCCCCATTTGTAATGTATCAATGTTATTAATGTGAATGTATTAAATTCAGTTTCTGGCTGGCCATGCTCCAAGATTATATAATCAGAGAAAACAATTTGAAGACTTATTTCATATGGAGAAGGTAGGCTGTGGCTAATGTCTCGATTATAACTTTCTGAGAACTTAGTAATTATTTTGTCTCTGCCTTTCAAATCACCTATGAACAAGTCAGGAAAGTATAGCTCTTGAAAAAGGAAAACCTGAATTGCTAATATTAATGACTAATGCGACTTCATCTGATGAGAACTTGGTTGGGGGATGGGGGAGAGAAAGGAGGAAGAGAAATAACGAGTCAATGAAATGCTACCAAATCTTCGCTGTCCCTCTACTCCAGACCATGTCCACAGAAGAGACTAATGGCCATGATTCCTTATTAAATATAGCACTGCTTTCCATTTATTTCTTGCAAGATAATGAAAAAAATATGGTTACTTATACGTGGCTTCAACAACAACTTGGATTTGCCCGGCCCCAAAGGCATGTGTCAATAGTAACAAATGAGTGCCAGTAGCAATTCATTTATTCTGTTTGTTTTGCAAGGTTTAGGCCTACTCAGTTCAGTTGCTTCTGAAGCTCTATTTTTATAGCTCATGGTTATGATTGTTTTGTCACTTTTTATTCTTATTAAGCTATGTGCGTGCATGTCTGTTTTTTCTATATGTATCTCCCTGTTTTGAATTGCTTGTTGCCTTGGACATCCATGAGTGGAAAGGCAAAGAATAGGTTTCCTAAAATAAGTAGAAACCCATCGGGTTTGCTTTTGGGGAATGTGGCCACACAGTATATGCTGGAGAAGAGAGGGGGAGGTGAAATAATGTGGAGAAAAAATGAAAATGTTACAGCAGACATTGCATGGGCACTGCTCTGAACCTGAAGTGGATGCCTAAATGTTAGATTCACTGATGCAATGACTGTCTTAATGTTTAGATTCATAATGCATGAAATCTGCACCAGCAAAATATATAGGAGAACTTAAAGCACATATGTATGTTGAGATCCACATTTTTGGGATACAGATCTCTGCTCAGAGAAACTGCAACAAATGTGTACATTAGAGAAAATGCAGAAGTCGTATATTTCTGTAGAAAAATGTCTTACAAAAAAAGGTGAACACTCTAAGGCAGTGTTTCTCAACCGTAGCAACTTTAAGATGTATGGACTTCAACTCCCAGCATTCTCCAGCCTGGCTGGAGTTCAAGTCCACACATCTTAAAGTCGCCAAGGTTGAGAAACACTGCTCTAGAGAAAGGTTATGCAAAAAATGCAAATATCTAAGAACTGTGCATGGTTGCGTAACAATATTCATACAAGCATTTCCCATCAAATTCATCCACAATGAGGCAAACAGGTCTTCTAGCTTGGCAGATGAGAAATTTAATGAAAATAAAATGCATTGTGGAGGACACTTGCCACTTTTTCAGTGAAACTCCACTAATTGCCGGTCTTGTAATACATTACATGATGATCCTTGTCCTCTTTCTGCAGAAAAGCTTGCCAAAATTCCCGCTGAGCCAAAAGACTCCCACTCACTGGAGGGTTCAAGATGATGAAAATGTGGGTGCTTGAATTCAAATCTGGAAAAATCTAATAACTGAGAACTAATTGGTGGGCTACTTCAGTTCAATGTCACATTATGATGTATCACCTCGTCTATAGAGACCAGAGGTTTAATTACTAGAAGTAATGGATACTTCAACTGATCAATCACAAATTTTGTTCTAATGACTATAATGTTGAGCTTTTCATTAACTGAAAATGAAATCCTTTGTTGAGAGCTTTGGGGATTATTCTTCATGTTTCAGCTTTCATTTGGTGAACACTTATGTGTGTGCTAATGGTTGGATATTTGGTGACAGAGGAGGCATAGAAGGTATTATTACAGGTATTATAGAAGGTATTATAGAAGGATGGACAGGCAGATGGATGCACGGACAGACGGACAGACGGACGGACGGACAGACAGACAGAGAGATGGACATGAGTACAAAGCCCTGAATATAATGTGAACTCAACTGTTCACTTAATTTACTCCTAAAATTACCAGGAAGTGTTAATTTAAAAAAAAAATTATTTTTTTTTTGAGGTGCTTGCTTTTTATTATTCTTCCAGATCATACTATAATGAGCAATTAAGTGAATAGGGCTCAGTTTACATGGAACTTACATGATCAGTGCTCGAATGATCAAACATCGGAAAAAGATCTGGTGTAGTATTTGTTCGAAAGAAAGAAAGAAAGAAAGAAAGAAAGAAAGAAAGAAAGAAAGAAAGAAAGAAAGAAAGAAAGAAAGAAAGAGAAAGAACTGGTCTGTCTGTCTCAGGGGAAAATCTTTTTTTCTCAGCAAACTTCTCAATGGTGTGGTGGCTTGGCTACAACTGGGTGAAAGCATTGCTAGAGGAGAACATCATGAGAATATCTGCAACTGACAGCTGTGAGAAAGAAACATTTTGCAGTTCGTTCCAGAATGAGCACAGGATGAGTGCATCAAGGCAGATTTCAGTTCATCCTCATGATTTTCAGAAGGAACTTGGGAAAGAGTTGAAAGCACATTCATTCAGCTTTTGATTAATTTGAGTTTACTCCTGTATGAATTTATTAAGACCATTGTGTTTTGATTTTCAACAATGAATTCAGCCCAGGTCTGGTAGCCTGAGCACAAGATGGCAGCAAAGAGTTAGATTTAAAAAAAAAAAAATCTGTACCGCCATCTTGTGGCTTTCTGGATTAATGCAACCTCGTCTGATAGCTCCACTCTCCCTGGTTGACCTCCACAGCTTAAAAACAATATTGGTTCTTGGTTTTCCAAGTTTGTTTTTTGGGAGGGGTGGGGGGTTCTGATGTCATTATTCACTTCAATTGTACTGTGAATATTTGAACTGTGGGGATGTTGTATACTCTGTAAACCATGGTTGTCAGATTGTGGCAGGATATAAGTTTAATAAATAAATATTCACCAAACGATAAAAGACATTAGCTTAGTTCAAGCATTACTAATAAAAATGAATTCTTCCTGTGAGCACTGACAGGATTCTGAAAGCTGCCCAGATAACATCTGAACAGGAGAACTTATATCACCCCAAGAAGTTTGTTCTGTGGACATCTTCATACAGCAGGAGCCTACTTGCACAACAAGGTGTACAATGGTTTTCACATAAGCTCAAACCACTGTATAAATACAGTAAATAAATACAAGCTACCTTGTAAGCTGTTGAGTAAAGAGGAGGGAAGAGAATCATGTAGGTAGGTTTCTTTGAGTTTTCAGCCCTTTGAGGTAGGCCAGCTCAAAAAACAAACACCGCAAGGAGTCCAGGTTAACAGAAACTTGAAAACCTGGCGGCTTCCTTCGTCCCTCCTCTTACATCAAACAGAATCAAGGAAGGACTTCTTTGAGTTTTTTTTCTCATGCTTTCCCCTTTCCCTGGACTGAGTTGCCATTTCTCCTCCCTGAGCAGCTTCTGCACTCCTTCTTCAAGGATATCTCTACATTCCTCTACAGCAGGGTTTCTCAACCTTGGCAACTTGAAGATGTGTGGACTTCAACTCCCAGAATTCTATGCTGGCTGGGGAATTCTGGGAGTTGAAGTCCGCACATCTTCAAGTGGCCAAGGTTGAGCAACCCTGCTCTACAGAAAATTCTTGGAAGAAAGGCATGATATAGTGATCAAGAAAAGCAACAGCAACAGAACAGTCAAAGAGTTCAAGTTCTTGCTTTGAAATCATTTATTTATTGTTTCAGGTGATCAATATTGGCAGTTAGATCTTGGCCACATATAAACATTATAGTTGTTATCAAGAAGCAATAAACAATCAAGAAAATGCAAACAGATGTTAAGATGATACATGCTATTATAGAACAGCAAAGGTGTGTCTTAATATGTCTGCACTTTTATCACAGACAAACATATTGAACAGAAGAGGTATTCGTTGCTCTGACCTGACTTTGCCCAATTTTTATGTAAATACTCCAGAAGCACATGAACCACAGAGTTGGTTTGGGTCTATTTTTCTGGGGTGATACAGTCAAATCGGAGAGCTATCAGAGGTGCAAAGTCACCAGACTAGGGAGACTGATATTTGCAAAGTAAATGGAAATATGTACTTTCTGAAAGGTTGGAATCTGAGAGGGAAGGAAAGGCCATCAGCATTTGCTTTGGGAATTAGTGAGTCATCGTAGTTGCTTGATTTCCTTTGATAAATCCTCAGAGTAATGAAATTCAACTCAAAATCATTTGCATATTTAAATTCACGAAATTAGTTCCCCTGGCTAATTCCTCCATGGACTCACTTTATGAAAACGAAAAGAACCCCAACAGAATTCAGAATTAGTCAGATCAGACTGTTGAGAGACTTTTCTTCTAGCCCTGACTGAATCCTTTCTTTCCCACCTGCTGATGAAAAGATGTGATGAACTAGTAAGACAAATGGACGTGCTTCTGACTGTGAAATATTGTCATTAAGTTTGACAACAGACTGCTTCTAGCAGTTTAATCAAAATGGTCTTAGAACATTGGAACAGACTGTAAACATTGCAAATCAAAGGCTTTCTTCCTCGTTCTTTAGATTGATATATTAATTTGACTTGATTTGATCTGTGCCTACCACAATCAGAAAGACTTCTGGCCATTCTCCTAATATATAAGCAAAGCAGGGTGTGTAACTACTGTATATACAAACGTAGCAATACAGATCAATGTAATCTTAATAAGGATAGTTTGGAACACCATCTGAAGCATTATGAACAACACAGCAGTCTCCAATTCTCCTCGAAAAGTTTAGACTTATTTCAAGCACAGAAAGCTGATTTTTAAATTATTTCATACATTACAAACAAAATTGACCTAGCCAGATGTATGCTGGCTTGGGCAGAATTGTCTCCACCAAACGTACATCTGCTAGGGCAAAATTATTTGTACCAAATGTAACAAATAAAGACAGATTCATGCTGAAGATTTGTAGTTTTACAAGGCCAAATTGTGACAGACGTCTCTATTTATTAAGGACAACATTGTCTCCATCAAGTACATTCAGCAAGGACACCTTCATACTTCAGCTATTAGGACATAATGAACTCTAGAAAATAAGATAAATTAATTCATGATTGCCCATATTCCATGACAATAGGAGTCTTGGCTGTTTTCCTCTCCTCTCTTTTAAAAGAGGCTTTGAATCATAGCTATCCTGCATTGGCCGCCATGGAACTAGTGCATTGTGATAAACCCAGAATTGTCCCTAAAAAGGCAGTCTTGTGAAAAGCTTTCCTCGTGGTAAAGTGGACTCAATGCCCAATGTAAGATAGACTCAAGTGTCCTTTGACTTAAGCTGGTGACTTCACAGATCTATCCATATACTTTTGGGGAGGGCAACAATATGGAAGCAGTTTGTCACTGCTAACTTCTAGAGTGGTTTTTTTTTTTTTTACTTCTCAGTCTAGTCTAAAGTCCTGGCATTTCCAAAGTGGGTGCTGATCCTGATGCTAACCAACCTCGCTTAGCTTTTTCAACATCTAAGATTAACCAGGAGCTTCTACCTCCTGACATCTTAATAGGGTTCTCACGGCAACACTACAGAAGTGATTTGCCATTTCCTTCTTCCTGGATTGTCTTGCCACTGTAGCCTACAGTCCTGGTGGTGCTCTCCCATTGAAGTATTAACCAGGTCTAAACCTGCTTAGCTTTGTTCAAGGTCACCTTAGGTGCTGCCACCTAGCTGGGCTTTCTCTCCTCAAGATGGACATCTGTCATTCACAGGATGACATCATCACTAGACCTTCTTTTCAGTTACTCCAAAAAAGATGGCCATTCCTATAAGATTCTTTACAAAAAAACACAAATGTCAGGTCCCAGGGATTCACGGTCATGCCTCCCTTAAGCATATATATAATATGTCCCTATATGTGGAAAGCCACCATGTCAGCTAGAAGGCTTCATTAAAACTCTTCTTCCCCCCAAGATCTATTATTCTATGGGCAATGTGATTTTTCTCCCCTGTAATCTTAAGTAATAATTACCTAGGAACAATTTGATCATTGATAGTTCAGCTATAGGTTTAAACCCTTCAAAATATGAGTTTTCCTCTTCTCTTCTCTTCTCTTCTCTTCTCTTCTCTTCTCTTCTCTTCTCTTCTCTTCTCTTCTCTTCTCTTCTCTTCTCTTCTCTTCTCTTCTCTTCCTCTTTCACTTGATGTATAGAGTGTCTCAACCTAAACAGTTGTTTGTACAGAATTGATAGCAATGATACCAGGACTCCGATTGTTAGCTTGGATTCACTACGGTTTGGCTTTCAGTGGGAAAAATTGACTTTGCATCGCATTGCCATAAACAACTCATTAATCTATCTGTAGCTACCAGGTAAAAGACTGATAAAAATCTCACTGTTGCTCTGATGTATGTTGTGTTTCAGATCCCTGATCACAGTATCACTTGAAACAACATGCTTTTTGGAAAAGCTTTACAAATTAACATTTGTGACTGCAATTTAATTTGCATGCCGGGCAGATGAGGTACAATTGTTTGCTACTGATTTCTTTTGGGGAATTCATCTTCCTGCCTATAAAAAAAAACAAACCCAATGATGCCTCCTGTCTAAGGATAGCATTTCATTCTGTAATATGATTTTAGCAACTTTTTAAAAAGCATTTTTAAAAACCTATTTATTTTAGGTTTCTTCCTCCCCTCTTCTTTTTCTGCATCATGTAGTGAAATGGCCTCTTTGCAGCCAATACTTAGAAGAAGCTTTGAAGGGCAGGGTTTGCAAATCCAAAACAGCTGGTTCATGATAGCGAATATGCTGAGTGAGTTTTGCAGAAACTCATTTGTTTAATGGGGCAGAACTTTTTAAAAGTTAGTTTCCTCATCTTTTTTTCAGGCGGTGGGAGCAAAAGAGCCTCCTACTATTTCTATACAGTTAAATATACAACCTTAGCACGGTTCCACTCCCATTTGGCTCCTTCATTAAGGCTAAGTCAATGTTGGCCTTAAATCCTATGTCTTAAAGAAGATATATAAAAAACCATAAAAAGAGGCAAGAAGAAAGGATAAAGAAGTAGAACTCTTGATAATCATTTTTAGCTTAGAACTTAGTAGTGACAGTGGTTTCTGTTCTCTTCTGGGTGTCTGATTTTTTACTCAATTTTTAATGTTCTTGCTTTTAACATGTAAGCCATCCAGAGTCATTTGGAGTTAGGCACCCTAAAAATAAAATAAAACAATAAAATAAAATATTTTAAAGTATATATATAGTTATTTAGCACTAACTCATCTTATACAGATAACAATAAACTTCCATGACATTTAAAAACCCTTTATTTATTCATTCCTCCATAAAGAAAATAAATAAATACATGTCAGAGTACAGTGTTATGTATTTCTACTCAGAAATCAACCTCATTGCATTTATGGTGCTACTTCATGAAAGAAAGAAAGAAAGAAAGAAAGAAAGAAAGAAAGAAAGAAAGAAAGAAAGAAAGAAAGAAAGAAAGAAAAAGAATTTTTGGACAGGAGATTATGGTCCTCTTGTGTCTCTTGAAAATTATTCAAGGAAACTGCTAATACAGAGAAGTACTCCAACAAAGTTTAGTAATTCCTAAACATATGGATCCCTTTCTGCCTTGTATTACAATATTTCTTATTATTGGCTCCTCCCTGGACTGGCTCACTTCTTTCCAAAATCTGGACTGGCTCACTTCTTTAACCAGTTGTTCCTTAATTTCTGGTTAGGATTGGGAAATGTTTGCGACAGAACACACAGATCCCAGTTTGTCAGGAGATCTTTAAAGATGAATGAATCTTCTCTAATTAGGGACTTTTTCCAATCTATTGCAGGGCTACACCAATGTTTCCAGATGTCCATTTCCTGTTAAAGCCAGCAACTCCACTGGCATGTAGCTGAGCCGATTAAAAAAGCAAAAGATTAAAGCTAGCTGCGTCAAAACATTCATTGTCCATTAGATGATAAATTCTTGGCCGGTGCCATTTTGTGTTTGATCCCTACACAAGAGGATCTACGCCTTTCCCCAGAATTCATGGATATATTCCATGCCAAACATCCAAATAGTTTTCAGCATTATTCAGTTACCTGCAAAGCTCCATTTATAGATGGATAAAATATATGGGATTGAATTTCTTGTTTGGATTCTGAGATTATAGTAGAAGGGGCACAGTTGTTCTCTGTCAAAATGTTTCATTCTTCCACTAGTCCTCACTGAATCAGGTTGAGTGATTGCTCAAATACTGCTATTCCATTATGGATTGTTCTGCCCAGTAGTTCTTAATGCATACTTAGAAAAATATATTGGTAATTCAAAATCATGATGGATGTAGACTTTTAACTGGTTCCAGAGTTCATATTTAGAGCTTGAACGGCATCTTGGCACAAATATTTCATTGGAGAAGGTCACCTTCTTTCAGGATTGTGCAATGATTTCCACACCTAGGTTTCCCTTGGAGTATGAAGTTTGATCTATTATCTCAGAAATGCCCAAAGACAAATGAAGACAGTTCACTCATCAGTAACATAGGGACCCGTCTTTGGCTAATATTTATTTTATTTATTTGTTTATATTTCAAATTTAGATACCGCCCATCTCACAAAAAAGTGACTCTGGGCGGTAATGTGGTTTGTGCAGTACAGACAATCATTTGATGTCATTCGTCTTCTGCAACAAGCATCTGTAGAGTTACCTTTCCAGTTTATGGTGTTTATTACTGATTACCTCCTCATCCCCTGTGCTCTGGTTTCAGGTATCATTGGAAGGAAACAACATTTTACCAAACGAACACATCAAATTAGAGGTCTTAGCTTGCATAGAAGAGCAGGATCATTCTCGAGGTAAAACTGGGTTTGGGTGGCACTTGTGGTATGCTGCCCCAAATGTGCCAAAAGGGACCATTAGGAGGGAATTTCCTGTTAGCAGAGAATGCTGCATGTGGCAAAAATAAAACTAAGGCTGATGAAATACTCTGTACCTTTGTGTCTTATAAGAATGGTTATATTGTTCCTGTTGCTCTCCCATTGATTGTATGGTATGGTTTTCATGGTTTCATTGTATGATTATTTTGGGGGTTTTTTGGTATTGTGTTTTAATCTTGTAAACTGCCCAGAGTCACGTATGTGAGATGAGTGGCTGTATAAATAGAATAAATAAATAAATAAATGAATAAATAAATAAATAAATAAGCAAGCAGTAGAAACCCCAACAGCAAACCAAGAATGTAATGTAGCTTCCCCTCCTTTTGCTCTGCCTGTATAAATGGTAACACTCAGTAACTAATAATTAATGATGTTATCCCAATAACCATAGAATAGAAAGTATGTGTGGCACAGTGCTAAAGATGTTGAAATGATAATGAAGGAGGTTCAAGTCCACCTTCAGTTCTGCACACCCCAGTTTAAAAAGGACTTTGATAAACTGGAGCAAGTCCAGAGACGGGTTACCAAGACGATGGCAGGACTGGAAACAAAGTCCTACAAGGAATGGTGGAAAGACCTAGTCATGTTTAGCTTGCAGAAGAGAAGGTGGAGAGGGGATATGATAGAGGTCTTCAAATATCCGAAGGGCTGTCATGTTGTAGAGGAGTTATTCGCACTTGCTCCAGATGGTAAGACTAGAACTAATGGGATGAAACTTCAAGGATGTAGGTGCAGATGAGACCTGAGGAAGAACTTCTTGACAGAAAGAATTGTCGATCAGTGGAATGAGTTACTACATGGAGGGATTTCTTCCCCTTCGTTGGAGGCTTTCAAACAGAGGCTGGATAGTCAACGATTGGGTGGGTTTTTTGGAAGAGCCTTTCAAAGAACATTTCTCCTTCCTCCTTTTACACCAAATCTGTTCGCTTATGAATGCCTGGGGCAATTCTAGTCAATGCCAAAAGACTACATTGCAAAACAACAAAACAAAATTGAATTGAATGTTTTACCTCCAAACAAGTAGTAAAATTGGAGGCTGTTCAGGGAACAGAAGGAGGAGCAGTTAACTATTTATAAGGCAAGAAAGAACCATAAAGAACTGAAGCAAAATTGAACTGGAAAGAAGGGGGAGGGGGGGAAGCACAGATGAGGATTCTACACAGTTTAAACATTTTAGCTATTGTAAATAAAGTTATTGCTGCTTAATTCAAAATCTCAGGCCTTTCTGTAAAGAATGAATAGGGCCTCAGAGTACAATTGTCACAAATTGAACCATAAAGACCTACTAAGTTTGGAATTGCTCCAGTCAGAAACCTCAAACAGGGAACTTGAAATCACTTGATTTTATTAAATTTCACTAGCTCTGAGTTCAGCGCATATACAAGCACACATACATGCTGGCCGGGCAAAATCTAGGGTGTTGGGAAGATCGGAAGTGCTCAGCTGACCAAGGCAGATCTTCAAAAGTCCATTTAATTTCATGGTGACATTTATAAATTTATAGTTGTTTTGTTCTACTTCCCAAACATTTTACCATATCATAAAAGCCAATTTTCTGCAGTTGCTACTCACATTTCCAGTGCTCCAACTTTCTGTTGTCTGAGAAGAACCATCTGTGACTTTGGTCATCAACAGTCTTCTGCACTGTCCACTCATACATCAATGGTTTTAGCTAGCTATGGTTTCCCCCCCCCCCCTATTATTTAACTAGCTCTAGTTTTAGCCATGGCATAGCTATATCTCAATTTTGTTTGGGGAGGTCTTGGTGCTCTCTGAGCTTGGTTGTTTGCTTGCAGACATTTTATTACCCAGCTAGGTAACATTATCAGTGCAAGTGAGTGTGGGGTTTGCTAACCTATTGGTATACGGTAGCTTGCCCTGCCAGTTTTGGTGGGGATGTGGTTTCTTCCTTGATGGTTCCTTGATTTGTTTATGGGGAGTAAAAATGCAAAAGTGAAAATTGTCATTAGAAGTATTCTACTCTTTGAATGAGCTTATTCTACTTCTGAAGCTATTTAACCCATAAATTAGCATAATTTATAGCATTTGCATTCAAACAGAATTTCCTTTTTGCCTATTCATAATTTACTGCCAATCATTGTGGCAAAATACGGAAAGAAGTATCAGTCTTCTTTTTATGACTGTACAAATAGGTTTCCCACTATCTTCAGAGTTGTCAAAAAGAACTTCATTATTTGTAGCCGCTCTCTTCTTATATTAATATTCTTGTGCCTATGACCTTTCTCTAAGCAGGATGGATTAATTTAATTCAATCTGTAGTTCAGTAAATTGGTATATAACAATGTGTTATGGCTATTTAATTTGATTGATTATTTAA
The DNA here is from genome assembly GCF_059951505.1 of Python bivittatus. Taxonomy (NCBI): domain Eukaryota; kingdom Metazoa; phylum Chordata; class Lepidosauria; order Squamata; family Pythonidae; genus Python; species Python bivittatus. Next base: position 9,612,402 of record NW_028277094.1, read on the forward strand.
TTTGTCTGTTTTAATAAACAATGATTGCACGCCACACACCCTACAAGATTGAATTACATATGTGTGCATTTCCTAAAGCAGGGCATCCTCAGATATCATTATCACTGTTTAATACGTGGCCCATTTTTTATAAGGGAAGGTGAATAGAAAATAGTATGCTTCAGTAATTGTTCTGGTTGGATGTTTATGAAACAAAAATATTGATTTCCACTGATAGCTTCTCTCTGTGAATCCATATTTTTGTTCCATCCAAGAAAATGACTGAAGAAAAGTCCAGTAAATGGTTTAGGGTACAGCTGGGCACAAACAGCCTTTCAAACCTCTCCACCAAGTATTATAAGCAGGGAGAGAAATCAAGGCATACACAAAAATAGTCAAGATGCATCCATGTGTTCGGAGTCCTACCTGGTTTTTGTAAGCATCACACACAAAAAATACTTTTTGATTGTGTGGGCACAAGTATCATCTTGACTTTTTAATCCTCTTTCCTGCAAATGCTCCTGGAGAGGAGAAATTCTTCAACAATTTCTCAAAGGCAGGAATCCACCTTAGTGGTGAGAGTAGATTCATCTCAGTATCCATAGTCTTCACAGTATTGGGCTACATTATTTGATGTGTGAGAAAAGCAGGGCTGTGAAATCTCCGTGACTGCATTTTTAGAACAATCACATGAAAAGCAAACATCCAAGAAGTTGAAGAGTTCACTTGCCTAAGTGGAACATTTTCAGTGGAAATTTTTTCAGCTTGATTGTAATCCATTAGGGAGAAGATTGTGCCATGAAAGAAAAAACATTCATATTCAACCCTTGACGATCTCCAAACTTTTAGCCCCAGCGTGGTGTAGTGATAAAGATTTTAGACGAGGAACAGGGACAACCAGGTTCTAGTCTTCCCTCAGCCACAGATGTTCACTGGGTGACTCTGGGCCAGTCCCTCTATTTCAGCCTCATAGGATTGCTGTTGTGGGGCTAAAGTGACAGGAAATCCCCATGGAAGCCACCTTTAATTCTTGGAAGAAAGGTGGGATATCATTCAAATGAAAGAATAAATAAAGGAATGCCATCTCCTCCACTCTCCTCTACTGTCCTCCACTCATAAATAATATTTTCTTTTCTGAATCATAGAATTGTAGAACTGGAAAGGATCACAAAGGTCAATTAGTTCAATCTTCTGCAAAGTGCAGAAAAATCATTGAAACCATTAGTGAGAGGTGGCTATCAAACTTCTTAAAAACCTCCAGAGATGGAGAACCCACAACCTCTACAAGGAGATGTTCCACTGTTGTCCACATCTTATGGTGGTTCCATTTCTAAAGCAAATTCTCTTTTCTTAAACTGACCATCAGTAGAAAAAGATACCTGCTTCTGCCCAGCAGTAGCTCAGGTGAGCTTGGCATCTGCCAAAGCTTCATTAGAGCTGATGGTCCAGTAACTGAGCATAACCAAATTTAGTCTGAGACCCTTGGTCATTCCAGGCAAGGAGAGCCAACACCTTTCACTAAAAGTTGTCAAGTTGTCCCCTTAATCTTCTCTCCAGTCCAAACAAAAAGAGACTCAGCTCTCCACACCATCTGCTCGGTGCCATTCTAAAACAAGTGCTGTTGCCGATGTTCTTTTTCTCAAAGTCAACGCCAGAAGAGTAACAGGGGCTGTAAAAAGGGCAATAACTTATAACGACCACTGCTGTGAGTGGTTCAAAAAAAAAAAAACGTAACTACAGCAGAGGGGAGCAGAGCAATCTGGCTGGACTGGGAACCATCTCCAGCATTATCCACTGCTAGTTTTCTAGGCAATTTCCATTTTTACGCTGGCTTTTTTTTTTCCTTCAGGCTTATGAAATGGTGGCAGACAGCGCATATGGTTGGAATGCAAGCAATCTGTTGGTATAAATATACAGCCAGCTTGACTATGGCTGGTACTTCTTTCTTTCATTGTCTAAAAGTGGAGGCACACAAGTCATAAACACCTCTTGACAAGATTTTTTTTTTAAAAAAACCCCAACAACAAGAAAGAGCAGAGGAAAGGCACAATCTGTCCAAGACAACTGGTGTTACACATTGCTAAGATGATGCTAATTGTTGCTACATATATAGGGTTTCTGTTCCATCATTCAATGAAATGCTTCTCCAAGTCATATAGTCTCTCTCTTTCTTCCCTTCTGACACACAAACATAGACATACACAATGACTAGAAGGTATTTCCCTTTGCCTGTTGCAAGGGAGAAATTTGGCCCTGGATTCTTTTGATGAACACAAACAGACTGCATAATCCTACCGCCACTCTGCAGTCTTTAAATGCAAGTCCTTCCAAAAGAAGGAAAAAGAATCTCCTTTCCCCTTTTCTTCTTCTTGATTTTTCCTTCCCTTTTCCCTCTTGGTTTTCAGCGCTTGGCCTCATTTCTGCTGCTAATCTTTGAATATAGCGAATGGTTTATTAAGAGCTACTTCAAAGCAGTGTAAGGTCCCAGCCCCACTGTGTTTTATGCAGGCAAATACGTAGTGGAAGCTGTCTTTTCTGCCTTGCGAAAAGCAACAAAGAGAAATACTCAAGGCAATCATGATTGTATGGGTGGAAACAAAACCTACAGTTGTTACTGTTAAATGCCAATACATCTTTTTCCACAGTGTGATGAAAGCCCTGCAGTGTGGGTCTACAGCGATATTACCTTGGTCTTTCGATCATGAGCATTGTCATAGTTGATGACCAAGGCAGTTGATTCAGAAAGTTTGCCAGACTGGAACTGCACTGTCCAAGAGACATGAGGATACTCTTCGAATAACATCCCCTTTCGGATGGTACCTCTGGGAAGAATTGTCCATGCGCAGTGATGGTGAAGTCTAGAGATATCTTGGCTGAGCCATAGTATTCTCTGGTCTAAAATTACCAAGAAAAGCTGCCCTTGCATTTTTCCCCTTCATTATCCTTTTGCTAATTGCCACTTACAAAAGAGGAATTAAGTAAAAACTGCTCAAGTGTTCTCATTTGGCTAATTAAAGAGGACAACAGACTGTGTGTGTGTATATATATATATACACATACACACATACACACATACAGTATATATATATGTGTGTGTGTGTGTGTGTATATATATATATATACACACACACACACACTGTACACACACACACTCCCCCCTCCACACACACATACACACACAAACTCTTGTATACACACATTTACATGCATCCACAGATACGTACAAATCTACACACGTACACAGTACATACATATGCACACACCCCAACAAGCAGAGAAGAGGAATTGTGGATGAATTGCCATTTATTTGAGGGCCGTTTTTCCTTTTAACAGTGTTATTTGTAATGATTATCATCATAATGCTTAGCGCACTTGACGGCTATGTCACGTATCCCATTTTCATCTCCAAGATTTGGGGCACCACCATGAAGTTGAGCAGTTGTGTTCCCTGCCTTTGTTTTACTTGCTTGCTTCCGGCCCAGTTGCAGTCTTGCCACTCTCAAGAAGACCAGACCACATTTCTGCTGTGAATGTACTTTTATTGTATCACTTTGGCAGTAGTTCTAGAGCTGCAGGTTTCCTGCTGCTCATCTCATTTCCTGTTATCTCGATCCGTCTGTTAACCCTTCCTGCTCAGTTGCCATCTCGAGGTCCATGGGGTGTCTAATCATGAAGGAATGCAGCTAGGTCTTCACCTCCCTTGCCTTTGTTTTATTTTTTGATATCCTAGACCAGTGTTCCTCAACCTTGGCCGCTTTAAGCTGTGCGGACTTCAGTTCTCAGAATTCCCCAGCCAGCCATGCTGGCTAGGGAATTCTGGGAGCTGAAGTCCACACAGCTTAAAGTGGCCAAGGTTGAGGAACACTGTCC